>NC_064923.1:217202917-218524010 GCF_023897955.1 Schistocerca gregaria | reverse complement strand
ACACTAGATCGCGTGTTGAAATTCAAGAAGCAATTACACCTAACATTGCTTCTGATGGTGGTTTTGACTCAAAATAAGGATCTCTGTCACTTTATGAGATGATAGAAGCTGCAAAAAAATATGATCAATCAAAATTTGTCATGACAAGATTTACGAGATACTGCCCAGCAAATTGTGATCTGCTGTACACTACGGATTTTTTCCGTAACTAAGCTGTTGTACCAAAAAGTTGAGCAGACTTGACAATTTTTAGCATGGGAGGCCCCTTAGATCTTGAACTACAGTAAAACAACTCTGGTGATTTACTAATATCTGTCACTGCCCTTCACAAAAGCATTGCTAGCGACCTCATTGTAATATTTATCAAGCTACAATTTGGTACCGTTTCATGTAGGACCCGTACAGACACCCAGTTGACAATTTCATCAAAATGGTGAGGATAAAGTGGGGATCTTGTTTAAATTTTGGCCATTTGAAATGTAATAAGCCCAAGGCAAAGCATAATTATGTTAGCCTACAAGTCAAATAAAAATTTTACAAGAATATTATGACATTATTCATGAATTAATGTAATAATCCAATCACCAAAGATGTTTTATACACTATTGTGATCCAGTTTGGAGTACCACTATTCAAAAACTGATAATCCACCAAGAGAGACACACGATTCTGACAGCTTGACTGCAATAAATAAGTAACCATAATCCACAGAATAGGTACCTTATTTGTTCCTGTCCTTCAGTCATTTCAGCAATTTTCTTGTTTAGTTTGCCTTCTTTTTCATCCTTTTCTTTCAGTTTTATTTCTAAGGATTCAATCTTTCTCTCCAACATTTTAACTTTTTCCTGTAAAAATAAAAAGTTGTTTTAAATATGTAGTATTGCATAAAAAGGAGAATTTACTTGAGAGGAAAAAAAAGTATAAAGTTACAATGGTAGGCCAATATTTGCCTTCAGAAACTAACATTTCTATTGCCAAGATTCACAGCTAAAAGTAAACACATTAAAGCTATCTTCTGAAACTATTAGGAATGGGGAAAAAAGAGGGACAGACAGAGGGAGTATAGACAGGACCTATATGTATCAGGTCACTCAGATGCTGGGATGAGGGGGGGCTGCCCCCTGTTGTGTGGACACAATGAAAGAAGACACGAGGGCCAACACTCCTGAGAGAGTAGGGGGTGAAATATAGTATTATGTGTCAATTTCACTAGGTGATAATGTAAGGTGAGACTGAAAAATAATAATATAAATAAAAATAAATTTTTACGTTACCACATGTTTTAATCTGACTAAAAAATATAAAACAATAACTTCTAACCCCATACATATTCCAACACAACAGAGAGAGTCTGAGAACAGTTTTGGAGTACATTAATATTTGACATATTCTTATGATTTTACTTGCTTAATGTGTTAGCCTAACTTCAATAGCAAAAGCTTTTCTATCCTGCGTAAGGGGGGTGGGGAGTAATCCATGAGAGGGTGGGAGGGGAATTGGAAGTGGGGGGCAAACCAGAAGTGGGGGGAGGAGAAGGGAGAGAGCGGGCGTGAGAGGGACGGAGCGGGGAAGAGAGGGTGAGGGAGAGAGTGGGAGAGGGGGAGAGAGGGGGAGAGGGGAGAGAGTGGGAGAGAGGGGGAGAGAGTGGGAGAGGGGGAGAGAGTGGGAGAGAGGGAGAGAGTGGGAGAGGGGGAGAGAGAGTGAGAGTGGGAGAGAGAGTGGGAGAGGGGGAGAGAGTGGGAGAGGGGGAGAGAGAGTGAGAGTGGGAGAGAGAGTGAGAGTGGGGGAGAGAGTGGGAGAGAGAGTGGGGGAGAGAGTGGGAGAGAGAGTGGGGGAGAGAGTGGGAGAGAGTGGGAGAGAGGGGGAGAGAGTGGGAGAGAGTGGGAGAGGGGGAGAGAGTGGGAGAGGGGGAGAGAGTGGGAGAGGGGGGGAGAGTGGGAGAGGGGGGGAGAGTGGGAGAGGGGGGGAGAGGGGGAGAGGGGGGGAGAGGGGGAGAGGGGGGGAGAGGGGGAGAGAGTGGGAGAGGGGGGGAGAGGGGAGAGAGTGGGAGAGGGGGGGGGAGAGGGGGAGAGTGGGAGAGAGTGGGGGAGAGAGTGGGGGAGAGGGGGAGAGAGTGGGGGAGAGGGGGAGAGAGTGGGGGAGAGGGGGAGAGAGTGGGGGAGAGGGGGAGAGAGTGGGAGAGAGTGGGAGAGAGGGGGAGAGAGTGGGGGAGAGAGTAGGAGAGAGTGGGGGAGGAGAGTGGGAGAGAGTGGGGGAGAGAGTGGGAGAGAGTGGGAGAGGGGGAGAGAGTGGGAGAGGGGGAGAGAGTGGGAGAGGGGGAGAGAGTGGGAGAGGGGGAGAGAGTGGGAGAGGGGGAGAGAGTGGGAGAGAGGGGGAGAGAGTGGGAGAGAGTGGGAGAGAGTGGGAGAGAGTGGGAGAGGGGGAGAGTGTGGGAGAGGGGGAGAGAGTGGGAGAGGGGGAGAGAGTGGGCGAGGGGGAGAGAGTGGGCGAGGGGGAGAGAGTGGGCGAGGGGGAGAGAGTGGGCGAGGGGGAGAGAGTGGGCGAGGGGGAGAGAGTGGGCGAGGGGGAGAGAGTGGGCGAGGGGGAGAGAGTGGGCGAGGGGAGAGAGTGGGCGAGGGGGAGAGAGTGGGCGAGGGGGAGAGAGTGGGCGAGGGGGAGAGAGTGGGCGAGGGGGGAGAGAGTGGGCGAGGGGGAGAGAGTGGGAGAGGGGGAGAGAGGGGGAGAGGGGGAGAGAGGGGGAGAGGGGGAGAGAGGGGGAGAGGGGGAGAGAGGGGAGAGAGGGGGAGAGAGGGGGAGAGAGTGGGAGAGGGGAGAGAGTGGGAGAGGGGGAGAGAGTGGGAGAGGGGGAGAGAGGGGGAGAGAGTGGGAGAGAGGGGGAGAGAGTGGGAGAGAGTGGGAGAGGGGGAGAGAGTGGGAGAGGGGGAGAGAGTGGGAGAGGGGGAGAGAGTGGGAGAGGGGGAGAGAGTGGGAGAGGGGGAGAGAGTGGGAGAGGGGGAGAGAGTGGGAGAGGGGGAGAGAGTGGGAGAGGGGGAGAGAGTGGGAGAGGGGGAGAGAGTGGGAGAGGGGGAGAGTGGGAGAGGGGGAGAGTGGGAGAGTGGGAGAGGGGGAGAGAGTGGGAGAGGGGGAGAGAGTGGGAGAGGGGGAGAGAGTGGGAGAGGGGGAGAGGAGTGGGAGAGGGGGAGAGAGTGGGAGAGGGGGAGAGAGTGGGAGAGGGGAGAGAGTGGGAGAGGGGGAGAGAGTGGGAGAGGGGGGAGAGAGTGGGAGAGGGGGGGAGAGAGGGGGGGAGAGAGGGGGGAGAGAGGGGGGAGAGGGGGGGAGAGTGGGAGAGGGGGGGAGAGAGTGGGAGAGAGGGGGAGAGAGTGGGAGAGAGGGGAGAGGGGGAGAGTGGGAGAGGGGGAGAGAGTGGAGAGGGGGAGAGAGTGGGAGAGGGGGAGAGAGTGGGAGAGGGGGAGAGAGTGGGAGAGGGGGAGAGAGTGGGAGAGAGTGGGAGAGGGGGAGAGAGTGGGAGAGGGGGAGAGAGTGGGAGAGGGGAGAGAGTGGGAGAGGGGGAGAGAGTGGGAGAGGGGGAGAGAGTGGGAGAGGGGGAGAGAGTGGGAGAGGGGGAGAGAGTGGGAGAGGGGGAGAGAGTGGGAGAGGGGGAGAGAGTGGGAGAGGGGGAGAGAGTGGGAGAGGGGGAGAGAGTGGGAGAGGGGGGAGAGTGGGAGAGGGGGAGAGAGGGGGAGAGAGAGGGGGAGAGAGAGGGGGAGAGTGGGAGAGGGGGGAGAGAGTGGGAGAGGGGGAGAGAGTGGGAGAGGGGGAGAGAGTGGGAGAGGGGGAGAGAGTGGGAGAGGGGGGAGAGAGAGGGGGGAGAGAGAGGGGGAGAGAGTGGGGAGAGGGGAGAGTTGGGAGAGGGGGAGAGAGTGGGAGAGGGGGAGAGAGTGGGAGAGAGTGGGAGAGTGGGAGAGAGTGGGAGAGGGGGAGAGAGTGGGAGAGGGGGAGAGAGTGGGAGAGGGGGAGAGAGTGGGAGAGGGGGAGAGAGTGGGAGAGGGGGAGAGAGTGGGAGAGAGTGGGAGGGAGTGCGAGAGAGTGGGAGGGAGTGCGAGAGAGTGGGAGGGAGTGCGAGAGAGTGGGAGGGAGTGCGAGAGAGTGGGAGGGAGTGCGAGAGAGTGGGAGGGAGTGCGAGAGAGGGGGAGGGAGTGGGAGAGAGGGGGAGGGAGTGGGAGAGAGGGGGAGGGAGTGGGAGAGAGGGAGGGAGAGGGAGAGAGGGAGGGAGAGGGAGAGAGGGAGGGAGAGGGAGAGAGGGAGGGAGAGGGAGAGAGGGAGGGAGAGGGAGGGAGTGGGAGAGGGAGGGAGTGGGAGAGGGAGGGAGTGGGAGAGGGAGGGAGTGGGAGAGGGAGGGAGTGGGAGAGGGAGGGAGTGGGAGAGGGAGGGAGTGGGAGAGGGAGAGAGTGGGAGAGGGAGAGAGTGGGAGAGGGAGAGAGTGGGAGAGGGAGAGAGTGGGAGAGGGAGAGAGTGGGAGAGGGAGAGAGTGGGAGAGGGAGAGAGTGGGAGAGGGAGAGAGTGGGAGAGGGAGAGAGTGGGAGAGGGAGAGAGTGGGAGAGGGAGAGAGTGGGAGAGGGAGAGAGTGGGAGAGGGAGAGTGGGAGAGGGAGAGAGTGGGAGAGGGAGAGAGTGGGAGAGGGAGAGAGTGGGAGAGGGAGAGAGTGGGAGAGGGAGGGAGAGGGAGAGAGTGGGAGAGGGAGAGAGTGGGAGAGGGAGAGAGTGGGAGAGGGAGAGGGAGAGAGTGGGAGAGGGAGAGAGTGGGAAAGGGAGAGAGTGGGAAAGGGAGAGAGTGGGAAAGGGATGAGAGTGGGAAAGGGAGAAAGTGGGAAAGGGAGAAAGTGGGAAAGGGAGAGAGTGGGAAAGGGAGAAAGTGGGAAAGGGAGAAAGTGGGAAAGGGAGAAAGTGGGAAAGGGAGAAGTGGGAAAGGGAGAGAGTGGGAAAGGGAGAGAGTGGGAAAGGGAGAGAGTGGGAAAGGGAGAGAGTGGGAAGGGAGAGTGGGAAAGGGAGAGAGTGGGAAAGGGAGAGAGTGGGAAAGGGAGAGAGTGGGAAAGGGAGAGAGTGGGAAAGGGGAGAGAGTGGAAAGGGAGAGAGTGGGAAAGGGAGAGAGTGGGAAAGGGAGAGAGTGGGAAAGGGAGAGTGTGGGAAAGGGAGAGTGTGGGAGAATGGAAAAATGCAGTAGATGGAGAAAGGGGGAGAGGGGTATAGGAGGGAGGTTGTAGAGGGAGGAAGAAAGGGAGAGGGAGTGTGGGAGGAAGAAAGGGAGAAGGAGTGTGGGCAGAAGAAAGGGAGAGGGAGAGTGGGCGGAAGAAAGGGAGAGGGAGGGAGAGGGGAGGTAGGTGAGAGGGAGGGAGAGGGGAGGTAGGTGAGAGGGAGGGAGAGGGGAGGTAGGTGAGAGGGAGGGAGAGGGGAGGTAGGTGAGAGGGAGGGAGAGGGAATGTGCGTGAGGGAGAGGGTGAGGGGACGGGCGAGAGGTGGTGTGGGGCATGAGGGAGAGGGTAGGGGAGGGGAGGGGAGGGGCGTGAGGGAGGGACATAAAGGAGAGTGTGAGTGGATGGGCATATGGGAGTGTGTGGGAAAGGGGAGCGGTGTGAGGGAGAGGGAAGGGTGTACGGGAAACGGGGAGGGGTGTGAGGGAAACGGGTAGGGGAGGGGTGTGAGGGAAACGGGTAGGGGAGGGGTGTGAGGGAAACGGGTATGGGAGGGGTGTGAAGAGGATGGGGTGGGGAGTAAGGGGGCTGTGAACAGGTGAGTGAGGGGGGAGAGGAGGGTTGTGTGAAGGGAAGGGGTGTGAGGGAGAGGGGGAGGGAGTGGGTGTGGGGTGGGGTGTGAAGGTGACAAAGATTCTATACAAAAAGAGACAATATTAGTGAATAAATATATAAAATAATAATAAACTAAGCTGGGGGGGGGGGGTGTATTTTGATGTTGGTTAAAACAGGAAGGGCTGTGAGACTGTTCACAAGTTTCCATTTTCACAGTTCAGAAAAATTAGTATCCGAAGGAGGGATCTAAATGGCCCAGGTGAAATAGCAGACATTCAATATTCCTTGAGTCCTGTTGCTAAGCACAGTCCACAACAGGATAAATGGTGGCCCGATATGGTTGATTCTTAATGCCCATTCACGTACGGTCCGTTTGGTGGAAAACCACTGCACAGATTTTTATATTGGCATGACACTCTGCAATGTATTTTACAAATGAAGCATATGTTTCTCAATAACACATTGTAAATAAAATAGAAACTTCCACATGGGAAAAATATATTAAAAACAAAGATTCCAAGACTTACCAAGCGGGAAAGTGCCGGCAGACAGGCACAGTGAACAAAACACACACACAGAATTACTAGCTTTCGCAATAACACATTGTGGTGATATACAACATCTACCATCAATGATAACACAGAATGCTGAGGACAACAGCAGAGACGGTTACACTTTCAACAATCTACAAGGTATATCAAAACCACCTTAACGCACACTGAAAAATGCTAACATTATTCATAATTTCCTGGTTCTGGATTATGAGTAACTGTAGAATTTACTTCACAAGTCTCTCCTATAAAGCTGGTCAAGACAATTCTTTATTAACTATTGGGATATGTACAGTTCTTTCCTGATTTCAGGAGGTATGACCAAAACTGCTTTCTTCCACAAATTGAGATATTATCCTACAAATTAGATTTTAGTGAAGAAAAGCTGGAAGAGTTTATGTATGTGGGTGTCTGTTCTTTCAGATAGGTTTGAAAGAACAGACACCATTTTAATCCTGCAGCCACTATCAATCAAGACAAAAAGGGATTAATGACATCAGTTGCTGTGGAAACTGATTAAATCAATGGGGAAAAATGAAAATTTGTGCCGGACTGGGATTCGAACCAGGGCCTCCTGTTTACTAGGCAGATGCACTGACCAATGCGCCATCCGGACACAGGGGTCATCATTGCTGCATGGACTACCCTAGTGTGCCTCCCTTCAGACCCAAATTCTCAACTTATCCACATACTACTGATATAGTGCCCCTTACCCATCATCATTCCCGAAAGAGTTCGACTGTGGTGTGCACCCACAACGATGTGATCATTGGCTGTTGTTGCCTTAACTACGTATGTGGTGTCTGTACTTTTGGACACATTTGAACATGCTTGAACTCTTATAGATATCGATGAAATGCTGCAAGTAATGAGGAAAAATCAGCAAGGGACACTATATCAGTAAAGTGTAATTTAGTACGGCACAAATTTTCAGCTTTCTTCACTGATTCAAATCAATGCCCACAGCAGCAGATGTCACTAATCCCTTTGTGTCTTTCTTTAATTCAAAAATGTCACAACATGGAAACGAATAGTATTCATTTACATCTATACCCTGCAATCCATTTTGAAGGGGCATGGTAAAGGCAGTTCTCATCATACCAATTATTAGAGCTGCTTTTCATTCCACTCACTAATGATTTGAAGGAAGAATGATTGCTTAAATGCCTCTGTGTACACTCTAGTAAGTCTAATTTTGTCTTTACAGTCCCTACGGGAGTGATATGTATGTTGTTGTATATTCTAACAATGGAAATGGAATGTAGCAGATAGGCACAACAAAAAGACTGTGAAAATAGACAAAACACACACACACACACACACACACACACACACACACACACACACACACACACACACACACACAAGTTCAAACACAACTCTCTCACACGACTGCAGCCTCTGGCAGCTGAAGCCACACTTAAAAAAGGGTTATGCTGTGACAGTCTTTTTGTTGTGCCTATCTCAGACTCAGCATCTCTGCTATATGGTGAGCAGCAACTTCCATTTTCATAATATTGTAGTATATTCCGACATTCTTCACTTGAAGTTGTTTACAAAAAAACTTTTAAAGTAGATATTCTCGAAATAGTTGACTTTAGCTTCAAGTGTCTGCCGTGGCTGATCAACATTTCTGTGAAGTTTTCCCATGAGTCAAATGGCACTATTCATGCTATTGTCCTTTGTTTATAGTCAAAATGGCCCTTTAACACTTTGGAAGTGACTGTAAATTACAGGAAATGTAAATTGTGAGGAATTACTTTTTAAGCACACACTTTCTATAATACAAATACTGACCTTTAATTTGAAATGCTTGGTCTTACATAAGTTTTATATTTCATTAGCATATTGGCTACCTTTAATTTGAAACTCTTGGTCCAAAATGCATTTTTCCTAAAAGCCAAGTATAATGGTCTAACTATTTCCAGTTCTATCTGGTCTTGTAGTTCATAAACAATTTAAAATTTAGCATAAGCCCAAAAGCGATTACAAGATCTGAATGTTTGTTACACGCGTATATAGCTCACAAACTGTAGACATCATGTATGTATAGATAACTTCAGATCATAAAATTTGCTATGTTGTATACTTATTTTTTTAATGCTAAATATGGAGCAGCTGATTGGTATTAAACATCCCATCAACGACAAGGTCATCACAGACAGAGCGCAAGCTCGGATAAGGGAAAGACGGGAAGGAAATTGGCCATGCCCTTTCCAATGGCTGGCCACGGTGGTCTCGTGGTTCTAGGCGCACAGTCCGGAACCGTGCGACTGCCACGGTTGCAGGTTCGAATCCTGCCTTGGGCATGGATGTGTGTGATGTCCTTAGGTTAGTTAGGTTTAAGTAGTTCTAAGTTCTAGGGGACTAATGACCACAGCAGTTGAGTCCCGTAGTACTCAGAGCCATTTGAACCTTTCCAATGAACCATCCCGGCATCTGCCTGAAACAATTTAGGAAACTTAAATGTGGATGGTCCGACACAAGTTTCGACTCTAGTCGTCCTGAATGCTAAAACTGTGTGCCACCTTGCACAGTAACTGCTAAATATGGGATTGTAGTTAGCAATTGGTGATGCTGACTGATTGCAGAAGACGGTCATCCCAATGAAAGAACTGCATTCCATAATCATCATCACGATACAGATAATTGGTGACAAAATGAAATATATTTCAATAGGGTACACATAAAGTGGATTGTGAAGTTAAATTTTGGCTATGCTAATCATTGCAATGGAATATTTGGGGAGGGGGAAACTAACTTAATGTCCCAGTAAATCAAATTGCTGCATAAAATAATAATAATAATATGCCAACAGTTTCCATGTAGTTCACTCATGTTTCACAAAAGGTGTCACAACAGTTCTATGTAGTTTATACATGTCTCTCAACAGATATCACATCTGTAATAGTTTGAAACTTGTTTGTATATTATCCAGAAAGAGGCACTCCCATAGTTCGTGTTTATTGTTGTCAACTTTCCATCTGCATAAACTAATACTGAAGTTTATCCCAACACTTAGTTCAACAACTTAAGTACGACAAATGCTACACACAGTGTAGTTAGTAAGCTGACAATATTAAGAGACAAAACACTTGCAGGAACAGGCATAGTTCCCCCTTTAAACAACATCTATTACTTCACATCCAGTGAGTCTAAGGCTCGAGAAGTTACTTGTGTTATGTTTGTAAACACTGCTTGGAAGCCAATGTTTTGCATTATCATTTTATGTCAAGTGCATCATTTCTTTCCTCTATGGATGCTGTTTCATTAGGAGGTCAATTTTGACTTTAGTTTAGAAATTGAACTCAGTTCAAGATTGAGTTCTATTGTACAACAGTAAACTTGGATCCACTGAAGGAGGTGGTTCAGTGTTGATCTAAATTAGCAAAAAACATATTTGGCAACACCGCTAAAAATCAGCTATCAACATGATTACTGACTTCAACTGCAGATACTAATCGTACATCAAAGGTGTCGCATCATAAAGGTGGAAGTTAACACACACTTTGCAATTATTACATTTCATCTCTATGTAATTACTTGTGCTACGTAAACTGGAACAAAACACTTTATAAACTCTTCTGGAAAAGGTGATTTCATTAAGACCCACTGTTACACAAAATGGGTAGAAGGTAACTGCAATCCACAAGCCACAATCCATTCTTATTCACAATCCCTACAATGGCAATGTAGATTTACATCACTGAGTTGTATGTGGTGGTTTGAATACATTATAATGCGCCCGGGAAAATTTTTTGAATCATATTTGCTGTTTAGAAGGTGGTTTATAATATTGTTCATTACATTCAAGTTCATTTCTTATTCTAATACAATTTAAACAACACTGCAGTTTGCAGTTCATTCATATCACTAAATGATAGGATGACTGTTAACTTCAAATGATTATATTCTTCACTTCCCTGATGACAATGAAGATACAATACATAGCGTATTTTACATGAAAAATAACCTCTATCTAAAGCAGGATGTGCAACACAGAAACCAAAATTCTATTATAGAATCTAGTGTCAGAATCACAGCCCAAAAACAATAAGAACAGAAAATGTTCTCGATGTGGGATAGCAATTTTACAGATGAAGATTACAGTACCTTGAGTGTGAATGGAACACACAGCAGTGTTACTTGAAGAATATGAAATAAGAGTGGGAACACTGAAAGCAGATAAAGAAATTAAGGAAATGGAACTAAGAGAATTGAAAAGAAAACCAGGCTTTCAAACTGACTATGTGTAAATTTATTCCAATACTGTAACTGTTGTTATGTAAATAATATTATTAGTAGATGCCATACCCATTGCACTGTGATGCCTATTCACTTCATTTTCTGTGAATACAGGAATTTCTTCGCACTCCTCTCATTACGAAGTGTCATCTGTTTTAAAGCTGTCATCTGATGGAAGATTGCGAAAATTTTAATATTACCGAAACTTTAAAATACGTGCAGGAGTTACAACGATAAAATTGCTGCTCCTTCGATGTTGGGTATGAATGAGTAAATGGTCTGGGTTACAGTGTTGCCCTTGTAGTGATTAATGTTGGGCAGATGTCGCTTAGTAAAACGATTTCCTATGTGCTGAACACAACATATGTGTCGGCTTGCTTTTTGCACCTTCTGTTTCAGGCATTTGTTGGACTACGGGTGGTGCTGAGGTGCCACAGCTGATGTTATGACATCAGAACAAGAGCATAGAGATCTACTATCAACCACAGCTCCAAGGAATGTGCCAGAAGGACGAATCCACAAACCCTAAATGAACAATGGTGAAGAAGAGAATATCAATCTTGGATGTATATTTTAGCCAGTCTCTTGTCTGAAGTCCCCAGATGGATCTCTTATGACAGCATTTCAGGAGACATTATATTGTGCAACCAAATCTGAGAACAAATGAAAAATCAAGACATACAGTAATAGCTTGGTACAAAACATACACTGTTCTATCTCATAAATGTGACCACCTGTCAAAAGCCTGAAAAACCACATTTAGCAGTGCAGACAGCTGCAGGATGTGCAAGAAGAGTGTCAGTGAGGGTCTGGACAGCACCCATAGGGATATGGAACCACGCTCAACTGGGTTTAAATCTGGGAAGCTCAGTGGCCAGCAGAGTATGGAAAACTCATCCTGGTGCTCTCAGAACCAAACATGTACACTGCGAGTTTTATGACGTGTTGCCATACCCTGCTAGCAGATGCCGTTGTGATTTGGGGGGGGGGGGGGGGGGGGCGGCAGTTCCAGAGGTGGACACGGTCTCCAAGGATAGATGCATGCTTGTGTTGATCCAGGAAAACAAGATCGCCCAGGGAATGCCATGAAAACATTCCCAGGCCCGTAACATTCCCTCCTCTAGCCTGGACCCTTCTGATGATTGCTGTAAGGTGGTCATTGAGGACACACTAATGATAGCTCCTTGTTTCTTCTGGGTGGTCAGTTGTTAAACAGTTGCATGTCTTTTCACGAATACACATCTCCGCAGTTGCTCTTCAGCCCTGTCATCTATGGCCCTTGTGCACCACAACTGCTTTGGTACCCATTTTGGATAGTGACATTTGCCAAGCACTATATACTTTAACCACGGCGGCATGCAAATGGTTTCCAAACTCAGTCGTTTCTGGAATGCTTCTGACCCTTGCCTGAAAGCATATGATCATGCCCTTTTAGACAGACAAATCACTCTGTTTCAATATGAAGACGACTGCACAGTCGTCGTCCCCCCCCCCCCCCCCCCCCCCAGACACAATTTATATACCCTCCACTGTTAGTGCTGCCAATCACATATGAGTGGTTCTTGCACACTGACACTGAACACAGGCAGTGGTCAAATTAATGTATTTATTTGGTTTTTGCTATTTGAACAAAGAGGTCAGGTGACTGCGATGTTAAAAATATGAAACCAGATAGGGGTGATTCAGGAGTAGGTTGAATACTGAACAAGAAAGTAGGAATGCATAAGTTACTATGAACAGCATACTAAATGCATTATTGTAGTCAACCTAAACACGAAGCCAACACCCACTTGAATATCTACATCTGGGACGGTTTATATTTTCTACAGGGTGATTACAGTAAGTGAACTTTATGCACATTTTCCAAGGCCGCGTATCATCAGATGAGTCCCAGTCTATTCTGTGAACATCAAATGTACTTATATGGTATTACTGCTCAGAATGTGTAAAAGGAAAATGAGAAACGTAACAGCGAGTTCACTCAAGCTCATTACCCAGTAGATATACATCAAACGACTGTTAGTGTGTAAATGCCCTCACAATCTTTTTTTAAGTTTCTCGCAGAAAAATTGTTAATTTATGATAACAAATAGGTATCGGATTCTTGCAAGGCATTAGAAAATCACATCAGTAACCCCTTCTTCCAACACTTTCCTTGATGGTTAATTCTAAAAACTGACATGCGCCTTTTGACAAAAATTTCGTCATCATTTTATACTTTAACCTAAACTAGATCAGCAAGCCAATTTTGGGATTTGCTTATGATGAACAAAGTTGTCAATCAATTGTAGTTATGGGGGAGGGGAGTAAGGGAAAGAAATTATATTAAAATCACACAGAAGAAGACATTTTGATTGAATTATCAGGATTGCCACAAGTTTCCCCAAGTGACATTCACAGATTTCCAAACAAATTTTAGCATTTTTCCCTGATAAATTTTGACAAAAAATGTAAGGATTTCTGCATTTCACTTCCGTGTGAGCAAAAATTTTAAGTGTTAACATCAACATCTTTTGTTATGAACTGTTTTTAGATGGAGAAAGCAAGCCAAATGGTGTATGTTTTTCATTAAGGCCAATGTTGTTATTTTATTTCAATAAAATGAAACAAATCTGGTGACAAAATGTGTATTTCCTTGAAATTGCAAGACGGATTTAAAATACCTTCACTGATTTCAGAAACCTCAGGAAAAAGTAGGCCTCTTGAAAGAAGTGTATATGACAGGGAAGAGTTGTGTAAACCAACACCATAGCTGACCGCCAATAAAATATTGGTTCTACTATGTTCATTATTGTCAGTTATTACATACTGTGTTACGTTTATTATTTTACACGTATTTTGGGATTTTTCTTTCGAGAAATATATGAATACATAGGTTATAAACTACTTTCAAAGTGCCAGAATGTACTACAATAAATAAAATGTCTATAAAACACTGCACTGTACAGTGTACTTGCAGTCAGACAGTCGCCATTCCTGAAATCCATCACCCGTGGCCTCTGGCCTGCCGAGGAGCACCCGGTCCTGGGTCCATGGATAATCAATGAAAATCTGCTGTATTATGCCACACACCAACAGACATGGTCTGGGGGAAAATTGGCGAGACTAGACCCGACAGGCAGGCCTGATTTGTTAAGAGATACCCGCAGCAATGGGCTGCTGTCTTGGCCCGTCACGGGAATCGACTCATGTGACCAACTATTCACATGTCAGAGAACCCTTGTTGATGAAATGAGACCACGGTGATTTTTCAATGCAACAGATAACTTGAGCAAATACTCCGAGAATGAATACTAATGAGGATAGGTAGCTACTCAACATAAAGACAATATCACAGTAACAGACAGTCAAGTAGAAAAGACAATCACATTCTCACAACTAAATTTTCGGCCATAGCCTTTGACAGAAAACACAATAACTCAGACACAACTCATGCTCACATGACCACTGTCTCCGGCTGCTGCAACAATATCTGAGAATCAGATCCCAACAAATCACTCCTCAATGCCTCCCTGCCTCTCGTCAGCAGCTGCTAGGCTAGCAGCAAGAAGTGGGGGCAGCACTGACTGCAAGCTGAGGGGAGTAGTAGGAAGGGAGAAGCAGAATGAATGAGAGTCCCGAAGCGGCACACATTCTCAGCTGCAACCAGACAGTGACAATGCGTGACATCTCGGTAATTTTTAAGGATTATGGATGTAGCATATGAGGTATTTTTAAATGTATGTAAATACAGAAACTAGGTGTATTCACTCATTCATAGGTGGGACAGACGAAATTTTGAGACTACAGAAATTTAACACACCTGCAGAAGTTACCTTACTAGAATTTCTGCGCCCTCAGTGTTAGGCATGAAAGAGAGAATGTACTGAGTTATAGGGGCTGCCTTGTAGTGATTGATGTTAGGCAGATGATGTTTTGTAAACCACTGTTTTCTGTATATTGGACACGACATTTTTCTCGGCATTGTTTTGTGCACCTTCTGTTTGAGGTATTCGTTGGGCTACAGGCGCGAGGGTGGTGCAACAGCTTAAGTTATGATATCAGGGCAAGTGAAGACAGATCTCATTTCGAACTCCAGCTTCAGGGATAATGCAAGATGGAAAATTCCGTGAATGCAAAATGAACAATGAAGAAGGGAATATCAACCTAGGACATATACTTTAGACTATATCTGGTCAGCAAGAACTCCAGTTTACTGATTTAAGTATATTGGATAAAGAACTGTTTTGCGTAGTGTACTACAGCCAAGTACTTTATGGAAGTCCTGCAAGATCGGCACAGTCACAATACAATGCAGTAACATTAACACAGATTCGTGTTACACCCGCACACTGATGTATTGTATTGAGTAAGACACATGCTGCAGCTATAATAACGGCCACACAATTTAGTTTTACTCAATGTCCTCAATCAAATAATGCACTGCGTTTTGCACAAATATTGCCAGAGGAAAAAGAAGCAGCAAGTGACTGTATTCCAGCTTGCAACCATTGAGTCACTGCCTAACTGGTAACATAGTCACTGCCTAACTGGTAACATATCGACCTACATAGCCTATTACAAGTCTTATTCATCAATGTGCACGTAGCTAGCATAGTAGTTTATGCATTTGATTTGTAGTTAAAAATTGAATGGAACTGTGTAGTTATCACTTTTCAAGATCAGAGGATATTTTTGTAAGAGATGTTTAATTGTTATTTGTGGCTGTCAAACTCCATTTACCTAAATTTTCACTTCTGATACTTCGAATTTCCCTTTCTTATACTTCTGCTAAAGTGTCTTGAAAACACACTTGCCTAATCACATTACTTACAAGCCATCTCCTAAATTTTTATTACATCAGTTATTAACCACACACTTAATTTTTTAACCTAATCTTAAACACCTAAAAATGTACTTTGAGCTTCAGCAGTGTGAGAGCAGCATATTCTCAATAACTTTTTTGTGTTGATAATAAATTTTTGCCATTTACTTGTTTTTAATTGATGTTTCAAAAGCATTTGCATAATCCATGAGCAATTTGTAGTAAATCGGCATATCTACACCTACACCTACATGACTACTCTGCAATTAACATTTAAGTTCTTGGCAGAGGGTTCATCGAACCACAATCATACTATCTTTCTACTATACCACTCCCTGACAGTGCGCAGGAAAAACGAACACCTAAACCTTTCTGTTCGGGCTCTGATTTCTCTTATTTTATTTTCATGATCATTCCTACCTATGTAGGTTGGGCTCAACAAAATATTTTCGCATTCGGAAGAGAAAGTTGGTGACTGAAATTTCGTAAGAAGGTCTCGCCGCGACGAAAAACGTCTATGCTGTAATGACTTCCATCCCAGCTTGTGTATCATATCTGCCACACTCTCTCCCCTATAACGTGATAATACAAAATGAGCTGCCCTTTTTTGCACCCTTTCGATGTCCTCCGTCAATCCCACCTGGTAAGGATCCCACACCGCGCAGCAATATTCTAACAGAGGACGAACGAGTGTAGTGTAAGCCGTCTCTTTAGTGGACTTGTTGCATCTTCTAAGTGTCCTGCCAATGAAACACAACCTTTGGCTCGTCTTCCCCACAATATTATCTATGTGGTCTTTCCAACTGAAGTTGTTCGTAATTTTAACACCCAGGTACTTGGTTAATTGACAGCCTTGAGAATTGTACTATTTATCGAGTAATCGAATTCCAACAGATTTCTTTTGGAACTCATGTGGATCACCTCACACTTTTCGTTATTTAGCGTCAACTGCCACCTGCCACACCATACAGCAATGTTTTCTAAATCGCTTTGCAACTGATACTGGTCTTCGGATGACCTTACTAGATAGTAAATTACAGCATCATCTGCGAACAACCTCAGAGAACTGCTCAGATTGTCAACCAGGTCATTTATATAGGCAGGAAGAGCAGAGGTCCCAGGGCGCTTTCCTGGGGAACACCTGATATCACTTCAGTTTTACTTGATAATTTGCCGTCTATTACTACGAACTGCGACCTTCCTGACAGGAAATCACAAATCCAGTCGCACAACTGAGACGATACCCCATAGGCCCGCAGCTTGATTAGAAGTCGCTTGTGAGGAACAGTGTCAAAAGCTTTCCGGAAATCTAGAAATACGGAATCAACTTGAGATCCCCTGTCAATAGCAGCCATTACTTCGTGCGAATAAAGAGCTAGCTGCATTGCACAAGAGCGATGTTTTCTGAAGCCATGCCGATTACTTATCAATAGATCATTCCCTTCCAGGTGATTCATAATGTTTGAATACAGTATACCAAAACCCTACTGCAAACCGACATCAATGATATAGGTCTGTAGTTAGATGGATTACTCCTACTACCCTTCTTAAACACTGGTGCGACCTGCGCAATTTTTCCATCTGTAGGTACAGATCTATCGGTGAGCGAGCGGTTGTATGTGATTTAGTTACTGTAGCAGGTATTCTAACACAGATATTGCTACATGTACTTTTCCCCTAAAGAGGAGTAGCCATGTATATTATCTGTGTTTGGTGTGAATAATCTCAGCTGTTGAGCTTGCTACCAACTGTAATCAATCTCCAAACATTTTAGGACAAAAGTAATTTTTAGCACAGGGTTTTTTTTTTTGCCTTAATAGAAATCTCATTTTTTATATAGTCTTATAGTGAGTTATCATACTTTTAAGTTCATCAGATTAAAATATAATCAGTGGGCTTAATTTAAAGTTATCTGTTCACTGCTTTGTAACACATTGTACCATTAAAAATACAGCCCCACTGGTGCTGTTCTAGAACACAGGATTAGTTAGCTGACAACTGTAAGCAGCTGGAAATCGCCCTGACTGCTGTCGAATGACGCAGCTATGGAACGATGCATTGGAAGAGTTTCCAAGAGTCCTGTACTACAAAACTGGTACCAGAGGTACCTCAGGTGCTATCATTTCCTGTCTCCCCAGCAGAAAGTACAAAATCTGTCATTACTCATCCTCTTGACTGAAAGTGGCGTGTAAACGGTAAATCTAGGTGTCCTATACAGGGTGGATGGAGACCTGTAACGACTCAGGGTGTTGTATCAATCCCCCCTAAGCAATGAGTCTGAGAGTTGCTACCTTTCACTGAAACTGAGCCAGTGGGACACACTCCACGTGTTTTAGGGAAACACGTTTTGTCCGGTGTCAAGAGGAGACAACCATTAATGTGTAGGGGGCAGTTCAAATGAACGGCGAATGATGGGTGCCTCTTAGGGAAATGGCAGCAAGGAAGAGTTAAGGACAAGTGCACTCAGTGTGTATGCCTGGGGGCCTCATTCAACATGTTGAAGAGGCTATTCCAGCAGACTTTGAGGGAAAAGGGTGCGGCCAACAGCAGATTTTTTGGCAAACAGTGGAACAAATAATGCCTTCTGTCTGGGCTCAGAGATCATACTTGGGTCATTCCAGCGACTGGCAGAGATGGTTGAGAAGACCACCCTTGTGCGTGGAGTTTCAATGAAGCTCACAATTTGCAGCATTGTCCCCATAAGTGATGTTCTGGTTTTGGTTCCGAGTCAAGTGGAAGAAAGGAACCACAGACTTTGAAGGTTCTATGACAAACAAACTGGGATGAGACTTACAGTATTTACGCCGTAGGGTTGAGAACTGTAGGGTCCCCCTGAATAGGTCAGGTGTGCGCTACACATCAGAGACTGCTAATCAGATAGCTGACTGTGTGTTGGGCGCACACAAGTTTTTTTTAAAAAAAATTTATTTTTATTTATTGATTTATTTTTTACATTAGGCAACACACTATCCAATCAAGTTAACAACAGCTGTAGGAAACTGAGAACTATCAGTGTAAGATTGAAAGAAATGTCTCTCACAGGACAGAGTATTAAAACAGTTGCAGAATGTTGGATGAAACCTAAAATTGATACCAGTGAGATTTTTGGGGAAAATTTAAGTGTACATAAAATTGATAAGCAAATGGGAAATGCAGGTGGGGTAGATGTTGCAGTAGACAAGAAACTCAATTCCACTGAGACAGAAATTGAAGCTGTATGTGACTGTTTGGGCAAGACACATTACCAGGGGGTGGGCATAAAATAATTAAATCACTCCATTTCCCACCGGACTCATCTGTTGATGTAACTGAAACATTTAAGAGAAAATCTCAGTTCACATGTATGTAAGTTCCCCTATCATTTTGTAATCAACAGAGGAGATTTTAGCCATCCAACAAGTAATTGGGAATATTACAGTGTTTGATAGTGTGGGCGTGATAAGACATCCTGTGAAACTTTGCTACATGTCTTCTCTGAAAAACTACCTAAAACAGAAGGTTAGGAACCACACTCACAAAGGATGTATATTGAATCTAATGGCAACAAACAGACCTTATGTCTTTGAATGGTTTTGGCAACAATGATTACCAAGGTACAAAAGACAACTAAAACAAGCAGAAAGATAAACATGTTTAGTAAACTAGACGAAAAATCAGTAGTGTTATATCTCAATGAGGAACATGAAACTTTCAGCACAGGCCAGGAGCATGTGGAGGAACTCTGGCTCAAGCTTAAAAGAGTAGTTGACCATGCACTGGATAGGTATGTACCCGGTAGAACTGTTCATAATGGAGGGAACCTCCATGGTCTAGTCACTGTAAAGAAATCATTGATTACTGCATAATAGCTGTACACTAAGAGATTTTAGGATACCAAAACATCCTAGATAATACCTTACACAGATAACTGCCTATCTATGCTTCACTGGAGCATGGTAGACAGAAGAGCTTGTTTCAACAGGCAACTGCTAACACCTAACAGCTGTCAGATCAGGTCTTGGATCTGCCACACCTGTCACAACAACTGGTGACAGGGTTTTCTCAGATACTTATTTAACACCATCTAGGATGGGCGCAACAGGGAAAAGTCTGGCAGGATATAATAATTTAGGAGTAAATAAGACCACTCACAGAATACTGGTAGTGTTAAAGTTGTCGGCAGGTGCACACAAACGAGAATAAAAACTTACTAGCTTTCAGAAGAAATGCTTTGACAAGGTAGAGTACGAACACACACTCTGCTTGTATCAGAATTTTACGCCCCCCCCCCCCCCCAAGCCTGATGAACTAGCATTCCCATGTCATAACACTACCCTACTGCCTTTTCACTCCTCAAACTCACACTTTGTTACTCAGTTCCCTATGCAACCTCCTAATACTTTCTTTCATCCATGTCCCACACATCAGACATTTTCTGAGAACCATCCCATCCCAATGGATCCTTGCAACACATCTTTCACTCTTGTGATCCACCTGGCCTCAATCTCCACTAACCTACTGTCCCCATACTCTTCCCGAACGGGTTCCCTTCTGCTGTTCTGTCACTCCTACCCAATCCTGATATCTTCATATGTGCACCCCTCACCTCACCAGCTTTGGTAGCCGTGTATCATATGCCCAGCCCATGCAACTGCCACCTTTCTCTCCAGGATTCCTAGCCACCACTTCTGCTGCCTACCACTGGACTGTTCTCTTCTGTGGGTGCGCCTGTTGATGGCTCAATGTTTCTACCATTTAGAATGGTATAGAAAAGGAGACACACATAATGAGAAGGAAAAGATGGCAACTGTCAAACTCGTCAGCTATACAAGTAAAAGGACATTCACTGCAAAAAATTTAAATGTAACAGTTTCTGTAGTTATAAACTGGAGAAGATGAGGTATAAAAGCAACAACAGCATAAGCATAAGAAAACGTTTTACAGTTGCTAAAATAACAGGTGCAACTTTAAGTTATATTTTATCAAACACACCTGAATCTATGTCTGGTTACTAGTTATTTTATTTGTACTGAACTTACAGTATATGACTGCTCCTGCTTGAGAACCATGTTGCGTAACTCTTGAAGTTCGTTTAACATCTCTGCCTCTTGTGAAACTTCTGGACTACGGTTGTTACTCCACAAGATTTTATCCTCTGGATTGCTAACTTTTTTCACACACTCCTATTAATAATGGTGACAAAAATCATAATCAATACTATTAAAAAACAGTTACAAATAGCAAAAGAAACTAATAATAGAAAACAAGGTTACCAAATTTCATAAGCAGGGGTAGGTTTGGGTAAATTCCAGTATAAAATACAATAAATCTTATATTGTAAATTTCCTTGGACGGACACACACACACACACACACACAACACACACACACACACACACACACACACACACACACACACACACACACACAGATGGCATTAGGCAACACTAGTCCTACAAAGAAATTCAAAGTTGGAAAAAGATATATATAAATAAAATGTGTAACATATAAATGCACTCTCACAATTTCTGCCAATGGTAACATCAGCACATTCCCACTAATTCAAAAAGTTTTGTACTGCTGAAGAACTAGAAACTGCCTCCAATTTTGAAGTACAAGTTTATATAATGGGTAATACGTATGGAAATTTCAGAAGTGGTTTCCCTCTTCTTTCTAATCTAATTTACATAGCTATCTTACATCGTATGCTGCTTACAAAGCTGTAATGGAAGTGACAACCAACTGTATCATTACACACACTGAACTACAGCACCACACTACAATTTCAAAAACACAATATAATGGAAGACAACATTTGCCAAAGAAAACTGAAACACACGTTTAACTGGCCCTTTTTGAAAAACCGTTGCTCTAATCATTATCATTTCAACTTCTTGATGAATCGTTACTAGGAGTAAGAGTGTCAAATGAATTATCATTAAAAAAATCATTGGAAATCGTGACTTGATAGTGTACAATTCATTAAACAGAATAGTGTTTATAGTGGGCACAAAAATTATATAGGCAGATAATGTTAGTTAGAACAGGAGAGGAAATACAGGCAGCAAATGTGAGAATATGTTATGTGTAGCCTATATGGAAGGAAATACAGGTCATTCAAAGGACCTTCCCCATTCACTGATTGAAAAGGCAGTAATAACAAGAAATCACTCAAACTGCCAACAATATGAACATTCTGCCAGGAAATGTTCTTTTTAACAAAGAACTCTTACCCCAAGTAACTGATACAACTTCACTATCAATTTCCATGTTCAACAGACACACACACTATTACTCTTACCACTGTATTCACCATTTCACCTCCTCCAGCATTTAAATTTCAAATGCTCTAATTTCCTTGTAGCCTCAACTCAACCTTTTTTTATCTTCAACCCAACTTATTGTCCTGGTATTCCAATGAAATATTTCTTTACATGAGTCAGTTACAGACTAAAAATTATTATAGAATCTAGATGGTACATAAAATAAGCAAACATTAAATTTTCATGCGTGCCTTCTATTGTTGCAAAATAAATAAAAGGGCAGTCTTCAGGTTATGAACAGTTATTTACAATATGGTATAGATGAGGGAAGTTAACAATGACATGAAATTAAATTGCGTACACTTCAATTCTAACGTGTTATGAAAATGATAGATAGTTGCTACTCACCATATAGCAGAGATGCTGTGTCACACACAAAATCTCAGGCTGCCAAGGCCAGACTTTCTACAAGTCAGCTGCTTTGTAACAAATTTGAAGGATGAAATGTTCATTTTCTGGCTCTCATTTTTTCATAAAATTATGATCCATGTGCATATTTTGTATACTCAGCTACAGAAAAAGGGATACTGACCCAACTTATGTACAAAAACCGGATGACGGCTTTTATGATCCATGTGCATATTTTGTATACAGCTACAAAAAACGGGATACTGACCCAACTTATACACAAAATCAAGTGATGGCTTTTGAATGTGAACCAAAAACACCAGGGAAAGTGTGGACGAAAATTCAACAGATTTACACGAGTATCTTAAAAGAGGGTGAGCTGAAGATGGAAGAGAGATGTGTATCTTACGGTGAGAAGCAAAAGACATCTGATGTTATAAGTTATGAGACAAAAGAAAGATTCAAGTTCACTTGACACCTAGTTGCAGCCTCTCTCTTTCTACCTGAGATACCGTATTTACTCTTATGTAAGCCACACTTTTTTTCCGATTTTTGTAATCCAAAAAGCCGCCTGCGGCTTAGAATCGAGTGCAAAGCAAGTGGAAGTTCTGAAAAATGTTGGTAGGTGCCGCCACAACTAATTTCTGCCATCGAATATATTTAGCGCTACACAGGCATGCTTTGTAGGCACAAAGATAAATACTGGCGCCAAAACCTCGGCGTCAGTTTAAAAGAGAGAGAGAGAGAGAGAGAGAGAGAGAGAGAGAGAAGGTGGAAGACGAGTTCTTTTTCTCCGCACCGAGTTTCGACCACTGCATTTTTATACATTATCCAACGAAGTAAATGCAAGTTCCGTATTGTTCATCTTCGAATGTAGCAGTATTCCAATGTACTACGAAAATCCGACATGCAAGACTGTTTGGGATATTTGTCAATATGGCCAACTCTACTTTCTGAATTTTTTCCTACCTGTGAGAAAAGATGGTTTCTAATAGGAACCTGATGAAATGTGAATCACATGCAGTATTCTCTTCACCATACGAGTAATACGAATATCAACATTTTGCCATGTATTCTTTCGTGTTTGCAGTTATCTCATTTAAATCCTGTCTGCCTAATAAACTACGAAACTAGAGTGAGACAACAGCACAACGCGGAAGAATATATGTATCGTGTCATGTTTATATTCGTATTATTCTTATGCCTAACAGTGATACAGTCAGAAATGAAGCACGGCAACTGACTTAGATTTTTAGTTCTAAGATGACTAATTTCTGTACAGAATTTGATGTTCTAAAGAAGCGGTCACAAAGATTTTCAAACGGAGAAACATTTTCGCCTAACTCTCGTTCAGAACATTTTCTATCATACGCAGTCTATTATTTGCTTCTTGTTGCTCATTATCAAAGAAAGCAGCAGTGTAAGTAACAACAAACAGCAGTCTCTTGCCATTGTTTCGCTAATGAGACTATTACTCTCTCTCTCTCTCTCTTTTTAATTGTAAGCGGCGGTAGTGCGCACAAAAGCAAGCCACGCCGCGAGCGGCGACAGGCTGTAAACACGCACTATCAGAATGCGACAAACAATGCGTGACACAGTACAGTAATGCATTTTCAGCTTGGAGTGACGTAAACATCTATAACAAAGAAAACAGTACTTATCAGATCAAAGTAAAATAAGCAATCGATTCAAACCAGACGAAGCACGTGAAAAAGGAAGGGTACCCGTATAAATACGGACGGAGCGCCTGATGCATAGCAATGGCTATCTGGTAAACCTTAACTGCTAAGCTCACAACTCGAACCTAACTACTATAGCTGTATCGTCATTCATTCGACCTAAATTGTGTCTCATATTACAATGGACCAACTTTGTTTTGATTTGGAGGTGCGGCCTAAAACTTTACTCTCCCCTTGAATTTCGAGTCTCAAATTTCCGGTGCGGCTTAGATTCGGGAGATTTTTTCCCTTTGTTTCGAGTCTCATTTTTCAGGTGCGGCTTAGATTCGAGTAAATACGGTATTCACAATTTACTCTATGTATTATCCAGACAATTCTCTTTCAAGTTGTTGTTGAAACCTACTCTTTTCTGGAAGTAAAGAAACTCGAACAGAGCTCTGTCATTTATGGCAGAGAGGAATTCAAAAGTATGTGTGTAGCATTGAGCAAATCTATGAAACTTTTGAAAGCAATAATTACAATGATCATGTCAAACGCAAAACATTGTTTTTCATCACTGAAACACTGTATATCAAAGGTTTCTTACAGAATACTATAGACCAAGAAAGACTTTCAGCATATGCAATGCACTCTATTAGATGAGCCCTCATTTTAGGAGTTCCTGACTTTAAACAAAGAGTGATCAAAAAATTTGTAAATATGATGGAAATAAGAATGGGGTTCCTATACAAGTGGTAAGCACCACAAAAACAGCCGAGATACAATGTAATGTCATTACTATCAGTCCTGCTGAAAATGTATAATGAGGCACGCAGGCCTTTTACTTCTGCATACACAGCATTGCAATTCATCTTAATTTGTTTTATTTTGCAAAGTAATACCTTTTTCTGTGTACACATTTTGATGGTGCTATTAAGTAGATGCTGCAGTGACATAACAAGCTACCAGCTTATATTGCAGATTAAAAAAACACTAGCAGTGCACTGATTTCCTCTCCTTTATTAATGTTTTTCTTGTTGAGCGAAGTGCACTATCTATTTTTTTGAGTCAGAAGCTTCAATTGTCATTCATTTTTTCCTTCTTTACTTCACTGACATGTTTATTCCCAAACAGAATACGTTTTTGCAATACGTAACACTTAAAAGAAAGAAAGGAAGAAAGAAAGAAAACAATACAACCAGCAGTAAGCTGCAATGAAAGTTTTAACAACGATCTTGATGGCGATTCCCCAAGCCTTCCCTTGCAGTACGTTTCTGCATACAGGAATGCTGCTGCTGCTTCACCATTACTTGCAACCAGCCTGATAAAATGCAGGGTGAGTAACAGATGACTGCAACTTTGGAATGATACTGAAATATATTGGAATACTCACTGAATCAGTAGGTGTGTTATTTCATAGCAAACCACGTAAAGTTTCAAAGTGGATTTGTAATTACAGTTCAATGTGGCCACCATTTGTGATACAGCAAACATTCCACTGGTATTAAATGTCTTCCCATACTCTCGCCAGATTGGGTGTCACTAATGCAACGGTAGCAAAGATTCATTTTTCAAGTTGGCCAAACTGTCTTGTAGGGGAGGAACATATACAGTGTCTCCACCCAGAACCCCAGATAAAGAAATCCAGTGGTTAAATATGGGGAGCGAGATGACCACACAACTGGCTCTTCACAACCGATCCACCGACCTGGGAAACATGTCTCAATGAAATTCTTGAGCCAAGAATAAATTGTAACCCTGCAGAATTCATTTCATGGAACCAAAACGCACAGCAAGCACACTGCACCAACAAAGGGAACCATTTCAACTATTACGGGTGCCACAATTTTCCCAAAGTGAAATTCCCTGCTTTCCAGACAACTTTTAGCATTTTTCACTGACAAATTTTGAGATCTCAAGGATAAGTAAAGACCTAAGTTGGCAAAAAAAAATGTAAGGAGTTCTGTACTTTTAAACATGTGAGCAAAAATCTAAAGTACTAACACCAACATCTTTTGTAATGAACTGTTCTTAGATGGAGAAGCCAAACCAAATGGTATGTGCGTTTCATTAAGACCACTGTTATTTTATTTCAGTAAAACGAAATATGGGGACAAAAACACAAATTTAGTTTGAGTCGCAAGACAGATTTAAAATACTTCCACTGATTTCAAAAACAATAGGCCTCTTGAAAGAAGTGGCGAAGACTTGTGTAAACCAACAATATAGGTGACCGCCAATAAAATGTTGGTTCTACTATGTTCGTTGTTGTTGCTTATTGCCCACTGTGTTATGTCTATTATTTTACAAGTATTGTGTGATTTTTCCTTCAAGAAATACATAAGTACATGGCGTACAAATTGCCACAATTTTCTTCTTACCATTCCTATATTTTATTACATAACTACTTTTGAAGTGCCAAAATTCACTAGAATAAATAAAATGTCATCCTCTCACAACTAAATTTTTGTTCACAGCCTATGTCAGAAAACGAGAGCACACACACACATTCACTTAAACATAACTCATGCACATGTGACTACTGTCTTCGGCCAATTTGTCAACAGTAACAAGAATCAGATCCACACAAACCACAGCAACAAGAAGTGGTGGCAGCACAGGCCGCAAGCTGGTGGGAGTGGTAGAAAGGGTAGAAGCAGTAAGCATGAGCAGTGCACGTACTCAGCTGTGCCCAGCCAGTGGCAATGCATGACGTATCAGTAAACAAACCATTGTATCAACCGAGACAAAAACGAGATTTTCTCCAGTGTTCCCCCCTGCCCCCAAATTTCCTTGATTTCCAGAACTTGTGGCAGTCATTATGCACTTTACTGGCAATCCTGCTGGCAGAATGGCATACTGATTCACTATGTTAATCAAACTCGACGTTGTTTGCTTCAAAATGATAGATCTATCAATTTTTTTAAGTTATTTCAATACATTTTTATATCATTCCCAAAATCGTAAAGTCCTTTTTGCCTATCCTGTATTTTCCCTGTCACTGAATGCAAACAAACGAATGTTCTTTCCTTTGGACCTACAGTAATTGTTAGCTTCAGAACTGAAAAACATTTCCTCATTTCTGAGTATATCGCACTTGTAGACAGCTTTAAATATTATTCTTTGCCATGTTTGAAAGTTTTAGTTATGACTGTCATCAATATTGTGGTTGATCGCCAGCTTTTGCTACAGTTTAAGCTTTCTAAATTTTGCAAAAAAGTTAAATTAATTTCCACACCTCAGAGACTCACAAGGAGAGGTTCCCAAAAGTGGTTGGGTCGGTTTAAAAGAGGAGGAAACGGACCAAACTACGAGGTCATTGGTTTCTTGTTCTTAATAAAACAATGCCACAAGTGTGAGAATAAAACAGACGAGACATATAACACAAAACAGAAAAAAAGGAAAAACCAAAAGAACGACGGAAAGGTAACAAACACTAAAAGGAACAAAAGAGGACAAGAAAACAACAGAGAGATGCTAAAAACAGAAGAGAGAAAGCACATAACAATGCCTGGCCGACCACGGGAATAAAAAGACAAATCCAGCCACTCTGCAACACATTAAAACCTCCACCTTAAAAGCACTAGGGAGAAGGACACAGAGGGACAAAACACCTGCACTAAAACCTACAGAGAAGTGTAAAACCCACTCTCACAGATAAAACGTAAAACTAAAGCTGCTGTTGAGGCATTGTCACCCAATACCAAAGGAAGGGTGCTGGAAAAGTTAAAAGTCCACCACAGAGAGGCTAAAAGTGGGCAGTCCAGCAAGAGGTGGACGACTGTCATTTGGAGCCCACAGCGGCACAGAGGTGGGTCCTCGCGATGTAGTAGGTAACCATGGGTTACCCATGTATGGCCAATGCGGAGTAAGTAGAGGACAACTGATTCCCTGCGATAGAACCTCATGGAAGACTTCCACACATTTATAGTCTCCTTAATGACACACAGTTTGCTGTGAATACTGTTATACCATTCTGTCTCCTAAAGCCGGAAAACCCTGTGGCGTAAGAACGCAGGTCAACTCCGGAGAGTCCCATCTCGAGAAGCAGTTTCCACATTGCCTGTTTGGCCACCCTGTCGGCAAGTTCATTGCCGGTGATTCCGACGTGTCCTGGGGTCCATACAAACACCACCAAATGGCGGAACCATTACAGGGCATAGAAGGCTCCTGGATGGCTGCTACCAGAGGATGACGAGGGTAGCACTGGTCGATAGCTTGTAGGCTGCTAAATGAGTTAGTACATAGGAGAAATGAAATGCCTGGCCATGGGCGGATGTGCTCAAGAGCACGAGATACGACTGCCAGCTCTGAAGGGAAAACACTGCAGCCATCTGACAAGGAGTGATATTCAATATGTCCTCCATGAACATACGCAAAGCCTATGTGACCATCATCAACCATCAAGCCGCCGGTGTAAACCACTTCACAGTCCCAAAACACGTCAAGAATTGAGAGGAAGTGACAGCGGGAAGCGGCGGGGATAATGACGTCCTTAGGGCCATGCAAAAGGTCCAGACGAAGTTGCAGCCGAGGCATACACCATGGAGGACGTGAACAGACCGCAACACCAAGTGGTAAAAGGAAGGACTCTAGTTCGGAGAGCAGGGACCGAACGTGAACGCAATCGTTAGCCCCGACCTGGGCCGCCGATGAGGGAGATTGACTGCCGCAGGTGGAAAAGGAGGCGGTAATTTGGATGCTCAGGGGAACTATGAATGTGTGCTGCGTAACTGGTGAGCAGTTGCGCACGTCTGATCTGCAATGGAGGGACACCAGCCTCCACCAGTACGCTCATCACCGGACTCGTCCTGAAAGCTCCTGTGGCTAACCGAACCCCACAGCGGTGCACAGGGTCAAGTAAATGCAATGCTGAGGGCGCTGCTGAACCATAAATCACACTCCCATAGTCAAGTCAATATTGAACAAGGGCTCTGTAGAGCTGCAGCAGCATGGAGTGATCTGCACCCCAGTTGGTGTTGCTCAAGCAGCGGAGGGCATTGAAGTGCTGTCAACGCTCCTGTTTTGATGAAGATGAGGCAGCCAAGTCAAACAAGCATCGAAAACCTAAGAATCGATGTCTCCACTACAGTGAGTGGATCATCATTAAAGTAAAGTGCTGGTTCCGGATGAACAGTATGACACAGACAGAAATGCATGACATACATCTTCATGGCGGAAAACTGAAAGCCATGGGCTAGAGCCCATGACTTGAGCTTTGTGGATGGCTCCCTGTAGGCGATGCTCAGCAACACCAGTGCTGGAGCAGCAGTATGAAACACAGAAGTCGTCTGCATAAAAAGAAGGTGAGACGGAGGGCCTGACAGTTGCTGCTAGACCATTACTTGACACTAAAAATAGACACACACTCAATACAGAGCCCTGTGGGACTCCATCCTCCTGGATATGGATGGAACTATGGAAGGCCCAACTTGGACATGGAAAGTATGGAGCAACAGGAAGTTTTGTATAAAAATCGGGAGTGGGCCCCAAGAGACCCCACTAATACAATGTGGCAAGGATATGATGCCGCCAGGTCATGTCATATGCTTTACGTAAGTAAAAAAACACGGCAACCAGGTGTTGGCGACTGGAAAAGGCTGTTCGGATGGCAGACTCGAGGGACATGAGATTATCAGTGGTAGAGCGACCCTGGCGGAAGCCGCCCTGACACGGAGCCAGTAGGCCACGTGACTCCAGGACCCAACCCAACCTCCAACACACCATACGTTACAGAAACTTACAAAGAACGTTGGTGAGGCTGGTCGCTACCCACATCAACCGGGTTTGAGCACCAGAATGATGGTGCTCTCCCGCCATTGCGATGGAAACACGCTATCACACCGGATCTGGTTGAAGATGACATGCATGTAGTCAGATGAGAGAAGTTTAATCATCTGGCTGTGGATCCATCAGGCCCAGGAGCTGTGTCAGGGCAATGTGCAAGGGCACTGAAGACCCCCCACACTCTGAAAATGGGGCATTACAGGATTCACTGTGGCATGTAGTGAATGAGAGGACTTTCCCTTCCAGCTGCCGTTTGAGAGTGCGAAAGTCTGGGGAGTATTTCTCCGATTCAGAGGCTCGAGCAAAGTGCTCAGCAAAATGCTCGGCCACCACGTTTGCGTCAGTAGATAACATGCCATTTATAGTAACACCAGGAACACCTGTTGGGGCTCTGGTACCTGAAAACAGGTTTGATCTTTGCCCAGACTTGGGAAGGTGATGTATGGCACACTATGGTTGAGATGTATCTCTCCCAACACTCCTGCTTCCGTCGTTTCATAAGTTGGTGAACGCGGGCACATAGCTGTTTAAAGGCTATGAGGTTCTCCAGGAAAGGGTGCCACTTATGCCACTGTAGAGCCTGCCGACACTCCTTAATTGCTTCAGCGACTTCCAGCGACCACCAAGGGACTGCCTTACGCCAGGGGCACCCTAAACAGCGAGGGATCACGTTTTCTGCCACAGAAACAATTTTTGTTGTCACCTGCTCAACCATCATATCGATGTAACCGTGTGGGGGAGATTCAACGGTGATAGCAGAGGTGAAAGATTCCCAGTCCGCCTTGTTTAAAGCCCACCTGGGCAGGCATTTGTGGGCCTGATGCTGGGGCAGCGACAGGTAGATGGGGAAATGGTCACTACCACACAGGTTGTCATGTGCTCTCCAGTAGATAGATGGGAGAAATCCTGGGTTGCAAATTGATAAATAAATGGCCTAGTAACTACCATGAGCCACAAAGAAATGTGTGGCGGCCCCAGTTATAAAGAGGCAGCAGAGGTTGAACTGAGTCAGTAAAGTCTCGACATCTCTGCCTCGGCCAGTAAAGAACAGTGGCACCCCACATGAGGTTATGAGCGTTAAAATCTCCCAAAAAGTTTAAGGAGTTAATCAATCAGTCCAGCTAACACATTCAGGGGTACTGTACCATCTGGAGGAAGATACACACTGCAGACAGTTATTTCCTGTGTCGTCGTCATTCTGACAGCCACAGCTTCAAGAGGGGTTTGAAGGGGCACAGTTGCACTACAGACTGAGTTTAGAACATGAACGCCAACTCAACCTGACACTCGATTATAGTCGCTACGGTTCCTGTAATATCCCTTATAGCCGCAGAGGGCATGGGTCCACATTGCCGTAGACCAGGTTTCCTGGAGGGCAATGAAGATAGCAGGTGTAGAGCTTAACAGTTGCCGTAGCTTAGCCAGGCGGTGGAAAAAACCACCGCATTCCACAGGAGGATGACGTCATCGTGAGACTGGGAAGGCACGCAACATTCAATGAGGCAGTTTACGCCTCAGGGTCACCTGCTGCCACCGATTTCTTGCCTGAGCAGTCTATATCCATTGTGTCTGAGGGTCTGGCGAAATCTAGATCCTCAGCGGATGCCAGAATCTCCACCCCATCCTCAGATGCAGAGCTTGTAGGTAGCAATGGTATGGGTGCCACCTCAATTTCCTTGTTGTTAGGGGACTTCTTTTTGAATCTCTCTCGCTGCTCCTGACTCCGGGACTGAGGACAAGTGTGAAGCACTAAGACCAGCTGCTTTTGAGCTCTTGAGGCACTGGCGGGTGTCATCTTTCCCACTAGCAGACAGCTAGGAAGGGAGTGATCCAAGGGACCCCTTCCTAGCGAGAGACGCTGAAGAAGGCTCATGCTTCTCCAACTTATTAGTGGGGATGGATGTCCCCGATGGTTGGAGGGAGTGGGGGGTTTGCTCCCAAAGTAGGTGGTGTGGGAGCAACAGGGAGGAAAATACCCCCACCACCATCAAGGGAGCAGGTATAGTCTTCCGGCTGTGAGAGGTGACTAGGGGTTGGTGGAGCTCATAGTACCAAAACTGTTGTAGCGGCTGCATAAAATGATGTCATACATACAGGATGCAGGTGTTCAAATTTTCTCTTAGCCTCAGTGTAGGTCAGTCAGTCCAGGGTCTTGTACTCCCTGATTTTCCTTTCTTTATGGAGAATCCTGCAGTCTGGCGAGCAATGCGAATAGTGCTCTCCACAGCTGACACAGATGGGAGGCGGGGCACATGGAGTATTGGGATATGATGGGCGTCCGCAATCTCGACACGTGACGAAGACATATGGCCAAACTTCCAGCACTTAAAGCATCACATCGGGGGAGGGATATAGGGCTTCACATCACACCAGTAAACCATCACCTTGGCCTCCTCAGGCAACATATCACCCTCAAAGGCCAAGATGAGGGCACCGGTAACAACCTGATTATCCTTCGGACCCTGGCGGACACGCAGTATGAAATGTACACATTGTTGGTCTAAATTGGTGTGCAGCTCATCGCCAGACTGCAAAAGAAGGTCCCTGTGAAATCTGATCCCCTTTACCATATTTAAGCTCTTATGGGGCATGATGGTTATAGAAACGTCCCCCACTTTGTCATAAGCAAGTAATGTCCGTGACTGGTCAGAGAATGCTGTTTTGATCACTATCTCATTTTGGACAATCCCTCCACCTCCCCAAACTTGTCCTCTAAATGCTCAACAAAAAACTGAGGCTTCATCGCCATGTAAGATTCCCCTTAAGATCTCGAACATACAAGGTACCGGGGTGAATAAGATTTCTACACCTACTACATCTTCATCCACACTCCGCAAGCCACCTGACGGTGCGTGGCGGAAGGTACCCTGAGTACCTCTATCGGTTCTCTCTTCTATTCCAGTCTCGTATTGTACGTGGAAAGAAGGATTGTCGGTATGCTTCTGTGTGGGCTCTAATCTCTCTGATTTTATCCTCATGGTCTCTCCGCGAGATATACGTAGGAGGGAGCAACATACTGCTTGACTCTTCGGTGAAGGTATGTTCTCGAAACATTAACAAAAGCCCGTACTGGGCTACTGAGCGTCTCTCCTGCAGAGTCTTCCACTGGAGTTTATCTATCATCTCTGTAACGCTTTCGCGATTACTAAATGATCCTGTAACGAAGTGCGCTGCTCTCCGTTGGATCTTCTCTATCTCCTCCATCAACCCCATCTGGTGCGGATCCCACACTGCTGAGCAGTATTCAAGCAGTGGGCGAACAAGCATACTGTAACCTACTTCCTTTGTTGTCGGATTGCATTTCCTTAGGATTCTTCCAATGAATCTGTCTGGCATCTGCTTTACCGACGATCAACTTTATATGATCATTCCATTTTAAATCACTCCTAATGCGTACTCCCAGATAATTTATGGAATTAACTGCTTCCAGTTGCTGACCTGCTATTTTGTAGCTAAATGATAAGGGACCTATCTTTCTATGTATTTGCATCACATAACACTTGTCTACATTGAGATTCAATTGCCATTCTGTGCACCATGCATCAATTCGCTGCAGATCCTCCTGCATTTCAGTACAATTTTCCATTGTTGCAACCTCTCGATACACCACAGCATCATCTGCAAAATGCCTCAGTGTACTTCCGATGTCATCCACCAGGTCATTTATGTATATTGCGAATAGCAACGGTCCTATGACACTCCCCTGCGGCACACCTGAAATCACTCTTACTTCGGAAGACTTCTCTCCATTGAGAATGACATGCTGTGTTCTGTTATCTAGGAACTCCTCAATCCAATCACACAATTAATCTGATAGTCCGTATGCTCTTACTTTGTTCATTAAACGACCGTGGGGAACTGTGTCAAACGCCTTGCGGAAGTCAAGAAACACGGCATCTACCTGTGAACCCGTGTCTAAGGCCCTCTGAGTCTCGTGGACAAATAGCGCGAGCTGGGTTTCACACGACCGTCTTTTTCGAAACCCATGCTGATTCCTACAGAGTAGATTTCTAGTCTCCAGAAAAGACATTATACTCGAACATAATACGCGTTCCAAAATTCTACAACTGATCGACGTTAGAGATATAGGTCTATAGTTCTGCGCATCTGTTCGACATCCCTTCTTGAAAACGGGGATGACCTGTGCCCTTTTTCCAATCCTTTGGAACGCTTCGCTCTTCTAGAGACCTACGGTACACCGCTACAAGAAGGGGGGGCAAATTCCTTCGCGTACTCTGTGTAAAATGAAACTGGTATCCCATCAGGACTAGCGGCCTTTCCTCGTTTAAGCGATTTTAATTGTTTCTCTATCCCTCTGTCATCTATTTCGATATCTACCATTTTGTCAACTGTCCGACAATCTAGAGAAGGAAGCACAGTGCAGTATTCCTCTGTGAAACAGCTTTGGAAGAAGACATTTAGTATTTCGGCCTTTACTCTGTCATCCTCTGTTTCAAAACCATTTTGGTCACAGAGTGTCTGGACATTTTGTTTTGATCCACCTACCGCTTTGACGTAGGACCAAAATTTCTTAGGATTTTCTGCCAAGTCAGTACATAGAACTTTACTTTCGAATTCATTGAAAGCCTCTCGCATAGCCCTCCTCACACTACATTTCACTTCGCGTAATTTTTGTTTGTCTGCAAGGCTTTGGCTATGCTTATGTTTGCTGTGAAGTTCCCTTTGCTTCCGCAGCAGTTTTCTAACTCTGTTGTTGTACCACGGTGGCTCTTTCCCATCTCTTACGATCTTGCTTGGCACATACTCATCTAACGCATATTGTACGATGGTTTTGAACTTTGTCCACTGATCCTCAACACTATTTGTACTTGAGACAAAACTTTTGTGTTGAGCCGTCAGGTACTCTGTAATCTGCTTTTTGTCACTTTTGCTAAACAGAAAAATCTTCCTACCTTTTTTAATATTTCTATTTACGGCTGAAATCATCGATGCAGTAACCGCTTTATGATCGCTGATTCCCTGTTCTGCATTAACTGATTCAAATAGTTCGGGTCTGTTTGTCACCAGAAGGTCTAATATGTTATCGCCACGAGTCAGTTCTCTGTTTAACTGCTCAAGGTAGTTTTCAGATAAAGCACTTAAAAATATTTCACTGGATTCTTTGTCCCTGCCACCCGTTATGAACGTTTGAGTCTCCCAGTCTATATCCGGCAAATTAAAATCTCCACCCAGAACTATAACATGGTGGGGAAATCTACTCGAAATATTTTCCAAATTATTCTTCAGGTGCTGAGCCACAACAGCTTTAACCGTGACCTTCACCCAAATCATTTCACAATTCAAATCTCCGTCAATTTCCTTCGATACTATTGCACTTCTTAGCGCTATAAACACGCCTCCCCCGTCACTGTCCAGCCTGTCTCTGCGGTATACATTCCAATCTGAGTTTAGAATTTCATTACTGTTTACATGTGGTTTCGGCCAACTTTCTGCCATCCTTAGCCTGACGTTGCTCCCATGGTGTGGCCAGGGACAGGAACTATTTGGGGTCGTACTTCTGTGCGATGAATTGAGCTTGTGATCGCTTAGAGAGTGCTGGTGTTTCACCAATGGACTGTGCTTCATCAAGTGTCATCCATCCTGATGCCACTCACTCCGACCAGCCCCCCCCCCCCCAACCCCAGGTGCCACCCAGCGACAGCAAAGGCCACCTGGCAGGATGGCCATTGCGGGGAGTCCCGATGCCCCAGGGGGATGGGCATCTACCCCTTGGCATACATGGGGAGTTTACGGTGCAGGCATCAGAAGAGCAATCCCTGTGTGGTCAGGGGGCTACACCCAACAGGATACATAGCGGCCCCGCCACAAAGGACTGCCTACTGTGCTGGATATCAGGTGCAAAGAACTGCATGGTCATCGTCAACACAGAGAGCGACACTGCTTAGTGCATTCACCCAGGAAGGTGTCCTAGCCCAAGAGATGGAGAATGAGCAGGACTGAACTGCGATGACGAGAAAGTAAGCTGAAAATCTCAATGAATGGCGGACACGACGGCACCCTTCCCCAATTGGCTCACTTTTCAAGAAAATTTTGAAGAATGGAGGTCAAACCCTACAGGGGACCATCACACAAGGGCCGAAATGTGTGAAACTCATTTCAGCCGTCTCTTACACCAGGCAGGAATACCCCAGGTCTATTCTTACCCGCAAACCCGCAGGGGGGCCGAATTGTGGGATCGACTTTTTGAAACAACCTACACAGCTATGTACGGAGAGGTCGAAGGAATTACACCCTGCAGCCAATCATCCGAGTGGGACCTCATTTGTGAGAAAACGGCAAAAAACCAATTGCATAATGCTCTACAGCTTTAACAGGGTATCTACAGATTCTCAGAGGATCAAATTCATGATCTTTTTGTGACACTTTCATTACCTCTTTAGCTATATATTCAGGACCTTTCAAAAATGTGTATGGCACCTGAAGGCTGGTTAAAATGAAAGCTGAATGTAGCAATTCTTGTATCGCTTAAACTGTATGTCATGATGAAAAATGTAACTGTTGTGACTTGGACTATACCATTATCAGGTTTGTTTATCACATCAATTAGAATCCATATTGCTTTAACACAGTAACATAGCAAAAACAAAGTTTTCCTTAAGGAAATATGACGATTTTGAAGGTACAAAATGTATGTAAAATGTTAAGCTTCACAGTAAAAGATTCAGTGTTTAAGTTTCTTAGCTAAACTTGAAATTTCAACACCTAAAACTTCAGCCTCTTCTTTTGCCTTTTCTATCATCATTCTTTTTTATTTCTGAGATCTTTTATTTTTTGAAGTTCCTTCTTTTAAGGTTTGCCAGTTCATTTTCGTTAGATTTCTTCTTTTTTAAGGCTTCTACTACTTTTGATGAAGCATTTATCACAGCTAGTATCATTGATTTTGTAATGCCCACATTCAATTTTTAACACTATTAAGTAACGGCTGCATTGCACTGTAAACAGTTCTTTCTGCAACAATTGGATCTTCTTCTAAATTTCCAATTAAAACTTCTTTGTTAACAGAGAAGCCTCTTTCAATTACAGCATTTCCATTAAACATGCCTAACAGCTTCTGCATGAACTTTAAGAAGACCTGTTTCGCACTTTGCAGTAAATTCATCAGAAAGTGATTAAGTTGGTCCTTCTTAGGACTGAACTTTTTCAGTTTTTTTTCCAGAATATTCCCAAATTCTTAAGTACTCACTCTACAATATGTCAGCTGTTGATGGAGTCATGTCAGGTGAGACAAATCACAAGCATCTAAAAAATACTTATATGATGTTGCCATTTTAAAAAATTAATGCTTGACACCAGCACCTTCCGACTGACTGCCACTGTCAGCAATGCACTTCTAAAGCAGCTCTTTGAAGTTGGTTTCCACTCCCTCCAAAATCGCTCTGTCAGTCTGAATGACTTCCACATGAATTTCTTCCTCCAGTTCTTCAAGCGACGTGGTTTATGCTAATATACACATGACTTGAGGTAACCCCATGGAAAGTAGTCTTACATGGACAGGTCTGAGGAACGAGAAGGCCAATTCATGTCACCAAACTGGGAAATGACGTGACCAAGAACAACAGTCCTAAAAGCTTCCGTCGATATTCTTGCTGTGTGAGCTGTGGCCCCATCCTGCTGAAACCAAACTCCCCCGATAGGAATACATCCCCTTCTTAGTTTATGTACGTCAAATTCAGTGACCATCTTTCTGTAACATTCCAAGGTTACACTTACAGTGTCCCCCATTATCTTCTTGGAAAAACTATGGACCAATAACATCGGCACCAATTACAGCACACCAAACAGTCACTTTTGGTCTATGTAATTATCTAATGACATTTCTGCTCATCTACCGCTTTGTGCACATGAAAATGAGATTCAACACTCACAAATAAAATAATAACGTCATTTTGCTCATATGGCCTCCATTTCTCATGCAAAATTTAGCCACTGTACATAATCTCTAGGGTTCAATTATTGCCCCATGGCCATTTTGTAAGGATGAAATCCTAGATCAGTATACAAAATATGCCTCACTGAATGATTACTGGGACACAGTCCTAGCTGATCGACCACAACTACAGAGTATGGCATGCCGAACTTCTTCAACATTTTCTGCAGTGCGTACTGAGTGAGGAGCCCCTGTTTTCTATTAATCACTGTTCCTCATAAACGAAATGATTCAGCCCAATGTAAAATCTTGTTACACGTGGGAACACTATCATGACTCGCCAGATTGAAATGGCGACAAAACTCACTATGAACTGCAACGATGGACTCATTATCATGCATAAAATTATTGTAAGCAAACACACAATGTTGCACAGTCCACGGCTCCATGAACTCAAATAAACAAAATGGCAGAAGCTACCAAACATGTGACCACTTTCGACCCCCACTCCTATTAGCTGAGCTTGAATACTATCTCTTCTAAGAACATCCGTCCTTTCTGCCTCACCCTTTATGTTGTTTTGACAGTTTCCTTCAGTGCAATTGTCACATGAAAATTTCTCGAAATTGAACTTTGCATCGCTTTGGGTAATAAACATGAGCCAACTTTGACCATCATTAATTCCAAGGGACTTCTCAGCAATTTTTAGATACAGAGTTTGCAAAATACCTCTGCACTCATTTCAGAAAATAACCAGCAAAGACATTGATTACTTTCATGACTGCTTGTTCATTTTCATTATTTTTTCATGACTTTCATGATCTGTAGACACCCTGTTTATTAAAAATAGCATTAATTTACAGACTGGCTTCATAGCATAATGGTGTAAGGTACTGACTTCACACGCAAAAGGGTCCATGGGTTTGAACCTCATCAGGTGCTTTAGCATTTTTTTATATATAACTCCTTATCTGAATTACTTGATCAATTGGTTTAAAAGTAATTTTTCTATTCCTTAGCCACATCATTAGTCATCAAATGAAGTACATCATTTGCCTTCATTTTTCTACATCATTTGTTCTCATTTTTCTTCCTATTAATCTTTTTCCACTTGGTATCCTTGTCCATGTGATTTTGATTATTTTTAACTTCCATTTTATCACCTTACTTTTTGTCCATGCTTTGAATATATTACTTTTATTTCTCCTTTTGCTTAAAATTTAATTTTACTTATTGTTCCCCGATTTTGTTTAAAAACGTCACCCACATCATTTTGTCCATAATGCACAAAGAATTTATTACTTAAATAACTATACGATGACTGCCATCCATGTACATTTTGAAACAAAAAATACTTTCTTGACACCAAGGCGCAATCAAAAGCAACATATTTTGTCTTTTGCTTTTTAACTCACATATCAGCATTTTCAAATGTTTAATTGTATCATAGATAACCAAATGTAATTAAATTCACATGCACAAAGTTTCCAAGTGGAAAAAGAACGATAGGAAGATAAAAGTAGGGGCAGCTGGGGACCTCTCCTTGTTAGTGTCTGTGACTGTGACGTCAGATCACGTGACCTAATTTACATGTTAGGCAGAGGGAGGGTGAATACTATTTACGATTCATTCAACACACCTGCTGGTATCACTACAAGGAGAGTTGACCAATCAACTATGTTCTAGCTCAATCGAACATGTTACAAATTATGTAAAACACTGGAATTTAATTTGCAAGATGCATTATGTCAATGCCTTACAACAGGATTTTTTTTAAAAGTGGTATTTGTTAAAAGCAGTGAGGAATAATATTATTATTACATGGATGTTGCTGGAACTGACAGATATATTTCTTAAAAGTGGGATTTCCTTAAAATCAAGTTCATTAATTCAGAGTTTTGCTGTATTTAGGGTACATCACACAAACGTGGTTGTTTGTTTGTTTGACTCTTGTATGCCATTTGTATACAGCTGTAAACTGTGTACAAAGAGAGTTAATAAAGTTAAGCAGAATTGGAATATGTGTCATAACATATGAGAAGTATTTTTGGGTGTCATGAAAGTTGGGAAAAATCACAACTACCTATATGATCAAAAGTATCTGGACACCCCCAAAAACATATGTTTTTCACATTAGGTGCATTGTGCTGCCACCTACTGCCAGGTACTCCATATCAGTGACCTCAGCAATCATTACACATCGTGAGAGAGTAGAATGGGGCACTTTGCGGGACTCGCAGACTTTGAACATGGTCAGGTAATTGGGTGTCACTTGTGTCATACATTTGTACGTGAGATTTCCACACTCCTAAACATTCCTAGGTCCACTGTTTCTGATGTGATAGTAAAGTGGAAACGTGAAGGAACACACACAGCACGAAAGCATACAGGCGACACTCATCTGTTCACTCAAAGAGACCGCTGACGAAGAGGGTCGTAATGTGTAATAGTCAGACATCTATCCAGGCCATCACACAGGATCATTATCAGGAACCACTGCAAGTACTATAACAGTTAGGTGGGAGGCGAGAAAACACGGATTTCATGGTTGAGCGGCTGCTCATAAGATACACATCATGCCGGTATGCCAAACGACGCCTCACTTGGTGTAAGCAGTGTAAACATTGGACGATTGAACGGTGGAAAAAAGTTGTGTGGAATAATGAATCACAGTACACAATGTGGTGATCTGATGGCAGAGTGTGGGTATGGCGAATTCCCGGTGAACATCATCAACCATCATGTGTAGTGCCAACAGTAAAATTGGGAGGTGGTGGTGTAATGGTGTGGTCGTGTGTTTCACGGAGGGGGCTTGCTCCCCTTGTTGTTTTGCATGGCACTATCATGGCGCAGGCCTACATTAATGTTTTAAGCAACTTCTTGCTTCACACTGTTGAAGAGCAATTCAGGGATGGCGAGTGTATCTTTCAACACGATTGGGCACCTGTTCATAATGTGTGGACTGTGGCGGAGTGGTTATAAGACAATAACATCCCCGTAATGGACTGGCCTGCACAGAGTCCTGACCTGAATCCTATAGAACACCTTAGGGATGTTTTGGAACACCGGCTTCATGTCAGGCCTCACCGGCCGACAATGAAACCACTTCTCAGTGCAGAATTCTGTGAAGAATGGGCTACCATTCCTCAAGAAACCCCCCAGCACCTGATTGAACTTATGCCTGCGAGTGGAAGCTGTGGGCCAACACCATACTGAATTCCAGCATTACTGTTGGAGGGCACCACGAACTTTTGAGTGATTTTTCAGCTGTATACTTTTGATCATGTAGTGCATCTTCTTTTTCCAACAAAGATGTCTTCAAATATTCAACAATGTGTCAGAAATATACAAACTGCTCTTCATCCCATACTGTGTACAAAAATTGGTGTAACTCAGGAGTCTGTTGAACATCTGGAAAGGGGAGGGGGTTAACTACTTTCATATAGCATGGATGCCAAACTAGAACGGTGAAAATAATGTCAAATACATTCTTGTTCACATCAAGAGCAAAGGGATAATTTAAAGTTGCTTAACACAGAAATCTTTCAAAGTATTCTTGGTAACAACAAAACACATCTATGTAAATTTACTTTACCTTTTCAGGAACAGAAATTTCTGACTGACTGATGTGGGATAAAGTTCTGTCCTTTACTTTTTCTGCAGATTTTTCAGGCTTCAATACAGTTGGACTAAGTGAAATAAGTTTATCAATGTAAGCCAGAGCCTGATTAGAACCTGGACATTCTCCATCCGCATCCTCCTCCTTCTTCCTCTCTGGTTGAATAGCGTCTTCTTGCCTACAATAAAACAATAACTTTTTTATCCACCACATTCTAAAATTACTCTTAATAAATAATTTATTTGCACTTTACATGCATGAGAACATGAAATAGTTAAAAGGAGAGCTTCTGTAAGGTTTGGAGGGTAGGAGTTGAGGTACTGGCACAAGTAAAGCTGTGAGGACGGGTCATGAGTTGTGCTTGGCTAGCTCAGGTGGTAGAGCACTTGCCCGCGAAAGGCAAAGGTCCCAGGTTCGAGTCTCGGTGCGGCACACAGTTTTAATCTGCCAGGAAGTTTCATATCAGCGCACACTCTGCTGCAGAGTGAATATCTCATTATGAAATAATTAGTTTAAAACTCTGCCTTAAACACCCAGACATTATTATTATTATTATTATTATTATTATTATTATTATTATTATTATTATTATTATTATTGTTATGTACTAGTTCATCGACAACAGTGGTTTTTGATAATATCCCTCACATAATAATAGCAGAGTTACCATGAAACTTCAGCTGTCAAAATGAAGGAGTTCAGTGTGGTCAAAGCAAATACATTCTCACTATATACTGAGCAGTGGACAAACACTTAGGAAAGTTGGAAAAAAATCACACACACACACACACACACACACACACAGGGTGAGTGGAGGGGGGGGGGAGAGGGGAAATGGAGAGGGGGAAATGGAGAGGGAGGGAGGGATATTAGTCTTTCCGCAAACAGTAAGGCAGGGCCATTAAGAATCCAGAACTACACAAATCGATTACAGGTAAGGTTTAGCTATATTCCAGTTACCCCTCATGGTGATTGTTTTAAGATCCTTTCAGAATGGCAACTATTCTTCCAGTATTACCCAAAATCACACCACTCTTAGTATATAACTCTACTGCCATTTGACCTGAATGTTGGTTGTAATATAATAAACTTCTTAGACTATGATCAAAATAAATAACCATTCATTTGTTTCCGAAAGAGAAACTTTTATCCAGTTCTTGTAACCTTCAAAGTGACATTTGTCACCAAATTCAAGAGACGGAACAAACACTGAGGTAATATGCCACTTTTATCTTAATGACACATAAAGTGGTATTCTATTGTCAGAAAACATATGAGGTGAGTCACTTAATCTGTTAATGTTACATATATTCTAGAAAAATTAAAGATATCATAATTCTGTATTCACTCAGATGAATTTCGAGTAACTTCTCACTGATCTTTGTGTAGTCTCTTGCAGCAATATTAATTAGAGAGATACTGGTAGCAACATTTTTCAGTTGGTGTTATAATAATTTCTGCTGTATCTTATGTCTAGAGGAGAGGAAAAACCAAAAGAACACTATTACACTCTTCGACATCTGGTAAGCAGTTTCAGAGACTTTACAGAATTCAGAACTTAAGAATTCTCTCCATTTTAATATCAAAAAGATTGCTGTCTTAAATATCCAAATAGGGAGGTACGTCATATTGTATTGCAAGGAAACGACATTTTGTATTGCTGTGATACCTGTATGAAATAGCAGAGAGGAAATGATGCTTTGCAGTTAGTCGTTTTAATTCCTGCAACTTTCAACGGGGTTCTTTCACAAATCAAGAGATATCAAATATGCTACCTCCATAAAAAGAATGCAGAGAGGGACAAATAAAACAGCTGAATGGCATGCACAAAGGTAGCCCGACTGACGCAAGGCTACAAAAATAATCATTTTGCACATGAGCAACAAACTGTCATTTACAAGGCATTTAAATGCTACACAGACAGCTAAAAGAAAGGCTGTAATGAGAGGAGTGAAAGAAACAGTTATTCTGATATGTTTTGCTCAAAACATGCAGATTAACTCACATTTAATACTTGTAGCACATTCATGCAACAATTCATTCCCTCCTTATACAACACATGAAAGTATTTGCTTATCTCTGTATGAATTCACAAATTTCTGTCGGTGTGATGCTCAGTCAGACAATTCCTAAGTCTGTTAACTTATTTATTAGATTTTGGACTGTGCAATACTGTTGTATTTGTATCTACAATACTAGCACCATAAATTACAGTAGTTTCATAAAAATGTAGTTATCAACATATCTGTTGTTAATATTGCTATAGAAAGAGGCTGTGTATCAATAAATGAGGGTTGTCTATTCGGCATTATCTAGGTAAAAACAAAGTTACAATACCTTAAGCGATTGCAGAAACGTAAAATACTTGCAGTTAACAGGCCAGGTGACTCACCCCGTATAACAAAATAAGCTAGCAACACAGGGACAGATAATTTCACTACTATAGTTTGGTGCATGAACAATTGCGGTTTACGGAGCTCGAGACAGATATGGGACTTCATTGTTGCCAGTTCCAAGCAATTGTTGCGGTAAGTGTCTAACGTTTTCCTGATGACCAGTGACTGCCTGGTACTTGGGTGCAAGACTCACACGTCTCTCGCAAGTGATTTACATATGGTGTGCACCCGAACTACTTCTCAGGGCAAACGGCTGCGTCAATCTTCACAATGGTTCTTCTCCGAAGATTATGTGCTGGTTAGAGAAATATTACTAAACCACTTCTCTACTCTTGAAATGATTCATTACTCACAGAAAACATTCATATCAACTCAGCTATATTTTCTTCTTTACAATAAGACAACTACACAAGTTTTACATGTTCTTTCAAGTCTCGTAAATTAACTACATTTGGAAAACGTTAGTACTTAACATATACCATTACAGTCTCTTTTGGTTTTAATAACCCTTGTCAAAACACCTCTGGCTCCTAGCAAGTCAAACAACAGAGTGTATGAGTCTCTAGATAAGACATATTTTGTTTGTTCCCAACAATCACTATTTCACTCCAAAGAGTAGCCCTTGGTTACTACTTGTACTGGTCATACAGCTTCCAAGCCGTGCGCAGCCACCATTTGTCGGTGCTGATAGACCGCCATAACTTTAATCTTCTCGTAAGACAAGCCCGTCTTGCGCACACATAAACCATGGCGCAGTAGACATTTCCACTCTTATATACTCAGCCTTAAAATATTGTGTGTTCGCGACAATGGAAATACGACTGTCTCTAGAATCTATCCCAAGGTTCTCGAGGCACTACAAGCGCACTTGAAGAAAGTATGTATACTGCAAATTATGTCTCTCGCTTGCTCATATAGAATTTGTCACTTACCACCATTATCAGCTGTGACAAATCACGGACAAATGGAATAAAAATTCACTGACTAACTCGTCATAATAACATTTAATGCTCAAATTGGCTACAACATTCAGAGCAGAGAGCAAAGTGCTGAGAACATTACTGAAGGTTTATCAGAAGTTGGGAAACACATGAATTAGATGTGCAGAACAGATCCAAACTCTGCTGCCACCCTTCATGACTCCAACTGTAGTCTTTCCCTTCCAAATATATCGTTATATTTGCTTACATAGGAATTAGTTTTTACATCCACTATACAGTTGTAAACCTTCCTGAATGATGCATGCAAGCATTTATGCTAGCACACCCATGAGTAATCTTAAAGACACATGCTGCGTTTCTCTGTAACAAAATTTAATTGTTGGGTATGTCACGCTGTCAAAAGTGTGGCCAATCATGACCAACACTATCAAGGAATTTATACACAGCCTGATCATGTGGGCCTGGTGCCATAATAAACTGCATTGGTTGATGGCAGGGGAAACCATCAATTATTGTAAATCGAAGGACTGGATAGTTAGGGCCCACAAAAACCAATCAGTTGCCAATTTACTGCCGCAACCATGCATATCACCCAGAATCAAATCCATATTAAGGGGTACTAAAGCCATCATCTCACAAGTGTACCTGTGTCCATTGCATGTTAAGAGGGTATAGGGCACAGGAACAGCTGGCAGTAAGAAACATTGTAAATGTCACTTGCACCAATAAACTGTACAGCACATTGGTGTGCATACGTGCGCGCACACACGCGAGCGTGTCCTGTATGGAGGGGGTGGGGGGATTAAAACAGAGGAAATGTATGTTGGAAAACACAAGATGAAATGAAATTCACTTGCCACAGGGACACATTCAAGCAGATGGAGAATGTATTTTCATTTGGGAAATGTTTACTGTGGGGTTAATTTGAAAAACTGAAAAAAAAAAAAAAATGGGAGGGAGAGGGGGAGGGGGAGAGAGAGGGAGAGGGACCACAAGGTTTTTAAACTGTCACAAGGTCTACCATTTTTCTCACTGGCTCTATATTTGCTGCTTCCTTTTAGTATCATATCCTGAATGAATTGGTGCAGGTGAAGTGAATACGACAATCTTTTTGGTAAGACTAATTAACTTAGACACTATACCTGTAGCATAGGAAGCCTCTCTCTAAACTGGAACTGCCAAGCCAACAACATTTAATGATTCACAATTTTTTTATTGGTGTTAGCTTCATTAGCATATCAAAATGCTAACAGAGCAGATACCTTACTGGGTAAGAGCTCCTTGTGATGTAGAAACATGGGATACAACTTAAATTAGTAACAGACTGATATTTGAATACAGAGCCTTGTCCTTCACGCACAGTCCTGTTCAATTAGAGTCGCTAAATATATATCAAAGAATGATTCGAAGTTTCACCTTTACAGTGGATCCTCTTGATGTGTTTCAGCTTACCAAAAATTATTTAGCATTGCTTGTACACTTCTAACAGTAAAAGAATTTCATCAATGTCACAACCCCAGAGGATGTGGGGGAAAAAGAGTATTCCTCCCACAGGGCTGTAAGTGAGAAAGAAAGAGCAATGATTTGAATTTACTTTCACATCAACAAGGCCAGAAGGATTGTCACAGTGAGAATTTTATGAAATCCTGAAGAGATGGAGAAAGATCAATGGAAAGCTGGAGCTCTGTGTAGGATTCTACGACATGTCAGAATGTTTGAATTGGATGAACATTGTTCAGCCCCCCCCCCCCCCCCCCCCCCCGACTCCCTCTCCAAACTGTAACAAATGAATGCTGGGCAGAGTTAACTATAATGCATTTACAACATAAAAGGAAATTACAATTAGATAACTTAACTGAAATACATTCTGAAATACCTCTCCAAGCTGATCCTATCCACTTGAGGTAATGGGAGATCACACTTACTAGGTGTGCTATAAAGCGGATCAAATTTTACATACAGTGACTCTCTCCTTGGATCCAGCATTTGCTCAGCAGATCCTGATGAAATATTCACTGAGGCATGTTCTCTAGACACTGAAAATAAACATATGGCTAAATAAATGACAAGTAAATGCAAGAAAAATACCTTGTTAGGTGATATGTAGAACATACTTTCTGACTAATAGCTACATCATAATAATTCACGTAAAAGCTATTGTTATATTCCACAGTTTTTTCTATTTGTTACCTCCAAATTGTGCACAGTTGTATATTTGCAACTATAATCCATAATACTTAGTCTTTTAGTGTTGAATACATTCTCATGTGACTAGCAAGTGTTCTTGGTGGCTGCACACAACTGTAAGTGTGGAGGGGACTGCAGTATGGGCCAATGTAAAGGCTTTGGAGAGGGAAGAGTGTCCATGAGGTTCAGCACAAGCTCAGGGGAGGGGTATTTAAGAGCAGGTAGGGGTGGGGGGTGGCAGATCTCAAAACCAGGTGTGAGGATGTACTGGGGCAATGTACTTACCATCTGTTTGACTGTAAGTAATGTCTTCAGTTCCCACCGATATCACAGTAGTACTATTCATGTCAGCACCATGCGGTGCTCCGCTTCCGAAATCTTCTGCCTCTTCAATCTGTAACAAAAGGAATCATTACTAATTCACAGCTGGGAAAAAACACTAATTAATTGGATTTCGTTAGTGAGAGAAACTTTAATAATTGGGGAGTAAGGGGGGGGGGGGAGGAGGAGGGGAGATGATAAGTGTGGTAAAAATTATGTTTTTGGAATACAATTTAAGTACATAATGACACGGAAATAAAATTCAAGGACAAAAGGATTGAAAAAATGGTTCAAATGGCTCTCAGCACTATGGCACTTAACAGCTGTGGCCATCAGTCCCCTAGAACTTAGAACTACTTAAACCTAACTAACGTAAGGACATCACACACATCCATGCCCGAGGCAGGATTCGAACCTGCGACCGTAGCAGTCACACGGTTCTGGACTGCGCGCCTAGAACTGCGAGACCACTGCGGCCGGCAAAAGGATTGAAAAGGCAAGTCCTTTTTCTGTAATAAGTGAAAGTAGAATGAAACTACAGAGAAGCAGGAGAAAGTGAGAGAGCATATGAAGTAACATAACTCTCAAGTATCAGAAAACAATAACTGAGCAAGTCAAGGCACTAAGTGAAACGAAGCTGTGATTTAAAAAAGGAGAGATACAAAATGAGACAATTATATCACAGACTAGATAAACCTGCCTTTCCTCCTGTGCAGTGACTGTCTGTCACTGTTTGTGAATGTTACCATTTACAAAACAAAATTCCTTTCCGTTAATTTTGTAAACCTTTTCTCGTCATAGTTCTCTCCTGTATAATCCACAGAGACCCTACTCTCTGCATTCAATTTTCCCCTCATTGCTCAATCATCATTTGTTTTTCACCTTGTGATTTTTAGGAAAAGTGATATTAACTGCTTAAAAACATTTTTGTACCACACCGAGAGCTTGTAAGGCTAAGAGTGTTGGAAACCTATTTCTGATTACCCTTGTTCACAACAGAGAATTCCTACCTACAGCAAACTGTGTAATGAAGATAAAAGTAGAGCTGCACAGTCAATGTGGTTTAGCACAATGCACCATATTTTCAATGGTAAATGAAACAACCCGACTGGGCACATTGTTTGGTCTTTCAGCATGCCGCCCAATGGTCACTTCAAGCTTAAGACCATGCATAAATTGCCATTTTATATGGCAAGGGCAGTTGTCAGCATGAAAAGTAGGTGTACTGCTATACTACACAGCAATGTTGTTTGAAGCTTCTATGAGTACTGGGAGACACAAAAAGCTGGAGATGGTCAGGTACCAATTCACGTCTTACGCATGTAGTACCATAGGTTCAACAGCATGATATATCAGTCACATTTTGAGCCTTGAAGTACAGAGGCTGGAACACAATGAAGCTCAGTATGGTAGTTTTCAGTAAGTGGGACAAGTTTGGGCAGCAACACCTTGACCACACTATGGACAGTGTGCCAAGGAGAAACCAGCATGTTACAATGCACAGGGTTGAACAAGACAGTGTTGAACATTACTCAGCAGCAGATTTTGGTTTCACAAACATGTATGTCGAACAGACTGCTTTTATTTTGCTTGATTATTACTCTATTTTTATTTTACAGAATACATTTTTTAGTTTCATAAGCCTTATTTAGTCATTTCCTTCTCCTCTCGAATCAAAGCCCACCTTCATTCACAGATCCGTAGTTTATTTCAGTGTGTCTGGGAGTCTATTTATACATGGTGGCTAGTCAAACTTGGGAAAATTCCCTGAGAATTCCAGGTGTGAGGAGGAAGATGGTGTCAAGAAGCTCCTGATAAATTAATGGCAAACAAAGGTGGGGGTTTGGGGTGAGAAAGCAGCATATCACAATCACCTTTCTTTCCTCTCAGCTGAGCTATATGTTTGTTGTGGTTTTCAGTCCTGAGACTGGTTTGATGCAGCTCTCCATGCTAACCTATCCTGTGCAAGCTTCTTCATCTCCCAGTACCTACTGCAGCCTACATCCTTCTGAATCTGATTAGTGAATTCATCTCTTGGTCTCCCTCTACGATTTTTACCCTCCATGCTGTCCTCCAGTACTAAACTGGTGATCCCTTGATACCTCAGAACATCTCCTACCAACCGATCCCTTCTTCTAGTAAGTTGTGCCACAAACTCCTCTTCTCCCCAATTCTGTTCAATACCTCCTAATTAGTTATGTGATCTACCCATCTAATTTTCAGCATTCTTCTGTAGCACCACATTTCAAAAGCTTCTATTCTCTTCTTCTCCAAACTATTTATTGTTCACATTTCACTTCCATTACATGGCCACACTCAATACAAATACTTTCAGAAACGACTTCCTGACACTTAAAAAATGGTTCAAATGGCTCTGAGCACTATGGGACTCAACTGCTGTGGTTATCAGTCCCCTAGAACTTAGAACTACTTAAACCTAACTAACCTAAGGACATCACACACATCCAAGCCCGAGGCAGGATTCGAACCTGCGACCGTAGCAGTTGCACGGTTCCGGACTGCGCGCCTAGAACCGCGAGACTACCGCGGCCGGCCCTGACACTTAAATCAATACTCGATGTAAACAAATTTCTCTTCTTCAGAAACGATTTCCTTGCCATTGCCAGTCTACATTTTATATCCTCTCTACTTCGACCATCATCAGTTATTTTGCTTCCCAAATAGCAAAACTCTTTTACTACTTTAAGTGTCTCATTTCCTAATCTAATTCTCGCAGCATCACCCGACTTAATTCGACTACATTCCATTATCCTCGTTTTGCTTTTGTTGATGTTCATCTTATACCCTCCTTGCAAGACACTGTCCATTCCGTTCAACTGTTCTTCCAAGTCCTTTGCTGTCTGACAGAATTACAATGTCATCGGCGAACCTCAAAGTTTTTATTTTTTCTCCATGGAGTTTAATGCCTACTCCAAACTTTTCTTTTGTTTCCTTTACTGCTTGCTCAATATACATATTGAATAACATTGAGGGTAGGCTACAACCCTATCTCACTCCCTTCCCAACCACTGCTTCCCTTTCATGTCCCTCGACTCTTATGACTGCCATCTGGTTTCTGTACAAATCGTAGATAGCCTTTCGCTCCCTGTATTTTACCCCTGCCACATTCAAAATTTGAAAGAGAGTATTCCAGTCAACATTGTCAAAAGCTGTTTCTAAGTCTACAAATGCTAGAAACATAGGTTTGCCTTTCCTTAATCTTTCTTCTACGATAAGTGGCAGGATCAGTATAGCCTCACATGTTCCAAACATTTCCACAGAATCCAAAATGATCTTCCCCAAGGTCGACTTCTATCAGTTTTTCCATTCGTCTGTAAAGATTTCGCGTTAGTATTTTGCAGCTGTGACTTAAACTGATAGTTCGGTAATTTTCACATCTGTCAACACCTGCTTTCTTTGGGATTGGAATTATTATATTCTTCTTGAAGTCTGAGGGTATTTCGCCTGTCTCATACATCTTGCTCACCAGATGGTAGAGTTTTGTCAGGACTGGCTCTCCCAAGGCCGTCAGTAGTTCTAATGGAATGTTGTCTACTCCCGGGGCCTTGTTTCGACTCAGGTCTTTCAGTGCTCTGTCAAAGTCTTCACGCAGTATCATATCTCCCATTTCATCTTCATTTACATCCTCTTCCATTTCCATAATATTGTCCTCAAGAACATTGCCCCTGTATAGAGCCTCTACGAGGTTTGTCCGGAAAATAGGTATAAGAGTTGAATTATGTCTTTATGTTACAAGTTGCAGTCACCGCCAGGTGGGACTACTGCTGTAATCAATCCCATCAACGATCAGTTCAACTCAGAGCACTCTATGTGAAGGTGGAAGTGTGTGGCAGCTTGTTGACAAGTTACCCTTTTTCACCTGCCTTCGGCATGGAGCTCTCTCTGATTGAGGAACAGCGCATCAACATAAAGTTTCTTGCAAAGCTACACAAGAATGTCCGTGAGATTTTTGAGTGTTTGAAATAGGTTTACAGAGACAATTCTCTGAAGGAACCAACTGTGAACAAGTGGTTAAAAACATTCCGGGATGGCCGCGAAGAAGTGGATGATGACCCTCGCCCAGGACACCCGTCAACATCGAGTTCCGATCCAAATGTTGAACAAATTTGAGCTTGTGTTGTCAAAGACTGTAGATTGACAGTCAGAATGATTGCTGACGAGCTGTCAATCTCCAAAACAATCATTCACAAAATCCTGACACACAAACATGAAATGAAGAAATTGTGTGCGAAAATCGTACCGAAGCTCTTGACGCCAGAACAGAAAGCAAAGAGGGTTGAGTGCTGTCAAGATTGGTTGGAAGCAAAGGAATGAGGGGACTTTCTGAAACGAATCATCACCGGGGACGAGTCCTGGTTTTACGAATTCGATGTGGAGCTCAAATATCAAAGCAAGGAATGGAAACTAGCAGGAGAACCGAGAACAAAAAAGTCGCAAAAATCAAGGACCAATGAGAAGACAATGTTGATTGTTTTCTTTGATTCTAGGGGCATTGCTCACAAGGAATTTTTGTTGAAGTTCTGACACGTCTCAGAGCTCGTGTGGCCTGAGTTGGACTGGAGTCGGCAAAAGGGGGCAGGTGGATCCTTCATCACAACAATGTGCCTGCTCACACGTCACTCGTTGTGCACGAGTTTTTGGCCCGAAGCTCAATCACCGTGACCGACCACCCGCCTTATTCAGCCGATTTAGCCCTGTGTGACTACGTCATGTTCCCGAAATGCAAAATGGTGCTTCGGGGCGGCACTTGGGAGATGTGGAAGCTATCAAGGCGGAAATGACATGACAACTGAACAACATCACAACTGAAGACTTTCAGCAATGTTATCAACAGTGAAAACGGCATTGGCAGAAGTGTATCACGTCTCAGGGCGAGTACTTTGAAGGAGACCGTATTGTAATACCTGAATAATTGTAAAATAAAGTTATTATTCAACTTTTATATGTATTTTCCAGACAAACCTTGTATATACTCCTTCCACCTTTCTGCTTTCTCTTCTTTGCTTAGAACTGGGTTTCCATCTGAGCTCTTGATATTCATGCAAGTGGTTCTCTTCTCTCCAAAGGTCTCTTTAATTTTCCTGTAGGTAGTATCTATCTTACCCCTCGTGAGATAAGCCTCTACATCCTCACATTTGTCCTCTAACCATCCCTGCTTAGCCATTTTGCACTTCCTGTCAATCTCATTTTTGAGGTGTTTGTATTCCCTTTTAAATTCAATATCTCTTCTGTTACCTAAGGATTTCTACTAGCCCTAATCTTTTTACCTACTTGATCCTCTGTTGTCTTCATTATTTCATCCCTCAAAGCTACCCATTCTTCTTCTACTGTATTTCTTTCCCCCATTCCTGTCAATTGTTCACTTCTGCTCTCCCTGAAACTCTGTACAACCTCTGGTTCTTTCAGTTTATCCGGGTCCCATCTCCTTACATTCCCACCTTTTTGCAGTTTCTTCAGTTTTAATCCACAGTTCATAACCAATAGATTGTGGCTGGAGTCCACATCTTACAATTTAAAACCTGGTTCCTAAATCTCTGTCTTACCATTATGTAATCTATCTGAAAACTTCTAGTATCTACAGGGTTCTTCCATGTATACAACCTTCTTTCAGGGTTCTTGAACCAAGTGTTAGCTATGATTAAGTTATGCTCTGTGCAAAATTCTACCAGGCGGCTTCCTCTTTCATTTCTTAGCCCTAATCCAAATTCTCCTACAACGTTCCCTTCTCTTCCTTTTCCTACTGTTGAATTCCAGTCACCCATGACTATTAAATTTTCATCTCCGTTCACTACCTAAATAATTTCTTTTATCTCATCATACATTTCATCAATTTCTTCATCATCTGCAGAGCTAGTTGGCATATAAACTTGTACTACTGTAGTAGGCATGGGCTTCGTGTCTATCTTGGCCACAACAATTCGTTCACTGTGCTGTTTGTAGTAGCTTACCCACGCTACAATTTTTTTTATTCATGCTGAGTTATATACCAGCCATAACAGAAGTTTAACCAGAGTTTTTAAACACTGATATATTCATATGATTAACACATTTTGAGACATTAAGTATTCAAAAACTTGTGATTTATAAAACTTAATTAAAATTCAATTTTAATGCTAGGTTAAAAATGCCGAATTCCCTGAGATTGAACAACATTCGTGGAATTCCCTGAGGTTTTCAGGTAAAATGTAATTCTCTGAGGATTAACGTTTTCCAGAAGAATCCCCACAAACAAGGATTTATGTTCCTATTCATTATTTTCGAAATTGCACTTTAAATTAAGGTTCCACAATTCAACAATTCATTAGCTTAAAATAGAAATAGTCATTACTTACACTGGGTTTTGCATGTGTGGTTTCTGTGGTAGCTTCATTCCCCTTTGTTAATAGGCCTGGTGAATTTGAAGCTTTAGATCTTGATTTAGGGGACTCAGAATCACTTAAACTGCTTTCCTTCCCTGGAGTGCTTGTCCCAGACTTGGATCTTGTTTTTGGTGAACTTTTTTCAATGCTGTATCTTTTAGCAGGGCTGCTACCTCGACTGCTGGAACTGTTAGGGGAATTTGTTCTTGACACAGGTGGAGGTGAATGACGGAGAGCAGATTTTGGAGCAAAAGGATCAATTCTGTCATCCATACTGATATAAGTGTTATCTTCCATGTCACACTTCAGATCCACAACTATACTGTTACTTACTTCCTCTTCAATTTCCTGTGATACATTAAATAATTCTTCAGCTACTTTTTCAGCTTCTGATGAAATATTGCCAAATTCTGGAATATCAGTAACCAATGTCTCATTAGTGAAGTCCTTTAGCTCTTCCTGATTGGAGCATAAATGACTGAAATCACTTCCTTCACTGCTATAGTTTTCTTTCTTTATAGTGCCTCCATCACAACATTCCTTTTCTAGGTCTTTTTCTTGCAAACGACTAATTTCTATGATATTTTCATATAATTTATAGTCTTTATCATCTGCCTGCTGAGAGTTAACACCACCTTGCAGCAAAGGAATGGGAAGTTCCTCTGAATTATCAGGTACACTGCTTCTCAGATCAATATCTGCAGTTGGGATGTCCTGAGATCCATCAACAAATACAAGAGTTTCACTGGTTTTGCTCAAGTCTCGAGATGTGTCATCACAACTTTCTAATTGAAATGTAGTATTTCTCTCATTGGAAACACACTCTTCTGCTCCTGTGACCTCAGAAATTACAGATTCTAGTTCAGCAGCTACACCTGGTTTGGGTAATTCCTTAGAACAAATCACAGCATCAAAATTTGCATACTGAGGGACCGAGTCTGAACTTTTGGAACATTCCTGAACATGTGATATAGATGTTGCTTTAGAAGATAAACAGGTAATGTTTAAAGAAGTTTCCAAAGTAGCTATTTCCTCACATCCACCAATATCTAGTTTTGTGTTAGCACAAGCTAGATCATTACCCGTAACTGTTGGAAGACTATAAGGATTTTGATGGTTATCTTCAATACCTGAAGGAATTTCAGTACCAGCGTCTTCTACACCTACAATAATTTCATTAATACATGCACTATGAGCATCAGTCTCCAACAAACATTGTTCTCTGTTACTCTCAATCAAAATGTGTGGTTGAACTACACAGCCATTACATGCTATGGATGAGTCAGCACTTGTGGGGCACAAATTACTTTTTTCACTTGGAATGTGGTCTTTCTCACTTGCTTCAGGTAATCCTGGAATGACAGTTGTTGCTTTCTGTGATGCCTTTAAATTTATCTCTTCATCTGCATTAATGGAACTAGAAGGGTCCTCAACTACAACACTATTAAGTACTTCATGTGCTGGAAAATGTTCACTGTCAGTATCACATTCAAGTTTCTTAACAGAAAGTACTGTAATGTCTCGTCCAACAGGAGAATTCAAATTCAATTTGTCGAGATCAGCACACAAAATACTTATATCGCCACAGGGCAATGTAGTTTCCTCTGTCTGGGTTTCAGGTGCGGGAGCACTTCCATGAGCAGATTCTTCAAAGACATTTGAATCCTCAGCTACGATACTACTACTGTGAGAAATCCCATCTGGTGGGTCAGTTTCAGCTGCACTTTCGTATTCAGTAGTATCAGTATCTGCAAGAAAACACAGAATAATAAGTGGAATTATGTAATGATATACAGCGAAGGAACATTTACATTATATGAAAGGCACTCCAATAAAATAATCAATTACACATTTCTTAAGTGTAGATTGTGTGTATATCTGTCCTTCATGGAAATATTTTAATATGACATTCAAAATCTGCAAAATAATGTGTAGTGAGGTAGGCAACTTTCCAAAAATTTGTGCAAGAAGTTTAGAGAATCCAATCATCACAAAGACAGGCATCTTCCTCAAATTATCTCCCTTTCTCATATTTAATTCTTTAATTTTTTACAATTATTATGGTTGTTCTGTTTTACGTTAACAACAAAAGCAGGAAACAGCAGTCAGTTTGTAATATCACATCAATGTGGGCTGAGGAAAAAAAAGCACTTTAGCTGTATGATGATTTACACACACACACACACACACACACACACACACACACACACACACACACACACACACACACACAGAGAGAGAGAGAGAGAGAGAGAGAGAGAGAGAGAGAGAGAGAGAGAGAGAGAACAGTCAACAGTGGAAAGTGCAGCAGATGCATCTCATAATAAGCTATAACAGCGATTCCCAGACTGTATCTTACTTTACTTCACTTTTAGTGTGAAATGGATAATGAGAAAACTGACTGATGAAAGTAGCAGCTACAGAAAATGGATTTACTGCAGAACATTTGTTTTGGACTGTATGTGGAACACATGAAGGTCGGATTGTATGTCCCCTCCTATTCATTACAGCTGTCACTGCCTTGGCCAGGAATGGTACACTTTGTTTTGATGTTGTTGATATTCTGCCTGGGTCTTGCCAATTTTTCTAAAGTCTTTGTGTCGCTTTGCAACTGCTGCCAACTTATGCGATATACCGATGTGTGGCGCAGCAATAGTCACCATGCAGTGAACAGTTTGTTGTTGTTATTGTCACTTTGTTGGGCATTACGTTCAATGGTATCGTGATATGAAGAACAACTGCATCTGGAACAAGACTCAGGGTGTATACATGGACAAGGAATAAAAATTCCGGATTTTTCGAGGATTTCCCGGTTAATAATACGCTTTCTGCGGGGTGAAAATACACTTTTTCCGTGCTAAGTGACAGTATACTCTTCCTCGGCACTGTAACAGTCATCAGTCTTTTGAATATTTATGGTTTTATATACCTATGTAGAATTTCCCAGCATTTTAGAAAACAAAACTCAGGGTGAAAAACACATTTTTAAAGACCTTCGGTGTGCAGCAAAATGTACGCTGCATATTTTCGTATTACGAAGGTATAAATTTGAATTCCACCGAATAACACACATCACTTACCGAAGCATTGAAATGCTGATCTTTTTTGCGCGTGTTACAATATAAGATACATCACACAAATGTGCTAGTAAAATTTTTAATAACAGCACAAATGTCTCATCATCTGGGCTCGAAATTCTTCTAACTGGTCGTCCTCAAATAGTTGATTTTTAAATGAGAGTCAAACGCTTTGTGATTTAAAAAATTCATCGTACATTCTCGCACATAGTTCATCTTGCGTAAAAGGAAATCTGCTTTGAATGTAGCGCTTTTCAAATCACCATTCGCAATATTTTCCCGTGACCTGTTAGAAATCGGTTCGTTCCAGCAGTTGCAAGAAAGCGCCAGATAACTGGCATTACTGTGCTTGCGCAGCAACGATGACACAGGAAGCCCATGTGTTCGTACGAGTAAAACATCAGAAGATCTTACATTATGTCATAAAAGAAACAAGACATCAATGGATACCTCAAGAGCGTCAGGATTTCGTGAACCATACTAAAATGCATAATTCGGCTTAAAATACACATCCATATGTAAATTTTCTTGGAGTACCAGTACTCATGTTTGGTAGCATAATGCCATACGCACACTTGAAATGCAGCGAACAGTTCAAACTAGCCAGTAGCGTGAAATTAAACACTTCCATTTCAAATGAATTGACCGCCTCAGTAGAATGGATTAATAAAAGCCAAATCTCTTTAGCAAACCGGCAAAAATAACTTCATTGTTCTGTAAGGCGATTAATACGTGACTGTCAAAGGTGGAAATAAAATCTGAAGCTATTAACATATTATAATGCCGTAATTATGCGAACGTATTTTAATTCATTTGATAGCTCCCGGCCACAAAAATCCGTTTTATAATCATTTAACATGAGAGAAGTAAACCAAGAGGAAACAACAAAATCACTGAACGTGAACACAGGTCACGTGGAGACGACCCACCTCCCCACCATAACTCTGACTGCTCTGTGCATCAGCCCCGGATCTACGATATTTCCAAACAGGGGCAATATTAAGTAGTGGCGCCCAACCACACTTCCATAACCAGAAGTGGGAGAAGTTACTACTCATATGTGACTGAACTGCGCATGTGCTGTTCCTAAAGCCTTTGACACACTTTACTGTTGGTAGACACTTGTATGAGCACTGTTTTTTTTGTTGTATATGGCACATTTCCTTTGCAACTCTAGTGAGTACCAGAAGGGCTTGTAAAAACTGAGGTCTAAGCCAAAGAGGTATGCACTTAGACCTAGAATTTCCTACAGGGCTGAAATGTGTTGGAAGAAGTAGTACACCAGGTTGCAGCTAAGGAGCTTGCTAAGGTGCAAAGACTAGCCTGCTTAGCCATAACAGGTGGAATTAGCAGCACACCAACCGCTAGGATGGAAGCCATGCTGGACGTGCCTCCACTGTACCTTTGGGTCAAGACGGAGGCAGCAGTTGGGGAATACAGACTTAAAACTGGCAAAAACTGGATCTCACTGGGATACCCAGAATCACACACTAACATAATGAGTTAGGTAAATATGGGAATGGGTGGGGAAATGCCGGCTGACTATATAATAACTCCTAACTGCTTCAACAAGTCTTACAATATAATAATTGGAAGCAGTGAGCAGTGGGAAAAAACAGTTCAACACTGTACAGGGGACACTGATGGGTCGAAATCAGACCAGGGCGTTGGGGCAGGGGTGTACGGGATTCAGACCAAGGCGTTGGGGCAGGGGTGACGAGGTTCAGCCAAGACTGGAGGGCATTATCTCTCTACTTAAACTGGCCTCTGTATTCAAAGCTGATATTACTGCAATCGGGGCATATGTAGAGGAGAATGTGTGTAGGTGCTACAAGGACCATAGCATCTACATCTATTCAGACAGCCTGGCAGCCCTGAAATCACTGGCAGTTCCTGCAATGAGATCTAAGATTGTTACAGAATGCCACAGGTCTCTGGTGGAGCTAGAGGGAAGCAACAGGGTAAAACTAGTGTGGGTCCCTGGCCACTCAGGGACCTGTGACAATGAACAAGTCGACAGATAGGCCAGGATGGGGGGCAAAGACTCCATTTATTAGACCCGAACCTGTCCTGACAAAACAGCACGTAGAATAATGGACCAAGGTGCTTCAACAAAAACATGGTAAGGTAATGATGCGCAAGCCATGCTTTAAAAGAAGCTCTGTAATCCTGGGATTGAATAGGGAAGAGATCAAACTCATCACGACTGATGACCAGCCCTGGGAATTTCAAAAAACACTTACACACAATGGGTATAACGAAAGAAAACCCTAGGTGATGAGGGTGAAGAAACTACATCACACCTAATCTTCGAATGCATGGCATTGGAGAGTATAAGATACAGAATCTTCGGGACAACTAGATCTGAAGAAATTGTGTCTAACAAAAAAACTAGTAAAGGGACTCCTTGCACTATTTAAGGGCACTGGTTGGCTTTACTAGATATACAGATAGCGATATGGCACAATAAACTCATTTTCGGTGCGGGCAGTGGGGGGTTAGACCTAAGCTGTTTTAGCTTCCCTGTCCAAATCAAATCAAATCAAATCAATCCGGGGGCATATACACCCTGCAAAAGCCTCATACCTTGTTAGTTTTAGAATTGCAGAGGAAGAAAAACCTCACACAGTTGAGGAATCTTCCTTACTAACCGTGGCTAGACATGGTCCATCAGTTTTTGGTGCAAAAGTGCCCGAAGAAATACACAATGTTCCGCTATCCAACAAATGGTAAAGCCAAGAATTAAAGACATGTCTTCTGATATTGAAGAAATTCATTATTACAACTGCAGGAGAGCAGTTATTTTGCTCTTCAAACAGACGAGATTATGGATGTCACAAACATGGTGCAGCTACTTGTTTTTATACTTCTGACAGTCATGAAGATATAGGAGACGAGTTTTTATTCTGCAAACTGCTTGAGTCGAATGCTACTGCAGGAAACATTTTCGATGTGGTTGACATTCACTTGTTAAAAGCATGTATTCCTGTGCAAAAATGCATTTGCGTTTGTACAGACAGGCCCATAGCAATAAATGATCACTTAACAGGACTGGCAGCAAAAGTGAAGAAAGCTGCATCTGTTTGTTTATGCAAACACTGTATAAGACAACCACCGAAAAGCATTGGCTTCCAAGCATAAGCACAAAACTCTTCGTATTGTTTTGACAGACACAGTAAAGGTCATAAACTTCATTAAGGAAAGGGCTCTAAACCCACAGCTATTCATATTATTGTATGAAGCTACGGCAGGTAAATTTAGAAGTTTGCTTCTTCATATTGAAGTAAGATGGATGTCTCATAGCAAGATTTTAAACTGAATATTTGAACTGGGGTCCAAGGTTTTTATGTTTCTCAGAATCACAATGAATGACATGAAGAACTTTTTCGCTGATGATCAGTGGTTATCCTGAGTAGTCTATTTAGCTGCTATCTTTGACAGGTTTCAGTTTTGGAATACGGGCTTACAACAATGAGGCACAACTTCCCTAACAGATAACAAAATACAGTCTTTCAAAAAGAAATCGGACACTCTTCAATTCACAAGTACTGAATAACAACTTTTTCACTCTCTCTTCTCTTACATCATTTTTTGGAAGACAGCAAACTACCTGGCATTGAAGATTTAGTTCGAGACATTATTATACATTTAAACATACTTAAAAAAGGTTTTGAAAGTCTATTATTATGCAAAATATGACTGGATAAAAAATTCATTTTGTGGAAAAATACCGGACGAAAGAAACACCACAATGACTAGTGATAGTTTGATGGAAGATGCTTTCAAAAAGAAAACCCTACTCTCCTTTTGATGTGGAGAAAAAAAAAAAAACCTCTCTCTTTTGAAACAACCATCTGATTTTTCGTGCCATTTTTCACTGCTTACATGTGTGAAAATGGGTTTTCTGAGTTGCTGTACAGAAACAGGACTGGTGTTGGAGAAAACTCATCAAGCCAGACTTTGATGCTCTGATTTAAGATAAACAATGTGCTTCCAGCTGAAACAAGCAGACGTTTTTTCATCAGAATCTAAATTTGAAAAATTTGAAAACTGACCAATTACTGATTTTGAACTCTGATTTTTTATTTGATTCTGAATTTTTTGTTGTTGTTTGGACTTCAAATTTACGATATTCCATGTTCAATTTATTACTCTTTTGGACAACTGGTTTATATTAATAGTGATGTACAAATTACAAAAATATTTTTAATGTAGTTCCTCTCTCAGTCAGTAAAAATTTGTATCAGCAGTGACCCACAATTCCATATTATTCGTTACAAATAAGTAGGGTAAGGTGAACACGAACGACTGTAAAATAGTACTTCTATGAAACCTTATTACTTGTGTGTGTGATATTTCTAACATGTATATTAAACTGTCAAGTGCTGCACAGTGCCGAAATGTCTGGGAACCCCTGATCTATACAAGAGGAGACTGCAGACTTCAGCTCTGGACACCATAAATTTAATGGCCAGACAACTCTTGAAGAAAATAACAAAGTTGCCAAGTATGTTTCACATTAAAATCCATGGCTGTGTGCCACTTTAAATTCTTTTGTCACTTCCACAAACACAAATGTCCTAAGGTCAGATACCATATTACGCAGTCAAAGTCTGATGGTCTAATTTCAACTCCATCTTAATTAACATACTATTCCAGTGGCAAGTAAATACATTTTTGTGTTTTGCATTAACATAACCAGCATTATGCCTGTAAGCTATATGGGCATGCGTGTATTGGTCATGTGTATGGCAGTCATATCCTGTACTGGTGCAGCTTTTTCATTCGCTTAAATCTATTTTTGTGCATGGCACATGACTACTGGCTGTAGCAGCTCATATTTTACCCAAGGAGTCAATTTACAAGTGTGTGTGTGTGTGTGTGTGTGTGTGTGTGTGTGTGTGTGTGTGTGTGTGCTGAACATGTTGTAGGAACATCGGACACCAGCTGTTGGAACTATCACGAAGAACAGAAACAGCCTACCAACAAGACTCAAAACAAGGAAGCTGAAACAAAATGATTATTTTCAAATCTCTCCATAAATATACTGGCAACCACTGGAAACAGGGCTGCCTATAGTTATACCTTCAGCCTGATCATAATATTGACTCCCATAGAGCAACAGAGTACCATCAAATTTCTGTGCAATCAGTTCAAGTGAGTCTACAGGATTTACACACAGAGGAAGATAAAGCAATGACTATGATGTATCCTCCCTATATACGATCCATTTCAGCCAAAATCAGCAGGAGTCTCAGGAATCATAACATCAATCAAAATAAGAGGACAACTAGTAAATGTGAAGGATTACACGGGACTACAAAAACCAGGAATTTATAATATACCTTGCCAATATCACACTCTGTAAATTTGTCACATGAGTAGGGCAGTCAAAAGCAGGTTCAAAGAACATAGGAGGTAGACCCTACTAAAACAGGCAACTATTTCAATCATTGCCACGCACTATCTGAAACGAAAACATTCCACGAACTATGATGAAACGAGGGTCCTGGCACAGGCCTCCTGATACTGGGACAGTGTTTTAAAGAGTCAATAGAGATACATCGAACCACATCAGACCGAAGACGGAAGGCCAGCGCATGGACAGCAACAGCTGACCAAATATGGAGCACAAGCACTCAGCCTGGCCCACCAGATCTAAGACACAACACCTAAAACCATGTTCATGCTGGCTGTGCAAAACCATTACAAGAGATTCAGTGCAGCATGGCGCATTCGACGTGGATGCCAAACCACGCTGCTTTGTGCAACAATGAACATGTTTCGCGCAGCGTTAGTATATCAAAAGAAATGGTTTGTTCGTGGCTGTTTCATAGCGTTTATGTTTTTGCATTGTTACTGAAGTGCATGTGCACACACCAGAAAATTTCTGCGCACCAAACAAACATACTGTTCCAATCTGCACTGCTCAACGCCATTCTGCACTGCCCTGCACAGTGCATTTCTGCACTGAGTGTTGCAGCACAACCGGTATGGATGGATGCAGCTCAAGTATGCTTCTAGTGGAAGGTAGACCACAGAGGGAACACCTGATACTGTATCACATTGAAAATGGTACGCAAACGCACTGGTCCAAAGGAGGAATGCCAGTGCTTGGTGTGATGCATTGTATGAAGAAGGAATGCCTAAGGATGCTTCTCGCATGGCAGACAGCATACAGAATGCCTAGAACTGACCAAGGAGGGTGAAGGCCCTTTCCACTTGACAAGCAATCCCAGTAGCCTCTTACAAAGATAATGAGTCACACTGCCAAAACACTGTGCACCAGGAAAGCCTGAAGATTATATCCATGAAAATATTTATCCTAAATTCTAATTCTCCTATTTTAATCCTAATTCTCATCTTCACTGATGGGAAAAAAAATTCTATTCAAGAAGTAGAAAGATTGTAATTTGGATGGGTTTCTGTCAATTTGCCACCTTACAATCATGCCGGTCAAGGAATGAAGTTTGCAGTAATGAAATAGAAAAAGTACTGTCAAAGAACAGATTCCTAATCTTATTGAAGCACTTGCAATTTAATAATAATGAAAATGCAAACAATGATAATCTTCTCCTTTACTGAATGTTACAGGGTATATTTACAAAAATGTGGTGTCCTAGACAAAAGGGGTTGTGCAATTTCTGCACGGTATTAAATTTAAACAAAAAAAGATGACAAAAGTTAGCAAGAGGAGAGAGTCAAGAAAAGAACATTGGAGAAGTAGTCCAGAAATAGCATGATTGGAGGGATGTGTTAATTCTGGAAAACACGGAGCTAATCAGGCTGTTCCTAAAACCAACCAAGAGAGTAACGCAAAAATTGGACATGGGACAGACATAAGACAAAGGCGGAGTGTTACCATGTGCTAATGTCTACAAAATGTGTACAAGCAACACTGGGCCATTTGCATTTGCACGTTCAACACCCCGATGGCTAATATCCATACTAATTAACCCGCAAATGCTGCGAGATAGCGAATTTTTTTTTCTTTCTTTCTTTTCTTATTTTTTTTCTTTCTTTCTTTTCTTTTTTTTCTTCTCTTTTCAACTGCTTTTCAGCACAAGTTACAGAGCAACACATGTACAAGATTTTCAGACTGTTTCTAACCATTCTTTATATTGCTGGGTTGTTTCTCAAGAACTCTATGAAAGTTGATTAACAGGATTCATTGTATTTTGGATTTTCCTGGTGTATAAGATTTATCTTTGCATACCATGATTCACTGTTGCACATGCAGCTAATCTGTAAGCTCTCCCTTCATATGAAAGTTTCAGAGAAACATATATCATATGAATGGTCATTTCATTATAATAAATGATAAATTGATATTGAAATATTTACAAAAAATAAAGATATTTGGGCACAATTATGTTTTAAAAGGTTCAGACACGCATTAATCTATTAACAACCCACATATGTTGCAGATCTTGCCATTATGGCTTCACGGAATTTTCACTGGAATGTGGTAAAGTTCAATAACATTCCAAGTAGCATTCGTTTTAAAATAGGTTTGTTGCTTTGAGACGCCGAACTTTGAGAGTGGCTGACTATGAGACTTGAGAATGATCTGTAATTGAACCTAAAGCATTTGTGTGAACTCCACCACAACGTAATTGGTTACCTGAGTATTTGATTTCAAACTGTAACAAACACATTTGTGTCGGTGTACAAAAACCTTCAGAAAACTGAAGAAACAAAATAATTATTTACCTGTGTCTGAGTGTTTCTTGAATGCTGCTTCAGGTAACAGGAGGTCTGGCAGCGAACCAGGTAAAGATTCTTGAGTCTCGAATTTTAAATGAGATGCTGCTTCTGTAGTGTGATGAGGTACATCACTTGCTGTTTTGTCACTGATATCAAGCCAAATATCATCACTGACCATTGAGAATAAATTACATTTAGAACACAAAAGATAATCATAGCAAGTCATTGGAATTTTAGGACTGACAGCAGGAGGGCTAAGGAGGGAATTTGGTAACCTTGTTTTACACTTGATACACTACTTAGGAAAGTACAAAGCACAATACACTTCCACCGAAAGACAAGTTTAGTTTCCAGTTATTTAAAATATAAATCAGTATTGCTCATTGTTTTTGCTTCTGACGTAAGAAATAATACACACAACATAAACACACATGTGTATAACGTAACAACTCTCTGTATAACATCTATGAATATAATCTGTGCTCTCTGAATAATGCCTACAACTGATAAATGAACCTTGTGTCTGATAATGTACCAAAACCCTCAGAAAACTAGGAAACAAAACATTTATTTACCTGTGTCTCATATTAATCAGCTAGGAGAGGTCCCCAGCAATGTGATTAACTTTTTGAAACCTTATATAGGACGATGTATATTAAGATTCAAGGTATTACACCCTGCAACTACTCAGGTGGGCCCTCGGTTACAAGTGGTTGACAAAAAAAATTGGAATTTTGGGTGATGCCCTTAAAGCTTTAAATAAGCCACATTTTATGAAGTACTTGGATAGTGTAATGGTTATAGTACTAGCCTCATGCAAGCGGTTGTATGTTTGAATCTTGTTAGATGCTTTGAACCTTTTCTATTTTTAAACTTCATCAAAATGACTTTAATCATTATTTTTATTCCATTTATTGACTTCAATGTATTTTTTATTTCTACTGACTTCTCACATCATTTTAACCACTGTTTAACTTTTTCAATTGCTGTCATTTTTAATTCTCCTCATTCTTTTCCCTCCCGGAATATCTGTGGATGTGGTTTTAATGATTGCCGTGTATTAAGATTGATTTACTTTCATCATCCTTTATTTCTATCCATTTTACTGCATTCACTATTTCTATTCCTAATATCGCTTGAATTTCACTTTACTTACATTACCTTCTCCGGTTTAAATCGTCTGCATTATTTTGTTCATTATCGAACAAAAATATAAATGTTTGTATGATGAGCTTAATTTAACTCTCAAGTTTTCTCCAACACCAGTCCTGTTTCTATACAGCAACTCAGAAAACCCACTTTCACACATGTAAGCAGTGAAAAATGTACATCTTTTAATTAAAAATTATATTTTTGAAACCACTGCACATATAAATAGATTATTTCATTATTAGTTTTTTAACTGATAGATCAGTAGTTCCAAATTTTAAATATTATGACAGATTAAGAGAGATAATTAACTTCAAATGCATAAAGATTCCAACCGTAAAATGAATTACTGGAATTAAATATGAGAGCAATTGAAAAACGTAATACAATAATTAAAATATCACTTAGGAACATAAATAAAAAAATACATTTAAACCAATTAACTAAATAAAAATAATGATCAAAGTCATTTCGATAACAATTTAAATGTAAAAAATTTCGAACACCCATAGAAATTCAAACCCACAACCTCTTACATACAAGGTTAGTACGATAACCATTAGGCTATGGAAGTACTTCGTAAAATGAAATTTATTGAAAGCTTTAGAGCATCACACAAAATTCCAATTTTTTCCCCATTGATTATTCGCAAATGAGAGCCTACCAGGGTGAATGGTTGCACGGTGAAATATCTTTGACATTAACCTACATTACCACATATATATGGTTTCAAATGTCTATCCACCAATGGGGAACTCTCCCTGTAAGTAGAATAATTAAAATCAATATACATCATTACAAAATAATTGTATTACCACCATATATTCAACAAATCAATCGTGCGTGTGTGTGTGTGTGTGTGTGTGTGTGTGTGTGTGTGTGTGTGAGAGAGAGAGAGAGAGAGAGAGAGAGAGAGAGAGAGAGAGAGAGAGAGAGAGAGAGAGAGAGCCCTGCAGGAAGTAATTATAACTTCTTTTGTTAACACTCTGAAAACAGATCAGTCTATGTTACATTCATTGCACACCATACCGCAGTTTTCACATCACGCAGTCTCCTGATGTATTTCAGGATCAACCTCGCCATCATGCACAGGCTGTAATAGGCAACTGCAGTTTTGACATTGGGCAGAAAGTATGTCAATTAGTCAGTCGATGCAATACCATTACTTTGCAAGCAGATGTTACTGACATAAGTCTCCGTCTTCTTCCCAACGTCATTCAATTCATTCTTAGTTAAAAATCGATACTTCACCTGCCACAAAGTCCAACAAATGGGCCAGAATGACATGCATCAATCCGGACCTGCCCTTAAGATATACTTGTTTGTGTCCACTGACAGAGATGGTGCTGTCATCATATACATAACTCACTGTATATCCCTATAGCAGGGTAAACTGAAGCCCTTCACCAAATCCATTCTGCCAGTAGTATTATTACCACATATAATGCAGGATAAAATATGATTGTAATGTTTGGAAAAGTCAGTGATGTTAATAATTTGAGTGGGAAGTGGAGTTGTGCCAGCTCCCTGGCATGTGATAAAGCAGATCTGAATTCCCGGCTTGGTAAAAAGTTCCAGTTGTCACAATAAATCCACTTCATTGCAGGTTCCTCATTCAGTTGAGTGGATATTGATATTGCTTTCACTGGCATTGTGAATCAGCTGAAATAAAAAGAAATTGAAGAAAGTCTGAAGCAACTCTCTCAGTTCCTACACAGAATTTACAGGTGAGTTTGCCCCTCACTTACTCAAAATGTACAGCAGACAGCATAAACTAAAAAATGTGCCATGTTGTTGGAAGGGTGCAATGGCCACACCTTTCTATGAAATGAGTAGCAGAAATTACCAATAAAACTACATCCAATATCCTTTGATGAGCCAAAACATTATGATAACTCCCTGCCACAAGACTGAATGCCACCTGATGCTGTTGTGGAGGTGCAGTACAGTAGGCGAAGTATGTAAGTGGAGCAGAGACTAATTGGGAATCCGTTTAGCAATGGTACAGGCTACAAGTGAGTAAAATCCATAGACAGAAGCAACTGTAACAAAGTGCAGATTGTTACGGTGCAATACTTGGGATTGAAAATCTCAGAAATGGAGAAACTGGTTGGCTGTTTGCGTGCTACTGTTGTGGGCATATACGAAAGGTGGTTGACGGATGGTAAAACCACGATTAGATGACTAGGCATTGGATGTCCACTGCTTACCAGATGAGTAAAACAGGATAGGCAGAAATATGTGGCGGATCTAGTGACTGAGTACAATACTGTTGAAAGCATAAGTATTTCGGAGTACATCATACAATATACATAGTTGAACAATGGGGCTCCACAGCAGACAACCTATATGTGCTCCCACATTTACCCAACAAGTTATCAATTATGACTACAGTGGCCATGGGATATTTGACATTGGATCAATGAAAAAGTGTCATCTGGTTGGATGAACTCTGTTTTGTTACCATATGTCAATGATTGTGTCCAGGTGTATCATCATCCAGGCTCCTTGAAATGTCAACTGTGCAAGCCAATGAGGGTAGTATTATCCTGTGAGGGATTTTCACTTTGGCTTCCATTGGATCTGAGGTAATAATTGAAGGCACCATAACAGGTGCGGACTACATCAAAATTATTTCGGGTCATTTACATCCCCCTTCATGCTTGTCGTCTTTCCGAACAGCAATTGTGTTTTCCAGCAAAATGAATTATTGTGTCACAAGGCAGCCAGAAATGTACAACAGCATTTTCAGTAGCACGATAATGAGCGGACATTGCTGCCTACGCTAACAAATTTATTTTATCTGAATCCAGTGGAACATATCAGTGATGCTATCAGATGCCAGCCTTGCAACCACATACCACCAGCCGTTATTCATGGAATCTGTGTGACCTGTGTGAAGAAATCTGGCACTACACAGCTCGAAAAATCTATGAATGGCTTCCTGAATCCATACTTTGCAGAATCGCTGCTGTATCTCATTTCAAAGGTGGGCTGACGTGCTATTAAGCCGGTGGTCATAATGTTTTGGCTCCTACAGCAAATTCTGAGTATCATACAGTGATTGTGTGGCTACGATAAAAACATGTCCGCTTCATAGTAAGTAGTGATCTGTGTGCAGGTACACACTCACTAGCGTAAGTCACTAGTGAACATCTGTGGAGTTGTTTCACTGATCTACCATTAAGACAGTCATGTGCAGGTTTCATTCCAACAGGTGATAGAGAACACCGAGCTATGATAAACGTCTTTGTTTTGGACAGTATATCGCTAATGTAAGTCTGTACAGCATACTTTAAGGTTTGTAGAAAGCATTTTCAACAATTAAGAAATTGGCAGCCAAATTGAAAATGGGTCACATTCATTTTATCTGAACATTCTACAACAGCAACCACATGTGAATAAATCAGATCTGTCCAATATCACCAATTTAAGTTCTCCAGCATAGCTGAAGCCATAGGCACATCAGAAGAATGAATACAATACTACATTTCAAATGAAAAATGAACTTCGCACATACTCTGTTCAAAATTCAAAGAATGCTGATCAAAAGGAAAATAAAAACTGATTCCCAGCAAAGTTTGGGGGAAAAAAGGAGAATCAAACTGAATGTGTGTGTTGATTTGTTGCTGTAGGTAAGTGGGTCCACCACATCACACCACTAGTGATACAGTAATCAAAATACTTGGTGGGACCTGGTCATCATGCACAAAAATGATAATGTCAGTTTCCACAGATGTAAACGAAACACTAAGTTTCCTTGGGAGTATAAGGGATTTCAGATTTTCTTGGGGGGGGGGGGGGGGGGGGGTAAAAAATAACATGAAAATCGTGTAAGACTTTTGGACCAATGGATGTAAACATGCGAAGAAGCTGAATATGCCCACCTATTATTAAACCTTAAGAAATTTGTTGCAAAAAAAAAAAAAAAAAAAAAAAACCAGATTCATACCAACTAAAACATTACAGCAGCTGTAGACTAGGTAATTTGCAGATCTTTCAGTATCACACTTCAGTTGAACTCCAGAGATAAGAAAAAACTATTTAATCCAAAATTATCTGGTGAAGATTTTCTTTGTTTTGTTTGAACCACCTTTTAATTAGGCAAATTTTATTCAGCAACTAGTTTTGTTATAAATCTCTACACGTCACAAAGTTATAATGTATTTTTACACTGGTATGTTGTTCTCTCTGTATGTTATAATACAACAAAAATTCTCTAGGAACTGTTTAATTAATAAAAACTGAACATTAAGAGAATACTGGAGCTGCTGGAAGTTACTCAGTGACAACAGATACCAAATGCCAGTAATCAACACACTACTGAAACAATAATAATTATGGAAATTTCCTGTAGAGTGAAAAATTTTTTGACAATTTAAAGACATACTTGTGGAATTTACTAACTTATATACTTTTTATGACCATCAAGGGTATATGTAACAGGATATTGTTATGTTGAATCAGTGACTAGCATATAAGCCATCCTGAATTTCCTACTTCCCTGTTTGAAACTTTCAGTTCTGCTGCATGGAACACTTCCCCCCCTCCCCCTCCCTCTCTCGCTATCTATCTCTCTAGTGTGTGTGTGTGTGTGTGTGTGTGTGTGTGTGTGTGTGTGTGTGTGTGTGTGTGTGTGTGTGTGTGTGTGTACTCCACCCAACTTGGTACCACAAAATAAGTACTGAAGTACATAACAGATAAATTGAAAATCAAACACCAAATTTAAAATAAATTACCCAACACACTGGACGTTTTCAATAAGTTCTTCCACAAATTCTCTGGTGAATTGAACTGGTAATTCACACTCTGAAGTTTGAGTTGTCACAGGCAGTTGTTGATCTAAACAGGTCACAGGAGTTGATGCAACTGAATTGTTGTTGCCACATCCACCCTGCTACAATTAGATTAAAGAAAGCAAGGTATTAATGTGGTTATATAGCACCATGGTAATAAATACTGTAAACATACCACCACAATCACAAGGGAGAGGAGTGTACAGGAACAACAGTAACTGACCCACATAAAAAACTTAAGACATAAATTTAATAGTTTGTTACTGATGTCATTGATATATTATGATAAAAAAAAATCTTTATCTAACAGATTTTCACACATACCATACCAAGCAACAATCTTCAACATATGACCTTTAATTGTTTTTATTAATTAAACAACAAAAGTGGAGCACTCCACTAACAGACAACACAATGTTATATGGGTGTTTTTCTCTAAAATTTACCAGGTCACAAATTTAGTCTCTCATTTTCCTAGCCATACTCTACAATAAATTTCAGTTAAAGACTTTAAGCTAAAAGATTTTTCTCATTATTAACTGAAAAGCACTACTAATTAAACCCAGCAATATATTTACTGACAGTCCTTTTATCACACAGGTAGAAGCTTTATTAACATGCAAACACACAACTAGCATAGTGGACAATCTATTAGGAACATCAATTACAACAGTGGATGGTCTGAAAACGGGTGGTGGTCAAAACTTTACCACAGCATAGATGAGTTTTGTATTATTAGGTGTTCAGCAAATACAAAATAGGATAGCTGACTGAAATATTTCATTGCTATCCTGCTTTCTGCAAATCATTTTCACGTTACTGTATTGTACTCAATTAGGATACTGCTGACAGCAAAGCATTTGTATGTCGCAAATGAATAATGACAATGTTATTTCTACCAGAAGTAGTAACTGAAGAGAATTCTTGTTGAGCGTTAAGCACCAACACAGGATGACACTTGCATTGTAATTACTCCAGATATGCTACACTGAAATACTGGATAACGGCACTGAGCCAAATTATGACAATGCCTTCCATTACCCACGCTGTGACGTTCTAAATAATTATTCAAAATTTCTTTAGTATTTCTTTGTAAGAATTTCCGAGGTCAGTCATTCGATTGTATGCTATTACGCGGGATAACATACTTAAAATATTAATCTCCCTTATTTACGTCTATCTACGGAATGGAACTTGAAGACGCAACGTTTATCACTTTCGACAACACACGACAAAGTGTTAAGAGTAACTGACAACTTTATCATGATGAACAGAAATATCACGAGGCGCATACTTTTTTTTACCTTTGGTGATTTCCGCTGCAATAATTTAGTAATGAAATCCATCCTCTGCGATGTTCGCAAAATTTGGCTAGTCTGTAAGACGGAGTGGCGCAGCGCTCCAAATATAACGCGATCATCACGAACTGCGTGGGCCAAAGCGCGGTACTACGAATGACGTAAATGGTCTGTAAAAGCTGCAATTCGAAATGAAAAGGCTGAAATTCGTCAGTATTAAAACTGTATAACTACGATTCAAACATCTGAGATGGCACCATTTGTGACAGTCAAACAGATGCTAAACAATACGAAGATTTTCAAAAGAAAACATATTACGCATCCGTCCACCTAAAAAAAAGGGGGGGGGGGGGGTTATTCAACAATGCACGACTAAGTTGCCCCAATTCTTTTCACAGAATGGACACAGATTTCTGTCTAGCGGGTAGTTATTTTATCAATGCAATAACAATAAGAGCAATATTCGTGGATATTTTCGGCATCCATAGATGGAAACATGGCAAGTAATATCCTGTGAGCATAATACAAGAGTCCTTTTTTATGAAGCAAATGAGAAAAATTAACGCCTTAAATCACACCGCAGTCGTTAATAAGGAAAAACTTCAAACTAAAAACTTACAAAAATTAGTTGGGCCCACAAGCGACGATGGGTGAATGTAAAGATAAACATGAGGCCAGTCCGAACGGAACACGAATTCAAGTTCATTGAAACAAAAAGAGAAACACTTATTTCTCGTCGTATTGTAAAGAAGCACTGAGCGTTAACGTATTATTCTACAAATAAAACGCACGGTACTGAAACAACTTTGAATACCTACGATTGGAAGGTATGCCCAAGTCCATTTCTTCTATTTTTCGTAATCAGTCTCGCTGTAGGGATATTTAACTCTATTGATGCTTTGTTTCCTAGTGACAATAACAGAATACATGAAGAAAGACTTAATTTTTTAAACTAGTTTTTATATCCAATACGTTCACTTCAAAACAAACAGTATCGTAGAATTTTTGTCTGCATTTTTTCTGCGCTTTGACATAGCAGTAGAGTCTGTTCACCGCGGATCCTTTGGGCTTCCGCTAGACTGTTTTGCTTCCAAAACATCGACCTTTCTAAACCGAAATCACTTTTTCAAGAGACAAAACCTCATCGTCGATCTTGCTGTATTAATTTTTGCTATGCAATATTTTTATTGGTAACATTATCAGTGCACGTAAGATTAGTAACATTTTCTTTGGTATTTTCTCGCGTTTCTTACTGAGCTCGTCCCCAAAGGGGGAATATTTGCATCACTTCAAATGTCGATCTGGGTAGCATATGGGGAGCTGTAGGATACTCGGTTTTTCCGTCGTAATCGGTTCTGTGCAGCGTTGAAACTGCCAACATTTTGTGCTGCCTTTACTGCAATGCCTAAGATGTCTGTCAAAAAGCTAGTGTCGCACTAAAACCTTTTGGAGTGAAGAACAAAGCAGGGTTTTGCTTCCAAATGGCGTGACTGTCAGCTGTGCAAATTTTGAAGGTTATTAACACAAGTGCACACACTGATCCTGATCAAAGGTACTGAGGATTAGGTACGGTATATGAATTTCATACCCATCTTAGCAATTTGCACTGAATATCAACAATGAACTTGGTTTCGACCTATGAAGAGAGGAATTTTAGTGAGAATTCACCTGTCAGCGACAAATGTCACAGTTAAAATGCCGCTAGTTATTGTATGAGAAAAGAAGGGACAACCACCCCTATTTACTGGTCTTTTACATCACTTGATCGTATGGCGGAATCTGTTTTAACGAATTATGGCGTCTTCACTGGGTATCTATGGGCCTCGAACACCACCGAATGGGAGCTATGGCACAGACCAAACCATCGAATTACGCTCATCCATTATTATTCATCAATTCTGTTATTAATTTTTCCATTTGTAATAGACTAGTTTACGATATTTTTATTTACTGCATTTATTTTGCGCATTCTATGTGGAATTGTTACTATATTACAGAATAAAATGGAAAAGAAGCATAATTCGACCCATCCCTAAGATCGAAAACCCGCAACCTGCCTAGTGATTACCGACCAATTAGCATACTGCCTGCTGTTTCCAAAGTTCTTGAATATATTTTTCATGAGCAAATCACTGAACACTTGCATGAATTCAGTCTATATGACAAATTTCAATCCGGTTTCCGTAAACATCACAGCACAAACACTGCTCTAATTAAAGTAACTGATGACCTGAAATATGCCATCGACAATCGAAAGGCAACAATATTGACGCTACTGGACTTCAGCAAAGCTTTTGACACTTAACTTTGACATATTACTCAGAAAAATGCAACAGCTTAATTTCTCTGATAGTGCAATGAGATGGTTTGAAAGCTACTTAAAAGACAGACAGCAATGTGTTGTCTGCGCAAATGAAAAATCTTCCTGGAAACATGTTTCTTCGGGAGTGCCACAAGGATCAGTCTTAGGACCACTTCCGTTTTCTTTATATGTCAAGGATATTTCGTCGGTTTTGTCCTCCTGTAAACATCATTTCTATGCCGACGAGCTCCAGCTCTACCTAAGCGTCAGACCTGAAGACGTAAACACTGCAATCGCTCTGACGAATGATGATCTGTCTTCAATAGTGACATGGGCGAAAAATCTGGGGCTTAAATTAAATGCAAAAAAGACGCAAGTAATCTTAATAGCCCATCAGAAATTAATAAGTTCAGATTTCCGAGAACGGCTGCCACCTATTCTGCTCGAAGGTACTCCAATACCATATCAGAAAACAGTGAAGAACTTGGGTGTAACTTTGGACGAGCATTCTCAACTGGGCGCAGAATACAGTCGCAGTGTGCCGAAAGACGTCTGCTTGTCTCTATGCTCTCAAAAAGTTTCGGAACATATTCCCACAGGACTTGAAACGCCAGCTCGTGCAAGCACTCGTTCTACCGAACCTCCACTATTGTGATGTGATTCAACAAGGCATGAGTAGTGAAAACAAAAGACGGCTAGAGCTAACCATGAATGCCTGTGTGCGTTACACCTGCAACATTCACCGATATGATCATGTTAGTGCTTCATACTCCGAGCTAGGGTGGCTGCGGCCGGACAAACTGCGTGACTACCACACTCTATGTCTACTTCACCGAAACCTCATCGCGCAAGCACCCCAGCACCTAGCTTCAGAGATTAAAAACCTGTCATGCCATCATAATCGAAACACGAGGTCACTCTTATCTGGTATCCTAACTGTGCCCACTCACAAAACAAAAACTTTTGCAAACTCCTTCTCAGTTGCCGCTGTCCGCCTCTGGAACAAACTGCGCCTTACCTTGAGGAAAATTCAATCTCCTGTTGCTTTTAAGAAGAAGTTGAAGCATTTCCTACTATCATCCGCATAAAATTCTCCACAAAATTAATGTGCAACGCCAATCCTCTCATCTGTCAAATAGCAAAGCTAGCGTCTCCTATCTTGCTCCTGAGATGCCTTCCTCTTCATCTATCTCTATTAGCCACGCAGTCTCCTTTTCCTTTATATTTTCCTTAATTATGTTTCATCATGTCTCTCTATTCTTCTCCTCCCTTCACCATGAGTCTCCCTCATACTCCCTGCTGCCAGCACTCCTATCTAAAATCTCTCTCTTCAATAATGTATTTTTCGAGGTGTACCTTCCTAATTGTTTATCTCACTTTTTGTATTAGATGTAGTTTAACATGCCTACTAAAACATATGACTGTAAAATAAGTAGAATGCCTGGTTAGATGTAAGAGGGCCTGATGGCCCTAATCTTGCCAGGTTAAATAAATAAATAAATAAAATATATGTGAAAAAATTCTGAGCTCAATAAATTAATAACACTACCAATAAACACACACACACACACACACACACACACACACACACACACACACACACACACACACACATCGTCGAAACATTTCTTCTGCGAATTATCTGGGCACAGTTTCAAATTTTTCTGGGCGAAAATTCTTTAGTATTTTTAACTTCATCTATCCTTTTGGAAACTTACAATATTAACTGCACATAATCACTCTTCATCACTACTAGCAATAATGTCGTGGTAATGCTTCCAATAAGCACAATGGTTCGGAAATATCTACAAAACGCGGAAATAGGTCATACTGATATTCATAAATCTGCAGATGAACATTCTTCATAATGTACATGTAACGGGCGTTCAAAAAGAATCGAAGCGGAGGCATAATTACAGAAAACAGTACTCGTATGTTGGAAGTTTTGACCTTCGCTGTTGAGACACTTGTCCCACTGTGACAAAAGGTGGTGAATGGCTGTCTCATAAAATTTCCGGGGCTGTGACGTTAACCAGTTCCGCACGTACAGCTGAACGTAGTCGTCCGAGGTGAATCGTTTGCTCCTCCTCAGAGCCTTTTTAAGGGAACCAGAAATTGCCGAATCACAGGGAGAGCGGTCCGAACTCTATGGAGGGTGGCCGAGAACCTCCATTTGAATTTCGGCAGGAGTGCCGCGACTGTGTTGCTCGTATGGAGCAGAACGACCACATGGGTGAGACTGCCTACTCGTTCTGATTTGACCGCTTGGCAAAGGGTTGTCAATGTTTGCGTTTAACACTGAGCATTCACTGATGTCCCGTGCTGCACCAAGTGAATCTTGGTCAAAGAAGAACGTCAGCATAGGGGCAAACGATTCACCTCGGACGTCGATGCCCTGCTGTACGTGCGGAACTGGTTAACATCGCAGCCCCGAGAATTTTTCGAGACTGCCGCCTTGTGTCGCAGTGGGGCAAGTGTCTCAACAACCAGGGTCGGTACTTCTAACATACAAGTACTGGTTTTTGTAATTTTGCCTTCGGCTCTTTTCTTTTTGAACGCCCCTTACACATTCAAAGGATTGATTCGCAGCACAGTACCTCATCATCTAGCACTTGTAAATATATATAATTAATCCTACAATATTTACTCTTTAATACAATGTCTTGGTATTTTTCAACACATTTTCAGGAAAATCACAAGTATGTTACTAATAAATAAATGTGTAAAAACATGGCAAATATGTATAATATTAAAATTCCAGTTATAGCGCTAAATGTAAACAGAAAGCTCTATATTGAAGTAGTGACAATTCTGGTATGATGGTGATCGCACAGTGAGCTAGACTCCCTCGATAGATTTCCTTTTATAAAAGGAACCGTAAACGCACGCCAGTACACAACATTAAAAAAAAAAAAAAATGCCGTTTACCCCCTTCGGTCCCGATATTAAACTAAGAGTGGGAAAAATGTTTCACTGCTTTTTTCTGCAACTGAGCTCGAAGTAACACAATTTTTCAAATTTTATATTATACAGTAAAGGAATTTTGCCATTTGGGGAGCAAAATAACTGATGATGGTCGAAGTAGAGAGGATACCAAATGTAGACTGGCAATGAAAAGGAAAGCGTTTCTGAAGAAGAGAAATTTGTTAACATCGAGTATAGATTTAAAGTGTCAGGAAGTCGTTTCTGAAAGTATTAGTATGGAGCGTAACCATGTATGGAAGTGAAACATGGACGATAACTAGTTTGGACAAGAAGAGAATAGAAGCTTTTGAAATGTGGTGCTACAGAAGAATGCTGAAGATTAGGTGGGTAGATCATATAACTAATGAGTAGGTATTGGCTCTAAGCACTATAGGACCCAACTGCTGTGGTCATCAGTCCCCTAGAACATAGAACTACTTAAACCTAACTAACCTAAGGACATCACACACATCCATGCCCGAGGCAGGATTCGAACCTGCGACCGTAGCAGTCGCACGGTTCCAGACTGCGCGCCTAGAACCGCGAGACCACCGCGGCCGGCTGAGTAGGTATTGAATCGGATTGGGGAGAAATTTGTGGCACAACTTGACCAGAAGAAGGGATCGGTTGGTAGGACATGTTCTGAGGCATCAAGGGATCATAAACTTAGTATTGGTGGGCAGTGTGGAGGGTAAAAATCATAGAGGGAGAACAAGAGATGAATGCACTAAACAGATTCAGAAGGGTGTAGGTTGCAGTAGGTACTGGCAGATGAAGAAGCTTGCAAGGGTAGAGTACCATGGAGAGCTGCATCAAACCAGTCTCAGGACTGAAGACCCTGAAGACAACAACAACAACAGTATTTGAATAACTGAATGAACACCTGTGTGTACATTGCGCCTTAACACACGAAAAAATTCGTTGTAATATCTTTATTTGCAATTACAAATGCACGCATGAATTCTCATTTTTGTGGATTTTGGCGAAACAATTGCTTTTTTCCAAATTATATCAGTATGTTACTTGCATCCTAGTAACTGATATAGAGGCAAAACTACTGTCAGTTTATTTGGTAAGGTGGTGAACCCTTTCATATTTGCTTTCTCTAGTTGGCTTTGGCACAATTCCTCTTCGTTTTGTGGTTTGGTTCATCAAAACTTCCTGTTCCACACTCAAAAATTCTTTGGACAGTATGTGCGTCTCTAAAATTTTTCAAGCATTTAGCGTCATTGCCCAAATGAACTCTTATGAGAGGCATTCATTTTTGTTTTGGGATTCCTTATTTAGAGATCATCTTTTATACATATTTTATGAGGTATTTATTGCTAAATCAGTGAAATATGTCACGTGATATATGGTAAGAATTGTCTCCTAGGGAGTGAGTTCTAGTCGTTTCCTTCCGCCTTCCAAATGACAATAATTGAGTCACACAGTCGATATCTAAATGCAGCGACGTGGCTTTGTGCGGGAACCATATAAACACATACATCGATGAACTTAAACCGTATTAGACAATGTGCTACTTTCACCGGCAGTAGACACTCTAAAATCACACATAACAGCAACTGCGAAAGCTATATCGATGATAATACTTCAAAAAATGGCAACACAAACAGCCTGTATACTAGACTCTTGTATTTGACACGGCGCGATTCGGAAACTTAAATCCACACTCATGTGTGGATCTTTAAATTAGTCTGTTTGTGGCCTTACTTTCAATTTCAAAAGCCACCTAGGTTTCTTCCAACCATCTCCTAAGTTCATTGCCGTGTCTTAAACATGTTCACGTCATGAAAATTGACCGGAAACCGCGTGTAAAGCGCCGGCCGTTTCATTTTCGCGGTGCGTTATTAATAGACTCTAACAGACATCACAGAAACAGCTGTGTTAAACACTACGGACACCAGACAAGCTACTATACACGGCGTTGTTGCCAGTTCTGCGTAAAGACATTCTTACGATGAGTATTTCACGTCAAATCTTTCCAACATAAAATTGTGCTGCTTCCGAGAATATGAATTAGTTTGACGTTCCGTTAAGTAAGCTTTCTTTCAACGCATTGTTGAAGGTTGATGATTGGATTGTCTTCCCCAAACAATTACCTTTGTTGGCAAGAGAGAAGGTGATCACTAGAAAGCATTTTCCCCGAACTTCGGCACTGTCTGCAAATCTTACAAAAAATACATTGTATCTGCATCTATAAAACTCTTAACACGTCCTTTTCCTGAAAGTCTTAATTGTGCCACCTAATACTGTTTCAACTTATGCAACCGTTATTACAAGAATGAAACGTTTGACTGTCAGAATATCTATTATAAGAAAAAGCGCCAATAGCTTTTAGTGTGTGGGGGGGAGGGGGGGGGGGACTGGGTGTGTGGTGTATTTTTAATACTTTGGAAGACGAATGGCGACTTATAAGTAGCCATAAAAAGTTCCAGCTGCGACCCTGTAAAAAACCTAATACCGACTTTCAACTCATTTTCTTTAAACAAAAAACTTGACTATACTGTATTTTTTCCTTTCCTTAAGAGCTAGGGGCGGAGAGGCGAATGTAGGGGCGGCGCTCTCTAGCCCCTGTGTATGGGTGTCCCTCATCGCATGACATTAAAAACAGTTAAATCTGTATTCTGAGTGACAACTGTAGAACACGTGGACTGATAACTTCCTAAACAATTATCGACATCCAGAAAAGTAATTTAAGGCGCCAAGTTGGAGCATCCTCAAACCCTCAGATTGTTATACACATGATAGCGCATTATCAAAGGTGATCCAGCCGGATATTAATGCATACAAAGAAGGGCAGCACGTGTAGTGACGAGTTTGTCTGAAAAGTGGCAAACCTCTGAGGACATCTTGGTTTTGTCTCGTTACCAGTAAATCCTCGCTTCCGATTCGTTAAAGATTCGAATTCCCATGTTAAAACTGTAATATCTCAAGAATTACGTGTCGTACAATAACGTAATTTTCTAGATACGTTCAGTCGTATATGTGGACACCGTCTGCAAAATGTGTTACGAACAGAGTTCGTAGTAAAAAAAAGTAATAAATTAATACGTCATGCCTGATGCAGAAGTTTTACTTTATGAACAGCGAAGAACATCGATTTATGGTGAGTGTTAACAAGAAAAAATTCCGTAATGGCTTGGAATATGGTGCAAAGATTTTTGGGAGACGTGAAGTGCTCTAATTTCAAAGAATATAATCGGGGAAATTTGCACGCCATGAGTTTACATTGCTTCAAGACCTATATGCAGTTTTTAACTGTAATACTAGATTATTGCATTAAATCTTTAATTACATTATAGCTCTCAATGATTAGATTAGAACAGAATTTAAAACTTTTATCAATGACCGTGTGAAATTCTGAAAATCACCTATCAATAACCTTGTGAATTACTAAAAATCAAATTTTTGGTGCCCGTGGAAGCCAATAGCTAGACCTGCAATTGGGACCGGCCCCGGGTTAACTGTTTAGTAATGTAGATGTGCACGTATCATGGATCGTAACAGACTGCTCGCTATGATCTGGAATTAGCCAGTTTTACAATTACAGTAAATTTTTCAATAAAAAATTTCTACATATTACTACACTCTACATATAATTCCCATAGGAAGCGCGCAATAAGATTAGACCATTCTCCTTGCATCCCATACGCAAAATGAATGGTAAGAAACCCTAATATGAGACACTACAAAAATATTCCTGCCATGCAATTCACAGTGATCTGCAGAGTATGGATGTAGATTGGAGTTGGTATGACCATTCTTTCCTTCATCCTTTCTCAGCTAGTTATAGTGGCACTTACTACAGTCAAATGTGGAGTACGAAGCATGACCCCAACACTGAAACTTCCTGGCAGGCTAGTTATCTATCGTCTAGGCTATCCAAGCATAACTCACTACCTGCCTTCACTAACCATCACCAAAGGAAAATTGGGAGCAAAATTCAAGTAGTCATAAATGTTTGTATAATGCATGAAGAAGTTCTATGAACAACATACTAAAAATCACCATCAGTGGGGTGTGAGCGGAAGGGGGTAAGGTCACTTTTTTAGATGTTTCTTTACTAACTCGAATTGGTGAATTTTTTTCCCAGGACATAATCAAACTACATCAGATTTCCTACAGAAAAGGTCCTCTTCAATGTTGCTCTAAGACTAATAGTTTCCACACTGTGGTGGATGGTCAATGGCAAATTATTAAAAATACTGTTTTACGGTATAAAATTTGTTACCATTAAATGGTGTAGGTTAAGAACAAATGTTAAATATTTGTATTACATCCAAGCAATACAGCTCTACTTAGGGATAAATTGTGTTTTAGGAGTGTAACAAGATCGAGGGGTGAGTAATAGAAGCATGACAGAAGGCAGGTCAACAGATTGTTGTCATGCACTGAAGAGATTGTCCATTATAACAACCCCATTATGTGACAAGAAGCAAATAAAGAGTGTTTCAGAAAGTTAAACACCTTCCCTGCGTGCCTTTTGAATCATTGGCAATGAAGTGTGCAGACATGTCGGTAGATGTCAATTTTCCACAAGGTCTGTATGCACTACATGGAATACAGATATGACTAAATTAGTTACCAATGACACTAACACAAGGAATGCATATGTACACATCATGTAAACTCTGCACTCAGTTCTACACTGTTAGAGGGGAAATTCTTTATTAGTCAACCTGTATGGCAACTGTAGCTTTCTTCCAAAGAGGCAACTTCTCCCACCGGGTACTGCTTGAAATTTAATAGCTCCTGTCTCCACCATTACAAATACCAACATCCTATATTTATATGCAAGATTAATATAATTTGAACAAGAATAGTTCAAGACTTGAAAATTAACCAGCCCACTGTGGTTTAGTGGCACTGGTGCGAGGAATATATAGATTTCCGAAAGGCCATTTTGTAAGATTCATGTGTTGCCATCTTAAACAAGTGATTAATTATCATATGGTACAATGAAAGAAGTGGAACAGTTTACTACAAGAAAAGGAATTCTTTACTTAAAAGTACTGTTTAACGTAAAACTATTGGATAAAGTGCAAAAATAATTTTGGTGAAGGTACTTAATTCTTATAAATTGTTTATGTTTTGCACTTGGTGCATAAGTATATAAAGAAAATTTTCTTATTAAAAAAAGTGCTGTGCTGCTGCTCAATTTTTAGTTTACATTTCTATCTCTCCAACTCCTCTTATGCTAGTAGATGAGATACTACCAATAAGTGTGATGGCGTCAATGACGTCTGTAGTGTTGGTGGGAAAGAGGTAGACATTTTAAATGTGGCACCTTGATGTTGTCTATCATTGGCAACATATTATACAGCTCTGTGATATTACTGTAGTCACTTGGTGGTGAATAATAAGGAATGACCAAAAAGTTACTTGGTCTCAATGTTAAATGTGTTACTGCATACTGAATACATCTCATCCATTTCACCACTTGTAAAGTGGGCTGCACTGAGTGGATCCAGTCATCACACATCCACAGTATATCTCTAAAGGTGGTGTGAGTATGTCTGATGGGTTGGGACTGATTATGTTGACGTATAAAACAGTGATCTGCTGTAATACATTGCTTGACGTTGAGTTGTCTGAAGTTCCATAACACCTAGATAATCTACTTCTGTTGCAGAGGGAGACAATTTACCCTTTGGGCCTCTTCAGACGTTAGGAAAATGGATTTGATACACCCGTGCTGTAAAAAGCATTCCAGCTAGTGGTAGTGTACACAATGAAATCACTATTGCCGAAAACATGTTGACAGGTCTAGGAGTTTTTACATAATAACTCAACACCTGGACCTGTCAACATTTTACTGCACTGTCACAAGGGTAATGCGATCAATGAATTCGACAATGGCAATTTCTTTGTCTCCAGGCCACTGGTTGGAACACTTTTCACAACATGAGGGGTATCAAATGCATAACCACAGCCTCAGCCTTTCCAAGACCTGAAGAGGCCCGGAGGCTTAAACTGTATCCCTCTGGAACAGAATTAGGACACCTAGGTGTTATAGAAAATCAGATATTTCAACGTAGAAATTCAGATATTTCAGCGTCTAAGTCAGGCAATGGGTTACATCAGATTACTGTTCTGCACTTGATAATGATAGGTCCTATTCCATCAAACACATAGCTCTTTGTAAGATATACTGTGGATGTATAAGTAACTCCACGTTACATGTGCAAGCGATTCCAAAATGGATGACATGCATGCCACATTTAACAGTGAGTGAAGTGAATTGAATTAACTCTCCATAATTCATTAATTATTCACCACCAAATAACTGCAATGCAATTGCAAGGCCTTACGTCTTATTGTAAAGCCGTGCAATTTCACGCCACTGTCAACATCACACATATTGCTGAAACATAGTACTTATAAGAATGTATGCTATTCAAAAGCTCCGTGTGCAGATGTGTACTGAATTGAAAATAACTACACTACATAAACACGAACTCGGCCAAGTTATTTTGTGTACTCACCTATGGAAACTGGACAGGAAATGCTAGGAAGTTTTAGTCTGTCTATAAACTAAAACCCCAGTAGTGGTTGTGGTGGAGGAACCTGCCTTTGACAGAGGAACGTTACAGCATCCTTACAGGACGACTAGAAATGAATTTCTTCTGTAGCGGTGTGCAGAAATTTACGTAGATTCCGAGTTTCTTGCATTAGTGTTACTAACTCATATCCGCATTCAATGCAGTGTTAATCCACTATGTGGAAAATAAAAACCATCTCTAGCCACTCCAGTCCCCGGGGCACTTTTGCGCACTGCGACGCCTCCCATTCACATGGCGCGAGCGATTGGTATTTTTGTCTAACACCCTGTAGTTGCTTGTCGTGGGGCAGAGTGAGCAATCACCTGCACTCTCTCCAGTTTGCAGTCCCATGAAGAAGGAAGTGCTGACCGCAATCCAGTGACGTATCGTATCTCGCATTTCTGTCTCACCGCCCCTCTCCCCGTTACAGATCCAAAATACAATCTATCACTTAACCCTTGCAATACCAAGAGCGGGGATATTATATGCCCACCTTTCGAAAATATTGTAAACTAGTCAGTTATTTTGAAAATAATTATTATTTTAAAGAATTAGTCCACCAGATTTCATAAATGTTGTAATTTTTCATTTAAAGTTAGCACAAAAATTTAAGTCTAAGCAGTAGATGCCACTTTCCCTAACGAACATCATATCCAATATTTTCATGTTCAGGATCTTTGTTACACATCAATATGTATCTAAAACGCATGCTGAGGGTAAAAGTCAACAACCATTAAGGATTATTTTTTTCAACTTTTTGTAGGGCGGGCATAAACTGCCTTCAGCTCCCCTATAATGAGATGCGCGTTACGAAAAATGCGTTGGTGCTATTGCTACTGTTGATATGACTCTACTGCTCCAAACAATATTTTTAACGCACTTCATTTGACAAACACAAATTTTATACCATTAAACACTATTTTCAATAATCTGCGACTTTTCCATTCCCTGCAACGTGGAAACTATTAGTCTTAGAGAGCGAAAAAATAATAAGACCTTCTTTGTATGAGATTTTATGTAGTTTAATTTTGTATTGAGAATTATATTCCCTAGAATTCTCAGTTTTCATGTTATACAAGAAAAACATAAAAAATTACCTTTAAATGCAGCCTAACCAACTCGCCCACACTCCACCAGTTGGGACTTTTATTCACGGCCTTACCCATATCACTGCACAAAAATTTCCTCTCTTTCCTCTAGTATGTAAGTAGCGCTCAGCACAAAGAAGGGAACTCGCACAATAAGGACGCTACGAAGGGTCTTCATGGATAGCAAGAGCTAAACAACGAACAAGCTCTTAAGGAACATAAATTATTTGACCGAAACACTGAAATGAAATGTACACAGAGGTACAGGTACGGATGCAGCTCATATCCTCCTTGTGATAACTAGCTGATCTAACTAGTATAGTTAGTGGCTTCCTTTTTAAAACACAATGGTAGAAGCAGGACGTGAAATGTGTTTCCAACATGACTACCGAACTCGGACAGGGTGCGAATATGTAACAGCTGAGAACAACAGGATGAAATTATAAACAGAGTCTGAGAGAAACTGTATTAGTTCATGAATAAAAATGAATTATGCACAGTGGAAATTCTACAAATCTAGAGGTTAGTGATCGATGAAAAAAATGTTGGGACATTTAAGAAGCAGTGAAGCTGGAAGTCACAGAGGCCCATACACACACAGCAAAATGGCAAAACAACGCATGCTATCAATGAAAGCAGGGTATAAACATTAAATGGATGCGAACGAAAGACAGCGACAAATCAAAACAACAGGCGCAAGAAAGTAAAACCAAGATGGATGAAAGAAATCTGTAGGAAAATTGAAAACCAATTACTTCTAATAAAAACTGATGTTATGCACGGGAAGATGGGAAGTAAACGTGTTGAATTAAGGTTCCGGACTGCACTAGGCTAAAATAAGATGAAGGAACAGATCGAAGGTCTTGCGACGGAGAACGACTGTCCTTGAAGGTGAAAAATGATGAAATTCGATTACGAACCCTGTGATCAGTCGTGTTGGCAATTTGATTGTACTGAATGATTCTCAGCCTTTAAATAAAAAAATTAATAAAATAAAAAAAGGGGCAAGGAAGCGATATGATACTTTAAGATATTCTGAAATAAGTAAAGATATTGACTTTTATGTAAACAGATGTATTACGATCAACACTACCTTGCAGAATGAGTGTAGTAAACTATCTTGCAGAACAGTAACGTCAGTCAGTCTGATTTTACTTTGTTATATGATAACTATAATTATGTATTAAAAATTTAAGTGCCCGAGTAGATTTTCTGATACTGTACTTGTGGAAAGGATATTAAGGAAGCAGGCTGTTCATATTACCTGAATTAGTGAACATAGGAAAATCCTCTGATCATGATATGAGACGTTAAAGAGCCAATACGAGTAATTTATATACAAGGTTAAGAACGGAAGTAAAAAATTCATTTAAAACAGCTTGCCAGTGTTAATCAAGTTTCAAACGAGTTAAAAAAGAGTTACAAAAATCCGCAAATGAGACTTCGGTGCTGAGGAATACAAATACACTACTTCAGGCAGAAATTCCTGGAACGTGCCTAAATCAAAACTTCCGTTTGAAAACTGAAGCAAAAATTGTGAAAGACTTCTTATGTGCTTTCACAGTAAAATGTTGATCATCAAATGCAGATAAAACTCAAACGAGGAAGCACAAGTCAAAGGATGGCCACAGGCTAACTTTACGGAAAGGTTGGTATTCAGTGTATTTGGTTTGACACTGGAAGCAGCGATCGAGGGGAAACTGCATAAAAAAGACATAATTAATTGAAGATGATATAGAGGACTGGGGTAGGGTGGTGATTGTAAAAAGTGTGACAGTCTTTAGTTGCACGCTCATAATACCTATTTAGGTTTCCATTTCCACTGGTCCTAAGCTCTATTTGTACCAATTCGTTTGTGGGCAAAGAATGTGCAGGAGAGAAAGACCTAGGCGCCTTCTTCTTTCCGATTCTGCGTTCAACGGTATGTAGTCCACAGCTCTAGAACATCGCTCATAGAAACAAACTCTGGCTGACTTTAAGACTCTTGTACATTTAACCGAAGCCATGCATCTTCTGTGTTAACTACTGAATGAATTCATTTGCTCTCTTACTAGAAGTTACTATTTATGAACTCTCGTGGGCGGAGTCGACTGGAACGAAATTAACATATCTTCCGATGGTTAATTTACACGATGTCCAAAAAACATCATTCATTTAAATTCAAACTAAAAGAGTCTTAACCCCATTTCTCTTGAAAATACGGTCGTATCAGAATCTGCCCACTTGAAATCCATATACTACAAACAAAAAATTGTCACTGGCTACGCAGACAAAAATCTTCTCATAATTCAACAAATCTAAAATTTAGCAAATAAAACAAATGACAAATCAGTAAACATTCAAAAATGCCCTTCCGAAAGTTGCTGTAGAAGGCAACGTTCGTTAGTATTATTCTTCGACGCGTCTATTGTTGATAATACATGCAAAAATCCTCGGAATCGATATTTTCAAAATACTGTGTGTAAGCAAAAATTAACTATTGAAATCATCTAAAAGCGTACTTTCAACTGCTTTCGCCATAAGAAGATCGTGTTTTATTTTTCCTTTGCAAAATGTGCTACTTCTTCCGCCTGTCCCACAACAATGATCCTCCTCCTCCTCCTCCTCCATGTTTGAGACTTTACTAGTTACAAACACGGCAATATTTATATTCTCTCTCTCTCTCTTTCTCTCTCTCTCTCTCTCTCTCTCTCTCTCTCAGCTACAACAGCTATTAAAACTCGTTTCAGTTCAGCAAGAGAGAACAGTTTATCCTCTGTTGACTAGAATCATACGACGAATTAAATTATTAATACGTTTCATTGCCTGCTGAGCAGGCAAGCCTTTAATTCTACGTCTATTCTCAAATGAATTCAGACATTACAGGCAAAGTTTAACAGTAGGTGCTAGTAATTAAATTATAAACACGACGGTTCGCAACACAGCTGAAAGAGAACAGGCAATATTTATGTTCTCTCTCTCATTTTTAATGAGCTTTGAGGCACGAGTGTGTTGAGTTGCCACATTTCTTGGCATGCAACTACACAGAGGTAACCAGCAAGCTAATTTCCGTACATAAAATTCAGAGTTGAAACTACTTTTCACGTCATAGTGTAGGATATTTATACTTGTCGGCCGAGTACCAACGAGGGATTGGGCTTATTTAACAAAGAGATGGAGAGAAATCGTCGTAGATCACACTACTACAATGTGTTAATATCCTCGCGGCGTCATTTCTGACTTTTTTCTTAAAGTTTTCTGTAAATAACTGTTTCCCTAAACAAACATTTTGTCAAAACGACTGTGGCCCATACCTTACACATTGTGTCAGATTCCTTAGCTAGCAGAACGTAAGTAGTTCGTAGTACTATAAAAATTCTAAACAAAACATTGTCTTGCCCTGTGAAAGACACTGTAGTGTCAAGTCATACACCTGCTGTTTCTGGAATAGTAGCGACGGAGAAATCGGCTGGAGGTGCACTTTTTCGTCCGCTATGATCAGTCATGTGAAGCAAGCAAGAACAGGACGAGGAATTCCTGTCTCTAGCAGAACGTGTCCTCATGCCTTGTGGTCTACCCGCCATTAAAAGAGTGTAACGATACTTTGAACGGAAGGAAGTTGGACTTATATGAACGCTGGCCTGCTAAGGAAACAATGCGTCACAGGATGCCATCAACGTTATGAGGAAACAGGGAGCACCCTTACTGCTATACTCTATAGCACGAAGTCACACAGATCCAGTGTTGTCAGAGAAGAAAGTAAGAATCAATTAGCAGAATCACGATGGAAATTAGCGCGTTTCTTCTGTCAGAACGGATTGTGTAGACTGTAAGGCTTATCTAAGAAACTCAACAGCATAAAATAAAGTCAAAATGAAGATGTTAATAACTGGTGTTTTCTGTGGGCCACCACCTGCAGGCAACGCATTACCTTCTCATTTAATCGGATGACAATACAAATCCGAAACAAAAAAAACCACTCGTAATGCAATACACTGCAGCGAAACGCAGTGCAGTGCAGTCACATCCGCACCGACAGCTGCAGTTCAGCGCGCAATCTCCTGATCTTCCGTAACATCTGCATGCGCGACTTACCTTGTGGAAAACATTCCCCATGGTTCTTCATTCCCACTCCATTTACTGCAGCCGTCACTCAGCAAGCTAGCTGTCAACTGAACTAGTCCAAAGAGTTCAGGCTTGAAGAGTGACCGGCGCGGCGCTTGCGCATTGCAAGTGTGTCGATAAAGCACGCTACTAACGGTTACGAAAACATTGCTTAATTCGTGTAGCTGCGCCGCGGTGGCTTCGGGGACAGTGGAATCTACATTTCTTTCTGGTTTACGCACATATTGAAAGGACAAACAGAACATTTCGACCAATAACTGGCCGTAACTAACATCTATATAGATAACATGTGACATAACTACACTACGTAATTATGCGCGGCGTCAAACTACACCTGTTCGTTGCAGTTATTAAGAGGTAAAAGCAGAGTCGAATGACATGTTAAGAAATCCTTAGTTGAACAGATCATGAGACAACTATGCTACCGATTAATAACAAAAATTACGGCGTGAATCATTTAGAGCAAAACAACTAGATACCGAAATAATTATATAAGAAACCACTTTCAATTTTTTAAACTGTAACATACTGTCTAAATTTTAAAAAAAAAGTGTCAGGCAGTGACACGAATATAAATTCAAACGTTTTCGTTACCAGGTGAAAAAAATAATACTGATGTGCAAATGCGCACAAAACACCATTTATAACAAAACGGTAGTTCAACGTAATGTGGCCTTCCTGACGCGCATGGTGCGAGTTTACTGTGACAGAATGAGTAAGGTCTCATAAGAAGAAATGAGAAACAGAAGATCCAAATGATAAGATACTACTGTTCAGGAACCATAGGCACGGGAGAATCGAGCATATGTATGCTGGTATGGTAACTATCTTACGCATAACAGGAAATTTGTAAGGATTAACATGCAGGCCATTTCCGATGCTTTACACAATTTCGCAGCTAAAAAAATGTTCAAATACGTATGAAAACTTATGGGACTTAACTGTTAAGGTCATCAGTCCCTAAGCTTACACACTACTTAATCTAAATTATCCTAACACACACACACACACACACACACACACACACACACACACATGCCCGAGGGAGGACTCGAACCTCCCGCCGGGACCAGCATCGCTGCAAAAGATATCTTTGATGTTTACATAATATTGCTCCAAAATGCCGAAAACACTTTTCGTTACATTTTGATTTTGGCTACAGTATGTTGTCCGTGTTGAACGATTAACTGAAAAATAATAATTTTCGTCTGTGTTGTGCTTTGATGAAGCCGGAGTTATTAAACTAAATTTTGACTCTCTTACAAGGTTAACCATCACAGTGAAAAAATTCTTCTCAATGACTGCTTATAATATTATATATGTACTATACAAGATAGGAATAAAATATAGCCAACATATGTAACCAATCGAAACCATTTAGGAAACACCACACAAAATGCGAACCCGGCACGCTTAATGTGGTTTCTTGTGCTTTCGCCGGGAACCAGGCTAACTCGCCTGCCTCAGTAATCCAATAAGGTCGCTCACTGACCGGCCTACAGGGCCGTAAGCTCATCATAGTGTAAGACACGGTGCACCATCTCCACTGGACAAGAAAAGTGATGTAACTGCTCTAGTCAAATTCGCATTTAAGGGGAGGACTAGTCAAATTCGCATTTAAGGGGAGGACGACAGAAGCAAATGTGAAGGACAGTGGAGAATTAACCAGCTCATCCTGAATACGAGTCTTGTAGGCTGGACCCCCATTACCTCCCTTGCTTGCACGGTAACCAGATACTAATAAATTAAGTAACACTCTTAAGTAATCATAGGAGGAATAATCGCGGTAATCCCCAAATAAATAACATGAAAAATGGGGGGTTAGGAGGAGGAAGATGGGGAGATCGCAATAACACTTCAAGGGAAAAACAGGCAGATTGCCAGACGCAAAAAAAATCTAGACTGTTTTGTCGGTGCAGTGGGTAAAAAATGAGCAAATTGTATTGAAACATGTTGCAAGTATATGATCATTTCTTAGCAACCTGGGGTATGGATGGTAAACGTTATGCTTTACAGTCTAGTATCGGGAAGGGATACAGCGCCAACAATTGATCGAACGACATACTTGAAAGGAAAAAAATGCTCTCTCACTGAGATAAATAAAATCTTAATCAACACTGGAATTTGAACCGTCTTCTGCTTCGACTTACAAGCTAGTGGAACTACGCCAAAATCAGATAAATGAATGGGAACGAGGTATGCTTCTGACGGTAAGTAACCAAACATGAGTTGCTATATTCAATTTACTGCATCATTAAACACGAATAGGGATCTGAGTGTTTCGATCTGTTTCCGTAACACAGGTAACGAGAAACAGCGCTGCAGAACTACCAACGTGATCAGACAGTTTTTATTGGACCAATGAAGCCTCACCACACTGTGACACTAATGCGTATTTCCCAGTCAGCGAAATATTTTAATTGTACGGTATTGTCTGTTGCTCAAAGAACGTCAATACTGAGAAATGCCTCTTCACAAAGAATTTGAATATGTCGATAAATGAAATTACTAACGTTGTTGATAAACTGTGCTATATCTAGTTATTTCCAAAGAGAATACTTACCGTAAATACGCATCCAGAAACGCAATAATATCGCCAAAATGCTCAAAAAAGGCCTTATAAAACACCAAATAAATCAAGGTCCGTAGTAATACTTACATGATTAACTTTAAAACACATTTCAGAAAATATTTTCCAGAAAACTAATATGAACACAAAAAACATTTCGTTGTGTATGTTGGTTAAAAGAAGGGCCAATATTACTGCACACATACATGCCAATATCATTGATTGTTCCAACCTAACTTATCTCTTTACGTCCAACAACAATTTTCGTCACTGTAAGTGTGTCATGGTGCTACTTTATTTTCAAACACTCGTTACTACACTGGATGTGAAGCTTGGATTACTTTTGAAACCCGTAACACCAAAGATTACCAAGATAACATTCCTTCAACGTCACTAAAACCAAGATATGATACGCTCATGCAGCACGTTACATCTATTTATGCTGCAGTCCAAGCAATAACGTACAAAAATAAATAATTATTTTGCAGAAGACAAATGAATGAACTAAGCCTAGAAAGCAAGGCCTTTTTACATATCCTAACATTTGGGGAGAAATCAGACCTGCACTACATTTCATTAAAATGCTAACTACACGAAAGACGAACTGCAATGAAAGGTAACTTAAGAGACATTCAAAACAGAGTATTATACGGAAACTAATGCAATCACATTGCGATTACATGTGCGTCGGCTGAACGGCCATATTAATCGCGCACGCCGATACGATACGACTAAGACACTTCTTAAACATAGTCTAACTTGCCTGTTTCCCCGAAAACTAACGTGTCTCACGTAAGCACCCTCCAAGTTAAAAGCACCCATATATTTTCTGAAACCAGTCAGTGAATAATCCACACGTCGACAAATGTCTGTGATTATTGCGCCATAATAATAGCAAACTATGAAGCCACAAAACCAATTAACGAGTTCTAGTACTTAGAACAGCTAAAAACGACTGGACGGACAGCAAGGCAATAAATAGTAAAGTATAAAATGGCCTCGAGCGCTTTTAGTAAACTAAATTACGTTTTCTGAGACACTGGAGATTTTTCTAATGATAGAGATAGTAGAATTCAGTTTCCGTGCAAGATCCTACCTGCAGTGCTTCCAAAATAACTTTTAATCTAACTTCGGTCCCAAGAACGAAAATAAACAACTTCACTGATTACCTGATGGTCTTGTGACAAAATTAAGTTCCTTCCTAGAAACTAAATGCACTGCGTTTTTTGCAGTTACCTGTCAATCTGTTTTCACTAAGTCACGATCAGATATGACCCACGACCTCTTTTTGTTAAATCTTTTACATTTCACTGCACGTCTTTCACAATGATACTTGCGTCATTTGAAAATGGATCTTTTTTGAATTATTATTTTGTGGCTGATATATATCTAGAAAAGGGTCAAATTCAGAAAAGAAGTCACCTCCACTTTGCAAACAGCTTGATAAGATTCAATTTTGTTCCTATTTGTTGACTCTAGTATTAGCACTTTTCAGTTATGGCGATTTAACTAGGCCATTAAGCCGGAGCCATTCAAAAACTGAAGGTTTTCCAGCAAGCAAAGCAAAGCTGCATATTAAGAGTTAATACAGAAGACAGAAAAACAAAGTTTCAAAAGGAAAGAGACTGGAGTGAAAAACTAAATAACACTGTAATGAGAAACATATGGAGTGGAGCTGGATATGCAGTACTTGAAATAGTGGTAAGAGAGAAAGCAATTTGCTGGATTTCGAGAGATAAATGCTGACTATGATGGTCTAATTGATGGTGAGTGGAAGACATTAGAAAACATGCATGCGGATCTTGGATATATGGAGTTTTAGGCTTTAAAGAATGAGAAAGTCTAGTGGATTCCAAAAGGGTGTTGCAGTTGCTGATGGCGGAGTCACGTAGAAATTAAGTCCTATCAGATTAGAATGTCTGATTCTCACTGATTTTTCCTAAAATTTTGAAGAGGCCACCACCTTACTGTAGATATTGTCAAGCCTTTGGGAAGGATTATCTTGGTGATGGGTCTAGCTGCACCCAGAAAAGTGCACATGACACTTTTTTATACTTATTATCTTTATTTTTAGTGGGCAGGTATTTTTCAAACCATCCTGATGCACAAACATTGTGTTGATTCTCTGTAAAATTGACAAAGACACATTTCACTATCACCTGCCTTGCAGGATACTGAATGAGCTATACCTACTACCGTACAATGAAAATATTGACGGAACTATGCTGACCCACCTGTGATGGATTACAAAGTGTTCTATTCAGTGATAGCAAATCCCCCCCCCCCGATATGAAGAGCTTCTAACAATTATCAAGAGTCTGCTGCTGATCCAATCCCTAGTGTAAGCAATGACAGCACATACTTTGAAAACTGGCTTTTCCATACACAAAAAGGATTTTCTTCAAAAGTAACTGGTGCTGGTTACTCAGATGAAATCCACCCACAAAAGAATGTCTTAAGATTCTTTGGACTAGAAAAACTGTTTCAATGGTGTGAGGATGATTCCCAAATGTAACTACTCAAGGCTTAAAATGTTAAAAATACTTGCAGCAAAATTTACTAACTTGCCTTCATGACTAACAACAAACCACTTCGGGTTTTGGATATAGGAACAAGTAATTTTTTACAACTTCTAATATGAATCTCTTAATGTATTCAATTGAAGATGTCAATGCACATTTATACTGGAAATACGATAAAAACGACCAGCCACTTTTGAGCACCAAGCTAATGTTAGGTATTATCTGCTGACAGTAAACAAATAAGTTCTGTTCGAAAAACATCTGACCTTTGACTGGGGGAAGACAAAACTGGCTTACCTGGAGCATTGGACACCTAACCACCCCAAAGTAGTTCCCCTGGGACTTCACACACTACTCCCAACAGTGCCACCATTGTTGGAAGCATGTCCAGAAAGGCTCTTTGATAGTGGTGTTTAGTTCAGCTGTCGTGCTGCCATAATGTCCACTCGTCTGAAATTGGATTCATTTCAATGGCTTCCTAAGTTTGGGGAACAGCAAGAAGTCACAGGGGGTCATATCAGGAGAGTAAGGAGCCCATTGAAGCACAAGACTCTGGCTTTTCACCAAATACGTCTGAATCAAGTGCAAGGAATGTGCTGGAGCACTGTCATGATGGAGGCGACAACTTCCTGCGGACAGCAAGTCTGTTCTCTTGCACCATACAGCATCACATAGGCGAAGGAGGACATCCCTGTAGTACTTGTTGGTGATTGACACTTTGGTGTGTACTCATTGTGTACCACAATGAGGCAGCCAAAAAAGCAGTCAGCATCACTTTGGCATTGTTGCACACTTGATAGGCCTTCTCTGGTCTTCCCAAGGAATGCTTCCACTGTGATGTCCGAGATTTGTTTCCCAGGTCATATCCATAAAGCCACGACACGTCACCAGTGATTATTGTGTTCACGAACCTGGAGTCACTGTTTGGGGAGTCCAACATGTTCTGTGAAACTTCAACACGAGGTTGCTTTTGCTCCACAGTCAGCAGCTCAGTACAAATTTCGCCAACTCTCTCTTTGTGGCCAAATTTTTTGTCACAATGGAATTTGCCAAAAAAGTACAACCTGTTCCACAATTTTTCTGACAGTCACACAGCCGTTCTGCGCCACCACAGCATTTACTTTTACAATGACCTGGTCATTTCAGCATAACTGAAGTGTGACTCGCTCTCCACCAATGTGCCGCCATCTTTAAACCAGACGTATCACTCCTTAATTTGCATGATGCCCACAGCATAATCCCCGAAAGCCGTCTGAATCTTCCAAATGGTTTCCATCTGACCCAAGCACTTCATACTACCTCACTCAACTACTACTTGCCATCAACTGACACTGTTGAGAGTGTGTGTTTCACCACCAAAACAATCAACCAAGTTAAGAATTTTAAAAGGCGACTAAAAGCTGAGTTTTCTAGTGTTCTATTTACTACCACAATCGACACAGATCACAAATGCTATCATAGAAACAGTGTATTTAATAACTATTTGAGGAGATCCATACATGTTGCCATGGTTGGATATCTGACAAGTTTGAATGACACCACTGTTGACATCATAAGCTGCACTACTGTCAGCTTAAACATAACCCCTCAAGCAGTACATCCATGACAAAATTCTATAGTTACAACAGGCTCAATTAAGCGGTAACTGATTCACAACAAATCATCTCTTCCGTTGAACCTCACATTAATTTTGACAATCAGTAACTGTTAATTGTGGCATCAGATACTAAATGCGATCCCTGTAGCTCTAAATTCTAGACACTTTCAAAACGGACAACTACATTAACAGTGAAGTTGAAGAGTTTACAGGAGAAAGCATCAGTTATACACATTCCTGAAGTTATTATCTACTGTGTTGGCCCACATGCTGGAAACAAAGTTCAAAATAACTGCTCTTGAAATGAATGTAGTTCCTTCATTTGCCTCTCTTACAGTGTTATGTAAACCATGTGAGGTGGCACACAGATTAAGGCACTAGAGGAATGAGATTAAACTCCCCACACAGCTGTACTTATGTGGATATGAGGGGCAATCAAAACATTCCCATTTAAAGACTATAAGTCCAGAATTGGTATGCCAATCAGCAAAAATTGCTGTGAGCACTGAGGCAATCATCCCACAGAGGTTGAAGATACCCATTTGGTAAAACACCCCTATCGCACTATGTGAAGAAGTCCGTAACTGTAGGCTGCGGCATCCTCAACCAATAGGAATTATGCATCCTTCGAGGCCTTTTTTGAGGGACAAAAGGTGTGATAATTGCATGGGGAGAGATCAGGACTAGAGATTGGCTGGTCAAGTGTCTTCCAATTGAGTTGGTGTAACCTCAATATTACAACATCTGCAGCTGCATTAACATGAAGCAACGGCACTCCTTGGCACACAATTTCACAATGGTGGTTTCCGATGGGACATGCTGCTTCATGCACAATCTTCATTTTCCAATGAATTATACCAGTGTTTGTCCTTCAGCAGTCAAGAAAAGAATAATGACACAATGGTCCTTTTTGGACGCATTTGGTAATAACATCGCCATAGTTCATGTTTCCATATTTACTGTATGCCCGTCAAAAAGACATGAATGTCACAGTAATACCTTAACTACATGTCGTTACTTATATATCCAAATTGGAGTCACACTACATTGCATATACACTGCTGCAATGCTCTCAAACAGAAACATTTTGATGGTTCTTTATATTACAAAATTTTCTTTGATTGTTTTCAGACACTCGGGGTGATTTCTTAAACAAGACCACGATCAATTTCTCTCCTTAAACACATGTAATCTGAGGTTTACCTGAATCAGTATAACTTTATGCCTAACATACATATAGTTGAATGTGGGAGGGAGCAAAATTTCTGGTTCACTGTTACCTGTGTAATATGGCAGCAAAAAATACAAATGTGCAGTATTGAGTTCACTGTTACAGGTCTTTACACTTCCAATAGTCTGACTATGCAGCAGAGCCTATTGGCACTGTTTACTTGTTTACAGAACAAGCATGTATACGACAAGATGTTAAGCAGATGAGATCAGTGTTACAACTATAGAAAACAAAGGCACAAAAATGAGAGTATCAGCTGTGCTGATTTTGAAGTAACACGAGGACATTATGCTGAATATTTATTTTTTTTTTAATTTCACTTCATAACTACTGAAGTGCATGTACATTATGAAATAATGTTTTTAAATAAATAATAAAAAGATGCAATCTAAGAATACATAAAAGTAGATTTATTTATTGGAGATGACGTCTCGAAGGTGAGCATTTTTGTGCAACCACTCCTGCAGTCTCATAAGTTGTACATGGTTTGAAGTAACATTTTAACAGGAATTTCGGCAATTGTTTCTTGGATCTTAACTTAGTTTGTCTGCTGTACAAGGATGATTATGTTAAATTTTCCTGTTAAGGTACCTCCAAAAAAGAAATCGCCCACTGACAGATCAGGGGAGCTATGAGACTACAGAACATCAAAGTTTATTGAACTTATATGGTTACCAAACAATTGGTGTACAGCGACCACCAATATTCACGTTGTGCACGATGATGATCTGTCTAGCTAAAACCACACATTGTCAATAATTTGTGGAAACTTGTTTAACACAAGAAAAGTTTTGAGCATTGCAGTGTACTAATTCAAAGTGACAAGTCACAAGGCCACTCTTGTCTTCAAAAAACTAAGGTTTTTTTTGTGCCATACAGCTGCAAAATGCTAACGCGAATTCTTTACAGACGAATGGAAAAACTGGTAGATGCGGACCTCGGGGAGGATCAGTTTGGATTCCGTCGAAATGTTGGAATATGTGAGGCAATACTGACCTTACGACTTATCTTAGAAGAAAGATTAAGAAAAGGCAAACCTACGTTTCTAGCATTTGTAGACTTGGAGAAAGCTTTTGACAATGTTGACTGGAATACTCTCTTTCAAATTCTAAAGGTGGCAGGGGTAAAATACAGGGAGCGAAAGGCTATTTACAATTTGTACAGAAACCAGATGGCAGTCATAAGAGTCGAGGGGCATGAAAGGGAAGCAGTGGTTGGGAAAGGAGTGAGACAGGGTTGTAGCCTCTCCCCGATGTTATTCAATCTGTATATTGAGCAAGCAGTAAAGGAAACAAAAGAAAAATTTGGAGTAGGTATTAAAATTCATGGAGACGAAGTAAAAACTTTGAGGTTCGCCGATGACATTGTAATTCTGTCAGAGACGGCAAAGGACTTGGAAGAGCAGTTGAACGGAATGGACAGTGTCTTGAAAGGAGGATATAAGATGAACATCAACAAAAGCAAAACGAGGATAATGGAATGTAGTCCAATTAAATCGGGTGATGCTGAGGGAATTAGATTAGGAAATGAGACACTTAAAGTAGTAAAGGAGTTTTGCTATTTAGGAAGTAAAATAACAGATGATGGTCAAAGTAGAGAGGATATAAAATGTAGACTGGCAATGGCAAGGAAATCGTTTCTGAAGAAGAGAAATTTGTTAACATCGAATATAGATTTAAGTGTCAGGAAGTCATTTCTGAAAATATTTGTTTGGAGTGTAGCCATGTATGGAAGTGAAACATGGACGATAACTAGTTTGGACAAAAAGAGAATAGAAGCTTTCGAAATGTGGTGCTACAGAAGAATACTGAAGATAAGGTGGATAGACCACGTAACTAATGAGGAGGTATTGAATAGGATTGGGGAGAAGAGAAGTTTGTGGCACAACTTGACTAGAAGAAGGGATCGGTTGGTAGGACATGTTTTGAGGCATCAAGGGATCACAAATTTAGCATTGGAGGGCAGTGTGGAGGGTAAAAATCGTAGAGGGAGACCGAGAGATGAGTACACTAAGCAGATTCAGAAGGATGTAGGTTGCAGTAGGTACTGGGAGATGAAGAAGCTTGCACAGGATAGAGTAGCATGGAGAGCTGCATCAAACTAGTCTCAGGACTGAAGACCACAACAACAACAATGTGATACAGCACACCACACACTACCTTTGTTGCTGTGCAGTGGATGTTGCTGTAGTGGAGTGCAATTTTATTGTGCACAACAACAACAAATTTCATTTATTAAAGAATCCATTAAGAGGAAAATTATTGTTTATCTTTTCAAGCATTATTTCAAAGAATTGTTACTGCATTAGGTTATTGGTGGGTATCGTTCCTGAATGATCTGCAACATGTATGGTTGGTAATGTAAGTCCTGTACCAATTTTCTTCAAACAGTTGTACTGTGCAACTGTAAAGACAATGTGTGGTGGCAGATTGGATGATGATAGTTTCTTCCAATAGCATCTTGAACAGCTTCAATATTGTCTGGTGCAAGAACAGTTTGCACACAGCTTGAGGTCTCTTTTTCATTCCTGAACCTGTTCCCTCAAAATGACAAGTCCAAGGGTTAAATGCATGCATTGGCAGAAAGTGATTGCGGTATCTTAATTCGAAGTGATGGCGAAATGTGAGGCTTCCACACTGTCAGATTTTGTAAAAAGCTTTGATGGCAAAAACACACTGTGTACCACACCAAGCAGCCATATTAACTAAATGGCAAAACAGTATGAGCAGATTTGTGTGCGTTACTCAGTATTAACAGTCACGAAGAGCTACCAACATAAAATTCAAATCCCATTTCTCCGAGCACCTAATACGGGTCTGGAACATGAGGTGCGATATGCTAGCAGGTTGGAGTATAGTGACTGTACAAGCAGTATGGTCATACTACAAAATGTCTGGGACAAGATATGGAAAGTAGCTTCACTCTGCCAACAATTTTCAGGTCTGCTTATCCACATTTTAATGTCTCCTGTACATATCAGAATGTTTTCATGTTACCTTCATAGAAAGATGTTTGTGATCCAGACTTAGTAAACATCACTGGTACGTGTTAAACACAGACGCTTAATAGTCTACAAAGGTTGATTTTACTAAATGGGACCAAACTGCAGGAAACTATCCTCAAAAGACTGAGGAGGATGAAAGATCATATGGATATGTTGCCAGAAATGTGTTTTGTCTGAACTAAGGTTTTAGCTCCACGATCAAGAATGCAGTAATGCTGTCCATGACAGCAGCATGCTCAGACTTCAGTACTATGGGTCATCCAGTTCATTGCTGATGCTCACTGACACAGGTGCGGATGCATGTACGGCAATGGGTGGACAACAGCACAACTGCACCAGCAAAGTATCCCTGCCAACAGCAATTGCACCATAAAGTGTTTTCAATGGTGATTCATCATTTGTGTAAGACAGGCTTACATACAGGCATGGGTAACAATGAAAGACAAGTGTGCCTGGTACATACACAGGCTTTGGAGGAACAGGTGTTGAATGCTGTAGAATGCGACCCTGGTCTTGGCACCAAGCAGGTGGCCTGTCAGCATGAGGTAAGCCACACAAACGAGTGCAACGTCCCCCGTGACAAGAGCCATTACCCATGTCATTTACTATACACGATGGCCTTATTACCTACGGACCTGCCTCCATGGTGATGGTTTGTCGCACAGACCATCAGTGTTGCCAGGATTTCTATCATCTGTGCTATTCACAGAAGGTGAGGGGCGATATCATCAACCTTCGTAACACCATCGGTGGGCTGTGGAGAATCCCCATGGTATGATGGCAGCAAATCATCAGCACTGGTTCAGCCTCAATGTGTGGGCAGGAAATATTGGGAACCACCTCTTGAAACCGGTAATCCTTCCACAAGGCCTCAAAGGTAAGGCACATCTGCACTTCCTGCGAGTTATCCTGCCTGCCTGCTGGAGGAAGTGTTTTCAGTTATATGAAACGTAATATGGCTACTATACATTGGTACTCCAACTCACATGTGAATTTCTATCCAGTGGCATCTTGATGACACCTATCCCAGCTTATGGACAGGATAAGTTGGTCCAGTTACATGGCCTGTCTGGTCTCTGGACTGCAACTTTTCAGATTTATACCTGTGGGGCCACCTGAAAAAAGTTGTGCATGCACAACCCATACCTGATCTGCAGGAACTACAACAACACTTTCATATCGCCTGTGATGCCATTTGGTTATAGGTTGTCACATTTGAACATCGTCATCGGTTGCTACTGTGCCTTGTTCAGGCATGCTTAGAGACACAAGGATCATTTCAAATACTAATGGCAGTCTCGTCACAAAATTTTGTGCACTGCACTGTACTGGACAGTCCTGATGAATTAATAAATATACCACACAGCATAAATACCACACATTTTGAGCCGTATGTCAATACGACTTTTGTTCTCCTTATCTTATCAGGGATAATTTCCCGCAGTTTGTCCCCATTTAGCACAGTCTCCATGTATAGTAGTTACCAATATGGACTTGCACATTCATACTGCAAAAAGTTGGAAGAAAGAGGAAGTTAAAATTATTTTTTCTGAGGGCATACAGCTTTACTTGTGGTTTAACTGCGAATAGCTCCTTTTGGGTAAAATATTCCGGAGTAAAATAGTACCCCATTTGGGTCTCGAAGCAGCAACTACTTGGAAGGAAGTCGTCATCAAAAAAATAAAACCGTTTTATAGGTCAGAGAGGGCAAAATTAGATCACTTAACACCAGAATGCCTGGCAGAGGTAAACTGACGATGTTTTTATTTTGAGATGTAAATTCCTTCGTTGTTTAAAAAGCCATGTTTTTGTGATTTCATTACTTTTAACACCTGTTTTACAGGTGGTTTAATTTGCATTAATCATTTTGCATTGTAACTGAAAATTTTTAAAACAATTATATATTTACCATTGGTTCCCAACGGCAGTAAATTGACCGCTTCTAAAAAAAATCATTTTACCTGGTTTATTTGGCACTTTTGTTAACCAACAATGATGAACTTCGTACAATGTTGGTTTTAACAGTTTTTGTACACATGTGTGGTCACTAACAGTTCGACTTGTAACTGTAATGGAATGCTATCACATCCACGGCCTTTCTGAAGTGATAAATGAGGTGCTAGCTCCTCACACACTCATAATTCAGATACATTGTAAATGGTTCCCCGTATCTGTGGAAATATGAAATGAAACCAGTGGATACCAGCCAGGGTGATCATATTACACCATGTCTCATGGAACCTTCCTTGGGGGGGGGGGGGGGGGGGGGGCAAATTACATCACACAATTTCTTCACTTCTCTCAAGTTGACAACACATCTGAAAACAAAGAATACAAGCACTGTTGGCACTTAGAACAAGACTAGAAGGGAAGTGCCGCCACTTGTGAGAAAAGGACACAATGAACTTCATTCAAGTATTATTTACAAGACTGGTGACATTACTCATTTACTTATTCTTAGTTCTATGCACTCTAGTGTGCCAGCTAGTGAGGCTGCAAGAAACCCACCACACAGAAGTGGTAGACTAAATGTCATACAAATATAGTGTAGAAGCCAGTATGAGGTAGTGACTCATACCTGTTTTCTATCGCATTCTAGATACGGCTATGATTAATGCCAACACTTGTACAAGTTGATTACTGGCTCTACCATCTCTCAATGATCTTTTATTGTGAAAGGTGTAGAAGAATTAGTGACATTAATCTAAAATCCTCACCTCCCAGCACATTCACACTCCACCCATATTTGCTGCTAACATCTAAATGTGCTAAACAAAAAACTTAACAAGTTGGATTGAACGAGAAAAATAAAATTTACAGATAATTGTTTAACACATGAAAAATTTGCATGTGGTTCATGTCTAAGTGAAAGTATATGAAAAATAGTAAGTTTGGGTTCTCTGAGCATACAGAGTTCTTCATAGATGTGTCTAGGAAAACACTACTAATTTTCTACTGTATAGAAGTATAATTAGAGAATAGCTAAGCAATTCTATAACAATTGTAACCTATTGTCATATAATTTGAAACTAACACTGAAAATGTATATAGTGTCACTTATTTTTTTGTTGTGTACCATAAAAATAAAATTTAGCGGTTTAAAGTAAAAATGTGCCCACATAATTACTACACACAAAAAAAAATAATAAAAGCAATGTTAAAGGCAATAGCAGACAATTGACCTCTCCTGGGAGTTCTAGGGGACAGTTCAAAGTTGAGCTTGTGCTACCCAGGTAGGTAGGCTAGAGAATCTGAAAAGAGAAACAGACATGATGAAGTTCAATATCGTGGAAATTAGAATGTGCAGTGGAAGGAAGAACAAATATTTGATCATGTAAGTACACCAAATAGGATTGCTGGCTGAGTAGGTCTAATAACGAGTAAGATTATGAGTGTGGTTAGGTACTATGAACAGCACAGTTAACAACATAATCATAGCAAAGATACACACAAAACCAACTACCACCAGAGCAGAGCAAGTGTGTGCACCACTTAGGTTTGCAGATGAAGATATTGTGAAAATTTATGAGAAAAAAAATTATTTAGATCATTAAGGGATAGGGGACTGTTATTCAATGGCAGGAAAAAAAGAAAGAAAAACTGTGGGAGAAGATGTACTAAGGGGAAGAAATGAAAGAAAAATGTGCTTGGTAGAATTTTGCACAAGGTACAATTTAATGATTGCCAACACTTGGTTTCAGCATTATGAAAGGGTGTTAAACATTTGGGAAAGGGCTGGATACACCAGAAGGTTTCAGATGGATTATATAATGGTTTAACGGAGAGACCCAAAACTAAATTTTAGACTAAATCTTTTGCTTGAACAATGTGATAACCAACATTTTCGTCAAAGGTGAATTAAGAGTTGGAGAACAATGTTGTATGTGGAGGCAACATGGGGTGATGCACTGAATGTTGTGTTAATAACTGGTGTGCAAAAGCACTTGAATAAGGGAGGGAAACATTAGTTAATATTTCTGAGTGTAAAGACCATAAATGCAAGGCACCAAGGGATAGTGGACATCCTTATAAACAACCGGAAAATGAAAAAAGAACACCACAGATTCAACTTTCCAGCCGAGGGAAATTTTACTGACACTGTTGAGGACATATACAATAAACAATCACATCGACAGAGCCATATGCATTTGAGTACAGTCAACAGGGCATACAAAATGTCAGCACTAGTGCCCTGAATACCCGCTTTTGCAGCAATGCAGGCTGCAATTCTCCCATCAGGACTATGCAGAAGTGATGAATGTAGTCTTGCAGAATGGCCTGGCATGAAATTTCCACCTGGTATCTTCAATGGGCCAAATTTCCTTCAGTCTTGCAGACCATGCAAGATGACATTTCATCTAGCCCAAACATGCTCAACAGGGGACAGACACATGAATCACACTGGGCAGGTACACCTTGGAGAGCAGTTGGGGGCACGGTACACGTAGTTGTGAATTATCATGTTGGAAAAGCACATCATCTTTTTGGTGCATGTATTGCAGCATGATGGTTTGAATCATGTTTTGAATGTATTGTGCACTGTTCAATGATATGTCTATGATCACCAGAAGAGGATGGCTATTGCAAGATATGGTTATCCAAGTCTCCAGTCATGCTTCCATGAGAACCAATCACGACACCACAGGAGTCAGACTGCCCAATGTTGGGCCGCAAGCAGATGACAACCTAACGTTACACAGGATCATAGTGGTCCTTCATGTAGTGGTTGCCATTCGTTCACACTGATACCCCCAGAGCAACAGTATCACTAATTTGTTGTGAAATAGCAATGCAGTCCAATATGGCATTTTGTAGGATGTGACACTCTCGGCTTGTATTTGTGCAGCACCAGCACCAAGCACCAGCTGATGGGCATGTAAATCTTCTGCTGACCACTGACAACATCAATGCATTGTGGTGACCTCTCACCCCAGGTGCAGCACAGTTCTACTGTTGGACCACATGGCCTACCACAGATGCACTACTGTACACCCACACTCAAACTCTGTAAATTGCACAAGTGGTTCATTTCCACACAGTCGCAGCATACTATCAATGTTGCAGACACAGACAGAGCTCTGTATGCCACACCAAACTCACTGCTACTGGCTATGGAGATGAACACCTACGGCGAAATTTCCAACATTGCACAGCTAATAACACAATTTCTTGGTTTTGGATTGTCCGCAGCACCACATGTTTGATCACTGCATTTCTTGCCTTCTCATAGTGTTTCGTACAAGTATGGCATGCCTTTGTCACTTGCTTCCAGGTGTTCCTTTTTTATTTTGGAGTAGAGTATACTGACGAGAAATTGACCTGTTCCTGGAATACTGGTTATTCATGTAACCACAAAGGCAGACACATTAAATACTTGTAGAGTTCTGAAATAGTAATGTAACAAGTAGTCAAAAGGGGAATGTTTTGAATGTAAATCCTATTTTTTCAAATGATTTTTGTTCGAGTGTAAGTATAAACATAGAAAATTCTGACAGATATTCTACATATTAGGAATGGAATTTCATTCTTTCATAGGAAAGAATGTGCCAATGTCAATTTTCGGGCAGACATTTATTGGCAAATAATAAGCAGCAGATCTTTCAGAGTTTTATAAGCACTGCATTATGCCAAGCATAAACAATTTTTCAGTGCACTGAGAAGACTGGTGTGGAGAGAACAGAAGAGTGCCTCGTCACCATTTTTCACTTACAAGTCATTTTCCTTTAGAATTTCATACGGTTGAGTTTGTTTCAGGACACTACACCTATGTTTTTCATACAGTACCTCAAGCAAAGGGCAAATTTTGATCTACAAATTAAAGAGCAGTATCTTCCTCAAATATAAAGGAAAAAAGCATTCCAGCAGCCCTCACAGAAAACTGGATTATGACAGAGACTTAGTGAAGGAACACATTGAATCATTTCCAAAGCAAGAAAGCTACTACTCCAGCTGTGAAAGTGTTAGTTGGTACTTAAGTTCTGATCTGGCCACACACAAAATGTATGTATTTTTTTCACAACAGAAGTGCCCTGAACTAAATATTAGTGAAAATATTTGCAGAGATATTTTCAAAAGTGATTTTAAATTAAAATTTCATGCTCCAAGGTTGGACACATTCATAGCATGACAATATTTTATGCAGATGGTAAGTGTAGATTCTGCCAAAGGAATTTTAACAAGCTGTAACTCAAAGTGCAGTTCACAACACAAGGACTGAAGCAGCATACAACACACTTGCTGTTGAAACTGGAAAAAGCAAAACAACGCAGATAATAATGTAACTGTGTGTCTATCTTCAGCAGGTACTCTTCTGATCACAATCGAATCATTCTTCTGTATTTTATAAATGGCAGTACTTCTGCTGGTAATTGTAATACTACCAGAAACACTGCCTTCACATGTTTTTGGCATGAAAGCATTGCCAGTAGAAATGCAGCAGATACAGCTTCAGGCATTCTGAGGTATATATTTAACACATTTCAGTTTGCTCAGTGATGGTGAGGTTTGGAATCTGATGATATGGTTTGGCCAGAACAAATGGAGGATGGATTTCGTTTTTCAAAATTGGATCATACTTACAATGTTTGTGTGAAGAACTGTAGAACATTTCCAGCAGTGGATGAGGGCTTATTATAATTTGTTGGTTATAAAATGCAAAATGGAACTAAACAAACTGTAAGAAGGTAGGAAATTATGGAGATGGGAGCTCGGTAACTTACAGATAACACACAAGATGCTACATTTAACTGATGTACGGAGAACACAAATAGCAAATGAAGTAGTCAAAAAGGGAACATACACGTCTAAAGAATTAGACAGATAGAATATGTAAATTGGCAAAGTGGGGATTGCTACAGCTGAAATGTCAAGCTATAGAATCATGCATGACTATAGAAAACATATATGATGCCTATAGAAGAAATTAGGCACACCTTTGGAAAAGAGAGATAAACTTGTGTCGGTATTAAGGGCTCAGATGGGAAGCCAGGGCTACTAAAAAAATGGAAGTTATGGCTGAAAAGTGAATATCAGAAAGTGGGGAAGATGGAGTAGACTAATGGGAGATGACATAGTAGAGAACTGAAAGACTTAAGTCAAAACATGGCACTTTGAGCTCCTAGATTTCTTTGGAATTATTGAGATACTTAAGAGAACTAACCAGGACAAAACTATCACTTTTGGTATGCCAGATATAGGAGACAAACTTCAAGAAGCCTGGTGTAAATACAACTGAACCAAATAAAGTCACAAATTATTTACAAAAGACTGGAAAATCTAATAAAAGATAACTGCAGAAGAACATTTTGTGTTCAGTGGAAATCTTGAATACGTGACACTACGACTTATCGTAGAAAACAAACTGAAAAAAGGCATTTTAAGTACCTACAGGAAAGGGAAGAAGACGCAAAAAAGAAGGCCAGACAGAGTTTTAACCTATAACCAACATCATTTCATCTGTACACTGAGCAAGCTGTAAAGGAAAACAAGGAGAAATTTGGAATGAGAATTAACAAAAAAAATATTTCGGAGGTTTTGCCGATGACACACTAAATCTATCAAAGCTATCAAAATATTTGGGAGCAGTTGAATGGACTGGATCTGCCCCAATAGCTGAGGGATCAGCGTGATGGACTGTCGTCCTACGGGCCCACGTTCAATTCCCGACTGGGTCGGGGAATTTTCTCTGCTCAGGGACTGGGTGTTGTGGGGTCTTCATCATCACTTCATCCCCATCTGGCATGCAGATCGCCCAATGTGGCATCAAATGTAATAAGACCTGCACCACGGCAGCTGAACCAGCCCCGCCAGGGGCCTCCTGGCCAATGATGCCAAACGCTCATTTCAATTACCGAAGAACTAGACAGTACCTTGAAAAGATGTTACAAGATGAACAACAAAAATAAAAAGTGGTGATGGATTGTAGTCAAATTAAATCAGGCAGAGCAGAGGTTATTACATTAGGAAATGAGGGGGTTAGATTACAGAATGAGAGCTATTGGTTTTGCTATTTGGGCAGCAAAGGGAAACGCAGACTGGAAATAACAAATTGTTTCTGAGAAATGGAAATTGTTGAACAAGAACATAAACTTTGTGATAGGATCATTTCAGAAGTAATTTGTCTGGAAGGTAGCTTTGGCCTGTTCAAAATCATCTGACAAAATTTGATTGAGGTCTGAAGCAGATAAGGATATTTATACTTTTCAATCTCTTCTCTACTGCAACCTCCTGTGAAATGTGCACAGTGAGTGGGGACGCAACACGTACAAATGTGAATAGAATGGCAAAGGATCCCTCTAAGACCTCCTGCCCTCCCCAGTTCGACAACACCCTCAGTGTCACCCACACACCTTTGTTGGGCTGTTTAAAAATTTCCCTGTGCAGACACCCATCTGCTAATACCCGTGTGTCGACAGGATAGGCAACTCTTTTGATACTCCTCGGATTTTGCATGTGAGCAGCAGGCACTAGTTGTGAAGGCTTCTCTATCCCGCAGGCACCTAGGTATCTGTGTCTACACAGGGACATATCTGTATGACCAAAAAATGTGCATGGACAAAAGAGTGCGTTACCAAACTGGGGGTCTTGGAGACATCTTTTGCCATTTCATTCATGTGTGTATCACTGTTGCACTGCTCATGCACATGCCACAGGACAGCATGAAAAATCATAAACACCCTTTTCTGCTTCAGATAATGTTCAAATTTCATTGAATGGTTATGAATGGTCCCTAGTGGTTCCACCACGTATATCAAAACAAAACTTGTGATCTCACTATACTCCAAAGGGGTGTGATCACATTCACTAGGGCTGCAGTCTATGATGTCCTTAGAGAGGGGTTGAAATGTCTGGGTTGTCAGCACTATGATGATTATATGATGATTTTATGTGAGGAGTGCTCAACATCATGGTCATCAGTGCCCTGAAGAAAATTCAGCAGGCCAATCTCATGGGTGGGGATGAGGGCTGTCCACACATACAGAGGAGTTTACAATGCATTAAAGTTGGCTTCCCATGCACACCAATTTAGGGCTGAGGCCTGACAGTTCACAAAATATCACCATTATTTCAACACTGGAATTAATATCAGCAAGGCTGGTGGGCAGATCTCCATCGAGACTAGGGCTGCCCTGAAGTCAGTATATAAGATATGTTGCCAAAATATGCTGAAATGAAAGTGGTACATCACATACCTCGTCACAGAGCGGTGAAGCCTCCCACCGGAGGAGGAAGCCATGTGTTGCAGGGCTATCTATGACTGATGCGCAGCCAGGTAAGCAGAACCTCTTTCCAGCAGTGAAACCGACACAAAGTCTGCCGAGCCTGAGTAGTCGATTTGAGCAACCGCATTTTCTTTTCAGTCATCTTCAATCACTCAATCTCCCACTGACACATGACATGTCTTTCAGAAAATGAGATAACAAGTGCAACATGATGGGACACTGATGGAAAACACCATCCCAATATGCTTCCTTAGCTGTTTTTTTCAGCCACGACATTTCCCTGTATCCTGACGTGGCTAGGAACCCAGCGAAATATCACCTCCTTGCCATGGAATTGCAGCTGCTGTAAGGAGTTATGGATGAGCTGAATCAACTGGTCTAATGGGTACATTTGGTGAAGTCCTCATAGTGCACTATGCGAGTCGGGACAAGAAACATATGGTGATGTCTTCTACAGTGCCATCATAATGCCATATAAATTCTCATCATAATTTGCAAATTGTTTCAGAAGACGTACTTAGAAAACCCTATCAGGAAAACAGCGAAACAACCAAGGACATTTTCTTGCTGGGATCCATCTCTATAAACAACAATGAAACTGTGGTATGTACTCGAAAACGGAAGAAAACAAAGTTGTAAAACTGTAATCTGGAGTACAAGTTTTCTTGCACTGCATCAAGCTTAAAATCACTTTGGGTCTCTGAAGTCACCAAGGCAGCAACGCGTTCCATCCTTGGCTGTCAGAGGTCTGATAGATCCCGATCCTTGAGACAGACAGCGGTACGTATCCTTAATAGCTTGGTCACATGGGGCTGATTTCTGAACAGCCATTCAGACTTGTGTTCAACCACTGCATTAAATGCCAATGACTGTGTGATGCTGAAATTTTCAGTGCCTGTCGAGCCAAAAGGATATGTTACCGAATACAGAGCAGTGGTGCACCAACTTCAGCACGCGCGCACACACTTAAGTGGGCTGGTCCGTAAGACTGTAGTCAATATCCGAATACCCTCATGGTGGAAAGCATCTAACATCTTGAGGTAGGAAATACAGGCTGAGCCGTAGACCACACTGTTATAATCTAAACATGATCAAATAAATGCCCTACAAAACTGCACGAGGTGGGACCTGTCAGCTCCCATTATTTTCCGCTAAGCCATTTCAAAATATTCAATGACTAGAAGCCCTTCGTTCGTAGGTATTTCAGGTGTGGGAGCCAAGTTAATTTCGAGTCAAATGACAAAACCAAAAAGCGCACAGTTTCCTGAAAAAACAAAATATTGTCCCCCATTGTGTGCATTGATTGGTTAAACTTCAACAAGCATGGTTAAAATTGACAAATGTAATCATCTCTGATGAGAGCCAAAAACCAGTGTCTTGGCCCGGGTTTCCAGCATCCTAAAGGTCCACTGCAGCTGCCTCATAGTCTATGTAAGATTGGAGGAAGAGCAGAACATTGCCAAGTCATCTACAAACAAAGAGCATTTGACTGGGCTCCTGATTGCGGAGGAAATGCCATTGATAGCAATGGCAAACAATGTGAGAGTATACTGCCTCGGGGGGATCCCATACTCTTGAACATAGCAGTCAGACAAGGCATCACCAATGCGATATCGAAGGTGCCAGTCCTCAAGGAAGAGGTGGCAGACACTCCATGTAGGCCCCATTCATGAAGTTGGTGAAGGATGATGTACCTCCAAGCAATGTCATATGCTTTTTCAAGGTCAAAAAACTAACCAACCAAATTGTTTGGCACAAGGAGGACTCCTGTATCACCGTCTCCAGTACAATTAAATTGTCAAGGGTGGAACGGTAGTGCCTGAAACTGCACTGGGAGTGGCTCAGATGACCTCAGGATTTGAGCAGCCAGACAAGGCAGCACTTTATCATGCTTTCAAGAGTCTTACCCATACAACTGGTAAGGGCGACATTGCGATAACTGATAGGGGCACTATGGCCCCTGCCTGGTTTCCAGAATGGAATTAATATTGCCTCCTTCAAAGGGTGGGGTACTGTCAATCAAATCAGTTCTGATTGAAACAAGAGAGGAGCTGCCCCACTTCAGGGCACAGATGATGGAGCACGACATAATGAATCTCATCAGGTCCTGGAGCAGTGCCTGTGAATGCAGGCAGAGTTGATTCCAGTTCCCAAATGGAGAATGAATAATTGTAGACTTCCTTATTACATGAGAAGAAGTGGAGCTTCCCCATTTCTGCAGTCCTATGGAAAACCTGAACTGCAGAAGCTTGTCTGGATGGCTAAGTGACTATAAAGAAAAGTGTTCAGCTACAACATTAGCCATGTCTTTAGGTATGTCCACCAAAACCTCATTTCTGGGCGAGCCTGTAACGGCATGTGTACTGCTCTTGCCTGAAATCTGCGTTATTGATCTCCAAACTTCTGCAATGGCAGTGGATCGATTAATGGAAGTAGCAAATTCCTTTCAGAAAATCCATCTTCCATTCTTTTATCACGCGCCTCGCATGTGCTCTTGCAGATCTGAAGGCATGAAAGTTTTCTGTAGTGGGATGGTGTTTTAAGTTCTATAGAGCCGTTCATCTGGCTCTAATTGCCAATTGACAGTTGTCATTTCACTGAAGTACAGGTCATTATCTGAGCTGGTTGCTAAACTGGGAATGGACTCTGTGGCAGTCGGCCGTCTGTTGTACCTCACAGTTGATGTGGGCCACCATCTCCTGTGCGCAATCTTTTTGTTCAGAAATAGCCTGTCAACTGTACAGCAACCAATTTGCTCACTGAATCATCCATCTTCATGGTCTCCTGTCGAGCACTGTACAAGTTGGCAGACGATCCACACTGGGAAGTGGTCATTAAAATGTAAATCTGTAGCCACTTCCCAATGAACCCAGTTTGCAATAGCTGGGGAGCAAAAACAGAGGTCAAAGGCTGAAAAAGACTCTGTGGCTCTGGAAAAGTGTGTCATCTGACTCATGTTTAAAAGGCAGATATTCTCAGAATGGATGAGTTGCTAGATAATTCAACTCCTGGAGCTAGTGACAGCACAGCCCCACAGCACATTGTGTGCACTGAAGTGCCCAACAAGGAGGAATGGGCATGGCAATTTCAGTCAGTGCGCCTGCATCCAAGGATCATGAAGTGGAAGAAATAAAGTACACACTGTGATATTAACTGGTGATAGGACTTGTTAGGAGGGACACGAGAGGGTGGCATCTGTCATCAATGAAAACAAAATGAGTTTCTTGCAAGTAGATGTAGAATGATTTCTCCTGAATCAGGTACTATAATTCTGCCAAATGTGATCAGTATCCATTTAAATTCCATTTCAACACAGAAGTCCCTTGGGGAGCACTGTTTAGCAATGGTTAGTCCCATATTTCTCCCTCAGAAGTGGTGATTTACCCAGGAAGCCAGGGGGAACGTTAGCCTGTGCCTCGCACTCCGGTTCCTCCAACTGAAAAACCTTATCTTCAAGAGTAGAGTCCCCATCTGAGACAGAGAGAGCTCACCGATCTGAAGGTTTAACTGCCATTTTCTTTGACTTTGAACCAATTTTTGAAGGATGTTTTTCCTTATTTATGGGAGGAGTTGGTTGCCTGGGTTGAGGGGACAACTTAGTAGGCTTCCAATGGCATGCAGCGGAACGTGGCTAAGGTTGTAAGCCCACCGCTGATGGCTTCCGAATGATTTACGGTTCAAGTGTAGTTTTCCCCCTACGCACACCGGCAAGTGCATGTGCTCGTATGTGAATCTGTGGTCTGAGTGTGTGTGGAGGCATCGCACTTTGCAATTGGTTTCTTAAGGGCTGGTGCAAAAGAAGTAGTCAAAACCAGAGATTGTGTAGCTTTGAAAGCTTATTGAGTTTCACAATAGGGTATGCGTCTTGTGACTTTCAACTCCTGAGTTTTCCTTTCCTCGTCATAAACCCCATACTTTCTGCTCCATACTGGGTAGTCCCCAGAACAGTTTAAGCATTTTGAAGGAAATGGATGTGCTAAGCCCCAACAATTTCCACACACAGCCCTCCCATTACATCCCACAGTGACATGTTCACTTTTTTGGGGGGGGGGGGGGGGCGGGGAGGGAGTTAAGGGCGCTCAACTACTGAGGTCATTAGCGCCCAGTCAAAATTGCAAGAGCACATAGAATCTAGTAAAACTCAAGAGGGGGGGGGGGGGGGGGGAGGAACACCAGGAAGTTCTTACAAAGAGACAGATAAAATAAGTGAAAGAGTTAGATGTCTTTGAACAAGCCAGTCAAAGTAATAAAACGGAGAACACGAGCGGCTGCTCGAGCGTTATCAGCTAAAATATCCTGTAAAGTAGATGGCAGAGACAGGACAACACGAGATTGACTAAAACGGGGACACGACAATAAAACATGGCGCACTGTCAATGCATGACCACAAGGGCACTGTGGGGCTGGGCCACAGTGACATGGCCAAATCTTTGTAAACTGAAGCATCACATTCTGTTAGGAACAAATGGAGAAACCGTAAAAAAGATATAGCCCACGACGATGTGTTCAGATAATTCTGGAGCACGGAACGTTACAATAAATGTTCTATACTTTTCCAATGTGGCATCGACTTTCCTCATATAATTCTGCACTTCTGTGATACCCATATTATTTCATTCTTAAAGTAACTCCACAGGGTCCATCGCCATTATATCGGAGCAGGTAATCACACCTTTGCGAAAGGTGTTATGCAATTCAGCCTTGACTGGGTACTCATCTACGGCCTTGAAGCCCAGAAGCTTAGATACCTGGTTTGAATTTGCAGTTTTACCTACAAATGTTTCAGTACAGAGTCATTTGACACTTTTTAGGGACCTACCAATGCTCTCAAATGCCTTGTGAATATAGAAAGGGAAGACCTTCTCAAAGGTTCAATCTGTTTTCTCCAAGACACATAACATTCCACTGCTGCAACTTATGGTGGTCACTGAAGCATGCCTAGAGTTTATGGTAACAGAGGACTGGAGTTGCTTACCAGTCCCCAGCTTAGGAACCTGGAGTCGCCAAGCCCACACCCTGAATACAAATGCTAAGCTGCTGGAGGGTGTCTAAGATTGTCAAGGATGCCATCCTATTGCACACTGCACAACAAATTGCCACTTTCAACTGCAAAAATTTTTGAAAATGAATGCTAGATACAAAAGGGTGGTTTCATTCATTACCTTCATGACACCTTTCATGTAGTTCTGATCAACGGTGAGGCCAAAATGTTTTCCTTGGGCACCTATAAGAAAACAGCATGATTTCAATGTTGAGAATCAGCTTCTGACCTGCATCACAGAGTTGACAATAGAAGAAGGTGAGATGTGGGTAAGGAGAGGTATGACACTGTCCATGGTGGTTGAGCAAAACTGGTGAAATGTGGTGCCTAACATCGACAACATCTGACATGAAAGAGGATACGATTATGAGAGTCTAAACTGTACAAAACTTATACCAAGCTGGGAAACTATCACAACTTAGAATAGTGGCAGAGAGATACAGACTTGACATCCTGGGCATAAGCTAAGTGAGATGGAATGAATTTGGAGAAATGAAGTCCTTGAGTGTGCATACATTTCCATATTCTGGAAAGCCAAATAGTGATAAGACATGTGAAGCGAGTGTGATTGCTCCTAAAGTAAATAATGAGGAACAGCGTGATAAACAGGATGCCTGTAGCTTTAAGAATTCTCCTGGAAGATTCTAGGGAAGATTGAGAAACATCTCAGTAGTGCAATGTTATGCGCCAACTAAAGCAGCTAGTGAAAAGTTAAATGCTAACGTCCATGTGGAAATCCGGGAAACATTATTTATGATGGGTGATTTTAATGCAAAGATGTGCACATGTAATCTTGGACTGGGGCAAGTGAAGAGAGAACCTGGGGTGTGCAATATGAATAATAACGGAGAACTTCGTGGATTTCTGTGCCAGTAACGATGCAATTGCTGGTGGCACATAAATAATGTCATAAAATATATTGGGTGTCTCCAACTCTTCACACTCAGAATCTAACTGACCATCTAGCTTTTAGAAGAAAGTGGAGAACATCCCTCAGATATGAGAAACTGAAGGGGAGTATTCACAGGTCATGATCGCCATCTTTTAGCTGTGTATGTTCACATCAAGACAACCGCTAAGAAAAGAATTTTCAACACTCGAAAGAAAAGATGAAAGTAGCAGCCACGAGTTCAAACCACAACTGCAAAACCAGTTTGACATCAGATGAAGAAGACACACTGATGAACACTGGAGAATGTGAAAAAATCCCTTATAGGCACAGCTGCAAAAATGGTTGGATTTAAGAAACCAAGAAGAAAGGAATGGATATCAGAAATAACCCATAATTGAGTCAAACAACAGACAGAAGTAAAACAAATTGAAAAGCAGCAAGCCACAGCTCCAGAATTACAGGAGTAGCATAAAGCTTAAGATATGGGGGCGAAAAAGTGTGTGGGTCTCTGAACTGGCTGTGAAGGCCAAGATGGCAGCTGGTGTCAGCAACATGAAGAGGCTCTACAACGTCACAAGGACTCTCATCAAAAAGAAAGTTGACTTAAAGAGCAAACAAAGGCATCTCCTTACCAACAATGACATACAGTTTTCAGGATGGCATGAGCACTTAAATGGAGGTGGAGAATAGAGATGATGAGGGAGAGTCTGAACATGAAAGAGAACCCGAAGAGGAAGGTGATTGTGAAATTGTAGAAAATATGATTAGTTCAGCACCACCTTCAAAGGAAGAAATCAAAAAAACAATCAAACAGCTGAAAAATGGTAAGGTCCCCAGTGGCAGATAACCTGAGACGTGCACCGATCCTGCGCATACCGTCACAGTAAGTAAAAAACTAAATTTTGGAACCAAACTGGCAGATAAACAATACTAATATCAATCCATTAAAGCATGCTCTGACTTTTTGCCACAGGACCAGCATCCAGCATTATGCTTGAACTAGCTATGTGATGTCCTGCACCCTACCTGAAGATGTGCGTGAAAAGGTTCGAGATCCAGTTCATTGAATGAATAAATAACTATTTCAAAAAAGTGGCTGGTTGCAGTTTTACATATTTACATTGGACAAACAATCACAGGTTTTGTAACACCAATAACGGATAAGTTTACCTAACCATCTGCTCTGAATTCAATTACTTCCATGTTACTGTACGTACTTTTGCGTGTTACAGCCATCATTATACATTATGCATTATTTTTCCTTGTAAAGGCTCAAGAACACCCTTTTTGAAGCATATCAAACTTCCACAATTCTCAAAGGAATGCAGACGATTCAGAAAGCAATTCCGCTAGTGTGTGGCTAGTCAATCCCACCTTCCCAGCGCTGCCCGTTTCCCTGTTGCACCAACGCTTGTTGACGCCCGGGCTTGACCGGGTACCTGATGAGCCACAGGCCTCACATCGCGGCTTGCGCACTTTGTCATGGTGCGGACAGCAGGACGAAGTGGTTGGCTGCAGCCAGCCTCAAGCAGGTAAATGTGGCACAATGCATGGCTCTGCATATAACACTGCACCAGAGTTTCTGAACACTGACAAAGACACTCATTTTCTTCACCCGCTTTTGATAAAGATCTGGAATTTGGAGAGAGGGAGTCCTCATTTCCCAAAAGAGAAGACATAAACCAGCTGCCATAATTGCAGGAAAAATACCTTTCTTACAATTCCAAGTAAAATGTTGCTGCAGATAATTCTCAACAGTGAGATAAGAAAGGAGCAAGCCAGTTTTAGAAGTAACCATTCTTGTATAGATCAAATAAACATGCTTTAGAGTTATTATCGAACAATGAAATGAAATCACCACTAGTCTTCAGTTTATTTTTGTAGACTTTGAAAAGACCCCCATCTCTATTATGAGACATCATATGTGGAAATCTTTGATAAAGTGCAATATATGGGTGAAGATAGTAACATTTATCAGGGAGACTGACAATAACTACACGCTTTGAGTCATTCATAGCACTTCCAGTTAAATCTGGAGCTCATCGCAGATGCGTTTTATCTCCAACTATGTTTTTACTGGTGCTAGACGAAGTGATGAGGAAATTGGTAGAGGAGGAGGAGGAGGAGGAGGAGGAGAAGAAGAAGAAGAGGAGAGAGAGAGAGAGAGAGAGAGAGAGGTACAATGGGGACTGACTGAGCAATTGGAAGACCTTGAGTTTGCTGCTGACATCTGCCTCCTCTTGCACGACCATGTTGACATGGAAAGAAAGCTGCAGTACCTTGTCATGAAGCCACGACTGTTGTGCTGAAAGCGAATGCTGCTACGACAACAGCTCCAGTCTTTATTGCGGGTTAACAACCTACGGGCTTGATTTTTGCTGCTGTGAAATGAAAACAGAATTTATAAATGGTGACAGAGATTACTGATACTTCTTAGGGTCGTGGGAGTTGGGTACACACCATGTGACGGACCTAACCTTCTCTCTTTCATAATTTCAAAATAAGAAAACAAAAAACAACATAAAGCTACATGGAGAACACAGAGCATTCAGTAATGGCTATCACAGTTGCTTGCTAAGACTGGAAATGAAATAAACACCCTAAGACAGGGCCGACCCTTCACCCTTAACTGTTTTGTTAAAGGTGTCCACACAACAAACCACACAGATATGCTGTTTGGAGATTTGACACAAAGACACTTAACAAATTCTATTTTCCATATTTTAAGGTTAACTGTAATAGGATCTATGATCCAGGAGGGAGATGTCCAATGATATCCTTGGGCTTTACCCCGGGTAGTTAAGAAGTAATTTTCATTAAAGTTCTATGACACTTTGGCAATGTTTTCATTAGACAATTTTTTTAATGCTCCTTATTATATTTTGATTGAAACTTTGTAATGTACGTGTGTGAAACAAGTTTTTCATTTTAGATGACAGGTTCTCCACTAAATCAACAATGTCTGCAGACCATGTGAAAATTTGACAGAATCCACTGATTAAATTCAATGGTGTCATCTTCATTGCAACACTCCTCCTCCAAAAAACAATAGTTTTGGAATGCATTCTTTTATGTATTATAGTATAAATGCACGGTTTGGGTTTCCATCAAGTAGCTCCTTTTTGGTACATGGTAAATTCATCTTCTGATGGATGCTGTAGGCACATACTGTTAGGTTACTACTTGGACCTAGAGCGTGTTTTTCGGCCCCTCCTGAAATCTCGTTTTTGGTATCAGATAAGATCTGTAGTGTAGCTTGAGGTTTAAGTTCAGGATGAAAGGTGATAATCTGGTTGTGACTGGGCTAAGCCAATGATAGCAAGTGCCAAATAAAGGTTGTGCTATTATGCAGACAATATATTGCAGCAGTCAGTAGCGAGCATAAACAGACGAGAACTTGTCTCTCCAACATACCCTGCACTCTCGCTATCCTGCTGGTCGTAACCTTATCCCTTCTCTCTACTGTCCACACCGTTTATTGTGTGTCCAGATCATGTCCTGCCTTCTCCCACCACACTTCTTCCCCCACCCTCCATGCTTTCTTTCATACCGCTCTTCCCTCCCAGTCCCCCCATTTCTCTCCTTTCTGCCCCCCCCCCCCCCCTCTCTTTTATGCCCTGCCCTCTGAACTCCTTACATCTTTTTGTGCAGCCCCTGAGGCGCCTGTCATGAGAACTTCCTCACACTACCCTGCTACCCCCTCCTTACATCATACATCCCTCTCTATCCCTGCCCATCTCCATCTACATAGGCAACCACTCTCAATAATGGATAGTCAACAACCTTGTTGTGGGTGTGTGTGACTGTGTACTTTTGCCACAGAAAGAGCAAGAGTTCTAAGGCTAGTGCATATATTGTTTTCTGTTGCGTACTTCTAAGTGCCACACACCAGTCATCTATATGTGAGTGGTTGCCTTTCCTTTATTTTATGTATTAAATGAGAACTTAGAGCACCTAAGGAAAAAGGAGGGGTATGAGGGAACAAGCCACCCCCGCCCTCCTCCTCCTCCTCCTCTCACAGGGCCGGTATCCTAAGATCGCATTTTGTGCATCTGTCACAGCAGAACTGACACAGTATTCATATGTGTTTCTGGTGTGACTCACATTCGAACCCTGTGATAGGCCAGGATTAGGTACTTCACTCATTTCTAAATAAAAAAAGGAAACAAAATTAACATACAACACAAGGGCAATAGTAGAAAAAGCATTCAGAAATGGTTACTTTGCAAGTGTCATAAACATGGTAGTTCAGCCATGACCTCTACCGATATCTTATGCAGCCATATCTCAAAACATCCCTCACCTAAAACGGCCATGTATGGGTGAACAAATAATAACAGTGACCTGCAACATATCCTAATGTTTACATCTGCACCATATTTAATTGCACTTTTCTGTATTTAATGTACCGGGTGTACATAAAGTCTGGGAACACTCTCAATTATTTATCGCACAAAAACTAAACATTTATAGATGCCATACATACTGCATATTGAAAAAAAGCTCTGAAAGTTTTTTCTCTACAAACATTTGATATGCGAACCATGAGTGACTCAGCAGACGCCAATATGGCAACCGAATTCTTGCCATACCCATCCCAGCATAGCATCGTCGACTGTGGCATCTGCTTCCTGTATTCTCACCTGGAGCTCTCTACATCAGGTGGTAGAGGCGGTACATACACCACATCTTTAATGTGTCCCCGCAGAAAAGAGTCACACAGAGTGACATCTGGTGATTGGGGAGGCCATTTCATGAAACATTTGCACTCGGCATGTTTGTGACTAGCACCATCAGCAAATTACCAAATTACTCTGTGGCGGTAAACATCAAAAAAACTTTCAGAGTTTCTCTTCAAAATGATATCTGTGTGATATCTGTACAATGTTTGGTTCTTGTGTAGTAAATAACTGAAAGCGTTCCTGGACTTTACGTAAAACCTATACTTTTCATCATAAAAACTAAAATTGCGAGGTAAACTCAGAAAATGTATATTAAATAAGGGAAAAGTCTCTAATGTATTTGATTGTGCACTATGTAAATGTAATTATTATTAACTTTATTGGCCACAATGGGCAGCTTGAGTCTTTCAGCATTCAATTCATACTGTCACGTCCTCATGATTGGTTGGTTGGTTTAAAGGGGGAGAAAGGACCAAACTATGAGGTCATCAGTCCCTCATTCCTAACAAAACATGTGTGAGAATAAAACAGACAAGGCATATAAAACACAAAACAGAAAGGAAGGAAAAACCACAAGAACGAAGGGAAGGCAACAAACACTATAAGGAACAAAAGAGGACAAGAAAACAACACAGACACGCTAGAAACAGAAGAGAGTAAAACATGAAAGCAGATTGATTACAGTGGCTGGCCAACCATGAGAATAAAAAGGGAAAGCCATCCACTCTGAAACACGTTAAAACCTCCACCCTAAAATCACTAGGGTGGAGGAAACAAAGGGACAAAGGACATGTGATAAAACCTACAGAGAAGTATAAAACCCACTCTCACGGATAAAACGTAAAACTAAAGCTGCTGTGAAGGCATTGTCACCCAACAACGAAGGCAGGGTGCTGAGAAAGTTAAAAGTCTGCCACAGAGCAGTTAAAAATGAGCAGTCCAGCAAGAGGTGTACGACTGTCATTTGGGGCGCAAAGAGACGGATCTTAGCGATGGAGTAGGTAACCATGTGTTAGCCACGTACGGCCAATGCAGAGCCGGCAGAAGACAACTGATTCCCTGCGAGAAGCCTGCATGGAAGACTTCCACACATTCATAGTCTCCTTAATGACACGCAGTTTGTTGTGTGTGCTGTTATGCCATACCGTCTCCCAAAGCTGGAAAACCCTGCAGTGTAAGACAGAACACAGGTCAGCTTCGGAGATGCCTACCTCCGGAAGCAGTTTCCGTGTCGCCTGTAGGCAAGTTCGTTGCCGGGGATTCCGACGTGTCCTGGGGTCCACACAAAAACCACGGAACAGCGGGACTGTCCCGGGGCATAGATGGACTCCTCAATGGACATTACCAGAGGGTGTTGACTGTAGCACTGGTTGTCTCTTGTAGGCTGCTCACTGAGTCAGTAAACAGGAGAAATGACTCGCCAGGGCATGAGCGGATGTCCTCAAGAGCACGAGATATGACTGCCAGCTCTGCAGTGAAAACACTGCAGCCAATTGGCAAGGAGTGCTGCTCAATATGTCCTCCACGGATGTACGCAAAGCCGACATGACCATCAGCCATTGAGCCATCGGTGTAAACCACTTCAGAGGCCCGGAACACGTCAAGAATCAAGAGGAAGTGACAGCAGAGATTGGCAGGGTTAACGGAGTCCTTAGGGCCATGCAAAAGGTATAGACAGAGCTGCGGCTGAGGCGTACACCATGAATGCGTACATGAATGGACAACAAGTAAAGGAAGATGGATGGGAGAAGTGGCTGAGTAACTACCATGAGCCACACTGAAATGTGTGGCAGCCGAAGTATATAAGAGGCAGAGGTTGAATTGCAATAGTAAAGTTTCAACATCTGCCTCGCCCAGTAAGCATGGTACCACCCCACAAGGGGTTATGGGCATTAAAATCTCCCAGAAGTAGGAAAGGTTTAAAGAGCTGATCAATCAGTGCAGCTAATACATTCAGTGGTACTGCATCATCTGGAGGGAGATATACATTGAGGACAGTTATTTCCTGCACCATGCTTATTCTGACAGCAACAGATTCAAGAATGGTTTGAAGGGACATGTTCACTACAGACCGAGTTTAGGACATAAATGCAAACTCCACCTGACACTCGATTATAGTTGCTATGGTTCCTGCCATGGAGGGCAGAAGTCCGCACTACTGCGAACCAGGCTTCCTGGAGAGCAATGCAGCTTAACATTTACAGTAGTTCAGACAGGCAGTGGAGAAAACCACCACAATTCCACTGTAGGATGACATTGTGAGACTGAGAAAGCACGGAATATTCAATGAGGCAGTTTACGCCTCAGGGTGACCTGCTGCCACCAATTTATTGCCTGAGCAGTCTATATCCATTGTGCCTGAGGGCCTGGTGAGATCTAGGAACTAAGCGGATGCCGTAATCTCCACCCCATCCTCAGCCCAAGAACTTGTAGGTAACAGTGGTGTGGGTGCCACTGCAATTTCCTTGGTCTTAGGGGTTTCTTTTTGGACTTCTATCACTGCTCCTTGGGTTTCCCTGGCTGGGAGAACTTCACTGGCTGTCTCCGGGACTGAGGATGAGTGTGAAGCCCTATGACCAGCGGCTTTTGGGCTCTTCAGTCACTGGCAAATGTCTGTCCCACTAGAAGAAACCTGGGAAAGGAGTGACCCAAGGGACCCCTTACTCGCGAGAGAAGCCGGAGAAGACTTACGCTTCTCTGGCTTAGAAGTGGGGATGGATGTCACCAATGGTTGGGGAGGAGGGGGTGTTGCTACCGAAGTTGGTAGTGCAGGAGCAACAGGGATGGAAATGCCCCCCACCATCAAGGGGGCAGGTGTAGTCTTCAGGCTCTGAAACGTGACCTGGGTTGGCGGAGCTGATGGTGCCAGAACTGTTGTAGTGGCGGCGTAAGACAATGTCGTATGTACAGAATGCAGGCCTTCAAATTTTGTCTTAGTCTCAGTGTAGGTCAGTCTGTCCAGGTCTTGTACTCTACGATTTTTCCTTCTTTGTGGAGAATCCTGCAGTCAGGCGAGCAAGGAGAATGTTGCTCTCCGCAGTTGACACACATGCGAGGCGAGGCACATGAAGTATTGGGATATGATGGGTGTCCGTAATATCGGCATGTGACGCTGGAAATACACCCGAACTCCCAGCACTTAAAGCACCGCATCGGGGGAGGTATATAGGGCTTTACATCACACCAGTAGACCATCACCTTGACCTTCTCAGGCAATGTATCACCCTCAAAGTCCAAGATGAAAACACAGTTGGCAACCTGATTATCCTTCAGACCCCAGTGGACATGCCGGACGAAATGTACACCTCGCCACTCTAAATTGGTGCGCAGCTCATTGTCGGTCTGCAAAGGATGGCCTCTGTGAAATATGATACCCAAGACCATATTTAAGCTCTTATGGGGCGTGATGGTTACAGAAACATCCCCACAGCTTGTCACAAGCGAGTAACTCCCGTGACTGGGCAGAGGAAGCTGCTTTGATCAAGACTGACCCAGATCTCATTTTGGACATGCCCTCCACATCCCCAAACTTGTCCTCTAAATGCTCAACAGAATACTGAGGCTTCATCGTCATGAAAGATTCCCCATCAGGTCTCGAACATAAAAGGTATTGGGGTGAGTAAAATTTCCTGCCATCCTTAGCCTGACGTTCCTCCCACGGTGTGGCCAGGGAGAGGAACGATTTGGGGTTGTACTTCTGCGCGTTGAATTGAGCTCGTGACCACTTAGAGACTGCTGGTGTTTCACCACCAGCAAGAGATGATGGACTACGCTTCATCGTGTGTCATCCATCCTGATGCCACCCACTCCGACGAGAGGTCCTCCCCACAGGTGACACCCAGCCACAGCAAAGGCCACCTGGCAGGATGGCCATTGCCAGGAGTTCCGATGCCCCAGAGAGCTGGGCATCTACCCCTTGGCATAGGTGGGGACGTAACGGCACAGGCATCAGCCGAGCGATCCCTGTGTGGTCGGGGGCTACAACCAACAGGGTACATGGCGGCCACACCACAACAGACTGGCTACCGTGCTGGGTATCAGGTGCAAAGAAGTCCGTGGTCATCGTTGACGCAGAAATCGACACTGCATAGTGCATAGTGGAAAACGCACCCAGGAAGGTGTCCTCGCCCAAGAGATGGAGAATGGGCAGGACTGCAATGCGGTGACGAGAAAGTGGGCTAAAGATTTCAATGCAAGATTGACACGATGCACCTTGTAAGGTGCCCTTCCCCAATTGTCTTGCTCTTCAGGAAAATTTCGAAGAATGGAGGTCAAACCCTACAGGGGACCATCACATAAAGGCCTAAACGTGTGAAACTCCTTTTAGTCGCCTCGTACGACAGGCAGAAATGCCTCGCGATTATTTTAACCCCTGGACCCGCAGGGGAGTCGCGTCCTTAAGATTCACCCAATACAGTGTCATTATTTTGATTACATTTTTCTCTGTGTGTCTAAATCTTTATATTCCTACATGTCATTTCCACTGAAAATTTGCCATTCTCTGCACACATTACCCAAGTCCAACGACTAAAATCTTGCTGAATTTCTCGGATACACTGCTGTCCCGTTGTCTTTCCCACATTTCTCATCACAAGTTGGTGTAAAATGTGTTTTCCTTGCATTAACGAGATGCAAAAGAAATAATGAATTCTTTTCTTCTTCATTATGCTGGTGATTGGATCAATATAAGGAATATTTTCCAATCTCTTTTGGCCACATATTTTTTCTTTATGCTAGTTCTGATGAATCTTCTTACAGTTTTGAGGAGCTGATCAGTTCTTTCATTTTTTCTTACAGGGTTTCACACACATGTGTGACTTCCACAAGAGTTACAGTTTCATTGTATTACATCTTGGTGTATAGTGACAAGTATATTTTATTATATGTTGACCATGTTAGAAATTAAGATTTTTCTTTAAATTTGTTGATTCTATTTATCAGTGTTTCTTACTTAAGTTGCACTTGATGATTTCTCCAAGATACAACTGAACAACTATCATAATTTTATTATTCTTTATGAAGGCTTCACTTACACACAGAGGTTTCGAGGTCACAATTTCAGTTTTCTCAAACGAGACTTTTAACACTTTTTTACAACAACTGTTTTGAGACTTGTGTCTGGCAGCAGCTTCTTCCATATCAAAAGCTAAGGGAATTAAATCGTATTTATGTACCTGATGACACACACCCTATGATAAATGGGAGTCCACAACATATCTTTTACCATTAAAATGCACAATTTGAGACAGGTTAAACAAGATTTTAAAATACCGACTTTAGTTTCATTTTTAAAATTTAAACCATTTCATGTAAATTGCTTACAATCAAGCATTTTCTTTCTCTGAAATTGGTTTCTTCCCCTTTGCTTATCACAACCTTCATACTTGATGAGACTATTCATAAATTGGGCAAAAAATTATTACTAGAGCAGTTACTTCAGGAGGTTTCAGCTTTGCCTGTTTTTAAGCTAGGTACTGCTAAAAAGAACTTTTTGTTTAAAAGGTTCACTTCTTGCTGCACTGTGTTGTCAGGTCCTTTGACAGAATTACAAATTGTTTGCCGAGAGCAACTCAAACAGTAGGAAAGACAACTGAATTTGTTTCTTCTTTGTAGCTTGGTGTAAATTATTCTTTACATTTTCATCCAGCAAGTTGATACAAGCAGGATTTTTTCTACAGTAGTTTCTAATCTAGTACAACTTCTTGTACTTCAACATACAAAGTAACTTTAATTTTCTTTTTTATTTGCAACCCAGTTACAAAGTTTTGGAGTACATTCCCCTTTTTACAGTATTCACTAAGAACATGTAACGTCAAAAGTGAGCACTCTACTTACGGGAGAGTAGTACCTAAGGAAAATATGGCTGCCAACATACAAATATTTGAAGATTTTTCCAGTGGTTACACAGCTCACTCTCTGGTTTTTGAACCAAATATTTATTATGGAGTATAAGAACACCGAATACTTAAAAAAATATATAAAATGTGTTATAAATACATTAGTAATTTTTTATAAACATGAAAGACGGCTGATCTTGTAAGACGACTGAATTAAAGAAAAAAATTAATAAATTTGCATTAGAACACGAAAAATATCAAAGGAACATAAAAGCTAATAATTTTATTTGCCCATATAATAGGTCATGTTTTGAAAATTATTCAGGATGTCAAATTTTGGGGTGTAGATTTTTCCTTTTGTGATATTATATTTACTTATCAAAACTGTAAGCACACCTTTTTTCCTGCTTCAGTGGGTTTACTCTGAGATGTTAGGTAATTTTGATTCCAATACATACAACTAAACTTCAAATTGATTCTATGATTTAAAAAAAGTGATTTATTTTTAAAATGTTAACAAGTGTCATTTTGTGCTACTGCAATGTTAAAAAAATATTGGAACTTCCAAACTCTGGAAAGAAACCCTCAAATTTGTTATCCCCACAAGCCAGGTGTCATTCAAATCTGAGATGGTACGCACGTAAACACCTGGAATGACCCATGTGGATACTTCAAGCAAATGCTCATGCATCACTATCATGTATGCAGTAGATTCAAGTTACAAAATTGTTCAAGGCTGAAGAAAAGATAGCTAATCCTAAGCATAGCATTGGCAAAGTTTTGTTTGTTTATGTTTTATATTACTGGTAAATCTCAGTTTTAGAAAGATACAAAAAGTATATCACTGAATGTATTTAATAACATTTGCCATATCACTGATAAAATCTCTCTCTAAAACTGTCGGCATTACTAGAATTTCCAGGAAAGAACTTATAACACGAAACTAGTGGAGCCAAACATTCTTTGTCAAACTATTATTTCTCTGGCTATGCTTTCGTTGAAATGACAGTTTGTATTATGCAAAGGCTCCAAAAGATGTTAGTAAGACGACGGCTACACTTTTATTTCAGTTTTTATGAAAAATACTGAACTCATATGTATTTTTATCAAAACAAGGGACGACCAAACACAAAATTTGCGTGTTACACATACGTGCCAACTACTGGAACGAAGATACGCTTCAAATGTTTGTTGATGTAAGAAACAAAATGCAATAATATTACAGATAAAAATTATCAACATACCGCGAGAAAGTGGCTCAGATCAGGCTACAAGCACTGTGCAGTCAACTTTCCCAATTGTATGTGAAGATGTTACACCAAGGACGTCACCTTACACCTGCCACATGTTTTGCGGCAAAAATGTTTCTTTTAGCGAGTTGTCTGTTTATGCGCAATAATATTTTCGGCAGATACTAAAAAGAATAATATGAAACGATGTCGACGTTGTTTTCACACTTCATTCACCGTATCAAACACGATGACAGATAACCGCACTGAGTGACACCACTCCTACCGCCATATCGGAAACAGAGCACTAACGACTGAGTATAGTACACCTAAACTCTGCAAGTCAGGTCGGTGCATGGCGCATTGCTTGAAACTGGGTGAAGATGTTACCAGCTGTCGGGCTTTCGCAAAGCAAACTGAAACAATTATCAGTAGTTTTATTTCCTACTATCAAATTGAACGTTTTAGAGGTATATGCCATATTAAGTTCACACTAACGTGTTTATAGAGTAAAGGCCATTTTCTTCAATAGAAATAAAGATTTACGGGTAATTTCGTTGAACATAATACGTCATTTTCCCGTGCACTACAGGTATAACATCCATACAAAAGCCGAATAATCACATGAGACAACGAAGAAAAACTTTGTTTTACACAATTTACTACTGTGTTATTCAAATATACGTGCCACACTGCACTGCACCCTTAAAGCGCGTTATTGCGATCGTTGAAATATGGGTGACAGAAACAGGTCACGCCTATAACTTAAAATTATCACATGACTCCAGCACGTGCACCCGCGTAACCGCAGTCTGTGCTTATTTCCTTCCGCCATATTTGCTGTATCTACCTTTCCACCATAGGATAATTTATGTGCGTACTTACGATTGTAAAAAGAGAAGGCTATCATTATATATTATTTCCGTCTGTAACTGTCGACTGACGCTATAAATATTAATTTTCTTACACTTAATGTTGAATCAAATGGTAATGTACGGGGAGGGGGGGGGGGGGGAGATAGAAGTGCAGAGAAAAAGAGAATGAAAATGCGAGGAGAAAAAAAAGGTCTAGAGGGGGAACAAGAAAAAAAAAAAGGAGGTGAAGAGGGAGGAAGGAGCTCGAGAAGGGCAGAAATGGAGAAATGGGAGATGGAGAGAGAGAGAGAGAGAGAGAGAGAGAGAGAGAGAGAGAGAGAGTGTGTGTGTGTGTGTGTGTGTGTGTAGGAGGGGGCGGGGGGGGGGGGGGGGGAGAGGAGAATGGAAAAGTAATTCAAATAAGAGGATAACATTTACATGGGCATTGGAGGGCGAGCTTGCTGATAGACATGCAAGCGAATAATTTTCAAATTCACTACCACATATCTCTCCAAATTCCATAATCAAGGATGTTTCATCCTTTCTCCAACACCAGCATTATTTTTAGTTAGTAGGTTTGTTTGTTTATTTTTGGAAAAGATACTGTAGCCACCTCTTTCTCCTGAGAAAGAACCCTTACAGGTCCCAAGTAATATGGGATTCATCTGCTTGTGTGTTTGTATCTGTCCATTCACGTAACCGTTTTGTCAACAGGTAAGTAAACATCCCACTTCTGTCCAATTTATTTTTTATAATATATTTTTTTTAAATTTTCTATTCTGAATTAAAATTTGCGCAACAAACCAACTTCAATTTGTAGCAACAGAGGGAGAAATAATTTAGGTGGAGATGAAACACTGATCTCTCACTAAATGTGTCACAATGTCAAGTGCCATGAATGCGCGTAATTTTATAAAATATGATTACAGCATTAGTCTGTTATCTTCCACTTTAGTTCAAATATTTAGGAAAATATGAGAGTTCCACAAGAATGTGTGATTGCGTTTTTAACAAGCTGCATGTAAGTAGCATTCTACAAAAGTTAGTCAACATAAAATCTTCTGTAGTTAGCTAGAGAAGTGGAACTTCTTTAGTAGATGCATTCCACAAAATACATTTAAAGTACTGTAAAAATGGTTATAAATATCCGATAAAAAAATTATGAAAATTTAAGATGACAAACAGCTCACTGACTGCTAACAGCAAATGGGTAAACCACACTCAACTGATCAGTTAAGGACGAAATCTTGATATTGCACACTGTTTCAAAAAACTGCAGCACATTTATCCCACCATCATCAAATAGTTCTTGTATCTCCTTTCAAATCTAGCTGGGCAAGACCTCGTCGGTACGTCAAAAGCAGTTATGTAAAATACAAACCACTGAGACTGATATTCAACAAGCACTGTAAACTGGTAGAGCATCTCACCATACAAGGTACTGGTGCTTCCAGTAATACTGGAGCTACAGTTGATTCAATAATTTCTGGGACTGAATTTTTACTCAAGAAACAAGTGGTACTATTGCTCGAACAAATACGGGAACTATGTGAGCCGAAGTTTCCTGTACTAACAGTACTTTTTTCGCATTTGGTAATGCTTCAAGCACATGAGATCTGCAGTGATGCATGTTTATTCTCTGTTACTATTTTTCAGCCACCAGTGACATTCCTGTGCATCTATTTTTGACCAGAAGAGTGATAACAATCCCCTTAAATCCCATGATTTAGACCAAGCAGACTTAACCTTCTTCTGCAAACTTAAATCTGCTCTCAAGGCTGAGCATTTTGAAGATTATGAATCAACTCAACAGAATGTCACAGTGATTCTCAACAACATTCCAGTCAATGCTTTTGTCAAGGCTTTCCAGAGCCTCTATGAAGCGTGAAATGATGAAAATAAATTCGATACTTAATTTTAATTGTACTTTATTCTAATGTAATGCCAGAACTTGCTGAATCTACTGTGTAAGAATTTGGTTTTATAGCCTTTAATTTGATGCTGATAGCTGGAATAAAGAGTATGGGCCAGCCACTCTGAAACCTAAATCCTAAAAGCTCAGGCTGGAATCGGCTAAAATAAAGGAGAGATTCCCATCTAAATTTGCTTCTGCCCTCTCATTGCAACTTAAAAGGCATTCTGTTAAAGTGTGCATGTGATAAACATCATAGACAATGAGTGGAGTTAAGGTTACTTTATCTGACTACAGTGACTGGTATGATGCATGTCATGTCTGGAGAGTCAGCTTCACTGACTGCAGCTTGTTTGTGCCTCATTCCCAGCCAATCCTCCTCCTCCCCCCACAAGTTCTGGTTTTGTGATGGAAAAGCAAAGTGACAAGGCTGTGGGAGAATGACATAATGTGTCATGTCATGTTCCCTGCAAGCCTCCTTGGCTTCTAAGCTTGCATGCAGGAGGCTGGCCACAGTGAAACTCTAAATACCTCTTTTTCCACTTCATTAATTTAGTTTTCTACATGCTCTGTTACTGTCGGAACAAAATTTTCTTCCCGTGTCAGAGAAAATGGAGAAAAATGTATTGACTGTCAGACTACTTTCCCTGCTGGGCACTCCTGTGCGACAGTCTATCAAGACTTGGCTACAGAAAGCTATCAAGAATTGGAGAACACAAGTATCTATATTTCTTCACTCTAATCTCATCTATTCTGCAATCTCAGGTTCTTCAAAAATCACACCTTCAGGGCAAAAGTGAATCCGAAAGTCAGGATTGGGAGAGGATACTACTCCTGTTTGCATCAATTGTTACACCAGTGGTATTCATTTGAAGGCAGCAAAACTTTTATTTCAATATGTAATTAGGAGTAAACACCTTTTAGTACCCAGACAGTTTGAAAATCGACCTGTGATCCCTTCTTGAATAGTGGTTTGACTTCAGCACTATTTCAATACCTTTGGAAAACAGCCCTCTTCAAAACATTGATTATCTGAGTTAGTGGGTTTGCAATTTTGTTGTGCACTGCTTTAATAACTCTGATGGGTATTCCACCCGTACCTGCAATTTTTTCTTTTTTCTTTTTTAATGTTAGGATGCATCTTCTACAGAAACTTTTAAAAATTTGTAGTTTTCAGAGTTTTCATTTAGGCGAAAACAGTTTATTTCATTGTGATAATCTGTTACATCTACATCAGACTTTGCTACATTTCTAAGGAATTCATTAAAGTACTCCGGTATTTGAGTTGTACTTAAATTAGTATTTCCTTCACTGTCAATTTTTGAAATTTCTTGGTTACGGGTTTTAACACCTAACCCAGATTTAATAACCCACAATACAGCCTTTGTCTTATTTTTATGGTTCAAAAGTAGCCTGTTACTTGCCAATTACTTTGCTGCCTTGACAACTCTCGTAAATATGGTTTTACAGAGTCTAACATATTCAATGAAATCAATATCTTTTATTATATTTTAATTCTCGGTGCAGTCACTTTTCCTTACACTGGAAATTTTTATGCCCTGGGCAATACACTTCAATTTATGTCATCTTATTGTTATTTAGGAATTTCTCAAAGTTTTCATCACTTGTGTTACAATGATCAAAACGGCCATTTTCTTTCTTTTTTATCTTATTACTAAATATTAGCAAGTTTTCTTTGCTAAAGTTCCTTCTCATATGTGAAATACTCCTGTCTGTGGCAACTCAATGAACAAAGCCAATGGGCTGAAATACCTATATTTACGCAAAATATGTACACATGTGAAATATTCCTGTCAGTGGCAACTCAATGAACAATGCACAATGATCTGAAATACCTATATTTACACAAAATATGTACACATCTTCATATACATAATTAGTTAGAACATTGTCACTACAGGTTGCTGATTGTCCATTGTCTCTGGTAGATTCCAAGAAATTCAATTTTAAACCTAATTTCTTCACTAAGTCAGCAAAACTTGAAGCACCGCTACTATCACATGCAATATCAATATTAAAATCAGCAGCTTTTAAATTTTTTATCTAAAAAGGTCTTCTAGCATAATTTGAAGCTTAGATACGAATAGTTACATTGTTGACCTCCCTGGATTCTGTATATTGCTGTTGTTATAGCATTTACTAGTGAGTCCACTATTTCTACACAACAGCTCTGCAAAAGCTACTTGCTAACCTGAAGTTCCCTATTTTGTACAAAATGTTAATTGTTTCTTCAGTAAACCATTGCTCATTTAAAGAAACAACTCTAGAATTTGCAGTCTGACACACTGATTTCCAATTCGTCTATTTTGGAGTGTTTATTGTTTGAAGCACCACTGTTTAAACCATTTATATTGCAGTGCATAACAATCTACTTCATCACTTATAGGCTTTAGCACATTTCTTGCCAGATAATGGTTTGGTTTTGTCTTTCTTAATTCTACACAAGTTTTTTCACCCCCCATCACTACTTATCAGTTTCCCTTATTTTTTATAACCTGGCAAGCATCTATGAATATATTACTGAATATTTTTGAGCCCAAACTATTCAGACATAGACCACCTTTGGCAAGATACTCTGCACTTAGAAATTTGTTGGGATCAATGAAAATGACTCCTACTTTATTGCAGTGTTCTTTAATGTTGCTATTTATTCGCTGCACATAGCTGTCGTTCACTGATCTCCTGTACACAATACCACTGATTATTATACTGGAATCCGTGTAGAGACTTCTGGCCATTCAAATAACATACCTTGTGCAGTTTACAATTTCTTCCTCACTGTTGCTTCAAAGGGAAATTGTTCCTACATGGATAAAAACACCTTCTGGATTTCTGTTACTTCTATCTGCAGCACTCTCTCTCAAGTTTAGAGAACAGTTCACAGGTGTGTGTGTGTGTGTGTGTGGGGGGGGGGGGATATAAGTTAGCCGTGTACCTCCAGGGGGTTGGTTTGTCAGTGTACCTGATGATGACAACTTGTCTGATCACCAAAATATGGACCAGTACACCTGTGGACTGTTCACTCTATGAAGATATTGTCTATGATTGTGCTGCTGTTCCCGGGAACTCTAGTTCAAAAGTACACTACCTGTACCAGGGTATAAGATCCAAGTAAAACTATTATTATTATTATTATTATTATTATTATTATTATTATTTGAGATCCAGTCAAAACGTTTATATTCCAACCTCACACAAAATTAACTTCATGTCTTTCTTATGGGCTGAGCCTAGCACAGCATCAAGCCTGGAGACAAATACTCTGTTGTCTGAACTGGACGATCTGTAGAGGCCCATACCTGGAAGCTCCTCCTTTGAAAATTCAAACTCACTTATGGTACCTCCAAATATTCAGTATTTACAAAGTTCTGGTATATAAGTGACCACCCCTCCCATTCTCGACATCCTCAGTGGACAGAAATCAGATCAGATGTACCCTTCCAAAGAAAGCCTTGGTGTTTCTTCACTATTAAACGATGCTGTGAGATATAAAAAATATCAAAGTCCAGATCCATTAGCAGTACATCTACTTTACCTCTAACTCCCCTAATTTTTTGATGATATCTGTTAAATGAGCCTTCTGATCAGCATTGCTCACTTACTGAACTAACTTACAGCACGAAAGGAGCTTTCGTCAAACAGGGATACCTACTAACCAACTTTATTTTAAAGGTCTAGCCCTTACAGTTATCACAGGAATTTGATCCCCTGACTGCATCCAGATCCATCCACTATACTGTCACTTGTAAGATTCACCAACCATTCTTTCCAAATCTTATTCAGTAGGTGTAGGCTGCATCTACAACAAGCTGATCAATGGATACTCTCATCAACTGGCACCACTTAAATGTGTGTCTTGTGAGCAGTCATCAGTGCCCTGACAAGTTGGGGTTGATCATAATGCTGAAACAGCTGCACAAAGTTAACATTGGTAGTCTGAATAACAATGCTGTGCAAGTCACTGCTTATGTCACAAAAGAGCAGTCTCTACAGCTCCTCTCATTATCACTACCTGGTCCTCTATGAACGACAAATGGAAGAACATTATAGAGCAAATTTGAAAGTAGAAACAAAAATAGATTATAATAACTCTAATTTAATGAACAACGGATAAAATGAAAAGAAAATAGCAAAAATTAAAACACAGAAAAAATTATGAATTTTTGTATTTACAGTAACTGAGGACAACAAATGGGACAGCAAAATGAATAAATATTATATCAAGTACTTTTGAGAAACTAAATAGTTTCTTTTTTTTATATATCAGGCTTCCAATGTACCTGAAAAGGATTCTTTACTATCAGCTTGTACTGCCAGTTCTGACTTACGGCTGTCTAACTTAGGAAATAGCACAAAGAATACTAAAACACAGACAGTTGCTCAGCAAACAATGGATAGATGCATGTCAGGAATGCCTAAAGTGCAATTACAGTGTACCACAGCTTTCCCATTACATGCTGCTGCTAACAATTTTTATCATTGTTTATAGCTAACAGGTGATAGTATACAGTAGCTAATGAAAATCGCTCAATCTTATAACCTTGGTAATCACCAATATTGTACTGTTTTTCCTTAGTATGTTATGATTCCTGACCTTTGGTTAACAGAAACACTAACTCTGTCCACAGGCCCTGGTGGGCCCATCAGTACCGATTGACCACGTGTCATCCTCTGCCAGTGGCACACTTTGATGTGGTACGGAGAAGTGGGGGGTCAACACACCACTCTCCTGGCCATAGTCAGCTTTTGTGATCTGGAGTCGGTACTACTCCGTCAAGTAGCCTTTCGACTGGCCTCCAGAAGCTAAGTGCACCTCGTCCCAGTCCACCCACCAAGGAAAAATTACTAGCAGTACCAGGAATCGAACCCAGGTTGGGACCTAATAGCACAGCTTAAACTGCTGCGAGTGAAACAAATAGTTAAATAACTTCATTTACAAAATACAGGAAATTATGAAGGAGTGATGTGACTGGCTATTGTAGTGATTCGAGAATTTCTGTGTAAATTCTAGAACCACTCAGCCTTCTACCGTCTCGAACACACGATATTCTGGATATGAGTGTGGGATAGAAGAATCCTACCTACTGCGCATCACATGTTTGTGTGTACAGGTTTGAAATCAGTCGCGGAAAGAAAGTAGACGCAGCAGTCGGACAGCACCGACAAATACCTGTCGGGCAATCCATAAATGTTTTAGTGAGTGTGTAAGGAAGAACCATGGAGTTTATATGCAGCTCTGTGCTTATTGTGTCACTGACTAATGTTATTAAAACAAGAAGAGTTGAAAAAGTACTCTTTTAGACTCCTGACACAACCTTATCAGAGGCAAGACTCATTTTATGATTCATGTTAAGAAAGGTCATGGTATCCAAGCCAACGGTCTTAACTGTAACTTTATTTGTTTCTAACGTCCAACTGTATGAGAGACTTGCAGGAAGCTACATATTCAATGTGGAAAGCGAGATTTTTATTGTGTATGGAGGTCAAATACTTAATTAGTCGATGAAAAGTAAAATTTTTACGTCTACTTATTTCATAAGTAGAAAGAGTCTAAAAATTCCTGTATCTAGCATTATTTGACAGAAGTGAAGAGGGTTTCCAGCAGCCGGCTATTCAGTAAAGAAGAGTGGCTACAAATTCCAAGTAAGTCACCTCGTAAAGAAGTGGAAGGTGGTTTGGGGTAATAAGCTGATACAACCCAGATCCACACACACACTTTAAGTCATCAGAACGTTAGACTATCCACATTTAACTTGTGATTCATCATCTTCATTTTCCGTGATTCATCGTGCAAACTGGAGCCAACGGCAGCATGCAACAAAAGAGCCGCAGTAAGCATAACTACACTTTTATCACGAAGATTTCCAGGAGAGACAGGGAAAAGATAAAATGCACCAGGGGTGGACAGGAATGTAAGATAAATTATGAATGTAATGAAAATGAAATACAGGTGGGTTGGACACATAGCCTAGTAAAAATGGATGGTAAATAGACCAAAAAAGTTCCTTTCTGGATACTAAGAGATGAAATGGACCAAGATGATGAGGTCCTTAGATGAAATTAGAAAACATATAGCACCCAACAACAATGCATACAGCTGAAGACCTTAACACTTGTAAATGTCTAGAGTCTGCTTATATCCATCAATGTATGTATGTATGTCAAATAGCTGATATTAATAAGTTATATAATTATGTAAATTGCACCACTTCCAAATAGTGTCTCATATTTTCATATCTTTATATATGTAAACTGCATGAAAATCACTATTTCAGCTGCACGAATTACCATTCTGTCACCAGAACAGTGCATTGTGGGAAAGGTAAAGTTTGAATGTAGGTGAAAGAGAACGTGTCACAATAGATTCTTTTTGTGTTTATGTCATTACAGTTTTTTTTTTTCTTTAAAGCATTGACATTATTCATTTATCATCTTCTGTAGATCCAATCAAAAAGAACTTTCAGGGATGTGGAACAAGTCAAAGTATTCATTAACCAAAGAGAAGCAATTCTTTTGAACTTGATCTATACACTGTATTAACAGTTACCTACACCCTTCCTATACTTCTTAATGCTATTTGTGCTTATGCCAGCTTAAAAAACACTACTCTGAACAAACTGAAACATTCCAGCCAACATACAGCCCATCCATGAACATGGAAACCCAGCACTGAGGATCGGAACTGTGCGTTACTTTGACTTCACGTTGGATAATCAGTCAACGTGGCACCTGAATATCACGAACCGCTGGACAATGTGTTGGGTCATCTCAAACAAAAGTAACTGCTGCTAAATCCCATGTTCAGTTAGCATTATCCTGTATCAGACACTGCTCCGACTAGTCCTAGTGGAGGGAGATGAGGAACTAGCAGACTCGCACATCAAATTACAGCAGCCTTCAGAAAGCATGGTTACCACAAGTTTCCTCAAGTGCAATTCCCTGATTCCGAGACAAGTTTTAGGATTTTTCCCTGACAAATTTTGAGATATCAAGAGTAAGTTTAGATGTAAGTTGACAATCTGTCATTGCAGCTACAGTACAAGAGACAATAGTGCAAATGAGAAAATATCTAAAAAAGAAAGTTGCAAGCAGATGACATTTCCTGATGTGAGCAAAAATCTTAAGTAACAACATTAATATTTTTTGTAATGAACTGTTTTTAGATGGAGAAAGCAAGCCAAATATATGTGTGTTTATTAAGACCACTGATGTTATTTCATTTCGATAAAACGAAACACATTTGGTGACAAAAATTTACTTGGAGCCACAAGACAGATTTAAAATACCGTCACTGATTTCAGAAATAGCCTCAGCAAAAAGTAGGCCTCTTGAAGGAAGTGTATAAGGAGGGCAAGAATTGTGTAGACTAAAACTATAGGTGACCGCCAATAAAATGTTGGTTCTACTATGTTCATTATTGTCAGTTCTCGCTCACTGTGGTATATATATTATTTTGCAAGTATCGTGTGATTTTTCTTTCAAGAAATATATAAGTACATCGTGCACAAACTGACAGCCAACTTACTAGCAAATAAACTACTTTTGAAGTGCCAAAATGTACTAGAACAAATAAAATGTCTATAAAATGCCACACTGCACAATGTAATTGCAGGGAGACAGTTGCAATTCCAGAAATCTATCACCCAAGGCCTCTGGCCTGCTGAGGAGCACCGCAGTTCTGGTTCCATGGATAAACCACGAAAATCCACTGCATTATGCCACACACAAACAGACCCGGCCTGTGGGTAGATGGGTGAGACTAGATTTGATGGGCAGGGCCTGCACATTAGCGGGAACCGAGTGGCTTCAGATCGACAGGACCGATATATTACAGATACATGCCGAAACGGCTTTTGGTTTGGCCCATCATGGAAATCCACTTCTGTGGCCAGTTATTCACAAGCCACATACAACATGTTAATGAAATGAGACCACGGTGATTAAGGCATGCAACAGATATCTCGTTCAAATCCTCTAAGAATCAATAATAACGAGGATAGGTAGCAACTCACTATAAAGATAATTGGACAGCCACAGACAGGCACATATAAAAGACAATAATCCTCAGCCACAGCTTTTGTCAGAAAATGGGCGCGCGCGAACACACACACACACACACACACACACACACACACACACACACACACACACACACACACACACACAAATCACTCAGACACAACTCATGCACACATGACCACTGTCCAAGGCCGCTGCACCTACAAACTCTGAGAATCATATCCAAGCAAACCGCTCTTCATGCACCTCATCAGCAGCTGCTAGGCTAGCGACAAGAAGTGATAGCAGCACTGACTGCAAGATGATGGGAGTGGTAGGAAGGGAAGAAGCAGTAGTAATGAGGGAGTAGGGAAGTGGCGTACATATTCACCTGCACTCAACCAGCAACGATGCATGACACCATAGTAAACAACCCATCTTACCTTGCTGAGACAAAAACGAGATTTTTGCAGTTTTTTTTTCCTGCAAATTTCCCTGATATCTCATTGATGTGCTTGAAATTCCCTGAGATCCAGAACGTAGGTTAACCCTGGAAAGGAGCACTGCTAATGGTGCATGATCTGCCTAGGATGTCCGCAAAGCTCAAGGTGACAGGTATCATGCTCCCCATCAAAGATGACCCTCTGGATAGATACCACACAACTGTTAGTGCGATAGATTCGGAATCATCATAGCCAGGCTCTTAAACATAAAATTCATCATAGTGCCAATACAGCATATTTGTATCTACTGAAAAGATAATCAGCAAGAATGAACGAGTTAAAAGGGATCATAACAACAACCAAACAAGTTGCATAAAATGCACACTAAATAAAATGGGAGGAAAAACCAGAGGATCATGGACTTTAACATAATCAAGGCACACAAAGAAGACACTGCAAGGACTTCACCACTTCTTTGTTTACTTTTCCAGAGTCACAGACTGTTTAGGAAGATAGCTTGAAGGTAGTTCTACCACATCAGCACAAGATTTTAATACTGTGCTAGAAACGGCATCACAGCCAGAAAAATTAAAACCTTTTTATGGCACCTGTTCTACATTATTTTTTGAAGTATTATGGTGTTAGCTTGTATATATAATGTGTGCCTCATTTGAGTGATTTTTCATGTGATGTTAAGCACAAAACATTTGTTAGCATTCTACTCTTTTTCATTCACCATGTAGTTAAGTATTTAATTTTGGTAATAACTTTTCCAACTACAAGTTGAAGGCAGATCACTGATAACCTAAGCTACTGTTATAAGTAAGCTTTCAGATTTTTTGTGGTGACATACAAACAAAAGCAGGTGCACAAACATTTTTACCAATCATAATGCAATTGCCATAGGTGTGACATGTGGCCTAAAAAAAGGCAATCAAATAAAAAATAAATATATGATGATGTAAATAAAATAGAAAGAAACTTCCACATGGGAAAAATATATTAAAAACAAAGATTCCAAGACTTACGAAGCGGGAAAGCGCTGACAGACAGGCACAATGAACAAAACACACACACAGAATTACTAGCTTTCGCAACCGATGGTTGCTTCTTCAGACATATGTCTGCTTGTGACTGTGTATGTACGGATGGATATGTGTGTGTGTGTGTGTGTGTGTGTGTGTGTGTGTGTGTGTGTGTGTGTGTGTACACCTGTCCTTTTTTCCCGTCTTTCCGCTCCCGGGATTGGAATGACTCCTTACCCTCTCCCTTAAAACCCACATCCTTTCGTCTTTCCCTCTCCTTCCCTCTTTCCTGAAGAAGCAACCATCGGTTGCGAAAGCTAGTAATTCTGTGTGTGTGTTTGTGTGTTTTGTTCATTGTGCCTGTCTGCCGGCGCTTTCCCACTTGTTAAGTCTTGGAATCTTTGTTTTTAATATAAAAAATAAATATATTATTTCAGTACAGTATGATGCCTACACCCCCCTCCCCCCCCCCCCCCAATACCTCAAGTTCACGGCACATTTTGATGAACCCCAGTTATGCTTTGGGAAATATGGTCACAGCAGTGGTGCCATTAGCACCAGAAAGCATGCAGAATTACATAAATTATGTTTACCACAAATTGCCAGTGCAATAGGGAACTGGGAGAGCTTGTCTTATTAACAGTATTTTTTTCCTACATTATATAACTTTGTGGTTTTGCTGCCTTTAACCTTTGAGCTGGTGCACCTTTTCCATAACACCAGTGGGCACGTGGTATACTTTGTACACATGTAAAGACTAGCTTTTTTATGTTACCAAATTGCAGTTTAATCTTAGTTTAACTAAGCAATGATAAAATGAACTTCAATTATATGACCTAAGTCGCTGTTTAATTAAGCAATACAAAAGTAAACTTTCGTTATATCACTCTATTGCCACATACAAATGTTACACTACAGTACTGACCCACTCAAAGCATTATACTGTGCAGCTGCTTCAGATCCCAGCTGACCACTTATTCCAATATGGAGTAATTTCTTGCACAGATCACAATTTTTTTCTTACCTAGTTCACTGTTTATTGTATAATACTGCTGCTCACTTGGAAGCAACAATGAAGGAATAGGTATGGGTTTGCAACTGTAAAACAATGGAAGGGTACAAGACAATGTTATCTGCAGTCGGCACACTTTACACATAAGAAAACCGCTTGAGTCTTATTAATCTGAAAAGATGAGTGGGTCCAAAGATTCGCAAGCAGGATGAACATCAGCTGAGAATGACCAAGCTAAAATTCAATAGCCTCCTAGCCCATAGCCAAATTGGCATAAATTGATTCCCGACAGTTGCGGTGAGCAGCATGCAGTTGCATTGTACACTTAACTCAATCAATCACATAATGTGATTTTGTAAATGTCGCTATGGCTATGTCTCAGTGTTCGCAGAACTCTATACATGAACATGGTTTTCACCTGCAGCCATTTGCACTTCGCAGTTGAAAGTTGGCAACAACCTACCAGCTGTCAGGGGCTATCTTATCCCGACTCTACTATAACACGTATGCTAACTGAAAGGTAGATAGGGTCAGGTGTTGTGCTTTTTATCACCATTGGATGCACTGTTGATAGAAATTTATCCCTAAAGCATGTTTACTTTGAGCATTATGGCCCAAGGACACGTAAATACAGCAACTATACTGGAGAAGCTCGTTACATATTTACAAGATGATGATGACAATATCTGGAGTGTGGAGCACTCAACTGCACAGTTATCAGTGCCCAATCAAACTCTCAATCTTTGCACTATCCAGCCTCACCACTTTCCTGAATGATGCGGACAAAATAAACACCCAGATTCTGGGCAGAAAAAATCCCCAACCCAGCCTGGAATCAGGACCAGGACCCCACGATCCAGAGGCAGCAATGCTAGCCACTAGACCATGAGCTGCTTATGTGGTTTGTAAGGCATTGTACGTCAAATCAATACAGAAAATAATAAAGTGCTACCATAGTGTTTCATGCCAACAAAGATGTAATTTGCTCCTCTAAAATTAGGATTAAACTTAATGGAATATATGGACAATCGATGAACTGAATCTCAGGTCTGTGCTTCATCTGCTTCTGTGACCACTTCAATCACACACATACACTGTGTGTTTTTTCAAAAATAATTCCCAGAATCATAACCTGTCACCATTACATTGCTCTGTACAGGTCATGGTGGTGAATTAATAACTTAGGGATTCCTGACAATGACAACAATGCTCCATTCTTGCAACACTATTGGTCATATTACTTTGCGTTTTCTCTGTGAGAGACATTGTTCCAGTACAATGCCTAAAGGCAGTTACTGAAGTGCTGGTGGGTAAGTGGCAGACTATAAATTCGAAAACGAGATTCAGTTACCTATATTTTGTGCTGTATGTAAACTTCCTCCATATGAAAGGATTGAACCTGATAATAACAGTATGCAGACTAATTAAATGTATTAATACATTTTGCTATTGAATGTGTAATGTGTTTTACAACTGATGGCAGTGACACAGGATAGCTTTAATTTTTTGTGGCAAGACAGCAAAATTTTACCATGTAGGCTGTTGTAAATAATTTCACAATACCTGAAGATGAGATGCAGATCAAAACGTGGAGTAAATACAGAATTATTTACCAGTAGTTGAAATGTGATTATGTTCAGTCCAAAGTCAGCCTTTGGAGTTTTTCTAATAAATTATGAGTCAGTATTGTTGGCCATCACTTACTTTCAGGGGGCAAATTTATAATAATGCCAATACATAAAAAATTATAAAACAAAAAGAGGATACACTACTTAGCTTTCAGAACTAATAGTTCCTTTTTTGAAGAATATTAGGTTGAACAAGGACAACAGGTGACTCCGACCCCAGGAGGAACGGGGTCCACTTGTAGGTAAGTACTAGATGGCAGTTCACACTACAGGTGAGCCTACCTTTCCTTTCTAACTTAACCTTCTCCAACTTAACCTTCTCCAACACATGCTGCATAATGAAGGAATTATCAGTTCCAAAATTTAGATAGTGTGCCCACTTTTGCTTTTGTATACATATCTGTACCTCCTGAAGGTACGTGCTACCCAGCAATTATCTCATAATTTATTAGTTTTCTCAATTAAATTTTCCTTTGGTACAATTAGGAATTTTTCTGTCCCAATCTCATCTGGCAGTGTGTGTGTGTGTGTGTGTGTGTGTGTGTGTGTGTGTGTGTGTGTGTGAGAGAGAGAGAGAGAGAGAGAGAGAGAGAGAGAGAGAGAGAGAGCACCAAGTTGCACAACAATCAGAGCCCACGCTTAACTTACTAGATACATTAGTTTGAGTGCCAGAGGAAAGCAGCACACTACCTCCAATGCTACCTTGCCTAGTAAAGTTGCTGAGGACAAATTTACTGGAGTCATTGGACATCTTCCACCTTGAGAAACTTTGGTGTGTACATTCTGAACCCAGACATTGCTAATCATCTGCTACGTATTGAATTGAATGCGCGACATCACACAGCACCGTCCACTGTGTGTGTCAAATCAGTGCATATTCCTAATAAAGTTGCAACACAACAAGCACACAGAGTCCAAAAAAAGCTTACACGAGACCACAGCTTGCTCTCCTCACTCGAGTCATCAAAAGTTATTTTAAATAAAGTATAGCGATCAAATCATTGTGCCCAAATCTCTTCATAGCCCAGGAGGTGAAAACTCGTACCTGCCATTCACAGTTTACTGACAATTCTCTATAACATCTAAATAAAATTTACTGTAAGCCTGATGATCAAATTAAGGTGCTCATATTACAGCGTGCAATGTTCCCACGTGACACTCTTTCAACATTAATTAATGTTGCTTTCAGTAAATATACTGTATTATTACTGTACAACAATGTTGCACTCTACGGGTCTACTAAATTATCAAAAATAATTTCAGCTTACCATTTTTTGTGTATTCTTGTTAAGATCTTTGAGGACAACCCGCTTTACATTATATTCCTGCATCCTCTTCACTGCAGTAGGTTTTGGCTCAAGTTTCATGACACCAGACACAACTGAATGGAGGACCGAGGCTCCTTTAGACACTCTCGCATTTGAAGCTGGATACATGTTTTCAATTTGCTCTTCCATTGTGGATACCTTTAATGAAATTTGTAACCTTCATTAAAAAAATACAAATTTCCAAGAAAGAGGTTTCACTAAATAAGAAAAGAAGGAAAGTATATAGTGTCTTATTACACTACTGCACCAACCCAAGAATGGTGCTATATGCAGCTCCAAGTTACAGCCCATCTTTGGTCTTGAAATCAGCAGCCTCTGAGCTGTGACACTGTCATGAAAGCTGAGTCCAACCACATTTTGAGGAGTCGTTCTGCCAATGGCCTCAGTACTTATTAATAACCTTGGCATATGACATTTAATATGTGCCTTAACTTTTGAGTCTCTGCAGTCATGTCCTTTAATAACTGAGATTGAATGTGGCAGCCAAAACACACACTTTGTTATTTCAAAGTGGTATGTGTTTAATCTATTTTTCATCAAAGAATTCAGAAATGGTTATGAAATAGATATTTACCATCAAACACAACCATGCCCCGCCACACGGTATAGAAAGATAAGTTTTCCCACCTACACATCTGCCATGTTCTGCATAGCACTCAATTTTTTTTCCAAATCATGTACTCATGTTTATGCCCAGCGTTCGAAGCTTTATGAAATTGTCTACTCATAAACACCACGCATAAAAATGCTCGGCTCTTATTATGCCTACCTGGTGTAGTCTTAAACAATATTGGCACAAGAACCATTTAAGAGATACCACCTGCTTACATATTTTCTTTATAGCACTTTTGATTAGAATAATCTTTTACACTTTACGCATTGCTATAATCATAGGACGTAGATTCTCACAACATACACTTTAATAAAATGGAATACAACTAGATACAATCTTTGAACGAAATATACAATTTTGACTTCTGTTGATTGTACCAGCACAGTACGGTTCATCACTCTTGATTTACATTAATCATGACCAATTATTTGAAACTTAAATCTAAAGTTTAATGATGACAGAAGGATCTATAAGATGTCTCAACAGAAGCTGCCATGCTACATAAAGAACTCACAGTGAGGTTAATGGAGAGGATAAATTACTTTTCAATTTAATTCTTTGCATTATACGTATTTCTGTTTCTAAAACCTTTTCTATGGTGTTAATTCCCCATAGAAAGAAGCTGGATATTTAAGTTTTACGTACTTATGCAAAGTGCAAACAATAATGCATAAAAAAGAGGTGGATAGAAAGAAACAAGAACATAAGTTGAGTGAAGTGAAAATTAAATACCTCTTAAGCAAAATTTAACATGGAATGATAACTATAGTGACCTTTCGCCTTCTACCTGAACATGCTCTCCTTTAAGTTTGATCAGCCCTGAGTAAATGGAGCAAATCACAAGTGAATAAGGCAGCGAACATAAATTTTACTGCAATGTTTAAAGGAGTCTGCATCCAAAAAATAAAATTAAGAAGGAAGTACTTCACACAACAATCCATTATTACTTCCTGAAAATGTTGCACATTGTACTAGCTCAATTTTGTCAGATATTACTATACACAAAAATGATATTTGAATATCAAAACTAAAGAAGCATATTATATAAAAAAAATTGAGTCTGAAAACAAATATTGACAGACAAGAAAAAAAGGGAGCACTATTTAAAAATTGTGATAAGAGATGATAAATACCATTCAAATGTGTATATAGGTTATAGGAAGAGGAAAACAAAGAATTAAACCAGTTCTTCATAAACTTTTTATTTCTGTTGCAACAATATAAAATTATGCAAAAAACCACGAACAGTTGAGAATTACTTGCTGGACTAAGTATGCCATTGGAACCACCAATGTAAATAAAATAGCGTAGCCAAAATTCATCATCTAATTTTTTGCCAGTATATATACCGATAAACAAAAGATTAGTTGCACAGAAGGCCCTAGCGTTCTCTCCCACTCTACAGTTTCAGAACAACCAGAGAAAATTCTATGTAGGCCTACTGCACAGGAACAGAAATATTTTACAATACAGCTAGAAGTATAGCATACACATACAACAACTGTAATTAACAAAATGCATACAAGAGGTGCAAATAAGTTTTAGTTGTATGCTTATTGTTTATTATGCAAAGTCTTGAGTACCTTGGGACAAACTGTACAAACTGGGTCTAATGTGAATCTTTTACTGTTTACAGTTCATAAAATAAATCACAGAGAGCAAGAAGTAGGGGATGCACTAATACAACATCAATGCAAGTAGTATTACATAATGACTTTGTGAGTTTTGTATTTTCAATCACGGGTTTTGCTGTTGAAGCTACCAAATTTGTAAAATACACACACTCATTTTACTGATGCAAATTAGGACTTATGCTGCAACAAGTTCCATATGAAAAAAGAAAACATAATGGAAGTTTCGTATAGTAAATTCTACTGTCTAAACTGTAATGCAGTCTGCAACAATTTTTCATACTAGTACTTTATTGTGACTTATATTCTCTGTTAATAAACACACATATCAAAAATGCCACTGGTAATGCAATGTAACATCAAACTTAGTAGTCATGCAATGGTTACCACTCACTTTTTAACTCTCTTTATTTTCATTGCAATTATCTTGATAGTTAAATAGATTCTGAAATATTTCAACCTCCTTACAAATTACAGGTCTAGGGTAACAACATACTCCTAAAAATATATATGTTATAAAAGGAAAAGACTAAGTTCTACTTAAAGCTTTATCATCTTATCACAAGAGGTGTTTAGTATTACACCCTTTACATCACAACCTGATCTTTGTATTAAACAATAACAAAAATAGTACAAACTGATTTGGTAATTTCTGAAAGCATCTATGCACAACCAATGACCTAAGTCAACTTTTAATTACAAGATTCTCTCTTCAACACTACTTATGTAAAGTAATGGACATGTGGAAAAGTGTAGTATACACGAAAAGATCTGAAACAATTTTCCCCAAGCAAAGCATTACACCATATTTGAATCTCATAGTCTGCAACTTCCACAATATCACATTTGCCTTCATCCCTCCATGCTAGTCACATTTGCATTCATAATATACATAGCCTAAGTGTTATTTATTTAGTAAGTTTTTCAGTTTAAATAATGTCACCATTTTATTAACCTACATATGACATATTTAAACTTTTTACCCCATAAAAGAAGAATTCCTATGTCTTAGAACTTGCACACAATTTTTAAACCTAACTTGTTGGTCACAGCTTATATTCTTAGTGTTTCCTTCCTTTCTTGTTCCCTTCAAATATGTCATTTATGTTGACTATGTGGTTCCTCCTACATATACCAAATCAAATTCAACATTGTCTAGAATTCCTATCATAGCATCATCAGGTAATTCAAAATCACCAAAGCCAACTTCTGTTTTATCTGTATTAAATATTTCATCATCTTCAAGAATGAAAGCAAGCTCTGGTGGCAATTTCCAGGTTTGTGAAGTGAAGCTTCTACAGTCTGGATCATGACATTTCTGATAGAAACAAGCTTCTGCCAAATTCACTATGTATTTGATGTTATTACTCCGGTGTTCGCGATTTATATTATGACAGAATCTGTATCCAATAATGTCATATGAAATATACCCATTAGAACTGAAATAGGCCCAACGCCAAATTCTTCCAGGATCTATAACTTTACTAATAAAATTGTCGATTTGAGGATATGGTGAATTACAGGCAGAGGAATAATTTGAGTGCCTTTTTAGTTTTTTTCCTTGCTTAAATGATACACAGTCTGAATCATAATCCAGGACTCTCCCGACTTCACTGGAAAAGTAAGTAACTAGGGACTCAAGAAAATACCACAATTCCAATTCATTTTGATTTTTCAGTGTTGATTTAAACTGATCTTCTTCACTAGCTGCTAATGGGTTGTTTTTCATATATTTTGTCGAACCATATACCCTAAAATGTCTATTTTTAGTGTAAACACTTTGGTCACAAAACAGGACAGTCTCACTTCTTCTCTCCCATACAAACAATGATTCTAATTCTGACAGCTGAAAAAACTGTCGCAGTAAATGGTCATCTGCACTGACGCTGTGTGTAATTTCTTGGCAAATATATTTGACAAAATTTCCTACGCAGTAATTACAGTGAAATGCAGCATTAGGTATGATAAATATCAAGTGTCTACTGAATTTAGAAGGAGTGCTTGAATCCATATCTATTACATTTTTTCGAGAAACTTTTACATTTAATTCTTTATCAAGATAAAGAAATACAATCTTCAAAAACGTTTCAACCATTTTTGGCCCGTTACTGGTTTTATTTGAAAGTTTGTCAAACTCGATGTCAAAATAGAGTTTGCAAACCGTATGCTCTGGTATAATCTCATAAGAGCATCTTTCCTGAACTTTTCTCTGAACGTCATAATGCCAAAATACCTTTGGATTAGCAACCAGGAAGCTCCTACGCCCCAACCGGTGTTGAAATGCAAATACCATTAAACCACACTTGCCATTACCAAATTTTAAAGCTGCTTCTTGTTTTCTAAACACTTTCCAAGTACTACTTGGATCATTTGCGTCCGCCAGTCTATGGCGGTATTCAACCACATACTCATCTATCTCTGCGACTGCTTTTACTTTTCTTGAACGTTTTTTACCATAAAATGTGGCAGGCGATAGGCTATTTTCGACAGTCATTGTGTATGTAGAAATTTCCAATATTTCAGCACACTTACGGCTTCTACGTTACTGCACAACGTTTGCACCGTTCTTCGAGACTGGCAATGTCATAACATATTCAGCTCGCCTCCTGTCTATCCGGCGTCCTTATATGGGACAGTAAAAACCGTTACACAATGCAAATACAGAAAAAAGTGTTCCCTCAAATGTAAACTAAATTAACAATAAACACTACGTACCACTAGATATCTTCGATAGCCCTATTACTATAATCGATGATAAAAGTTATCACAACACAAGCAACCGCCAAAACAAATATCACATTCAAATCAAAAGGCGGGATCGAAGATCTTCGACTAAAGATATGCGAACAGTTTTTACTCAGTGTGTCTTTGAATTCACCATACAGTAGACAATCTCTGGAGGAGCATTGCTTTTTGTGCATTTTGTCGATGTCAGCATTAAACTGTGATTGTCATGTGATCGCAGAACGACGTTGTTTACTGCCATTGCGACAGAGTTATAAACTTCTAATATTCCACGTATTTATTGCGTTTTCAGCATTTGCTTAAGGCCAATTCACACTGGCCGACACGGCCCGTCCCCTTAAAACATTTCGCAATAGATGTCAAATGGTGGCGTCCACAATGGCCGTCACGCTACAGCACCGTCAAAGTTTCTCTGGAGGAAAGTTTTGACAGATGACGTTATCCATCCATTGCTGATCACGTCACCCACGAGCTCATTTTCTCCAGATACACGGTCATTTCATTTTGTCATGATTGATATCAGTTGTTTGTTGTTCGTTATGTTATGAAATTGTTTCATTTTTTATTTGTTTTGACAAAAAGTCAGTGAGGCAGCAGTCTGAAATGTACAACATGAGCATACCAAATTACTTTCTATCTACCGCATTTATAAGGTGGATTTTTAAACATGTCGGTATTTAATATCTTACAACGAAATGCGTTTCCAGTACAGCACCAACTTGCAATACTGTGTTTAGGATCAGATTGATTTGTGGGTGAAATTTATTTGTATGTTGTCATCTATTTGCATTGTTTCATAAGGATATGGACTCATATTTTTGGACACTGCAAGTTGCTTGTTTAAGTATATGTTTGTGATAGCCGTATTTATTGTTATGTAGCTCTGTGGACTTTGTGTGGAACAGTCTAGCAAGCGCCAGTAGTCAAGATTTATGTGGTTTCATTAGTTAACCCCAGTTCAAAAACGGCACTACGACTAACAAACCTCAAATACAAGAGGTAAAAAAAACCATATCAATCCTGAAGGGACAGGTATTGAGTGATATATGAACTAAAAAAAGACTCTGTCCGAACATGCCGACCGGCCGCCGTATTATCCTCTCAGCCCAGGGGCGTCACTGGATGTGGATACGAAGAGGCATGTAGTCAGGATACCGCTCTCATGGCCGTTGTAAGTTGTCCTGACTGGAACCGCTACTTCTAAGTCAAGTAGCTCCTCAATTTGCATCACAAGGGCTGAGGGCATCCCGCTTGCCAACAGTGCTCCGCAGAATGGACTGTCACCCATCCAAGTGCTAGTCATGCCTGATAGTGCTTAACTTCGGTGATCTGACTAGAACCGGTGTTACCACTTCGGCTAGGCCGTTGGCGAGGGAGATATGACTATTGTACAAAAATTTGTACTGGGACAGCAACTAAACTTAACCTTAGACCAACAAATTTTTCGTAGGACGTGATGGCAGCTCATAACACTGTGTTCCCTTTAGTAATTCTGGGTGCGATTTGACGTAACAAAAGAAAACCATTACTTCAACTTCCTAAAATATAAAAAGAAGATTTGTCTTTCTCGAGCTCTTTTTATAGTAAACTAAATTCGCATTCTGCACCACTTAATGACATTTTTCTGATCCACACTCTTTTTTGTGTTGTTATGCATCTTGGTCTTCTTTCTCTAATATGCACGCTATCCCTGCAAGCTGCATAACTATTTGAACCAGTAAATGCCTTTTCTGTACAAATATGGACTGCAGCATCCACGTACATGAGCTACAAGATTGTGTATGTGCACTTTGCTTAGAAAAGCTTTTGAAAAGCATCTTGGAAGTATCGTAATTCCTTCGAAAACAACAGCTGAGAACACCTATGCAAGTTGAAATCACATGACTTGAATTGACATGGCATTCCGTGACGTGATGGACAGTGTGAAAGCAGCTTAATGCGACAGTGCCATGAAGTGATGGTGCCATGACATGGCAGTGCTGTGACAGCTAGTGTGAATTGGCCTTAATGCTCATTTCACAATAATTTCCGCAAACGTGACGTCATTTTGACGTCACATGCAATATTAATGACCGCATTATCGGCTACAGGGGCAATTCTAGAAGTCCGTCAAGGGGAGAAGGGCTAATGGGGGAGGAGAGGGTTTGGGGGAATGGAATATCGCTTAACAAAAGGAGAGTTTGGGTTCCCTACCGTTAAATTGTTAAAACTTAATGTCGTTTAAAGTAGTTTTTGGTAACTACTTTGGAGTGCAGGGTAAAAATGTGTCTTAATAAATAATAAGATGCCTATTTTAAGTTAAATGATATTTATTGGATTAGATAGTAAGCTATTTTGCACTCTTATTCTTCTGTTAAAAGGTGTTTGAAATACAAAGTAACCTATATTGCTACATAATTATTTAAAAAAATATTGAATCTGTTGGAGTAATATATTCACTAATTTCTGAAGTTACATCCCATGTAATGTGATAGTTCATGTGCACATACTGCAGATTTACAGAAACATGTCATTCTTGGTATAATTTGTTATAATTGTTGCTATGATAAAATGTCACGTAATTTAAGTTGTCCGCTTAAGTTCCTGCCTAACCACACTGTTGGAAGTCGCTATATAATCGGAAATAAAGAGATGAATATTTGTGAGATGAAAAATACAAAAATTTTTTTGCACATCGTTATAGTAGCAGGATTTAACGCTGTACTTTTAGGTTGCAGCCTAACCACACACTCGGAAATCGCCACATATTCGGAAATAAAGAACAAAATATTTGCGAAAAGGCAGAATATGAACTTTATTGGTGATTGTTTCACTCGCAGCAATTAAAGCTGTGCTCTTAGGTACCAACCTACCCACACCCTCAGAAAACGCCCCACATTCGTAAATAAACAGCGCAATATTTGTGACAAGGAAGGATATAAATTTTAATGCTGCAAGTTTTACTCACAGTAATTTAACCTCTTCAGGGATATTGGCACATATGTGGCCATTAACCTTACACTGAATACAGGGTGGCCCATTGATAGTGACCGGGTTAAATATCTCACGAAATAAGCGTCAAACGAAAAAACTACAAAGAACGAAACTCGTGTGGCTTGAAGGGGGAAACCAGATGGCGCTATGGTTGGCCCACTAGATGGCCCTGCCATAGGTCAAACGGATATCAACTGCGTTTTTTAAAAAAATAGGAACCCCCATTTTTATTACGTATTCGTGTAGTACGTAAAGAAATACAATTCTTTTAGTTGGACCACTTTTTTCGCTTTGTGACAGATGGCGCTGTAATAGTCAAAAACATATGGCTCACAATTTTAGACGAACCGTTGGTAACAGGTAGGTTTTTTAAATTAAAATACAGAATGTAGGTACGTTTGAACATTTTATTTCGGTTGTTCCAATGTGATACATGTACCTTTGTGAACGTATCATTTCTGAGAAGGTGTCATTTCTGAGAAGGCGTCACTTTTTTCGCTTTTTGATAGATGACGCTGTAATAGTCACAAACATATGCCTCACAATTTTAGAAGAACAGTATAAGTACGTGGAATCACGTAACATTAAGCCAGTGCGGACGGTATTTGCTTCGTGATACCCCAGATCACGTAAGAAAGTAAGAAACAGATTGTCCGATCGCTTGGTCTAGCAGGCAACCCTTGCCAGGAACGGCCACCAGGTGGCAACAGCGTCAAGCCCTTACTTGTGGACTCAACCACTAGATGGCACTCTGTTCTGTAAAATATGTGGCAACACTGACCGATCGCGTGCAGCTTTCCACTATTTGACGTCTGTTATGTACAGCTGTGTCTGACATACCGGTGGTAGTGGATCGAGTCGTCATGCCGAGGGCCTGCGAGTATATCAACTGTGGAAGGAGTAGACGAACAAATCCTGAACTAAAAATGTCCAGATTTCCCGTCAAAGATAAAGAAAGGTTACGCGAGTGGATTTTAAATTCAGGTAATGGCAGCCCTTCCTGTACAAGAATCATATCATATAATTTTTAAATGAAATCTTTGCTGCGATTTGTACTTTTTTAAACTGTTTATTCACTTCACTATCGTAATTTTGACTGTATAGGCATTTTGTGTGTAATGTGAAAATGAAACCAGTATAAGATATGGATAACAAAATGCAAAGCATAGTGTGGTAACATTTGGTAAACAATTTAAGAAGCATTACCTTACAAGACCTTTCCCTTGGTACTTGAAAATGGCTCTAGAGCTGAAATCGCAACAGTGAAACAAATCAATAATAGTCGTCATCTAACTGCTAGGTCATCAGTCCCTCTAAATCCTGGTATATGCTAGAGCGAACGAAGTGCACGAGTGTAGAACTTCGTTTACACTGCTGCAAATGAGTATTCAGAGATAAGTCGCCAATGTTCACTGCCATTCGTTTATACGTGTGAACAAGCGTTTATACTGGAATGAAGGGAGGAGAATAGAAGAGAACGAGCATAGTATGCAAACAATAGAATCTGCCTATGTTAATTTTTTTTTTTTATCTCTGCGCTAATAAACGTCACACAGCTTTCACTCGAAAACAACACTACTTAACAGTAACAGGTCTGTTCGAGTGCGGATATCCCCAGTAATAACTGTGTTGCAGATAAAAACGTACGTGTGTTGCGAATATTTGCGGGTTATCTTTAAACTGTACAAAGTAAATTTTTAACATAATTATGGTTTGCCGTCTGTGGCTCTTCAAAGTTGACACCGCCAAAATATGCTCGAAAAACAGGCTTTCACTTCTATATTACCGCGTCTGCAGCCCCCTTTCAACAACAATCCAAAATTCATCGTTTTGTGCCACTCTTATATCATTTACGAAAAGTTACAAACAAAGTAAAATAATTTAAATTTGAAATGACTGTCACTGGAATATGTCAAGCCTTAATTCGCATCATAACCGAGTGCGGACATCAGCAGATAAAAATTTAGGTCAGGCACAAGTCTCTTTTCAGAGCAGTGGTGGATTAAACTGCTTTACAAAACGTTATCTCAGAATGCGGATAAGCAAATGACAGATGTGGATAATGATCTTGTGGATGCGGTGCACATACGGACGGCGGCATTTTTCCTGTCCGCGCAGACTTCTAGTTACCGCTACGATGTAAATCTTCGATATTGAGATAAGATTATTTTGCCGGCAGGTTTTGAAAAAGCAAAAAAAAAAAGAGGCGTAGGAAAATAAATATATTGGTGACTTAATTTGTTACGTAGATGTGAAACTCTTGGAAGTAGTGCCAATGCACTTAGCACTAAATTGCAGCTCCAGCCTTCTTTAGATTTATTCCAGAATTTTGCACATATGTCGGTTGACGCCTTTCGCTGGCTTCTCATTACACCTGACGAAGAAATTTACTAGCAGCAACATAAAGTAAGTTCGCAAGAAGACGAGTACTCTTCGTGCTGGTAACGCCAAAGGGGAGACGAGGCAAACTTCTTATGGTGCTTTGCTCAAAAACCGACAGCCAGCTGAACACTAACGAACACTACCGAATGCGTAACGAAAAAAACTGAATGTTATTGTCTCGCAGTGGTGAATGGAATTGAACACTACAGAATCAGCATTTCATCACGCAAACACTTGCAAACATTGATGTCCTTTCGCTATTTAATTGTTTCTCACTGTGAAAACTAAGCACTAGAGGGGAAACAACATTATAGTCAATGTTTGTTTTAATTACGAAGCAAGTAATGTCACGCAGAAGAGATTAGAAATCACATGTTTCTTAACTTTTGCAGGAACTTCAGAGGCACTGTGGGAACCGAGTAAAGTTTACGAACCAAACACGACTGAATGTCGTTTCCTCAAATTCGTCTACACATATGAGAATGCAGTTTTTCCTGTTTTAGTTCGCTCAGTGCTGACCAGGCTTAAAACGCCATAGGACCACATTCCCAGAATTAATCATAATATTTAAAGTCCAAAAAAGGTTGCACACAAAGATCTCTGTTAGCAAATACTTAATGAAAGATTCCTTTCTATCATGCTACTGTAGACTCAGCTACTAAGTGTGTTAATGGTATATATATATATATATATATATATATATATATATATATATATATATATATATATATATCGTATTTTTCTGATAGATAGTTATTGTTACAGACAATGTCAAACTGCTGGATATGGACCCAGAAAAATTGCATAACAGACTGCTGTGTGACGTCCACTTTGATGAAAAGTCATTCATGAACAGTACGAAACAACGGCTTATACACACAGCAGTTCCTGTAAAATTTACATCTGACACTGGTTCTTCAGCAGTATGTGAGGGAACTAGTGATAAGAATAGTTTGTCATCACCTGAACTGAAAGTGAACACTCCAAGGAGAACATACAGTGCAGCCAGTCACCTTCTGGTAGAAACAAATGCAGCACCACAAAAGTGTGAACCATTTCCAGACCTGAAAGAAATCATAGAAATACCTGCATGACAAGTTAAAAGAAAACTCTGTATGCTATGTCATGATGATGAGGATACTCCTAGAAAGCAAAAACTGAAACAGAAAATACATAATGAACAGATCACTTAAAAACAAAACATCCTACTTGTCAAAAGTTAAGAGTAGATTATTGCATTGTAGGAGCTCAAATAATATTGCCCATGTGTTAAGCAGTTTCTGCTTCCCATCTGATTTTTCCAGGGCACAGGCTGCAATGCAGTGCAAGAGCAAAAAACGTCCGTGGTCTTCTATCGAGAAAAATCTTTCTGATGTTTTACAAATCTCCTGCAGCATATAAATTTTTGCGAAAATTGGGTGTCGTATTACCTGGACTGTCCACAATTAGACGCTGGATGGGCGTCACAAAATTTCTACCAGAGTTTAACAAAAACCATTTTAGTCAACTTAGCAAGAAATTTGAGGCACAAACTTATTTAGAAAAGGCATGTGTACTATCTTTTGATGAGATGTCGATATGCGCCATCTGGAATCTGCAAAAGATCTCGATTTAGTAGAAGGTCTAGAAGATTTGGGTGATAGGCGAAGGAAACCACCTCCTGCAAATTATGAACTTGTTTTTATGATTAGAGGCATCTACAGTAACTGGAAATTGCCTGTTTCATATTTTTTGTCTAATTCAGGAGTAAAACATGCGGATATATTGGGACTCTTATAGGAACTAATTATTTTATTGCAAAATGCAAACCTAGAGCCAAAATTATTCGTTTGTGATTAGGGAGCTAGTAATTGAAGTGTTGTGAAGCATTTACATGTTACGCCTAAGAAACCTTGTTTTATTGTAAATGGGCAGAAATTGTTTTATATTTATGATGTCCCACATTTATTCAAAAGCATACGAAACAATCTGCTTAGTGGCGACTTCATTTTCAACAATCCTGTTGTTTTATTCGAAGATGTCAGAAAAACATATGACTTTGATAAGAAGAACAAAAGAAGCACAATATTGGTAAAACTCACTGACAGTCATTTGCAACCTGATTTATTCCAGAAAATAAATGTAAAAATAGCAGTCCAGGTCCTCAGCCACTCTGTTGCTGCAGCTATCAGAACTTGTGTAGCGAGTAAAGAATTTCAGAGTGATAACGCAGAGAGCACAGCTACTTTTATAGAATTTATGAAGAATGTGTTTGACGTTTTGAACAGCAGGGCAGCATTTTCCTCTAATCCATATAGGTGTGCTTTATCAGAACATGTCCAGTAGTAATGGAAACGATACAGAATGCAAAGGATGTCTTAAGTACCATAAATAAAACTGAAAAAAAGACAGGTAAAATAACGATACCACCATGCATTACGGGTTTAATCCAGACTGTGAATGCTATAGCTTAGTTTTTTCTTGAGGAACAAACTGTCAGCATTACATTTTTACTGCCCAGCAGATTGAATCAAGATTCTCTTGAGAATTTATTTTCTGTGTACCGTCAGAAAGGAGGCTACAACCGTAATCCAACAGTTAGAACACTAAGGTGCTTGTTCCGAACAAGCACTATTTACTCACTAATGAAGCCTTCTGACGCTTCAAATTGTGAGAAAGACACTGACAAGATGCTGTTACTGAACAACTGTGTGTTGCTAAAAGAAGGTGATGAATCTCAGCTGTTGGAGAGCTCTGGAAACCTCGGAATTCCGAATACCCCTGGTTCCTCTATGGATGAAGAAGGGAGTACCATCGAGGCTGACGAGTATTTGTCTTCCTCACAGCAAGTCCTTTCCTCTTAACAGTGTTCAGTAGTATATTTTGCTGGCTAATTAGCACACATATGCATCGAAAGGTATGGTTGTTTGAGATGTAAGAAGACACTTACATGTAGCAGTGAGCTTCGAGAGAAGAGGGAATTATTTATTCTCCATAAAAAATACGCAACTGTGAATTTGTGTCATTCTTCAGTGTGACTCAGCGCTCCAAATGTTGAGGTTAGCCACGTTATTGAAATGTCTTTACAGGCATATGAGTCCTGTTTTTTTACAGTTTAATTATAAGAGAAATATATAGTTTAGGATTGTTAATTACATCAAATCAACACTTGAAAACTTTCACTGGTTGGGCGATGAGGAACGTGGAGAACACAGACTTTTCATTTTGAATCATCTTGTGAAATACAAATTGTATTACAGTTGCAGAACAATGTTCAAAGACAAGTGTAGTAGAACACTCTCAAAACTGAAAATGATAAAAAAATATGTAGTTTATTCATATTGTATTTAAGTACCAAATAAAGATTCTCTGTTAGGTTGCACAAATAAGTTTCGTTGCCTTGATCACTCTACTACGTTTAATTAGAAACAAGTACTGCTTGTGACAATAGTACATGTGCTGACTGTAAAGTTAAGATGTTTACCATCAATTTTATTTTTTACTCACGATATTTAAAGTTTCACAATATTTCTTTTTTCGAAAATATCGTTGTTAAATGCTAACATGAAATTATATTCGTTTACAACTAACAGTAATCAAATGCAAAATGTGGTTATACTTCAGAACGCTTACAGTAATAAGAAGAAAGGAAGCAAAATCAGTTTCTTAAACTTATTTACAGTCTCAACATGAAAAATATATTGTCGTTATAACTCACCTAATCCCTATACATACTCTGTACAAAATAAATAATTATGTCAGACGCGAAACACACTGCTCAGTGCAATATTTGTCAGTAAATAATGGATTGTATTTCAAAGACGTTGAGAAGATTTTGAAAACTTTCTAATGTTAACCTGCATGTGGAGGTCTTTTTTACCACCATAATCTGTATCAGAAGAGCTGAATAAGAAAGAGGAAATAGACGGCATGGAAGGCGAGCGTAAAACTTATGCAACTGCATTACATTCTGCATTGAAACAGTAACTCATGAGAAACGTTTGTGTGTTACTTTTCATTTATTTCATTTCGCATATGATTGTGAGAAGTATTCCTACAGTAGAAACAAACTTGGTTTGTAGAATTACAGGAGAGAGTCTACATTCTTCGACTGAAAACTCGGGAAAAACCATTGCCGATCATGGTCTACAGTCAGCTGTGTGACGAATGCATTTCGCGCGCAGCCCTCTAGCCGAACACAAATCAGCGTCATTCACGTCACCGAAGATACAGCGTTGCCAATTCCGCAACATGGACAGGTCAGTTAGCATTTTAGCGTCGCCTGCGACATCTGTTGACCGACGGGAAAACTATTTTTACAGTTGCCTGTTCCGCCGTAAAGACGGTCAATCTGTTTCTTACGTGATGTGGGGTGATACATTACCCATGTTAAAATGGACCGCTTGCCAATTGCGGAAAAGGCCGATGTCGTGTTGAAGTATGGCTATTGTGATCAAAATGCCCAATAGCCTGTGCTATGTATGCTGCTCGGTATCCTGGACGACATCATCCAAATGTCCGGACCGTTCTCCAAATAGTTACGTTATTTAAGAAAACAGGAAGTGTTCAGCCACACGTGAAACGTCAATACCGACCTGCAACAAATGATGATGCCCAAGTAGGTGTTTTAGCAGCTATTGCAGCTAGTCCGCACATCAGTAGCAGACAAATTGCTCGAGAATCGGGAATCTCAAAAACGTCGGTGTTGAGAATGCTACATCAACATCGATTGGACCCGTGCCATATTTCTATGCACCAGGAATTGCATGGCGATGACTTTGAACATTGTGTACAGTTCTGCCACTGGGCACAAGAGAAATTATGGGACGATGACAGATTTTTTTCACACGTTCTATTTAGCGACGAAGCGTCATACACCAACAGCGGTAGCGCAAACCAGCATAATACGCATTATTATGCAACGGAAAATCCACGATGGCTGCGACAAGTGGAACACCAGCGACCTTAGCAAGTTAATGTATGGTGCGGCATTATGGGAGGAAGTATAATTGGCCCCCATTTTATCAATGGCAATCTAAATGGAGCAATGTATGCTGATTTCCTACGTAATGTTCTACAGATGTTACTACAAGATGTTTTACTGCATGACAGAATGGCGATGTACTTCCAACATCATGGATGTCCAGCACATAGCTCGCGTGTGGTTGAAGCGGTATTGAATAGCATATTTCATGACACGTGGATTGGTCGTAGAAGCACCATATCATGGCCTGCACATTCACCAGATCTGACGTCCCCGGATTTATTTCTTTAGGGAAAGTTGATGGACATTGGCTATCGTGATCCACTGACAATGCCTGACGATATGCGTCAAGGCATTGTCAATGCATGTGCAAACATTACAGAAGGCGAACTACACACAGTGGAGGGGAATGTCGTTACACATATTGCCAAATAAATTGAGGTTGACGAACATCATTTTGAGCATCATTTCTCAGAAATGATAAGTTCACAAAGGTACATGCATCACATTGGAACAACCGAAATAAAATGTTCAAACTTACCTACGTTCTGTATTTTAATTTAAAAAACCTACCTGTTAGCAACTGTTTGTCTAAAATTGTGAAGCATATGTTTGTGACTATTACAGCGCCACCTATCACAAAGCGAAAAAAATGGTCCAGCTAAAACATTCATATTTCTTTATGTGCTACACGAATTTTTCGTCTACAGTTTTTTATTGTGTGCTTTGAACATTTATTATTATAATGTTACTGTTGAAACAGTTATATGTGGGAACTATTTTGTATAAAACGACTGTTTACAACCATACACATTTGTGGACGCAGTGAAATAGGTAACATAACGTGAAATACAACGTAACCACCAGTGTTTTGTCATTTTATTTCTTTCATTTATTTTACAGTTTCTCTTCCACCATTATTATGAATGAATCGATGGAAGACATTGAGCCCAGAGGAAATTTTACTCAGTTTAGATTCTGTTGATGATGCCAATTGTTCTAATTAGGATGTAAATTATAAGTGATCAAGACAGTGATATTCCTGATGACGGATCTGATGATGATAGTGTTGTTGGCGATGACATTGTTGCTAGTGATGATTTACCTGTTGATAGCGCAATTCAGTCAATAACAGTGCAGACCAATAGTGCAACTACAAGTACAAGTTCCACAGTTTCGAATTCTCCAATATCTACTTATACTGTATTATGTGGTATCCAAACAAGGACAACGACTTTGTTGGTAACATTCGTGCATTCTGTGGCGTTTACAAAAGTAATAGTGCACTGGACGTGATCCTTAAAGAGACAACAACGTACGTTTTTTCAAATGGTGAGTGCAATTTCTCTGTGTCAGTAAGTGAAACTCATTGGTTCTTAGCAATTAATTTGATTATGACATATATAAAGTACCCAAACTATCGAATGTACTAGTCAAGTAACCCACTTTTAACAAAGGATCTTATTGTTGACATTATGTCACTAAAGATATTTGAGAAAATAAAAACGTATTTACATTTTGTGGACAATGACGAAATCCCTGCCCGCATCTCATGGTCGTGCGGTAGCGTTTTCGCTTCCCACGCACCGGTTCCCGGGTTCGATTCCCGGCAGGGTCAGGGATTTTCTCGGCCTCGTGATGGCTGGGTGTTGTGTGATGTCCTTAGGTTAGTTAGGTTTAAGTAGTTCTAAGATCTAGGGGACTGATGACCATAGCTGCTAAGTCCCACAGTGCTCAGAGCCATTTGAACCATTTTTGAACGAAATCCCTGAAAACGACACTGACATGTTTGTGAAGGTGAAACCTATTTTGGGAATACCGAAAGAGACAATTTCAGGGCCAGTAACTCCTACTGAAGATCAATCTATAGATGAAATGGTTATCCACTTCAAGGATAGAGGCAAGGCAAAACAGTATATAAAGTCTAAACCAAAAAAAGTGGGGATTCAAAGCATAGGTACGCTCTAGATCAGATGGATATGTGACATTTTTTTGAGATGTACCAAGGGATAAAACAGGAACAGAATAACACACTGAGTCCTAACTTTGGTCCTCTTGGTAACAATGTTGTAAGATTGAGCCAGGGGCTAGAAGGAAAGAATCACAAGATCATTCACTAACAGCTAAAAACAGCTAAAACGTCCAGCCCTATCTTACTTGCAGCCTCTGCCAGCTCTACCTTCTTCCCGGAGTTGCCCCCATTGATATTAATAGCTCCCCATCTCATTACCATTTGTTTGCCAAGTCGTATCTTAGGAGTCACTGGTTTGTCAGTTAGAGGTGGGACTCCGTAACCTCCAAAGGTCCGAGGCATTTTTCTCTGATTGTTGCCAGCATCATTCTTGACAATTTATTCACAACAGTCCCATTGCTTTTGTATCTGAAGCAAAAGAAAATTCATATATTGGGAACTATATGGTCGAACAGACTGAAGGGTAGAGAGGGTAAATTGACTAACAGCAAAGCCCCTAATGAAATCAGGTCGAGGTTCAATGTCTATTGCTACTTCTAACGACAAAATTACAGTTGTGCGTTGGGTGGATAGAAACATTGTCCACATGATATCTACCTTTCCTGGAGGGATACCGACTGATACTGTCCAAAGATGGGATGTGAAGAACCATGCTCGCATAGATATAGAAAGGGCATGTGCTGTACCATGCTACAACCAATTCATGGGCGGAGTAGACATGACTAACTGAATGGTTGCACACTACCTGCACACAATGAAGAGCAAGAAGTTTGATTTGAGAATATTTTTCCACTTTTATAATGTTGCATTAGTAAATGCATGGATTCTTTACAGGACACTGAAAGAAATATTTCTTTTGTGGAATTCAAGGTACCAGTTGCTACAACAGTTATAGAGCTTGGAAACCTGCAAAGGAGGTGTGGCAGACCATGCTCACTTGATGAAAAGGCAACGCACTGGATGTTCTGCAGATATAAGACTGGCTGGAATAGCCCATTATCGTGCAAAAAGGGAATGTAAGAGTCCTCCTAGATGCAGAGATAAAAACTGCAAAAGAAGAACAAGAAACATTTGCAAAAAATGCAAGGTTCCTGTTGCCCAGAATGTATGGAGTTCTTCCACAATATATGACGTGAATAATTTCGTGTTACTTGAATTTTGCAATTATTTATCACATTTTTTGGTTTCATTATGTTTTCACCATGTTTGCTCTAATGGAACCTGCTATGCACCATGTACACAAATATGGCCACTTCCTATTTTCATTGTTCTACAGTAAATTGAAGCATTTGTTGAAAAAATATATTTCTAATGACTTCCATATATCTCAAATGTAGTGTTAAAAATAATGGTCAGAATTGAAATTATTAAAAAAATTCGTTTCTGAAGAGATTGAACTGTCCTCTTAGGCTCTTCAGTCACAGCAATTCAAGCTCTCCTCTTACGTTCCTTCCTAACAACAAATTCGGAAATCGATAAATATTTATTCCATATTTCGTTCTCAAATGAGACTGTATGTAAAGAACATCCTATAATGCAGAATATAGGTCTATTGCATTTATAAGAAAGTAACAGAACGTGTTAAAAACACTAATATGAAAAAAATACCATGTAATGGAATGCAAATTAACAACTTTCGACTCCAGAAACCACAATGTTATTCATTGTGCTAGCAGTTAAGCAAGCGATGTTACACTCTGGTCTTGGTTAACATACTCAGTTTTGAAGGCTTGTAATGTCGATGCGTTATTTAGTGGCATTTAATGATAATGGTAATGTGTTTGTGATAAATTGCCAATGTTCCACTACATTGAAACCATATTCTGCAAATTACAAAACAAATGTGTTTCATTCGTAATTTGTAAATTGTTGATAATAATAACTCACTCCTAAGGAACACTCTTCTATGAAGGCATTAATCATCGATAAATCACTACGTGAAATTTTGTATTGTGGCAATATTTATAATAAATGATGCATTTTTGTAAACCTCCTGTATGTGCTCATGAAATCGTGTGACACGCCCATGTTGAATGCTAATCAAGGTTGGTAGCCGATCATGGAGTCATCGATATTGTGTGTGACGCCAAAATGACGTCACATTTGTGGGAACTTTTGTGAAATGTGTATTACTGAAATATATGAAAGGAGAAAATGTTGGTGTTGTATGAGTACATTGAAGTACTGATACCACACTGAGCTGTTTTGATTGCATTTTGAATAACCGTTTTAAGTCTACTTTTATGTGTGAAAAATGCTTAGGATTGTTGAGCAAAATCTCTGGTCATGTGCAGCAGCCATTTCTTGGTATTCATACACATAAAAAGTAAGAAATCCTAAGGTCTAAAAATGGCCTTTTCTTTTAACAGCAGTTAACCTCAGACAAGACTGGTAGAAGTTAAGCGTTTTTCCTTCTTGTACATTTCTGGTAGCTGATAGGTACTTAATTTATTATCAGTCTGTTTGTTTTAAACTGTGTTATACTTCCCATATGGTACTATGAAACATGAAGAAACAGTTATGTGTTTTATTCAAAATCCAAATGATCGTGTAATATTCCACTCTTGGAGTGTGTGTGTGTGTGTGTGTGTGTGTGTGTGTGTGTGTGTGTGTGTGTGTGTGTGTATAAATAGGAAGTTAAGTGTATGCTAACAGCAATGTTAAATGAAGGCCTGTGAAATATATGAAAGCTGGAAAAATATGACATGCTGCACTAGGCGAAATTTCAGCACTTATCTTAAATGTATATTTTGTAGAAGTCTGATACAGAACACCTTCGTTCCTTACAAAGGCATTCTCACATCTCCATTGCATATTCTGCTTTGCAAGTAAGTTAACAAGAAATCAACAGACAGATTGTATCACAGTAATAGGAAACAAAAATCGGACTCACACTGTAATCATAATAAAAATTCAGTTGTGTTTTTGGAATTTAGTTTCAATTTATTGCCTTTACCATTTAATTAATAGGCATATAATATTAGTACATAATATGGGATCAAATTCATTTGTGTGTGTCATTGTCCACTTTCCTTTATGTAGGTGCCTATAAGGTTTATCTTCATAAACAAAAGAGATGTATTAATTCATACAGTCGTCAGTTGAATGCGCCAAAGATAAACACACCAAAAAAAGTTTTGCATCACCTCGGTTCCGAGAGTTCTGGAACCTCTAAAGAAAATTGGAATAGAGATAATCATAAACATCATTTCCGCTCTTTTTATTGCTCATGAAAACCAAACTGCATGCTGTACCACCATACAGCGAGACCTCAAGAGGTGGTGGTCTATATTGCTGTACACACTGGTACCTCCAATACCCAGTAGCGCATCCTCTCGCATAGATGCATGCCTGTATTCATCGTGGCATACTATCCACAAGTTCATCAAGGCACTGCTGGTCCAGATTGTCCCATTCCTCAAGGGCGATTTGACAGAGATCCCTCAGAGTGGTTGATGGGCCACATCTTCCATAAACAGCCCTTTTCAACTTATCCGAGGCATATTCGATAGGGTTCATGTCTAGAGAACATGCTGGCCACTCGATGTGCACGATGGGGGCGCGAATTGTCGTCCATGAAGATAGCATTCATGTATCGTACAGTAGTTATAGCGCCTTCTATGACCACCAGCAGTGTACGTCAGCCCCACATAATGCCACCCCAAAACAGCAGGGAACGTCCACCTTGCTGCACTCGCTGGACACTATGTCTAAGGCGTTCAGCCTGAATGGGTTGCCACCAAACACGTGTCCTATGATTCTCTGGTTAAAGGCTCATGCAACACTCATCGGTGAAGAGAATGTGATGAGCGGTCCATTCGGCATGTTGTTGGGCCCATCTGTACTGCGCCGCATGGTGTCGTGGTTGCAAAGATGGATCTCGCCATGGATTCTGGGAGTGAAGTTGCGCATCATGTAGTCTATTGTGCACAGTTTGAATCGTATCAAGACGTTCTGTGGCTGATCGAAAAGCATTATTCAACATGGTGCGGTTGCTGTCAGGGTTCCTCTGAGCCATAATTCGTAGGTAGCGCTCATCCACTGCAGTAGTAGCCCTTGGGCAGCCAGAGCGAGACATATCATTGACAGGTCCTATCTCTCTGCATCTCCTCCACGTCCAAACAACATCACTTTGGTTCACTCCGAGACGCCTGGACACTTCTCTTGTTGAGAGCCTTTCTCTGGCACAAAGTAACAATGTGGATGCGATGGAACAACGGTATTGACCGTCTAGGCATGTTTGAACTACAGACAACATGAGCCGTGTACGTCCTTCCTGGTAGAATGACTGGAACTGATCGGCTGTCGGACCCCTCTGTGTAATAGGCGCTGCTCATGTATGGTTGTTTACATCTTTGGGTGGGTTTGGTTCAAATGGCTCTGAGCACTATGGGACTTAACATCTGTGGTCATCAGTCCCCTAGAACTTAGAACTACTTAAACCTAACTAACCTAAGGACATCACACACATCCATGCCTGAGGCAGGATTCGAACCTGTGACCGTAGCGGTCACGCGGTTCCAGACCGAAGCGCCTAGAACTACACGGCCACACTAGCCAGCAATGGGCAGGTTTAGTGACATCTCTGAACAGTCAAAGGGACTGTGTCTGTGGTACAATACCCACAGTCGACGTCTATCTTCAGTAGTTCTGGGAACGGGGCTGGTCCAAAACTTTTTTTGATGTTTGTATATTAAGACGTATTATGACACATTAATTTTATCTGAGAGGGCAGCAGAAAAATTAAAAACAATGCACTTTCAGATTTTTAGAAACCTTATCTTGTTTTAATGCTAGTAACATAGCTCTTCTGTTCTCGTCCGCTGTGACGCATAGACATGAATTTGTTCTCTCTGTGTCTAACAGTTAAAAGTGGATAATTCATGAAAGAAAAGTATTTTGTTTTTACAAGCTTCAATTGTAGCAAATTTTTTGATGAATGGGAATAATCCTCAAGAAGACGACCAGCAAATTGTCATTGGTATTATTGTGCTATGAGAGAGAAGAGCTAATTAAAATTAATAGGAAGAGATTTTTCAGGGTTAATCATTTCGAGTTCATGTTGCAGAAGACCGAAAGCAGTACATATCGTCATGTCCTGAATAGTTGTATGAAAATAAAAAAAAATACAAAATTAAAAAGAATCTTTAGCAATTGTGAGGCACTGCTGAGTACGACACTATCATCATACCTTTCTCTCTTGCCTAATTAATTGCATTTTTATAGAATGGCAACCGCTCCTTGAATGGTGCCATAGAGAAAGAGGATCCGATTATTGTTTTGTAGAGGACAAGGGGTTATTTTTAGGAAATGTGGTGCGAAACTGTGATTTAGTGTGTTTCAGTGCGCAATCGGCCAGCCTCATGGCAGACGGCAGACGAAGGCTGGCCGGTGCGTTATGCAGGTGACACAGTTTTGCAAAGAGCGTCGGTATGTGTATACGTGCACGGCAGCCATCAACAGCCAGAACGCAGCATTAGTAGAATTACGCAGGCGTGGGCCGCATGTGGCGCGGTTGCGTTAGCCAACTCATCGTAAACATTCCAATAAACACGACGCCGCGTAACTGGCGGATTCAGGGCATCAGACGTGGGCATCGGCATCGGTTCGACCGATTGGGCGTTCGGTAGCTGTTACGTCATCATCATCAGTGACGCTGTCCCCGAGGACCGGCCAGCAGAGGGCGTTGCCCGCTGCTGCACCGGCGACTCCCGGCGTCACCACGAGCCGCATCATCTGCAGGAGGCTAGCTAGACCGGGCCTCGTGCTGCTAACATCCTACCGCCTGCGCAACCGCTGACCGAGCACGGCGTCGCATCCCCCGGGCTGTGCGCATCAGCACGTCTCCACCACGACACGAGCGGTGGGCCTGAGCTACCGGAAAATGTATTGGAAGAATCAACAATAAAGAGGAAGATTGCTAAAAACAGCCACCTTCTTCTACCCAGCCACGCCCTACAACCCCGACCACGTCACCCGCTCCGGTCATCCATTACAGTTTAAATGTTATATAACTGTATATTTTGTAATCTTTCATTATATTAAGTGTAACTGTCTTTTTCCGTTTCATGGTTGGAATATTGTGGCCATCTTAACGGAGGAGGGGCAGATACATGATATACATAAACCAGGAAGAACTAACTGCATAACTAATATCGAGAGTACCGAAAAGAGCATCTTGAAGGTAGGAAAATTTACGACATATTTCTTGCATGACTGCTCTTAGTAGCGCCTCTTCCAAGAGTCAACATAGCGCCCTTTTCCATCTTACATCTCCATTTGAAGAATTTTTTTCCGAAACGTAGATATTCATGTTAAGAAACTATTTTGATGTTGAGAAGTGTTAATTTAGCACAGCAGTTCGGAGACCCTAGTCAGAAGTTACATACTGACCTCTCAAATGTATTAATGGCTAAACTCGTAAACATCTGATAGGAATTGAAAGCAGAGATGCTCGCTGACTTATTCTAGGATACAAATAACTTGAATCAAAAGGTCTAAGTGATATACAAAATAAAATGCAACAGGCACAATCGCAAATATGTAAGAATTTGGGCACCCTGACAGGTGCTGTAAACTAGCTGCAGCCAGTACATTAAGATTCATCAGAAGAGGTACCAGAATTGTCAAAGCAACCAGATAATTTCAGTGTAAACTCTCAGTTTGTGCACGAGATCAGGAAAGAATTGACAAAAATGTAACAGAATTAAAGGATAAGGCTGAAGCACACATGCTAGACCAAGGTAGTACTCTTGTGCTATAGACAGATGAAGAACACAGAAGTTACGTGGAAGTAGTCGAGGAGGTGATGAAGGAAAAAGAGGATGAACTATTGGCTAGGATAGATTTGGCCGTTAAAGTAGTGGAGGAAAAGTTATGTAGTAGCTTAGTCAATGTTGTAAAAGTAATAAAGTAAAATCCGACGCCAAGCAGTCAAGTGCCTTTAGACCAGATAGATAATCCTAGTACCTACCTGCAGTTTGTTACAAGCCTGTCAGACGAAGTAGATTGTAATTACAGATGCAGCAGGTGCTGCCGACTACTGTACCAGTCACGCAACTGTACTCAGAATATAATCTCATGTGCCAAAACAATACCATACTGGCAACAGAGAGTGCTGCATGTCTTTCCTCCATATTTAGCAGATGAAGGTTTATTACGGCATAGACAGTTCCCTATTTTTTCATCGGAAGGCAAAAGAAAGAACATGGTGGGCTTCATAAGGACCTTTCGTAATGTATTGTCTAAAAATTGGAAAGAGGGACAGAAATCAGTTTTGTACATGCAAGGCAATGTCTTCCTGTTGTGGGTCACGGACAGGGCAAAAAGACGACCACACTTATCAACAGTTTGAGGGAGCATTTTTGGATAGTTTGGTCTGCCGTAGTACATGGGAGGTTGTGCCATGAAGTTTTTAATCCATCATCATTCAGTAGCAAACATTGGGGGCTAAGAAAATATTGTGAGAGGTATTTGAATAAAACTCGATACTGGTCGAATCCAGTCTCCCAAGTGGAAACGTTTAAGATTTTGAAAAGCTGTCTGCTAGCCCACATCCATGAAAAATTAATTACCATTCCAGAACATGACTTACAGTATTTTGTAGCGGTACTTGATTCCTTTGACCTTATTTATGAGGAATGGCCAGTGCAAACGCAAAATGTCAAAGCACAGGCTGATACCCCAAGATTTAACTAATGGCCAGATGAAATGCTAACAGTAACCAATACAGCTGGCAACTGTACCCTCCTCGGAACAATTGTAATAGCAACCACTTCGGCAACAGGAAAGGCCAAAAATGTAAATGAAATTACAAGAACAATCAGGGAGAAAATTTTAACCGATTGGGCTATGCTGGTCAGAGGGGGTACAGCAGCAAGAGCACAATGCACTGCCGACTGCTGGAAACAACCAGTGTGGCAGTTGGAAAGGAGAAAACACAAACAGAGAATCAAACAATCCGCTAAAAGCTTGTTAGAGTCACCATAACCACAATTATGTTTGAAATATTGGGCAACGCCATCGAGATTTCGAATCAAGAGCTGCACATGACACAACTGGAGGAACCAAACCCACAAAGTACACTTGGTTGACATTATTTCAAATGAGGAGGTCAATACTGTGGTTAGCCAGGAAAACAACAGGTCTCTATAGGCCCCCATTTGATGACCAATAAAGGGGTTGGAACCATAAAGATAATTAAAAACTGTTTTATTAGATATGATTATAGTGCAGATTTCAAAGATTAATTGTCCCAGGAAGATTCACTAACCATTAAAGGGAAGGAGAGGAAACAGCGCAAGCAATAATTAATGCCCAAATATTCGACATACATGTACCTATGGTATTAGATACTGGCACCATAACTAAAATGATATATCAGCGACTATTTGATGAATTGCAAAAGCGAGGCTGCATACCAGCACTTCCAGTTCAGAACCGCAAAATAAAGACAACAGTAAGAAGGAAGTGTAATGTGGTCAAATTTCAAGCATTAATACCTGTTAAAATTGATAATTTTTCTTTACAATGTATTATTCTAGTGGTTGAGAAATTAATAATAAATTGATTTATTGGTGAGGACACTTTAAGAAAATGTCAGGTACAAATTGACATTGGAAAGGGGAAAAACTATTTTACAATAAACGACCAACAATTCTCAGCAGATTTGGTTAAAACAAGCACCAATGAAAATAAAGGAGAGCACGCCTCATACAAGTATTTTATACAGCTGTCATGTTTTTAAATATACAAGGGGTTGAGCAGCTACCTGAACAGGTCATAGATCCTAATATGCTATGCAACAAGGTAAGTGATTCTATGTGCTTGACCAAAGACCAAAGACAGGAGCTTTAGTAACTGATAGTAATATATGTACATATTTTTGGGAGACACACTGGTGTAATAAAAGGATATAAATATAAAATGCAGGTGTGTCTCCACAAAACTTTCTGCTTTTCTGCCTACACTATTCCAAGGGTGAACAAAGAGGCAATGAGAAGGGTATTTAATAGAATGATAATATTGGGAAATTATACAGCCTTCTTTCTCCCCATACTGTAGTCCTGTCTAGGCTAATGGTCAGCCAGATGGTAGTGTCCACCTCATTCTTGATTCCTGATGGATAAATAAAATTATTGTACTAGTTAGGACATACCCTGATAACCTAGAGGAACAATTATTCAAATTCCTTAATGACAAATATCTTACTAATAGATCTGAGAGCCTCATACTGACAGATTTGCACCACATGACGATAGCCAAAAATACACAGCCTTTGTTTGGGGGGGTAGAACTTCTGAATTCTGTATCTTACCATTCGGCCTGAATTCAAGTGCGGCCGTATTAATTTCCGCCATGGATCAAGTCCTGGAGCCTGAATTACTTAGAAGGACAACTGTTTATGTTGATGATCCACTAACACCCACCCATTGGGCAGAAAATCTAAGATTGTTAGTGCAAGTCCTATACAGGTTTTCGAAGTTTGGATTCTCAGTCACACTAATGATATCTCATTTTGGTAAAGAATGGGTTAAATTCCTTGGCCACATAATATCTCCACAAGATATACTCCCAGACCCATGCAAACTTGGCGCAATCAAATACTGTCCTCCACCACACATTACGATGCGGCTAAAGGCTTATCTAGCCCTGGTATAATTATTTAGAACATCTGTACAGCTTTTGGAAACTAATGCCTTATTAAATATTCTAAGAAAGAACCATCTATAGATATGGACTTACCAGTGTCAGGTGATTTTGGCAGCATAAAGGAAGTTCTGTTGAATGACAATATTTTACACCATCCTGATATGGCTAAAGATTTCTGTTTATGTACTATTGGATCCTATCAAGGGCTAGAAGCTTGTGTGACACAGATCAATGACGAGGCTGGGGAGCTTACCCCAAAGGTGAGTAGTTTAGCTAGTTGAACATTGTCTGAGTCTGGATAGTCATATTCCATAACAGAATTCGAGGCTCTCGCAGTAATAGGGGGTTTAAAAAGTTTGAACACTTCCTGTTGGGGTAGACTCCCTAAGGTTTATTGCGACCACCAGTCCCTGTCCTTTGTTTTAATATTCAGACTGTTACATCAGAGAATAGCCAGATGGTGCTTGTGCTGGCGAGAGTTCAACTCTGAGATTTTATATACTAAAGGTAACCAAAATTTAATTGCGGATGCCATGTCAAGGCTACTACGGGGACTTGACAAAGTCCTAGAATTTATGGAACATGATTCAGAAATCAGGGTTTAGTTAATGCAAAGTAAGACGCAAAACCATAACACATCAAGATGTGTAAGAGTATGGAACAGCTGCAACAAGCAGATCCAAGATGGCGGAAAGTAAGATTGAAATTACTACAAAATGGCGATGATAATTTAAGGAATTTTTTTATGCTTTACAAAAGGGTCTTGTTTCACTAACACCACCCACATCACAGCCAGTGGAGTGTTTGTTTGCCAGACGACTAGGAGGACTATTTTATATTGCATATTCAGAATGTCTGGGGTCACTATGGCGTTTCCAAGTGCACTAGTAAAATAAATACCTACTGTTATTATCCTAGATTGCGGCAGAAGGTCACACAGGTGATACAAAAGTGTATTATATGCCAACAGCCTAGACATTCAAACAATCCCAAATTAATCGAGCTGCACCCAATATTGGCAATACGACCTTCAGAAATAGTATCTTTGGATGTGGGTGGGACCTATCCACAAGGGAAAGGAGGAATAAAATATATTGTTTTTTTTCAGAATATGTCAAACTGTATGCTATGCTGTCGGTGACTGCAAGTAACATCATTAGAAGAATCACAGGAGACTGTCTCTTGAGGAAAGGAAAGCCAGAAATATTATTAACTGATAATGCATCATATTTTGTAGATAACCAATGGAAAGAGTTTATTAACACTAACAGAATTAAAAACATACTAGTCTGATGGAGAGAATATTTAAAGAATTCAGTTGACTCATCCACACATATAACTCTAAATACACACAGAATAGGCTGAATATGTTGCACCATTCCAACAAAGTTCCACACACCTCTACTGACCAGGAAGAAGTATAGCAAAGAAAGAGATCTTACGGAAAGTTAAATGGCAAATTGCAACTCCTATATACAGGACCATTGTCATATCTAAAATCCCACATCCAGGCTCTTATAGGTTTGTTTACCTGAACAATGGAATGGAAAAAGGACTCAAGTCATAGTTATTTAAGATTTCGATTAAATGTCCTTAAGCCATAAAAAAAAAAAACCTGAAACACTTCCATCGCTGAGCGCGAGATTTATTTTAATGATCTGTGCACTCTGTAAATGCACTGTAGTAATATGCCTGACACACAAAACACGTGATGTAGTGAAGGGCGGGAGGCATGACACACTCATAGTGAGGCTAGGTTACAGGCCAGCATCTGCTGAAGCATAGTCCAATGCACTGCATAGCCAGCAGCCTGAAGCAGCTTAGCAAAGGGACACCAATCAAACTGTATTTTAGAAACTTTACAATGTAAATTAACAACTGCAGAAAAGAAGAGTCTACAATACAAAGCTAAAACTGAAAGGAGAGAAGAATCAATCTCAGGAATATTTACAGCAGATAGAAGAAAAAAAAATATACAAAAATTATCTACAGACTATATTACTATGTACACTATATATACATTTACTAGTGACTATATAAAAGCTACGCTAGACAGTATAGGAGGATATCTATGTACAATGAAGGAAGGAATAGGTGTAAAGTTTTGAATAATCTAAAAAAGATAATGATATTGTGGCCTGCCTCTGACAACACTTTTAATTTCAGGTGCAATAGGTAAATCAAAACGAGAGCTCCATTGTAAATCTTCGCTCTCTTGTAATACGAGATGATGATGAATACAGCTGCATACTGAAGGAAAATTAATATGTGTATATGGAAAAAAATGATGCATTAGTAGCCACTGAGCAACTATGTGCTTAGTTTTCAGTTAGTATTAAGTTTCCTTCCAGTGAATGCTGCACGAACACTTAGGTGTTAGGTACCAAAGCAAAAGGGCCGCAGCATATCATAAAAATTATAAGTATTAAAATATGTGTGTGACTGTGACATTGTGGATGTGTGTGTATGAAAAGGCTACAGTACGTCAGACGTTATGAAAGTTAAATTGATGTCTTGTACTGCAATCACAGGTGGTCAGACCAATACAACAACCGTAAGTTGCTGATAAGAGCACCAAGCACGTGTATTCATGGTACATTTGCACATGATCACGAGCTACCCGAACACTGTCTTACAGTTATTCACTAACACAATCTTCATAACGACATATATATACAGGGTGATTATAATTAAACTTTCAAAAAGCTGTAGAAATAACAGCACTGGTCACAATGACGTCAAATTGCGACGGAATATTATCGGAGAAGTGGGAAAACGTATGGCAGAAGTGTGAAAATGGATCGCTAGATGACGCTGTATGTGTTAAATACGTAAATAAAACACCTGTCATTGGCATGATCCATTGAAGTTGGTATAAACACGCCAGGTACATGGATTTTCCTCTTTCGCGTCTGAGACGTTCGCCATGACCGTCTCAATGCAGGATCGCGCTCTGCTTGTAAAGCTGTATTACAAGAAAGATGACTGTGCACACATCGCTCTGCAGTAGTTCCGGACACTGGATGCTTGAAAAAAGGTGTTGACCCGATGACTGCCGTGGGTCTGGAGGAAGTGATTCGGAAATTCTAAAAGACGGATTCTTTTGGTGTGCAACCTGGTAGAGGGAGGAAACGAATTCATTCGACGTCAGTGGAAGCAGTGGCCACAGCAATATAGGAGGAGACGAGTGGTGGTGTGCGAACGTGTAGTGCATGGAGAATTGTCCATTCATTGGACATACCCATGAGCATGGTGCATAAAACCCCACAAAACATCCACCTTTGTTATCAAAATGGTTCAAATGGCTCTGAGCACTATGGGACTCAACTGCTGTGGTCATCAGTCCCCTAGAACTTAGAACTACTTAAACCTAACTAACCTAAGGACATTACACACATCCATGCCCGAGGCAGGATTAGAACCTGCGACCGTAGCAGTCGCACGGTTCCGGACTGCGCGCCTAGAACCGCGAGACCACCGCGGCCGGCCCATCTTTGTTATCCATTCAAAATTACCAATGTGCACGAGTTGCTTCCTGTTAACCTGTCAGCAAGAGAGAACTTTGCTTTAGAATTTCTTGCTCACATGGAAGTGAACATTGATTGGCCGTGGAAGATTTTGTGAACAGACAAAGCTCCTTTCCATCCGACAGAATGTGTCAGTACACAGAATTGTCGAATATGGGCAATGGAGAATCCGCATGCGAATCAACCAGTACTATTTCATCCTGAAAAGGTCTCTGTGTGGTGCGGGTTTACAGTGTCATTTATCACAGGACCATATTTTTTCGAAGAGATAGGTGTAAGCGCTATGAGTGACTTTTGTGCAGCCACGTCATTCCAGCTCTCCAACAGCATGGATGTGTGGTTGGGATCATTTTTATGCAAGATGGTGCACCTACGCACATTGCAAATCCAGATAAGTAGCTGCTGAAGCGCCATTTCGAAAATGCTAGGCTTATCAGCCGCCATTTCCCTACAGCCTGGCTGTCCCACTCACCTAATCTTAATCTGTCTAACTGATGGCTGTGGGATTATCTGAAAGATCTTTGTACAGTGTTCCAGTTGCAAACTTAGCTGCATTATAGGCACACATTCTGAACATGACCCCAGAAATACTTTGATCAGTTGTGGAACATGGTGATCTCAATTTCAACTTGTTGCAGAAAACAGTGGACAGCATTTTGAACATCTTTTGCGCCAGTCACACGGAAATTAATGATCCAATTTGATTTTGATTGATGTTTTTTAAGCAGTTTTTGGCCTGAGGATAATTAAAAACTGGTGTGATTGATGCTTATTATGCAGTTTTTGGCCTTATGACAATAAAAAATTGGCCTCAGGACAGTTAAAAACCGATTTTTCTCATCCAATGTGATATGACCTTGGCTTGGTGGATGGGCTTACGAAACTAACAGTATCATACTTCTACACTCATGCACATCGAGCACTACAGTTTGTTTAACGTCAAATGTACACCTTAATGCATTGTCGTACTACTCATTTGTAATTTGTAGTCGACCACTATTAAATTATGATGCTTACAGCGCCATCTATTGCTAAATTTTGTAATTATTTATTTTTCTTGTGCCATACGTTTTTCCCCTTCTCCGATAATATTCCCCTGCAATTTGATGTCTTCTGACTATTGGTGTTATTTCTACAGCGGTTTGAAAGTTTAATTTTAATTATAATCGTCCTGTACACATCATAATACACAAGAGTGACTTGCTGTAGTGAAACAGGTATAAATCACAAACACTGAAGGACAATTATTGTAGGTATTTTCAGAAAGTTGATGTTGATGAAGAGGTATGGGGTAGATTCAAGGGAACATTAGTAAGTGGAGCAGAAGCAACAAAAAGAGATGGAAAGAAACACCCTGGTGGAATGATAAAACAAAGGATGTAGTGGTTCCAGAAGAGAATAGTAGACACCAAGAGAAGAGTATCAAGCAACAAAGAAAGAAGCAAAAAGAGTAGTGGCGGAGGAGAGAAGAAAGTGGATGGAACAGTGGACCAGAATGATGGAGGAGGGTTATATGGGATGAAGAGGGTACGACAAATTATGCCTGAATGGTGAACAAATGTGGCCAAGATGTAGAGAATAAGGAGGAACTCAAGAATATGTTGAAGGAGTATTTTGAAGAACTCCTGTCCCCAAATGGAGACCTGGATGAGGAGAAACAGACTGAGAAGAAAAAAGAGGAGGAACAGCAAACTGAAAAAGACCATACATGAGGAGAAGTGGATTAGGCATTGGGCAAGATGAAGGGGGAGGGGGGAAGTCAACAGGTCTGGATGAGCTAAGAGTAGAGATGATGAGAGCAGCAGGAGAGGTGGGGATACAATGCCTATATAGAGGAATGAAAATTGTATGGAGACAGAAGACGATACCAGAAGACTGGAAGAAGGAAATAATTGTCCCGATCTTTAAGAAGGGAAATAGAAAAGAGGGCAAGAATTATCAGGGGATAACATTGATGAGTCATTTTGCAAAGATTTTAGAGAAAATTTTGGAAGCACGAATTTGGACAAAATTAGGAAAGAGGAGAGAAGAGAAAACATGGCTTCAGAACAGGAAGGTCCATGGTGAATCTAATTTTTGCTGAAAGACAACTGCAGGAACAACATTATGAATATGGAATAGTTCTACTAATGACCTTCCTGGACATTGAAAAAGTGTATGATATTGTATGTAGAAGCAAAGTATGGAAATCCCTGGAGGGCAGAGGAGTATCAAAACAGATTATTTGGAGAATAAGGGAAATGTACCATGGATGTGTGAGCTGTGTGAAAGTGGGAGGAGAGAGACAGCTTGAGGCAGGGAAGTGCATTTTCACCGTTACTCTTCATTGTAGTGTTGGATGATGTAATGAGTAAAGTAGCAAAAGTAATTGGTAAGGAAAGATGAAAGAGATGGTGTGTGCATATGATCTGATGATTTTGGGGAATATGGAGGAGGAAGTATAAGAACAGTTGCATTTATGGGAACGAAAAGTACAAGAATATGGGATGAAATTTAGTATAAGTAATAGTGAGATGATTATAACAAGGACGAAAGAGAGAGGAACTACTGGAATAACAATTGGTGTGGAACGATTGAGGAGAGTGGAGAGTTTCAAGTGCCTATGAAGCCTGATGCAGGAAGATGGAAAAAACGACAGAAAAATAAATGAGCAGGGGAGAAAAGCAGAAGCATTTTGGAAGATTGCCAAGAGTGATATGGAGCAAGGATGTACCTAAAATCAGTAAAAGGGTTACATACCAGTCATACTATGTCCTGATCCAGACAATGGGTCCAAAACCTGGGTTATGTAAGGAAGAGAGATAAAGAAAGTACAAGCTAGTGAAATGAAATTCTTGAGGAACAGTATTGGAGTGACAAAGATACACAGGTTAATAAATGAGAGGATCAGAGAGTTAATGAAGATGGAACCATTATGGGAGATAGAGAAATCAAGGCTGAGATGGTATGGGAATGTTAAGCGAAAGGAGGAGAAGAGAATACCCAGGAGGACACATGATATGAAACTGGAAGGAAAGAGACCAAGAAGAAGACTGAGAGACAAATTGCTGCAAGGAGTGGAAGAATGCGTCCAGAAGAAAGGAGAAGACTGGACCAAGGTGAAGACGGAGGGATGGTGGTAAGAAAGAAGATGATAGAGAGATTTATATTCCAAACAGTCCCAGCCAGAGGCTGGAAACTGTCGAAGATGATCATGATGTTGATGACTTGTATAATATGGTATTGTACCATCAGAAGTCACCAGTAGGAAGGAATAAGTGAGTTAACAAAAAACGAATAAATATTCACCAAGAATGTACTCAGTGGTTCTCTTACAGATAAACAAAGGACTGGACTAACAGGGTAAAATGAATTCTTTTCTGTATAACCATCCCTTTAGAGTCATAGACACCTTCTAGTAGACTTACAAGAGGCATGGCTAAGTGTAGCTAAGTCGGCTTATCGTGATTTAAATGCCATGAAGATTTCTTCTCTTCACCTTCTGGACTGGCAGACCCTTGCATCAGATAGGATGTAGGAATAGAGGTTTATGGACATCATATGAAACTTATGTACACATGTCCTGTGAATATTCAAAGATGAAACTTAAACTGGATTTACTAATGTCTTATGTAAAGCAAAACTTAAATATGGTTAATGAACATTTAAAATCAAAGTTAGGGACCTAGGGCAAAAGGTTGTGAAATGTTACAAAATCGTAATGTAATGCTGCAAATGTCCAAGGAAGAGAGGGAACTATGAAGTAGTAACAGTTTTGAGTGGTGCTCATACTGCTGAAAATGTAACGTACCTCAATTTATATACATATGAATATCATACAAGTAACGAGAAACTAGATGTGTCTGTGATTCAGTACATGTAAATAATTAAATACTGTATAATAATAAATGATGTATAATTAAAATGGAAAAAACTAAAGTGTAGTGCAATTGCGTTATTAGTAAATGTTCTGCATGTAGGAAATTGCGCTATTCCTCATTCACTTTACTTTACATCACCTCTTTTTTTTGTGTATGTGTCCATCACTACATATATTTTAATTATTTTTGTCGTCTTCTGAAGGCTCTTAAACTCCTGTTAATCTCATGAAATAGGACCACGGACTTCCTCTCCTATATTTCAATTGTAGATGCAGGCAGCCGATTCCAAGAACACCAGTGCCTCTCAAGATGAAGGAAATCCTCCCAACTTGCCTTCGCTTCACTTCAATCCATCCTTCTGCATACGGGAGAGTGAAACAAAATCATGAACAAAGAAAAGTGAATGATGTTTTTTATTCATTTGTCTGCACCTTACTGCACATTCATAAATAACGTCTTTGCCAACGCTTATGGTCGGACCTTACTTCTGTCATTTTAGCTGTTTCATTTTTTTAAATAAATTTTAACTTTACCCTAACCAGGGGGCCCTTCACATGTTCCCACACAATTGTCCCCACACTGTACGTTGACGCTGCATGGAGAAGTACAGTATTTTTGCGTGTACATATTTATATTGACATTTGCCGATATGGGTCGATGTCATTTATTTGTCAGCTTCTCTATTATTTAATGGAATGGGTATGTCAGCTTATCCTATGTTTGTTGAAGTTCTAGAAGAAACTGAAAGATTATATACATAATATAATAGTTCATTACGTATTTGAATTTAGCTCGCTGACAATAATGTTCAGTTTGCTTCAGCCTCGCTGCCGGGTTTTGCACTAGTAGGTTTGGTGGCTAAGCACGAGACGCTAATAGTCAATATGTGGCTGCGACCATTGTACGTGCTACATTCGTTTCCTTAGTGTTGATTTCATATTGTCCCACAGTCACCAGAGTATCACGTATTGAAGAATTGCTGTGGCGTTTGTCTTCAGTCTGAGAGCAGTGGATGTGCTTATTGTTCAATATCCGACACTGTGGCAGAAGATCTCCATTCTTACGACACGGGCGTCATTATTACCTGTCGTACTCGCTTTTTCAATTGAGAGAATAATCGACGAGGTAAGTACTGGTTTGAAAAACTATATTTCACTTATTAATGTATCAGGCATTGTGAGACACAATGCTGAGAGATTACTTTGTTGCACACCTGTGTTAATGTCACCACACTTAAGCGTCCACTTTGTTGAAAGACACATAAAGCCATACAAAACATTATACAAATTGCTTGTCTTTATAGTTCACTCCTTTACATGGAGTTTGGTTTACAATGAAACTTCATACAAGTATTGAGTTACAACAATGTACATAACATGATAGCTTATACCTGTGGTTGACATTCCATTCATCACTTATACTATGAAAATAAATTTCTTAAGTTTTAAACACCATAAATTTTTCATTAATTGGGTTCTGTTACTACAGTTTGTTTGTTAGTTTTAACTTATTTTCGTTCACATCACATATACTAATTACTTACATAACACATTATTGTGGAACTATATGATACATTGTGGTAGATATGACACATTTGTACTTCATTTTATAAATAAGCTTTTATCACTTACGGGAGTTCATTTCTTTCTTAAGTAGAGGAGGGAGAAAAACATACAAAATAATGAAAAAACATTACCAACTGCCGGCCTAACTACGCTTGGCGCCGCCTTCTTGTTTGGGAAGGAAGAAAGGAAATACTCATGTACTAGTTCAAGGATTATGAGGAAATGTTATTCGTACACTCGTGAACTAGTTGCCATTGAACTCTTATTTCACAGAAATGATGTGCACTGAGGAATCAGTCGTGTACTAGCATGTTATTTCTCCATGCACTAGTGGTGCTTACTTCAATTCACGTGTAGCTTAGTGTTAATTATGAAGGAGCTTCAACCATCATAGACTTATATTTCTGGGCTACCTGGAAACGTCATTATTTTCCCTTTCATGTGACACAATAAAAAATAATTGGTTTTTGTAAAATCACATACTTATGTGCTTATGTGTACTCGGCAGTGAATAGGTACTGGTAAAAGTCAAAGAGTAACTCCCACTCATTCATTTGTTTTGTCTGGAACATCAGTTTTTTAGGTGTGAAACCTGTTGAAGAATATGGAAGGTTATTAACAACTTACATGAAAGGAGTTACTTATTCTGCCCATTGGGTCTGTTTGTGAGGGGTGTATGTCCTAATAAACCGATTAAATTCTTTAAAGGCTCGTTCTACTGAGCTTGCTTCTCGGTGAAACAAGCTTACTAACACATGCTACTACATATCTTACTCTTCCTTTACTTCTTGGATATGGACCATCTATGTCCAGGGATGCTACATCTAGAGTATTGGGTGTAGCTCAGTATACTTTCACATATTGGACTGTTTTCATTTTTGACATATTGCACATTTTCTTATACCTGTAGGGCTGGCCTTCAAAAATTTGGGAAATAACAAAGTGTTGCAATTTTTTCACCAAATTTGCCTATTTCATAATGTTGCCATACTTCACATGTGTGTCTTATAAATTCATCGACATAATCTTCAGGAATACACACACACAACATTGATTAGATTTTTCATGTTTCATATGAAACAAAATGCCCTTTTACTCCTGATACCATTTGCTTACCTTTCCACCTTCATCTTGGTTAAGGATTTGCATGACTTAACTCCATCTGCGTTCTTGCTGTCGTATAAATTCCATTTGCTTACAAAACTTATGGTAATCAGACTGTTGTGCTGTACCTTGGATTAATAACGTTTTGATTTCTGCATCTTGCTCTGTTATTACACTAAACTCCTCTAAACCTTGTGGTAACGTAGACAAGGCATCTGCAATAACATTCTGACTTCGTTTAATATAAATTATCTTGAAATTGAATTCTTGTAAATATAGGCACCACCTAACTAACCCACAGTGCAAAAGTTTATATGTTAACAGAAATGACAGTGACTGATGGTCACAGTAAACTTTGGTATTCTTAACCCACAAAAAATATTCAAACTTTTTAAATGCTCTTATTACAGCTGAACTTTCCAATTCTGACACAGATTAAGGTCTTTCTGCTTCTGATATTGTACAACTAGCAAAACTGATAACCTTGGGTACTTCTTTACCTGCTTTTCCTATCATCTGGAACAAGCATGCCCCCAGCACATGAGATGAGGCATCTGTGCATAGACAAAAATTTTTGGACATGTCAGGGTGGCTAAGAATGTTTACATTAACTAATGCCTGCTAAATGTTATTAAAGTCCTCCTGGCGCTTATCATCCCACAACCAAGTAACAAGGTGAGTAATGCATCACTGTTCATCAGTTGCTATGGTACGAATTAACGGAAAAAAAGGATGCTTGTCCTAAATATGTTATTAGTATTATTCCTTGAAGCTGGATAATTGCGTATGGTATCATGTTTTTGTGGGTAAGGTAATATACCTTGTTCTGACATAACATGACCTAAAAATTTTACTTGCTCCTTACCAAAACTAGACTTTTATTAAAGTGGCTGTTACTCCGTAATCTGCAAATCGTTAAAGTACCTGTTCAATCAGCCTGATTTGTTGTAACCAAGTTGGTGTGGCTGTTCGCATGTCGTCTATATAAACAGTGACCTCACTAAGGAATTCTGGTCCTAAAACCTTGTCCAGTGCAGATATAAACTCACCTGTACTAATGTTCAGTCCAAGAGGTAGAACACGGAATTCACAGCTTCTGCCACCACAGAAAAATGCCGCACATTTTCGACGTTCTTCGTCGAGCATTATTTGCTAATAGGACGCCTTGAGATCGAGTATACTGAAGTATTTGCTATCGTAAAACTTTAAAAGCTGTTCATCCAAGTTGTCAGGTCTTATGCATACTGGTACTAAAATCGTATTTATAGCTCTAGCATGGAGAACTAATGTTACAGATCCGTTTGGTTTACTTACTGGTAGTATAGGACTACAATAGGGTGAAAATTAAGATTGTATAACTCCCCATTTAATCATATGATTGATCTCCTCTCTTACTGCCTCTCATTTTGCCCATGAAACAGAATATGACCTTACACAAAATGTTTCATGTGGATAAACATCAAATTTATATTCATAGTCTTTGATTACTCCAGGATCTTTACTGAAAACATTTGCATACTTAATAACAAGTTAGAAAGTTCTTGTCATTGCATAGCATTTAGTGTTTTAGTTTTTGGTTTTATCATTCACTTTACCTTGCATCGCTTCCTTTTTTGTGTGCACCCATCACTACATATATTTTAATAATATTTGTCGTCTTCTGACTCTTGTACTTCAGTCAACTTTACAAAATATGGCCATGGACTTCCTACATCTACATCTACTTGTATACTCCGCAAGCTACCCAACGGTGTGTTGCCGAGGGCACTTTACGTGCCACTGTCATTACCTCTCTTTCCTGTTCCAGTCTCGTATGGTTCGCGGGAAGAACGACTGTCTGAAAGCGTCTGTGAGCGCTCTAATCTCTCTAATTTTACATTCGTGATCTCCTCGGGAGGTATAAGTAGGGGGAAGCAATATATTCCATACCTCATCCAGAAACGCACCCTCTCGAAACCTGGCGAGCAAGCTACACCGCGATGCAGAGCGCCTCTCTTGCAGAGTTTGCCACTTGAGTTTGTTAAACATCTCCGTCACGCTATCACGGTTACTAAATAACCCTGTGACGAAACACGCCGCTCTTCTTTGGATCTTCTCTATCTCTTCCGTCAACCTGATCTGGTACGGATCCCACAATGATGAGCAATACTCAAGTATAGGTCGAACGAGCGCTTTGTAAGCCACCTCCTTTGTTGATGGACTACATTTTCTAAGGACTCTGCCAATGAATTTCAACCTGGCACCTGCCTTACCGACAATTAATTTTATATGATCATTCCACTTCAAATGGTTCCATACGCATACTCCCAAATGTTTTACAGAAGTAACTGCTACCAGTGTTTGTTCCACTATCATACACTCCTGGAAATGGAAAAAAGAACACATTGACACCGGTGTGTCAGACCCACCATACTTGCTCCGGACACTGCGAGAGGGCTGTACAAACAATGATCACATGCACGGCACAGCGGACCCACCAGGAACCGCGGTGTTGGCCGTCGAATGGCGCTAGCTGCGCAGCATTTGTGCACCGCCGCCGTCAGTGTCAGCCAGTTTGCCGTGGCATACGGAGCTCCATCGCAGTCTTTAACACTGGTAGCATGCCGCGACAGCGTGGACGTGAACCGTATGTGTAGTTGACAGACTTTGAGCGAGGGCGTATAGTGGGCATGCGGGAGGCCGGGTGGACGTACCGCCGAATTGCTCAACACGTGGGGCGTGAGGTCTCCACAGTACATCGATGTTGTCGCCAGTGGTCGGCGGAAGGTGCACGTGCCCGTCGACCTGGGACCGGACCGCAGCGATGCACGGATGCACGCCAACACTGTAGGATCCTACGCAGTGCCGTAGGGGACCGCACCTCCACTTCCCAGCAAATTAGGGACACTGTTGCTCCTGGGGTATCGGCGAGGACCATTCGTAACCGTCTCCATGAAGCTGGGCTACGGTCCCACACACCGTTAGGCCGTCTTCCGCTCACGCTCCAACATCGTGCAGCCCACCTCCAGTGGTGTCGCGACAGGCGTGAATGGAGGGACGAATGGAGACGTGTCGTCTTCAGCGATAAGAGTCGCTTCTGCCTTGGTGCCAATGATGGTCGTATGCGTGTTTGGCGCCGTGCAGGTAAGCGCCACAATCAGGACTGCATACGACCGAGGCACACAGGGCCAACACCCGGCATCATGGTGTGGGGAGCGATCTCCTACACTGGCCGTACACCTCTGGTGATCGTCGAGGGGACACTGAATAGTGCACGGTACATCCAAACCGTCATCGAACCCATCGTTCTACCATTCCTAGACCGGCAAGGGAACTTGTTGTTCCAACAGGACAATGCACGTCCGCATGTATCTCGTGCCACCCAACGTGCTCTATAAGGTGTAAGTCAACTACCCTGGCCAGCAAGATCTCCGGACGTGTCCCCCATTGAGCATGTTTGGGACTGGATGAAGCGTCGTCTCACGCGGTCTGCACGTCCAGCTCGAACGCTGCATTGCTGCGAAAGGTGGATATACACTGTACTAGTGCCGACATTGTGCATGCTCTCTTGCCTGTGTCTATGTGCCTATGGTTCTGTCAGTGTGATCATATGATGTATTTGACCCCAGGAATGTGTCAATAAAGTTTCCCCTTCCTGGGACAATGAATTCATGGTGTTCTTATTTCAATTTCCAAGAGTGTATAATCATACAATAAAGGATCCTTCTTTCTATGTATTCGCAATACATACAAAGAAGAACATGATGAACCTATTCGTTGTAGCATCGATAATCGAAGTACGCACTAACTACGGCTCACAACTCTGAAGTTATGTGAGAAGCACTTTCCCAGCAAACTTTGTGATAAATCCATATATAGCTGTGTTACCAATGAACTCACAAAGTGTGTGCACAGTGTACACCATGTGGCATGCAAGAACTTCTCCATGACCATAGCACGCAACGGTTGTACTCCAATTAGGGGAGCAAATTTTTTACTTCCAAATGCGCTTGTTGTTAATTATTTTTAAACATAAATATGTATATTATAACTCTGACATTTCTTGGGCAATGAACAAATTGAAAGGTTGCTCACCAATAAAGGCCTTTTGTAGCCATACAGAAAAATTCATAATTTAAAATGTTAAAAGACAGAAAATTGACGAAGTTGGATTGCACTACTACTGTATTCCGTCATCTAGGGATAATGGACCATGTCAGTTCACAGCAGGGGTGCAGTTGTGTAGGTACCTATAAGGGTATTTGAATAGACAAACCAGATGTATTAATTCATACAAGTGGCAGTTGAATGCTGTGGAAGTTACATTGTCATATCACTCATTAATGTAATCTGAATGGGCAGCGGAAAAATTAAAAACGATCTACCTTCAGATTTTTTCACCACCTCTCTTGTTTTAATGCTTGTAACATGACTCTTCTCGTCCACCATGGTGTATGGATGTATATTTGTTCTCTATGTGTTTAACAACTAAAAATTGAAGAGCTAGTCACAGAAAAGTATTTTATATCGATGAGCTTGAAGTACACCACTTCCCGTCTGTGCACATCATGAACCATTGCAGCAAATCATAGGCTGTACAGGAATAAGTGTCACAAGGTGCCCCCTGCATTGTAATGCTGCGAAAGAGAAGAGTTAATTATAACTAATAGGAAGAGAACTTTCGAAGCTAGTCATTTCTAGTTCATGTTGCAGAAGACTGAAAACAGTTCTTATTGTCATGTCTTGCATGGTGTTTGTTCGCTAAATAAATACCTCAAAAAAAATGTTACCATTAAGCAAATATGTACTCTAGCCGAAAAGAAAGAGGGAAATAAATATACACAAACTGGTAAAAATGACAATGAAGCAGATGGTGTAATCGCTAATGTGCGGCAAATTCTGCATTTTTAGCACTTTCAAGGGCACTTGCTTGCTATTAAGGCGTTTTACAATGTTATCACAGCAAATATTTGCTACAAGAGAGTCGCCAATACGATAAGGTTCCATATAAAACCCAAAGATAGTGGTGGTTGTCCTAGATATCACAAAATGTTGCATGTGAGCTGTGACACTTGTCACAAAGAAACAAAAATGTTTCTTCATTTCTCTCTTCAAAAATAAAGAGTCTAATTCATTCGATGTTCATTCGATGTATTGAATTGAATTTGTTATGATGATTACCAAACATACAAGGTGCGAAACTAAAGTAATGAAACTGATTTTCTTTGCAAGATGTGGCAACCCTGCAGGCTTGTCTAGGCACAATATCTCTGCACTTTGTCTATAAACTGCTTATTGCCCAAGCGGCACATTAATGCAACTGCTCAGTCATGAGTTGTCTGTAATAAGTTAACAAGTGTTTGTGTCTCTCTTCACGGAAATGGAACCGCATAATGTTGCGCAATGGTTGTATTTCTTTTTGCGTTAAATTGGGTGAAAACGCGATGTTAACTTACGGTAAACTTCAGAAGGCTTTTGGAGAGGAGCTCAAGTTTTTCGTTGCCATAAAATATATAGTGAAGGCAGAACGAATGTTGAAGATGAATACTGCAGCGGACGACCATGCATTCTTGTGTAATTCTTTGATTCCAAGGGAATTGTTCATAAAGAGTGGGTGCCTCCTGGACAAACAGTTAACCAATATTACTACAAAGAAATTTTAGAAAGACTTCGTAAAAGAGTTCTTCGTGTCTGTGCCAACATTTCTGATAATTGGATTCTGCATCATGATAATGCGCCAACCCATACTGCTCTGTCAGTACAGAAATTTTTAACCTCAAAACAAATTTCAGTACTACCACAGCCACCTTATTCACCAGATCTCGCTCTGTGTGACTTTTTCTATTTCCAAGAGTCAAAACGACGGTCAAGGGATATCATTTTCAAACAACACAAGATGTCCAAAAAGCTGTGACAAGGGTATGGAGGATATTACAGAAGATGAGTTCCAGAAATGTTACCGTCAATGGCAGAAGCGCTGGAAAAAGTGTATGGAATCAGAAGGAAACTACTTTGAAAGAGACAACACTAAACTTGACTAAAACGGTAAGCAACATTTTTTTTTCACATCAGTCTCATTACTTTATTGTCGCACCTCGTATATACCATATCTACAGCAAATACGAAGAGAATCTGTCTCTACCAGCAACGTGATGACATCATAAATGTACAATACGCTTTATGGACAAACCTACGGCGTCCAAAGATCACGTGACCAGGGTACCATTCTGAACAGTCGTAAGTTGGTTTTTGATAGCTGGTAGCCCTGTTGACAGCTTTTAACTATGAGGAGCTAACGAATGCAGGCGAAAACAATAGCTGTCTATAGAGCTTCTAGACGCTGAGGGGAGATTTTTACAAAATCGCGTAACATGACTGGTTATAGTAGGCGCGCGAAGCTCCTGCTGCCAGCCCACTGGAAATGTCAGGGATATTTTACAGCGATTCGACTAGGTAGACAACACACAATCTGTTTTGCCCATCTTAATGCTCACTCCAGAGATGGAATAGAACAGAATAGAATATTTATTCACGTTTCAACATCTTTACATGCGACTGGTGTCGTCACTCTACTCTATGGAAATCACCAACAATTTGAAATAACCTGTACTCGAAAGAGAGAGAGAGAGAGAGTGAGAGAGAGAGAGAGAGAGAGAGAGAGAGACAGAGAGACAGAGAGAGAGAGATTACATGTTCCCTTTCCCCTACAGACAAAGTACAATATCAAAATAAAATAAGGACTCCCACATATTCAATAATATTGTCAAGCATGAGGGAGCATATAGACATATAGTCAGTACTAGAAATATTGACATGCAGTATTGACGACCGTCAAAAAATTCTCAGTGTTGTCAATACACAGTGAATGTGTGAGGTTAAATAATGATCATTTAACAACATTCTCCGTTCAGATAATGACATAGCTACTTGAACCAGCATTACTGTAGACTTTTGTGTTTTCAGTTCACCTTTGTGTATATTATATCTCAGACTCAGTTCTTCAAGAAAATATTTACTAACGTTTCATGGGATGTCTTATCATCCGTGCCACTAAGAAAGCTATAATTATCTGTACTGATTGTTGGATGATTAAAGCCTCCTCCAATGATTACAGTATCATTAGAGATGTCATGTACAAGTGAACTGAGGTTTTCTTTAAAGTTCCCATTACATCAGGAGGAGAATCTGGTGGTTGATAGATGGACATTGTGTCCATCTTGATAATGAATGTTGCCCCAACAAACTAATCATGGAACTTCAATTTCTATCTCACCGGTTTTGAGTTTTTTGTCTGCAGCAACAAATACACCACCTCCATTTCCTGTTTCCCTTTCCTTTCAGCATACACTTAAATTTTCCTCAAATAATTCACTACTATAGCCTTCAGGTTTTAATCAGCATGTTGTTCCTGATATTATGTGAGCTTCAATGCTTTTCAGGAGTGCTTGAAACTCTGTCACTTTGTTGTAAATGCTTTGATAGTTAACCACTAAGGTTTTGATATTATTATCTGTGGGATGTATTTCTGTTGATCATGCACTTATACTTATGGGTTTACCACAGCTATCGTTATCTGTATTGGATGGAGATTCACCTAATCTGAAAAATCATTGTGTGCATACCACACAAATCAGCTCTACTCTGGTTCATTCGACATTATAGACATAGAATCGTTTGTTTGTTTATTTGAAAAATTAACATTATGTCAGAATAATGATGCTAGTATTCAACTAAGTACGTGAATAGTTTATAAAGTAGCAAATTGTTCTTCGGTAGTGTAACAGGTACATGTTTCTAGCATTCGCCAGTTCCTTATAACCAGTTACTTGTGATAGGATAACACAATGTAGCTTTAAGTGACAGAATATATTAAAAATTATTATAACTGGAAGTGTGAATTTGGTTAGGTTCATATTACAGCAGAACAACGAATATTGTAAAGGTATTTTCATGTCAGTATAATTAAGTGTAAATATTATGGTGAAATGGAAATTTATTTGTGTCCTTAGAAATTTAAAACCACTCCTGACTATCATCAAAATCCAATATAAACATAACAGTGTTTATATTGGCGTTATTTTTGAGTAATGACTGTTCTGCACAGTAGAATATACACTCCTGGAAATTGAAATAAGAACACCGTGAATTCATTGTCCCAGGAAGGGGAAACTTTATTGACACATTCCTGGGGTCAGATACATCACATGATCACACTGACAGAACCACAAGCATGTATGTGGAAACATGGCTTGAATTTTACTCACTGTAGTATATGTTAATGAATTACATAGCAGTTTACAAAAACGCTTCCGCTTCGAAAACTATGTCATACATTTGCAATGCCTAGTACGAGGGAAGCCTAGGAGAATTAGCCTGATTTAATCTTCATACCACCGAAAAAATGTATGAAATAATATTTGTGTCAGTGGTATTGAGAAACAGCCAAAAACGTTAAAACTGAAGAAAGCTCCAGGTCCGATGGAATCCCTGTCTACATTCTGTACTGAGTTTGTGATTGAGTTAGCCGCTCTTCTAACTATAATCTATTCTAGGCCCTCGAATGGAAAACCGAGCCTGGTTCCTAGAAAAAAGCACAGATCACACCCAACTACAAGAATGGTAGTAGAAGTGATCTACAAAACCATCGTCATATATCACTCACATCGGTTTCTTGTAGAATCTTAAAACATATTCTGAAGTCAAACGTAATGAGGCATCTTGAATAGAATGACGTCCCCAATGCCAGCCAGCATAGATTCCGAAAACATCTCTCACGTGAAATCCAACTCGCACATTTCACACATGACATACTGAAAGATTTTAATCTAGACAATAGATAGATGCAATTGTTCTTGACTTCCAAAATGCATTTTACTCACTACTGCGATTATTGTCAAATTACTATCATGAGCGATTTCAAGGGGAAGTTGTGGCTGGAGTGAGGACTTTTCGTAAGGAGGACACAGCATGTCATTTATCATGGTGTGTCATCACCAGATGTAGAAGTAACTTCAGGTGTGCCCCAGGGAAATGTGTTGGGACCCTTGCTGTCCATGTTGTATATTATGATCTTGCATACAATATTAATAGCAACCTCAGACTTTTTGAATATGATGCAGCTATCTCTAATGAACTAGTATCTAAAGGAAACTCCATGAATATTCAGTCAGATCTTGATAAGATACAAAATGGTACAAAGATTGGCAACTTGCTTTAAATGTTCAGTAATGTAAAACTGTGCACTACACAGAACGATAAAACATAGTATGCTATGACCATAATCTCAATGAATCACTTTTGGAATCAGCCAACCTCGTAGGGATATGAAATGGAAAGACCACATAGGCTCAGTCATGGGTAAAGCAGGTGGTAGATTTAAGTTTATTTGTTGAATATGGTGGAAATACAATCAGTCTACAAAAGAGATTGCTCACAAATCACTCATGCAACTGGTCTCAGAATATTGCTCAAGCGTGTGAGACCTGTATCAAATAGGACTAACAGGGATAATGAATATATTCAAAGAAGGGCAGCACGAATCGTTACAGGTTTGATTGATTCGTGGGAGAATGTTAGACTGATGCTGAAGGAACAGAAGTGGAAGACTCTTGAAGACAGACATAAACTATCCCAAGAAAGTCTGTAAACAAAGTTTCAAGAACTGGCTTTAAATCATGACTCTAGGAATACACTGCAACCTTCTACATGTCACTTACATAAAGATCTTAAGGATAAGATTAAAATAATTACTGCGTGCACAGAGGCATTCAAACAATCATACTTCCTGCACTCCATATGTGAACGACATAAGAAGAAAACCCAATAACTGGTACCATGGGACGTACCCCTTGGAACTTCATGGTGGCTTGCAGAGGATAGATGTAGATGTAGAAATGCATGTCAGTTTCATCGACTTCTCACAACATAAACAATTTTTTTACATCAGTTGTATAAACAGAGGCTATTCTCTCCAGATAGATATAATTACTTCACACATCTCCAGATGTAGTAACTGTGTTTGCTGATATTACAGAATCAAACTTCTTGGTTTCGAATGATCTGCCTAGTCTCTCGTCAACAGCAAGAGATTTCTCATTAAGATATTTTCCTCTATGTTTTATTATGTAACAACATTGACAACTTCTCGTATAATGTACACATAGGTTCCTAAAGTAATTTATGAAATCTTTCATGACGGTAATTCTGATTTCAGTCAACAACTCAATGTTCGACAAGTCGCTCGTCTTTTTCAGAAGTTTGCAGACCAGCTTCCTCTTTTTCGTTGTTTTCTGTTGTTACAGCATGCGCTGTCTTTCAGGTGCCTGACGTATTAACTTCGTAAAATCGAGCTCCCAACTGAAAATTTGACAATAACATTGATGGTGTATCAGTTGCTCCAATATATTGAAGGTTTGACAAGCTAGTATTGTCAATAAATATCATACATTTGTAGACCCCTTTAATTTTCAGTAATATGTTTTTACTTAACGAATGTAATTTCTTTTTTATAAAACTTTATTTTTATTTTTGTTGAGAATGGAGTTATGATGCTACAAAGCAAGACTCTCACAGTATTTGAATATTAACGTTTCTCACTGTATATTCTTAAATTAATGAAATAAGCTGTGTCATAGAGAATCCTCTGTTGACCTCCAAAAATTGAGTATACAATAGGTGGACAAAAACTGTGTTCTTCTGGGGATAATCTGTCCTTCCAAGAAACCCCCTACATCTATCCCTCCCCTTCTCCTCCCCCGCCCAACACGGAACTCCCTTCGTTGTACTAGCACATATTTGATATAAAATTAATCAGATAATTAATTGAAACCATAAATTAATTATACACTCCTCCTCATTGGAAACCCTCCAGTCATTCTACACCACCCTCATCTGGAAATTGGCGAGAAAAGGACCCAGCCTGTGCTGGAGAGGAAGGATCTCATGACAGAAAATTCAATTACATAGCGACGATATACTGTTTATGTATAAAATTCAATTTTCAGGGGTTGAATCCCTTAATTTCGCGCGAGAAGCTCACATCCAGCAGCTGCATATCCTTTTTGAGTAATTAAACTGCTGTAGAGAGGAGGTGTTATCTTGGTGGGAAATTTTCATGGCTGTGTGCTCACCTTGACATGCAGGGATCGACTGAGCTAGTGCACAATTCCACCACCAGAGGGTATCCTTCCCCCATGCCCCCAGCCTTCGCCACCTTCCCTTATGTGATGCAGAGGAAGGATCTCAAGACGCGAAACTCAAATTAGTGTCAATAATAAATTGATGCATTGTCTTTTTTAATGAATTTGCAGGAGGTAGGGCTCCCCCACTTGGATAGAGCTCATGTCAGCACCCCACATGCCCTTTTCCCACGACATAATAGCTGTAAGCATCGAGGAATGAAATGAAGTGTGGTATAGTAGCCACCATTTGCGGTCTCTCATCTGTGTGTCTCTCATCTGGACACCACCACCAAGATCAGAAACCACTGAATGGCCTAATTACAGATCAAAATACTAAATACCAGCGACCATGGACTGGATATTAGCCTCCTTTGACCTTGCACCTCCAGACAAAGCCTCAATGGTGGCATTCTGTTGATCAGCAAATTCCAGACTCACTCCTTGTCTCTGTCTCTCCCAAGAGGCCACTTCTGTTTGTCTCTGTGACTCAAAGTTAGCAAACATGTAGATGAAGTATTTCATCTGTCCTCAGAATACTGTGTTCCTATGTCTGTCCACTTACCTGACTGGTAACGTGTTTGCCAACCATTCAGCTGGCCTGAATTCGATTCCTAGCTGTGTTGGAGACTTTCTCTGTTCTTGGTCTGGGTGTTGTGATGTCCTCATCATCAGCATCACCACCACCATCATCATCATCATCGCTGACATGCAAGTCGCCCAAAGCGGCGTCACCCAAAATAAGACTTGGAAAACGGCGGCCGAACTTCCCCAGAAGGGGCCTCCTGGCCAGCAATGCCACACGCTGTAAAGCGTCTTGCAAATTCATTTATGATGTCATCGCATCACTAAATCATTCAGACTCTCGACGTAGGTGCTATGAATTTGGTGCGTGGAATGAACCAAACTCTATATTTTTTGAGAGAAAAATGAAGAAACAATTTTGTTTCTTTGCAACAAGTGTCACAGCTTACATGCACTCATCTTGTTTTATCTGCTCCAGTAACCGCTATTTTTTTGGATTTATAAGAAACTGTATCGCATTGGCAAGTCTGTCTTAGTAAATATTTGCTGTGATAGCATTGCAAAACGGCTTCATAAGCAAGTGCCCTTTATGTGTTCCAAAAAAATATATAGAATTTGCTGCACCTTAGCGGTTATACCACCTGCTTCTTCGTCATTTTTCTCTAGTTTTTGTATTTTTATTTTCCTCTTTCATGTTTAGAGTACAATTTTGATTAGAGTCACACTTTCTTGACGTATTTATTTAGCGTAAGTTGTGTACATACTCCCACCACATTACAGACCAAATAGAACCAAAATAATTTCAGTATCTGATCAAAGGTACTACAAAGTCAATATTGAAAATATATACGAAAAATTTATTGACCTGTCGCTCCCCCCCGCTCCGCCCCCCTTCCACCTCACACTCAACAGACATAAAATGGCATGAAATGACAACACAGTTGCCTTCATAACATATATTATGCTTCGCCAGTGTCATATCTGAGGCGAATACCAAGTAACAGCACGAAGGTGTATAAAAATACAATTAAATTATCGAGTGTGGAAGGTATGATGACGGTATTATACATGAACTCGAAGCGATTAGTGTTGAAGATCTTTTGTGATTAATGATAATTACCTCTTCTGTCTTGCAGTACGACAATGCTGATGACGATGCGGCGGTCATCTTCTTGAGGATTAATCCCGTGCATCTGAAGATTTGCTGCAATGGTTCATAACGTGCGTAGGGGGGACCAGGCCTACCTGAGTATCATAGATACAAAACACTTTTCTTTCACGAGCTATGCACTTTTTAGTTGTTAGACACATAGAGAACAAATATACGTCTGTACACCACGGTAGACGAGAACAGAAGAGCTATGTTACAAGCGTTAAAGAGTTGCCGAAAATCTGAAGGCACATCGTTTTTAATTTTTCCTCCGCACTCTCAGATTAAATTAATTGGCGTAATACAACTTAATATATACCTTTGGCGCATTCAACTGGCACCTGTGTAAATTAATACGTCTCGTTCGTCTACACAGATAAACCTTATAGTTACCTACACAACTGCCCCCCTACTCTATACTGACTTGGTCCACTAATACGCGCGTCATTTACGACGGCGGCCCAGTTTAGGTTCGATCTGCGCATCTGACGTTTTAGATTAGATTAGATTAGATAAGTTTTTCGTTCCATAGATCCATGCTGAGGAAATCCTCGTGGATGTGGAACATATCAACCTTTTTTTTCTTTTTTTTGTAGCTGAAGTAACAATACTAATAGTATGAATATATATAATTCATCATTTGCTTCTATTAAAAAAAATTCGTCAATGGAGTAGATGGAGTTGGCCAGTAGTAAGTCTTTCAGGCTCCTTTTAAACTGATCTTTATTTGTAACAAAATTTTTTATGTTTGCTGGCAAATTATTGAAGATGAGTGTTCCTGAGTAGTGGACCCCTTTTTGAACTAAAGTAAGTGCTTTTAAGTCTTTGCGCAGATCATTTTTGTTCCTCGTATTGTATGTATGAACTGAGCCGTTTGTTGGAAAAAGAGATATATTATTTAGGACAAATTTCATTAAGGAGTAAATATACTAGGAGGCAGTGGTTAGTATACCCAGTTCTTTGAAGAGGTTTCTACATGACGTCTGTGAATTCACTCCACAAATAATACGTATTACATGCCTTTGGACTCTGAAAACTTTTGTTTGACTTGAAGAGTCACCCCAAAATATTATACCATATGAAATTATGGAATGAAAGTAAGCAAAGTATGCAAGCTTTTTCATATTTATGTCGCCTATGTCTGCAAAGACTCGAATTGCAAATGCAGATTTGTTAAGGCGTTTCTGCAGTTCTGTGGTGTGCTCTTCCCAACTGAATTTATTATCAAGTTGTAATCCCAGGAATTTAAGACTGTGAACCTCTTCTATCTGCTCTTCTTCATACGTTATGTATATGCTGGGTGGAAACTTCTTAGAGGTTGTGAAATGCATGTAGTGAGTCTTTTCAAAGTTTAATGTCAATGAGTTGGCTTTAAACCATTTACTAATATCCATGAAAATATCATTAGCAGATCTTTCTAGAGCCAACTCGACATACTATTTATTGCAATACTTGTGTCATCTGCAAACAAAACGAACTCTGCTTCTGGCAGTGTAACTGATGAGAGATCATTAATGTACACAAGAAAAAGCAATGGCCCTAAGATGGATCCTTGTGGGACACCACATGTAATTTCTTCCCATTCTGATGATGACTGATGACTTAATTCACTAGTCCCTTGTACTGACACCCTTTGTTACCTGTTAGCGAAGTATGACTTGAACCATTTTGGAGCACTGCCTATGACACCATAGAATTCTAATTTATTTAAAAGGAAGTTGTCATTCACACAATCAAATGCCTTTGACAAATCACAGAAAATACCTGCTACTTGTAATTTGTTATTTAATGAATTAAGTACATTTTCACTGTAGGTGTAAATAGCCTTCTCGATGTTAGAAATCCAAACTGTGTTCTTGATAATATGTTATTTGTGGTCAGATGGTTGAGAAGCTGCCTGTACATTACTTTTTCTAAAATTTTTGAGAATGCTGGCAAAAGTGAAATCGGTCTGTAGTTTGATGGTATCTCTTTATCCCCTTTCTTGAATAGAGGCTTAACATCTGCATATTTTAGCCAGTCAGGAAATGTCCCAGTTATAATTGACTGGTTACACAAGTAACTTAGAACTGTACTAAACTCACAAGAACATGCCTTAATTAACTTTGTTGATATTTCATCATAAGCACTAGAATGTTTTGTTTTCAAAGATTTTATTATGGAATTTATTTCTTTTGGTGAAGTGAGTGAGATATTCATGTAGCTGAAGCTATTTATAAAGGCTAGTTTCAGTTATTCAAGGGGATTATTTACTGATCCTGACAATCCCATTCTATCAGTAATGGATATAAAGTACTTGTTAATAGACTTGCCACACTATGCCCTTCGGTTACTAATGTGTCATCTACCCTTAATGCTATTTGTTTCTGTTTCTTTCTGGTTCTACCAGTCTCCTCTTTCACTATATCCCATATTGTTTTTATTTTGTTCCCTGACATTACTATCTTCTTCTCGTAGTGCATTTGTTTAGATGTCTGAATTACTTTTTGAAATATTTTACAGTATGCCTTGTATTTAGCTAAATCATCCGTATTGAAGCTATTCTTGGTCGACAGATACATTTACCTTTTTGTCTTACAGGAAATCTTTATTCCTTGTGTAATCCATAGTTTTATTATAGACTTCTGTTTAATTTGAATAACTTTTAGAGGAAAACAGTTTTCAAACATGGTACTGACATTTTTCATGAATGTATTATACTTTTCAATCATGTCATGGGCACTATAAACATCTTTCCAGTTCATATCTTTGAGCAGTTTTCTAAAACACTCAATTTTTGGTTGACTGACTACTCTCCTGTACTCAGACTTAGCAGTCTTGATAATCTGCTCAGAATTTACATCTAAAACAAGGAGCTGCATGTCATGATCTGATAGTCCATTTATTACAGGTTTTATGATATGATTTTGTTCCTTTGATTTGTGTATAAAAATGTTATCAATGGCTGTCCTTGAGGATTTAGTGATCCTAGTTGGAAAGATTACAGTGTGCATTAGATTGAAAGACAACATTACTAACTGCAGTAAATGTTTACTGGAAGATTGCATTAGGAAATCTGTATTAAAGTCACCAGCAATCAAAATTTCTTTGATTCTTCCTGTTAAATAACCCAAAAGAGCTTCTAGATGAGTTATGAATAGATTATAATTTCCTGCAGGTGCTCGGTAAATAGTTACTATTTTATAGGATCTGTTATGACAACCTACTTCTGTTGCACATGCTTCTAGATGCTGGTCCAAACAGAATTTATTAATGTCAATGTTCTTGAATTTATGGCAGTTTTTAATAAATGTGGCAACTCCTCCTCCATCCATATTTACTCTGCAGAAGTAGGAAGCTAGCTTAAATCGTGAAATGTCTATGCCAGTGGTCACTTGATGTTCAGAGAGGCAGATTATGTTAATTTGGTTAGATGAATTCATTTCATCAATAGAAATGAGTAGTTCATCAATTTTATTTCTGAGTCTAGGAATGTTTTGGTGTAATAAAGATAACAGATACTGCATACTAATGGGATTATAACTGCTTTGGCGAAGATGAACTAGCAGTTTCTGATTACTTTCTGTTAAACATTGTTTTAATGGAATCTGTCTGCTAAAATGTGACTCCTATTCATCTGTTTTCTCAAACTGAGTGTGTTTGCCAATCTCTCTTAAAACTCGTTTTCTTTCCCCCTTCCCTATCCTAAAAAAAGCATTCCTCTGACATCTGTGACCACAGGTATTTTACCACTTGTGACAGTGCCACCCCTTACGTTTTCTGCAATCAACCCAGACAGTTTTCCCTTCCCTTTCCTACTGAGGTGAAGGCCATGCCTAGTGTAGTCCCACCTATCGATAGCATCCAAAGAAATCCAACCAATATGGGACCCTATATCCATCCCGAGCAGCCACTCCAACTCCAAGTTCACCTTCCTGCCGGAAATCCCACACCCGTATGTTTCGTTGCTGATGCTACCTTCACCAGGTCACTCTCTATGGAATATTCAGAGTCTCTGTCAATGCTGTTTCCTGAACCACCCACTATAACCACGGCATCCTCCTTCGTGAAATCTTTGCATAGAGAACCTACATCCTCTGTTGCCTGACCCAGATCTGCACTAGGCTTGAGAAAGTTTGTGACCTGGTACTCTGGACCTAGATTTTCCTGCAGTAGTTGGCCAACACCTCTACCATGGGAGCTACCTAACAACAGAACTTTCTTTTTCTTTGCTAATTTCCCTACCTTTTTCAAGTCCTAGAAAGCTTGTTGTGCCCTTTCTACAGCTTCAGCTACATGAGGCTCATCCGATTCTGACTGAGGCAACAGGTCAACTCTATTTTCAAGATTTATGACAAAGCAGTCTCATGCTCTCCTTTGCCTGTTCCTCCTATTACCTGTTGCCACTTCCCACCTCTGTTCACCCTTCTCCCTCTTTAACCTGTCCAGTTCCTCCCTTGCCTTGTCTAAGTCAGCTTGAAGAGCTGCAATTTTCCCTTCCTGTTCTAGTATTTTCCTGTCTCTACTGCAGATCCTACAATACCTCTGGTGAGCCTCATTTATGTCCCCATTTCCCACGCCACTACATTCGCCCCAATGAAAGAAACTACAGCACCTATCACACCACACCCCGGAACTAACGATCCTACGGCATGTCACACACTTCTCACTCATGGTAAAAACAGAAATTCTATAAACTGATTTAAGTACTGACTAAAACGTAAACAAGGGACCCTACAAACTATTCAAGCAGATGTAAATAAATTGAAAGATTACTGAATAAAAAACTTGTGATTACATATAAGTTTAATTCACTGCTTACTTACGATTTGCACGCGTCACAAAACACAGTCAGCCAATGAACAGAGAACGACGTTGCCAGAGGTCGACTGCAGTGCAGAGCACGGACGAGTGTCTTCAGTTTTAGAAACGTTCAGTCATAAATAAAGTAACTAACTGAACAAAAAGAATGTCTTTATAGCAGAATTTCTTTTATAGAAAGTTAGGAAAAAGCATTCTTTATACCGATTGCTTCATATTCTATTAAACAAGCAATAAGCCTCCTAATTCAGGCGATAGCAAGGAAAGGTGTTTGTATCATCCTCACTAACCCCTTTTTCGCAATAAAGAACAGCAGTAATAGTTTATTTCCTATTGTACTTCGACGAAACGTGAGTGATACCAACAGTGTTTGTCGGTATTTTGCGTCATGTTTTAAAAACCTCCAGAAAGTCTTTTGGATTACGAGTTGCGTTAGCATAATGGTTAAAGTGTTTGGCTGCTGAGCGAAAGGTTCTGATTTTAAACTTTGTTCGGTGCTTAATATTTTCTTTATTTAAAAACAATATCTAAGTGTCTTACTTCATGAATTTTATTCGTTTGAATGTAATTTTTTGAAACTTCTAGTGGCAACTAAAATCGACCAAACGGAAAGTATACGCTGTGGACTTTTACCTCTGCAAACTCTTCAAAATTTCGTGCAATTGGTTTACTACATTTAATGCTGCACAATAACTGCGTTGAGTATCGTAATAAAATTAAGTTATTTATGGGGGGAAGGTATCAGTTAAGAAGATGTGTAAAAATCAAATTTTTGGACTAAATAGTTTTTGTGAAATCGAATGATAAGTGTGTCAAAGCAGTCGGAACACCATGTGTCTGCACAGGCGAGCAGTGCCGTGATGACAAAATTGCGCACAGCGCAGAATGCGGGGAGCACGTCTCTGTAGTAGCGAAAGGGTTAATGCGGCCGTGGTGGCTTTACTTCATGAACTGCGCGCTCCCCCTAAATGTAAGTTTGCTTGGCGCGTGCAACTGGCAATACAGCAATCTCCCGCGTCTGGGCGGGCATGCGCGAACCGCCAAGATAAACAAAAATTGAACTATAGCACTGGGCGACAGTATACAATCGCGGTGCAATCACACATTTTCAGTTTTCTGTTTTCAGGCATTTTACATTATGATTTTTGGCCTGTATAGCCACGAAAGACCTTTATTAGTGGCCAACCTTTTAATTTGTTCTTTGCTAAGACGTGTCAGAGGTATAATATGTACATTTGTGTTTACAAATAATGTACAACAAGAACATTTGAAAGTCAACATTTTTGATTCGCTTATTGGAGTATAACCGTTGCCTGCTACCGTCATGGTTAAGCACATGTGTGTCACTTGGTATACACTGAACATGCACTTTGTGAGGTCATTGATACCACATCTATTGATGGATTTATCGTGAAGTTTGCTTGGGAAATGTTCATCATGTTGCTTCATAGAGGCGTGCTGCAGAGTGTGCACACTTGCAGCACATTGCAGCGTCATTTCCGGCCCAAGGCAGTGGTTCCCCATCGCAGTTCACATATTTCACTGATCGAATCCAACTCGTGCATTCAGTACCACGTCGACACTTCATCGAGGTCAAGGTAAGTTCACAATGTTTTCAACTTTATTCCGATCATTTTGCTAAATGTCTGTCGCCCACAACTCTACCAAGCACTCGCACTTGTTTTTCACTACGACACATGGGTACTTTCATTTTTCAGTATTAACAGGATAACATGTGTACATAAGTTTCACATGATGTGCATAAACCTCCGTTCATACATCTTATCCGACGCGAGCGGCATTCATTCAACTTACCGAAGAGAAGAAAACTTCATACCATGCATGTTGCGATAAGCCAACACAGCTACACTTAGCTACACCTCTTGCAAGTCTCCTAGAAGATGTCTGCTAGTCTGCTGGACTGGTTATATGGAAAAGACGCATCCATTCTGCGCTGTTACTACAGTCCCTTGTTTACTCATAAGAGAACCATTGAGTATATTCTTCGTGGAAATTTACTCGTTTTTGTTTAGTGTTTCTTATCTACTGGTAAATTCTGACAGACAATACCGTGTCATTAAAGTCATCAAAATGGACCATTTGAAAATACCTACTATGATTGTTCTCCAGTGTTTATGATGTTATCTTTTTCACTACAGGATTTCTTTCTTGTGTATTATGTGTATAAATATGTCGCTACAAGGATTGTATTAGTCAGTAGCTGTAAGACAATGGTTGGGTAACTAGTGATCAGATGCAAACCATGAACACACATTCTTGGTGTTCTTATCAGCAACTTATAATATCTGGTCTGATCCGTTGTAGTTTGGTAATACGAGAGCTCAATTTAACTTTTATGACTTCTGACATTTTGTACCCTTTTCATACGCACAAATTCACACTATCACATTCACACACATATTTTTAAATTGACAATTATTTATATCACGGTACATTATTTATATCATGGTATAGTACCTAACAGCTACCACTGTGTTTCTGACTTATCCCAGGACGTGTTCATGCATCATTCACTGGAAGGAAACGTAATACTAACTGAAAACTCGGCACACAGTTGCTCAATAACTACTAGTGCGTCACTTTTTCCGTACACACATATTAACTTTCCATCACTACACAGCTGTATACATCGATCATATAGTGTTACAAGAGAGCAAAAGTTTATTATGGGGCTCACGTTTCAGTATATCTTTTGCACATGAAAATAAAAGTGTTGACGTAGGTGCGCCACAGTCTCATAATTTTTCATACCTTATACAAAACTTTACATCTATTCCTTTCTTCATTGTACATAGATATCCTCCTATTGTGTTTAGCGTAGCTCATATACAGGGTGGTCCACTGATCGTGACCGGGCCGAATATCTCACGAAATAAGCGTCAAACGAAAAAACTACAAAGAACGAAACTTGTCTAGCTTGAAGGGAGAAACCAGATGGCGCTATGGTTGACCCGCTAGATGGCGATGCCATACGCCAAATAAATATCAACTGCGCTTTTTAAAAATAGGAACCCCCATTTTTAATACATATTCGTGCCGTACGTAAAGAAATATGAATGTTTTAGTTGGACCACCTTTTTCGCTTTGTGACAGATGGCGCTGAAATAGTCACAAACATATGGCTCACAATTTTAGACGAACCGTTGGTAACAGGTAGGTTTTTTAAATTAAAATACAGAACGTAGGTACGTTTGAACATTTTATTTCGGTTGTTCCAATGTGATACATGTATCTTTGTGAACGTATCATTTCTGAGAAGGTGTCATTTCTGAGAAGGTGTCATTACCTGTAAATGCCAAATTAATGCAATAAATGCTCAAAATGATGTCCGTCAACCTCAATGCATTTGGCAATACGTGTAACGACATTCCTCTCAACAGCGAGTAGTTCGTCTTCCATAATGTTCCCACATGCATTGACAATGCGCTGACGCATGTTGTCAGGCGTTGTCGGTGGATCGCGATAGCAAATATCCTTCAACTTTTCCCACAGAAAGAAATCCAGGGACGTCAGATCCGGTGAACGTGCGGACCATGGTATGGTCATGAAATATGCTATTCAATACCACTCCAACCGCACGCGAGCTATGTGTCGGACATCCATCATGTTGGAAGTACATCGCCATTCTGTCATGCAGTGAAACATCTTGTAGTAACATCGGAAGAACACAAAGTAGGAAATCAGCATACATTGCACCATTAAGATTGCCATAAATAAAATGGGGGCCAATTATCCTGCCTCTCATAATGCCGCACCATACATTAATCCGCCAATGTCGCTGATGTTCCACTTGTCGCAGCCATCGTGGATTTTCCGTTGCCCAATAGTGAATATTACGTCGGTTTACGCTACCGCTGTTGGTGAATGACGTTTCGTCGCTAAATAGAACTAGTGCAAAAAATCTGTCATCGTCCTGTAATTTCTCTTGTGCCCAGTGGCAGAACTGTACACGACGTTCAAAGTCGTTGCCATGTAATTCCTGTGCATAGAAATATGGTATGGGTGCAATCGATGTTGATGTTGCATTCTCAACACCAACGTTTTTGAGATTCCCTATTCTCGAGCAATTTGTCTGCTACTGATGTGCGGATTAGCTGCAATAGCTGCTAAAACACCTACTTGGGCATCATCATTTGTTGCAGGTCGTGATTGACCTTTCACATATGGCTGAACACCTCCTATTTCTTTAAATAACGTAACTATCCGGCGAAAGGTCCGGGATACAGAGTAGCATACATAGCACACGCCCGTTGGGCATTTTGATCACAATAGCCATACATCAACACGATATCGACTTTTTCCGCAGTTAGTAAACGGTCCATTTTAACACGGGTGATGCATCACGAAGCAAATACCGCCCGCACTGGCGGAATGTTACGTGACACCAGGTACTTATACGTTTGTGACTATTACAGCGCCATCTATCACAAAGCGAAAATAGTGGTCCAACTAAAACACTCATATTTCTTTACGTACAACACGAATATGTAATAAAAATGGGAGTTCCTATTATAAAAAAACGCAGTTGATATCCGTTTGACCTATGGCAGCGCCATTTAGCGGGCCAGCCATAGCGCCGTCTGGTTTCCCCCTTCAAGCTAGACGAGTTTCGTTCTTTGTAGTTTTTTCGTTTAATGCTTATTTCGTGAGTATTTGGCCCGGTCACTATCAATGGACCACCCTGTATAGTCAATTGTAAATGTGTATTACTGTAATTAGTAAATAGTCTGTAAATACTTTTTCATGTCAGACTTTTTTATTTTGATTATTGTAAATATTCATGACAATAATTATTCTCTTCTTTTAGTTTTAGCTTTGTAGTGTAGACTCTTAATTTTTACAGTAGTTAACTTACAATATAAAGTTTCTAAAATATACACTCCTGGAAATGGAAAAAAGAACACATTGACACCGGTGTGTCAGACCCACCATATTTGCTCCGGACACTGAGAGAGGGTTGTACAAGCAATGATCACACACACGGCACAGCGGACACACCAGGAACCGCGGTGTTGGCCATCGAATGGCGCTAGCTGCGCAGCATTTGTGCACCGCCGCCGTCAGTGTCAGTCAGTTTGCCGTGGGATACGGAGCTCCATCGCAGTCTTTAACACTGGTAGCATGCCGCGACAGCGTGGACGTGAACTGTATGTACATTTGACGGACTTTGAGCAAGGGCGTATAGTGGGCATGCGGGAGGCCGGGTGGACGTACCGCCGAATTGCTCAACACGTGGGGCGTGAGGTCTCCACAGTACATCGATGTTGTCGCCAGTGGTCGGCGGAAGGTGCACGTGCCCGTCGACCTGGGACCGGACCGCAGCGACGCACGGATGCACGCCAAGACCGTAGGATCCTACGCAGTGCCGTAGGGGACCGCACCGCCACTTCCCAGAAAATTAGGGACACTGTTGCTCCTGGGGTATCGGCGAGGACCATTCGCAACCGTCTCCATGAGGCTGGGCTACGGTCCCGCACACCGTTAGGCCGTCTTCCGCTCACGCCCCAACATCGTGCAGCCCGCCTCCAGTGGTGTCGCGACAGGCGTGAATGGAGGGACGAATGGAGACGTGTCGTCTTCAGCGATAAGAGTCGCTTCTGCCTTGGTGCCAATGATGGTCGCATGCGTGTTTGGCGCCGTGCAGGTGAGCGCCACAATCAGGACTGCATACGACCGAGGCACACAGGGCCAACACCCGGCAGCATGGTGTGGGGAGCGATCTCCTACACTGGCCGTACACCTCTGGTGATCGTCGAGGGGACACTGAATAGTGCACGGTACATCCAAACCGTCATCGAACCCATCGTTCTACCATTCCTAGACCGGCAAGGGAACTTGCTGTTCCAACAGGACAATGCACGTCCGCATGTATCCTGTGCCATCCAATGTGCTCTAGAAGGTGTAAGTGAACTACCCTGGCCAGCAAGATCTCCAGATCTGTCCTCCATTGAGCATGTTTGGGACTGGCTGAAGCGTCGTCTCACGCGGTCTGCACGTCCAGCACGAACGCTGGTCCAACTGAGGCGCCAGGTGGAAATGGCATGGCAAGCCGTTCCACAGGACTACATCCAGCATCTCTACGATCGTCTCCATGGGAGAATAGCAGCCTGCATTGCTGCGAAAGGTGGATATACACTGTACTAGTGCCGACATTGTGCATGCTCTGTTGCCTGTGTCTATGTGCCTGTGATTCTGTCAGTGTGATCATGTGATGTATCTGTCCCCAGGAATGTGTCAATAAAGTTTCCCCTTCCTGGGACAATGAATTCACGGTGTTCTTATTTCAATTTCCAGGAGTTTAGTTTGGTTGGTGATCATTTGCTAAGCTGCTGAGTCTGCCAGCTATGAAATGCGTCGGACCACGCTGTGCTGTGTGCGTGCGCAGCAGCTGTTGGCATGTCACCTAGACTCACTGCACGTGCATAGTGTCCTCCCTTCCTTACATTACGTATTTTGTGTCTCAGGCATATTAATACAGTGCGTTTAGAGAGTGCACAGATTATTGAAATATATCTCGCGCTCGGCGATGGAAGTGTTTTCAGAGCTTTTTATGCCTCATGGACCTTTAATGTAAGTCTTAAATAACTAAAACTTATATTCTATTCAATTAACAAATGTGAAATAAGTATATACCAATCTTGCCTTAATACTAAGCATAAAACTTTGATATCAAGGTTGAAATGTACTTTGTCATCTTGTGTATACATACACTAGTTCTTAGTTTTTCAATCTATGTTAACTTTCCCTCGTGCACAAATTCCTACAAATCCTTATGTGGGTAGAATCCTTTGTCCTTTCCACTGCTCAGGTAGGCTAACCTATAAGTGCCTGGACGTGGGATTTTAGATATGAGAAAAGGCCCAAAGTCCTGCCATTTGTGATTTAACCTACATACTTTGTAGATTTTTGGCCTGTTCTTAGGAGTACCAATTGTCCTACATGGAAGTGAACAGTCCGTTATAATCTCTTGTCATACAATCTCTTTCTTTGATTTGCCTTTTCGTCAAGATTGACCAACGCCTGGCGTATTCTATCTTAAAGTGCCGTTTCCTTTCTAGGAAATTTAGGTAGTGATTTCTCCCAATCATCTACCTATCTTCTTCCAATCATTAGTTCACTTGGTGCAAAGTCAGTAGAGATATGTGGAACACTGTTGATGATTTGTTGAAATGGTGTAATATACTCAATCTATTTTGTGTGTTTTTGAGGGGCATAGATGCGGAAGAATCTATTGCATTCTTTAAATATCCCCCCTGTTGCGTTAACCTCTGAGTGGAATCAGGACGCTAGTATGTTTTTAATTCTGTTAGTGTCCACCCCTATAGCTGAGTGGTCAGCATGCCGTCCTTCGGGCCCGGGTACGACTCCCAGCTAGGTTGGGGATTTTTCCCACTCAGGGGCTGAGTGTTGTGTTGTCTTCATCATCATTTCATCCCCATCTGGCGCGCAGGTCGCCCACTGTGGCGTCGAATGTAAAAAGACCTGCACCAAGGTGGCCGGACCTGCCCTGTAAGGGGCCACCAGGCCAATGATGCCAAACACTCATTTCCATTTCAGTTCTGTTAGCTATTTCCATCGGTTACCTACAAAATTTGATGTATTATCAGTTAATGCTATTTATGCCTTCCCTTCACTCGAGAGATAGTCTCCTGTGATTCTTCTAATGATGTTACTTGCAGTCACCGACAGCATGGCATACAGTTTGACCTATTTTGAAGAAACATTGTACAAAGCAACAATATATTTTACGACTCCTTTCCCTTGTGCGTAGGGCCCAGGCACATCCGAAGTTATTATTTCCAAAGGTTTTTTTTGGCAGTGTTGGGTGCAACTCAATTAATGTGGGATTGTTTGAATGTTTTGTCTTTTGGCATATAATACTCTTTTTGTATCAATTGAAGAGCTTTCCGTCACAAACTAGGATAGTAACAGTTGGTATTTATTTTGCTAGTGCACTAGGAAAAGCCATAGTGACCCCACACGTTGTCGAATATGCACTGTAAAGTCGTCAACGTAGGCTTCTGGCGAGGAAACTCTGCACTGGTGTTAGTGAAACACGACACCTTTGTAAATCTTAAGAAGATTCTTTAAATTATCATCGCTATTTTGTAGTAGTTTCAAACTTACCTTCCGCCATTTTCGATCTGCTTGTTTCAGCTGCTCTATATTCTTACACAACTTAATGTAATATGATTGTTGTGTCTTATTTTGCATTAACTAAACCCTGATTTCTGAATTATAGGAATTATAAGAATTCGTCAAGTCCCCAAAGTAGCCTTGGTTGAGACATCGTGAGATGACAACTCCAGCGTCATACACAACCAGTATTAATCATCACTGTAGTGACCGACCAAGTGCAACAGGCATGGAATTCCGTCCCACAAACTGACATTCAGCTCTGTACGACACAATGCATGCACAATTGCATGCTTGCTTTCCGCATTCTGTCTTTTACACCAATTATTAATCTGCCAGCATTTCACATTTGCAATGGCTTATCTCGCACTTACATTAATTTACGATATCGCGACGTTAATAGCTTAAATATGTTGGCTGCACAAATGTAGCCAGTGAATTTCATTACTCTACGTTAAATATATTTTGGTGTTGTGATTTATTTCCCATCGGTGTATTGCTGTACCTTGTTTTCGTGGCGAATGTTCCGTGATGACTTGGGTTTTTCCAAAAGCAAGGTCAGTCGTCTGAAAGCGAAAAAGATATATGTTTTACAAAAACAAAACACAGTTCACACCCACTATTGTGTCCAAACAAGAACATAAGATGATGACGCAATTTTCATTAAATAACATTTTAAAACCAAAAAGTCAGCTCTAATGAAGGAGAGATATACGGCTGTATAAGGTGTAAGGGAATAAATATATCGGACCATGTAAACAGGCTCTATTTATTTGCTTGTAAACGTTGTTTGATGTCTTTGTTCGTATATACTTCCGCTAGCTAATAAATTCGATGTTTTAAAATGTTGTTTCACTTCTCAGCACTTTGAACTCTAAATAGATGAAGAATACACTATGTTATAAAGTTGTTTCGATCAGTAAAAACTTTATATTTGTAGTTCCTCAATTCCACCTTTCGACTTTTATATCATAAATGGTATCTCATAACCGCACTTCACCTTTCAGTACTGGGCTTACACGAACTGATATGTTGCAGCTTGATGTCCAGTGTGAGTACATCCTGATGTGATGTGACATGACTGTCTGTTGGTGTCTAGTGTGAATCTGCCTTTAAGGAAGGGCAGTGCTCTCACATCAACTTACATCACAATATATATACGAAAGACACTAAGACTGGAGGAATTATTTGAGAATGCAGATATAAACATATAATTATTTGTTGAAGATCGTGACTATTTGTATAATATGATTGAATATCATTATGAAGAAAGAAATTTCACATTAGTAGAGGTTGACAGGGAAGTTAAGATCTCTGACAACAGTAAGAATTAACAAAAATCTGGAATTTTGCACTACAAAATAGTGCTGTTCAAAGGATACATCTGAATGTGCTCGAAATTTTCTGATACACCACAGTGGTTGATACTGTATCAAGCTTGTTCGAACAATTATGTGACATGTAACTCGTGGTGAGGGATATGCAAGGAACTATGAATTATCTAAAACAATAAGCTATGGCACTGCTTAATATCTTACAGTTTCGTGAAACACTTGGGGAAATAGCATTAAATGCTATAAATTTTAACAAATTTACAATACAGTTTCCCATACAGTACGAGGAAAGTTAAAAAAATGCTGATTTTTAAGTGTCACTTTGGTGAACTTGGTACAATATTTTGTTTAAGAGAGATGTTAATGATTTACCAGGTACGTTACAAATGAGGAATTCAGTCCCTGCTGAGAATCAGAATAACAGGTAAAAACATTACCAGAGTTTAATCAGTTGGAAACCAAGATAGCAAGATTTTCATGAAATTATTAAGGAAATTAATCAAGAATCAAATGCCAAACAAACGAAATATATCTTAATAAAGTGACTAATTTTTATCGTGAAAATGAATTACAGTACAAGTATAATCTTGGAGCGAGTACTATCAGACATCATCCGATCGCAGAACAAACGAAAGCTTGAGAAATGAACAGAATCAAATTTCAGTCTTTTATTTATTTATTAGTTGCCTCTGTTGTGCATGTCCCACATCTTTGATGATGTTTCAGCCCATGTGTCACAGTTATTGTTACTATTAAAATCCACAGTTCATTAAAAACGCTACAACAGGTCGTTGTGGTAGTATCAACGGAAGTCGCTAGATCACAGACTGATCAAAAGTTCGAACAGAATCCGAAATTTCCAAAATGTGATGTAAACTGTTCGAACAGTTCAAGTCATGTTCAGACACAGCCCTTCTCAAAGTCACAACCAACCTTACACAAGCCGGAGTCATAAGACGCATGGCTGCCAGAGAATAGGTTGCTGATTGGCTAATGCTCATCAAGTCATAAGAAATGCAGAAAATCTGTAAAGAGACGCTCACAGGTTCAAATCCCATCAATATATTAACCACCTGAAGGCACATCGAAATATCTGCTCCACCCCGAACATCAATACGAATAAAATATATCTAGTACTTCCCACAGACAATATTTGATAGGCCATAAGATTCAGATGTTTTATTGCTGCCCGATTTCAACTATTTTCAACGTTCATGTAATTTTTTCTCTGAGCAGCACAATCTCTCCCTGTCCTGTTTTAATTGCACTAGAGTATAGAAATGGCTACATCGTTGTCTGTGGTTGTATGTATACAGATAGCAGCTTTTGTATTAAGATTCACATTTTCACTACACGAGAGCAATTTCTTGATTAGCAGTGAAAAGGTAAACTTCAACATCTAATTTGTTTCATTATAATAGTTATTGAACGTCCTTTACTAAACAATTTTGTGTCTCTTGTGTTACATATACCTAAAAATAAGGATAGGTACGAAAGCAACCTGCATTTGTTCTATGAGGTCCACGACGATTCTGGGTACATGGCCAGAATTTTTGATCACATAGAAGGTTCATGTTAAGTGAGTATCCTAAAGCAAAATTATAATTACAAATGCCAGAATGGCAATAGTGCCATAGACCTCGTTTTCCTGCTGCATTAAATATTTCTTGCATGTTTATAAATATTGTATTGTTGTATTTTTCATAAACAAATGTTTTATTGTTCTTCTGTTTAATGCATGATGTAGTTCTAAGTTCTAGGGGACTTGATTGGAGATGAGAAAGACCACAAGGAAATCAGAAGCCATATGCAGAAGAAAACGTTTGTACAAAAATTCAGACGACTGTCAATGGAGGACCTTAACAAAAATGTCAGTTCATTCCGTATAATAATTCATGTTTACAAAGATGTTTGTATCAGTTTCAGCGCTCTTTGCAGTAAAGAAAATAGAAATCCTTTCTCATTCATGTTTCTGCTTATGCACTCCAACCTTCGGATTATTCAAGTAGCTAGGTTCCTCATTGTTTTCTTTACTTATGTGGCACATAGCTTCAGTAGTTACAAGTTTCTCTTCTGTAAAAGTTGCAGAATCTAATGCTCATTCTGATGGAAATAGAAAAATCTCATACCAATACTAAGATTATAGTCAAAAAGATTCCTAAATATTTTTCGCTCATTTCTGCCAATAAAATGGGAACAAAAACCGCTTTAGAGCAAATTTTGAATGCAACTTCCCATACGGAGCTGTCTGAAAGAGTTAAACACTTTGTAGATGGACAGAAACAATTCAGCACTAAGCAAATAGCAGCATGCTATGCATTTACCGAAAACATGCAGCGGATAGCACAAGAAAAAAAATCTGTAATCCTCGAGGACATAGAGAAGAAATTCACCTTCTACCAAGCAGACACCGGTAGGTGAATTGATGAGATGATGAACAACAGAATCCAAGCTTTATGGAAAGAACGTGACGACTTTACAGAATGTGTAGAATATAAAGTATCAGACAGCAATCTGTAAAGAAAGATCTGAAAACATAGGTGTCGGTAATACAAGAATTTACTGCAGCAATGCAATAGGCCTCCTACACCCAATCATCCTGTTTTTCTTTATATTAACGTCTGTGCCACTATTTCCATTAACTGATTCAGATGCGCTCTCGATTTCACACACAGGACTCTCAGTTCTTGATGCTTTTTTTGTATTTCTCCTAAGACTTCATCATTCTGTGCTTCTTCTTGTAGTATCTTGACTATCTCCTATAATCTGCGCACTTCCTTTTGTACTTCTCACATGTTAACCTCACTGAGCACCGATTGCTAGTTAGTAGCGCATCTTGCTGTCTGGAGAACAATATTCCAGAATTTAGAGGTTGGTTCTGATCTCTATTCAGTACTCCTCCTTTGACTATGTGAAGTGTTATCAGGAATATGATAACCTTCCTGGACGTCAATGTCAGCACATCACCGAAAAGAAAGGAACCTTTTATCAGTTCTCTCCTTCTTCTGACAAAGTGTGTACATATAAAAAATAAAAAGTTAATAAAGTCTACCATTCTTATAGATTGGTGATACCCTATACCAACTTCTAAGCTCCATTATACATAATACATTAATAAATTCATAGTAATACTTAAAGATAACGAATGTACAGGAAACTTTAAAAACAACGTAGAAAATCTGATCATAACTACATATCTCGCGACCTGAGTGTGTAAAGCATTTTGCGTAACTCTGGATCGTCGTTAGGAACCCATTTTCCAACATTTTTAGAGCTTTTTTTCGATTCTGATGTAGCTGATAGGACTTGCAGTAAGGAATCGACAGCTCTTTTGAATGGCTTAACCCTAGCTACATGAACAACAATTGTTCTTGTCGGCAACTGCAGTTTAACATTTACTGGCAAAGCCATTTCAGTGACTTGTAATGATATGTGGCATCTGGTTAAAAAACTTTTTGATCTTACCTTTATGTGTATGTGGGTTTATTAACAAAACCCACTGTCCAGCTATATATAGTGGAAGTTTCCCTACACGTCACCTTGTCTGTTTCTGACACTCTAATGCTTTGGTGTTGGTTCATCTCACTCTTTGGCAAATCACCTCTAAACGCTTTGCGTATTCTTTTACTGACTCCTGTCGTATCCAAGTTTGGGTTTCATCATGTCAAAGAAGATGGCATCTTTCTGGCATAAACTACCTTGTTTGGCAAAAGACTGGTATTAGTGTGGACTTTAGATCTGTACGCTGAAATTATGAATCCCCCTGCATGTTCCAGTCGTTGTGTAGGCTATTGACATAGTAGTTTACATTTTGGAAACAGTTATAAGTGCTTTCTCTGTATGTCCATTTGCTTGTGAATGAAAAGAACTTGTTCGTAACGACCCAATGCAAAGCAAATGACACAACTGCTTCATTGGATCCAATATGAAATTTGTACCTAACCTGTTATTATGGAAGCTGGTACTCCAAAGTTAAGGATGCAGGTGTTTACCATAGCTTATGTGTGTGTTAGTTTGTTGGTGTGGAATGGCTGGCATCGCAATGTATTGAGGAAAATTATCCGTTATTATTAATATATAGTTATTTTCTGTAGGAATTCTATGAAATGGTCCTAAAATAACCAGTCAGATGGTTTGTTTGCGTCTAGCAGTCTTTGCAATTGGACTTCCCAATGACAATGTCATCCCTCTGCACACATGGTATAGTTTTTTACACACTGTTCCACATCATGTCTCCTATTTTTTCATCCGTATTATGTGGGAACTCTTCTCTCCATAGTTCTGTGAGCATAATGACTTGCAAACATGTGGTCATGTGTTTGTTGCAAAACTTCGTCCCTGAGCACTGCTGGAACAACCATACGTGGTCCACACTGACTATCTGCAGAGCAAGTTGTCATGCATCACAGACTGTGGCTGCAGTCTGAATGCTGGACAGTCTACATCAGCTGTTTGTGCCTTCTGTCACTGAGACACACACGTAGTGTCTGCGGTACTTCAGTTTTTCTCCTCACTGTACCCATATTGACATTCTTCTTCCATGGTTTATGGACTACTGTGTAATCAAATTTACTCAATTTGAGCGACCATCTCGTCTGTCTACTAGAAGGATCCATTAACCCAAAAAACAATTTTAGTGATGTGTAGTTTGATACATTTCTAAGTGTACAAATAACAGCAGAAGCAAGTAATTCCATAAATGACTGTTAGCATGGAGTAATTTCTTTCTGCCTCATTAAATTGACTACATGAATAAAACAGTGGGTGGTTTTTTCCATCTAAATTTTGACTAAGACTGCACCAGACTGCACTACTGCTGGCGTCAAAAGAAACGATGAACTCTTTTCCGAAATTTGGGAATCTCATATAAATTTAGCTTTGAACATATCAAATGCCGTTTGGCATTCTGTCGTCATTCAGATTTTATGCGTGTTCTTGATAATCGGTATAATAATTCACCAATTTTAACAAAATCCTTGACGAAATTTCCATAATAATTGCATAAATCCTGGAATGATTGAAGTTGTTTCGCAGTTTGTGGTATTAATAAGTGACAGACTACCGATATTATTCAGAGATCATGTTTCACACCTTCTTCACTAATTAATGCCCAAGTTAGATAACTTCTGTCTATGCAAAATGGCATTTATCTATGCTGAGCATTAGACATTACGTTTGTAGATTGTTAAATGCTTATTTCAAACTTTTTACATGTTTTTCATATCTTTCGAAAATACGAAGGTGTACCGAAGTATACCATACATTTATTCAGTTTTAATCCATGAAGTACCCCTTCTAACTCTCAGAAATATAGCTGATGTTCTTTTGAGTCCGAATGGCATGCAGCAATACTGATAATCTGATAATGTTGTTTCTGTTTTCTGGAACTACTTCTTTCTGATGATATCCGCTTCTTATTTCCATTGTTGAAAAATATCTGCACTGGCTTAGATTATCCAATGTCAGATTGATATTGGTCATAGGATTTGTGTCAATAACAGTTTTTGCGTTCAAGTATTAGTAATCTGACATAGCTTGTACATCTTAGTATCATTCAGTATTTTCTTCAAAACAATGATAGCGTATACACTCCAAGGACTATCACTGTGTTCTATTAGTCTTTCTCCCAGATGTTGAGCAATGAATTCCTACATTTGTGACCGCAGATGCTTTGGTGTGTGATGTTGTTGTTGTCTGAGACTGGTTTGATGCAGCTCTCCATGCTACTCTATCCTGTGCAAACTTCTTCATCTCCCAGTACCTACTGCAACCTACATCCTTCTGAATCTGCTTAGTGTATTCATCTCTTGGTCTCCCTCTACGATTTTTACCCTCCACACTGCCCTCCAATGCTAAATTTGTGATCCCTTGATGCTTCAGAACATGTCCTACTAACCGGTCCTCCCTTCTTCTAGTCAAGTTGTGCCACAAACTTCTCTTCTCCCCAGTCCTATTCAATACCTCCTCATTAGTTACGTGACCTATCCACCTTATCTTCAGTATTCTTCTGTAGCACCACATTTCGAAAGCTTCTATTCTCTTCTTGTCCAAACTAGTTATCGTCCATGTTTCACTTCCATACATGGCTACACTCCAAACAAATACTTTCAGAAACGACTTCCCGATACATAAATCTATATTCGATGTTAAGAAATTTCTCTTCTTCAGAAACGCTTTCCTTGACATTGCCAGTCTACATTTTATATCCTCTCTACTTCGACCATCATCAGTTATTTTACTTCCTAAATAGCAAAACTCCTTTACTACTTTAAGTGTCTCATTTCCTAATCTAATTCCCTCAGCATCACCCAATTTAATTTGACTTCATTCCATTATCCTTGTTTTGCTTTTGTTGATGTTAATCTTATATCCTCCTTTCAAGACATTGTCCATTCCTTTCAACTGCTCTTCCAAGTCCTTTGCTGTCTCTGACAGAATTACAATGTCATCGGCGAACCTCAAAGTTTTTACTTCTTCTCCATGAATTTTAATACCTACTCCGAATTTTTCTTTTGTTTCCTTTACTGCTTGCTCAATATACAGATTGAATAACATCTGGGAGAGGCTACAACCCTGTCTCACTCCTTTCCCAACCACTGCTTCCCTTTCATGCCCCTCGATTTTTATGACTGCCATCTGGTTTCTGTACAAATTGTAAATAGCCTTTCGCTCCCTGTATTTTACCCCTGCCACCTTTGGAATTTGAAAGAGAGTATTCCAGTCAACATTGTCAAAAGCTTTCTCTAAGTCTACAAATGCTAGGAACGTAGGTTTGCCTTTTCTTAATCTTTCTTCTAAGATAAGTCGTAAGGTCAGTATTGCCTCACGTGTTCCAACATTTCTACGGAATCCAAACTGATCCTCCCCAAGGTCCGCATCTACCAGTTTTTCCATTTGTCTGTAAAGAATTCGCGTTAGTATTTTGCAGCTGTGGCTTATTAAACTGATAGTTCGGTAATTTTCACATCTGTCAGCACCTGCTTTCTTTGGGATTGGAATTATTATATTCTTCTTGAAGTCTGAGGGTATTTAGCCTGTCTCATACATCTTGCTCACCAGCTGGTAGAGTTTTGTCATGACTGACTCTCCCAAGGCCGTCAGTAGTTCTAATGGAATGTTGTCTACTCTGGGGGCTTTGTTTCGACTCAGGTCTTTCAGTGCTCTGTCAAACTCTTCACGCAGTATCGTATCTCCCATTTCGTCTTCATCTACATCCTCTTCCATTTCCATAATATTGTCCGTAAGTACATCGCCCTTGTATAAACCTTCTATATACTCCTTCCAACTTTCTGCCCTCCCTTCTTTGCTTAGAACTGGGTTGCCATCTGAGCTCTTGATAATCATACAAGTGGTTCTCTTCTCTTCAAAGGTCTCTTTAATTTTCCTGTAGGCAGTATCTATCTTACCCCTAGTCAGATAAGCTTCTACATCCTTACATTTGTCCTCTAGCCATCCCTGCTTAGCCATTTTGCACTTCCTGTCGATCTCATTTTTGAGACGTTTGTATTTCTTTTTGCCTGCTTCATTTACTGCATTTTTATATTTTCTCCTTTCATCAATTAAATTCAATATTTCTTCTGGTACCCAAAGATTTCTAGCAGCTCTCGTCTTTTTACCTACTTTATCCTCTGCTGCCTTCACTACTTCATCCCTCAGAGCTACCCATTCTTCGTCTACTGTGTTTCTTTCCCCCATTACTGTCAATTGTTCCCTTATGCTCTCCTTGAAACTCTGTACAACCTCTGGTTCTTTGAGCTTATCTAGATCCCATGTCCTTAAATTCCCACCTTTTTGCAGTTTCTTCAGTTTTAACCTACAGGTCATAACCAATAGATTGTGGTCAGAGTCCACATGTGCACCTGGAAATGTCCTACAATTTAAAACCTGATTCCTAAATCTCTGTCTTACCATTATATAATCTATCTGATACCTTTTAGTATCTCCTGGATTCTTCCATGTATACAACCTTCTTTTATGATTCTTGAACCAAGTGTTAGCTATGATTAAGTTAGGCTCTGTGCAAAATTCTACCAGACGGCTTCCTCTTTCATTTCTTAGCCCCAATCCATAATCACCTACTATGTTTCCTTCTCTCCCTTTTCGTACTGACGAATTCCAGTCACCCATGACTATCAAATTTTCGTCTCCCTTCACGACTTGAATAATTTCTTTTATCTCATCATACATTTCATCAATTTCTTCATCATCTGCAGAGCTAGTTGGCATATAAACTTGTACTACTGTAGTAGGCATGGGCTTTGTGTCTATCTTGGCCACAATAATGCGTTAGCTATGCTGTTTGTAGTAGCTTACCTGCACTCCTATTTTTTTATTCATTATTAAACCTACTCCTGCATTACCCCTATTTGATTTTGTATTTATAACCCTGTAGTAACCTGACCAAAAGTCTTGTTCCTCCTGCCACCGAACTTCACTAATTCCCACTATATCTAACTTTAACCTATCCATTTCCCTTTTTAAATTTTCTAACACCTGCTCGATTAAGGGATCTGACATTCCACATTCCGATCCGTAGAACGCCAGTTTTCTTTCTTCTGGTATGTGATATAACTTCCTATAAACTGGAGCATTGTTACTGGCGGCTGGTGTTGTGTAACAGACATCATTGGTAAACGCTCCATTTGTCTCAAACAAATCTAGAAATTTTAGCGACAAAGCTTCCATCAAGTATTGATCATCTCCATGCAAGTAATTAAATTTTTTATGTAACACAAATGCACTAACGGTTTGCTTGCGGCTCTGGTCATCACATGACCTCTCAATATCCTCTTCATCCAGACCATCTAAGTGGCAATCATTAAGCCCTTTAGCAGACCGACTTTATCCACGCCAACAGGAACCATGAACTCTCCGTTTCTACTGCTTATGTGCAACAGACTTCTGCACACTAAACAAAGCATTTTATCTATCGCTGTGGTTCTACTATACAACATACTTCTTGTGGCACATCGGTATCGAGAAGAATCGAAACCAACTTCCCTACGACTGGTGATACATTATCATGGCAACCAATCTTTAGCATAAACGTAAGCGATTCAGTTGGCAACATGTTCACGATTGGTATATCTTGCGATGTTACCTTACTTGCAACGTTCCACTGAATTCAATACTATACCGCAATAGTCTGATATTAGGAAAATGTTGATCAAGGAAGTCTTGTCCGAGAATTGCAGAATAATCCACATTAACACGTGGCAACACTTACATGCGCTCACGAAAATGCTTATCTCCATTTCTAAAGTCAAGCAGTGTTGTCCCCAACAACTTCATGTCATTGTCCGCAACCCCACATAACCTGTACGGTGAAGACATAGGCCTTTCTGTCTAAGAGGTCCAGAGTAACCAGTGGCCCGTGCACACGTATGCCTAATATTAATTTGTGTTCCGCGTCATATGCTTCACGTAAAAAGCAGCATTCTGTCTCTGAGTAAGTGTGTGCAGTATTCTGATCAGCTGGTAATGCTTTCCAACGGACCGTGCATTCTCGTCTGCATATTACGGACGTTTTTTATTGTTCTGTTTCTGTTGTTTCTTATTCCTGGGCTCGTGTGCCTTGTGACCGGCTGGCTTGATCACGCTTATACCATTGTGGTTGATGACATTGCTTTTTCAAATGGCCGTTATGTCCCATACTTAGCACTTCACTTCGGAAGTGAAAACCTGATGGTCACTACGCCCTTTCGTAACAATATCGTTTTCTTCTAACCGTGTGGCGATCCTCATCGCCGCGGCCAGGTTAAACTCATTCCCCATCCTAGGGATACCCCATAAAACGACATCAAGAGGCCTATTCCCCGCTTCACACAAGACAATTGCATCAGCCTCTGCACTTCGCCTCAGCTCTTACGTTTGGACATTAACCTTCTGGGCTCTGTCTGAGAAGCATCCCATTGACTCGGCACCAAACTACTTAGTTTATCCTTAAAATATCTCGCCACATTATGTTTCTCATAGCGCTGGCGAAAGTCACCGTCTAGCTCACGGAACATTTCTTCCTTACTGCTGTCCTCGTGATACATTAGGCCTATACATGCTTCAGGTTCACTCACCAACTTAAGTTGTTCATACATAAACGTGTTTCATCAGTCCAACTGCACAATTTGGTGGTAGCTAATACATATTTAATGAACACAGTTATGTTCTTCATTGTCTTTCCGGAAAATCGCAAGATAGATGCTGATGAACTGTAGTGTTTAATAAAAAAAAAAAAAGAAAAAGAGAAGAGAAAAGAAATGATTCGGAAAAGCTATTGTTGGGGTGGTACTTGTGGTGTTTTTGAGCAAAAGTTAAACCAATTTCCACTACAAAAATTATTGAAAAAGAACAGAGAATAACAAAATTTAACTGACAGGGGGAAATGGCGTAGATAAGAGTTCATCCTTTACCAGGTTAACTTGTCTTCTTTCGTGCGACGTCCAGGTCTTCAAAAATCTCCTTCATTTCTGCGTGAAAAGCCTGCTCTGAAATCTTGCAATCGTCCAGGTATTACTAATTTATACCAATTAAAGTCGTCTTGATACTGTATGCAATTTAATTTGCTTTGCTACTTCCATCCTCCGAATTTCTTAACAACTTCCACAATATGTCTACACATTAAAATTAGATCAAGTCTAGCTAATAAGTTTTTTTTTTACGTCTTCATCAGGTCACGTCTGCCTTAAGCTTCGGCTATCAAGAGACAATAAAGAAACGGATAGAAAACAAAAAAGAGTTACTCTCTGTCGTCGAGCGCTCATACCGCTGCGACGGTATAATTTTTATCTGAGGGAACGAGTGTAGCGCGGCGAAATTCAAAGTCCCGCTACAGAACTGAGAGGAGAGGATGGTACAGTTAACACTGCTTTAGCTTCCCCTGATCCCAAATGCAACTGCTGTACCGCCACTTGTGAAGTTTCCACTTGCCTACATAGTTCTTCATTTTCCAAAAAATTGTCAATACAGTAAAAGAGATAGAGGAAAAACTACACTTGTATTATACACAAAATGAAATAAATTAGTTTCTATGCCAGATCAGGGTACTACATGATTCAGAATAGTCCTGTGATAAACGACCAAACCGTCTACAAATACCACACATAGCTGGTACTGACTTAGCGTGTGGTAACTCTTGCCCTCATAAATTACGAAATTTGCACCTCACTGGCGTTAAATACACTTTCCTGGTATTTCCTTTAAATATTGACAAGTCTGCAGGTTCCTGCAGTGTGACAAATGGCACTTCGAGAGTGGCGTTAATGTTCCTATTACTCGATGTGGTCACACTCAATAAGCACAACCAGAAAGGCCAACAGAAAGATGCTCTCTCACTGGACTGCATTACCTATAATGGAAATACGTACAGTGATGGTGATGATTCTGCAGACATGGTTCAACTACAGCGGCAGCAGCGTTACAGTTTAATCATCTTCTCCATAGTCATGGCGAGGGCAGTGGTTGCAGCATGTAGTTTTTAAACACGCAGTTCGTCCCTCTCAGCAGGCTCTTGAGGCCGCTGTATCCATTGCAACTGCTTATCTAACACTGTGGCACCATGCACGACAGCAGGTGGCAGATACAGCTCATACGGTGGCATCGACCACCAGATTGTCGACTGCATTTTACTAGGACACTCTTGTGGACACCGGAAGGGTGTGCCAGAGTAAATTCCAACAGCTCTGCATAGAATGTAGATGGTAGTGCAGAGTTACAACATGGCCCCTTCACAAGAAGTAGGCCATGTACGCCACAATCAGCTCACGATGCAAATCAGGAACAGCAGCTTTTAGCTTGTCTCCTGGGTGCAGCAACAGGATTATGGTGCCCCAAACACCACCAGTTTGGCTCTCAGCGAGCCGGAGGTTGAAGATTTCACATAATTAGGGAGCTATCTCAAAGGTAGAAGCCATCCACCGAATGGTAGACAGCATACCACAGAATCTACATCGTACCTGGCTCACTCTAACTGAATCAGGTATGCGCTTGGAGGCCAGAGAATTTATTGTTGCCCCTCTGCGACAATGAGATTACGTCTTGCCGAGGATGACCACATGTTTCCTCATTTTCTGGGCTCATCAGCATTCTTCGCCACATCCCAGTGTCACAAGAATGACCTGCACTGTTTCAGCTTGGTGCTTTTCCACCCTGTTAGTGGGCTGAATAGTTACTCTTTCTTGCAGTGTCGTGCTGTGCTGTCAGAAAAACGTTATGACCCCTCCTAAGTGAGGTCAAATTATTGAATTAACGATTCAGATTTCTCACTGAAGTAATGTGAAGCAATAGCTTCTGGGGTGTGCCGTTTTATTTGCAGTCTCAGCTCTCGACCTGTTTGGCATTCTGATTGGTACACAGTGCACTGGCCTGGTTTGGCTTGGTTTAGCGCTGGTTAGAGAAAACTGTAAGAAACTTACTCATTTATCCATGATATCTATTGCAGCACAATAATATTTAATGTCAAACCACGAATACTGTATTTGAAAAGTACAGGTTTGTTTTTTCTACTCACCTGCATTAACTTACCTTTTTATACATTTAGAGAAAGCTACCATTCTTCACACCAAACACTAGTTTTATCTAAGTCCACTTGCACACCTGCATCGAACTAAAGTCATTCAATGATAACACCCTCCCATACTCTACAGCATCATCAGAAAATAGCTGCAAATTGCTGCTCACCCTGTCTGTCAGGTCATTTATGTACACAGAGAATAAGAGCAATTCTACGAGTATTACACTTCCTTGGGGCACTCCTAACGGCACCCTTGTATCTGATGAATAATCGTCACTGAGGACTGTGTATTGGGTTCTAGTACTTAAGAAGTCTTCGCTCCACTCTCAAGTATGAGAACTTATTCCGTATTCTCGGATCTTCGCTGACAGTCTGCAGTGAGGCTGTGTGTCAAACACTTTCCGGAAATTTAGCAATATGGAGTTTGCATGTGGCCCTTCATCCGTAGCTCTCAGGATATCATATGAGAAAAGGGGGAACTGGATTTCACATGAGCGACGCTTCCTAAATCCATGCTCATTTGTGGAAAGAAGCATTTCTGCCTCAAGGAAATTTGTTATTTGCAAACATAGAATATCCTTAAGAATTCCATAGCAAATTTATGTTAAAGATATTGGTCTGTAATTTTGCATGTCCGTTCTTTTGTCCTTCTTATACAAAGGAGTAACATGTGCTTTTTTTCAGTCGCTTGGAACATTGTGCTGGCCGAGAGAATCGCGATAGATGCAAGCTAAGTAAGTGGCAGGCGCCAAAGTGTACTCCCTGTAAAGTGGGATTCAAACTAAACTGACAACTTATTTGTTTTCACTTCTTTCAGTTGTTTCTCAACGCTAGGGATGCTCTTATTTCTGTGAGCTCCATACAGAAATATGTACAGCGATCAAGCACTGGTACATCCGTACGGTCCTTGTGTGGGTATTGTTTTTTAAATGTGAAGTTTAAAACTTCAGTTTCCATTTTGCTGTCTTCGATTGCTACACTAGACTGATCGAAGAGTGACTGAATAGAAGCCATTGACCCGCTTAGCGATATTATACAGTACCAAAATTTTCTCACCAACCTCTTTCGTTAATGTATGATAGTGAAATTGTAAGTTTCAAACATTGATCTTTTGTAGACAGCCGAATTTCTACCGACTTTTAACTCTCGTAATTCCTACGTTGTTACTCGAACTGTGAGTAGCCTAAATTCTACTTCCTTAGCATTTTCTGAAGTTTTTTTTTTTTAATTAAGGTGTTTCTTCTGTCCCAAATACATTTACTTGGGGGTGACGACAGTAGTGGAAGATTGGAATCGACATGTGGTGATGACTGAGGGTGAGCTCCAGCAGAGCCAGAGCGAGTTGGCTACCATATTCCCAGCACACATGGTCCCCGCAGGTGGACGTCCATATGTTATTCAGTCATTAAGAGCTCGAGCGGAGGGATGTCAATGTCTGAAAGAGGTTATTAAGCTCTTGGAAGCAAAACGTTTAGAGTTACAGAGTAGTGGACTGTTGATCAATGGGACTAAATGTGCTGTTACAGGACATAAGTTCCATTTTCAAGCTACCATGACAGGAGTTTCTCTGTTAAATACGACATAACTACAGCTATATTGGCCATCCAAACCTGTCCAAATAGTACCTTACCTCCCTTAAAGCCACCTGGGAACCCAGCTTGGACCAGTCATTAAGTCATATGATAGCTGTGGAGTACAGCAGAACAATTGCTACAGTATCTAAGTCAATATCGAAATGCTAGACATTAAGTAACCATGACCTTAAGTGTCGCAATTCCTAGCGCCATAGTGAGTATGACTTTGCTTGGCTTAGTCTTTGTGTGTCTAGGATGATGAGGGGTTTAGAGGCCTGATCCAAGGACAGTTCGATTTCCCTTGGACTGGATTCCCTGAAAAAAAGATGGAGTGATAATTGTTTATGATGATGTGTGTGATAATTGTTTATTAAATAGAAATAACTGGTCCAGTAAGAAGTGTATTGATCTATGAGGTGGTATAATTACCTTACTGGGATACTGGTGAAAATAAAGCCTGTACATCTGGGTCTTCTCTATGTGGGAGGGCACTGTATGCCGCAATCCAGTCTTTGGACAGAAATCTAAAAGCCTTTAGCAAAAGTAAAGAGTAGTAGCGTGGAAGCTGCCAGAGGGCGTTGCATCAACAACTGCAGGTCGGCAATAGCTGCCATTGTGGTGACATGTGGGTCTCAATAACAGACCCGCCAGTGAATTGCAAAGCAAGAACAGTAGAGCACAGCGGTAAACGGTACCACATGACAGAACACTGTAGCAAGTTTGGCAGAAACGAGCAGTACTGCCACAAAACCAGACCTACTCTGGACAAGGGCTATGGGTGGAAGCTGCTACTCGATGATCAGCACCAGCCAGGGACAATGGGGAGAGTTGTACCTTCCTCACTACTGTCACCAACCTTTCACCTTGGACCACAAGCCTGTCACCACTATTCACTTATCCCCCAGCATGCACAGCACGCTACAGATCTCACAGTACCAAATAAATAAATTGAAAACATATTGTTGGGGGACTGGAAAGCAAAATATAACATTTATTAGTTTTTTTGTTTGTAAACCTGTTACATATGAAACAATGTTTCTGTTTTTTTAAATTTTTGCTCTATCTGAATTGTATTATGTTTACGTGAACCAAAGTTGGAAATTAGAAAATGTTAATGCTCGTTTTGAACATAATGTATTTTACAGATCTGGGTTACTTAAACCATGGTATGCTGTGTTTTATTGTTGCTGTTTTTGAATTAGTTGAAGATAAATAGATTGGAATTACTGTCATTTTGGAAAATGTATATGCATTTTAAAAACGAAATGTGGATTTTTACATAAGGGGAAGTTAGACTGAAAATATTTTGCTGTTTATTGTAATTATTGTCAGAAGATGTTAGCAAAAAAGAAATAACTAGAGTCTTAGAGCATGAAAAATGTTTAAGAGAAAATGAAAATCTTATATTTTTGCAAGCTGTGTCAACTATGTTGCTATTGTGATGCCATTGTGAGAGAAAGGCTCGTTGGACAATGGTGTTTGTTAGACCAAAAGAATAAACAAATCATGAAAGCGAAAGGTTACATAAGATATTTGGAAGATGAGTCATGATGAAAATATATATCTTGGTTCAAAACACATGACATGTTACTATGGATGAGTATCTGGATTATATTTAGAGCATTTTTGTTTTTGTGATATATTTATGTAATAATGTGAAGCTTATGAAGATTTATATTGAAATGAGGTTCTGTGAAGTATTCTGTGCTTACAAGCTTTAGGATGATTATGATAGGGGAATGACATATTAGAGACTTTTTTGTTTTCTATTCTGTAATTCATTGTACATGTGTTTGTGGTGGTAAACTGTACATGATTCTGGAAAATGACTAAAGTGAATTTATGCTATATCTTGGTCTACAGTTTTGGTCTGTGGTTATCCTCATTATTTTTATGACATCTAGGCAATGCGTTTGACAGATTGATAGTATCTGAACTTCATTTGACAACTTTGTGACACTATGATCTTGATATGAGAAAAATTTCTAAAATGGTTTAAATGAAGTACGAAATAAAATGTGATGGACGACTATAAAATGTTAATACCAGGTGAAAAGTTTCCAAAACTGTCTGACATTTTAAATTCTTGGCTGTATATAGTTAAAAAGTGAGGGACTGTCCCATGCTATATAAAATATGACCATCACTACTGTTAGAAGGAATACATCTGTGTTACAAAAAAATGGAATATGAAGTATAACCCTGGTTGCTACATTTTTCCCAATAAACAAAAAACTGTTAGATAATGTAGACCATTTGACGTAATTTAGTTGAAAAGCAGGATCAATTTCGTGTTCTTTTGAGATGTATTGCTTTATAAAATTTCTTTCTTTAAATGGTGCCATTAAATGTTTCCAACAATAGCTTTATTAAAGGTTGATTAACAAACTATTTTTACATTACAAATTTCTGTATCAAAACGAAGCGAAATATTTCTCATGATACTATTTTTCACATGGGCCTGTGTATGGTATTTTAATTCTGTATGGACTAGAGATCAAGCAAAACATTCATTGATCTGTGATTAAATGAGTGTTCTTTTGTTTATGTGTTGGCTGCTGTAATCGTGTGTGCCGTTAATACTCAGTACGTCGGTCCTCCGTTAAGGACGATATTGGACTGCTTAAGGCGGGTATATATCGTATTCCTTGTAGCTGCGGCATGGCATATATTGGTTAAGCTATCAGGAACGTGGAGGAGCGATGTACTGAGCATAAACGGCACACGCGATTACAGCAGCCAAATAGATCTGCTGTTGCTGAACATTGCTTGGATACTGGTAACCGCATGTTATACAGGGTGATTCAAAAAGAATACCGCAACTTTAGAAATGTGTATTTAATGAAAGAAACATAATATAACCTTCTGTTTACATCATTACAAAGAGTATTTAAAAAGGTTTTTTTCACTCAAAAACAAGTTCAGAGATGTTCAATATGGCCCCCTCCAGACACTCGAGCAATATCAACCCGATACTCCAACTCGTTCCACACTCTCTGTATTATATCAGGCGTAACAGTTTGGATAGCTGCTGTTATTTCTCGTTTCAAATCATCAATGGTGGCTGGGAGAGGTGGCCGAAATACCATATCCTTAACATACCCCCATAAGAAAAAATCGCAGGGGGTCAGATCAGGGCTTCTTGGAGGCCAGTGATGAAGTGCTCTGTCACGGGCTGCCTGGCGGCCGATCCATCGCCTCGGGTAGTTGACATTAAGGTAGTTACGGACAGATAAGTGCCAATGTGGTGGCGCTCCATCCTGCTGAAATATGAATTGATGTGGTTCTTGTTTGAGCTGAGGGAACAGCCAATTCTCTAACAACTCCAGATACTGTAGTCCAGTTACAGTAGCACCTTCGAAGAAAAAGCGACCAAAAACTTTATTGGCTGAAATGGCACAGAAAACGTTCACCTTAGGCGAGTCACGTTCATACTGAGTTGTTTCCCGCGGATTCTCAGTGCCCCATATACAGACATTGTGACGGTTGACTTTCCCGTTAGTGTGGAAAGTTGCTTCATCACTAAACACAATCTTTGAAACGAAAGATTCATCTGTTTCCATTTGAGCAAGGATAAAATCACAGAAATCGATTCTTTTAATCTTATCAGCTGCAGACAGTGCTTGAACCAATTTCAGACGATAAGGTTTCATAACTAACCTTTTCGTAGGACTCTCCATACAGTTGATTGTGGAATTTGCAGCTCTCTGCTAGCTCTGCGAGTCGATTTTCCTGGGCTGCGAACAAATGCTTGCTGGATGCGTGCTACATTTTCATCACTCGTTCTCGGCCGTCCAGAACTTTTCCCTTTGCACAAACACCCATTCTCTGTAAACTGTTTATACCAACGTTTAATACACCACCTATCAGGAGGTTTAACACAATACTTCGTTCGGAATGCACGCTGAACAACTGTCGTCGATTCACTTCTGCCGTACTCAATAACACAAAAAGCTTTCTGTTGAGCGGTCGCCATCTTAGCATCAACAGACGCTGACGCCTAGTTAACAGCGCCTCAAGCGAACAAATGTACAACTAAATGAAACTTTATTGCTCCCTTAATTCGCCGACAGATAGTGCTTAGCTCTGCCTTTTGTCGTTGCAGAATTTTAAATTCCTAAAGTTGTGGTATTCTTTTTGAATCACCCTGTATAATAACACCGAGATATTGACATGCACGACCAGCTATTGGGACAGTGTTATTAGGGAGGCAGTTAAGATTAAATTAAATTAGCGAGCAACTTCGTTAACAGGGATGGAGGTTTCTGTTTAAACTCTGTTTGGAATCCGGCTCTCTCCCTTGTCAAAAAACAGAGGGACAGAGTCAATGCTACCTCACCTGCGAATTCATAGTCTCACTATCGATAGCTTTGACTTTGGTCGTCTGTGGTGGCACTAGTGTTCAGTGTGTGCGTTATCTTTCCTGCTTCAGTCCGAGAACCGAGGTTTTAAATTTGGATGTATGCCGCCTGTCCGTTGCAGTTTGCCTTGAAAATGGCGAGGTGTTTCCCGCAGAAATATCGGCGGTCGCTGAAGTTGTTACCTGGCTGAATTCCCGGAAGTTATTTGAAACATAAAAATCGTTTCGCCATATCCACATGATTCCAAAGGAACATGGTTTTGACGTCACACATTCTGTATCTCGGCCTGGACTGGATTGATGTGTACCTGCTCAGATGCTTCAACCTCAATCTCATGTGCTTTTGAGACCTGACCGTACCACACAGAGTGGCTCCAGTGAGTGTTTCTCGCCGGATCAGACATTTCGGGCCAAAGTCCCACAAATTGCTACACATCACATACTCTTCTCAGAGCAACTTATACTCCACACGCGCCTACCGTTACCGTCCACTTTTCATCATTCGCAGCCACATCTGTGCCTTCCATGCCAGGCGACTGCATACTTGCGCACCACCCCACAAGCTCAGGGGCCTCGGGTGATGTACCACATGCTGTATTCGCCACTCTCACACTTTCACCCACTTGCACTCTGCTGCGTCCCTTGACCACTCCGGCTCCGCGCCTGTCTCGTGCCCTGCACGTTGTTACCACCAAACTGAGACCTCAGGCGATGCACCCCACGATGTTTTCACTTGCTCCCCTTCGCTTCAACTGACTATGATGCCACCTTCTACCACACGTCGACCTTGTGTCCATGCCTGCTACTCCCCTTAGTGAGCCCTAAACCATGACTGTCCAGGGCATTGACCCATTGGACAACCTTCTGCTACCTCCTGCACAGACCTGGTTTCCCACACCACACGCTCAGGGGCAAACTGATGAAGTTGCCTCCATTCTCAATGGACAACTCACGCACTTGGTTTGCTCTCATCAAGAACTTATTGAGTTTGGCTTGGTATACTGGGCGGCGATTGTCGCTTTGTGTACCTAATCACCCATCTCCATGACCACATGGACCTAATTAGTGACTTGCTGCCTCCCCTCTCATCATAAATATTTGGTCACAAAGAACACAGTTGTTGAGAGCCTTTCCCCTGCCCTGTTGGGAGTGCTAATGTCCTCGACGCAGCTGAACTTTAAGTACAACTTGCTCATGGACTCAATTTTACATGGACTTGCCATGTGGTGGACATTGACGAACCCATTCTAGACATTGACTTTCCACAATATTTCTTCGAATGTTTTCATCGAATTATGGGCTCGTTTGGCCCTTCCTCACTCCTTACCTCTGTCGAGGATCCACTCACACACTCTTTTGTCTAGTGCTCGCCCTTAACGGCTCACCCTATGACACTGCTCGCTCACTTCACCGTCGAGCGCACTACAACCGACACTCTTCGCGAGAACAATAACGTCCTCTGGCAATGGATCAACACAGCATCTGAAGAAATAGCACAGACACGTCGGCTGCCGCAACAACTGTCATCGATATAATGATGTCACGACTCCACCACGCCAGTACCAAGTGTGGACCCCACAACAGCTGCCTTAACTACTCAGGACAGTAACGCTGAGTCTTCTGGTACCAGCTTACAGTGCTTCCCCCCTGCACAAGTAGACTTATGGTGCCAGATGACTCTCACCTGTCAGGAATTATCATAAAATAAAAGCACCGGGGGACCTTCTGTTCATCACAAATCCCATCAGCTCAATCCAAAAAAATTTCGCCATGCCAAATCCTTTGTTAGCGAGCTCCTTAATTCGGCACTGTTCCCCAATCAGATAGCAACCCGTCTTCTTCCATACATCTCATGCAAGAGAAAGCTGGGCCGGCCAGGTTCTGTGATTTTAACGCTCACACCATTGTAAACAACTATCTGATTCCGCAACTGCAAGACTTTGCATACCTGCCTGTGGCGGGCGAGTGTTTAGTGTTTCAGATTGCTGCAATATCGATCATCAGATTCCATGGCCCAGTGGACATTCTGAAGACCATCATGATTACAAGCTTTGGCCTCTTTGGATACTGTTACATGCAACATGGTCTCAAAAACGCTGCCCAAACCTGGCAACATTTTATTTACTTCTTGCTTTTTAACATACCATATGAGTACACTTATATAGACAATGAATTTATTTTCTCCTCATATGAGGAGAATTTCATCTTGCTCGTGTTCTAAGTATACTGCATGTGAGTGATGTCGAGATAAACCACGTGTTGCATGCCAATTTTATACAGGGTGTTACAAAAAGGTACGGCCAAACTTTCAGGACACATTCCTTACACACAAAGAAAGAAAAGGTGTCATGTGGGCATGTGGCCGGAAACGCTTACTTTCCATGTTAGAGCTCATTTTATTACTTCTCTTCGAATCACATTATTCATGGAATGGAAACACACAGCAACAGAACGTACCAGCGTGACTTCAAACACTTTGTTACAGGAAATGTTCAAAATGTCCTCCGCTAGCGAGAATACATGCATCCACCCTCCGTCGCATGGAATCCCTGATGCGCTGATCCAGCCCTGGAGAATGGCGTATTGCATCACAGCCGTCCACAATACGAACACGAAGAGTCTCTACATTTGGTACCGGGGTTGCGTAGACAAGAGCTTTCAAATGCCCCCATAAATGAAAGTCAAGAAGGTTGAGGTCAGGAGAGGGTGGAGGCCATGGAATTGGTCCGCCTCTACCAATCCATCGGTCACCGAATCTGTTGTTGAGAGCGCACGAACACTTCGACTGGAATGTGCAGGAGCTCCATCGTGCATGAACCACATGTTGTGTCGTACTTCTAACGGCACATGTTCTAGCAGCACAGGTAGAATATGCCGTATGAAATCATGGCGGTGAATCGAGGAAGTACAGTACATACTGACGAAACTAATATGAGCTCTAACATGGAAATTAAGGAATTCCAGACACATGTCCACATAACATCTTTTCTTTATTTGTGTGTGAGGAATGTTTCCTGGAAGTTTGGCCGTACCTTTTTGTAACACCCTGTATAGGGCAGTAAAACGGGCAATAATTTTAAAGTCCCTGCACAAAGCTGTCTCGGAACATTACAGCAATATCGACACGAGGCGGCCGCAATGAAAGCATTTCGCCACTGAGACTGGGTTAGGGCAAAGCACAACATTAGTGTTTCTGCAAAGCCAAGCGGCAGACTTCAGCAGGATGTAGCGGGTTGGAGCAGCCAAACAGGGTCATGTCACCTTCGTTATGTGACAAAAGGACGAAAGAAATGCCAAGGGGAATGCAACAAACGATACCAAGAGCTTTTACCAACCACTTCCGTACTATAACAAACTCGTTAAGCAAGCACGGCAGAAGAAAAACCGCTGATACCTTCGTAAAGGCAATCCCTAGGCGGTCATTACGAACGACGTTGGGTAAACATTAGCCACAGCTTCGCTCCATAAATACCACAGCAATTTAGCCTGTCTGTCAGACGGATCAGTGGTGTACATGATGTCTGCACTCGATTCCCTGAATGAATAAAATGACATTTGGCATAAATTAGTTTTAGTTTTACTGCATGCTACTGACAACGACAGCTGCTACTGGGAGAGATGGCTACCTCACCTTAATCACCAGTCGCAGGGTTCAACACCACTGTCTGCCTCTGTCGCAGATGGAAGAACCTCGAGATCTTTCCTTCCCATCGGGATCAGGACTCCAGGCTTCCTGGAGAACTACACGGCAACTGTCATGATGGTACGATGGATGACGAAGAAGGATGGCGAAGCGCAGTTGTACAGCCGGTGCTGGGACCACTGAAAACCGCGAAATCACCAGTGCAGAGCCGGCTGGAACGAAGTGTGCAGTGTCAGTCGCCCTGAGCACGCTAAAGGCCGCTTACAGTGTGATTCCTCGGCAGGCATTGACAGACGATGCCAACCACGAGTCAAGTTGCCAACTGTGTTTTTATGGACATAAATAAAATAACTAATTCTGAATTCACTGCCACAGGTCACTACCATCTTCCTGAGGAAAACTGGCAAGGAGCAAATGGGAGAGTGCATCTTGACATGGAACCAACTCACGTACAGTCAATAGTCGCCTCTTGCAAAATTAGACCAGGAGGTGGTGCTTCTGACACTTGCAGCATCTACGTCAGGCGGCAGTGTGAAGTGTTTCTTACAGTCACACTAGTAGTTACACTTGTGTGGTGAGTCACTGAAAAGCTCTGTTGCTCACACAAGTAAGTCTTGATTGTGATCGTGTCCAGAATAAGACACAGTGAGTTCAGATTACTTTTTTGCAAGGGCGGGTATCTGAATTTTAGGGGTAATTGTAGTAAAGTGTGTTTTGTGTCGGTAGATTGTAAAAGTTGTAATTTATCTAGTCACAGAGCGCCTTGTGATAGGTCTATTCCTGTATATACACTCCTGGAAATGGAAAAAAGAACACATTGACACCGGTGTGTCAGACCAACCATACTTGCTCCGGACACTGCGAGAGGGCTGTACAAGCAATGATCACACGCACGGCACAGCGGACACCCCAGGAACCGCGGTGTTGGCCGTCGAATGGCGCTAGCTGCGCAGCATTCGTGCACTGCCACCGTCAGTGTCAGCCAGGATCCTATGCAGTCCCGTAGGGGACCGCACCGCCACTTCCCAGCAAATTAGGGACACTGTTGCTCCTGGGGTATCGGCGAGGACCATTCGCAACCGTCTCCATGAAGCTGGGCTACGGTCCCGCACACCGTTAGGCCGTCTTCCGCTCACGCCCCAACATCGTGCAGCCCGCCTCCAGAGGTGTCGTGACAGGCGTGAATGAAGGGACGAATGGAGAAGTGTCGTCTTCAGCGATGAGAGTCGCTTCTGCCTTGGTGCCAAAGATGGTCGTATGCGTGTTTGGCGCCGTGCAGGTGAGCGCCACAATCAGGACTGCATACGACCGAGGCACACAGGGCATCATAGTGTGGGAGCGATCTCCTACACTGGCCGTACACCTCTGGTGATCGTCGAGGGGACATTGAATAGTGCACGGTACATCCAAACCGTCATCGAACCCATCGTTCTACCATTCCTAGACCGGCAAGGGAACTTGCTGTTCCAACAGGACAATGCACGTCCGCATGTATCCCGTGCCACCCAACGTGCTCTAGAAGGTGTAAGTCAACTACCCTGGCCAGCAAGATCTCCGGATCTGTCCCCCATTGAGCATGTTTGGGACTGGATGAAGCGTCGTCTCACGCGGTCTGCACGTCCAGCACGAACGCTGGTCCAACTGAGGCGCCAGGTGGAAATGACGTGGCAAGCCGTCTCCATGGGAGAATAGCAGCCTGCATTGCTACTAAAGGTGGATATACACTGTACTAGTGCCGACATTGTGCATGCTCTGTTGCCTGTGTCTATGTGCCTGTGGTTCTGTCAGTGTGATCATGTGATGTATCTGACCCCAGGAATGTGTGAATAAAGTTTCCCCTTCCTGGGACAATGAATTCACGATGTTCTTATTTCAATTTCCAGGAGTGTATATTCCACTTGCAGTATGGTGATGCAGGGGAGAGTTTTATTAAATGTCGTTGGGTATGGACGAGACGAAGTAATAAGTGAATTTTGATATTCATTATAGTGTATATTGTGTGTGGTGTATAAGGCTTACTGTGATAGAAAAGGAAACTGCACAAATATGGCACAAACGCAAGCAGCTACTCAGCAGTCACGGTATCAGCTCTGGCAGAACAGATAAAATTATTAAAAGAACAGAATGAGCAAATGACACAGCAGTTAAGTAGGCAAATGAGAGATACTTCACAATCAGGTCCTAGTGAAGTTAAATTGGTACTGGTAGTACCTTCCACGCCCGTGGATCCTGTAGTCGCTAGTCTTACTTCCCTATTTACTTGCAAAACATTGGAGGATGTCACTATTTTTATTCAGCGCGTGTTATCCACAGCCAGCTTGTGCGACTGATGTGAACAACCATCACTGCACATGGCCAAACTGTGCTTGTCAGGTGAGGCTACGATGTTCATCATGTTCAATGAGGTTATGAGTAAAGTTACCACATTTACAGAGTTGGCAAATGGCGTAAAGCAACAGTAAAAGAAAACAAAACAGTGCTCGTTTCTTTTCAGAAAAGTGAAGTAATTTGAAACAATCTCCATATGAGACTGCTGTGCGTTTTCGGGCAGTATATGCAAGTTAAACGCTCAGACTTTTGAGTTGATTAACAAACCGGACTCTGATGCAGTTTTATTGAGAGAGGCTTAGGATAGGGCGCTGGATTCGTTCCTAAGGGGGATTTCTCCAGAATTCTCTCGCATAGTGAGAATGGAAGAACCACAAGATGTAGCAGCGGCGCTGCAGATAGCCAATTATCTGCAAGAAATAGGTAGTGTACTAAGTCTCGGAATGATCAGAAAATGTTTGTCTCGAAGAAAGAATGGTATCACTGCAGAAGAAAGGGTAATTTTAAAGCATAGTGTCGCCAACCACAATGTTTTAATTGTCAACGTATCGGCCTTAAGGCACAAGAGTGTAGGCTAAAGAAAGAGGGTAACTCTAATGGGAAAAAGAAATCGTTAAATGACAATAGGAATCTCCCTTCCATCGAGATGCGTTCCCATTAAATAGCGATGCACACAGTGCGCACGCAGAGACGGATTATTAGTTGGTGGTTTATTTCAAAGGGAAGTTTTGGTAGATACAGGGGAACGAGTATCGGTTGCCAGTCTGGACCTCATGGATGAGAGCAGACTGCAAGACCATAGGTATAGGTTGCGAGCAATAGGCAACAATGCAGTTGATTAATTCGTGACAACACAATGCTTCATTAGCAAATGCAAGTGCTGTCAACTGTCGGACATGGTGCAGTTGCGATACTTTGGTTACATTTTTTGGTTGGGTATCGTGGTAGAAACAACCTTTGGCAACCGGCGATTGAAATAGACGGTAAGCAATTTCCGTTGGGTACAACAGATGCAAATGTTTCTCTGTCACAAGAAGCATCGAATAAACTGTGTATAAGTGCAGTAAAAGTTGTTTTGAATGACAGAGTACCAGCAGGTACAGGAAAACTAGTCTGAATACCAGTAGATAGTAACATTCCAAAGGGTGTAATGTATTTGGTAGAATCACTAACAAGTAATAACATATTGGATGAGCAGCATTGCTTTGTACATACATGTATAAAGCGTACAGGGGGTACTAATGAACTGTTTAAGTTGCCAGTAACCATGGATAATTTTGGGTGAGATGTTGTAAATCTTCCAAAGGGTTTATTGATGGCCATGTTAGAGGTTCTCAAAGAGGAAGATAGTGAGGATGCTAGGATACAAGGAACAAGAGAGCGAACCATAGGTATTTCTGCATTGCAAGAAAAAGTTAAACACCTTCAGCGTAAGATAGGTTCTTATAGAATCAGTATAATACGTTATAAGGATTTGTTCAATCCATAAGGAGTCCTGCTGCACCAATCACACAACATAGAATATCAACAGGGAATCATCTGCCAGTATTTATAAAACAGTTTCGGCTATCTAAGCATTTACAACCTATATTAGAGGAAATGGTAATTCAGCAGTTATCAGATGGGATTACAGAACATCGTGACAGTCCGTGGTCAACGGGTATCATGATTGTGGGTAAGAAGTCACCAGATGGGACAAAGAAATATCAGTTTTGTTGCGACTACAGATTCTTAAATGAAAAACCAGTAACAGATGCGACCTCACCCCTGATATTACAGATACATTAGATAATTTGGGTCAGTGCAAGTCCTTTTCAATCTCATATGTAAGATGTGAGTATCATCAAATTGAGGTACACCATGAGATAGACCTGAAACAGCATTTACCTCGACTTCTGGCCACTATCAATATTGTAGGATAACTTTTGGACTGAAAAATGAAAAATGCACCAGCTACATTTCAATGTTTATTAGATGGAGTCCTCAGAGGTTTAAAACCAAACAAATGCGTACTATATGATGATGATATAATTATGTTTGGAAAAAGCCTGGAAGTGCAACTTCACATTTGGAGATGACAGGTTAAGAAAGGCTCGACTTACGCTTAACACCGATAGGTGTTACTTTGAACAATCATAAGTACACAACCTGGGGCATATAATTAACCAAGATGGAGTAAGATACGCAGCTTACATCAGCACTATATGACTTTCTGGCTCCTCAGACACTTAAACAGTTACAATCTTTCCTTGGATTAACAAACTATCATAGAAAGTTCGTAAAAGGGTTTGCTAAAGTGGCACAACCACTAACAAAATTATTGTGGAAATGTATTGCGTTTAGCTGAACACCTGAGTATCACACAGCAATTCAAAACTTAAAAGATATATTAACTTCATAGCCAGTTTTGATTTTTTCCTGATTTGACAAAAGAATTCGGCTAAAGTTCACAATGGGCTTCCCATGTAAAGACGTTAGCAACGCCTATGTGTGTATCATTAAGAGCGGAGTGTTATTACTTTCGACAATAAAAACTGATTACTTACCTTCGCCCATCCACATCCCAAACCCAAGGTTTTAAATATAAAAAAACTGATCATGTGAAATATTGATCCACATTTCAGCTGTTCCGCCTTCTCGTATTTCCCCGACAGCCCTTTTCAAAGTTTAACCAAGAACGTATATTACCATGTGATGCAAGTGGTACAGCTTTGGGAACGGATTTATGGAAAATGATAATTGGAAAAAAATACCTAACTGTATACGCATCTCGTCAGTTTAATATGTTGTTGTTGTGATGTTCAGTCCAGATGCTGGTTTGATGCATCTCTCCATGCTACTCTATCCTGTGCAAGCTTCATCTCCCAGTACCTACTACGACCTACATCCTTTTGAATCTGCTCATTGTATTCATCACTCGGTCTCCCTCTACGATTTTTACCAACCACACTGCCCTCCAATACTAAATTGATGATCTCTCGATGTCTCAAAACATGTCCTATCAACTGCCCCTTTCTTCTAGTCAAGTTGTGCCACAAATTTCTCTTCTCCCCAATTCTATTCAGTACCTTTTCATTTGCTATGTGATCTACCTATATAATCTTCAGCATTGTTCTGTAGCACTACATTTCGAAAGGTTCTATTCTCTTCTTGTCTAAACTATTTATCGTCCATGTTTCACTTCCATACACGGCTACACTCCGTACAAATACTTCCAGAAAAGACTTCCTGACACTTAAATCTACACCCGATGTTAACAAATTTGTCTTCTTCAGAAACGCTTTCCTTGCCATTGCCAGTCTACGTTTTATATCCTCTCTACTTCGACCATCATCAGTTATTTTGCTCCCAAAATAGCAAAATTCATCTAATACTTTAAGTGTCTCATTTCCTAATCTAATTCCCTCCGCATCACCCTTCCAGGTCCTTTGCAGTCTTTAACAAAGTTACATAGTCATTGGCAAGCCCCAAAGTTTATATTTCTTCTCCATGGATTTTAATTCCTGCTCCAATTTTTTCTTTTGCTTCCTTTACTGCTTGCTCAATAAACAGATTGAATAACATTGGGGATAGGCTACAACCCTGTCCCATTCCCTTCTCAACCACTGTTTCTCTTTCATGCCCCTCGACTCGTATAACTGCCATCTGTTTTCTGTACAAATTGTATATAGCCTTTTGCTCCCTGTATTTTACCCCTGCCACCCTCAGAATTTGAAAGAGAGTATTCCATTCAACATTGTCAAAAGACTTTTCTATGTCTACAAATTCAAGCAACGTACGTTTGCCTTTCCTTACTCTATCTTATAAGATAATTCGTAGGGTCAGTATTTTCTCACGTGTTCCAGTATTTCTATGGAATCCAAACTGATCTTCCCTGATGTCATCTTCTACCAGTTTTTCCATTCATTTGAATGCTGCTTTCTCTTAGATTGGAATTATTATCTTCTTCTTAAAGTCTGATGGTATTTTACCTGTCTCATACATCTTGCTCACCAGATGGAAGAGCTTTGTCAGGACTGGCTCTCCCAATACTATGAGTAGCTCTAACAGAATGTTGTCTACTCCCAGGACCTTGTTTCGACTTAGGTCTTTCAGGGCTCTGTCAAACTCTTGAAGCATTATCGTATCTCCCATTTCATCTTCATGTACAAGCTCTTCCGTTTCCATAATATTGCCCTCAAGTAAATCGCCCTTGTATAAACCCTCTACATACTCCTTCCACCTTTCTGCTTTCCCTTTTTTGCTTAGAACTGGTTTTTCATCTGATCTCTTGATATTCATACAGGAGATTCCCTTTTCTCCAAAGGTCTCTTTAATTTTCCTGTAGGCAGTACCTATCTTACACCTAGTGATATATGCCTCTTCATTCTTATATATGTCCTCTAGCCGTCCCAGTTTAGCCATTTTGTCGATCTCATTTTTGAGTCGTTTGTACTCCTTTTTGCCTGTTTCAATTACTGCATTTTTATGTTTTCTCTTTTCATCAATTAAATTCAATATCTCTTCTGTTACCCAAGGATTTCTACTAGCCCTCATCTTTTTACCTACCTGATCGACTGCTGCCTTCACTATTTCATCTCTCAAAGCTGCCCATTCTTTTTCTACCGTATTTCTTTCACCTGTATTTGTCAATTGTTCCCTAATGCTCTCTCTGAAACTCTTTATAACCTCTGGTTCTTTAATTTTATCCAGGCTCCACCTACATCTACATCTAGATTTATACTCCGCAAGCCACCATTTGAACCAGAGGAAGAGACACTGCACTCGGGGAGTGAAGGATCCCAAGAGGAATCACTCAGAAGAGAAATGGTAACCTCGCCCTGGGGATCGACAACAGTAGAATCAGACCTGTCTTACATACTAGGGCCAGGCGTCAGCTAAACGCCAGGCTTGTGTGAGCTAATTAACTCATATTGTTTGCTTCTTCCCATTAGACAGCTAAAGGTGATCTGTCCTCTACTGAGTACTCTGTGCAGGCCAGAGTAGGGGGGGCTGAAGTGCGTCTCTGAATGTTTCATCACATAGCACAATAAGGACGTAATGATCGAGGTCTTTATGCAGGAATAAAAGAGGAATGGTATGAGACCTTGGAGGGGGTATGTTTTATACAAATGCATTTGTGCACTCGTTTAACCAGTTCTGGAAATTCATCTGCGGTTAGGGTGGGCACTAGTTCGACAAACTGAGTGAGTAGACAAGGGCTTCGCCATATAAGACCTCTGATAATGAGGCACGGGGGTCTTCTTTTTGAGCTGTGTACAGTTGAGTGGAATCCACGAGAGTGCGGAGGACCAAGAGCCACTATGACACATACGTGCCATCTTCAGAGTACAGTGCCATCTCTCCACTAAGCTCTTATTCTGGTGATGGTATGCTGTCGATAGAATTTCTCCAAACCACAGAGCTCACACAGGCGGGAGAACAATGCTGATTCAAATTGTCGACTCTGGTCCATGGTAGTAATGGAGGGGAAATCAAATCGAGCGACTGAAAATGGTATTGAGAAAGGCAAGAGCTACAGTCTCAGCTGTGATATTGGAGGGTACGATGGCTTTTACCCATTGTGTCACACAATCACTAATAGACAGGATGTAACGGAGAAGAGACAGTTTGCCGCTATTGGGTGGAAAGGCTATGATTGTGGACAAAAGGAAAGAAATGATGCATGCTACCATATTTGTGATTCCAATGGTATGGAGGGAGACTAAAAACCACCTTAATATCTGTTACCTCTGCTTAGTTAATGTTCAAGGGTGCATTTCGAAAAATAAAAGGCAAATTGTGTACCCAAGCATTGATTCGACCATTAGGCCGATTTGCACATGGGGAATATCTGACTGATCCTCTTCCTCCAGCTGTTGTAGAGAGTGTGGCAGAATATGATGAAGAAAATGAAGTTGATGCAATTACCGAAGACGATAGTGATGTCCACCAGCCTGAATGCGACTTTACTCCACAACTGTTCTCTCAGAGTGAACCTAATGCTCTCTTATGAGATCTGAATTTGCCTAAGGAATCTGCAGAACTACTTGGCTCCTGGTTAAAACGTAAGAATCTTCTGGGCCCATCAACACATTACTCATGGCACAGACATAGAGAGAAAGAATTAGTTCAGTTATTCTCACTGAACGAGTCCTTGGTTTACTGCAATAACATAAACGAGTTAATGGACTTCTGTGACATTGGAGATGATCCTACACGATGGAGACTTTTCTAGATACGTCAATGACGAGCCCGAAAGGCGTGTAAGTACATAATGGAAACGTGTATGGGTCCATTCAGTTCAAATGAAACCGTCGTATGAGAACGTGAAGATACTTGAAACAAGTATCCAGTATGAGGAACACATTTAGCTTATCTGCTATGACTTCAAAGTTATCGGAATACTATTAGGACAACAAGCTGGGTTCACAAAAATGACCTGCTTTCTATGCGAATGGGACAGTCAGACAAGGCAAAGATATTAGAATGTGAGAGTTTGGCCAGAGCGGAGAAATTTTGGGCCTGTAACTAAAAACATCCTGCACGAACCGCATGTAAAACAAAAAAGGTCTTGCATCAACCTTTACAAATAAAATTGGGCTTGATGAAGTACTTTGTAAAGGCTCTACCACAGGATGGAACCTGTATGAAGAACCTTTCCAAGAAACTTCCCTTCACCACATCGAGACAAACCTAAAGCTGGAATTCTTTTTTAATCCTCACATAAAGAAAATGACGAAGAATGAAGATTCTGAGAAGAAAAGAGAAAAAGGTGCATGGCAGCCTTTCGATCAGTTACTGAAAACTTTCTGTGGAATAGCAAAGATCCTAATTACAAGGACATTGTTGATAAATGTTGCAAAATTTCTAGAAGATGGGTTGTTAAATGAATGTGGAAGTCCACTTTCTACACTCACGTATTGACTGCTTCCCAGAAATTTGGGACATTGTGTTGAAGAGCAGAGTGAACATTTTCACCAAGATATTAAGAGGAGGTACCAGTCGCACTGGACAGCAGCTGTGTTGGCCGAATACTGTTGGATGTTGAAGAGGGACAGTCATCATATACAACACTCTACAAGGAGGTCAAAGAAGAGAAATTTTAAAAATTTATGCACACTGTTGACTTCTTGTTTTCATACAAGGCAGTCACAGAACAAATTAGGGGAGTACTAAGGTGTATTTTTAAATGTATTTCATTTTTCAAATGTGTTTTGATTAAAAACTCACCTTCTGTGAAATGGTGTTAGAATATATTTGTGGGCCCAGAAGTGAAAATCGTCAAAATATTGCTTCTTATTTTGTGTAAAGATCTGGCCAGATAGACAAAAACGGTAGTTATTTCTAGAATCAGCACAAAAAATTTCTTCAAGAACACCTACTTTCAACAAATCAAATGGTTCAAATGGCCCTGAGCACTATGGGAATTAACTTCTTTGGTCATCAGTCCCATAGAACTTAGAACTACTTAAACCTAACTAACCTAAAGACATCACACAACACCCAGTGTGTGTGATGTCCTTAGGTTAGTTAGGTTTAAGTAGTTCTAAGTTCTAGGAGACTGATGACCATAGATGTTAAGTCCCATAGTGCTCAGAGCCATTTGAACCATTTTTGAACATCACACACATCCATTCCCGAGGCAGGATTCGAACCTGCGACAGTAGCGGTCGCGCGGTTCCCGACTGTAGCGCCTAGAACCGCTCGGCCACTCTGGCCGGCTTCAACGAATCATCTGACAAAAAGTTTTAAAATGCGGACTAGTGTAATCTTACTCCACTTATAAAAATTTCGTATCATCTTAACCCATGTTACAGTTTCACTTCTCCTTTCCACTACAACTCGTTCTAGAGGGGTCTTGTGTGTGGGCTTTAGCTCTGCTTTAGTTATTTTACTCCTTAGAAAAAAATAATCTGCACAAATGACTGCTAGTGGTTGCTAACCAGATGGAAAGTGTGTTCTGCTTTCGCCCGCAGTAGTATTCCTGAACATGTCTAAACATTTGATCGACAGCAGCTTTCCCCTTTTCTGTATCAATCAATTTATCTCTGTACTACCATAGCATCTAGTGTGTAATTTGGAGACGAAATATTCCGAGTAGGTAAAATGCTGATGGCATTTTCTAGCCAATATAATGTCGGTTGTACACTAGTAATTACTGCATTGCCCACGATGGATGCTGGTAGATGAATGTCTACTCCCGCAGTATCACATGCAGTTCCACTGATTAATATACTGCTAAGCTGTAAGTCTACTCTCGTCATTCCTGTAAAAGTCTTCTTTTTGTAACAGTTAACTATTACCGTTTGTTGCTTGTATACAGAATAAATCCAATGATTTTCGACTTGCTGAAAATTTTTCAATGGCTTCATAACCACTTTCTTACACCCTGTTGCATTCATATTTCCCAAGAATAGTTATACTTCACATGATCGGTTATCCATTTGAACTATTTCTGCAGGCCAAATATTCATAATTTCATTATTAGTCGTACGAAGATCTTCTAGTGATAGAACAAGGTGTATTTTGCATTGTTTAGATACGATTAATAATTCATATATATATATATATATATATATGCTCAATAATGTTCATGTCTGGGGAAATTGGTAGCCAGCAGAAGTGTTTAAACTCAGAAGAGTGTTCCTGGAGCCACTCTGTAGCAATTCTGAACGTGTAGGGTATCGCTTTGTCCTACTGCAGTTGCCCAAGTCCGTCAGAATGCACAGTGGACATGAATGGATGCAAGTGATCAGACAGGATGCTTACGTATGTGTCGTCTGTCAGAGTCGTATCTAGACGTTTCAGGGGTTCCATATCACTCCAACAGCACACACCCCACCCCATTACAGATCTTCCATCAGCTTGAACAGTCCCTCACTGGCATGCAGGGTTCATGGATTCATGAGGCTGTGTCCATACCTGTACACTTCCATCTGCTCGGCACAATTTGAAACGAGACTCGACCGACCAGGCAACATGTTTCCAGTCATCAACAGTCCAATGTCGGCGTTGAAAGGCCCAGACGAAGCGTAAAGCTTTGTGTCATGCAGCCATCACGAGTACATAAATGGGCCTTCAGCTCCGAAAGCCCATATCGATGATGTTTCGTAGAATTGTTTGCACGCTGTCACTTGGTGGTGGGCCAGCGTTGAAATCTGCAGCAATTTTCCAAAGGTTGCACTTCTGTCACGTAAAATGATTCTCTTCAGTTGTCGCTGGCCCATCCCTGCAGGATCTTTTTCAGGCCTCAACGATGTCGAAGATTTGATGTTTTTCTGGATTCCTGATATTCATGGTACACTCGTGAAATTATCGTACGGGAAAATCCCCAGTTGATTCCTACCTCGGAGATGCTGTGTCTCATCACTCGCGCTCTGGCTTTAACACCATGTTCACACTCACACAAATCTTGGGTTGCTTTGAAAATCATTCTTATGTAAACTTAATTAGTTTATTTGTGTATTTACCCAGACATGTTTCGACATCTAAGTGTCATTTTCTGTGGGTCAAGTTTTTATTTCGGTAAAGTACAATATGAGGTTAATAATAATTTAACTGTTGTAGGCCTAAGAATAGGTAGATTTTGTTAAACCTGATGTTGAGGATAGTTTTGTGCAGCTGTTGCATTCTTGAATTTGTTGTAGAGTTTGGTGGGAAATGCTTGACTTGGCTTTGAGATACTCATTTTACTAAGGTTTGAAGCTCCTCTCGATGTTCTTCCCAAGAACTTAAGCTTCACGTTAATCACAAAGCCCACAGAGAAAGCATATCTGTGCATTGGCATGCAAAAATGTTCATTGTAGTATAAACCAGTTGAAAGCTATTTCAAGGACATGGAAGAATAAGTAGTAAGCAATACTTTATGATTTAAAATTTGTCTACTATATTTTAACAATTCTTGCCATACAGAACTCTCTCATGTGATGATCCTGTGTGAAAGTGAATCTGCAGTGATGAATTTCGATTCAGTCTCTACATCTATATTCCGCAAACCACCTAGCCGTTTGCGGTGGAGCGTACTCTGTATACCACTGTCACTTTCCCCTTTTTCTGTTACACTCGCGAATATTTCGCGGCAATAGCAATCGCCAGTAAGCTTCTGTGTCGGTCCAGATATCTCTAATTAGAATGTTATCACGGCTAGACGAGATGTATTGAGAAGAATCAAACATTAAAAAAAAAAGAAACAGTTTCTTGAAGAATAGTTCATTTATGACTTTGTTCCTCAAGGTTGAGGGTACTACATCATTATGTACACAAGCGCTGACAAACAGTAAACAAAGCTAGTGAACTGTCTGAAACAAAATTAAATAAAGACTTTGCAATGACTTCAAATGAAAAAATGCAACTGAAGATTGAATTTTAAATTACAGATTATATGCAATTAATACTTCACGCCTATTGTCTACGTGGTGCATTTACATGTATATAATATTTACACCATAGAAGAAATAACCTTAATTAGAATTGATATAAATGTTTATTTACTATGTCAAGAAGTTACAAAGTGCAGAGCCAGTTCTAGAACATTATTCCTCGCAAGCAACTTACCACATGGCGCCGACCCCAGTCCCCTCTTTACCCTTGTAGACCTCTCCTACGTTAGTTTTCGTAACTAATTGTGATATGCACTGATATAAATCGTGCAACAAATTGGGTTACCCTGGCACCCCTATCAGCTTTGAACACATGGTGGCCAATCCTAATTGTAACAAGTCCTGCATAGAAATCATAATGTTGTAGCTTCCGAAGTGATGAGTTATATCACCTGGACTTTAAAGTGGTGTTGATTAGATGTTGAGCACTTGAAGTGAAAACTGAGATGTTGTTAAATAATTCGGCAAGAAGATAAATACCTCTTCAAATGTTATCCTACGACTTTTTACAGCAATTGTTAAATGACAAAAAAATTTTCAGTAGTCTATATTTCAGAATATTAAAATTTGATCTCAGTCTAACCTTAAAGATAAGTTGCATATGAAATCAAATATAAAGGTTCACATGCACTAAAACTTCATCGGGCTTAAGCTCAGACTACAAAAAGAAACTTTGCAAATGAGGCTACAGATATGCAATGTACCAAATTTAACAGCAACTGGCAGCCTGTATTTCGCAATAGACATTTTCCACATTAAGCGGCCATGGGCCCTATTCTGTATCACTCATACCAATCAGTGCAGTATGTTAGCGCCATTGTGACGTCATTTTCGGTTCTTTATCTGAAGTAGCTCTTCTGCAAGCTTTTGAGACCTGTTAGCGATAGTAGTAGGGAAAAGAGAGCACCACTGCACATTGCAAAGTTGCCAGATTTATTCAGGTTGGCCCATCTAAGACGCAATCACGTCATGGCGGGAAGTTCAAATTTTGGAGGGAAAATAGGTCAATTGGGCTACCTCCACTGACCTAAGAAAATGGCGGGAAAATTGATCACTCGGCCTACCTCCATTAACATAAGACATCCGAAAGCCACCTCTTCCTAGAATTGGCCAGAAAGGGACTCAGCTTGTGCTGGGCTGCTGGATAAGATGGACATAAGTAATTATTTTGCAGGCAGTCTTTATTTAAGGAATTGGAGGCAGTACCTCCAGCATTGTGTCGACCATGAGGTCTGGAGTCCAACTTACCTAGTACACAGTCAGAAGTGGATGACTTGTGACCATCGGCCATGGTGGATGACTGCCCAACATTGTGGGAAAATATCTAGTGCTGCAAGGAGTATACGTACGGTGCATGTGTTTATGCTGTCTGGCTTTGCGGTATATATATGAGTGTCTGGCGATCGATAACTATATGAATCATGAAAAAGAGGCGATTTTGTATGGAGCAGGATACGAATTGTATGTTTGCTACATCAACATGGTACGCGGTGATATATTGTCAAGTTGGAGATCGGTTTCACGCTCTAATATTCAAGCTTCCATCCTCAGTGGCAGAGCAATATACTTCAGTAAGAGTCTTTTCGTAATTGACGATCTGCAGTTCACATTTGCAGGATTTAATTTTCAGTACAATATGGCGAGCTGTACAAAATTATTTTGCCACTGAAAGTCTCTTCTGCAAAAAATTAATAAAAAGGACGGCAGTGCTTCCACACTGGCAGCATCAGTAATTTGGTGGGTAAATTCAGTAAGAGCCAATCATAATGCTCCATTCATTCACAAGACATCCTCTGTACCTGGATGTAGGATCTTCTACCTAGCGGTGAGAACGTTTGTCTTTTGGAGATGTTTGTCGAAAACAGGACTTAATGATTTCCAAGAAGTGTAGCCCGTGGTGGACAGGGTTCCATGTTACAACCATCAGGAGGGGAGGAAAGCATTCTACGCTATTCTGGGCCATTTTCGCAAACAGGTTCTGTTAGGACAAGAATTCTCATGCGGACAAGCTGAGATATCATGAAAGCTCCTATAAAAGCGACCGTTAATATTTGTGCAACATTTTACAATTTCCGAGAGGTGGACTTGGCTCTTATTTACATAGTCTTGTGATGTCAGTATAACACTGAGAACCTTTAAGGAGCACCAGCGATGGTGAGTCACTACGCTAACATTTCGTGGCGATGCATCAGCCATACTGGGCAGGTAAACGCATTCACAGCTAAATACAGCTTGCATGTCCCATTAGGATCGCTATGAACAATGCACCCTGTGCTATGCTAGGAAGCACTGGAAGAGATTTCTATAGCGTGGCCTGTGATGTCAGTATCAACAGGTAGAGAGGTATTATGCCAGTAGCGATAAGGCCACATGTGTGGCTCAGAGGTGTCTCATATATGGGACTGGCGTGAGCTTCTTGGAGCTCTGTAGGGGGAAGGGGGGAGGGAGGCAGTTTGCTGATACGTCACAGTTGACGATACTTCGAAAGCGTTTTTTATGTGCAATGAGTGTTTGTGCACTGCAATATTTTCGGCTGTTTAAGTGCTGTGTGCATGTTTGCATAGCATTACACATGCATTATCTTTTGACAATTTATGAGTTGTTTTCATGTCTGTTGCATTTTTTGAATAGGTGTGCAGTGTTTGCACTGCGTGATTTCGACTGTTGACAATTAGCAAGCGTGTTTACAGAGCCTTTTACATGCATAGTTTTGACAATTTACGAGTTGTTTGCCTCTGTGCAAATCAGTGTACTGCATTATTTCGGTGATTTACGAGTAGTTTTCAGATCTGTAGACTATTTACTGCGACCTCAAGCACACTGACTTCAAATGGCTCTGAGCACTATGGGACTTAACATCTATGGTCATCAGTCCCCTAGAACTTAGAACTACTTAAACCTAACTAACCTAAGGACAACACACAACACCCAGCCATCACGAGGCAGAGAAAATCCCCGACCCCGCCGGGAATCGAACCCGAGAACCCGGGAACCCGGGAGCGGGAAGCGAGAACGCTACCGCACGACCACGAGATGCGGGCAAGCAAGCACATTGGGTTGAGTGTTTTGTATCAGTGTAATAAATAAACAATGTGAAATCCGTCCCTAAAAACAAATAAAGTACATTCCTTCCTCTCTCCAGCAGCCCAGAACAGACTGAGTCCTTTTCCTGTCCTTCCCCCCAGACCGCCATCTTGGATTATGTCACAGAAGGGACGGCAGCATCCTCTGGTGGCAGGACTGTGTACTAGGTCAGTTGGACTCCAGAAACTCATGGTGAACACAGTGATGGAGCTACTGCCTCATATCTTTAAATAAAGACTGCATGCAAAATAAGGACTTGCATCCATGCTATCCAGCAACCCAGCACAGGCTGAGTCTTTCCCCACCAATTCCTAGGAAGAGGTGGCGGTCAGATGACTTGGGTCAGTGGAAGTACCCGAAGGGACCATTTTTCCAGCCGTTTTCTTAGGTTAGTGAAGTAGCCCAATCGACCTATTTTCCTGCCAAAATTTGAACTTCCTGCCACGACATCATTGCTACATTGCCATATCTGTCGACACCATATTGGATCCGCCAACTTAAATAAATTTGACAACAATGCAATGTGGTGTGTCTCTCTTTGCCTTACTATCACCGATCGCTCTAGGCAAATGCCGAGATGGTTCCTTTCAAAGGGCACGGCCGACTTCCTTCCCCGTCCTTCCCTAATCTGATGAGACCGATGACCTCGCTGTCTGGTCTCCTTCCCCCAACAAACCAACCAACCAACTACTACCGATCGGTCCTCCTGCCGATTTTTCGACAACTGTTCAGAGAGGTGGTTAGGTTTCAGTATGGCTACTGGTTCAGTTTGGTGTGATTTGTTTACAGCTAAAATTATTGAGCGGTTTTAGTTTCGGATTTCGTGATTATGTTTTACTGAAGAATCACTAGGACACATCCAAGAGGAAAGTAAGTTCATAACAGACTGTTTTAGTTTGTTAGAAATTACTAGTGAATTCGTGTACTTTTTCCCTCAAATGGTCTAGTTATTAAGGCTAGAAATGCGTTTACAACTTTTAAGTAACAATGGAAAGGAATTTTGCGAAACCTGATAGTGGAAACCTTCCAAAATTTCAAGCATTTACAGCTTTCGCTTGCATCATTTGGCAACAAAGTCAGCCTGCATCCCTCTCCATTAGAATAATCAGAAATAAAGTGCTCACTGCGTATGAGTTGTCGTAGTCAAGGGGTAGAGGCAACAAACCGTGTTACTAAAGCCTGTGTCACCTAGGATGGTGCTTCTGTGCCTAGAGGTGGTGCGGAGAGGAAGCATGGGGGAGGATGAGAACTGCACATGCGCGGCGCCAGTGAGTGGGCAAACAAATTCCACATTGACGAACTGCATTGCTGTGGACAACAATGAGGCTCGTTTGTCTATGGTACATTGTATTATACGTGTAAATGTATGAGGGGACTAATAAATGTAAAACCAGTTTCGATCAATCGTCAAGAGGGATACATTCTCGCGCATTACTAGACACACAACAATGTGGGAGAAGCTTAACTTCTCCTTGGGCAATATGATGAACATTATAGTTTGCATAATTAAAAAGATATGAAGTCCTAATGAAAAAGGCGAGGAAGTTCTCATTATTATGTATACTACTGATATGTTGACAAACACGTTTTTTAAACCATGGTTCTTTAAAACTGAGAAGTATTATTACTTTGTTCCAAAGTCTACATCGTAATACCATCGACACTTCTATTTGAGTCTGTTTCCAAACAATCTGATTGTAGATTTATGGTGGTGATAGGTTCAAAGGTCATATTCATCATCACTTCCCTGTCAAGTTCTTCTTTCCGAAGCTTTTCAGCGTGCCACACAGACTGTGCCCATGCTAAAGTTGGTATGTTATCTATTGCCTCATGCACAAGCGATTCAGTGTATGTTATCTTGAAAGATTTGTTTTTTCTTCCTCCCATGTAGCCTTAAAACCCTTTGCCCAACTTAATTTCATGGGGCTACAGTGTGGGGTGTATTTTACCATCATCTCTTGCTATTGTTTATTTTGTAAGATTTGTGGTGGGTCTTATATCAGCACTAGCAGGAAGTTGTGTCCCTGGACGATATAGTAGGACTATATTTTGCCGACCCCAATACACCGCCAGATGAAAGTACTATTACCTTCATCCTCTCTTCTCAGAGTAGTTCTTTGGTGGTCCGAATCCTTCCATGCCACCTCTCTGTCGATCCAACTGTGGTGAAGATTCCTGGTAGGCTTCCACAAGTTCTCTCTACTGCGCTAGTAAATAAATAACCACATTTTTCACAAACAGGTGTATATTTTGCCCAACATTTTCATTATTACTTTTAACGACACAACTAACAATAGCTATGGTCATACCACTCTGTTGAGTACATTCAAAACGTCCATACATGTGTACTGTAGGACGTGAGAAAAAAAACACTGATAAACAACTACTGCTGCTCAATTGTTCATTACGCCCTTGTCGGTGCATCGTTTACTCCATGGCTCTGTGATCAGGCACTTGCTGCATCATGGCACAAATGACTCCCAGACGACCAGTAATTGTACAGTAATACCATTGTTACTGGTCACCTTCTCGCCGGCTCCACATTCACTGCATACAATAAAGGAAAACACACAGTTTCCCTTCATTTCATTTTCAACTTACTCACAAGCATCTATTCCCAACAGCTTTCCAATGGTGTGTTGGGATGTTTACAAATATCCTGATTCCTGCCTGTCGTAAGAAGCAACTAAAAGGAGTCTCACACAATTCGACCTGTTTCTGATGGTACCTTGCATGGTTTGAGCTCCATATTTCCTCATTTTCCTGAAGAGTGAACCAAGTGGGGAAGGGCGCCTTACATGGTGCATAGTGTCCATAGTGCGTTGAGATATTTAGCCCCCTTTCTCGTCGTTGCATTGCAGTCCCACTCATTCTCCATTTCTTGGGCAAGGATGCATTCCTGGGTGCGGTTTCCGCCATGCACTATGCAGTGCCGCTTTTTGCGCCGACAACGACTATGGACTTCTTTGCGTCCTATCTCCAGAACGGTAGCCAGTCCTTTGTGGTTGGGTCGCCATGTAGCTTGTTGAGTTTAGCCCCCTAACAACACAGGGATCGTTCTGCTGATGCCTGCGCCATTAACTCTCCACATATGCCAAGGAGTAGATGCCTATCTCCCTGGGGCATCAGGACTCCTGGCAATAGCCATCCTGCTAGGTGGTCCTTGCTGAGGCTAGGTGGCGCTCGTGGAGAGGGCCCCTGGTGGGTGGCATCAGGACTGATGGCACGCGATGAAGTGTAGTACATCATCTCTCACAGATGGACCTCCACATGCAGTCTCTAAGCAATCGAGGCCTAACCTCAAAGTAAGAAAATATGGCCCAAGATCGTTTCCCTCAGTGACCACACCATGGGAGGAACACATGGCTAAGGATGGCAGCGAAGGTTATTCACCCCGGTACCTCGTCTGTACGCAAGTTGATGGGGAGTCATTCCTGTCAATGAAGCCTCAGTTTTTTGTGTAGCATTTAGAGGACAAGTTTGGGGAGATGGAGGGCTTGTCCAAAATGCACTATTGGTCAGTCTTGATGAAAACAGCAACCTCTGCCTAGTCACACGCTCTCCTCGCCTGTGACAAGCTGGGGGATGTCTCTGTTTCCATCATGCCCCTAAGAGCTTGAATATGGTTCAGGGTCTTATATTCCACAGGGATATTCCTTTGCAGTCTGACAATGAACTGCACCCGAACCTGGAACACCGAGGTGTTCACTTCATACGGCGCATCCATCGTGGTCCGAGGGATAATGAGGTTGCTACTGGTGCCTTCATATTGGCCTTCGAGGGTGACGCATTACCCGAATAGGTCAAGGTGATGGTCTACCGCTGTGATGTGAAGCCATATATCCCTCCACCAATGTGGTGTTTTAAATGCTGGAAGTTTGGCCATATGTCTTCCAGGTATACTTCCAGCCTCACATGTCAAGATTATGGACGTCCTTAGCACCCCAATATGCTACATGCCCTGCCTCCCATCTGTGTTAACTGCAGAGAGCACCATTCCCTTGCTCGTCGGACTGTAGGTTTCTGCAGAAAGAATGGAAGATAATAGAATACAAGACCCTGGATCGTTTGACCTACACTGAGGCTAACCAAAAATACGAGAGGCTCCATCCTGTGAGTATGACATCTAACTAAGCAGCTGCTGCAACAATGGTTCTACTGTCTCCCATATCGCCAGTTGCAGTTCACTCTCAGATCCGTCAGACTCCACCTGCCCACTTGATGGTGGGGGCAAACCCTCTCTGTTGCTCCTGCGCCACTTTGGGAGCAACCCCCCCCCCCAACCATCAGGGACATCCGTCTCCATTTCTCAGGTGGAGAAGTGTAAGTCTTCTTCGGCTGCAAGCTCTGTGTCTGAGGATGAGGTGGAGATTCTGGCGTCCACTGAGGACCTAGAACTCGCCAGACCCTCAGACATAATGGATGTCACTCCCACAGGTACTCAATCGGTGGCAGCAGGTGATCCTGTGGCGTAACCTACCTCCTTCAGCCCTTCATGCCTTCCCAGCCTAACAATGACGTCATCCTCCAGTGTAACTGCAGCCGTTTTTTCCACCACCTGGCGAGCTCCAACAACTTCTCAGCGTTCACCCTTTCTTTTGCATTGCTCTCCAGGAAACTTGGTTTCCGGCGTTGTGAACCCATGCCCTCCATGGTTATCGGAGTTATTATAAGAATTGGGCAGCTTATGAGAGGGTATCTGGTGGAGTCTGCATCTACGTCCTGAACTCTCTTTACAGCGAGTGAGTGCCTCTTCTAACGCCTTTAAAGGTTGTCACTGTTAGGGTGTGGACGTCACAGGGTGTGGACATCTGCAGTAGCTATCTTACACTGGATGGTGATGTTCCACAGCATGTATTGGCTGCGATGATAGCCGAACTCCCGCACTTTTACTGTTACTGGGCGACTTCAACGCCCATGACCCTTTGTGGGGTGGATTGGTAGCAACAGGCCAAGCCACTGTCGTTAAGCAACGGTTGGCACTGCTCGACCTTTCTCTTTTAAATAATGGTGCCTCCACACATTTTAGTATGGCAAATGGCAGGTACTCAGCCATCGAACTTTCGGTCTGCAGCCCTGGCCTTCTACCGTTTGTCCGATGGAGTGTGCATGACGATCTGTGCAGTAGTGACCACTTTCTGATCTTTCTGTCACTGCCACAGCGTCACTCCTCTGGGTGCCATCCCAGATGGGCTTTGAATAAGGCTGACTGGGACTCGTTCGCCTCCATTGCCACTATTGAGCCTCTTTCTCATGACACTATTGATGTGGTGGTTCACACGATAACCCCCGACATCATTTCTGCAGCGGAATCTGCATTTCCCAGTTCTTCCAGGTCCCATCGGCAGAGGACTGTGCCTTGGTGGTCACCGGAGATCGCTGAGGCTATTAGAGATCGCAGGCGGGCCCTCCAAAATCATAAACGGCACCCATCACTGGAACACCTCCTTACCTTTAAACGGCTCCGTACCTGAGCCTGACGTCTTTTTCGCTAATGGAAGCAGGAGTGCTGGGAAAGGTATGTCTCCACCATTGGCATCCGTACCTCTCCATCCCAAGTTTGGGCCAAGATTAGGCGACTCTATGGATATCATGGCCCCATCAGCATACCTGGGCTTTCCCTGGATGGAGCAGTCTGTACTGAGTCCAATACGATTGTAGAACTCTTAGCAGAGCATTATGCTCAGGGTTCTGCTTCTACTTATTACCTGCTGGCCTTCCACTCCCTGAAAGAGCAGTTGGACCATCAGAGCCTTTCGTTCCATATGCGCCACCCCGAATCGTACAATGCTCCATTCAGTGAGTGGGAATTCCAAAGTGCCCTCGCCGCTTGCCCTGATACGGCTCCAGGACTGGATCGCATCCACTATCAGATGTCAGATGCTCAAACACCTCTCAGTGGACTTCCAGCGACACCTCCTAGACCTTTTCAACTGTATCTGGCTTGAGGTTGAGTTCCCATCTTAATGGCGGGGAAGATTTATCAGCCGGCTGGGGTGGCCGAGCAGTTCTAGGCATTACAGTCTGGAACCGCGTGACCGCTACGGTCGCAGGTTCGAATCGTGCCTTGGGCATGGATGTGTGTGATGTCCTTAGGTTAGTTAGGTTTCAGTAGTTCTACGTTCTAGGGGACTGATGACCTCAGCAGTTAAGTGCTGTAGTGCTCACAGTCATTTGATCCATTTTGAAGAACTATCATTCCAGTGTTGAAGTCTGGAAAGAACCCATTGGCGGTGGACAGCAACCAGCCCATTAGCCTCACCAACGTTCTGTGAAAGTTACTCTAATGAATGATGTGCCATAGGTTGAGTTGGCCACTTGGGCCTCTGAGCCTACTGGCTCCATCTCATTGTGGGTTCCGTAAGGGCCGCTCTACCACCGATAATCTTGTCTGCCTGGAGTCTGCCACCCGTATGGCCTTTGCCCGCCATCAGCATCTGGTTGGTGTCTTTTGTGACAAGTGGAAGGCATACGATACAACATGGGGACATCATATCCTCACCATGCTTCATGGGTGCGGTCTTAGGGGCCCGCTTCCGAATTTTATTCGAAAATTTTTGTCACTTCGTTCCTTCAGCATGTAAGTTTGTTCCTCCCATAATTGTTCCCGAGTCCAAGAGAATGGGGTCCCACAAAGCTCTGTCTTGAGTGTCTGCCTGTTTTAGTTGCTATCAATGGGCTAGCTGCAGCTATGGAAACGTCCATCTCGGCTTATTTGTGATCTGATGACTTTTGACTGTACTATAGCTCCACTGGCATAGTGGTTTATGAACAGCAACTACAGGGCTCTATCCGCAGGGCGCAGTCTTGAGCCATCACACACGTCTTCCAGTTCTTGGCGGCCAAGACTTGTGTCATGCATTTTTGCTGGCGTCGCCCGGTTCACCCTGAGCTGCAGCTTTGTCTCGACAGCAGAACCTCTTGCCGTGGTGAAGCTGCATCGATTTTTGGGCTTTCTTTTGATACCCAGTTGACTTGGCTCCCTCATATTCGACAATGTAAACGAACGTGCTGGCGCCATCTTAATGCACTTCGTTGCTTGAGTCAAACCAGCTGAGGTGCCGATCAGTCTACCATTCTACGACTGTATGAGGCGTTGATTCAATCCCATCTCAATTATGGGAGCCTGGCTTACGGTTCGGCATCACCTTCCACGTTGACCCCATACTTCACTGCAGGATCCGACTCGCAACTGCTACTTTCTGCACAAGCCCTTTAAACAGCTTACTTGTGGAGGCTGGTGCCCCTCCATTGCACATCCGGCGCCAACGACTACTAGCCGCTTATGCTGCACATGTTTGTAGCTCTCCTGTTCCGGCCCCCGTCAAAGTGTACGTTCGCGGTTCGCGTCAAGGCTCTTCTCTCTGGGCTTGAGTTTTTTCCCTCTCCCACCCTTTTTTCCAGGCACATTTACGTATACCACCATGGTGTATGCCTCTCCCATGCCTTCGGCTGGATTTGGCACAGGGTCCAAAGGACTTAGTCCCTCCAGAGGCCCTCCGCTGCCACTTTTTTTCCATCCTCGCCGCGTTTCACGGCTCTGACGTGGTCTATAACGACGATTCGATGGTTGCTGGTCGAGTAGGTTATGCTATTTCTGTTGGGGATCATTCTGAACAACGCTCATCGCCGGCTGGCTGCAGTGTTTTCACTGCAGAGCTGGTAGCCATCTCTAGAGTATATCTCTAGAGTATATCTGCACCTGCTCAGGTGAGTCCTTCATCATCTGTAGTGATTCCCTGAGCAGTTTACGAGCCATCGACCAGTGTTTTCCTTGCTCTCGACGGGTGACGGCTATCCACCCATATTCCACCCATATTCTTGCCCCTTGCGGCTGCTCTGTGGTTTTTGTGTGGACCCCCGGTCATTCGGCATGAACGTGTTGATAGGCTGGCCAAACAGGTTACCAGTGAAACAGCCCTAGAGATCGGCCTTTCGGAATGTGATCTCCAGTCAGTATTGTGACATAAAGTCCTTGGTACCTGGGGTGATGAATGGCGCACCCTGCCTTCACCCAACAAACTTTGGGTTATTAAGGAGACTATAGATGTGTGGCGCTCCTCCATGTGAGCCTCTCAGTTGTTCTCTGCTGGCTATGCATTGGACATACCTGTCTGACGCACGGTCATTTATTGCGCCGCGAGCACCCGCCTCTATGTCACTGTGGATCAGCGTTGACAGTGGTCCATATCTTGTTGAACTGTCCGCTTTTAACTGCGCTCAGGCAGACGTTTGCGCTGCCTGATTCGCTCCCTGCACTTTTAACGGATGACTTTGCATTGGCAGGCTTAGTTTTGGGTTTCATTAGTGCAGGGGGCTTTTATCGTTCAATCTGAGGGTTTGTCTCTTTTGTGTGTTGACTCTGGCCTTTGGCCTAGGGTTTTAGATTAAGTTTTTAGTGTATCTCCTGCTGGTTGGCTTTTTATTTCTTTTGTTCCCATCGTCGGCCAACCACTGTAACACTCTGTGTGCTTTTAATTCCTCTTTTCTGGTCTTTCTTTGTCTATGTCTTTCTTAACCTGTGTCGTCTCTTGTCACCTCCGTTGCTTGTTTTTCTTCCTTGTGGGTGTTTCATGGTCGTGGAATAAGGGACCGATGGCCTTAGTAGTCTGGTTCCTTCAACCCCACAAACCAACCAACCAACAAATATCCCGAAACACTACAAGAGACATTGACAGGAGAGTAAACGCAAAACTGTGTGACTCCATTCACATCCAAGGTAGTCAAGTTTGTACGTTGTGTCATGTGACTTGCATAAATGAACGAGCTGCAGGACATTGGCACGAGTCTGGAGTATATTGGACTTAATATTTTTATTTTTAAGCCAGGAAAAACATCCGCTTTCCTGGTGTTTGTACTCGGTGTTTTCTCTGTAACAGTTGAATCATGACTGGCAATGACCGACTTCGAAGCAAGGTATGACAAGAATTGTGAACCACGTCACGAAACGGACTGCGTTCATTTTCTGAATGGTGGTCACTGCTGTTTTTTTTTTTTTTTACACGTAAACACAAGTTTATTCTTAGGGACAAAACCAGAAGAAGGTTCAGCAAGCAGAATACTTCTCCGAGAACCTATTCCTAGGAGAACTTTAAAACCGCCGGTACCATCGTCATTCTCCAGCAGATCTTCCTGGAATGATTCTAACTGATCCATCTTTCATCAAGGTAATACACTATTGAACTATCTCCTTCTCTTGTATCGTGAATCTTTATGTGGGATATAGTTTGTGCTGCACCTTTGACACTTCTTTGAACTAAAAACTTCTTAACATATCTGGAACCAACGTCTTTAAAAATTCTTTACATTGACGAAGCGCTTACCATTGAAGCCTGCATAACTGTAACGCGTTTTTGTGATGTCTGGCATTCGTCATTCACATGGAGCACTTTAAAACATCGTTGTTAAAACTATCCATTTATTTTACTGGTTCCTTGCGCTTTTGATGCTTTCCAGGCGACGCGAAACCAACTTTTTCTATGGTGCCTACAGCTCTGACACTTTCGTTTACATTTCTCTTGCCGACACCACATGGTTCTGGAGTCGGTTCTTGTGTTTTCAAATGTCAACAGAAGGAGACCTGCTTTCAGATTCGAAAAAATTATAAATGTCGTAAATAATCCCCCTCGACTGCTTGTGAAGCACTTCACATTTATTGCCATCACCTGGCCTTTTTTGTCTTTTTTTTTAATCGTACTTAAATATTTACTTCTACTCATTCACAGTTATACTGCTGCAAGAAAAAAAAGAATAAAAAAAATTGACAGATAAATTAATAATTCGGTTGTCTCGAAGTACGCCAATAGTGCAGCATATAGCAACGAGATTCTCGCTCTCTAACTGTAACTCTCTGCTAGCCGCTCGGAAAGAGAGTGAGTGTTATTGTCTACCAGTGAATGCGCAGAACGGCTGAAAATTTGGCCGCCTTCTTACATGACGCGAACAATAGTGGGAACACAACCTTCAGGCAATCGGCTGCAGTTTTCGGAAGCTGTTATTCTGAGTTCTCAGTTTGACACACACATGATGACTTCCAGTGGGAAAAGTTCAGGAAGTCATGAGTTTTTCTGTGGTTTTGACATACCAGGAAGCTTTAAGCCTAGTCCACACCAGCACTCAAATTGCGCGTCTTTGCTGCGCAGATGAATCAAGTTCGAATTGGTACTGTTGTAGAGCTGCAGCATGTTATCATGTTCCCAGAGTATATTGCGCCTCTAAAGTGAAACAAGATTTGAATCCCTTCAAAAGAGAATGTGGCACGACATTGCACGTGTGGACATGTTCGGGGAAGTTTGGCTCGGCCTGGCACGTGGTCATCGTTGTTATTGTCATCATCTGACTTTGTTGTTTTTTTCCGGTATGTGGACGACTGAAACAGTTTTGAAACTAACTGAAAATCTTCAATTGAACATCTGCTTGTGGGATATCGAATACAGCAACAACGATAAATGAAATCAGTAGGCTGGCCAGTGTGGCCGAGCGGTTCTAGGCGCTTCAGTCTACCGCTACGGTCGCAAGTTCGAATCCTGCCTCGGGGATGAATGTGTGTGATGTCCTTAGGTTAGTTAGGTTTAAGTAGATCTAAGTTCTAGGGGACTGATGACCTCACATGTTGAGTCCCATAGTGCTCAGAGCCATTTTTTGAAGAACAGTATTAAAATTTTTGTTGGAAAAGTTTGTCGTTTCACTGGCGCAAATGGAAAAAATCCACACTTTGATAAACCAATTTCGGCGGGAAAAGAAGAAATTAGAGGAAAGCAGGCAGAGTGAGACTTCTCTTAAAAAATTTTCATTGCTCGAATATTAACCTCATATTTTTCTCCTACATGCCAATCAGTCAAGAGGAAGTCGTAGCACTGATGTAGAAAAATATAAGATAAAACGATGTAAATTTAATAATTGTTATAAACGTCAAATCACATTTACATTTTTACAAATAGAGAAGAAGAATTAAGAAAATGAAGCTTACATATATTTTTTCAAACCTTTTCATCTTGCCAAGCCACTGAAGGTTCAGATGATATAAAGTAATCCCTAAATTAATTTCTGATTTCCTGCACTTCGTTTGAAGATCTCCTTGGTACAGTTTGTAACCGTCGACGTTGTGATTACTGCAGTTCCAACACTCCAGCCTCCATGTGTAAAGTTCCCATTAGAATCTTGTTAAAAGTGCCAGGTGGAGTGTAATTTGTTTTCGAATGGCGTTGTTACCATGAATGTCGACTTTCACCGGTGATGCCAACAGATACCAAATACGTCGGTGAAAGATCGAATATTTCATTACACTGTTGTAAATTAGGACCCTCTCCGGCGTGTGTAGACAATCACAGATATGCTCTGGTGGAGGTCCAAAACAGAGGAGTCAAAAAACAAGCGACTGGCTCTCTCCCGCCAAATCCTTTGTTCTGCTCAGAGTCAATCAGCTTTGTCAGTCTTATGCAAGCTTTGATATCGCGAGCAACGTTTTCTGTTACCCTAATTTACACTAAATGGATACTGCAGTAAATCGTGATCTTTTTCATGAAAAGTTAAATGCATTAATTGCTGGTAAACGAGAAGACAATGTTTTTTTTATTTTTCTCAAGAAAAGTATTCTAAAATACTTTCTGAAGCGGTGTCTGCTAAAATAAAATGCAACACACCTTTGGATTACAGACGATTAAAACGTTTTGATGTTTTAAAAATTAATGTTGAAGAGAAGTTAATTGCACCATTAAAACAAGGGGAAACGAACATACAGTATTATGTTACCAATGAAGAATTGTACAGTATACTATATGAAACTCACATCAGAATAGGCCACGCAGGAAGAACACGTATGCAGTTGCAAATTAAATACAAAAATATTACATATGAAGTTGTAATGTTGTATTTAAATTTATGCAAACAGTGTCAAATGAAACACAGTGCTCCTAAGAAAGATATTGTTGTGAAGCCAATGACTAGTTCTGAATTAAACTCAAGATGTCAAGTTGATCTGATAGATCTACAGGCAAACAGAGAAGGCGAATATAAATTCATAATGGTGTATCAAGAACAATTAACTAAGTTTGTCCAGCTACGACCTTTGAAAACTAAAAGAGCTGAAGGAGTAGCGCATCACTTTCTTTCAATATTTTTAACATTTGGTCCACCAACAATATTGCAATCAGATAATGATACAGAATTTAGTAATCAAGTCATATCCGAAATATGCGCTATGTGGGAAGATGTTAAAATAGTTCACGGAAATCTTCGTCACAGTCAAACACAAGGCTCAGTTGAAAGGGCCAATCAAAATATACAGAATATGCTAACTGCACGGATGAACGATAACGATACAAATAAATGGTCAGATGGTTTATCCTTTGTTCAGTTTTCCAAGAACACTACAGACCACGAAAGAATACGCCAAAGTCCTTATGAAGCCATGTTTGGCGTTAAAGCAAAAAGAGGCATAGCATCGTCTTTTTTGCCTGGCGAACAAATTGCAAATATTGCAACTGAAGAACATCTTGAAGAAATTGCCAATACTTCTGAAACCTAAGAACAGCTTGAAGAAACTGTTAATGCTTATAAAAAAAATTAGAGCGGTGGTCATACCGAAAACCATATTCCAAAGAAAAATATTGAAGAGGACCTACAACCTACAGTGTCTTCACATCAAATTCTGTCTGAAAAACACGAGTTGATTTCTACAAAAAGACCGGCCGCGATAGAAAATCTTCTACTGCAAGGAACAAAGATGTTACGAACTTCACAAAAACAATTTCCTCCTGCTCAAATTGGTGATAATGTACGAATACAAGTCCCTGATGTCGACCGTGGTCGTACAGATAGCCGAAATGTGTTAGCGGTTGTTGTTGTAATAGAAGACTCCGACTTCTATAAAGCGGCAAATAAAAATGGTACCCTCAAGCAGCTTTACACGCGTAATCAGTTCGTAATTTGTAAAGAAAAGTTTCTTTTCAAGAAATGTCACTGAGAGAAGCAGCTGCAGCTAATTCTAGAAGCGGGGACCACATGGCTATACACGCTGTCATTGCAAAAGGAAGTGTTCCACAAATAAATGCAGTTGTAAAAGCAAGGGACTCTTGTCCAATTCAAAGTGTCATAATAGTTTAAGTTGTTGCAATAAATAAGACTTGAATCACATAAGTATGTAATTTTTTTATAACTGTTATTTTCTATTCTCATGTAGAATGTACTGTGTATTTTAAATTCTTGGCCATTCCTTTCAGAAAAAGGGGCGAAAAAGTTACGTCACCCTTGTGGCGTTTTATAGCGACTGAATTACGGAGAAGAAAATATAAATCTCCAACATGTTCAACATTCACCATTAGTGCATGGTGAACGTCATTTACCGGTGAAAGAAATAAGGGTATTTAGCAAATATTTCGGACATACACTAAGCAACTATGTGAATGTTGACATTCTCCAGATTTCGATGTTTCACTGTAACAGTGTTATAACAAATTGTGCAAATAGGCAGTAGCAAGAACCATTGTTTCCACTTTAGTGCGATGTAGTGGTATAGGTTTTGGTAAGATCAGACGTTTCCCTGCCCATATCCCAAAATATTTTCAATAATGCAGTGTACAGGACTGAATATTGTATCAGTAGATGATAATGATCGGTTGTTGTAGCCAGGTTATGACGTCATCTAATTTCGTACCCGAGGAAAAGCATCATCTACCACAAACACGAACAGGATGGCGTTTTCTCTCTATAGCAATGAGGTGGGCTGAGGCAAACCCAACGTCTCATTATTTATTTTTTGGAAGAATGTTGTACACTTAAAGACTCAGAAGTCAAAAATTCTTCATTGACCCTCCACATCCAAATATATAAAATTATAGTAACTGGCATCAGTCACAGCATACAGAAAAATTTCATTTTCTTGAGAAATCAGAAGCCATTGTGAGCTAATCAAAGCTCGTAGTGGGTATATAAAAAACATTAAAAATGAAATCATAATTATAAGTTTATAAGTCTTTACCTTTATAGTCCTGTCTATCCAAAAGTATGAGTTCAATGATTTTAGCATGCCGGTGGGGCCGAGCGATTCTAGACGCTTCAGTCTGGAACCGCGAGACCGGTACGGTCGCAGGTTCGAATCCTGCCTCGGGCGTCGATGTGTGTGATGTCCTTAGGCTAGTTAGGTTTAAGTAGTTCTAAGTTATAGCTAAGTTCTAGGGGACTGATGACTTCAGATGATAAGGCCGATAGTGCTCAGAGCCATTTGAACCATTTTGATACGATTTTATAGCACACACACACACACACACACACACACACACACAGAGAGAGAGAGAGAGAGAGAGAGAGAGAGATTTACTTTGGTGGATATAATTTCACATAACAATTATGTCAAATGACGTTCTCACTACTTTCAAATACTTGTGTCTGTGGACAAATACATCGTCATTTTCAAAATTTTATTTTAGGAGCTGAATGTAGAAAACAACAATACGAACATGCAACCATCACAATCAAAGGCGCCAGACGAGAAAAAGTCACAATGTGAAACAGAAGGAAATGCTATTTCCTGCTAAGCAGTTACATATAGAGCTCAAAAACTCATAAAGAACCTAACGTTTTTACAAATATATCGTTGGAATGCTTGAAAATTACGATTCCAGCACTGAAAAATCGAGATGGTTTCATTGTTCTTGGAGACTTTGTTGCAGACTCATTAAGGACGAGCAATAGACTGATTATGGAAACAATGGCAGCAAAATTTACTACTGATACTTTATTCAGCTTGCAAAGAGGGGATAGTCAAGAAGATGACACGAAATATTTTATTTGACCGCATGAAAATGTACAATCTTTTTCCTTACACAACTTGGACATTTCAAGTCCCCATAAAACTGGTTATCAGTCTCTACATACCAATAATGATTTCAGTTCTCCATCTTTCAGTTCTGAAAGCGATCCTGTCCTGAGTATAGCTTACAGTGGTACACGGTCCAGTCACATTAATGTGACCAGCGCCTATATTCTACGTCAAAGTGCAATAACCACTCACAGGCGGCAAGTACCAACACTAGCAGTGGAGGGTATATGAAATGCATCCGAGGTACAAAGACAACAGTGCAGTCGTTGTCATAATGCAGAAATGGGTGATCTGTCTGATGTCCAAAACGTCACAATCATTGATTGTCAGGACAAGGATGGAAGCATATCAGAATGTTGTGTACATAGTTCCGTGTAGTCAGCGCATACACAACTTTACATCTTTCCCAATAGAGCGCGCCCCACTAAGCACAACAGTGCAGGCGCAGCGCTCGTCCGTCTCCGCACTACGAGATGGCGCTGTCTTAGAGATGGACCAAATTCTGCTTCCGCCGATCCGCGTATTAATACGTAAGGCACCCAATGAGATTGCTGCTAACCTAGAACCTTTTCTCCTCGCGGATCACACTTGCGCAGTGATACCAGAACGCGCGAGGTATTATAACGAGTGAACAGACCTCCGATTAGTCAGTCTGCATTAGTCTGCATTAGTCTACGTTAGTCTGTAGCATGTTTCAGTCTGCGCCTTATAAGTTTATCATATTCCTGTACATAGCCATGAAGATAAATGTATAGACACTTTGTCCAATATCAGAGATAAGTGAGAATAAGATTAACGTACCAAGACCAAAGGAACTTCAGACTGTCAATTGTAAACAGCATCCAGAATCAAGTAAAGTAATTTCCATGCTTTTTATTATTTTAATAAATGTGTGTGAAAATTAATCAAGTTCTGTTTAAAGTTGGTCACCGTCAATCTGCTACTCTAAGCGTGCAAGTGGCATTTCTATCATCTGACCTAACGGCAGAAGATAAACACGCCACGATAAGACCACGAGACATATTGCTGACACTCGCCTACTTCGTTAGAGTGACAAGTCAAATAATCTGATGGTGTGTGTTCTGAAGGTCTTACAGTATGCACACCACACAGAAACTGCTAAGTTGGTAAACTATTTGTGTGCTGCTGTGCTTTAAGTATGCAGTCCATGGGAAAATGATGCTACTCAAAACTGGTGCCGAGGTAACTGTGGAGCACCACAGATGATAGGTGAGAGGAGTGACTGACGTCTGCAGAGGTGTGTACAGGCGAGTAGATGTGCAACTGTTGAGCAACTGACCGCCCAGATGAACCAAGGGGCTACCAACAGCGTCTCCTCAACGACCATTCAGTTAATATTACTGCGTATGGGTCTCTGCAACAGGCACCTCGTTCATGCACCCGTGCTGACCGCTGTTCATTGGCGAAGAACCCTGGAATCGGCATGCCAATGCAACTGGACGTCCAGTAGGTAGCGACAGGTGGCCTTTTCAGATGAATCACGTTTTATGACCCATCGGACAGATGACCATCGGTATGTGCTGCCCTGCAACAATCAGCGGAAGGATCCAGGCCAGAGGAGGGACTTTATGGTCTGCAGACAGGTGGCCTTTTCAGATGAATCACGTTTTATACCCTATCGGACAGATGGCCATCGGTATGTGTTGCCCTGCAGCAATCGGCGGAAGGATGCAGGCCAGAGGAGGGAGCTTTATGGTCTGCAGAATTTTTTCATGGCTTTCCCTGGGTGATCTCGTCATTTTGGAAGGCACAATGGATCAACACAACTACACATCTATGCTTGGGGACCATCTCTAGCTCTATGTGCAGTTTGTTTTATCCTGACATGATGGCACCTGCCAGCAGCACAATGCAACGTGTCACACAGCTTGCAGTGTACGTTTGAAGAGCACCAGGATGAGTTTACTATACTTTTTTGGGCACTTAACTCCCCGGATTTAAACCCAATCGAGAATCTGTGGGACCAGCTCGATCGAGCTGTACGCAGCATGATCCTTAATCGAGAAACCTAGTGCAGATGGTCACAACACTGCTGTCGACATGACTTCACATCCCTGTCAGTACCTTCCAGAACCTCACTGACTTTAATTCTGCGTGTCCCGCATCGATCTACACTGCAGAAGGTGATTATTCAGGTTCTGAGAGGCTGTCACAATAATGCCACTGGACACTGTATGTATCCTACTACAAAAGGACATGAAATTTGTGTGGCGTACATTTGTATGTTACAGTTATGAAATGGTGTTAATTTACATTATGCTTCATTCTAATGTTTATACTTCATTATTATGCTTCAAGATTTACTATTATTTTACTTCATTACTGATTGTTTCTCATATCCTATGTTTCACCACCATTTTATACTTACGACGTATAACTAATAAAAAAATAAAGCAATATCAGATCTGTGTTAAAAAAGAAATTATAATTTTTCCAGGTACCTTGTACGTCCAAAACACTAATCTTGGCTTCACATACTTTTGGGACAAATAAAGCTACTTTTTGTTTAGAAAGAGAGCTGGTATTTCGATTTCTGATTAAAATTAATTGATTAATGAAGGGAACAGTGGGCGACTACAGGACAGCAACAGTCAGACAGAACAGGTGAAATGGGATGTATTCTGAAAACACATATAAATGCGAGGCAGTCTCGTTACAGGAAAAGGTGTATACTTACCAGTACACAGTTTTGGACTACACGGGCCAGTGGTCGTCAAACTTTTCTGCTCAAGAGCCAACTTCGACATTGTGAGGGCGGCACCTCTGGCCGCGTATGTATCGATCTTATTATTAATTGTTAAGCTACTTAAATTAGTAAAGTTAGTGTAAGCTACTCCCAGCAGACTAGCCATGACAAGCGCGTGATAACCATAAATATTGATCGTTAAGTCGGCACTAACTGAAACACTTCGTGTCAACTTCTCTGTTTCAGATTGGTGTCTTCATCGCCGACCACAAAGCTGTGATATTGTAATTGTCTGACGAAGTTTTAGGTTCACTATATGTGCGAATGACTTAGGTTAATAATAGTTTTGTACTTATATTTAAATGCACTGCTGGATATAAGACACCATCGTGAAAGTTTTATAAATGATTCAAACGCTAGTTTTCTTCTAACCACTGCATTGCTTTAAAAAAGCCTTCATGAATTTAATGTTCCTTGCTGCAAATAAGTACTGCATTTGATAATGACTGTCTGCGTAATGAGCATTCACGAATCCATGTTACTTCCGTGTAATAATTTGTAGCGCTGTATTTGATGGGTATGAGTCGATCACGCTCGTGAATTGCCAGTACTGGAAGACAAACAATAAAATATTCTCTCTCCCCCGCCACCTTCCCATTCCATAGCCTTCAGTGACCGCTCTTCTTACCCCTCTGGAGGTAAGCCGCCAACCTTAGTTCACCGGTGAATTCGCCAACGCCAATTAAAATTAAGCACGTCTTAAAATATTACTGTCTCTAAGTATTTTTGTTTGTTACTGAGCAGGAAAACAATTCTGTTAAGAAGCTTTCAGCGTTATTTGAAGTCTCTGGAGCAAGCTGTTAATTTCTAGATGCATATTGTTATAAAATACATCTGAGAACTGCGGGCCGCACCAATATTTGATTCGCACGAATGTCTGACTGACTGATTTGACGACCACTGACACAGGCAGGCGAACGTGCACCCCCCCCCCCCCCCCCCTCCCCTCAGTGACAGTACTGATGGTGGAATTTGGAGATGAATCTCCAGGATTTGAATCACAAATGAAAGAAATAAACCATGAGCATAAAAGTGTAGTGAGCACACTGGTGGTCACTTGCCCATCAATCTGACCAGCAAGAGTTGCTATATGTGCTCATCAACCGTACCCAGTTTAGAGCAAATGTCAGTCAAGGCCTCACTGTTCACTGATAGGCCCTGCTTCTTAATATCTAGTGTCAGAGCTTCGACGTGGATTTAGACCTTGTTACAATGAGCCTGGTAGACCTTAATGAACGAATCGCCAACTGCATGAATGCTTCTTCTTGCCGGTCTAGTTTGGCCCGTCTTGGCGCCAGTTGCGCATCTATCTCTGCTTCTTGACACGCATCTTTTAGCGCGTTATTTCTGTCAATGACATTGACTGTTTTAGCATTTTTTAACCATATCGTAAACTGGTCTACCGTAGCTTGGAAAGTGCTGTCGCCATTATCTACATCTACATCTACATCTACATCCATACTCCGCAAGCCAACTGACGGCGTGTGGCGGAGGTTACCTTGAGTACCTCTATCGGTTATCCCTTCTATTCCAGTCTCGTATTGTTCGGGGAAAGAAGGATTGTCGGTATGCTTCTGTGCGGACTCTAATTTTATCCTTATGGTCTCTTCGCGAGATATACGTAGGAGGGAGCAATATACTGCTTGACTCTTCGGTGAAGGTATGTTCTCGAAACTTTAACGAAAGCCCGTACCGAGCTACTGAGCGTCTATCCTGTAGAATCTTCTACTGGAGTTTATCTATAATCTCCGTAACGCTTTCGCGATTACTAAATGATCCTGTAACGAGGCGCGCTGTCCTCCGTCGGATCTACTCTATCTCTTCTATGAACCCTACCTGGTACGGATCCCACACTGCTGAGCAGTATTCAAGCAGTGGGCGAACAAGAATACTGTAACCTACTTCCTTTGTTTCGGATTGCATTTCATTAGAATTCTTCCAATGAATCTCAGTCTGGCATCTGCTTTATCAACGATGAACTTTATATGATCATTCCATTTTAAATCACTCCTAATGCGTACTCCCAGATAATTTATGGAATTAACTGCTTCCAGTTGCTGACCTGCTATTTTGTAGCTAAATGATAAGGGATCTATCTTTCTATGTATTCGCAGCACATTACACTTGTCTACATTGAGATTCAGTTGCCATTCCCTGCACCATGCGTCAGTTCGCTGCAGATCCTCCTGCATTTCAGTACAATTTTCCATTGTTACAACCTCTCGATACACCACAGCATCATCCGCAAAAAGCGGCACACCTGAAATCTCTCTTACTTTGGAAGACTTCTCTCCATTGAGAATGACATGCTGCGTTCTGTGATCTAGGAACTCTTCAATCCAATCACACAAATGGTCTGATAGTCCATATGCTCTTGCTTTGTTCATTAAACGACTGTGGGGAACTGTTTCGAACGCCTTGCGGAAGTCAAGAAACACGGCATCTACCTGTGGACCCGTGTCTATGGCCCTCTTGAGTCTCGTGGACGAATAGCGCGAGCTGGGTTTCACACGACCGTCTTTTTCGAAACCCATGCTGATTCCTACAGAGTAGATTTCTAGTCTCCAGAAAAGTCATTATACTCGAACATAATATGTGTTCCAAAATTCTACAACTAATCGACGTTAGAGATATAGGTCTATAGTTTTGCACATCTGTTCGACGTCCCTTCTTGAAAACGGGGATGACCTGTGCCCTTTTCCAATGCTTTGGAACGCTACGCTCTTCTAGAGACCTACGGTACACCGCTGCAAGAAGGGGGGCAAGTTCCTTTGCGTACTCTGTGTAAAATCGAACTGGTATCCCATCAGGTCCAGTGGCCTTTCCTCTTTTGAGCGATTTTAATTGTTTCTCTATCCTTCTGTCGTCTATTTCGATATCTACCATTTTGTCATATGTACGACAATCTAGAGAAGGAACTACAGTGAAGTCTTCCTCTGTGAAACAGCTTTGGAAAAAGACGTTTAGTATTTCGGCCTTTAGCCTGTCATCCTCTGTTTCAGTACCATTTTGGTCACAGAGTGTCTGGACATTTTGTTTGGATCCACCTATCGCTTTGGCACAAGACCAAAATTTCTTAGGATTTTCTGCCAAGTCAGTACATAGACTTTACTTTCGAATTCATTGAACGCCTCTCGCATAGCCCTCATCACACTACATTTCGCTTCGCGTAATTTTTGTTTGTCTGCAAGGCTTTGTCTATGTTTATGTTTGCTGTGAAGTTCCCTGGTTGTGAAGAGGTACTCGCTTTTAGATAATCTTCAACTGCATCGGAAGTGTCAACGGATGGTCATAGTTTCCTATGTCGTCTGTGTGGTGCAACTCATCGACGGCAGGAGCAGTGGCGTCTTCATCGGCAGGAGTCAGGACAGCGGGGGAGGCACCAGAGTCAATGGAAGCAGCATCTCAGTGTCACCCCTGGGTAACTCGCTGGCATAGGCTACCGAGGCAGCATCTAACGAGCTCTCCACTGGCGAGACCTCCGGGCCGAACCTCGGTGATTCTTCGCAGGCGTGAAGCAGGCCTCAGCAAGGGGACTGATTCCTCTGTAAGTGGTCGAATGAGAAGCCATACTATAGTTCAATTCTTTTATCGTGGTGGTTCGCGCATGCTCGCAGAGACGCGGGAGATTGCAGCGTTGCCAGTTGCACACGCCAAGCAACGTTACGTGCACTGCTGGCCTGTGTAGACACATGATGTTCCGACTGCTTTGACACACTTATCATTCGATTTCACAAAAATTATGTGGCCCAAAAATTTGATTTTTACACATCTTCTTGACTGATACCTTCCCCCCATAAATGACTTAATTTTGTTTCGATGTTCAACGCAGTTATTGCGCAGCATTAAATGCCGTGAACCCCTGCACGAAATTTTGAAGAGTTTGCAGAGGTAAAAGTCTATAGCGTACACTTACCGTATGGTTGATTTCAGTTGGCACTAGAAATTTCAAAAAATTACATTCAAACGAATAAAATTCATGAAGTAAGACACTCCGATATTGTTTTTAAATAAAGAAAACATTAGGCACCAAAGAAGGTTTGGACTCAGAACCTTTTACTTGGCAGCCAAATACTTTAACCATTACGCTAACACAGCTCATCAATTAACAAACTTCCACAAGGAGTTTAAAGGGGACGCAAAATACCAACAAACACTGTTGGTATGATTGTGGAATTACTCACGTTTAGTCTAAGTACAGTAGGAAATAAACAATTACCGCTGTTCTTTATTGCGAAAAAGCGGTTAGTGAGAATGAGACAAACACCTTTCCTTGCTATCGCCTGAATTAGGAGGTTTATTGCTTGTTTGGTTTAATTAATTAATAAAATATGAAGCAATTGGTATAAAGAATGCTTATTGCAAACTTTCTATAAAAGAAAGTCTGTTATCAAGACATTACTTTCGTTCAGTTACTTTATTTATGACTGAACGTTTCTAAAACTGAAGACACTCGTCCGTGCTCTGTACTGAAGTCGAGCTGTGGCAACGTCGTCCTCTGTCCATTGGCTAACTGTGTTTTGTGACGTCAGATGCGGAGAACGAACCTAAACTCGGTCGCTGTCATAAATGACGCGCACTTTAATGAGAGGTCTGTCCTCTGTCCCTTGTTGCATGCTAAGCCATCTGTCCGGCTATGGAAGCGCTTACTTGTTACTCGTAGCCTGTTACAGCAATCAACGATTGGAAGTTGACTCTCCCTAGAGTGATAGAAAGATTCCGAAAAAACTGTCGCCACCCACAGTACTGGAAGTGCTTACTGGGAAACAGCATGTACTGTTGTCATCGTTAAGGTTTCGGCCAAGCATGGCTAAAGTTGTGCTAGGGCGGACTGTTCTGAAATCTACTTGTGCGACACGATCAAGACCTAATAGCGGGTATGCAGTTAATGAAATCTCTTTTCATCCTTTAGCAGTCGCCAAATCTGTAAATAAATAGGATTCTTAGAAATTGAGAAAGCGATGTGTTCCATCTTTTGCCGTCTTCCCTACCATCATATTAATATGACTGCACAAAATAGTCTACTGCTCTATGGACGATCAGGCTTCGAAACGTCTAGCAGAGATTTCGATTTCTGATTAAAATTAATTGATTGACGAAGGGAACAGGGGATACTACAGACCAGGAACAGTCAGACAACTCAAGTAAAACCGGATACACACGGTGTTAGGAAATCCCCATTACAAACTTCCACGACTTGTGCATGGGAGCCAGTATATATTATTTTGAATAGGAACCCATCCCCGGAAATGTATCGTTTCAGTTCCACGACAGTTTCGGTTCGGATGTTTAATACAGGAATTGAATTAGGTGTGACTCAGTACAGTTATTACGTAAAAATTCGAAAGGGAGCATAACAAAACGTCCATTTATCACTTAAGCACATTCGTTTGTATTAACACTTAAACATTACGTGTTTACGTTATTCCAAAACAGAAAAGAACCCAGCGTACTGTACGTACCGGACTTAAAAAGTGTTAGTACAAAAAAATGTGCTTAAATGATATACGGTCGTTTCGATGTGTTTTCTTACGAGTTGTTACCTAATAAATGTATTGCGTCACGCGTAATTCAGTTCCCCAAGCAGAAGTGGATGAGTTAAACATCTGAAATCATAGATTGAAAACCGTACGTTTCTAGACATTTGTTCCTATTGAAAATCTTATGTACTCACTCCCCCCTACAAGTCATAGCAATTTTTAACGGGAATTTCCGAAACCCGGTAGTCTGAAAACACACAGAAATGAGAGGCAACCTCAGCACAGAAAAAGATGGGAGCTTGTAGTCCACAATTTGGATTAGGCATGCATGAAAAGATGTAAAACACAAGAGAAAAAATAATACCTAGTCCAGTCCCTAGTGAGAATATTGGTGCAGTAAATTCGAGAGGAATCTCCACTATTTGAATCACAAGAAATGAACACGCAGACAGGGCAATGTGACAGAGACTGCCGCTCTAAAATTGTAGATACTGTGAAGGTACTTACTCGTGGTGGAAATGGCGTAGTTGCAGCTTAATCACGGACGGATGTGCTATGAGGATTCTATAGTGAACATCTTGGCTGCTCGCATTCGGGAGGACGACGGTTCAATCCCGCGTCCGGCCATCCTGATTTAGGTTTTCCGTGATTTCCCTAAATCGCTCCAGGCAAATGCCGGTATGGTTCCTGTCACAGGGCACGGCCGACTTCCCTCCCCGTCCTTTCCTAATCCGATGAGACCAATGACCTCGCTGTCTGGTCTCCTTCCCCAAAACAACCAACCATCTTGCTTGCAGCTGAACGTACCTGTGCATGGTTTTTTCCAAGCTGGTGGAACCAACACATGTGTCGTGAATATGGAGGCAACCACAGCACTACTGCTGACCACGAAGCAAAGCCAATCAAGAACTTGAACGAACTGAGGGTGAGAGTGTGTCTCTCAGCAATTTTGTTACCTCAGATCCCACACGCATTCTGATGGTCGCTTAGACTTTCTACCTGTGGGAAGGGTTGATGTCCCTCAGTGCAACCATTGCCTTGGCTTGAATTTAAACTAATTTTCCCAGGAATTTGTGTAGATTTTACGCCATCTTCCATCTTGTGTATTTTGTGAATTCAATGTCTGATGATCGAGAAAATTGTTGTGTTCTGCCATTCCATAGTTTTCTGCTTAGGAAAGTTATCGATGACTTCAGTTGGTTTGAGAGAAGTGATTTCAATGTATTAATAATCCGATTAAAGTTTTTGACTTTTTAATTAATGGGTACACAGCCCCATGCCTCCTACAGCTGAACTCGTAGCTGCATGTACGGTCCGAAATTGTGGTTAAAAACAAAATGTTTTAATTTTATTTTACTGTCGCTCTTTGTAATGGGACCAGGTTGGACAGCTGTAGACACTGCGCTACGTGCTCTAAACGCCTCCGGAAGTCTCTGTGTTACAAGTTCTCGCAGAAGGCATGTATGTTTTCGTTTGCAGTTCTAGCATTCCACTTAAGACGTTTGGATCCATTTTAAAGCATAGAACAGAACACTCGTAAGCTTTGGATGGAAGGTGACGGGGTGGGGGGAGGAGTTCTTTCTTGTTATTATATTGGCAGAATCGACTGCGTAATGGCCTGTGACTGGGTAGGTGATGTACACCCTGGAAACCTTCACTTTTTCCACGAAGCCCATAACGAGGTCAACAAGTCTTTCTGTCAGTTGACTGTTAATTCTCAGTTCTGCCGCTACTGTGTATGATGAAGCTATATTCTTCTCACCGACAATATGCATCTGCTGTGTTGCTGCGCTATGGTGATGCAGAAGATAGCATTTGTACGGCAAGGGAGCCGCTCGGAGCGCGGTCAGTTTGCACCAGAGTGCTGGCTGTGGAGCCGACTGTTGAGTACGAATTACGAAGTGGTAGTGTTTGTTTGGAAGTGCAGGAAAGTCACTTTGGACGTCGGATAGTTACTTCCGCAGTTACTGCGTAGAAACGACGAGGACCGTGTCTTCCGCTTCTTTGAAACACGTATTTTGATTTGCTTATACTTTATTTCTCTGGTATCATTTAATGAACTACGGATGTGATTTGTCCCTCGTGTTGTGGTTCTTAATACAGTACGCACAGTGTAAAAAGGTGCTTGGACACTGAGGCACTGAGGGGAATTGTGATTTACATCAAATTTTGCACAACGGATCTATTACAGATACTGGCCGCTTACATGATCACATCTGAAGTACTTCATACCTACGGTTGCACTGCGCAACACATCCCTTTAATGGAGACACTGTTTCGGAGAAATTATGATACGCAAGCTAAAATACAAGTTTTCGAAGGGATTATTGACTTTCCTTTTTGTTTTACCCGTTTGGTCATTCGCTTAATGCAAGTAATCTTCATCGACGAATCATCTCCTCCCGCTAGTTCCCCATCCGTAATGTCCGAGTCGACAGTGCAGATAACTCCTTGCTTAAAAATCTATGTAGGCAGTAATTTAAGTTTTGAGATGGCAAGCCCGAAGGATGTCTCTTTCAACGCAAGCATTTGCAGCACCCGGCGCTGAAAATTCTACCCTAATTCTGTCGTTCACACTGACTTTGAAATTTACAATCTTGCTCCTATGGACTGCTTGGGCAGAAAATGTTAGCTTCCCTAAGGACATGGAGTGCAATTTATCTATGTTTCCTAATAACCCATCGACGTAAACTAAGAAGTGCATCCACTGTGTAACGATTATTTATTCATAATTTCATACACCTCAATGTGGCTGTGCTGTTGCACCTCATTTGCCTGATGAATGTTACTGAACGTTTGAAATAATTATGTTGGTTCGTTAAATACTGATATATCATTGTGAGATGCAGTAAAAGTTGCGTTTTTGGATTTGTTGCTATCTTACAACATAAGCAACTAGGCCTCGCCTGTTCGTTGATGGATTGCATTACTCGCAGTGGCTTACTTCTTGTTCTTCAAGTCGACACTCTCCCCCAAACGTTGTTTTCTATGTCAGGGTCGATGTCCGTGCAGAGGAGGACTACAGGTTCCTCTTAGTGTAACGAAAATGTTGCTGTTGCCGCCGCTGTTTATAGTGGTTTCCTCTTCTCGAACTGTACTTCCTGCAGTGCATAAGTATCAGTGGTTCTATGTGACGTTAAAGAAGCGCGTTACTATGGGAACAGTATTTATCAGTCCACAGTCCCTCCGACGGAAATGCAAACATGCTTGCTGCGAAATCCCGACGAAACGCGAGGCTGTCTCTTACCCTCATAACTTGCGTAAGGACAGGATTGGTTTTTCGTCTTATTTCTACGTAGGTAATTTGTAAATAGTTTATATTTTTTGCTCCCAAAGCTTCAGACTACTTTTAAGAGACATGAATGATTGTAGAATAATTGTATATAGTGCTAAAAATTTTGACTCAAATGACAGACATCACAACTAATTCATGAAGAAAGACTTGGGAAATTTAACATAATTGCTGCTTATGCCACAGGTATCAAGAGAATATGAACACTCTGTTTGACATGTAAGTAGCACCAACATGTAATTCCACGTGCAAAAAGCAACGATATACCACTTGTAATTTTATTCTGCTGTGTAACCAATTGTTTGTTTTCAGAAATACGGATTCCTTCTTTTTATTACTTAGTATAGTGTGAGGTACTTCAAATAAACGATACAAATATCTTGCAAACTTAATTACAATACGTTTACAAAGTTATAGTTCACAAAAATGCTTGTATTATGCCAATGGTTCTCAAACAATTAATCTGTCCAGGCAATACAATCTCATCGAACACACTGTTGAGTCAAATTCCATTTTCAATTAAGTGCCTTAGTAAAAACACACCTACTTTTAGTACAGAGATAACTGAATGTTGAAGGCAAGAAAAAAAGTGTGCACAAAACTGTACTCCAGTTGAAGACATGTAGGGTGCGGAATTCAAAAAGAATAACGCAAGTAATAACTTATTCCATTCAGCGCTACGCAGTGAATTTCGATGCATGGGGCAAAGCCAAAATTAGATAATATCTATGTGCGCTAAGGTCCGAAAGTCCTGTCACTGCCCTCTTTTTTGGTAATGATGTATATTTATACTCCTTATGTCTTTCCTTCCTTTTCAGATGGTGAACACAAGTACCTACAGTGTGGAAGAGTGTTTTCCGGCAAGTGCATGGCTTCCTGAACGTGCATTCACTGGGAAAACCATAAAACATGTGCAACGGTATTTTGTGGCACGTTTCCATAAAGAACCTCCAGCAAAGCGAACGATATTGTGATGACAACAGAAACTCTTCAGAATCGCATCCATTTTGGATGAAAAAGAGAACGAATTGACCACCAACACGACGACAAACATGTGCAGCAGTGGCGGATTCTGTCTCCATATCTCCCATAAAATCATTGCAGGTGATCTGTTGCACTGGGAATTCCAGAAACGATTATACTGACACACATGAGACACGGTCTGGAATTTGAGTCTTTTATTCCAACATTCGCAAACGTGTCGGGTGATGATATGCGGGGAAGACATGAAGCTTGCTCAGGATTACTTGATGTGTTTGTGACGCTCCCACAGCGGGGCAAAGTTTTCTTTCCAGACGAATGTGCAATTTATCGAGTTTTTGGAGATAGGGGTATTTTTTTCTGGAGCAAGGAAACCCCATTTTATTATGACGAGTTAAAGAATAATCCTCCACATGTTATGGTCTGGGCTGGAATGTCCAGTGGGCACCTCATAGGGCCGTATTTCTCTGACGGTGCAGCGAATCAATATTCTTACTAGCAAATGTTGCATGAATGGTGTATTCCAGACCTCCAAAGACTGAACATTGTTGATGTCAGTTGGCTTCAACAAGATTAAACTCCTGTCCAAAATGCTCTCCGTGTTCGAGAATTCTGGGATGAAATATTACCCCAGCGGTAATATAACAATATCAGTGCATCTGCCAGCGTCGATCGAGTGGCCTCCGAAGAGTCCAGATCTACATCATGCGACAGTTCCCTGTGAGGAATAACTAAGCGGCATGTCGTGAAACAACGTTACAGGCAACTAAAGAACTGAGGCAAGCTGTTAGAAAGGCATCCGAAAAAATCACACAGCATATGCCTCAGAAAATTTCACACAGGACTTGACGCCACATTTTGTGCTGCGACAGTGTTGGCGCCCACACTGATGTTCTGGATCAATAAACAAGCTGGAACATCACGTATCAAACGTTTATCACACATCTACTATGATACGTTCGAAATAAATAAATACACTTCATGACCAAAAAAGAGAGGGGTGGGGGAGTTGATAGGACTTTCGGACTACGCTGTAATATAATATAATAATATCGCATTTTAGAGAGAAATAAATACAGGAAATGATGCCACATTATTACTATGAGGACAAAGAAACTATTGTCGGCTGGAGAATGAGATTTTCACTCTGCAGCGGAGTGTGCGCTGATATGAAACTTCCTGGCAGATTACAACTGTGTGCCCGACCGAGACTCGAACTCGGGACCTTTGCCTCCTTTGCCTCCTTTCTTTCAGGAGTACTAGTTCTGCATGTTTCGCAGAAGAGCTTCTGTAGAGTTTGGAAGGTAGGAGACGGATACTGGCAGAAGTAAAGCTGTGAGTACCGGGCGTGAGTCGTGCTATTGTCGGCTGTTTATGTTTTTTGTTATATTCTTAAAGGGGCGTGGAACTAATGAAGAACATTGCTAGCTGCAGATGTCATACTACACGTAAACTAAAACCTTATGTTGACAAATGGACAGAAACGTCCCACAGAATTATTAGTTTTTAGGGCAGGATATGGACAGAAGGTTTGCTTTTGTGACGATCAGAAAGATTTCGGCTCAGTTTTCCTTTGCATTAATGTCGTTTTATCCTTATGTGGCTAACCAGCGTCTTCCGATAGTTATCGTTTATCATTGTTTCATAATGAGTTTCTCAAAACTGGTCACCTCTCACGGTCCTAGGGAAACAAAAATGTCCAGTCTTGTGTCTTCATTCTGCTATTTCTACAATGTATTGCGCTACGCTCGCTGCCGATGTTAAAAACCATTACAGCCAGAACGATCCACACTCACCAGATGCCAGAGTCAACAGGTCAGTTTGACAGCCGCTCTTCACACTGCTACTGCAATTTGCAACAAAAACAAACAAGTGTCGCAACAAAAGCGGTGAACACGTTCCGTTTGTATAATTACGGTATTCCCTTCTCTTTCCCTCGCCTTCTCATGCTAGAAATATAGTCAAAACCAGTAGACGCAAATAAGAAAATGCCTTTAGCGCATGTCCTTCGCCCAGCTTTACTGAGACACAGAAAAAAGTGAGATGTTTCGCCATAAAAATATTTGACCAAGTAGCTATCAAGTGAAGTAAAGAATTTGACATATAACAAAATTAACTTCAGACACAAACTGACATCATATCTGCTTGACAGCACCTTCTACGCCATGCAATAATGTAAATAATACGAAGTGTGTGTGCGTGCGTGCGTGTGTGTGTTTTTTTTTTTTTTTTTTTTTTTTTTTTTTTTTTTTTTTTTTTTTTGAGAGAGAGAGAGAGAGAGAGAGAGAGAGAGAGAGAGAGAGAACATGGCTAAGCGTAAACTGGATCTCTGTACTGTTCACTACGAGTACTTACTGCACAATGAACCGCAAAGCTGGAGTGTGGCGGACGAATTGGTGTGCTGACTAGCTTCCACAAGCCGCTACCACTGACGAGCTGTCGTACTGTGGCTGGGTCATTGCTGTGCTATTCGGTTTACTGAAGATAGTGCGTGGACGCTTGCCAGGCCCCTCCGAAGATCTCCGATCATCGCACTCCAATGACCCAAGCATAAATACCGATAGACAACTTTTCAGATACGGAACTCGGGTTTCGTTACTAGAACAAAACGTCTTCTATTCCACGATTTACAAATATGTCTTAGTTTGTGTGGTGTTAACAGTTGGGAAAACGGGATTCTAAATGATTGTATGGTGATCCTGCAGCAGATAATATACTCATAGCAACTGAATTTGAGACAATGGCGCAGAAGAGCATAGCACCAAACTTCGGCATGAAAGTAACGACGAAGCATCATGATAGGAATTCTATAACTACATCTACATTACATACATACTCCGCAAACCACCGTACGGTGAGTGGCGAAGTGTAATTTTGACCACAGAGACTAGTTTCCTTCCCTGTTCAATTCGCAAATAATGCGAGGAAAAACGATTATTTGTATGCCTCCATATGAGGCACAATTTCTCTTATCTCATATTCGGGGTCGTTACACGAAATATACGTTGGCGGCAGTAGAATCGTTCTGCAGTCAGCTTCAGATGTCGGAGAGCTTTCCTCAATAGCAGTCTTCGAAAAGTACGTCGCCTTCCCTTCAGGGATTGCCATTTGAGCTTCCGAAGCATTTCCGTAATACTACCACTCGCCTTCCCTCTTACCATTCTTACATGCTCTTTCCATTTCATATTGCTTTGCAACGTTATGCAGAGACATTTAATGAACGTGACTGCTAAACAGCACACAACCAATGCTGATTTCGAACATTACCGGATTGTTTTTCCTACTGACCTGCATTAAGTTTCATTTTTCTACATTTACAGCTAGCTGCCATTCATTCGATATTCGACATCCCACAAATTATCACGACCAACAGAGGACGACAATTCAATGGTCACAGTTTTGAGGAATTATTCCAATTCTGTGGAAGCAGGCACATACACACTACTAGCTACAATCCTGTAGGCAGTGGGATGGTAGAGTTCAAAATGGTTCAAATGGCTCTAAGCACTATGGGACTTAACATCTGAGGTCATCAGTCCCCTAGACTTAGAACTACTTAAACCTAACCAACCTAAGGACATCACACACATCCATACCCAATGCAGGATTCGAACCTGCGACCGTAGCAGCAGCGCGGTTCCGGACTGAAGAGCCTAGAACCGCTCGGCCACAGCGGCCGACGATGGTAGACTGAAAGCATCACACCTTAAAGGCAGCAGTTACATGCGAGGCAAAATTCTGGTTTGACACATTGCCCTTGGTGCACTCTGACATTGCAATAAATGAAGACATACACTGCTCAACCATGAAAATTATTTATGGCGAGCAGACGGGTGCAAGACGACTTATTGTTGCCTACGCCTTTTGCTTCAATGACTCATGATCCCTTAACCTTCATCCATCAACTGTGTTCACACATGCAGCACCTCATGCTACTTAACCCAACCAGACAGAGTGACAGAAAGTTTTTCATACATGCAGATTCATCCGAGAGTGAGTTTGTCTGATTCCGAGACGATGCACTCTGACCTCCACTCTCCCCACCCTATTCACATTCATCATCGAGAAAACTGACAGACAAGACACATATGAATTGAATGCTTAATATTAGCATATACAGACGATGCAGGCCCTGTAACGCTAAACTTCCATCATCATTTCATTCGCAGGAAACAACAACAGATGCCCCAGAACCACTGCAGGTTTTACAAGGCCTGGTACCGAAGGTCATGTAAGTTCACAGGCCTCCACTAATCTTCACACATTCCGGCAGATAAGTGATGCAAATTGCGGCTCTTAGGAGGGGCTCCTACTTTCGTGACGAGAGTATTTGGTCAGAGGGCTGATCATATAAAATGAATCAAACATTCTGTCGAATGCTTTGTGGTATCCCGGGAACGTATGTACAAGCGACTGCGAGTGGTGTCAAACAGAGTTCATCTCTACTCTCTACTTGCTCCACACTGTGTCGCAACGAGAAAAGGGACAGCTGTGTTCCACTTCACCTCCTCCAAAATTCCTCAGCGAAGTAAGAAGCAACGTGAGGAACGCATGCATCCATTCACGCCATCACTTCGTTGAACCCCGACCTGGTTTTGTAAAAAAAGTTGGAAGAGGGGGTGGGGTGGGGGCCTGATGTTGCGACTGCGGTAAATATCGAATCGACACCTGTGTGTGTATGTGTATATGTGTGTGTGTGTGGGGGGGGGGGGGGGTATGCGTGTGTGTGTTTGTGTGTGTGGGGGGGGGGGAGGGGGGTTCAAATGGGGTAGTGGTTCGTAAATCTTCGCTTAATGCAAGATAAAGTCACATAACTTTTTCTACTCAATCCCGTCTCTCAATTCCAACTTGGCCAACCCTGGAAACCTGAGCAGCCCAGTGGAAGGTTGGGTACCCAGTCCTAGTGAGAAACACAGTCAAGGCAGAGAAATTGTCCTCCAACGCCCGTACCTTGCGGAAAAAAATGTTGTGAATAGCTTAACAGAGAAAGCCAGACTGCTCACTCAAGAGGAAATAAACTAAGGAATAAGAATACGTATAGGACTCTTAGATTTGGAACGTGGAATATGCGTACCCTGCTGCAACCAGGAGCAATGAAAAGTACAGCCGAAGAAGTGTTGAATTATGGATTGAAATTAGTTCCCCTCCAAGAGAGCAGATGGAAGGGTAAAGGAGAGATGGGGAACCAAAATTTTACATTATGTTACTCTGGGAGAGATGATACACAAGAAGATCATGGTTTGGGTTAATTGTAGCGAAAAATGCGAGCAAATTTGTCCTTGTCATTACGTCATATAATGACAGAATACGCACCCTCAGAATAAAAGAAAGATTCCATAACACGACTTTTGTAAACGTGGGCAAAAAGATCAGATGAGGCTCTGGTGGGTGGCTTTTACAATCAACTGCGCGAAGTCTGCAAAAGGATACCTGCACATGATCCAGTAACAGTCCTGGGGGGATTACAATGCAAAACTTGGAAAAGAATCTTTCCTCAGTTCTGATGTACTGAGACTTGCCAATATGCGGTTGCCAATGCTCTTAAATTAATAAGCACATGTTTCCCAAGAAAAAGTATTCACAAGAGGACCTGGAAAATTTCAGGAAGGAATGATGCAAATGAAATTGACAGTATATTTTTACCCAAAAGATGGACAAGTGACACTGAAAATATACGTACATTTCGGGGAGAAAACTCAGATTAGAACTACTACCTTGTACCTGCATAGGACTGCTATTGCATATAAAAGGAAAACTAAGGGACATATTGGAAGATGAAGATACAGATTTTGAGTATCAGAATAAACTAAAACATAGACTAGAGCTGGTGCAGCACGATAATGACATAGGTAAGAAATGGGAATGTATTAAGAATAATATCATAACTGTGGCAATGGAAGTAGTAGGGGGATCCAGAAGACCTAGAAAAGAGGAGTGTTATGATGATGAATATAGACAGGTGGTGCAACAGAGGAAAAAAGTAAGACTAAAATGCTTCCAATGAAATACGGGAATTAAGCAGGCTATGTATAGTGAAAAGAGGATAGATGCGGCAAGGGTATGCAGAAGAAAGAAAAGAGAAGCCTTAAAAAGAAACATATAACACATGAAAGAGCGTGATAATATGAATAAGAGTACAATGTTTTGTAAGAATTTAAAGGAAGGAACAAAAGGCTTAGACCTAAATAACAGGCTGCAAGGATAAAGATGGAAACCTGCTGATAGACAAGGGGAAAGTAATGAACAGATGAAGAGGATATTGTAATTAAATGCTGGAGAGTGATCACACTGATGGGGAACAACGGATATACATACAGTAGAACCAAAAACAGAAGATCCTACTCTTGCAGGAGAATAGAAGATGATGAATTGTCAAAAAAATCATGATTCTCCAAGAAATGAAGGAATAATTGCAGAGAGGTTACAGAGAGGTGGCATTACTTTACAATAATGGATCCGAAACTTATCACTTTAATCTGGAATCAAGAAAGAGTTCCAGAAGAATGGACTATAGGTGTAATCCAGCCCATACATAAGAAAGACGACAAAGCACGTTGCTGTAACTACAGAGGGATCACTCCGTTGAATGTGGTATACAAGATTTTATGCAGAATCTTAGACAATACACTAGTACCACGCGTAGAAGACATATTGGGTGATTATTGGAGTGGCCTTAGGCCTAATATGTATATCAATTGTGGACGAAATATCCGTACTGAGAAAAATACAGAAAAGAGCATATGAATATAATATAGAACTCAACAATATCTACTTAGTCGTCCAGAACATATCTTCCATAGTCTGAATAGGGAAGAGATGTTAGAAGATATAAAACTACTTTGTGTACCACCCAAATATATTTTGATTATCAAGGCGACCTTGGCAGGTTCCAGGCAATAGAGAAAGTGAATGGGAATTAACAGACTATTTCGGTATCAATAAAGGAGTTGGCTGCATATGCTGATGACGCTGCAGTTACTAGTAGACAAAGTACGCTGTTGGAGAAAGTAATTGTGAGACTGAAAGAAGAAGCACAGCATAGGACTGGAAACTAACGAATCGAAAACTAAATAAATACATACCATAGAATAGGGAACAATAACCTGAATAACTGCTCTGCAGCAAGTTGTAATTTTCACTATGTGGAGGCTTTTGAATACCTGGGGGCTTGTATGAACAAAGTAAATTCTATGTCCACTGAAATACAATCCCGCATTTTAAAAAGCTACTGACATCTCTAATCGTAAACCAACAGATCAAAGTGACTATATGAGTTGTTGTGATTAGGGTAGCCGTTACAAATGGATCTGAAGCAAGGACGATAATCAACAGTGATGAACATCTCAGAATATTTCAACGAAATATACTACGGAACAATAATCGAGGGGTCCGAAGAGCAAGGTCTAATTATGAGTTGGATCTTCTTACACAATGCACTGAAATCGTAAGGCTAATTAAAAGAATGGCCTGACTAGGGAATGTGCTAAGGATGGAGAACGCAAGAACTACAAAGCAGGTCTTCCATTTGACACCGACAGGAAGAAGATTTAAAGAAAACCCATATAAACGATGGCTGAACGACATTGAAGAAAACATCAAAGCCTAGGAATCAGAGGATGGAGAAGGAAAGTAAACGAAAGGGGAGAATAGAAGGAAATTGTTAAAAAGGCAGAGACTCATGTAGACTGTGAAGCCACAAGAAGAAGCTACTCAGTGTGAGTGGGAACATTTTCATCAATGACTCGTGTTTGATACCTAGAAGATGTAACTGTCTTTGTTTCCTTGTTGTTTAGTATAGTTCTCGTGTATGTTGAGAGTGTATGAGAAATTATTAGTTTTCATTTAGTGAGATTGCACTTAATGCAAACAAAGCTGTATTATACTTTAAACCCCTGTACACATTTAACACAGGGGACAGGTACAAACTACCCCATAAGGCTAATTCACACTGGCTCTCACATCACGTCAAAACATTCCGAAATGCATTTCAAATTGCGGCATTTACACACGCTATCGACTGATGGTAGTACCACATTACGGTTTCTCAAGAAGACAGTTTTGACGGTGCGTGTACACGTTGTTTACGCAGTACGAACGCTCGTACATAGGCGATGACCCCAAAACTAAAGTGGTGTGGCACTGGATACATTATTAATCCATAACTCGTTTCATTACATATTGGCATGGCGTTCGCGCATACCTATTACACGCCAATGTCAGTGCAATCCAATACGTCAAGGATGAGATCAACATTCCTCAACGTCCTTCTACATTACCACTGTCAAGGGATTTTGTACCTCACACCGATATCAACCACGATATCACGGTATCACCTGCACCAGTGTGCTGTTGTATTTAGTGCAAATGTCACAGGACATTGTTTTGCACAACCAGAACTGTGTGACATTAAACCAAATGTGAAGATACTTCCGATTCAATAACCTGCACAGGTGCCACTCGTATGGGCTACAGTGTTTACCATCAATAGCTCTTATAGACCACCCACATTGCGATTACAAATTCGGGCGCTTCTTTTTGTACCCGGAGAGCCAGATGCTATAATGCTATAATGGAGAACCTTTTCATGCAACAGTCAATATACGATGTATTTGAGCAATTTATGTTAGTGATCTGCAACCTTGATCAATGTGCTTCTTTGGTGGTGTTGGACAATATTTTACACCCCAATCCACAGAAAGACTATAGCACTCTCACAGTAGCGTTCTCTATCATTACAAGAAACCAACGGATCAGCAACTAATACAGCTTCTTTATCATGAGCCGCATGGCAACAGGTCGCCTTGCAACTTTTGGAGACACTTACGTGCTATGATTGACTCAAGCATTCTTTCACATACTCTGTTGTTACACATTTGGTAACCATAGACACCTGTGTAGGTATGTTTAACCTTAATTGCGTGCGAAAGTCGACTATAATGCGTGTTTCCGCAAGTGGCACATAGAGCACACGCTTTCTCAGATCACATGCTACTGTGGCAACTGCCGCAACCACTGTTGTTCACGAAGAGTACCAAGTGTTACCGCACCCTTCCACTGTGTCGCTGCTGAGCTGTGCGGCCACGACCGTCTAAGGACCACCAAGCGTCGCTGAGGATCTCTGACTCTCTGCACTGTCACCGAGAAGCTGACTAAATAGCTGCAGATGTTGCAACTCCAGAACACAGTGTCAGATGGCTCAGTCTCAAACTAAATATTCACGACAACTCATACATCACAAACCCTACCAGACAGGATTTTGCTGGTTCCACAGGCGTTTCTGTGTCCAAGCTATGAAGTTCAAAGCACTGTACTCTCACCATGATGCCTCACACGATCTGTTTTAAGTGTGACGGATCGTGGTAACTATAAGCTATGCCTACCCTCCACAGGTTGGTGTGGAGAAACATGAATGGTGTACATCTGAGGATGATGCTACAACATACGAGTTGACTTCTCAAGCAATGGTCAGATATGCACCATTGCAAAGACTATTCATTTCTTATCGTTCTGCAGAGCTGACAGTTGTCGTCGACACTGGATTTGATGTCAATGCATTGCCTGTTAACGCCTTCTTCGATGCCAAATGCACTAACACAGCTCCCTTGAAACTGGTCAACGATTCTGCCATACAAATACATGGATTAAAAACAATTATGTTTGACGTTGGACTCTCTACCAAGTGCAGGTGGAACTTTCTGTTTGCCAATAGTGCTCAACCTATTCTAGGCGCTAATTTCATTACGACAAACGCGTTGATTGATGGCTGCAGAACACACACGTCTTCATACCATCAATGGGCGCATTATTCTTGGAGTCAAGTTACAGCTGACATCTTTTATCTACAGCAGGGTGGACAACCTCAGAAAGCCTAACACGAAGCACAACAGGAGCTAGTGGGAGCACTATCACAGCGAACTATAATCGGCTACTATAACTTGGAGAAGAAAACTGAAGTGAGTATGTGTGAATCAAAAGAATTAAGTAGAGAGAACAAACTTCTGGAGGTTGGTATTTTGAAGATGAAGTCCAACCTGCAGGCTACTCGAAAAATGGCAGAACAGCTCACAGCACAGCAACAGGGAGACGCTTCTTCCCACAAACTATAAGTCACTGTGACATACAATGGATAGGAGCATGGTCAAACACAAAATGGTACACCACATCCAGAAAATGACAGGTCCGCTAGTTTTCTCACGTGTTTTTGAATAACGGCTGATTGCCTACAAAAGATCAAGGTCATCTTAGATTAAATGTTACAAAGAGAAGTCATGTAGCCATCCAACAGCCCACAGTCCTCTCCTCCACACCCCGTGCATTAGAAATATGGATCATGGTGACCATGTGGTTACTATTAGGCACTGAACGCCAAAACCATTCCGGACTGACATCCCATGCCACACATTCAGGATTTCACAAATCCAAAAACGTTCATTGTGTTAGATTGTTATAAAGCATACAGTCAGATGCCTAAGGAGAAGCTGGTCATACTAAGGACTGCAGTGACTACCGAATTCAGACTATTTAAAGTTTTTGTTGTTATGCCATTTGGGTTTAAAAGTGTTGCCCAGACTTGACAGCGTTTTCTGGGCGGTGTATTGAGGGGACTACCTCAGTAACTTGCTTAGGTTGATGACGTTTTGCTACTTTTAGAAAACGACCAGAAGGCTGAGAAACATTTGAATGACGAAGTGCGAAGCAAGCTAATTACACAAAGAGTCACGATGAATGAAGATAAATCCATGTTCAGTGAGCAAGTAGTAACTTTCTTTGGCTACAGAGAATCAGCTCAAGGCAGCTCTCCTCTACAGGAAAAGTTGGAGATTTTACATTCCCTTCATCAGCCTCAGAAACTCAAAGAACTCAGGAGGTTTCTCGGTGTGGTAAACGTTTATCGCTGCCATCATCCCTGAACTAGTGCTATTTAGGCACCTCTAACCAATGCATTAGCTAGACACAACAAAAGTCTGCAAATGATTCCTTCTGTGGACGCTGAAGATGAATTTTGCCTTTAACAAGCTGCCAAATAGCCCAGCTGATGCGGTGGCCCTAGTACATTCTATCATTGGAGCATATCGGCCGTAGTGGTTGACAGCCGGTTCGCGACTGGCGCACCACTGCTGCAAAAAGTGAGTGCAACCTGGCAGCTATTGAGTTTTTTTTTCACAGAAGTTTGCCCCGCCAAAACTCACTGAAGTGCTTACGACAGGGAACTCCTCGCAATGTACGAGAGTGCCAAACACTTCCGCCCCTTCATAGAGACCAAACCTGTCACTATTTTCTCTGATCATGAACCCATCATGGTGGATTTCCATAAAGTCAGTGACAAGTGCTCCCTTCGTCAATTTCGTTGTGCTGAGTACATATTCCAGTCCACTTCAGACATGTGTCACATCTATGGAGCTGACAGTATCATGGCAAACTATTTCTCACACATTAACAAACTAATCCCAGTGATGAGCTATACAGAACTTGCGAATACCCAGGTTTCTTATCGCAACTGCAGAGGTTGTTAACTGACTCATCAATCGGCCTGCATTTACTGCTACTGGAAGTACCGTGCTGCACAGCTAAAATTTGGCGTGATGTCTCTACTACTATACATTGAAAAGTCGTGTGACGAGGGCCTCCCGTTGGGTAGACCGTTCGCCTGGTGCAAGTCTTTCGATTTGACGCCACTTCGGCGACTTGCGCGTCGATGAGGATGAAATGATGATGATTAGGACAACACAACATCCAGTCCCTGAGGGGAGAAAATCTCCGACCCAGCCGGGAATCGAATCCGAGCTCTTTGGATCGACAGTCTGTCGCGCTGACCACTCAGCTACCGGGAACGGACACTACTATACACTGACCACACATTACACATGGTTTTCGACTGCATCCACAACCCGATAAATCTTGGGTTCTGTGTAGGTTTTGATCAAGGAAGATTCAGAGGCTTGGGCACATACTTGTATGCAGTGCCAACACAGTAATGTGGAACATGATGTGCTCGCTCTTGTAGCCAATTACCACCATCTACGGTGCTATTCCACACTGATTTAGTGAGGCCCCTTCCCTCTCCACGGGTAGATGCTTATTTATGGCGGTGAACAGTAGGATCCGATCAAAAATGTTTCTGCGAAGACAGTGGCAGAGGCTTTCTTTGAAACCTGGTTGACGTGCTTTGGGTGCCCCTTTTTCATTACAACCGACCAGGGACACTAATTCGAATCATCACTTTTCCAGGAATTTTCGAGATTGTGCGGCTTTCAGTACAATCGAACAACGGGCTGCCACGCAGCAAGCAATGCCATGGTGGAAAGGTGGCACCACATCTTAAAGGCCTCACTGATGTGCCAAGAAAATTCCTGGATGCACGCATTGCCACCAGAGCTGTTAGGCCTACGTACCACACCAAAACACCGACCTTGGTTGCTCGTCTGCGGAGTTAGTATTTGTGCTGGTGGAATTTTTAGCACCTGTTCCACTTCTTGGTGAGGCACAGTTATTCATCATGGTGTGACATCTCTGGAAACACGTTGCAAAATTTTATGTTACTCCAGCATTACACCATGATACCCTCCCACCAGGTTTCGTGAACAAGTCTCTTGAAAACTGTTCCCATGTCATGCTCCACATGTACCTTGTACGTTCTCCTCTACAGCCTCCAAAGCCCAGCCTGTATCCTGTTTTACGACATGACACACACATAATGAACATTCTTCTCCAGGGAAAATCAACGAAGGTTTCTATCGAGTGGGTCGAACCTGCACTGTGTTCCATGTACTTCTAACTTCGATAAAACTATGTTTTCGAATATGTTTTAGGCTCACATTCGCTGATGATCCATAAGTGTTTTTGTATCAGTTGTATGGGCTATGCTAATAAAGTCATCTTTTCCTGTACAATATCCATATACGCATTGCTTATGTAATATGAGTACTCCTACAGTGTGTTTGTATGTGTATATTTTCGCTAGGAAATAAATGTTCTGAAATGTTGTTTCACTCCTCAGCACTGTACCAAACAAAACTGATTAACAACAGTCGTTATGAAGTTTGCTTTGGCCATTAATAAAATTTATCGTAGTTACTTCCTCACTTCAGATATTAAACTCACAGATGTAAATCATAACCTCACTGTCACCCTTGGGTAATGGGCTAAGCAAACTGAAATGACATGACCAAACGGACAGTTTGAATACACCCTGATGTGATGGTGTCAGTACATAACAGCCAGTGTGAATTGACATTTAAGTGAAAAAGTCAGCTCTAATTAAGAAAAAAATTAGTTGTTGATGATGTAATTAGGTACATAAGGAAGAAAATAATGGGGAAGGTAATCAGGCTCTGTTAATTCCTTAAAGATACTGTCTTCTGTGTTCGTCTGTACATATTTTCGCTATGAAACAAACGTTGATGTTTTGAAATGTTGTTTCACTTCTCAGCACTTCACCACACAAAACTGATCAGGAACATATGTTATGAACTTTATTTGGCCATTAATAAATTAATCATTATTAATTTCTCAGTTCCAATACTATACTCCGACTTTTTGCGTTACTAACAGCTCGCGTTCACCGTTCAGTACTAGGTTTAAGTGAACTGATTTGACGTGGCAAGATGTGAAGTGACATCCAGTGTGAATACAGCCAGATGTGATGTAATGTGACGTGACAGTTCTGTAATGTATAATCGTCCCTTAAGGCACTTTCGCACTAGTCAATTTTAGTTGACCAATTTTAGTTGGTCAGCAAAAATTGAATGAAAAACCTAATGAGAACCTTTTGTTTCAAGAGAGTTGATCAACTTTTTATCTGCAGCTCCTGGTCTAGTGGTAAGCATTGCTGCCTTTGGATCACGAGGTCTTGGGTTTGATTCCCAGCCGTGTGTAGATTTTCTCTGCTCGGTGAGTGGGTGTTTGTGTTGTCCTCATCATTTCATCATCATCATCATAATCATCATCATTCGTGACAGTGGCTAGATTGGCTTGTATGAAAATTGGATTTGTAAAAATTGAGACTTTGTACGGGCATCAATGACCACGCAGTTGAGTGCCCCCACAAACCAGACATCAGCTTTTTAGTGGACGAAGAAATGTTCAATAGTCAGACTTTGTTGTTCAAGTGATGAGTCATCTTTGAGATGAATCAGGTATTGACACATATGAAACCTCCAGATTACCCAATTGGCCTATCAGTTTGCTTTCAACTCGTTTTGAATGCCAGTGTCCTTCCGTGTGGTGTATGGTGTGCTGTGTCTTCAAATATCTCATAAAATGAGTGTCATTTGGTCCAAAAGCGTGTTGTTCAAATTTTTAGAACAATACAATAAGTACAGTTGTCTTGGATCCATCGTTTGGATCACAGTAAAAATAAAGATGCACAGGCAAATGCTTTGAAACGTCTAATAAAAGAACATTTATGGTTTAACCATTTCTCATATAAAAATCGAAATCAATACACAGAACTAAGCATACAAATCCGAAAAAGTGGAATGGGAATGGAGAAAATACATGTGCCCAAACTTTTTGGTATAAAAGACCAGAACCTTTTCTGAATGGTATTACAAATAATAGAAATACGTCATCAAATCGAGTAAGTACACTCTTTATTTTTTTCAAGTAACTATAAATCAACTTGAAATAATAATTATTTACCATCATGTATCATATCCAATGGCCATGGCACAGCACCTTCGCCCAGAAAATATTCTGTGTATTCATCACACACTGTAGACGCTGATCTGGTGTTCTTACGACTCCCTTAGTTAACCTTCAAAGTAACGAAACCATTCAGTTGAGTGTTTCGTGATCTCCAAGAACACGTACCTACGTCAAAATAGCGAGAACAATAGCTTCTGTTTATTAATGCCATTAAAAAAAACGCTCTATGTACATTTGTAACGAAAATACTCTGATCCACTATGAGGGGCATTTCATATGATGATATGCTTTCCGTCTATAGCACCACAACAGTTGGGAAAATTCCATCGAAAGTAGTATTCCTTTTTAACTGTCTTCTCTTCTTCTTCTGATTGTGACAACTATAACAAAAAAGTAACCTTCTTGTACAAATTTGAAACATTGAAATTCTTTTAAAGTAAGAGTGGCTTGTTGACAATAGTTGAACATAAAAATATTAGGTACCTACGAGATTGTAGAAACTGTTAACATTTTCATAACGTGTGATTTGTCGTACACTTTTTCACAACAAACATTTTTTATGTTACAACAATACAGCTGTTAATCATCTTGTATCCCAGCTAATTTCCTTTTATTTTTCAGAATTCCTGCATGCTAAAGGACCCAAAAACGCATTGCACGAAAAAAAACACAAAAATCCCAGATGAACGCCCATAAATCTGCATCTATTACTATCACAAATACTAACAGCCAGGAAGAAAGAAGGGAAAACATCGCAACACCAAGAAGGACTTGTGCAACACAAATAAAAGTTGGTAGATGTGTTTCTACATCTGAAAGACGATGACTATGGAAGTTTCACGCCAGTCGCATGAGTGTCGCTAGTAGCGCCACTATGAGGATGCAAATCAGATTTGCTTTAAATACACTCCGTAACTAACCTTGATATTGGATGTGATGACTTGATGCTAGTCAAGAGCACCTTTAAGGCGTAATAGGGCTATGGAAAAGCGGAATGTTCCTTCTACGATGTTGCAGAAAGACATGACAAGTATTTAGCCACCGTACATGACCTCTGGCAGGGGTGGTCACAAGAAGACCAGGCTCTGGACGGCCACATGGCACTACCAAGAGGGAAGACTGTAGTGTTCGGTGTATGGCTTTGGCATATTATACTGCATCTGTAGCAGCAATCTGAGTAGCTGTTGGCACCAAAGTGACACAACGAACTGTTGTAAATAAGTTACTTAATGGATAGTTTCGAGCCAGATGCCCTGTAGCATGCATTCCATTGACCGAAACCACCGCCATTTGCAACTTCAGTGGTATCTAGCGAGAGCTCATTAGAGGGCAGGATGGAGGTCTGTTGTATTTTCTGATGGAAGCTGGTTCTGCCTTGGTGCCATGATGGCCGTGTGTTGGTTAGAAGGAGGCCAACCAACCTGTCTGCATGTTAGGCACACTGCACCTACACAGGAGATATGGTCTGGGGTGCGATTTCGTATGACAGAAGCAGCACTCTCGTTGTTATCCCAGGCACCACGACTGCAAATTCGTACGTGAGTCTGTTGATCCGCCCTCTTGTGCTGCCCTTTATGAACAACACTGAAGGTGTGTAGGTTCATGGTGAACCCCCCCCCCCCCCCCAGATATAGTAAAGTTAAAATTTATTGAAAACAAAAAGATGAAACAGCGGTCGACCATAAGCGTCGGCAAAGGCATTAATTAAGAATGTGCGGACTAATAAAAAAAAAATCAACATTCATTTTTGTTTGTACATGATTTTGTTTCTCACTCTCTCGTATGTAGAAGTTCTTTTGAGATGTGCTGCTCGGACTATGATGGACCACACGTGTTTTGTATCATATATGTTTCGAAAGAAGAGAAGACTTGATATCAGTATTAAGTATTTCTATTGGAGTGAAGTGGAACCAAGTAAAGAGGATTTTCTTATTTTTGACATGCACTGGTGTCCTTGAAGTGGGCTGCCTGCATCTACAATTGATATAGAAGCAAGTCCAATTGCTCTAAATTCGTACAAGCAGAATATCTCTAGTAACGCAATTTTAATATACTTTAAATTACGTTTTTCCATTTTTTTATTATTATAACACAACTGGCGACCTGAGTGCCACGACTTCAGGCCACCGGTTGTAAGTAGATTTTTTTTGTGAGTAGGGTTTGTTAACTATTGTGATAGTAAGAAATTTCTATGACATTGTTATTGGTCATAAAACTAATTATCAATATTTTTTGTTTACATCAATCGTGACAGGGACTAAGAAAAGCAAAAAGGCAAAAATTGAGGAGAAAATTTTGAAAATCAATAGGAACTGGACCCATGTCACGTAAAATTTCCCATAGTAAACTGTTCTGTACAGTGCAGGAAAGGTAGGACGGCTACGCAAGTAACTTGCAAGGTTACACTTGGTAGCGCCTCTTTTGATGTAGGTAGAAACCTTTTCCTCAGCATTTCCTTCCTTGAATTTTGTGGTGGAAAATTAACAGGAATTTTTCAGTGTGATACTTGTGATCAGTAAAACATAAGGAACTGCGACATAATAGTTTGCATATCATGATAGACGTAAAACAGGCATTGACATCACGTAAATTACAATTACCAAGTCTAATAATTAGCATATGAATTTTTTACGTTTTTTGTGAAATTCTTATGTTTGCAAATTCGTACAACATGGGCGATATATATATATATATATATATATATATATATATATATATATATATATTGTTGATAACAATAGCGAAAACGCAATCAGCCAAGATGGCGTAGAATTGCACAATCGAACAATTGAAGTTCAGGCTCCATGCACGTCTACTGTAGAAAGTTTAAGTGGATCGGAGATGAGTGTCACAGATTGTGACACATGCTCCTCAGCAGAATAACCTTGACGCAATGTTTACAATTGATGATACAATGTCACGCATCTCCCAGAACGACATATCGCTCATGAATGAAACATTGGAAAGTGATACCTATATGAATCTTAACAACACGTTACAAACACCACTTGGTCACAACACAAACATTAAGTTGGAAAATACAGCTCACAGCAACCACAGTAGTACAACTGATGCACTGCTATGGAAGTTATTATCTAACGAAAACACGAAATTAGGTAGTATCAACACAAATATCAGTGACATGAAACAAGATATGAGTACCAAAATAGATAATTTGACACAGAATCTGAACACTGTCACACAAGAACTAAATATAATGAAAAAAGAACAGAAACAAGTATTAAAGGATGATATAAAAAACAGTTAAAGCATGAAGTACTTTCTGAAGTTAACGGTAACATCACGGAGTTAAAACAGAAGGTAGATTCTTTTAACGACCATCATGATCGAGTAGAACAACAGATAAAGAAAATTACAGACGCAAACACAGATACTGAAGCCACACAAAACCAGTTTTGTTCGACAGTAAAAATGGTTACTACTGTCGTTAACAAACTAAATAAACACTATGAAGGTGCACCGCTAGCTGAAGAAGAGCTTACTTTAAGTACATGTTGCTAAACATTAGAAGTTGACTCAGCATGTGCTAAGAAGGAGAGAGGGAAGACCAATGAAAATCTAAGTGATATCATTAGTCAAGCTGAAGCGAGTATGTTAGATAAGGGTAATACACTTGCAGAGAAGTTAGTAACAGATTGTAAGTTATACACAGATGTGGTAGAAGAGGCTGTTCAGAAAGAAGAAAATCAAATAGTGAACAAGGTAAACATTAACCTACAAGCTGTCGAAAATAGGATCCGCAATGTTTTAGAAGAAAATATTACCGGATCTCGAAATATGCATGCAAATAATACACAGGATACAGTGAACAAACCTCAACTTGTTGGTATTTATCAATAAATTATCACGAGACCCACAGCAGGTACCAGTGACATTTGTAGAGTGCAAAATGTAAACATACCCACAAATCCAATACCTGAGTAATTACCAAGGGAATTACATGTAACTACAATAGCCACGTAAATACGACCGAAAGTGCCACGTGTCTATGAAATGTTTTTGCAGACGAAGGTTTGCTGAGACATCGACAGTTTCCTACATTCACTACCGAAGGTAACAGAGTGAATCCAGTAGTACTTATAAGTGCTTTTCGTCATGTAATTCCACGCAACTGGATGGAAGCACAGAAAATCAGATTTATCGTAGGATATACGCAAGATGGCGTTCTTTTATGGGCAACTGAAGTGGCCGAACGTTGGAACAAGCTTTCCTCGACAAATACTGGTCTGAGGCAGTGCAAGAAAGACTCAGATGCGAGGTTTTCAACCCTGAACCATTCAATTGCAGATATGGTAGCCTACGTGGATACTTAGAAAAATATTTGAACAAGACACGCTACTGGAGGAACCCAATGTCACAGGTAGACGTGTTAAAAATTTGGAAAAGTCGTTTACCATCACACATTACAGAAAAATTAGTCACAGCGCCACAGCACGACACTGAATATTTTCTGTCAGTGCTTGGTTCTATCGACTTAATCTGCGAGGAAAGACCTGTACCCAATACAGCAACAACAACAAAAATCAGGCACAACAACAACATAGTTATGTAAATCAGTCAGTGAAACGTTATTTAAACACACGGCAAGAATGGTACACACAATGGCAAAGTCACATACCCAGAGGCAACGAGTATGGTAACGGGAACGGAAAAAACAAATTATTTAAAAGAAATTTTCAAAGCAACAGGAGTAATTTCAACGAACGAGCGGATTACAATCCATCATCACAAGTCCCTATGCCGAACATGAAAAGAAACAGCTGCGGCAGTGGCCGACGGGTGGCAACAATGCCATTACGCTGTACCGCAGCCGACCTTTGGGCAGCAAAATAACGGCACAGCAGACAACGACACAAATTGGCGAAGTATCCACACAGTGCAACTAACTGAAATTACTTCAGGTAATGAACTAAGTCACACTACGCCGTCAGGAAACACCAACCGGTCTAGTTACGCCCCAGGCCAAAAAATGTTCAAATGTGTGTGAAATCGTATGGGACTTAACTGCTAAGGTCATCAGTCCCTAAGCTTACACACTACTTAACCTAAATTATCCTAAGGACAAACACACACACCCATGCCCGAGGGAGGGCTCGAACCTCCGCCGGGACCAGCCGCACAGGCCATGATTGCAGCGCCTTTGCCGTTCGGCTAATCCCGCGCGGTGCGCCCCAGGCTATTGACCTCTCTGAGAGTGGGGGCAAAGTAAAACTACAAACATGTTTCATAAGGTTTGACAAACAAGGTGACATCAAGGATGATCTGTATCAGCATGAGTTAGCACACAGTGAATTTTAGATACAGGTTCAACTACCAACCTTACGTCAAATGCATTTTTCGTGAACTGAAGAACAGAGGCCAACTCCCATCAGTTCCTGCCCAAAATTGCAAGAAGCAAACTGCAACAGGCAATGAGACTAAATTGGTTAAACATCAGGCAATTATTCCATTATAAATTGAACATGTTACACTGCAGTGCAATTTTCTAATAATTGACAAACTTATAGTTAATTTTCTTATTGGCATGAACACGTTTAAGACATACAAAACACAAATTGACATAGGTAGTAATAAATGCCAGTTTTATGCAAAGCATCAGATTTTTTCTATTGATTTAGTCAAATCACCTGATGAAAGTAACAAAAACAAACCAGAGGCAAATGTAATAGTACAATATTACTTTCCAACCGTTTATTTCACAAACAAATTTGATACTAAACAAGGAGCAAACACTGAGGTTAGTTCCGATGTGGTACAGCAGAAACTAAGTGAATCACAGATACTGAACGATATGCAATGACAAGAACATTCTAAGTTGTTATTTCAGTATGCAAATGTTTTCAGTAAGGAGCCAGGAGTAATCAAAGACTATGAATACAAATTTGCAGTCCATTCACATGAAACATTTTGTGTAATGTCATATCCTATTTCCTGGGCAAAACGAGAGGCGGTAAGTGAAAAAATCAATCACATGATTAAATGGGAAATTATACAATCCTCATTTTCACCCCATTGTAGTCCTGTATTACCAGTAAGTAAACCAGACGGCTCTGAAAGATTAGTTCTCGATGCTAGAGGTACCAATAAGATTATAGTACCAGTCTCCATAAGACCAGAAACTTGGACGAACAGCTTCTAAAGTTTTACAGTACAAAATATTTCAGTATACTCGGTCTCAAGATGCCCTACTGGCAAATAAAACTCCACGAAGAAAGTCGAAAATATACATCATTTGTTTGTGGTGGCGGAAGTTACGAATTCCGTGTTATACCTTTTGGACTGAACATTAGCGCAGGTGTGTTTATATCTAAATTGGACAAGGTTTTAGGACCAGAATTGCATATCAAAGTCACTGTTTATGTAGAAGACATGCTAATAGCGCAACGCAATTGGTTAGAACATATCAGGCTGATTAAACAGGCACTTCAACGATTCGCAGATTACAGAGTAACGGCCAATTTAAAAAGGTCTAGTTTTGGTAAGGGTCAAGTCAAATTTTTAGGACATGTTGTGTCAGAAGAAGACATAGTATCTGATCCGAAAAAAAACTTGATACCATACGCAATTGTCCAGCTTCAAGGAATAAAAAACAACGAAAAGCTTTTAAGGGACTGGCATCTTTTTTTTCGTAAATTCGTACCACAGCAACTCATGAACAGTGATGCATTGCTCAAACTGTTACGAAAAAATAGGCCATAGTTATGGGATAAGTGTCAGGAGGACTTTAAAAACATTAAGCAGGCATTAGTCAATGCAAACATTCTTAGCCATCCTGACAAGCCCAATAATTTTTGACTATACAGAGATGCGTCATCTCAGGGAGTGGGGGAATACTTGTTCCAGATGCGAGAAGAAGAAGGTGAAGAAGTACCCAAGGTCATCAGTTCTGCTAGTCGCACGTTATCAGAAGCAGAAAGATCTTACTCTGGTCAGAAATGGAAAGTTTAGCTGTAATATGGGCATTTAAAAAGTTTGAATCGTTTTTGGGGGCGCAAGAATACCAAAGTTTACTTTGACCATCAGTCACTGTCATTTATTTTAACATGTAAACTATTGCACCATAGATTAGCTAAGTGGCGTCTATATTTACAAGAATTCAATTTCAAGATCATTTATATTAAAGGAAGTCACAACATTATTGCAGATGCCTTGTCTAGGTCGCCATAAGGTTAAGAGAAATTAGTAAATTAACAGAGCATCATGAGGAAATAAAAACGTTATTCATGCAAGGCGCAACACAACAATCTGATTACCAAAGTTTTGTAAGCAAATGAAAATTATACAACAGGAAGACCGCAGATGGAGTAAAGCAAGATGAAGGTGGAAAGGTAAGTAACTGGTATCAGGAACACAAGAGCGTTTTGTATAATAGGAAACGAGAAAAATCTCACCAATGGTGTGTGTGTATTACTGAAGATTATATAGACGAGTGTATAAGACATGCACATGAAGTATGGCGAATTTAAGAATATACAAATGTACTGAAAAAATTGCAACACTTTTCCAAATTTGAGAAGGCGAGCCCTACAAGTATGAAGAAAATGTGGAGTATGTCAAAAATCAAAACAGCCCAAAGTGTCAAAATATGCTGAGTTAAACCCAATACTCACAAAAAACCTCTGGCTGTAGTACTCCTGAACATAGCTGGTCCATATCCAAGAAGTAAAGGAGGAGTAAGATATGTAGTAGCACTGTACGGTATTTTCTTGAAACATATCCAAATGTATGCATTAAAAATGCAACAGCCACAAATATCAGAAAAAGAACTGAGGGAGACTATTTGAGAAGAATAGGTAACCCAAAGGTACTACTAAATGATAATGCTTCGTACTTCGTTGGGCAAAAGTGGGAACAATTTATGAGCTCACAGGGCATAAAGCATATATTAATAAGCTTTTTTCACCCAGTAGAACGAGTCTTTAAAGAATTTAACTGGTTTATTAGGACATACACCCCTCACAAACACACCCAATGAGTAGTATATGTAACTCCCTTCATGCAAGTTGTCAATGACCTTCCACATTCTTCAACAGGTTTCACACCTAACAAATTGATGTTCTGGGCAAAAAAACGAATGAGTGGGAGTTGCCCATACCAAAGGTAACCACTACAGAAGCGACACTACAAGATAAATCAAACAAGCCATGGTTACATTTGAAAACAGGGCCGAGTATAGAAAGAACAATTATAACAAGAAACTGAAACGCGTTACACAATTTTTTGAAGGGCAACGAGTTCTCTTATGGACACACCCTAAATCGACAAAATTTGGCACACTGAATAGGAAGTGGTAATTACTCTATTGAGGACCATATATAATTTCCAAAATTACCATACCCTAGGATGCACAGATTAGTATACGAGAAAACAGAGAGAGATACAAGGGTCTCCACCCTCACAAAGATATAAAAGCCTTTATAGAATTATGAAGCTGGGTAGTATTTTTTCTATCACAAGATAATTGTCCATAGTGTACATAACTCTAAATGTATTTTTTCTTCTGGAGTGTATTTTAAGATAAAGCAATATGTATGGGCATAAGTAACTCTTTTGATTTGTACACGTAGGCATAAAATTAACAGCAATGAGAAGTAATACATTCTTCAAGCGAAGCGAAAGTATCAACAATATTAGCTTATGGCTCAGCTGTCCATGCTCAGCAGTACGTGCGTGCGTCCTTAGTAGGACGGGAGGCATTGATCTGTGCGCATTCAAGACAGAGTGGCAGAAGGCGCAACCAAACAGGAATGCGCTATGTACAAGTACTTCCTTAAATACATAGTAAACGGAAATACTACGCAATTACATCTACTGTCTATGAACTAAGGAACCTATTGGTATATGTACGCAGAGATTTAATTAAATACTAAGCTATATGCAACATATTTACAAGCAAAAGGAATCATTATGGCAAAATATACAGACGTGTAAGCTAAGGAGAAACGACAAAGTGGCGTAAGAAATGTCAAATAATTTTCTTTGCAGAGTAAATGTTCATGAAGGGTAACAGAATAAACGAATGTCTATGAATATAAACCAAGTATGGAAATATCTGTGGGCGGATGTATGACCAAATGCATCAGTGGCCAACGAGCTAGGTAATGCAGTTAATTTTAAGTTTTTTTTTCTTTCAGCGACCAGTACATCGTCACGGCGCAGAAGAAGGGAATTACGTCGAGAGCAGCTGTACCAAATGAAGAAAAGGGCCGCACCTTGAGTAAAAAATTTAGTTATAAGGATATTTATACAAAGGTGACAGGGAAAGTGAAAAATGAATATATGCATCATCGCAGTATATCTCCGTGACATTTATCAATACCTATTCACTGCAGAGTACACATAAACATTTAATCATGTGATTTACAAAATCCGATTGCAACTTTATTGTGTCACATGAAAGCTTGAATAATGACATATCCAGATTTTCGAGAAAGATAAGTCTATGATAGCCAAAACTTCATATTTCACACTAAGCTACACGTGAACTGAAGTAAACAGCGCTAGCATATGAAGAAACAACATGATGCAACGTGAATGACTAGTCAGTACATGATATCTCCATGAAATAAACGTTACTTAGCAACTAGTCCATGACTGTACGAGTGACAATTCCTCATAACTTCTTGAATGAGTAGATGAGTATTTCCTTTCTTCCCTCCCGAAGAAAGCCAGCGGCGCCAAGCGTAATTAAGCCAGCCATGTGTAATGTTTTAGTGCTAATTCGAATGTTTTTCTCCCTCCTCTACCTAAGGAAGAAATGAGCTCCCATAAGTGATAAAAGCCTATCTATAAAATAAAGTATAAATGTATAATATGCTTATATTGTATCATGATAATGTGTTATGTAATTAATGTGTATATGTGATGTGAATGAAGATAAGTCAACACTCAGAAACAACTGTGGTAACAAACCCCAGTCTACCTAAGGAAGAAATAAGCCTCCATAAGTGATAAAAGCCTGTTTATAAAATGAAGCATAAATATATCATCTGCTTGTATTGTACCCTAACAATGTCTTATGTAATTAATTTGTATATGTGATGTGAACGAAGTTAAATTAAAACTAATAAACTACTGTAGTAACATAACCTAGTTAATGAAAAATTTATGATGTTTTAAAACTTAAGAAATTTATGCTCGTAGTATAAGTGATGGGTGGAATGTCAACCAGAGGTATAAGCTATCATGTATATTGTTGTAACTCAATGCTTTAATGAATTTTCATTGGAAACCAAACACCATGTGGAGGAATGAACTTTAAACCTAAGCAATTTATACAGTGTTTTGTTGCTATGAGTCTTTCAGCAAGTAGACAGTCAAGTGTGATGACACTAGCATACACACCCACTGGTCTCAGAATGAAGACAAACGCCATGGAAATTCTTAAGTATGTGATACTCAGGTTAAAGTGTGACACTCAATGTGAAATCAACACTAAGGAAACAAGTGCAAGCACGTGCGACGGTCGCAGCTAAATGTTGACCATTAGCGACTAAGGTTTAGCCATCAAACCTGTCAGTGTGCAAGCGCAAAGCCAGGCAGCGAGGCCGAAGCAAACTGAACATTATTGTCAGTGCTCTATATTCAGATTAGTAATGGACTATCATATTATGTATATAATCTTTTAATTTCTTGTAGAACTCTAACATACATAGGATAAGCTGACATATGCATTCCCTTAAAGAGAAGCCGACGAATAAAGGGCACTCATATCGGCGAAAATAAATATAAAGTTATGCTCATACAAAAACACTGCACGTCTGAATACTATGTCAATGTACAGTGTGAGGGCATTTCTGTAGGTACATGGTAAAAAACCGCCCAGATATGGTGAAGATAAAATTTATTAAATGCAAAGAAATGAAACAGCGATCGACCATAAGCGTCGGAAAATACGTTAAATATGAATGCGCGGCAAGGCTCTGAAAAATGAAAAAGAAAAATCATTTTTTTTGTTTGTGCATGATTTTGTTTCTCACTCTATCGTATGTAAAAGTTCTGTTAAGATGTGCTGCTCGGAGTATAATGAGCTACAAGTATTTTTTATTGAAGTGAAGTAGAATCAAGTAAGGAGCATTTATTTATTTTTGACACATTGTGGTGTCCTTGAAGTCGGTTGCCTGCATCTACAATTAAAATGTAAGAGAGGAAGTCCAATTAGTATAAATTCCTACAAGCAAAACATCTCTAATAACACAATTGTAATATACTTTAAATTAATTTTTTCCATTTTTCATCATAACACAAAAGGGGCTGTTTTAAAACAGGATAACGCTCGGCCATATACCTCTGTTGTTGCCCAACATGCTCTAAAGAATGCCAACATGTTGCTGTGGTCTGCTAGATCACCAGATCTGTCTCCTATCGAGCACATACGGGACATCATTGGACAACAGCTCCAGCGTCATCCACAACTTCCATTAACTTTCCCTGTATTGACCGACCAAGTGCAAAAGGCATGGAACTCCACTGATATCTGGCACCTGTACACCATAATGCATGCATTGCATGCTTGCATTTAACAATTTATTATTTATTTATTTAGCAGCTTATGATGTACATCTATGGAGCAAGTCCAAGTACATATTTGCTTTGTCAGTTTTCCAATAAAATACATTACTTTTACTGATTCTAACTATAGTTTTGCTAAGATAACTAAAAAATTTAGCCACAACATTTCTGAAAATTAATATCATAGTTACAAAATTTTAGTTGCTGTAAACTGAACGAATTTTGTGAGGCATCCATAATCTATGTACCTCAATTACATAGCATTTAATTGCAATAATTCTATGCTATGGGTCCATCATTTTGTATATACAGTATAATAGTCATGTAGCACATACATGTTCTTGATTCCGTTTTGTTTACATTTATTAAAACAAATTTAACAGCAAGAATACTGTAGAAAAACAAAATCTTTAGATAAAATAATGCTGTTAACAAGCTAACACATTTTACTTTTTCTTTTTCTCTACACCTGTGTACATTTTTTCTTTTAGTGTACTATGCCTGTTTGCTTCAGTTATTTTCGTTTGAAAGAAATTCTCTGATTGAATATAAAGGGGTTTCTAATAGAAGTTGTTTGACTGACTGTTTAAACTTATCTTTCGATTTGGCATTAGTGATGTGTGGTGGTATAGAGTTGTACAACTTTACTGTCATGTAACCACTGCTTCTCTCATATCGAGTTGTGTTATGCTGTGGAATTCTTAATTTCTTGGTGTTTCTGGTGTGGTGGTGGTGGTGAACATCTTCATTTTTGTTGAATTTATCTTTATGATTCCAAGCAAGGAGCAGAATTTTATATATATAAAAGCTGTAGAAGGTTAGAACCTTAAAAGAGGCTTGCAACTATCTCTTGTTCTTTTGTTTCCTATTATTCTAATGGCTCTCTTTTGTAATTTGAATATTTTAATTGCCTCAGTCGTGTGGCCCCCGATTTCTATACCATAGCTCATTATAGCATTGAAGTATGGAAAATACACCATGCACACATCATCTTCAGTTATTAGTGGCTTAATTTGTCTCAAAGCAAAAACAGCACTGGTAAGTTTATTGCTTATATTGGAAATATGTTCTTTCCATCCTAAACAACTGTCCACGGTGATCCATAAAAACTTAGCACTTTCAACTATGCTTACATCTAGCTCTTGCAAGTTTGTTAGTTCACTTGTTTTATTTTGTTGTTCCTAAATAGATTGCATTAGTTTTCCCATAATTGAGAATCAACCTATTCACTTCAAGCTAGTGGGTGATCATTTGTGATCATTTCAACTGTTCGATTACTTTTACCAATGACCTCCTGTAAGCTTGGTCTCATACCTATGCTTGTAGTGTCATCTGCAAATAGCATCAATTCACTGTCTGCGTTACAAGGTAAATCATCTGGTGAGTAACCACTTATTAACATACCAGAGATTTCACATTTTCAATGGCTTATCTTGTGCTTACGTTAACCTGTGATCTTGCAATGTTAATCAGTTAAATATATTATCTAGAGAAAAGTATTCTCGAAACTTCTTTACTCTACATTAATTATGTTTTGGTATTGTGATTTGATTCCCATCAGTGTATTATTGTGCCTTCTTTCTGTGGCAATGTTCCGTAATGACTTGGGGATTTTTCCATTCAGTATTCATCCACAAGCGAAGTCATTGATCTGAAAGCGAAAAAGATTTACATTTCACAATAACAGAACAGGGTTGAGACCGACATTGTAACTAAAGAAGAACATAAAATGATGAAACAATTTTCATTAAATAACATTTTAAAGTGGAAAATTCAGCTCTAACGAAGGTGAACAATACAGTTGCTTATTTCATTACTGTACTTAAGGAAAAAACGTAATGGATCAGATAAACAGGCCCTGTTTATTTCCTTATAAATATTGTCTGATGTTTTTGTATTTATATATTTTCACTAGCAAATAAGTGTTATGTTTTGAAATGTTGTTTCACTTCTCAGCACTTTGCCACTCTAAACTGATAAAGAACATACAATGTTACAAAGTTTGTTTTTGCCATTAATTTTTCTCCTTCAGTGGATGTGCGGAAAACAGAATCTGCCAATCAGTCTACATCAAAATAATCAAAACCGACATATGTGTATGTGTTCCTCAGGATTGCAAACGGAAAATGGTCCACGACGTAAGTGCAGTGGTTGAGGAAGTTGATAAAGCAGATAATGTAATTATAAATTCATACTGAAAATTAATTTGATACACTTGTTAAATGTGTTGCTATCCAGCTAAAGTGGATATCTCTTTACAATGCTATCATATCCCAGGAACAAATTCAAACTGTATTAAGATAAAAGCGATTTGATCTCATAACGAAACAGTCACAGTACTCAGCCCTATCACTAGTGTTTTCACCTTGTCCACATGTTACTCCTTGACCAAGGAGCTCAAATAGCATAGATGGAGAATACTGGTCTCCTCATTTGCAGCTGGTTTCAACAACAAACAACAATGTGAAGCAGCCATCTGATATACTCGAGAAAGCTAAAATAGATTCTATAGTAAAAAATAAAATAAAATGTTGTAAAGCATCTTAAATTAGATACTTTTGTTAAAATGTATTGTACTCACACTGAGGTGACAAAAGTCATGGGATAGCTCCTAATATTATGTCGGACCTCCTTTTGCCCAGCATAGTGCAACAACTTGACATGCGATGGACTCACCAAGTCAGTGGAAGTCCCCTGCAGAAGTCTTGAGCCATGCTGCCTTCTTAGCTATCCATAATTGAGAAGTGCTGCCAATGTAGGATTTTGTGCAACAAATGACCTCTCGATTATGTTCTATAAATGTTCGATGGGATTTACGTAGGATGATCTGTTTGGCCAAATGATTCGTTCAAATTGTCTAGAAAGTTCTTCAAACCAAGCGCAAGCAAATGTGGACCAGTGACTTGGCTCATTGCCATCCATAACAATTCTATCGTTGTTTGGGAACATGAAGTCCATGAATGGCTGCAAATGGTCGCTAAGTTGCCGAACATAACCATTTCCAGTCAATGATCGATTCAGCTGGACTAGAGGACCCAGTACATTCCATATAATCACAGTGAACACCATTATGGAGGCACACAATATCTTGTTGACAACTTGAGTCCATGGTTTCGTGAGCTCTGTGCAAGACTCGAACCCTACCATCAGCTCTTACCAACTGAAATCGGCACTCATTTGATCAGGCCACGGTTTTTCAGTCGTCGAGCGTCCAATCGATATGGTCATGAGCCCAGCAGAGGCGCTGCAGGCGATGTCATGCTGTTAGTAAAGGCACCCGCTTCGGCCGTCTGCTACCATAGCGCATTAATGCCAAATATTCCGGCATTTGCTAGATAGATTCGTCGAAAATCCCACATTGATTTCTGTCGTTAATTCACGCAGCATTACTTGTCTGTTGCTCCTGACAACTACACGCAAATGCTGCTGCATTGTCCGTTGTGAGAGATAGTGTCTTAAATCTGATGCACTCGGCACACTCTTGACTCTGTGATTTTGTAATATTGAATTCCCTAGCGATTTTCTAAATGGAATGTCTGGCGTCTAGCTCCAACTACCATTCCATGTTCAGAGTCTGTTGATTCCCTCTGTGCAGCCATAATCACCCCGGAAACCTTTCCACACGAACCATATGAGTATAAATGATAGCTCCGCCAATGCGCTGCCATTTTACACCGTGTGTACGCTATATTACCGTCATCTGCATATGTGTATTTCGCTATTCCATGACTTTTGTCGCTTCAGTGTACTTCAATAAACTCTTCTAAAGCCTTGTATACAGCTGCACAAACCCCCCTCAAAAAGTTTGAAATGGCATTTTTAGGTAATGTTTTATGGAAGCAAGCATTAAAAATGAATCTCCTGTAGCTAAATATCTGAAATGTTTCTTGCAGCCCGCCAGAGTGGCCGAATGGTTCTAGGCGCTACAGTCTGGAACCGCGTGACCGCTACAGTCGCAGGTTGGAATCCTGCCTCGGGCATGGATGTGAGTGATGTCCTTAGGATAGTTAGGTTTAAGTAGTTCTAAGTTCTAGGGGACTGATGACCTCAGCAGTTAAGTCCCATAGCGCTCAGAGCCATTTTTGTTTCTTGCACCTTTAGGCTTGGTGAAATAGCTTTTCGTATCACTGCGCTGCGTTTCTTTATGACGCACTCAATTTTTTCTTCTGACATTATCAAATGATTTCTGTATTCTTCACTATCCTTTAACGCTACTTCCTTTAGCAATATCTCTGAAGCTCCTAATCGGTTTCTTCTCAAGATCTACTGTCTCACCCAAAAACGACGCGTTCGACGATTGTTACTTAATAGAATAGAACGTTATACAGCCGAAATATTAGAAGAAGAAGGAGAATGCTTGCGGCTGCACACCCGAAACTTAATGGAACAGTCATTGCCCCGCCAAAACCTGAAGATTCACATCAATAGAATAGGGTATTTGACTGTTTGCTGGAAACTGTCTTAAATGATTAATTATGTCATTTTCTGTTCCTAAAATTTAAATCGTTTGTCATCCTGCTAAAGCGCCCCATTCGAGTCATGTGATGCCTGTGATGTCAGTGGCTAGCACACTGCTCCTACTGTCATAATGCTAATTACAGACCGAGCGAGGTGGCGCAGTGGTTAGCACACTGGACTCACATTCGGGAGGACGACGGTTCAATCCCGTCTCTGGCCATCCTGATTTAGGTTTTCCGTGATTTCCCTAAATCGTTTCAGGCAAATGCTGGGATGGTTCCATTGAAAGGGCATGGCCGATTTCCTTCCCAATCCTTCCCTAACCCGAGCTTGCGCTCCGTCTCTAATGACCTCGTTGTCGACGGGACGTTAAACACTAACCAACACCAACCACCAGCTAATTACAGTGGTCTTGTTTCGGAATTTACATTTTGGGAAGTGTGTTGTTAATGGTGTGTAACACCATACTGTACAAATACATCTATAAAAACTCCTGAAAGTGTTTTAGAGAATGAGAAGATACGTAAAATGTGGTTGCATTGAACCAGCAAATTGCCGCCACATCAACGCACAAGTTCAATAACTTAATTAAAAAGTGTTGCACTGTGAAATTAACATCAATTTGCCTCCGACAAAGGATAGCGTTATTCAACCAAATTAAAGTCCTGTCGTTCTATCGAGCTACACGTCAATTATTCGGTAGCTCAGTTGTTGCTGGCATGGATGCTCAGCGTGTTCGGTCAGAGAGACTCCTATGATGTTCGCCCAGACCAAACGCAACGAACATTAGAAGAACAATAAACAGGTTGTTAAAGCGATAGACAGTCGAATTTTATAAGATGATGTCCTTAGATCGTTCGTTCGAATCTAACCCGGCAGAATATTTTAACTTACTTGAAAACGACTCGGCAGTCTTCTCATGTGAAAACCAAATCAAATTTACAAAACTTCATCACACTGATCAGAAACAGAATATTATTGTGTTTTCCGTGCTATTTACATGCTCCTATATTTTCAATCGCTGTTTACACACATAACGTTCAGAAAGATATTTTCTAGTTAATGGGACCGGTCAGTTTTCACTTTATTACTTTATTTTTGTTCTGTCCAGCTAGCATCCTTATTGTTTAATCTTTTGCAGTTTCATCACCTTATATAAAGTAACTCGGCTTCAGACGCTGATGTTAGTTTACACTCACAAATATCACAGCTCTTACATTTATGTCACCTGCATGTTGTACTCACTTTATATCTCTTTGTATAACCTCATTGTCTACACTTCATTGTACTGTGGGCATATGGTGATATATTCACTACTAGCAATGCTTTCCTAAAAAGAGAATTGTTTGTACGCAAAGCAGTGGCGGATTTATATGGGGAGCTCGCGGGGCGCCCCCCCCCCCCCCCACCCGCCTCTTGCGGGGTCGTCCGCATTGCCACGCACTTCGTCCTCGCCAGTCAGCCTGCACGTCATTCATTCGTTTCGTTTGTCAGTCGACTCGACTGAATCGAGTTGTCCAGTAGTAGTGCTTTCCTATGTAGTAAGCGTGTCTGCGGCATCCAGTTTTATACATTTCTGTCTGGCACATAGGTAGCTAACACATACCTACGAGAAAAGTCAAGGGCATTCCAGTGACCTCGATACATTAATCTGTCAGGTATTTGTTCGAGAAAAGTCGCGATATTCTACTGTTTTCTTGCACAGAGAACCTTCGATACTTAGTTATAAATACGGACTATTCGTCGAATAGGAAGCTAGTTTAGATTCAAAAGCAGAAATATGAAGACTGAAGAATGAACACGTAAAACATCCTAGTTTTAGCAAGTGCAAATGTGAAGATTAGTCAAGAATGAGAGTGATCAGTTGATTGTGAAGTATTAATAATAGTAATTCATAGTAGTTTCTCAGTTAAAATATTGTTACGAGAGGAGTTAGGTATGGGAAACTATTGATGTGTATATCTCCGGTAATATTTATTTACTTATTGAGTCCTTTGATCATATGTAGAACAGTGTACAGGATGATATTGGACTTATTACTAAGTTCAAAATGATACATATTTAAATAATCATTTTTCAACATGCTACCAATTTCAATAGTTGTAGTTCCTACAGTGACACAATGTTACAAATTAACAGTTATTCTGGGCCAAGTATTCCTTTATTGAGTAGAAACAGTGGTACTGTAGATATTCTCTGACATATCTTTCAAAAGCACTAATATTTTGTAAGCATTTTATACTATTTGATAGACTATTATAGAGTTTAATACCCAGATAACATGTACCTTTCTGATACAAACTGGTACTGGCTGGGGGTACATGCAAGTTATATTTTATTGAAGTATTATAATCATATATATCTTTGTTTTTTAAGTATTATCATCATTTCCAATCATATACTTTTGTACGTACATTAGTGTGTCAACAATAAACATACACAGTAGAGGTAGTATATTCAGTGCTTTAAGTATTAGTTTGCAGGACTGTCAAGTACCACTCCCTGTCATAATCCTAATGGCTCTTTTTTGTGTTCTGAAAGTCCCTTGAGCTGCTGGGGAATTTCCCCAGAATATGAGCCCATACTTAAGATGGGTATTGAAGTACGCATAATAGGCACACAATAGTGCCTGTTCATTTATGCATCATTTGAGAACCCTAAGAAGATAAAAGCCCATGCTCAGCTTGGCATTAATTTTTTCTATGTGTTTGTCCCATTTTAAGTCTCTTTGTTTCCAGATGCCGAGAAATTTTGTAGGTTCATCATTTGCAATAGGGTGTTGATTGATTTTTATTTCTGGATATATCAATGTGGTGTTTTGGTGGTTATGGAAATTTAAGGCTACTGTTTTGTTGTAGTTTATTATCAACAGATTTTCTGCTGTCCAATTACTTAGATGTTTTGTAACTGTGTTTACTTCTTCTTGTATATCTTCATTTTTTGCTGCTTTTACCAGTATTGTTGTGTCGTCATCAAACAGTATTACTTTGTGGGAATCAATAGGTATATCCAGATCATTGATATTTAACAAGAAAAGTAGGGGTCCCATTACCGAACCTTGCAGTACCCCGTAAGTGATTGGGCTTTCTGATGATACATATTCTGTGATTATTTATGCTTTATAATCTGCATGTCTGATGGATACTTTTTGTTTACGGTCGCTGAGAAATGAATGAATCCAATCATTTGCCAACTCCCTAATGCCATAGTGCTCTAGCTTCTTCAATAGGGTTTTGTGGTTTACCACATCAAAGGCTTTGGTTAGGTCCAAAAATATACCTGTTGTTTCTTGTTTTTCATCTACTGTTTTTACTACAGTAGATATTCATTCAAAGATTGCTGTCTCCAAGGATTTCTTGCTTCTAAAGCCATGTTGAGTATTAGATAGCACACTATTGTTCTTTATAAATTTTAACAACTTACTACACATAATTTTTTCTATTATTTTTGAGAAACAGGATGTTAATGTAATGGGACGATAGTTTATTACTTCATCTTTGTCACCAGCTTTGAAAATAGGGATGACTTTTGATGTTTTTAGTTGATTTGGAAACATGCCTGACTCTAGGGAACAGTTGCATAAGTGAGTAAGGGGATCAATTATATTTTGGAAACAGAGTTTTAGGATTCTGTTTGGTATACCATCAATTCCTGCTGAGTATGTTGTCTTTAGTTCTCTGACAGCCTTCAATGTCTCCTCCCTGCTTACTTAGTGACTTCCGAGATGATTCCTAGAAAGGCATTGTTACTATGTTATTTTCTATTACGGTAAAAGTAAAGGTAGATCAAGATATCTTTAGCGCCCCCTCCTTGAGGTTTTTTCCTGTCTGCCACTGACGCAAAGTAAATGCATGTATGATCTGTTGTTCATTTCTCAGACTCAGAATAATGTGATGCTATACAGTTATAATCGAAACAACAGTTACGATCAGTTCTTGCTGACGCAATTTTCGTTAATTCGTGTAAAACTTCTTTGATTAGAACATATAACCTCTTCAGTTACAGTCGGAAAGGCTATCAGTTGCGACCACCTGCTGAATGTAAAATCTCTGCTGAGTGTCTTCTAAAAAGGAAATCGGCACTAAGTTTTGCCAAGAATAATTTTATTGTGTTTTGGGTCGTAGCTCATGACTGATAGCCGACCATCAAGTTACAACATATGGACCCATTTGCAAAAGTTCTACAATTCCTTGGTTTTGAGCGTGTTTGGTGATGTTACAGGGAGCAGGGTAAAGACTGTCAGTCGTTTCACATATCGCTGCTCTAAATGGTTAGAGCATCAAGGCATCAACTTTCGCAAGGCTTCCACTATCATGGTTCACAAATTCCTTTCTGTGGTTACTTGCGTTTTCCATCGCTAAACAGGCTTGTAGAAAAAGTACGTTAAAACTTCGTAACTTCGTCTAGCGCTCCTATCACACACGTATAGCTTCGTCTTATTAGTCTGTGACGTCACCAGAGCATCAGCCAAGAACAAAACGTTTTCGATCACGTGACCACATCTTGATGTTTAATGATTTTTAAGCTTTAATTACATAAAAATAACAGATATTTTGTGAGAATATTGACCGTAAATGCAATTTAAATGTTATATTCAATAAGAATAACAACAATCCGAACCATATTTTTAACATAGGCAACTATCCTGCTGTTCGCAGTTGTTCTTGTAACATAACTGTTACAGCATTGTTTTCGCGCCCTGCTACCTACAAGGCCAATGTCACATTGAATCGGATTCATCCATTTCTTTTGAAATGTATGAACAGAAGATGATTCAAGTCACATTCAACTTCTGCTGATCAACTGAAATCAGTCAACTAAACTTGACTCGTGAGAACGCGCCTTTACTCTTATGAAGAAACTGAAAGGTGGCTGATGTGGGAGTACCTCGCGCCAGTAAAACACCTGACTGTGTGGCGTTGCGGACCAGAAATAGTCAACACTTAATCATACCAACCGGCTTCAGAGAACGCCTGGCTGTTCATGTTCTATCATTCTGAAAGTAGCTTCTATTAGACGTGCTACACTCGCCTTCTCTCATATCGCTTGCTTCCTTCGTTATTTTTTGTTTTTGCTCCTGTTGTTTTATATTTGCTGCTGGAATTTACTTATTTCTTACATAATTTATCCTGTTAAAGGTATGAATACAGTAAGCAGGTTGAAAAGGATCATCAACTGAAGATCATAACAACAACACTGTTATGGTGACGATTGTCTTTATTTAAACAATTTGTTATTCTTTGAATCCTAAACTTCTTAAACAGGGCTTGCAGGATTTTCGAGATTTACATCCTTTATTATTCTAATGGCCTTTTTTGTATACGGAAAATCACTTAGCTGTTGCCAAAGTAATCGAGAATATGACACTATATTAAAGGAGGAAAAGAAAGTAGGCCTAATAGATAGATACTCTTGGTTGTTTTTCTGGTGGCACTCATATTTTAAATAACAATGAAGCTGATGCTGTTTACATTTACCATCACCGACCTAGTGACGGAATAAGTATGCTGGACCCGACAGCTAGTCATACACCTACCCTAGATCTCAAATTCTGACATGATAAGCAAATACTGGTTCAAATGGCTCTGAGCACTATGGGAATTAACATCTGTGGTCATCAGTCTAAGCAAATACTCACTAAACATACAGCAAGCTATTAAAAGTGGTTTCATCCTTCACAAATTAATAAACCACTGTACGTGATAAACAGTTGCTTAGAAGATACACTTTCTTCTGTGAACATTTTCTTCTTTGTATTAATCTTTGTGGAAAGTATACAATACACTAACAGTATTCCAGTGGTAAACAATAAAAACAGCCAGAGCTATCAAAGGAATATTTAATATTACATGTATCTGAATCGTATAGGCCACCCTTATCAGTGATTTGCATTATTAATTGTATTACCACTGTGTTCCAGAAAAAGCCTTAATCCAAAAGTAAACAGAATTAGGATGGGTCATTGTAACACTGATGTAGCGTACACAGACCTGACCCTGCAGATGTTAGTAATCTACATTTCATTTTGGACTGAATAAATTTCAATAGTTTTAACTTCGCTGGAATGAAGATGTCAATGAACTACGTTTACCATTTATACAGACGCCTTGAAAAATACGAGAGTTTGGTGTCCTGCCCAAGTGTTAACAGAGAAGTGTTTGTGAAATTTGAAGGCTTTTTATGTGGTTTAGGCAGATACTCATACAACATTAAAGCAAATTACAGGCATAGGCTAATAATTACATTTAAAATATCTGTATAAATGTATTTAAAATAATCCATAATGTTGTATTAATTTTGCAGGTAAAGCTTCAATACCGTGATGCATATCTTAATATTTAATACACAATGATAATTACTTGACCAAGTACGTGACAGCAAATGACTATTGTTTAATACTGAGTCTGCTTCTACGGCGGGGTCACACACATGTACTATAAAAATAAGAATCAAATGCTATCTTTCTGTCGGTTCTTAAGCACAAATGAAGTGTAATTGACAGCGTATCTTTCCATTTAATAGCAATCAGCCATTTTAGTACATTTGACAATTTGTTTAGTACTTATAGATGACTGACCCCCCCCCCCCCCCTCATTAACCATGGACCTTGCCGTTGGTGGGGAGGCTTGTGTGCCTCAGTGATACAGATAGCCGTACCGTAGGTGCAACCATAACGGAGGGGTATCTGTTGAGAGGCCAGACAAACGTGTGGTTCCTGAAGAGGGCAGCAGCCTTTTCAGTAGCTGCAGGGGCAACAGTCTGGATGATTGACTGATCTGGCCTTGTAACAATAACCAAAAAAGCCTTGCTGTGCTGGTACTGCGAACGGCTGAAAGCAAGGGGAAACTACAGCCATAATTTTTCCCGAGGGCATGCAGCTTTACTGTATGATTAAATGATGATGGCATCCTCTTGGGTAAAATATTCCGGAGGTAAAACAGTCCCCCATTCGGATCTCTGAGTGGGGACTACTCAAGAGGATGTCGTTATCAGGAGAAAGAAAACTGGCGTTCTACGGGTCGGAGCGTGGAATGTCAGATCCCTTAATCGGGCAGGTAGGTTAGAAAATTTAAAAAGGGAAATGGATAGGTTAAAGTTACATATAGTGGGAATTAGTGAAGTTCGGTGGCAGGAGGAACAAGACTTCTGGTCAGGTGACTACAGGGTTATAAACACAAAATCAAATAGGGGTAATGCAGGAGCAGGTTTAATAATGAATAGGAAAATAGGAATGCGGGTAGGCTACTACAAACAGCATAGTGACCGCATTATTGTGGCCAAGATAGATATGAAGCCCACACCTACTACAGTAGTACAAGTTTATATGCCAACTAGCTCTGCAGATGACGAAGAAATTGAAGAAATGTATGATCAAATAAAAGAAATTATTCAGATAGTGAAGGGTGACGAAAATTTAATAGTCATGGTGGACTGGAATTCGGTAGTAGGAAAAGGGAGAGAAGGAAACGAAATAGGTGAATATGGACTGGGGCAAAGAAATGAAAGAGGAAGCCGCCTGGTAGAATTTTGCACAGAGCACAACTTAATCATAGCTAACACTTGGTTCAAGAATCATAAAAGAAGGCTGTATACATGGAAGAAGCCTGGAGATACTGACAGGTTTCAGATAGATTATATAATGGTAAGACAGAGATTTATGAACCAGGTTTTAAATTGTAAGACATTTCCAGGGGCAGATGTGGACTCTGACCACAATCTGTTGGTTATGACCTGTAGATCAAAACTGAAGAAACTGCAAAAAGGTGGGAATTTAAGGAGATGGGACCTGGATAAACTAAAAGAACCAGAGGTTGTACGGAGTTTCAAGGAGAGCATAAGGGAGCAATTGACAGGAATGGGGGAAAGAAATACAATAGAAGAAGAATGGGTAGCTTTGAGGGATGAAGTAGTGAAGGCAACATAGGATCAAGTAGGTAAAAAGACGAGGGCTAGTAGAAACCCTCAGGTAACAGAACAAATATTGAATTTAATTGATGAAAGGAGAAAATATAAAAATGCAGTAAATGAAGCAGGCAAGAAGGAATACAAACGTCTCAAAAATGACATCGACAAGAAGTGCAAAATGGCTAAGCAGGGATGGCTAGAGGACAAATGTAAGGATGTAGAGGCTTATCTCACAAGGGTTAAGATAGATACTGCCTACAGGAAAATTAAAGAGACCTTTGGAGAAAAGAGAACCACTTGTATGAATATTAAGAGCTCAGATGGAAACCCAGTTCTAACCAAAGAAGGGAAAGCAGAAAGGTGGAAGGAGTATATAGAGGGTCTATACAAGGGCAATGTACTTGAGGACAATATTATGGAAATGGAAGACGATGTAGATGAAGATGAAATGGGAGATAAGATACTGCGTGAAGAGTTTGACAGAGCACTGAAAGACCTGAGTCGAAACAAGGCCCCTGGAGTAGACAACATTCCATTGGAACTACTGACAAAACTCTACCATCTGGTGAGCAAGATGTATGAGACAGGCGAAATACCCTCAGACTTCAAGAAGAATATAATAATTCCAATCCCAAAGAAAGCAGGTGTTGACAGATGTGAAAATTACGGAACTATCAGTTTAATAAGTCACAGCTGCAAAATACTAACGCGAGTTCTTTACAGACGAATGGAAAAACTAGTAGAAGCCGACCTCGGGGAAGATCAGTTTGGATTCCGTAGAAATGTTGGAACACGTGAGGCAATACTGACCCTACGACTTATCTTAGAAGCTAGATTAAGGAAGGGCAAACCTACGTTTCTAGCATTTGTAGATTTAGAGAAAGCTTTTGACAATGTTGACTGGAATACTCTCTTTCAAATTCTGAAGGTGGCAGGGGTAAAATACAGGGAGCGAAAGGCTATTTACAATTTGTACAGAAAACAGATGGCAGTTATAAGAGTCGAGGGACATGAAAGGGAAGCAGTGGTTGGGAAGGGAGTGAGACAGGACTGTAGTCTATGCCCGATGTTATTCAATCTGTATATTGAGCAAGCAGTGAAGGAAACAAAAGAAAAATTCGAAGTAGGTATTAAAGTCCATGGAGAAGAAATAAAAACTTTGAGGTTCGCCGATGACATCGTAATTCTGTCAGAGACAGCAAAGGACTTGGAAGAGCAGTTGAGCGGGATGGATAGTCTCTTGAAAGGAGGATATAAGATGAACATCAACAAAAGCAAAACGAGGATAATGGAATGTAGCCGAATTAAGTCGGGTGATGCTGAGGGAATTAGATTAGGAAGTGAGACACTTAAAGTAGTAAAGGAGTTTTTCTATTTGGGGAGCAAAATAACTGATGATGGTCGAAGTAGAGAGGATATAAAATGTAGACTGGCAATGGCAAGGAAAGCGTTTCTGAAGAAGAGTGTCAGAAAGTCATTTCTGAAAGTATTTGTATGGAGTTTAGCCATGTATGGAAGTGAATCATGGACGATAAATAGTTTGGGCAAGAAGAGAATAGAAGCTTTCGAAATGTGATGCTACAGAAGAATGCTGAAGATTAGATGGGTAGATCACATAACTAATGAGGAAGTATTGAATCGGATTGGGGAGAAGAGAAGTTTGTGGCACAACTTGACCAGAAGAAGGAATCGGTTGGTAGGACATGTTCTGAGACATCGAGGGATCACCAATTTAGTACTGGAGGGCGGGGTGAAGGGTAAAAATCGCAAAGGGAGACCAAGAGATGAATACACTAAGCAGATTCAGAAGGATGTAGGTTGCAGTAGGTACTGGGAGATGAAGAAGCTTGCACAGGATAGAGTAGCATGGAGAGCTGCAACAAAGCAGTTCAGGACTGAAGACCACAACAACAACAACAGATGACTGAGGAATCAAAATGAGGAAAAGTACCATGGGCACAAACAAAGTTGGCACTCAACGCGTTATTTCCAATTTACCGTAGCTTTTGTCAGTCACTGCGTCGAGTATCAACTCTGTTCGCGCGCATATACAACCATGGTGGTAGAGTAAGTTATTTTTACCTCCATGTATACAACCATATTCGAATTCCTTGTCCGCTGTTCATCCGTCATTGCGGTCTGGCCAGCTACAGTACAACCACAGTCTAACATAGATTGTGGTTATACTGCACATCGTCACGTGATACCTGTTTCAGGTCCGAAACGTCAACGCGGCTAGTCGTTTATTCGTTTTGCTGGCGCCAGTTAGTCCTGGCTGTTGGGAGCTCCTATTTACTCATATGACATGAGTCATGTCATTCTGCCAAGTGCCGAGTGTGGTACGCTTGCGCGAAGTAATATGAAAACAGTGGTGTCTCGCCGTCGAGTGTGGTACGCTTGCGCGAAGTAATATGAAAAGCAGTGGTGTGTCGCCGTAGAATCAGATTCTGTTCGTTTCTATTAAATATTTCAGTTCTCGTATCTGAAAACTGAACAGTGATGACAAACATGCATATTTCTGCCAATAAATAGAGTCTTTAGTAGAAAAATTCGTTAATATCTAGGCAAACAAAAGTTCTTATCGACCGTACAACAACGAGAAGCAGCTAAACAAGTATAAAATGTAAAGGTCCTCTTATACCGGGCACATACGTCCTAATTACTTGAAGAGCGTAGAGGTTGCTTATTTTCCTTCTGTTGCTACTTTCGTAGATGTTTTAGGAATTAGTCGCATGCTGCATCAGTTAAGTAATATTTAGTGCTCGATGTTGAACTGTTGAAACAAAAATTACGTTGTAGCCAGAAAAACACTTATATGAGTAGTAGTTTCGCAGTAAACTACCTTTACTTGTGCAATGCCACACATCGAACAAATGTTTGTTGCTGATGGAGTTAGATTGTTTAGTATACGGTGGTGCTTCTTATGTACTGAGAATTATGAAAGAGGAGAACATTCACACAAACTTAACTTCTGCTTCAAAATCCAAATATGAACGGCAATTCCCGTCTTATATATTCAACACACTGCACATTTTCCTTCATTTCGTTTCTCAGTGCTGCTGCATGTTTAAATATTTCATGTGCTTCAGCCTTGAGGAGGTGGGGGAGGGATGGGACTCATACCCAACATTTTATTTAGTTCTATCTAGTCTCAATGAAAAAATATTTTTCTACAAGTGTCAGACAGAAATCTACTTGTGTAATTGGTTTATTCTTTGTTTCTTGAGACATCCTCTATCAGACACAATTCCCTTTCCTGTAAGTGCTGGATATGTAATGTATTTCATGGCTTGCACATTTGCTTTCACTTTTCATTTGCTATAAAAGGTGAAAATCAGTGACACTAAAAACGTCTTACACTGTGTCTTTTTTTCCCAAAAACTTCTGTCATGAACACCATTATGGTTTGCTTTCAAGGTCCTCGACCATTATCCTGCAATTTGAACATGGTTCCAAAAATTAAACAGTAGTGCAGATAGAATTCAGTTAAATACTTGCAAATTTGTGGCACGAAACATGCCTTCCTAAGTTTTATCTTAAATGTATGGAGAATCCAGTGAAGATGAGCTTTTATAAGAATTTATTCATGTGTGACAACTTTCCTATTAACAGTGGGACCAAACACAAACACCACTTGAGGAGCCTTGTATTATATACACTAGCACATCCTTTTAGAACTCAATTCTGATCTCGATATTTTTCTTTTCCTGAAGTGAAAAGAAATTTTATGTTTATTTCTTTTGTGTTTCTGAAACTATGTCTAGCTATTAAACACACTTAAAATTGACATAGTTTGGTAAGACATGATGAGCTGTTCTGCGAAAATTTAGGTATAAGTAAGTGCACTTAACATTGTAAGGATAATAATAATGATAATGGGAGGTGCTGGCATAACTTATGGAAGAGTCCGATGTCAACAAGATAGCGGAAACCCCTACTTACAGCATATTCATTATGGTAACCATAACGTCACAACATACAAATGTGAACACTCCAGAAATAAAATGAAATGAATGGGATGACAGCAGGAAGTAGGGGGTTTTGAGGGGGAGGGAGAGACAAGATAAATATACGACAATACAAAAAACAGCACCATCCCAAAACGTACGTCATCTAGAAAATCAAAACAAAAGATTCTCACCATACAACATTATGTTACGAACACCAAACCTCAGGAATCGTACATTTCGCATGACCTGTATAGTTCAAACCAACCTCTCGATGCCAAAAAACCAAGACGCACCCAAAACACAGCTCAAAATGCCGAAAATCCCAGATTCACTTGACCAATTAAATGCAAACAAAAAAACTATTGGCCGAAACAAACCAACCCCAAAACAGCACGCACATACACACAAATGAAACAAAATCCTAAAAAAAAAGGCTCTCAATCTTTCCCCCCCTTTAACCTACATCAACTCACCCAGTACCACTCCTAAACACGACACTCATAAAGAAACAGAAAAAAATATTACAAAACAGAAAAAACAGTGTTTCATATCATTCCAGGGGAAATTATAAGTCACACTTACGTCCTTCTAGATAAGGAAAGGTGATCATGAAGGAAAGTCGTCATTGCATTTAGAATTAAGGCAAGAACAGCCCATTGTGTGGGAAATGTGCAGATTCAAGGGTTTCATGGGTGCAGCATAATGGCTGAGCAGAAAATGAGCAGGGCAGCACAGGGGTCGGGGTTGCCTACTCTTGGTAGGTGCAGCCCAAAGGTATGTTATGGTTATTGAATGCTACCACTAATTATCTGAAAGATGTTATGAAATTGTGTTATTATTAATGAACTATATAGCTGGAGATGAGATCTTGTCTTGTGGAATAACATATACCTACGTAAGGAGAAGAGACAATTAATTGAGGACAGGCTTTGGTCATTTAGTTAAGTTGAAGAAGATAAACCTTTTTCTTTTAGCATTAGGGTGCAGCATAAACTGCTAGGAGAATTTGTTTGATGTAACATGGTGCTTCAGAACAGAGTAGCTGGTCCGAAAGAGAAGAATTAAAAGACAGAGGTAATCAATTTTATTTAGTATTATTATGGAAGATAGGTGAGAAGGCTGTAAATCTAGACTTAATCCACACCAGAAGAGAGACGTGAAAACTTCATTGTCCCTCCTCCCCAAACCCAACACATACAACTCACAACCCTTGGCCAATACAATCTCCCCACTGACCTCAAAAAACACATTGCTTTTCTGGGACACACTTTCATCAGCAATATTTATCTAAATGAGATTGCAAATTGGAAGAGCACCTCTTTCCCCTTCCTACAACAGATCTGATGCACTCCCCCCCCCCCCCCCCCCCCAGAACACGTCTTTTGTATTTGTAATTTGTACTATGAATCACTGTTAAAGGATGGAACCTCTATATCCTCAGTCTCCTATAAGATGAAAAAGGCATCAAACATGACGGCACTCCTCTCCTCAATACATTCTTCTATCAACTCCATAAGTACCCTCTTAGTTCGATTCTGCAATACTCAAAACACAACCCCCAAAATAACACCCCATGCCCATAAACCAGCATGATAACCACCCATCCAATGCTTCCCTTTTCCACTTGTCAGTCTCAATTACCACTGCAGAACCTCCTCCCCTCCCCCCCCCCCCTCCCCAAATTTCTCCTATACTTCATATATTTTGCACAACTTTCTTACAAAAAGAAAATCTTTCCATTGCACATTTATTCCTATTTTATGAACACAAAAATATAAAGATGATCCATGACAAAAATAATATGTAAATAAAACTATCTCCTGATGCCCAACCTAGATCACCTGAATGACATGCCTCGGGTGGCAAACATCGTAACGGCAACACTGCTACAAATACAAGTCCCCGGTATGAGAAGCTGGGACTCTTAAGTCAACTTCATAATCTCATCACACACGACACATCATGGAGTCAGCAATCAAGCCAAACACCTGCAAAAACCTTATTGTTATCATTGCCCAGTGCAACCAGGAGAGAATAACTATTAAATTTTTCTGACATATCCATTACTAACAAAAAGTAAGAAAAACACTATTACATATTGCTCCATAAAAAACACACAACGCTAATCATACCTAATACAAACACGAATTCATAAACCCCTAAACAGGCGGCACAACACACGCTTCCTACAACTCGCTGGTGACACATCACTCTCTTCCAACAACTACTTCACAGAATGATTACACATCAGTCAGTTGACGGAATACCAAACATAACACAAACAACTACAAACATGAACATCCACCACAAGAGCACACCACTAAATGCAACCACCTGTCATCTACAAACATGACCTGACTCGAAAACACCATTCCACAGTGACATCACACAACACCTTTATGTCACAGGTCAAAGCAGACAGGTGGAATCAGATGCTTCCCATGATCCAAGTCGATAACACCAGAAAAGTGTGTAGGAATGACTGCTAATAATTTAAAGTACTGCTCTACTGGTAGTTAGGGTTTGAACCTAGCTTTTATACAATGAACACTGCTACAAAGTGATAAAAGTCATTCTTTTTGGTGGACCCAGACAAACACAAACCATTGCCTTTGTAAAACAAGAGAGAGGTACTGGTACAATGAGGTAAGAGTAATGCTGGATGGCGCAATCAGTTGCAGAATAACACATTTTTATGGGTCTACAGCTATGATTGATCATTAAATGAACTCATGTTTAAGGTTTTTTATGTGAAGCAGTATTGTGAGAAAAATTGTGAAGACTTGTCCACCAGTATGTAATTTCTGCTGTAATTTTGATGGGAATAAAGATAATTGTTGTGTTTAGAACTTAGTCGTTATGAATTAGTTATAATTTATTTTATTCATGTATCAAATTATATCTCTACTGATTTCTTTTATCTGAGGTTAACATTAGATCAATCCACTAACGTACAGATCCGTTTTTTAATTGAGCGATAATGTATTCATAATTTCATATGGTTACATTTGTACATTAATGTTAGTGCTAGTAGAAACTTAAATAAATTAAAACTGAGGTTTGCATGACTACGTGCCGTCAGTAAGCAACAAGGACTGCAGAGAAAGTGTGTTTGTACTTGATTGGTGGTGAGTCACAAAAGTGCAAGCAAGTGTTAATGTGTCTCATTTACTTCAAACAGTGCAGTATCAGAATGTTGATGGCTCCAAATGGGTAAAAAATGATGACAGTGATGCGTGTGTGGAACCAATGGATAGAAGTGTATCGACAGCATGTCATTGTGCTAGTTGGTATCGTCCAGAAACCACAAATGCTTGTGATAACAATGTGTACATGAATAGGCCTACCACTGCTGGCATACTAAATTTCAAAATATAGTTTTCCTAGAATGAAATAAAATGTCATGTGGCTAGGGCCTTCTGTTGGGTAGACCAGTCGCCTGGTGCAAGTCTTTTGAGTTGATGCCACTTCGGCGACTTGCACATCGATGGTGGTTATATGATGAAGAAGACAACACAACACCCAGTCCCTGAGTGGGGAAAATCCCCAAGCCAGCCAGGAATTGAATCTGGGCATTCGGCCACACTGACCAGTCACATATTGAGGCGGACTTTTCTAGAATAAATGACCAACAATGATGATCACATACCGATCAGTCATTACTGCAGTGAGCACATTGTAACAACCCACACAGACCATACTGTCCATCAATAAAAATGGCTCACACCTGAACACTGCCATCTGTGTCATGTCTGTAAAGTGACTTTACTACTCGTCTCTTAAAATGAAAACCCACAACAATCCTTTACATTAACCTGGCATGTCATGTCACATATGTCTGCACCAGCTTACCACCTTAAAAACTGTAAATTCATAATAACCAAATTTATATCTGTTCACTCATTTTTATTTTTATATGCATAAATTTGGTATGGAGAAATAGTATCTTTGACTTCTTTCAGGAAAAACATGTTTGACATTACATGTACTAAAGCAAGAAAATCTTTGCATTTTGAAAATAATATTGCACTTATAATTGTCCCATCTATCATCATCAAGTATAAATGCGAAAACAAAGTGCAGTATACATAACAATAAATGACTGGTCACTGGAAACATTTATCCATAAAACAAATATTACTTCCTCACAGTCTATGTTTACTCTTCTGTTTATTTTGCTTCCTGTCCAGTCATTGCGTTCAGCTGCACTGAATACAAAAACTCATTAGTTGGTTCTATAACTTCAATTTAAATGTATACAGTTTTCTTTTCAGTGTGTTGAGGAAACATTATTTTAATATTATTACAATAGATTTTTAGGTTCAACATTCAAACTTGCTCTGTGAAGTACTTCTATAAGTTGTTGAAGTTCATCCGCACTACAAGTAAACAACGAAAAATCATTTGCAAAACACAGTTTGTTTTGATATATCCACTGAGATCTATTTTCTGATTTGAAAATGTGAAAAATGAAGAATGATACTCACCAGACAGAGTAGCAGACAGGCACATGTTAAAGTTGCCATTCCATCCTAGATTATCCATCATGTGAAAAAGAAGAAAATATTTGTTAATGTAGCATACCTGAAGCATTAGCAAGTTTCTATTTCTCTCAGATCAGATATAATTTAACAAGTGGAAGAACTTAATACAGCATGTTGAAAAGTGCTGTAGGACTGAAAATCAGGTACCAGTATATGAAAGGACTAATGTATTGGAATGAAAATAGTGCAAATTAACATGGAAGTCAAGAAATGATTGATGGGTGTCGATGTCAAAAAGCTGATGGCTGAATAGAAAGAAAATAAATAAATGGAGGTATGAACATGGTATGATTTTGATAAACTAAATAAGATTTGCAAAACTAAGATTTTTTATGTGCCTGAAAAGGATTTTACAATCAGTGCATTACCAATTCTGAAGCAAAGCAATAAAACATTGAATTTTGATATGGAAACTACTTAAAAACCCAGAAGCTTGGTAAGCATGGGGAGATGACTGTTAGGCACATTTTCCACTGAGGTATGATAAAATACGCGATGTGACTTGTGGCATTACACAGAAGCAACCTACATTGGTGGATCACATAGAAACATAGTTGAATTTACTTAACTGGTTAGCACTGAGATGGCAGTGACACACCAGCATCATGTACCCCCATCATACTGCCAGAACAGCTTTGTTATATGATACACTGGGAGGGGTGGGGGGAACCAAATTTTGAGCCACTGGATGTACCTGCAAAAAAATTGCTTTATGTAAATGAAACAAAGTTACACCTTTCATTCTACTTAGTTTCTTAGTAAAGCTTTTACTTTTTGCATAAAAAATTAAAAACCGCAGTTTTTTTAGATTTGCGTCTGTTCTCCACTGTGCAGTCTTTCTCATTTGATTCTAAGGAAACTATTTGGTGACAAAAATTGGATTTATCTCATCCTATAGTCTCCCATCACAGCTTGTTAATGAACTGGTTTTCTTTTTGCTATTGCTCATAGTTATTGTGTTACTTAAAAAAAGAGTAGACCATCAGGCAAATTTTGAAAAGTTTGCAGCGAAGAATGTAGTTGCTCACCATTTTATGTTTGGGACTTTTTAGGGCATACTATGACTGCCACACTTGTTACAGGTGTGCACTATGTGGAGTTGTGGCTCATTTTTCTCTTTAGTACGTGTTTTGTGAAATTGGTTACAGCCACACTTAAAATTGCTTTAAGGATTTTTTTGATTTTAAAATTAGAGATAGATAACTGCCTATCCAACTGAAGAGGTAGCTGTGTTCTGTATGCAGCAATTGTTATTGTCTGCACTAATAGCTTCAGTCACGAAACATTCAGTAAATGGCAATTGTTCCAGGAATAATAAATGTGAAACTGGATTTTGCTAGTGATATATCTAAAGCATATTCTGCTCTGGATGTCACCACCTTGAGGACAAATTTACTGAGAGAGGATTTGAATCCGCAACAAACTTAAATGGAAGAGTAAGAAATCTGTGAGCAATAATAAACACAGATGCAATGGTTAATTAATCTGAGGTTTTAATTAAGGCAGAATATGAGCTTCCCTTTGAATGTGTAGTTTTGTTAATTACAGGGCTCCATACTGATTGTTATTTTCAGTAGTTTTATTTGTTAATTCTTCTGAAACATGATAAAACAAACTAGTCTGCTACTGATGACGCTTCCACATGGAGTACTTACTGAATGTGTTGTTGTTCAGTGTTCCTTTTTATTGACATAAATATCACTATTTCTGATGATATAATTGTCTAAGTTGATGATGTTGCTTAATTCACATGTTGCAAAGGAATCAGTGTCACTACTGGCACATGTTCACACCTTGAAAGAAATTGTAATGCATGCTGCCATCGATGCATTCATGCTGTCTTGTTGCTCGTTGTATCACACCATTGGGATTACTAGGGTCACATGTATAAGCATTGCATCACGTGATCTTTATTGTAACATGTATTGTGTACTGTATTGTCCTAGTGGGATCCATGCTTTAGGAATTGCTGGGGAGATCAGAAAGCAAACAAACTGACCCAGTAATGGACTGGAGTGGAAGATTTGATTAAAATGACATTGAGGTGAGTGGAGCACATAGCCTGCAAGTGGATGATTTTTGTGAAATTCAAGCTGCATGCATTAGTGTTTGTGCAAGAATCAGTATCAAGGGTGAGGAAAAACTTACAATTGGGTCCTTCTATTAACTACCATGTACACATGTGCAGCCAGGTGTAATTGAAAACTTTGGAGAAAACCTCATCTAGCTAGTACACATGCCTCCCATTCACATTTTCCTCATTGGAGGAAACTAATCATCCAACAATCAATCAATATAATTATTGATTAAGGTTGTGAGAGGGATACGATATTGGGTGAGACAATACTAAACAATTTCTGTGAAAACTACCTAGAACAGATGGTTCGGAAGCCCTCTCATGACGGAAATATATGAGATGTTATGGAAAAAAACAGTCCTGACTTATTTGAGGATTCCAACACAGAAACTGGTATCCATTACAACTGTGATTACTAAATACGAAGTGCAAGCAAAACAAGTTGATAGATATACATGTTCAGTAAATTAAAGATGTAGTTGTGTCATATCTCAATATGGAACACACAGCATTTATCTGTGGGCACCTGCTTGTGGAGGAGCTGTGGCTCTAGTTTAGGAAAATAGCTAACCAACAGTTAGATATGTACCCATTAAAACAGTATGATGGGACCCTCCATGATATTCAGTCTCTGTAAAGAAATTTTAAAGAAACAGCAACTACTGCACAATAAATGTATGATAAAGTACAGTGCCATAAATAGAGAGATGCTAAAAAGGGCAGTGTGGGAAGCCTTAAGTAATTAATTTGACAGAATCTCACTGAAAGATCTTTCACAAAACCAAAATAAATTCTGGTCAAAAAAGGCTGTCAGTGGCATGTAGTTTAGTGTCCATACTCTCATAGATGAATGAATGACAGGAATCGAAATTTAGGGTAACAAAGCAAAAGCAGAATTATTTAACTTTGTTTTCATATGTTCCTTTACAAAGGAAGATCTTGAGTACTTCTCCTGTTTAATTCTTACACTACTGCAATGCTGAGTATTATAGATATCAGTGTTAGTGGAATTCAGCAACAGCTAAAACTGCTAAAAGGGTCCAATGGATCCCTCTTAGGTTCTATACAGAATTTGCAGCTGAGTTAGTCCCTCTAATAACCATAATATACATTAAGATCAAAAACAAAGTGACGCACCATGAAGGAATTACCTGAATTGGGCTTAAATAGGAAGATGTGATGTAAATGTGCAAACAAACAATGATTACAGTTTCAGAAAATTGGAAGATTTTTTTTCAAAAGAAAGAGCTACACAGATTGAACACATCAATAATGCAATGGTCCATCCCTAGCCCTAATGTCAACAGTTATTTGGCTTGGCATTGATTGGTAGAGTTGTTGAATGTCGTCCTTTGGGATACTGTGCCAAATTCTCTTCAATCGGCTTGTTAGATCATCAAAAATCCCAAGATGATTGGAGGATCCTGCCCATAATGCTTGAAACATTCTCAATTAGTGATAGATCCTGCAACCTTGCTGTCCAATGAAAGGTTAGGCAAGCAAGAAGACATCAGTAGAAATTCTCACCGTGTGTGGGTGAGCATTATGGGACGTAGAATATTGTCATTGCGCCACTGTGCTGTAAGGGTGTCATGGATTGTACCAGAAAGGGTCCTGCTATGAGAAGAAATGGCACCCCAGACCATCACTCCTGGCTGTCAGACCATATGACAGGCAACAGTCAGCCTGGTATCCCACCACTGTCCAGGGCGTCTCCAGACACACCTTCAGTGGTCATTGGGACTGAATTTGAAATGGGGCTCATTACTGTAGACAATTCTACAATGTCAGTGAGACTCCTGACTCTCGACATTTCTGGAGGCAGCCCGGACAGTGGTGCATCATATGCCCTGAAAACCAGAAGTGATGGTTTAGGGTGCCATTTATTTTCTGGGGAGGTACCACTTTGGATATCATCCACAGCACCCTTACAGCACAGCAGTACATCAACAATATTCTTTGCCTTGTTTTGTTTCTCTTCATGGCAATTTAAGGAGATGGGACCTGGATAAACTGACTAAACCAGAGGTTGCATAGAGTTTCAGGGAGAGCATAAGGGAGCAATTGACAAGAATGGGGGAAAGAAATACAGTAGAAGAAAAATGGGTAGCTTTGCAAGATGAAGTAGTGAAGTAGGTTAAAGGACGAGGGCTAGTAGAAATCCTCAGGTAACAGAAGAAATATTGAATTTAATTGATGAAAGGAGAAAATATAAAAATGCAGTAATTGAAGCAGGCAAATAGGAGTACAAATGTCTCAAAAATGAGATCGGCAGGAAGTGCAAAATGGCTAAGCAGGGATGACTAGCGGACAAATGTAAGGATGTGGAGGCTGATCTCACTAGGGGTAAGATAGATACTGCCTACAGGAAAATTAAAGAGATCTTTGGAGAAAAGAGAGCCACTTGTATGAATATCTAGAGCTTAGATGGAAACCCAGTTCTAAGCAAAGAAGGGAAAGCAGAAAGGTGGGGAGTATATAGTGGGCCTATACAAGGGCAATGTACTTGAGGACAATATTATGGAAATGGAAGAGGATGTAGATGAAGATGAAATGGGAGATATGAAACTGCGTGAAGAGTTTGACAGAGCACTGAAAGACCTGAGTCGAAACAAGGCTCCGGGAGTAGACAACATTCCATTACAACTACTGACAGCCTTGGGAGAGCCAGTCCTGACAAAACTCTACCATCTGGTGAGCAAGATATATGAGACAGGTGAAATACCCTCAGACTTCAAGAAGACTATAATAATTCCGATCCCAAAGAAAGCAGGTGCTGACAGATGTGACAATTACCAAACAATCAGTTTAATAAGTCACAGATGCAAAATACTAACGCGTATTCTTTACAGACGAATGGAAAAACTGGTAGAAGCTGACCTCGGGGAAGATCAGTTTGGATTCCGTAGAAATACTGGAACACGTGAGGCAATACTGACCCTACAACTTATCTTAGAAGCTAGGTTAAGGAAAGGCAATCCTACGTTTCTAGCATTTGTAGACTTAGAGACAGCTTTTGACAATGTTGACTGGAATACTCTTTTTCAAATTCTGAAGGTGGCAGGGGTAAAATACAGGGAGCGAAAGGCTATTTACAATTTGTACAGAAACCAGAAGGCAGTTACAAGAGTTGGGGGACATGAAAGGGAAGCAGGGGTTGGGAAGGGAGTGAGACAGGGTTGCAGCCTCTCCCCGATGTTATTCAATCTGTATATTGAGCAAGCAGTGAGGGAAACAAAAGAAAAATTCGGAGTAGGAATTAAAATCCTTGGAGAAGAAATAAAAACTTTGAGGTTTGCCGATGACATTGTAATTCTGTCAGAGACAGCAAAGGACTTAAAAGAGCAGTTGAACGGAATGGATACTGTCTTCAAGGGAGGATATAAGATGAACATTAACAAAGGCAAAACAAGAATAATGGAATGTAGTCGAATTAAGTCGGGTGATGCTGAGGGAATTAGATTAGGAAATGAGACACCTAAAGTAGTAAAGGAGTTTTGCTATTTGGGGAGAAAAATAACTGATGATGGTCGAAGTAGAGAGGATATAAAATGTAGACTGGCAATGGCAAGGAAAGCCTTTGTGCAGAAGAGAAATTTGTTAACATCGAGTATAGATTTAAGTATCAGGAAGTCATTTCTGAAAGTATTTGTATGGAGTGAAACATGGATGATAAATAGTTTAGACAAGAAGAGAATAGAAGCTTTCAAAATGTGGTGCTACAGAAGAATGCTGAAGATTAAATGGGTAGATCAGTAACTAATGAGGAGGTATTGAATAGGATTGGGGAGGAGAGAAGTTTGTGGCACAACTTGACTAGAAGAAGGGATCGGTTGGTAGGACATGTTCTGAGGAACCAAGGGATCACAAATTTAGTATTGGAGGGCAGCGTGGAGGGTAAAAATTGTAGAGGGAGACCAAGAGATGAATACACCAAGCAGATTCAGAAGGATGTAGGTTGCAGTAGGTACTGGGAGATGAAGCAGCTTGCACAGGATAGAGTTGCATGGAGAGCTGCATCAAGCCAGTCTCCAGACTGAAGACCACAACATCAGCAAGATATTGCCAAACTGCACATGACAAGATTTTTTACTGATGTCTTTGTGCTTGCCAAACCCTACTTTGGCCAGCAAGATCCTAGGATCTCTCCCTAACTTAGAATGTTTCAAGCATTGTGGGCAGGGCCCTCCAGTCATCTTGGGATTTTGACGATCTGGCATGCCAATTGGAGAAAATTTGGCACAATATCCCTCAGGAAGAGGACATCCAACAACTCTATGAATCAATGCCAAGCCGAATAACTGCTTCGATAAGGTCCAGAGGTGAACTAGCGTGCTGTTGGCTTGCTCAATTTATGAAGCCATTTCATCTGAATAAATCATCCAAGTTTTCTGAAACTGTAATCATTTATTTGTCTGTACATGTGCGTCAACCTACCAATTTCTGTCCCATTCAGATAATTCCTCTGGTGTGCATTGTTTCTTTACCTTCCATTGTATATTGTAGATCCCACCGGGAGAGGGGTGGGGGTAGGTAGAACAGCATCAGGACTGATCCACCAAACAACCATCCAAATCAGGGACAGCCATCTATTTTAGAATCTTAGTACATATTTTAAGCTCAAACGTTACAGCATATCGTGAACAAAATGACTGAAAACTTCAGTCACATGAAACCAAACTAATTCTTTTCTCACATGATATCCTGAAAGCAATGGATCACGGCAATCAGGTTGATCCAATATTTCTTGATTTCTGGAAAACATTTAACTTGATACCACATTGCTGCATATGAATAAAATTATACTCATATTGTGTATCACATGAAATTTTTGACGGGATAATTTGTTTCTTACTGGGGGGTACGGGGGCATGATGGTGGGTCATTGACAGATGCAGAAGTAGTATCCTGTGTGCCCCAGGGATGTGTGTTGGGATGCTTGTTGTGCAGGTCATATATAAATGACCTGGCACACAATAGCAACCCCCAACCTCTGTCTTTTCCAAGATGATGCAGATATTCTAATGAAGTGCTATCCGAAAAAAGATGTTACATTCCATCCTGGATTTTCCATTGAAAGATGTACAAATATATTCAGAGCTAGATAAGAATTCAAAGTGATGCAAAGATTGGCAACTTATTCTAATCCTAGAGCAGACACACCACTTTTTATAACATGAGTGGGCATGTAGTGCATTTTTTACACATGTAAAGGGTAGTTGTCTTGATGTTACCAAGTTAAACATATACTGTATGAGCATAATCACAGTTTAATCTTGGTTTAATTAAGCAGCCTCTTTAGCTGCAGCAGTAATTGAGCAATAGGTATGGGCTTGCAATTGTAAAACAACAATTGAATGGTACAAATAATGTTGGGTACAAAACAATGTTGTTTGGGATTGGTGCACTTTATAAACAGGCACACCTGCTTGAGGGTTAAATGTTCAAAAATGTAAAGTTGTGCATTTTGTATAATGCAAAACTGTAATATCCTAATACCATGCCAGCTGAAGCCAGTCAACTTATAGAAATACCTGGGTGTAACACTTTGTAGTGGTATCAAATGGAATGATCACATGGGGTCACTCATAGATAAAGTAGGTGACAAGCTTTGGTTCATTGGTAGGATACTGGGAAATTGCAGTATGTCTACAAAGAAGAATACTTACTTCCTTTGGTTCAATCCTACTATTTGGTTATTCATTTTCTCTGAGTTGATCTGTAGGATTGCTTCCTTGTCAACAAATGGGATCTCTGTAGGACACTGATTATGATTAGTTACAATGTTTTCTCCAGACTTTCTTTTCATCACTCATTTCTGTTATTCACATATGATTCCTGCATATGGATTTGACTTCCATTCTTTCAAAATTTTACAGTAGTGTGGGGAGGCTAGTCCAATGTGGTGCACATTCCATGCACTGTGCAATCCTATTGTAAGCACCTCTTGTTTGATTAAATTGTATTAGGTGCCAAAATCCTAACACGGTATCCAGTCTCTGGGAGAGTCCTCAATTGGAGAGGGTTGTACCATGGCAGATGATCTGTAATGAAAAGATTCAAACTTCCTTACACTGCTGCTCACAAGACCCTCAGCAGTCTCACTCAGGAGAAAACACCATTTCAACGCAGGAAGTTATGACCCCATGACTTTTCCTTCCTTGTCCATGCTATAGGAGGAAAGCAGGCTCAAAAGAAACAATAAGAAATTACAGTGCTGTACTTAGTTTGTAGCCGAACAGATGATGAATTCTTTTTTACCAAAAAACAGAGTTTTTTGTTGTAATATTGAGTAAGAATTCAGGGAATTAACCACAACTAACAATCTATGAAGTGGGTCCATTCTGATTAAAATGGTGATGTTTACTTACCTCCTCATGAGAGCCTCAACATGCTCCAAGGTGCAATTTTCCATTTATCCAGATGAAGTGCAAACATGTATGAACAGGGTGCTCATTTTATCCCTTGTGTAGAACAGGGGGAAAAAGATAACAGTTGACATTGGTGCTTTATTTTAGCTTTCAGTGGAGACATATTACCTAAAAGATAAAAGTGTGGTTTGTTACTGTGATGTCAAGTCATATGTTTAAAGTACGTGTGATGTTTCTAATGAATGTGTTTTAGTCATATGTTCTCTTGCTGCACAAATGACTTCAAGTATGGAGACTCCAGAAGGCTGTTGCATAAGAAACTCTATCTATGAACTGCCAATATATATCTACTGTGAAGAGTAACATTCCTCTTGGAGTTTGAATTGCTGTATTTCAGAGAAAGAAAGATCAATACAGGAGTATAAAACCTTTGACCATCTTTCATATTTTAAAGCACAGAAAACATAGGAATACTTTTATCCAGTTCAGACAACTGTATGCATGTTGTTGTTGTGGTCTTCAGTCCTGAGACTGGTTTGATGCTGCTCTCCATGCTACTCTATCCTGTGCAAGCTTCTTCATCTCCCACTACCTACTGCAACCTACATCCTTCTGAATCTGCTTAGTATATTCATCTCTTGGTCTCCCTCTACGATTTTTAGCCTCTACGCTACCCTCCAATACTAAATTGGTGATCCCTTGATGCCTCAGAACATGTCGTACCAACGGATCCCTTCTTCTAGTCAAGTTGTGCCACAAACTTCTCTTCTCCCCAATCCTATTCAATACTTCCTCATTAGTTATGTGATCTACCCATCTAATCTTCAGCATTCTTCTGTAGCACCACATTTTGAAGCTTCTATTCTCTTCTTGTCTAAACTATTTATCGTCCACGTTTCACTTCCATACATGGCTACACTCCATACAAATACTTTCAGAAATGACTTCCTGACACTTAAATCTACACTCGATGTTAACAAATTTCTCTTCTTCAGAAACGCTTTCCTTGCCATTGCCATTCTACATTTTATATCCTCTCTACTTCGACCATCATCAGTTATTTTGCTCCCCAAATAGCAAAACTCATTTACTACTTTAAGTGTCTCATTTCCTAATCTAATTCCCTCAGCATCACCCGACTTAATTCGACTACATTCCATTATCCTCGTTTTGCTTTTGTTGATGTTCATCTTATATCCTCCTTTCAAGACACTGTCCATTCCATTCAACTGCTCTGCCAAGTCCTTTGCTGTCTCTGACAGAAGTACAATGTCATCGGTGAACCTCAAAGTTTTTATTTCTTCTCCATGGATTTTAATACCTACTCTGAATTTTTCTTTTGTTTCCTTTACTTCTTGCTCAATATACAGATTGAATAACATCAGGGAGAGGCTACAACCCTGTCTCACTCCCTTCCCAACCACTGCTTCCCTTTCATGTCCCTCAACTCTTATAACTGCCATCTGGTTTCTGTACAAATTGTAAATAGCTTTTCGCTCCCTGTATTTTACCCCTGCCACCTTTAGAATTTGAAAGAGAGTATTCCAGTTAAAATTGTCAAAACCTTTCTCTAAGTCTACAAATGCTAGAAACATAGGTTTGCCTTTCCTTAATCTTTCTTCTAAGATAAGTTGTAAGGTCAGTATTGCCTCACGTGTTCCAACATTTCTACGGAATCCAAACTGATCTTCCCCGAGGTCGGCTTCTACTAGTTTTTCCATTCGTCTGTAAAGAATTCATGTTAGTATTTTGCAGCTGTGGTTTATTAAAGTGATAGTACAGTAATTTTCACATCTGTCAACACCTGCTTTCTTTGGGATTGGAATTAATATATTCTTCTTGAAGTCTGAGGGTATTTTGCCTGTCTCATACATCTTGCTCACCAGATGGTGGAGTTTTGTCAGGACTGGATCTCCCAAGGCTGTCAGACGTTCTAAAGGAATGTTGTCTACTCCCGGGGCCATGTTTCGCCTCAGGTGTTTCAGTGCTCTGTCAAACTTCTTCACGCAGTATCGTATCTCCCATTTCATCTTCATCTACATCTACTGTATGCATACTTCACAAAAACAATGATTAATCCCCGTCTAGAGCATGGATAAAGACATCTAGATCTCACGCAGTGTTGGGGCCAGATGGTTGCCTCAATAGAATTCTTCGTGAGATGGCCATGGCACCCTACAGCTCTGCTCCTACAACACACACATCAGGGACCCAGTTCCCCACCACCTGCCAGGAAAGAGTCCTACTCTGTCAGCAACCCCCAGTTGAGGGTTATCTTCCTCTGACCCTGCTGACGAGCCTTGTTGTTATGCATCAATGACTAGCTGACAGTGCCATCTGCAATGGGCTGCAGAACAATTCGCTTGTCCTTCCAGATATATATCCCAATACCTCCACAGTCAGAGACAAAACATTGCAAGGAGAATGAAGATAAAATAAAAAAAGAAGACAAGGAAAAAACCTTAGATTAAGGTGAATACAGCAGACCCCCCTACCCCTCCCCTCCCCTCCCTTGCTCCTTCACTGCTTAGCATTGAAATGATTACTGTTTATGTCTTTCCTACTTAATAGGTCATGAAAGCAGAAGCTTAAATGTGGCCCAACTATTTCCAACATCCACTGCGTACACTTGGAGCCATCATGTAGTGGAACTGTAACAGTTATTTTCACCACCTAGTGGAACTCAAGACAGCTACTGTCATTTTATACAGCAATATGTATCACCCTCAAGAAAAATGATTTGTTGAAACATAGGCACCTATCCTAAGTAATCAACATGTCTTTCAGAAATAGAGCTGGTACTGAATGAGCATCGTGTGGCGTCTGTATGTTGGTATTTGTAGATGGTTTTAATAATCACATACCACTCAGTACACCCTAAGAGGCTGTGGCTCTTTCTGGATTTTACCTTCTGTAATAACTGTTTCCCTTCACATACAGAACACATATAATATGTTTAGCAACTGAGCTCTCAATCTTTAGCTCTATTCTCCTTCCCTCGATTCAAAGGAGGATGCATGATGATCTCTTTGAGAGTGATCATTTCTTGAATGTCATGTTCTTCTAACACTGTTAACCATCCAAGTGCCCTTACAGGGGACCCACAAGAAAGCTAAGTGACATGCTTTCAACACTTCTACACCAACCAGTCTTACTCCTCAAGGAATGTTGATGATTATTTACTGTTGGATACATAACAGTAATAACAACAGTGGGCACTTGAATGACATAGGTGTAACCCTTCAGTGGAAAACTTTTTACTTTTAAAATGTTATGTGTGTGGCTATGCTGTTACATAAACCACCAGAAGAAGGAATGATGGGAACAATCTGTCACTACCATGGGGATCCACACTTCTTTGTCACAGGTATGAGCCAGTCATATCAGTGGCCATCAGCTAATAAAACCAGTGCTGCTGGTATTGTTCATACTGACACTATTGTTATTGCAGAACACTTTGCAGCACACTTTGCTCATGCATCTGTGTCTGACAATAATCCTTCCATTTTTTGTCTTCACAAAAGGTTAATAAAGAGCCTGTCCTTCACTGCACAGAGTCTGGAAGCGTACAATGATCTTTCAGTGAAGGGAATGAATGGTACTTGGACATGATAGAATCCACCAATCAGATGCTACAGCACCTATCAATGGATTACTGACTTGCAATCTTCAGTCATATCTGGAGTGAGTTCTCAAATCAATGGAGGGAAAGCACAATTGTCCTAGTCGAGAAAGTGGATAAAAACTCATATGAGATGGACAGCTATAGCCCATCAGCCTTATATGCTGCATAAGTTTCTCATAAAAATGGTGAATTGGTGGCTGTATTGGTCCCTTGAGGTGTCTTTTGTCCAACTCCCAGTGTAGATGTTGGGAGGGCCAGTGAACAACTGATCATTTAATTTGCCTAAAGTGTGCCGTAAGGATGGGTTTTGCCTATTGCCAACATCTCATTGTTGTCTTATATCATTTCAGAAAGGCTTATGACACTTCATTCCCTTACGGCACTGCATGAATGGGCTTTAGGGGCCTAGTCTCGAGTCTTCAATTTTTTGTGTTTGCTTAGGTGCATCTACAGTTCCCCTCATGCTCAAGTGAACAGAGTTCCTCAGGGGTTTATAGTAATTGTGGCCCTTTTTCTTATGGGGATTAATGAGCTTGCAGAGATTTTAGGGCCTGCTGTCTCGCCATCCATAACTGTCTGGCATTTTCAATTTACTACAGCTCTTCAATGTTGGCTCAAAGATCAATGATCACACCAGGTATGCCTTCATGCGTTTCAGAGATTGCAAACTGCACTCTCTACCATAAGTACGTAGAGTTTTTTTACAATAGAATTAATGGCCATTATTCAAGTCTTCCCTTCACCCCCCCCCCCTCTTTCTCCAAAAATATTTGCTCTGACCGTGTGAGAATCTGTAGTGGTACCCTCAGAATCACTAGTTTTAAATCATACACAATCTTCTTACTGAACTCGGCAGTACTGCGAGTTTGACTGAATTCCTCTGCATTCAAAAGTCACATTGGTATTCTGGGGATCAACCGTACTGATCAACAGGCAAAGACAGCTACCAAGATGGAAATCTTGGAGTGGAGATATTGGCATTCAACTTGTGGTCAACACTGTATCATTGGCTGTTGGAAACTTGGAACAGGAAATGGTACATTGAAGCCACTACATACAAATTATGAGCAATAAAAGGGACCACTGGCTCATGGCAATCTCCAGTTCATCATTTTTAAAGAGAATCCACTATACTTTGTTGGCTTTTATCAGCTGCACCTAGCTGAATCATTGCCACATCCTCACGCAAGAGGGCTTATCCCATTGTCATTGTGATGCATCTCTGTCAGTGGCCCACATTATTTTAGTGCCCCAATTTCACTGCTTTGCAGCAAAAACTGATGCTTGAGGGATCATTGCCTTTGCTGTTATTAAGTAACAACATCCACATGGAAGATCTACATTTATTTAACTTCATTTGAAGTTTGTCACTGTCATTTGGCACCTCTTTTTACAATTCTGTGATGTGAGATCAAGGCCAGAATTCTACGGTGACTGGGGGACTGCTGGTTAGGTGTGAAAGTTGACCTCCCACCAGAGGGCTGGTCCCAGGTTATCTCTGGCTCACAATAACGGTAAATATTAAGACAAAATGCCTGAAAGCTTATGAGCCCTTGAAAAGATTGTGAGAGAATGGCGCACGGAACGACCAGTTTGGGTATTTAGACTGGTGTCTACCTGGACTGTAAGAACGAAGAACTGATTGTAGATTGCCTGACTTTTGCAAATGAAATGGCACTGATTGCTGATTCTCTTGAAATGGCAAAATGAAGGTAAACTGCCTCAGAAATCAGGTAGCCAAAGGGTGTCTTCAAGTGTCACTGGAAAAAAACAGAGTTCTTCACCAACATCAAAGAGATGTTGCTAGACCAGGGAAACTCCAAAAGGACTGAGAAATTTAAGTATCAGATTGAACCCAACTTATCAGATAAGTCATTTCATTTTCCATGAAAGTCAACAAGTTAGAACTAGCCTACCGACTGACTATGAACAACTACAACAAAAAATGCCTGTCACACAACCTGAAACTTAAGAAGTACACATTAGTCATAAGACCAGAAGCCCTGTATGCCATGGAATGTCTTTCCATGGACCGGAGAGGTTCTGATGGAGAAATTGGAAGTCAGTGAGAGGAGAATCCTCAGGAAGATCCTAGAGCCAGTAGAAGAAGCTGGGGAATTCAGAAGGTGACATAACTCAGAGCTCTATGAACATATCGAGAGGCTCTCTGACTGTACAGGAAAAAGAAGGGTAGCTTTTTATAGCCATGTTGCAAGATTGCCTCCAAACTGTCTGTTCACCTTCTGGCAAAACAAGAAGGTTCGCTCCACTTGGCTGACAGAAATTGAAAAGGACATTAAAGAAATGGGAATAACTGATCTCCAGAACAGACAGTCTGTGAGACAAACTCTGAAGGAAGTCGGAGGATTTCAGGAAAAGCCCCGAAGGAAAGGTACCCCCTTGACATAAAGAAAGAAAGGAGTTACATCGGCAGAGGATGCAACAGTACTGGGCAAAGATCAAAACCCAACAGTTAAACAAGCATGGTCCAAAGTAGACCCATTTGAAAGAAGAAGAGGAAAGCTTATGGTGTCAGTATTTTGTTTCTTAATCTGTTTTGCAATCCTAGGACAAGCACTTAGCCAGAAACGCTGCTTCAGAGCTTGCATGATTTATGTGACTCCCAACAATTCAGTTGCCCATAGCACTGCATCCCCTTGAATATATGAAGCTGCAAGCATACCTCTAAACAGTGGAAAGCTTAGTGTACCTCTTAAATACTGTGAAATATTGGTTGTGGCTTACATGTTCATCATGAACACACCACAACACAATGAAACCTGATTCATGCACACCAGTTGAATTTTCAATTGATTCTGTGGACTAATTGTGTCCTACTTTTTCTCCTTGCAGTTTTTAAATAGTTTAACCTCCACACTCACTTTTGTATACAGTGACACAGTCATAAGACTCAGAAAATTCTTGTTTTAAATTAAGTACTATCTCCCCTAGATCTGTGAATTTCTCTTAGTCTTTTCTGCCTCAGATATTACTTTGTTCACACAAACATAATCTCCTCTTCGAAGTTTTCTCTGTGATCTTCAGCTTACTTCTTATTACACTACTGGTCAAAAGTTTTTTTGATCACTTCTGATAAAAACTATACACTTTGTTTCAATGTACAAACACATTGTCCAAACTAAACAGACCAACAAAATAAATATTTTCTCAATTGCTAGGTGCAGCACAATATTATTACGATTTTAGCCTCTTCAAAGTATCCACCCTTCACCTTCAGATTTTCTATGTTTTTGGAGGTATCACAGCCCAACACATCTGTAAATTGTTCCCTAGATCTTTGAAGATCTCAGTTTTCTCACCTCTCTGTCAAGTTCATCCTAAAAGATTTCAATAGGATTTACATCAGGTGACTGACTTTCCCAAATCATCATATTCTTCAGTTCATCACATTTGTCATTTCCACTGACAGATCCTCTGCACAATTTAGAAGCATGTTTGCGATTATTGTCTTGCTGCAGAAAAAATCAACAACCAATAAGTCTGGTTGATGATGGACTGACATTGTTGATCAGTATCCTGCGATATCCTTCCACCTTTAATGTTCCATGTATTCTCACTACTTACTGACTTCATCACCAAAAACCATCCCCACACCATGACTGGCCCTCCACTGTGCTTCACTGTTGGCATCACACAGTGACTCTTCATACGTTCATCATGAAGTCAATGAAAAATCATTCAACAATGGCTTCCGAATACTGGTGACTTACAAGACGAAGGCCTCAGACATGGCCAACTGATTTGGCTCAAATTTGGCAGTTCACTTGCTTACAACCTAAAATGTAGGTCTCTAAGATATTTTGGCTCAACACCCTCCCGTTTTTGAGAAAATCACCCATAACGGTTATGACAAGCAATTGACTCAAAATTGGCGGGATCGATAGATAGTTGTAAATAGAGCATTTTTTATCATCAGATATGAGATCCACAAATGCGTACTTTTCCAGAAATCGAGGAAAGAAACTTTTACAACTGCCACTTATGTTCCCACATGGGAAACACTTTTCAACGATAGTGCAACGGCCAAGGTAACTAGCTGGGATGCAGAGAACCCGGGTTCGAATCTCAAGGGAATCTAGCGGATGTTATTCTTCTCTTTTGTATTTTTCCATATCTCTATTGATAGGGATAGGAGGGTCAATAAGGTAAGTAAATCAATAAGGAATGATAAAAAGGTAGGCAAATAAATTTCTCAAACTTCTTGCAATAGTAATCAACTAAAATGTTACTCCTGGTCACTTTACAATGGCTCTTCCAGTCACTGTTACATGTCCTCACTTTTCTTCGAACAACTAGATGGATGGTACTTGTCATATAAACATTTGAAACAAATATACTCATGGCACCAAGAACATCTAATGAATGCAATCTTTTGACAGTTACACAGTTTCTTCCAAAGAGTTGGCAGAAAATAAACTTAGTTTACATTTTAAAATATGGCTTTTTTGGGAATTAATTTTGATGCGTACCATGCATAGAATATCATTGCATGAAAAATCAGTGCTGAAAGTTGGTTACAAATTATGCTGTGAATAGTTATTGCATCTGTGTGGCTGTGAAATTTCCGCTGGGTTTCCAGAAGCACACTGCAATTCTGAAGCCTCAAAATAAAGTTTTTAACCTGGTGATAGAAATAAACATCACACGGCTGGTACACCAGTGTGCAGTTTGTTGGTATTACTTTAACCGTGCATATCGGTTGACCTTCGTCATCTACAAACATGGTGTCATATATCAGAGTATTAGTTTGTCCACCCCAGGAATCCACTATTAGACAAAACTTGTTATCAGCAACATATGATTTTAAAACATTGTCAAGAAATGTTCTGTAAATCATTGTCAAGAAATGTTCTGTAAATCACATTTGTCAATTTCCCGGATTTGGAGCAAGTAATGTAAACATTTTTCAAGAGTCGGCTAAACGACTGGCCTCTTCTACAACCCGAGGAACAAATGTAACATTTGTTTCTTGTAAACACAGGAAAACCTTAGGCATCACTTTTCCAGAGGCTGTGATGGCATGCTGCGCCATGTACAAATGTGTTAGTTTTTTTTTACTACCAATTGTGACAAGGGTTTGTTTTTTCTCCCTTATGCCATAACATGCATTGAATGTTTACCCGATACTCGCATCCTGTTTGGTCAGTGTTGATCATGTAATCACGATTAAAACCAGTCATAAGTGAACCCATTTGCGTGCTGAAAAGAGCTGCCACTATTTGTATATCTTATATATTTTCTACCTCCTTGTGGGAGACGTACTTAGTGACATACTGTTGACAAATATTATATTCCAATTTGAAATTCCTTGCCCAAGATAATGATACAGCAAACGTAAAATCCTTGTTGGTTGTATATTGAAGCACTGCACCTGCAACCCACTCATGGAGTATTCTCATTGTTATATTCTCATCACAATGATGAGATTCAACAAATTGGTCGTACATCCACTTATTTATCGCCTGGTATTTGTTGTATCTTGTCCCTCCTTTAACAATATAATTTTCCCACAATTTTAGGTCCTTCTTCCTTTTCAGGGCTATTGTTACTCCATTCTTTTGCAGTGTTTGTAGTTTCCAATTTGGATGATTTGTGGCTAGCACTACCGCCTTTACTTTTACTTCAAGGGATATAGTGCCATAGTTCAATCGTATAGTAATCAGTTTGTAATGCTCATCGGGGACAGACGAAGCACAAATTGCCTGCAACATGAGCATTTCCAAAGTGTTATGAGCATTTTCTGATTCACTAAGTTGTGATATCTTCCACTGAATCACCTTCTGCTTCACCTTCATGGTATAGTTCTTCAGAATCAACAAAAGTCATTTGATTCATCAGCTCCAAAAATTACTCAACGGTAGCTGCTCCTATCAATCTGGAATGCTGAAAAGCAGAACTATCTATTTCTGGTAGTGCATTGATAATACATTTGTCTTGCAACACATTTGCAAACCAAAACATAGCACCGGTAGCTCCCCAACTATATATTTCAGAGCTGGTCGAAGGGTGTACATCCTCCATTATTCAGTTTATGCAACTGAAACATATGACACACCAAAAATAATGAGTTATTACATCATAAACAGAAAAGCTAATTACTACAAACTACACAGTGTACAAGTCATATATTGCTTACAGAAGATCACTGTATTCTTTCACAAAACTTTTTTTATTTGGTGGATCAACAATGAAAACTAATTACATGTATCCTTGAGGTTCATGGCAGCTTAATGACGGAAAAAAACTCTTTCTGATGAACTTCTTTAAGGTTCATGCTGGACACCCTCTCTCTTCGAGGTTCACAACCATGGTATGATGGACAGGAAACTGGGACAACATAAATCTCCCCGCATGCATTCTGTCCCATGCCTCACTGTAACTGTAATTGTACACTCCTGGAAATGGAAAAAAGAACACATTGACACCGGTGTGTCAGACCCACCATACTTGCTCCGGACACTGCGAGAGGGCTGTACAAGCAATGATCACACGCACGGCACAGCGGACACACCAGGAACCGCGGTGTTGGCCGTCGAATGGCGCTAGCTGCGCAGCATTTGTGCACCGCCGCTGTCAGTGTCAGCCAGTTTGCTGTGGCATACGGAGCTCCATCGCAGCCTTTAACACTGGTAGCATGCCGCGACAGCGTGGACGTGAACCGTGTGTGCAGTTGACGGACTTTGAGCGAGGGCGTATAGTGGGCATGCGGGAGGCCGGGTGGACGTACCGCCGAATTGCTCAACACGTGGGGCATGAGGTCTCCACAGTACATCGATGTTGTCGCTAGTGGTCGGCGGAAGGTGCACGTGCCCGTCGATCTGGGACCGGACCACAGCGAAGCACGGATGCACGCCAAGACCGTAGGATCCTACGCAGTGCCGTAGGGGACCGCACCGCCACTTCCCAGCAAATTAGGGACACTGTTGCTCCTGGGGTATCGGCGAGGACCATTCGCAACCGTCTCCATGAAGCTGGGCTATGGTCCCGCACACCGTTAGGCCGTCTTCCGCTCACGCTCCAACATCGTGCAGCCCGCCTCCAGTGGTGTCGCGACAGGCATGAATGGAGGGACGAATGGAGACGTGTCGTCTTCAGCGATGAGAGTTGCTTCTGCCTTGGTGCCAATGATGGTCGTATGCGTGTTTGGCGCCGTGCAGTTGAGCGCCACAATCAGGACTGCATACGACCGAGGCACACAGGGCCAACACCCGGCATCATGGTGTGGGGAGCGATCTCCTACACTGGCCGTACACCTCTGGTAATTGTCGTGGGGACACTGAATAGTGCACGGTACATCCAAACCGTCATCGAACCCATTGTTCTACCATTCCTAGACCGGCAAGGGAACTTGCTGTTCCAACAGGACAATGCACGTCCGCATGTATCCCGTGCCACCCATCGTGCTCTAGAAGGTGTAAGTCAACTACCCTGGCCAGCAAGATCTCCGGATCTGTCCCCCATTGAGCATGTTTGGGACTGGATGAAGCGTCGTCTCACGCGGTCTGCATGTCCAGCACGAACGCTGATCCAACTGAGGCGCCAGGTGGAAATGGCATGGCAAGCCGTTCCACAGGACTACATCCAGCTCTACGATCGTCTCCATGGGAGAATAGCAGCCTGCATTGCTGCGAAAGGTGGATATACATTGTACTAGTGCCGACATTGTGCATGCTCTGTTGCCTGTGTCTATGTGCCTGTGGTTCTGTCAGTGTGATCATGTGATGTATCTGACCCCAGGAATGTGTCAATAAAGTTTCCCCTTCCTGGGACAATGAATTCACGGTGTTCTTATTTCAATTTCCAGGAGTGTAATTGAATTTTTATTTATCCTGTAGATCATACATTGTGTGCAGAGAAGCACATGATGATGTAGGACAGGTCAAAAATGAAGATAGATGATACAAGGTTAAAATGATTATGACAGTGATCTTATAATGGATACAAGTGTTCATATAATAATACATGTGTAATGCCAAGAAACAGGAAAGTGTATACATTTGATATCTTGTAAAAAAAATCAGAATCACACACTATTTCTAAATAAGTTCAAATTATTAAGGGAAAGAAATATATAAGCAAATAACATAGAAATTAAAAACCATATACATTTAAAAATCCATTACTAAAGGAAAACAGTAAAGATGTCTCACTTCTGTATTTAGGTGTTTGGGTTTACATACAAAGTACAGAACATGGACAGAACAAATTTTTATGTTTCAGGATATTCATCTACAGAGTGTTACAAAAAGGTGTGGCCAAACTTTCAGGAAACATTCTTCACACACAAACAAAGAAAATATGTTATGTGGACATGTGTCCGAAGACACTTACTTTCCATGTTAGAGCTCATTTTATTACTTCTCTTCAAATCACATTAATCATGGAATGGAAACACACAGCAACAGAATGTATCAGTGTGACTTCGAACACTTTGTTACAGGAAATGCACAAAATGTCCTCCGTTAGCGAGGATACATGCATCCACCCTCTGTCGCATGGAATCCCTGATACGCTGATGCAGCCCTGGAGAATGGCGTATTGTATCACAGCCGTCCACAATATGAGCACGAAGAGTCTCTACATTTGGTACCGGGATTGCGTAGACAAGAGTTTTCAAATGCCCCCATAAATGAAAGTCGAGAGGGTTGAGGTCAGGAGAGCGTGGAGGCCATGGAATTGGTCCGCCTCTACCAATCCATTGATCACCGAATCTGTTGTTGAGAAGTGTACGAACACTTCGACTGAAATGTGCAGGAGCTCCATCGCGCATGAACCACATGTTGTGTCGTACTTGTTCTACCAGCACAGGTAGAGTATCCCATATGAAATCATGATAACGTGCTCCATTGAGCATAGGTGGACGAAACTAAAATGAGCTCTAACATGGAAACTAAGCGTTTCCGGACACATGTCCACGTAACATCTTTTCTTTATTTGTGTGTGACGAATGTTTCCTGAAAGTTTGGCCGTACCTTTTTGTAACACCCTGTATACTGTAAACAAGCGTTGTGCACTTGGCTATCTGTGGTCGCTCGTGAGAAATTCGCAACACTCTTATTTGGTGTTGTTTTCATGTGACAAGGCCTAAAAGTTTAATTCTTTACTAATTCACATCATTTGGGAAATTAGTTTGCCTACCTTATTACTATTATTATTCCATGTTGAGTTGCATACCTTATTAACCCTCCTATCCCTACAAATTCTGATATGAAAAACTGCAATTTATAAAAATGAAAACCATATAGTTTCCTCGAGATTTGAACTGGGTTCTCCTCTTCCCAGCCAGTTACCTTGGCCATTGCACTGTTGGTGCTCTTGGTGAAAAGAGTTTACCGTGTGGGTACATAAGTGGAAGTTGTAAATGTTTCTTTCCACAGTTTCTGGAAAAGTATGCATTTGTGGGCCCCATGTTGATGATAAAAAATGCTCTATTTACAATTATTTATTGATCCTGCCAATTTTGAGTCGATTGCTCATCATAACCTTTAGGGGTGATATTCACAAAAATGGAGGGGGTGGGGGGGAGTGTTGTGTTGAGCCAAAATATCTTAGAGTCCTTCGTTTTAGGTTGTACACAAGCGACCTGCCAAATTTGAGCTGAATCGGTTGGTCACATCCGAGGCCTTCCCCTTTTTAGATTCACTTGCGAATAACAGCTTGGACCATTGCTGCATACTCCAGTTTTTATGTTGCTGTGTCCATTGCAATCTTTTCAGCTTATGTTGTTTGCATCATAGGGGTTTTTGGCTGCTATGCACCCCATTACACCTTGTTCACAGAGATGGCATTGCACTGTTGAGACAAAGATTGGAGCTGCTCATGTATGTTCACTTCCTGTCGAATTTCCGATGCAGCATGAGTCCTCTGGATATTTACTCTATACATGTATGAACTGATCTTCCCTGTATGATGATACTTGAGGTCTATCGCGAAACACTTGCATTGGCACCAGTTTAAGAAAACTGCTGCAATGTACACACCACTGTAGATTATGACAGAATAGTCTTCCTGATGCTGAGCTACAATTGCAGAACTTTCTTCAGTTTTAGTCTCCTGCTTCCATGCTATTGGGTGGTAATATGGTATGAACCTGACCAGGTATACAAACACACTTCTAGATCCACAGAATGGACTGTAAACGAATGTGAACTGATTGCTACACAGACAGCTGAAGTACTAAGGTCTATTCAGATGGCGCCATCTTAGGTAAGGGCACATCAGTATTGTTGTGGATACTCATCGGTGCCCCTCTATATGAACAACCAGTCAAATATATAATGGAGGTGCTTAGTCTTTTCATGTTTGTATTTCTTTTATCTTTTATTATCAGATTGAAGATATGATAGAATATTCAAAATAAAATTCTTGTTTTAACTGCAAATCCATATTTCTGATAGGTAATCTGAAACTTTTGATCCCTAATCTAGGTGTACAGTGGTCTGTATTGTCATGTAATCATCACTTAATATGTGCATATGATTTGCATTTGTTTCCACTGCATTCAGTTTGTACACCCTGAATGTGCTCACAAAGTTGAATAAGCATCTCATAATCTGTAATTACAACATGGTTTATTGAACTGATTTCCAGTTCATTTCTTGTGTAGCTTAATAAGCACACCTTTTATTTCTAATGCACAGAGCCATCCAGTGTTTTTCAATTCAAGTTTTCATCTCTGATCAGCCTTGTTCAGGTTCATGTAACCTTTTACTTTTCTAATTTTCCTCTTATTAATCAAATATTTTGATTAACTTCAGGAAGATGGACTTGATTAAGTCAAGTAAGAGTTCTTTTCTAGCCAGTATGAACATTTAGAACTTATACCAATAAATCTCAATAAAGCTCTACTAACGGCTGGCCCCATTCTCAACAGTACCGTGAAACATAGGAAACGCTGTATCTTTGCTTTTAGGTGGGGCTGTCAAATTCTTGTCTACCGTGCCGCATAATCAAGCCAAGTGGCTGGACCATAGTATTTACAGCATATTTTCCTATAGTACCTGTAATGACTTCACCATACTGTGCCATTCTGACTTTAATCTTCAGCCTTTGTTGACTAAGCAAATCCTGTCCTAGTATCGGTTCTAACTCATTTGTGAACACGAACTTCCACTTGGATTTTCTGCTGAAATGGAGGTGCAGTTCCACCTTGCAAGTACCATATGCTGTTAAAGGCAAATCATTGGTTGCTGTAAGGTGGATAGGTACAGCTACTGATGCATTCTCATCCTTGCCAACTGGTATAATGCTTACATCAGAACCTGAGTCAGTCAGCTAGCAACAGCTTGCTTTTTTGTCCTCTACACATAACAGACACAATAACATGAGCAAGCGTGATTGGCTCAATGCTTGTGTTATTGAGCTGTAATTAATTACTGGGCCAGTGTTGGACACTTGTAACTTAGAGCTCTTTCAGAATTTCGTGGTCCGCAGTGCCTACTACAGGCCACTGAAGACATTTGGATAAGCATGTGGGGACCTTCATCTGGTTGCCCAGTTACCAAAATGCCGGTGATTCCAGCACACAGTTGTGTTGCTTCATTTGTACCATCTGTGTTTCTGGTTGCTTCTTCTGGATTGATGCATACCTATCCCCTCCATTATGTCTGGTCCAGGTCCACTTGCCAGTCAACAATACCAACAACTGCTTATGCAGTGTACCTTCTTGGCATTTAAATTTCTAAGATTTTCACTAACATTTATTTGCTGCTCCTTCTGAATCGCAGCTGCCTTCCTAAAGCTGACATCATTGTCAACCTGCATCGCTACCAAAGTGCTTCCTTGATCTATCATCAGGTACACTTTGTCTGCTATTGCAAGTGCAGAATTTGTGTTGTTTCTCTTGCACACTTCCATGGCTGTTTTTACTGGTAATGGCAGTTACCTCAATGATACACAGTATAGTGTCACATTAGATATTGTCCCTTCTCCAACAATGCTGCTTAAGTGATGCCAAAACTCTGACGGCATTCTGTCTCTAATATGTTCACTCCATAACATCTGCTGCACATGTCCACCAATTTGCACATTTGGCTGACTAGAATTCCCCTCAAATCGAGATACTGTTGCTCTGAGGGTGACTTCAATATACTATTTAAGGTCACTACCAGGGCATCTTAACTGCTGACTGCTACAGCAAACTTCATGAATGCCAAATTCAACATTACAACCAACAGCTCTGGTTTGTCTGTCAGAAACTGATGACTCGGCACTTTCATTTGCGTGTGAGAAACTTTGTTAGACTTGTTGACTAAACTGTTTGTCTTATTTTCAGATCATCTCACCATTTGTGGGGATATTTCTGTATGGTTTCATGTTCTCGTTTGAGCTTGAAGGTTGTTTATTAGCCTTTGCAGATCTTCTTGCAGCTTTAGCAACTCCATTAATGTCTGAACCCATTTTAAGTTTTGACATGACACCACAGTATTGCTTTGTGCATGTTCTTGGGTCTCTACACTGTTCAGTATTCCAGGGGACACCAGTTTGTGGTTGCTTACCAATAGTTGATACTATTAGTTCAGTGAGTCATCTACATCTACATCTACATCTACATGACTACTCTGCAATTCACATTTAAGTGCTTGGCAAAGGGTTCATCGAACCACAATCATACTATCTCTCTACCATTCCACTCCCGAACAGCGTGCCGGAAAAACGAACACCTAAACCTTTCTGTTTGAGCTCTGATTTCTCATATTTTATTTTGACAAAAATTCCTACCTATGTAGGTTGGGCTCAACAAAATATTTTCACAATCAGAAGAGAAAGATGGTGACTGAAATTTCGTAAATAGATCTCACTGCAACGAAAAACGTCTTTGCTTTAATGACTTCCATCCCAACTCGCGTATCATATCTGCCACACTCTCTCCCCTATTACGTGATAATACAAAACGAGCTGTCCTTTTTGCACCCTTTCGATGTCCTCCGTCAATCCCACCTGGTAAGGATCGTACAGCGCGCAGCAATATTCTAACAGAGGATGAACGAGTGTAGTGTAAGCTGTCTCTTTAGTGAACTTGTTGCATCTTCTAAGTGTCCTGCCAATGAAACGCAACCTTTGGCTCGCCTTCCCCACAGTATTATCTATGTGGTCTTTCCAACTGAAGTTGTTCGTAATTTTTACACCCAGGTACTTAGTTGAATTGACAGCCTTGAGAATCGTACTATTTATCGAGTAATCGAATTCCAACGAATTTCTTTTGGAACTCATGTGGATCACCTCACACTTTTCGTTATTTAGCATCAACTGCCACCTGCCACACCATACAGCAATCTTTTCTAAATCACTTTGCAACTGATACTGGTCTTCGGATGACCTTACTAGATGGTAAAATTACAGCATCATCTGCGTACAACCTAAGAGAACTGCTCAGATTGTCACCTAGTCATTTATATAGATCAGGAACAGCAGAGGTCCCAGGACACTTCCCTGGGGAAGACCTGATATCACTTCAGTTTTACTCGATGATTTGTCATCTATTACTACAAACTGCGGCCTTCCTGACAGGAAATCACGAACCCAGTTGCACAACTGAGATGATACCCCATAGGCCTGCAGCTTGATTGGAAGTCACTTGTGAGGAACGGTGTCAAAAGCTTTCCAGAAATCTAGAAATATGGAGTCAACTTGAGAGCCCCTGTCGATAGCGGCCATTATTTCGTGCGAATAAAGAGCTAGCTGCGTTGCACAAGAACGATGTTTTCTGAAACCATGCTGATTACGTATCAATAGATAGTTCCCTTTGAGGTGATTCATAATGTTTGAATACAGTATATACTCCAAAATCCTACTGCAAACCGACGTCAATGATATAGGTCTGTAGTTAGATGAATTACTCCTACTACCATTCTTGAACACTGGTGCGACCTGTGCAATTTTCCATTCTGTAGGTACAGATCTATCGGTGTGCGAGTGGTTGTATATGATTGCTAAGTAGGGAGCAATTGTATCAGCATAATCTGAAAGGAACCTAATTGGTATACAATCTGGACCTGAAGACTTGCCCGTATCAAGTGATTTGAGTTGCTTCGCAACCCCTAAGGTATCTACTTCTAAGAAACTCATGCTAGCAGCTGTTCATGTTTCAAATTCTGGAATATTCCATTCATCTTCCCTGGTGAAGGAATTTCAGAAAACTGAGTTCAATAACTCCGCTTTAGCGGCACAGTCGTCAGTAACAGTACCATCGGCACTGCGCAGCGAAGGTATTGACTGCGTCTTGCCGCTTGTGTACTTTACATAAGACCAGAATTTCTTCAGATTTTCTACCAAATTTCAAGACATTGTTTCATTGTGGAACCTATTAAAGGCATCTCGCATTGAAGTCCGTGCCAAATTTCGCGTGTCTGTAAATTTTAGCCAATCTTCGGGATTTCGCATTCTTCTGAACTTCGCATGCTTTTTCCGTTGCCTCCGCAACAGTGTTCGGACCTGTTTTGTGTACCATGGGGGATCAGTTCCATCTCTTACCAATTTATGAGGTATGAATCTCTCAATTGCTGTTGCTACTATATCTTTGAATTTGAGCCACATCTCATCTACATTTGCATAGTCAGTTCGGAAGGATTGGAGATTGTCTCTTAGGAAGGCTTCTAGTGACACGTTATCTGCTTTTTTAAATAAAATTATTTTGCATTTGTTTCTGGTGGATTTGGAAGAAATGGTATTGAGCCTAGCTACAACGACCTTGTGATCACTAATCCCTGTATCAGTCATGATGCTCTCTATTAGCTCTGGATTGTTTGTGGCTAAGAGGTCAAGTGTGTTTTTGCAACCATTTACAATTCGCGTGGGTTCGTGGACTAACTGCTTGAAATAATACAACATTTGATTTGACAGTTTTATTATACACACTTGGATAAATGAGACTTGAGTAAACAAGAAACTATCAGTCATAAAAACAAAGAGTAAATGTAACAGCAGATAGATGTGTCTACAACCCAAAGAACAAATAATTTCACCAAGTAGTGGTAGGAGAACACACACATATAAAAGAGGGTTATACCTATGCAAACTTTCAGAGCCAGTGGCTCCTTCTTCCAGTGTGTATGTCTTCAGGCTGCCACTTGGTGAGTAAATTTTTTTATCTGTCACATTATATTACATTCTCTAAAATTTTCAAATAACAAATAACATTATTATGAAAAGGAAACTTCCCACTCACCATATAGCAGAGATGCTGAGTTGCAGATAGGCACAACAAAAGGACTGTCACAATATAAACTTTTGGCTGCACCAGTACCTCTGTCCATATCAAACCTACTAACCATATGCGATACCTCCACTTCGTCAGCTGCCACCTGTTGCATACCAAGAAGTCCCTTTCATACAGCCTAGCTACCCATGGTTGTCGCATCTGCTGTGATGTGCAGTCTATCTCAAAATATAGTGAGGGTCTCATTGAGGCCTTCACAAACCATAATTATCCTCCCAACCTTGTACAGAAAAAAATCTCCTGTGCCTTATCTTTGCCTTATCTTTCCAGTCTCCCACAACCTCCCAAAGGCTCACCATCCAGCCACAGTGGAGGATTCCCCTTGTAACTCGGTACCACCCAAGAATGGAGCAACTAAATCACATTCTCTGCCAGGGTTTCAACTACCTCTTGATGTGCCCTGAAATGAGAAATGTCCTGCCCACTATCCTTATCACCCCTACCACAGTGGTATTATGCTGTCCACCTAACCTACACAATGTATTCGTCCATCCCTTCAAAACCCCTGCTCCCATCCCCTTACCTCATAGCTCATACATCTGTAATAGACCTAGATGCAAGACCTGTCCTATACATTCTCCCACCACCACCTGCTCCAGTCCAATTGCAAACATCACCTATCCCATCAAAGGCAGGCTACCTGTGAACCCAGTCATGTAATCTACAAGCTAAATTGCAACCACTGTCCTGCATTCTATGTAGGCATGACAACCAACAAGCTGTCTGTCTGCATGAATGGCCACCAACAAACTTTGACCAAGAAACAAGAGGACCACTCTGTTGCTGAGCCCACTGCCCAACACGACATCCTTCATTTTAATGACTGCTTCACAGCCTATGCCAGATAGATCCTTCCCAGCAACACCAGCTTTTCTGAATTGCGAAGGTGGGAACTCTCCCTGCCATGTACCCTTCATTCCTGTAACCCTACTGGCCTCAACCTTTGTCAGTCATTTTTCTCACCCATCCAGCCCGTTCCCTGTCCCCATTCCAGCACTACACAGCTGTCACTGCACCAATGCACCCAGTATTTTTACTTCTCCCCTTATCCTCAACGCCTCACCCCTCCCCCATCTCTCCGCTTTTCTTCGTCTAACCTCCCGACTGCACATAGCTGCTCTACCCTCTCTCTACACCTTTCTCGTGTGCTCCCCAGCAGCACTTCACTGTCCCCCACCCCTACTGTGCTATCCTTCCCCCTCCCCACCCCAGCCTCCTCTGTAACTCCGCCCAGTTGCCACTCCCATCACGCACTGCTGCTGTTGCTCACAGAGTGGCTTCAGCTACCAGAGGCTGCAGTCATATGTATATGAGTTGCGTTTGCATGTGTGTTTGTGTGTGTGACTGTCGTCTATTTTCGACAAAGGCCTTAATGGCCGAAAGCTTATATTGTGACAGTATTTTTGTTGTGCCTGTCTGCGACTCAGCGTCTCCACTATACAGTGAGTAGCAACTTTCCTTTTCATAATATTGTTACATTCCATGCTGGATTTTCCAAAGAACAAAAAAGATACACAGCACATCTTAATCCAGAGTTGATGCTTCCCACATCTTCACAAAAAATAATACATTTACAACTTGCTTTTTCCACAGCACACATGCTATATTCAAATTTGCATCATACATTATTTACTCTGACAAATATATCAGACCACAGTACAAGAGTGATGCCCATTCCTATTACCATTAAGTCCCCTTTGTTTTGGCAGCCACCTTGACTTTGCACATCTGATGAGATGGAGTATTTATGTTCATAGGTGTCCTCAGAAGTACAGGATGTACGCACAAATAGTAATGTGGTCAGGCAAACACTGATTGTCCAATTACTGCAGGTGGGGGTTAGTAACTAAAAAAATTATTATGATTGGAACAACTAGGAGACTGCATTTGCACTCAGTTATTCCAAGAGTTAATCATTTCTTCACACATGGGGTTTTTACTTTGTTCGTATTACAGTTTGACTGTGCACTTACCACATTGATCTTCCAGACTTCCTCATCAAAACTAATAACTCCTTTAAAGTCAGAAAAAAACATTGTCTATTTATACCACATTTTAGGATTAACTTTCCACTTAATTAACAATTGAACATGCAAATATTTTTCTCTACCTGAAACACATCAACAATTCACACTAATCTGACATGTTCATGGTTCCACATATAAGATCAATAATACTCTCAAAGTTCATCACACATGTGCGCACATGCATGCACGCATGCATTGCTATGTCAAAACAAATATTTCCCGTAGTCAAATTGCTATGACTGCTATACCATGCTGTTGCTGCATGTTTTAGCTCAATATGGCTAGCCACATGCGTAATAAAAGAATCAGTGCATAATATCTGCACATTTATACTAGACATATCATTTTATGTTATTATTTTCTTACCAATAAAAAACTTTTATTGCAATATCATTCGTTGGTAAGAAAACATAGAGATTTGCATCACTCCCCTGGAGTGTTTTGAATCACTACGAATTCCTCCACTTAGATGAATGATCTTGCTATAGACATATCTACATGCTATGTGGAATGTGGAATGTTTGTACCATGAAAAGTCTTCAATTGCGAATAATAATTCTATGTGTTACACTCTGCCATGTGTATTCACGTGTAACATAAAATGTATGATAATACTTTAGCAACAACCAATTTGCATGTTTGTTATTGATTCTACCTCTGGTTTTTTGTTTTGTTTTATGTTATAAATTTGTAGTTCTCATTAGTAAAATAAGGTAATAAATTGGGATGAGAATAAGTACTTTACAATTGGTTATAGTACTGCCTGACGATAACAAACATTTATCAAAATCTTCTGGTTTTGCTAATTAGGACTTAAGACTAGTGGATGTTGAAAATTGACTGTGTGACAACTTTATGATTGTAACAACAAGATTTTACGGGCAATTTCCATCTAATAAGTCCCTTAGTAGTCCAAATTGGATCATACTTACTTACTTATTTACTATCGTTATGAAAATAACCTTAAATACACTCATCTCTCATAATTAGCATAATAACACATTGTTGCACAATAAACTTTATTTTGACTTACAGTTAATTTCTAGAAACTACATTCTGAGGACTTAAAAATCTTAAACTTTCATTTAACTTCTATGTCCTTCTCCTCCACCTCCCCCCCCCCCCCTCCACCTCCCCCAAATCCATCCTTTTCAATATACAGATTGGCCCAAGAAAATGATACTCAGTTTAAGTGTTAGTGAGTTCCAAATCAATTGACAGAAAGATCTAATTTTTGGTAGTTAATAGTTTATTATCCTGACAATTGCCACAGAGACATTGTTTTGTTTTGTTATGTGGTAGTCACCAGATAAGTTTTGTTTCACTACATGATAATTCCCACATTAGTGTTGTTTCAATTTGTTATGTGATAGTCACCACATAAGTGTTGTTTTGATTTCTTGTGTGATGTCACCACATAAGCATTTATTGGAATTTAGTTACAGATACTAAGAACTTCAACACAGAATTGATTGCAGAATAAACTGAATACCAGACATTTATTAAATACTTGCTAGATACACTTTATAAGATAAGCAATGTTTACAATTCATATACAAGAAACTCTCTTAGTAGCACAAACATCATGCTGATTACACTCTCACTGTTCACGATCAATGTGTTGACTGTCAAGATCACTACACCAGCAGCCGTCGCCCCTCCCTCTTTTTGAAACCTGGAGCACAAGGCATGGAAGAGAATTAGTGGTTGACAATTGTGGCAGCCTGTGTGACAGCTGATGGTCATTGTATGGCACCTAATGGTCATGGCAATGACAGTGTCTGCTACTCCCAAAGGGTTGGTGGAGTGGCCAAATCTTTTCCCTGTTCTACAGAGTTTGAGGGCGTTTGAGGTTGAGAGGGATGTGCTCTTTCAGTGTTTGGGGCAATCTACACTGAGACTGTGGGGGTTTGGTCTGTGGCTGTCTCTTCAATGTATGCCAGTTTAAGGCACCCAATAGACACTGTCTCTTTCTCCTGTTTTGCCCTATTTTGAAGGTGTGTATGGCCCTCTGGAGATCCTTGTAGGGTCCTGTGTACAGTGGCAGCATGTGTGTCATACACTGTTGTCTCTTAGCCAGACTTGTAGTATACTCAGTCTCCTGACTGTTGTTGCACATTAGAGCTGCTTTGATAATTCTGTGGGACCTTTCTACTGTACCATCACTTGTGGGATGGTAGCCGATAGTTCTGAGTGGCTGCAGCTGCATTGAGGCAGGAGTTGTGGGAAAACTGAGACTCAGCTTGCCTCCTGCATTGGGATATTATGGTTTAAGGTACTCCAACTCTCAAAATCCAGGTCAAGGGCTCTGGTCACTCTCATGGTTGGAATGACCTTAATGGAAATGGCCTCTGGCCAACACATGAAGCTATCTTGGCCAGTGCAAGAATCTATCTATGACTGTCAGTATGTATTTGTGTTGGTCTGAGACTAATAGTTGCCCTATCAGATCTACATGCAAGTGCATAAAATGAGCCATAACTCTTGCAAATAATTCTGCTATTGGTGCATGATCAGAGTAGACTGTGTAGGGCTTTCCTTCCAGTCAGCACCAAAAGTGTTTTATTGCCACCCAGATTGTAGTTCTCTATTACACTCCATTTATTCTCTGTGTTAGTGAGCATATGATGCTGGTGGGTAAGAAGCACAATGTTTGTTACATAATTTTTGAGTTTATGGAAAACATCTAAGAGACCAAGTGTCCACTTCACTTTCCTTCTCACATATGTATATTTTCATTTTAAAATGTTCGTCAGTGATGCTTGCAGTTGGCAGTCATTAGACAAGCTGTATGAGGTGCTTTCTATGTTGTTCCAGTGAGATTGAGAACATTAAGATGCCATCTGTTTAACTGAATGTAAAGATCAGACCTCTAAGAACTTGATGGCTGAATCATTTCCTGGTTTGTGATGCATTTTTTAATCTGTACAGCATGAATCGGTACTTGAACAGGCGAAGAGTGTAATAATAGCTGTTTTTTTTTTTTTTTTTTTTTTGACATCTTCAGTGGCGTGACTGGAATTTGTGAATAAGCTTTCTCGCAGGTGATGATGCTAACTCTCTGGGCATTTTCAATTGTGCAATTGAAGTGTGCTCTATGCAGATTATGGCATTTATTCAGCAAGATCCTTGCATTCAGTGCTCTGTAGTTGCTGTACAAGCACCAGGTGGTTTTTGCAGAAGAACCATATGGAGGAGCAAGGCCCACTGACCTGAAGGTGCCATTATACCATTATGTATTTGATGATTTATGTTGTCTGGAGCTGCTAAAAATTTTTTGAGTGTGAGATGGCGCCACTGGTGCTCTGACAATGTCCTAATATGATGCACGGTGTTGTGTTTGCATGTTCTCATGGACATTGATGACAATGTTAGTTCCAGGACATTGTAAATGACTCATTAGCTGCTGTTAATATCTGTGCTCTTTCTGTATCATCTGCCTTAAAACTGTGTCCAGGCAATACGCTGAAGTCTGACCAAGTGCCCACTGGGAAAGTAGTTCCTGCTATGTTGTCAGTAACAAGAAGCTGGAGTGAGCTGCCCTCTGCTGCTTGTGTGAACCTGAGTTGTTTGCTGTCTGCAGTTATGTGGCTGATGCAGAAGCCATGTCTTCTGCCGTGATGTCTTGATCATAGGTGAGTGGTCAATGTGAAGAATTTTATGCAGACACCTTCATGCATGTGCAACTAGTTGCACATCTGCTTACTTTCTTGTTGATGATGGTCACTGGCATCTGCTAGAGCCAGTCTGTGGTGTTTGGGCGTTGGCAAGGTGGCACACATTTTTCTGCCTTCCACCCAAATTGCTAATGATACCTGCATCAATTACTGAATTCTTCCAGTTCCGTGTCATTCCATTAGTGTGGTGAAGGTTTGCCATGCTACCTGCAGCATGTTCCTGATGCTGCTGCTGGTCAGTGCTTGGACTCGCTAACTGTACACTTAGCTCATGCAATCTGGTTGCCAGCTGGTCCTGTGTTGATGTGTGGGCTTTATTTATTTATTTATTTCATGTTCCATAGATCCAGTTAGTGAGTTAATCACAAGGATATGGAACATGTCAAATTGTACAGGTTTCAATTTAAACTTACAATAAATACAAGGGCAATTGAGTGCCAAATTGTACATAGTTTAAGCAAGACATATTACAAATACAGTAATAGATACAATGTCAGCTAGATAACATAACAACCATTTAACCGAAAAAGGAGTTTCAAATAAAGGTTAAAGATAAGAGCACAAAGTTAAATCAGATATTAGGCCTACAAGAGTAAATACAGGTACAGCCAATTTGTTGTTACAAAAAGTGTGCTAATGCTCAAATGCACAATAAAATCAATTGAACAACTTCTAGATACAATAAGTTTAGTGGTGGTATACATTTTCTTTCAGATATTCATCCACGGTATAAAAAGATTTCTCTGTCAGGCAATCTTTGAGAACTTGTTTAAATTTTGGAAGTTCTGAATGACCACATTTGATATGTAGTGGTAGATCATTGAACAGCTTAAAGCTGGATTAGTAAACTCGTTTTTGTACCAGAGTGAGACGTTTCATTTCAAAATGTAGATTGTTTTTGTTTCTGGTGTTATAGCCATGGAATTTAGTGTTGTCTTGGTAGATAGAATAATTTTTGCACACAAAGGTCAGCAAGGAAAAAATATACTGTCAGGCAGTTGTTAAAATACATATCTTCTGAAACAAGTGCCAGCAAGAGTATCTTTGATGGACCCCACACATTATTCTGATTGCTTTTTTTGGATGGTGAAAACTTTTTTTGTAAGTGGTTGGTTCCCCCAGAATATGATAGCATATGACATCAATGAGTGGAAGTAGCCAAAGTAGCCAACCTTAATGGTGTCAACGTCAGCCACTGAAGAAATGACCCGTAATGCAAATGTTGCCGAGCTAAGTTTTTTACATAGATGAAGAATGTGAACTGACCAATTATATTTGCTGTCTATGTAAGCATCCAGGAATTTTGTATCTTCAACTTTCTGTACTGATTGATCTCTAAATTTTATGTTAATTTCATCGAGATTACTTTGTGATGTATGGAACTTCATATAATGAGTTTTATCTGCATTGAGTGAGAGACCATTTGAGGAGAAACAATTTAAGATGTCATTAAGAACAGTATTTTTAGTTTGTTCAAGATCGTGATCTATCAAATCATCAATTACAATTGTAGTATCATCAGCAAACAGGCTAAATTTGCTGTTTGTCTCAGAACAAAGAGGAAGATCATTAATAAAGATGAGGAAAACACTGGGCCCAATACGGAGCCTTGAGGCACACCACACGTTATCGTGCCCCATTCAGACGAGACAGGTTCTCCAGAAGAGCCATTTAGCATTACAGTCTGCTTCCGATCCTGTAGATATGATTGTAGCCACAAGCCAACAGTACCACCTAAACCATAGTATTCTGCCTTTTTCAGAAGAATTTGTAGGTTTACACAGTCAAAGGCTTTTGTAAGATCACAAAAAATACCCACTGGAGACATTTTTTTGTTAATGGCTTCCAAAACTTGGTTGCTGAAAGAGAATATTGCCTGTTCAGAACAAAGACCGGCACGAAAACCAAACTGATTTTTGCTTAAGATACTGTGGAAGTTGAGATGGTCTACAATCCTCCTGTGCATGAGTTTTTCAAGAATTTTCGTGAAGGTAGTTAATAGGGGTATTGGGCGATAGTTTGTAACAATGCTTTTATCACCTTTTTTTAAAGAGAGGAATCACTACAGCCAATTTTAGTCTGTCAGGGACAATCCCTTCTTCTAGGGATGTATTGTATAAGTTGCATAAGACAAGACTCACAAATTTATAACAGTGTTTCAGTATTTTACTAGAAATATTGTCCACAACAGCGGAGTTTTTATTTTTTAATGATCTAATTACTCTCATGACTCTCATACAGCAATTGGAGGTAAAGATAACTGTGGTATTCTGTTGCTAATAGCTTGCTGTAGGAGGGACAATGTTTCTTCCATAGAACCATTACAGCCTGTCTTCTATGCTCCCTCTTTATTACATTCAATATAGTTTTAATTTTATTTTCTGAGCTTTCAATTCCTGTTTTTATGCACATGCTTTTAGATTTGTTTATAACCTTCTTGAGAATGCTACAGTAAAGTTTGTAGTGTTGTCGTTTCTTTGGATCATTACAAGTCCTGAGTGAACTGTACAACATCCTCTTTGTTCTACAAGATGTTATTATCCCTGTAGTGATCCAAGACTTCTTGGCATTGCCTATATGACTATTTCTAACTACTTTTTTTTGGGAAAGATGGACTCAAATACAGACATGAATTAATTTAAAAATGAATTGTACTTTTTGTTTACATCTGTTTCCCTATAAACTGGGCTCCAATCTATCTCTTTTAGGCTGTCATTGATTTTTTTTAAGGCCCTGTTCATTTATTATCCTAAAAGACTTCCAAGAATGCTCGGAAGTGTTGCACACACTGATGTAATTGAGCCTAAGCAATTGACCACCATGATCAGAAAGGCTGAGGATTCGATGTACAGCAATCTCATTGCATTTAGACTTATCTATAAATATTTTATCTATCAGAATTTTACTGTTAACAGTAACCCTAGTTGGGAAATCTACTATTGCCTTCAGATTATAAGACTCCATTAAATGTACTAAATCACCTTTACTATTGCTCTCATTTAGGAAATCAACATTAAAGTCACCAGCAATTATCAAGTTTTTGGCCTTTGAGTACAATATGGATAATAAAGAATCTAAGTGCTTAAGAAATACATTCAAATTCCCTGAGGGAGATCTATACAGTGCTAACACTACAGCCGTGAAGTCATTTACAGTAATCTCAACACCACATACTTCAATTTGTTGCTCTATACAATGGCTCTTTAAATCCAATGCATTGTAAGATAGGTTTAAAAAAAAAAAAAAAAAAAAAAAAAAATCCATTGCTATGCGTGTTCAAGGTCCAGTGTGCTGCCCTGTCTCGGCATTCACATTCTGGGTTTGCACATTATGTTGGTGTTTGCTACAGCCCAAGAAACAGTGTGCATGCTATTTGCGGTGGTGTCAGCTTTATCTGCTAAGATGCATAAAGGCATCTCTGTGTCGTCAAAACTGTCCTTACGTAATCATTAGCCTTTTAAGCCACAACATGTGTAGAATTTTCAGGTAGCCAGTGTCTTAAGATCAGTTAATAACTGTGTTTGAGAACTATCCCTTAATTTATCTTCACAGAGTAACTTTACAAGACATAGTTCAAGTGACCTTGAAAACTTCTGAATTAGACAATCTCATAATGTTATGTAGCACTGAGTTTTTAACATCCCTCAGCTTGCACAATTTGAGTTTTGTTTTAGTGAACTACTGTGCAATGAAACGTTTCCACATTGCTTCTCATCTTGTGCTCTTCAAAAATGCTTTTGACTTCCATAAACCATAATTGAAGCCTAGCTGGCCAGAATGGTGGCAATTTTATGTGGCCAAGAGACTACCTTGCATTGCTTCTTCAGATTGCTTGAGATGCTTTGATTGTTCTCGTTTTGACTTTTCTTAATTTTTCTGTATTTTTGGTGTTCTGAATTGTGTTTGCTCATGCTTGCAGCCGTTGTTTGCAGCAGGGGTCATTGGAGTCATTGCGGAGACAACGCAGAACCTTCCAAATTTATGTCATAAGCTCTTCACTGAATCACCACTATTGGAATTTAGTTACTGACGTGTTATAACTTCCACACAGAACTGATTGAAGAAAGGATCAAACACCAGAGATTTATTAAACATTTGTTTTATACAACACATAAGATAAGCATTGTTTACAGTTCACATACAAAAAACTCACTGAGTAACAAAGACATCTCACTGATCACACTCTCATTGTTGATCAATGTGGTGACTGCTGATGTCACTACACTTTTTTTCCCACTTATGTGAGTAAACATGTCTGGCACAAGGCTGACATTTGTTGAAAGGAATGCAGTTTTATAGTGGTGGTGGCGGTTAGTGTTTAACATCCCGTCGACAACGAGGTCATTAGAGACGGAGTGCAAGCTCGGGTTAGGGAAGGATTGGGAAGGAAATCGGCCGTGCCCTTTCAAAGGAACCATCCTGGCATTTGCCTGAAACGATTTAGGGAAATCACGGAAAACCTAAATCAGGATGGCCGGAGACGGGATTGAACCGTCGTCCTCCCGAATGCGAGTCCAGTGTGCTAACCACTGCGCCACCTCACTCGGTCCAGTTGTATAGTATTAGTATTAGTAGTAGTAGTAGTAGTAGTAGTAGTAGTAGTAGTAGTAGTTTTATTCATCCAGAGACCTCTTTTACAAAGATATTAGACAGGTCTTGGTATCAAAATTTAAGCACTACAGAAATAAAGTAATTAACATATACAGACAAGTACAGACTTGCAAGTGTAGTATGACAAGGTTGGGACAGATAGTTGGAACCATCCCAGAATTCACATGAAATAATTTAGCAAAACCACGTCAAACCTAAATGAGGATGCCAGGGTGAAGACTGGAGCCTGCATCCTCCTAGATACAAGGCCACTCTGTTTAAAACAACGCTACCACATTTGGTTTGCCTGTAGTGTACAATACTGTTTAACAAATAAGTTATCTAATAACAAAAGGCTAATGCTACACTGTTCATTCATTTCTCACTCACTCACTCCCAATCACTGCACACATTATATATATGTTATTTTGTAATACTACACACACTATCAGCCAATGTTAGGACCACTGAAGCACTACATTAAGTACAAAAAAAAAAAAAAAAAAAGAAAATTAACACCAGTGGTAAAATGACTTTCAGATGGAGCCACTGCCACCTATAACAGTTATGTGCATTTGAGATAAATTTGAAGTTGAAGGCTGTGTTTAAGGTGTACACAAACAATGATCTGGATGACCTGTGACAGTAAGAAGTCCAGTGAATTCCCATGTTCTGTTACAACAACTTGCTAACTCACCATGGAAGTTAGTTGGACAGTACCTGTGACATCCGGGCGAGTCACTCAGGTGTTCGTCACATCTTGAATACTGCGAAGTTTAAGTGCTACATCCCAAGACTTCTACATACAATGAACGACAACAACTTGGATTGTAAAATGGAGTACTGTGAGTGGTTTAATGGCAATGTATGCAACAGTGAAGTGTTCACAGAGAGAGGCCTAATGAGCTAAAATTTAAACTCGACAGAACAGTAAACTGCCACAGTTGCAGCTATTGGGTTTCTGCAAATCCACATCTCACTGTGGATGAAGCCATGAAGTTACCACGAGTGAATGTGTGGGTTACCTTATCAGCATTTGATTGGACCATTCTTCTTTGATGCCTCAGTTACTGGTGAGGTGTACCTAGAGAAGCTTGAGACATCTATTTTACTTTGTATCTGTCTGTTGTGTGGGGATGAAAGGCTTTACTTCCAAGAAGATGTTGTTCCATCCCTCTACCATAATTATGGCAGCAAGTACCTCAATGAAGATCTACCCATGTGATGGACAGGCTAAAGAGCATTTGCCACACTCTCCAGACTTAATACCTCTGTACTTTTACCTATGGAGATCACTGAAGGACATCATTTAGTGACAAATACCATGCATGTTGGATGAAATTTGAGAATGCATCAAATTCCTGTGCTGATATCCAACTGGATATATTGCAGTGTGTAGTTCATGCGGATATATTGCAGTGTGTAGTTCATGCAGCAGTTCAGCAACATTACCTGTGTATTGATGTTGATGCTGACCACTTCAAGTACCTACACTGATTTCAGTAACTTGAGCTTTAAGCTACACTCTCACATTATAAGACACTGCCTTTAGTTAAACTTATAAGCAATTAAACAGTGTATATATTTTTCTGGTTGGAAGTTTTCTCACAAGGAGAGGTCCCCAGTGGTAGGATCAACTTTTTGAAACCATCTATACATTGAGGTAGGATAAGATCTCAGGTATCACACACTGCAGCCATTCTTCCTGGTGGGGCCTCATTTGCAAATAATAATAATAATAATTTAAAGTTCACTTGATTCTTAATAGCATTAAAAGAGAAGAATTTTATAGATGGGCTGTGTGATGGATAAGGTAAGGCCTTCATGAGCTGGAAGTCATGGGTTTGAATCTTGTCAGATGCTTCAAATTTCTTATTTTTGAGAAGTGGCTTTGATTATATTTTTTTCAATTAATTGGTTTAAATGTAATTTTTTTTCTATTTCTCTGTCACGTCATATTAATCATCATATGAATTTTTCAATTTGTTCTCATTTTTTCTTTTATGTCATTCTTTTTTTAATTGAGTTATTGTGAATGTGTTTTTAATTATACTTATCTATTATAATATTTGAAAACATTGCCAAAACAAGAGGAATGATGGATGCTTCTCAAGATAAATGTTCCGGAGTAATAGCCTCCCATTCGAATCTGATATGTATAGGAAAATCAAGAGATAAAGCTTCTAAGGATCTAATGGCAATAAAACAAATGATAGATGAAACAGGAATAATTCTGCATGACCATGGAAAAATAATCCAAAGGTGGTTGAATTATTTTGCTTAAATTCATAGATTGAAATAGTGAACAAAAACAACAGCTGAGTAATGTAAGAGGAAGAGGTTATACACAAAATAGTCTAGAAGTAATTCCCACAACTGCCAGTATGAGTAGATTAACACTAGTGATAATTTGCTGTTATTGTACTTTATAGAGATTGTCTGCAGTGATTTCTCCTGCCTGGTAATTTATATCTTGACTTGTGTCATATCCCTGATAGGATGATGTTTGAATGGCTGAATCTATGATTTGTGCTCTGGTCCAAAACTGTATATTTCACTGGACTTTTGAACATTTAATTTGTCACATGAAATGTCTCAGTATATTTATTCCTTAATGAAATTTGTTGCAGGTAATTTATCTCTCTTTCCAACCAAAAGTTCAATACATAGTATCAATACTAGGAATAACCTAAATTACTTATCTTGGTCCAAAAAGGGGTCTGATATTCAGGAACACACATTTTCAATAAATTGGTAGTAACCATTAAAAACTTGGTTCAAGATAAAGCGTGTTTTAAACAAAGTTTGAAAGACTTTTTGATAGGCACTCCTTCTACTCTACAAATGAATATCTTAACAGTGACTGCTAGACCAGCTTAAGTAAAAAGCCTGTTAGATTACAGCTTTGACAGCACTTGGTCACAACTGTCAAAAATAGATATTTTCTGAATGATAAATTTATTAAAAGTGCTTAACTATGTCAAACAGTGGAAACTCCAGGTAGGAATATCAACAATGTAGCAAAAGATAGATTGCTACTTACTGTAAAGAAGATATGTCAAGTTGCAGGCAGGCATGATTAAAAGATACTCACATGGAGCTATTGACCACAGCATTCGTCAGTAAAGAGAGATGTACACACACACAACACACACACACACACACACACACACACACACACACACACGTACATGAGCAAGCACAACTCGTGCACTCACGAACACCAACTTTTTTCCTCACCTCCCTGCCCCACAACCTCCTGACACTGTGCATGTTGGGGTCTAGTCCTTCCACACTCCACCAGACAGCATTCATCTCTCTCCTCACCTTTACACTACAATCCCTTCCCTTTCGCCTTCCCCTACCCCTACCCCTTCCCTGTCCCCTTCCCCACCCCCTCCAGATTACTGCTTGCATCCCATGTGATATTACATTCTGGCCCAAGATGCTGGAGTTGGAGGTTTTGTGTGTGTGTGTGTGTGTGTGTGTGTGTGTGTGTGTGTGTGCGTGCGTGCGTGCGTGCGTGCGTATCTCTTTACTGACAAAGGCTATGGCTGAAAGCTTCATGTGAATGTCTTTTAGTCATGCCTGTCTGCAACTTGACGCATTTTCTTTACGGTAAGTATCAATCTATCTTTTCAAACATTGTGCATAACTACATTTCATTCTTGCAGTGTATTAATTCTGTAAATGTTAGCAGTTCTAGTTTACTGTAATGTATTCACCTATTTTGACAACCTCCTGACAAATGATGAGGGTAATGAGTATTATATGGAACGAAAACTGAATCTAAGCTAATCTAATTACTAAAGTCAGTAATGGCATAGTAATCTGTCTGTTCTGTTCTTTCAATCTTTGATAGTGTATTTTCCAGTGATGTTTCTGTGATGTATCAATTAAGTTGAATACTGTTTCAAACATAGCCTTCATATCAATTGCTTCCATCCTGAAGATTAGATCTGCAGTATTGGGCTAAGATTTGTAAATAAATGCATTCTTAGATCTCACGTACCTAAAACTGCAGTAAAAAACATTATATCCATTACATTCTATAACACTACAGATACTGTTGTATTTAATTGCTTTCATGCATTATTAGAGAAGTTCTACTACATTTTGATATTCACTCTTTTACTCCAATAAAAATATAGGTTAGCTACTACTCACCAAGTTTTTGTAACAAATCTCTTCCTGGTTTTTGTCAATACCAGATCAACAGTAGTTTTTTCCACTGGCTTGGATGTACTCCTCAGTGCTGTAATGGTGTATGTTGTTTTTTTATACATAAACATGTCTCATTTCTTTCTACTCTAATGATGAAAGATGTTCATGGAGAAACATTATTTTAATTAGTAGTATAAGAAATAATGTTCACTGTGTGTGAAATTTTTAAATTTGTGTGTGGTATGATGGGAAAATGTGAGCACAGTGCATCATCAAGAAGCAACAATGTGCAAGTGTCTTTACTTGTGGTGCAGAAGTAGTTACACTTTGGAGTCATGTTGTGGATTCTAGAGAAGAAGGTGTCGGATGACAATGGTCTATCCTCAGAACTAAAGAAGCTCTATTATGTAATCTCTTACCTAGTATTTGTTATTTGATGAGTTATCTTGCCCAGATTGGCTCATGCATGTTGCAGTTGAGCGATCTGTTCACTCATTGTTGTAATAGTTTATGAGGAATGTTAAATAAGGAATAATACTTTAAAGAGTGGTTATGTGATTCCATAACTAGTTGCTAGAGAATATGAACTCCCTTACAGCTCTAGACCTTCTTCAGATGGAGGTAGGGTTCCATAGCACAATTAATGACACTACATATTAGGATCACTGCATCACGAATTGATGGAAAGGTGACCATAAGAAGATATTCAAGATAATTGGTATTACGGAAAGTGTCAGGGTGACAGATCACTTCATGAAGTAGCTACACTATGCAATGCAAACGCAAGCCTGAGCCAACATAGCATTTCAGTGTTCACTCAAGGTTGAAGATGGAGCTCCAGAGAAGATACATGATCAACATTTGTTCCCATAGGGTTATGAGCAGTGTTGGTTTTGTTTAGGTGATCACACGAAGAAAGTAATGGAGACTTACCCTGGATTACTTGACAAATTGGGACAGATTACAGAGAGTCTTTTGGGAGGGGGGTGGGGCATGAAATGTACTGTTTCATGAGCAGGAAGTCCCAAAGCAAGAAAAGAGTCCACCCCCAAAATATTGTCCACTTTGGGAACAGCTACCACAAGAAAATTTACTTGAGAAGTGACTTGGCTGTAAGAGAGCAAAACAGGAGGTTTTCCTAACACCAATGTATGATGGAGTCCATAGCCTAAAAGGTTTGTCTCTGCTGCCTGGAAGCATGATGACGCCAAACTTAGGTAACTAGGCTGGTTTAGTAAGAACACAGAAGCAATAGTGTCTAGGAATAGCTTCACTGATTCTTTGCCTATGAACACATCTTTGTACATTTACTCAGCCGCATTCTGAGAAGTTTGCACTTCTCTATATTCATCATACACTTGCTTCACTTCCACAATCTGGGATGCATTTGTAGCAAAACTACTAAAACACAGCTCTTGCAAGTGTCCCTTTTTGTTACACCTGCAGTATGCTGGATGCTGATGGGTGCATGCACTTCAAGCATGGTGAAGGAAGCAATGTTTACAGCTGAGCAACAGCACTGTTGCTGACATGGCCCATTTCTGTTAGTGTGTTTGTTGAGGGGGGTCATTAGGGCCATGGAAAATGGGAGGGCTCTGCCATGCATTGTGCGACCTCCATAATGACTCGTGGCAGAGAGCTGACTGCCTCAACACCTTCTTCCCTCATAAACTATCTCTGAACTTTGCAGGCCTTTACATAAGCTTGAGCATTTTGCATTAGTTCCATCAGAATGGGATACAATTATCTCAATGTGTGTTTTCTTACTTCCAAGTCATCGGTAAGGAGCACTACAACATCCCTGATTGGAGAGAAAGCATAGTTCTGCTTACACAAAAGTTCAGAATTGCAATTCCAACTTAATTCTTGTAGATTGATGGCCGAGTCTATGTAAGACCAATAAGAGCCCCATTTCATTGCCAAAATTCCAACCTGGCTGCAGAACATGATTCTTCGTTGAAGAATGTCCTTGTAATAACGGAACTATTCTAGGCAACTTAAGTTATGCTGGATTTATTAGTGGCCCTAATTTCTGAATTAGGTGATGCTCTTTGGGATGCCGTGACAAGAACATGGCCATTCGTATTTCTGTGTCATAAACTGAACAAGCTCTGAAATTTAACTACAATCATTGGTGGTAAGTGTCCCACCGTTCACTTTGCTCATTCTTTCTTTATTCATGTCAGAGGTCTACTAAAATGAACACATATATAATACATACAAAGAAAACTATTCAGTATTCACCCAGAATTGGGCAACTTTGATAGCATTGGGTGCTGCAGATATTAAGTCCTTCATGCTACAGCTGGTTGGGCTTGAGTTACATTTGAAGAGATGCCAGGTTGTCTGCAATTCACTGCATTTGGGAGTTGGAAGTTCCATTTAAGGAGATTGTCCCTCGATCTTGCGACTTCAGTCCATAGTCTGTTCAAGGACTTCCAGATGACCTAGGGGCAGTAAAGTTGTTAGGAAACTCTTCCTGGACTTCAGTCTTGGCTTGGCAGGTTGATGTCCAAAGAGTGGATGTGAGGTCACTGTATTTGATTTATGCCTATCGATGTTAGCAGTGACCTCTCTCCTGATGTCACATGGAGCAATCCCAGTGAGACATTGAACTTTGTCCATGGGGGTTGGCCTTAGGCAACCTGTAATAATTCTACAGCTGTCTTTTAAGGCTACATCAACCTGCTTTGCATGTATTGAATTGTACCACAGTGGGCTAGCATACTCTCCGGCAGAATAGCATAAAGCAAGAGCTGCAGTTCTTAATGTTTGTGGGTGTGTACCCCAGTTTGATCCTCCCAGTTTCTGAAGAAGGCAGTTTCTGCTTCAGCTTCAGACAGTGTTCCTTGTAGGTCAGTGTACAGTCGAGAGTGACACCCAAATACAATATTCTATTGCAACTCCATTCCAGAATATTTCAAGTTTCCTGTTAGCTTGTTTATGTTTCAGTTGGAATGAACACACTTGCATTTTCTTAGGATTGGGTGTGAGTTGATTCTTTTCATAGTAAGTACCACGCTGTTGTAGACTGTGTGTAAGCATTATCTCTAAATCTTCAAACCGACTGCCCTGGGCAGCAAGAGCAAGGTCATCTGCATATATGAAACTTTTGCATCCTTGAGGCTGTGGTTGATCGTTAGTGTCTGCATTAAATAAAATTGTTGACAGTACACTTGCTTGGGGGAGACCGTCCTTTTGAGTTCTCCATAGGCTGTGTTTTCCTTGGAAGTCCATGAAAAAATGCCGATTCTGTAGAAGTGTTGCAATTATCCTTGTCAGTGCATCCTTTGCTCATTAAAGGGTAGAAAAGCCATAAACATGGCTGCCGCCAAAGATGTATCTGCTGCATTCACTAATGCTTGCACTGCCTGTGTGACTAGTAGTTGTAGTTACTCCATGGTTGAAGGCCCTCACTCTCATCTAACCACAAAATTTTCAGTCATATTTTCATATGTCACAGGTCTCATCCTCGTCACCACTTATGTAAAGGCAGTATACACTAACAGAGACTTGTCCCAGTTTGTTGGACAGAGTGAGATAGGTTACAGAATGCTCCCCACAACAGTGTAATCTATCTTTAAGTGAGAAATGCAACCCAAGTTCAGTGTCAGAGACTAAATAGCAAAAGCCTATAAACCAAGTCTGTAAGGAGAAACAAACCAATAGATCAATTGGCACATACATCTCTAGCACTCACTCTGTTATCAAATTACAACTGAATCAGAATGATCCTGGGCTGGCTTTTATGGAGGATTCTGGTAGGTATGGCCTCATCAGAGGGTCTCCTGGTGACAAGTTCCACCTAGGTAGTGGCACTACGGTGTCAACAGTAATGTTACACTGGCTACACTGATTCTGTAGTGAGGTTGGGTGGTACAATTATAGCCAGTATAGATCTATTCATTAGTACATGTCATATTCTGCCTTGATGTCCCTGAGAGTAATTATTTGTTATCTTTGTCATCTTGTTCCCTTACTCTCATCACTTTCTCTCTTGTACAGTGTTAAATTTATGTTCTCACTAGGTAACAAGGTGCAGTAGCATAGGACCAAATAAGAATTTGTTTTATCTTTCTATTACTTCATTGTGTAATAGTAAATTGGTGGATTTGGTGAAAATTTTATAACTTTCATCCAACAAGAAGTTTGCATTGCTTCCTATTGTTCTTGATGTGAATGTAATGGTAAGATTGGCATTTGAAAATTTTCAAAGCTGCATACCATTACTTTATCTTATATTAAAACTCCCTTAAAACCCACATCCTTTCATCTTTCCTTTTCCTTCCCTCCTTCCTGACGAAGGAGCCGCCGGTTGCGAAAGCTCGAAATACTGTGTGTGTGTTTGTGTGTTTTATTCATTGTGCCTATCTACCGGTGCTTTCCCGCTTGGTAAGTCTTGGAATCTTTGTTTTTAATATATTTTTCCCATGTGGAAGTTTCTTTCTATTTTAATTACTTTATCTTAGTTACATATAATATGTACTGAACTATTTAGAGTGAATTATTTATTCTTGAACTGTGATGTATGCAATAAAATGGCTGGTTTTGGACATAATATTGTAAATGACTTTCAGCACTCCATAATTAAAGTTTGCCATAATTTTCCTTTCAGTAGCTTTAAAGGACTTCACTATTTATTCTCTTGCAGTAGATACTGTAAGGTGTAGTATCCCATCAGTTATTTTGAGCCATTATAATTAATAGATCAATAACTCACTTGTAAATGAAATTCTTCTATGTAGCTGCAGTGGATCATTTTTCAAATAAAAACTCCAGTTTATTAAAAAATTAATTAAAGTATTAAATTATTGTTTATATAACTTATATGCAGTTATAATAAATAAAGTAATAATTATATTCAGTAAGATTGAGTAAGTCTTCAGATTGTATGCAGTTGACATGCCATATGTTAATTCCACTAGGCTTGACACAAACTGTCTACAAAAGATCTTTTGATCATACTGAATAGCACAGATTAATAATGATTATCTACACTCCTGGAAATGGAAAAAAGAACACATTGACACCGGTGTGTCAGACCCACCATATTTGCTCCGGACACTGCGAGAGGGCTGTACAAGCAATGATCACACGCACGGCACAGCGGACACCCCAGGAACCGCGGTGTTGGCCGTCGAATGGCAGTGCCGTAGAGGACCGCACCGCCACTTCCCAGCAAATTAGGGACACTGTTGCTCCTGGGGTATCGGCGAGGACCAGTCGCAACCGTCTCCATGAAGCTGGGCTACGGTCCCGCACACCGTTATGCCGTCTTCCGCTCACGCCCCAACATCGTGCAGCCCGCCTCCAGTGGTGTTGCGACAGGCGTGAATGGAGGGACGAATGGAGACGTGTCATCTTCAGCGATGAGAGTCGCTTCTGCCTTGGTGCCAATGATGGTCGTATGCGTGTTTGGCGCCGTGCAGGTGAGCGCCATAATCAGGACTGCATACGACCGGGGCACACAGGGCCAACACCCGGCATCATGGTGTGGGGAGCGATCTCCTACACTGGCCGTACACCTCTGGTGATCGTCGAGGGGACACTGAATAGTGCACGGTACATCCAAACCGTCATCGAACCCATCGTTCTACCATTCCTAGACCGGCAAGGGAACTTGCTGTTCCAACAGGACAATGCATGTCCACATGTATCCCGTGCCACCCAACGTGTTCTAGAAGGTGTAAGTCAACTACCCTGGCCAGCAAGATCTCTGGATCTGTCCCCCATTGAGCATGTTTGGGACTGGATGAGGCGTCGTCTCACGCGGTCTGCACGTCCAGCACGAACGCTGGTCCAACTGAGGCGCCAGGTGGAAATGGCATGGCAAGCCGTTCCACAGGACTACATCCAGCATCTCTATGATCGTCTCCCTGGGAGAATAGCAGCCTGTATTGCTGCGAAAGGTGGATATACACTGTACTAGTGCCGACATTGTGCATGCTCTGTTGCCTGTGTCTATGTGCCTGTGGTTCTGTCAGTGTGATCATGTGATGTATCTGACCCCAGGAATGTGTCAATAAAGTTTCCCCTTCCTGGGACAATGAATTCACGGTGTTCTTATTTCAATTTCCAGGAGTGTATAATTTCATTAGTGTGATTGTAGTGTGAAATATTATCACTGTTATCAGCAAAATTTCGTTCACAATCTTTGGTCTTTGCATGCACACTGACAGTGAGCAGCTGGTCACCTCTGGTGAGTATAAATAATAAATTCTTGTGAATAAAAGCAGACAATTCAAATAATCTTTGATAAATTGTTATGTACACTTCATAACTACTTGTAATTTCTCCATAATGAGGATACTTAATGAAAACTAGAGAATTATCAGAACTCATCTTTAGATTTTAGTTGTAATTGATAGGTTTCTGCACAAAAACTAATGACAGTTTGAAAAATTCCCACACAAAAATTAGAAATTGAGACAAGTACTCATTTTCATTTCGTTCATACCTATCTTTATTCAATGCTTCATTTTATATGTCTCTGATAACCTGTTTTATCAATCATTGTCTGTATTTCATCAAAAATTTTCCTTTCATGATAAAATGCACATACATAATACATTTGTCAACAATACCCTACTTACTTTCTTTAGTTTTCTGTTGGCATTTGACTGCTCACAATTAATGACTTTTTCTATGCTACTTGCTTCTTTAATTTCTCCCTGAGTTTTGATTGCCCACAATTAATGAGCTTAATTGTTTACACTACTTATTTTATTTAATTTTTTTCCTTGGGTTTTGATTGCTCACAATTCATTGCCTTTAACTGTTTCAAGTGTCTGTTAACTCCACACCAACTGTTCTCAGTTCTGTTGTAAATGCATTTTACATTCTGAATATAATTCACAGATATGCATCATGTGATGTTCATAATGCCTTCTCTTTTCTCCTAGCAATGGCTGCAGATATTGATATAGCTTATGGAAAAATAGTGGGAACTAATGAACCATGCTTCATTATTGCCGAAATCGGTCAGAATCATCAAGGTGATATTGGAATAGCTAAGAAACTAATCAGTTATGCAAAGGTGAGCTATAATTCAAGATTCTCTGTTTAGCATTTACAATAAATAAGGGATTAGGCATTTTCTTAAGCAAGGTGTTAACTGCAGCAAATTTTTATAACTTCAACAAGTGTTTCTGGGTATGTCACTGCAGCACCATGTTATATAGAGCAACATTTTGGCCACTTGTAACAAGGGCTGAAATGCTTGTCTATGTAACAACATAATTCCACAGTCAAAAACCTGGAAAAGTTATTGTAATTATGGCAACAATATTCCTAAAAATCTCATTTTGGGTATAAATCAAACAATGAAAATTCCGTGATGGAATAACAACAATATTTATTTATTTATGGAGTCTGTGGACAGAATACATTGTATGGATCAGGTGAAATTATATTACATGCACTGAGAAGTATCCACTGATACTAATTGGCATTGTGCAAATCATAATTTTGAGCAATGATATTCTCAGCCCATTTCAGATTAAATTACAATTTTATTTACATCATTAATGCTGTTTGTATTTGTACATGTAAGTTACATCTCCTTTTGTTATAATAGTAGCATTGCAATTGCTCTTAAACTGTAGGGCACTTTATACTATAATAACAGTTTTATATCGAAAAGTTTCGAGATATTGTTTTGAAAATATTTTTATTATTTGTCTCTCCCAAGTTTAAAGGGAGTTTTTGTAGGGCTTTTGGTGGTGCTTGTGATGACTTTGATTTGCATTTCTTGCTGGTGGGTATAGGTTCATGGAAGAGGTTTCATCCCTTGTGTCATAGCTGTGTTGTCTCTTGTTATCTTGAGTATCAGGAGTTTATTCGAATTTTTTTCGGCATGGGAGTTTGAATAAGTATATGCTGAAAAGTGTTAGCATCTTAAGAGCTTTAAATGCTGATCTACATGATGCTCATCATTTAATATTTGCTATCATTCCCGTTGCTCTTTTTTGTAACTGGAATACCCTATTAATGTTTGTTTTGGAGATGCAACCCCACAAATTAGCTTAATGTTGAACAGCTTAGGACCTAGTACACAATTTTCATAATATTTGCTTCTTTTAGGTAGCACATATAGGTTTGAGCTTTGAGCTTTGAGCTTTGTTTTCTACTCATAAATTCTATATGTTTATCTCAGTTTATATTTCCTCCATTGTTATCCCAAGGAATTTTGTGTATTTGTTCTCTGCTATGCACTCATCTATGCAAATGTTGATATCGTCATTGTGTTGGTTTTTTAGTTTGAAACTTAGACAAGTTGTTTCAGTAATATTGTAATGCAAATTTAATTCTGTAAATCTCTGAATAGCAGTAATAAGATTGGACTGAGAATGGAACCATCGGGGACGTCATATTTAACTATATGTTTCCCTTATTGATTCATCTGTATATAGTTTCCTCCTTGATATTTAAGTTCCACTACTGTCTCATCAGGCATGATTGTAACTGTTTGTGTCCCAGTCCTCTGGTATACTGATGTTCCAAATCTGAGAGTAGAAGTTTATTGTTTACAACATCAAAAGCTTTGGTAAGGTCCAAAAATATAGCAGATAACTGATGTTTATGGCCAACTGAGATCACAGCTTCACGTAAAAAATCAAAGACAACAGTTTCTGTTGACATACATTTACGGAAACTACGCTGTGATTTTGAGAAGCCGTAATGTTCTTCTATAAAATGAATCAGCCACTTATAAAATATTTTATTCTAATATTTTAGAAATTCGAGACAGTAGAGAGATTTCTCTGTGATTTTTTTACCTCTGTTCTTTGACCCTTTTTAAACAGAGTCTGATTACGAGTGACATCCTGTCTGACAAAATCAGTGTCCATCCAATCCCCGTAATTCTCAATGTATCCACTAAGCTCTTGCTAAGGAAAATTATTCCATTACACTATTGTACAGAGTAAGTATAGCTAAGTTGAAACAGCTCCCAGAAAATAAAAATTACAACTAGGGCAAATCTGTGCAACTGGGAGAACAGCATTTAATGTCTTCCTTTACAACATAAAAAACTTACAAATGAGTAGCATGAACTTTTAATAGTCATAAATAAAAAAAGAAGGGCTATTGGAATATCAGAAAGTCTTTTATGCTTATCAGATGTCATACAACCTTCCAGCACAAAGTTACAGAACATTAACAAGAATGTTGGATAAGCAGCTGCAGCAGCAAGTCGTATACTCCTAGCTAGAAATTTTGTGTGTGTGTTTGTGTGTTATTTTATTGTGCCTGTCTACCGGCGCTTTCCTGCTTGGTAAGTCTTGGAATCTTTCTTTTAATATATTTTTCCCATGTGGAAGTTTCTTTCTATTTTATTTAGCTCACTCATTTGTTACATAGTTTAATTCTTAATTTCTTTGCGTGTTTTTGGTACTTGCAGTGTTTAATTCATAAATTTTGGGCGTATTATAGTACTTGAGAGTTGCAGCATCGCGCTTTAGTACCTGAATAGTGTAAAATCGCGTAGTCTCCTTCCGCCGCCAAGCAGTGTGTCAGCAGTGCGCAAGTAGCAGCATTACTGCATTTACTAGGCAGTGTTGTATTTTAATAACTGTTTAAATTTTGTGTCGAATTGTTTGTGCTCTCTGTAGATTAATTCAGACATTCTTTGCACAACAGTTTTAAGCATGGATAGGGACTGCAACTGCTGTTTTCGGATGCAGGCTGAGTTGGCATCCCTTCGTTCCCAGCTTCAGGCAGTGTTGGCTTCGGTCACACAGCTTGAGACTGTTGCCAATGGGCATCACTGTGGGGGTCCGGATGGGGGTTTGTCGGGGACGGCCAGCTCATCCCACGCATCCCCCGATCGGACTACGACTGTGGCTGCCCGGGATACTGCCCACATTGAGGCTGATCCCTCACCTGTGGTAGAGTGGGAGGTCATCTTGAGGTGTGGCAGGGGGCGAAAGACATTCTGGAGGGCTGAACGGAAGGCCTCTCCAGTTTGTCTGACAAACCAGTTTCAGGCTCTGTCTCTGGCTGATACTGATGTTGGACCGGAGATGTCTGCTTGTCCTGTTCCAGAGGTTGCCCCTCAGTCTGCAAGACCCGGGGGGTCGCAGAGGGTGGGCTTACTGGTAGTTGGGAGCTCCAATGTCAGGCGCGTAATGGGACCCCTTAGGGATATGGCAGCAAGAGAGGGGAAGAAAACCAATGTGCACTCCATGTGCATACCGAGGGGAATCATTCCAGATGTGGAAAGGGTCCTTCTGGTTGCCATGAAGGGTACAGGGTGCACCCATCTGCAGGTGGTCACTCATGTCGGCACCAATGATGTGTGTCGCTATGGATCAGAGGAAATCCTCTCTGGCTTCCGGCGGCTATCTGATTTGGTGAAGGCTGCCAGTCTCCCTAGCGAGATGAAAGCAGAGCTCACCATCTGCAGCATCGTCAACAGGACTGACTGCGGACCTTTGGTACAGAGCCGAGTAGAGGGTCTGAATCAGAGGCTGAGACGGTTCTGCGACCGTGTGGGCTGCAGAATCCTCGACTTGTGCGATAGGGTGGTGGGGTTTCGAGTTCCGCTAGATAGGTTAGGAGTCCACTACACACAGCAAGCGGCTGCACGGGTAGCAGGGGCTGTGTGGCGTGGAATGGGCGGTTTTTTAGGTTAGATGGCCTCGGACAAGTACAGAAAGGGCAACAGCCTCAAAGGGTGCAGGGCAAAGTCAGGACATGCGGGGACCAACCAGCAATTGGTATTGTAATTGTAAACTGTCGAAGCTGCATTGTTAAAGTACCGGATCTTCAAGCGCTGATAGAAAGCACTGAAGCTGAAATCGTTATAGGTACAGAAAGCTGGCTGAAGCCAGAGATAAATTCAGCCAAAATTTTTACTAAGGCATAGACGGTGTTTAGAAAGGGTAGATTGCATGCAACTGGTGGTGGCATGTTTGTCGCTGTTAGTAATAGTTTATCCTGTAGTGAAGTAGAAGTGGATAGTTCCTGTGAAATATTATGGGTGGAGGTTACACTCAACAACCGAGCTAGGTTAATAATTGGCTCCTTTTACCGAACTCCCGACTCAGCAGCTTTAGTGGCAGAACAGCTGCGAGAAAATTTGGAATGCATTTCACATAAATTTTCTCAGCATGTTATAGTCTTAGGTGGAGATTTCAATTTACCAGATATAGACTGGGATACTCAGATGTTTAGGACGGGTGGTAGGGACAAAGCATTGAGTGACATTATAATGAGTGCACTATCCGAAAATTACCTCGAGCAATTATTAAACAGAGAACCAACTCATGGAGATAACATCTTGGGCCTACTGATAACAGACAGACCCGAACTTTTCGACTCTGTAAGTGCAGAACAGGGAATCAGTGATCAGAAGGCCATTGCAGCATCCCTGAATATGGAAGTTAATAGGAATATAAAAAAAGGGAGGAAGATTTATCTGTTTAGCAAGAGTAATAGAAGGCAGATTTCAGACTGCCTAACAGATCAAAACGAAAGTTTCTGTTCCGACACTGACAATGTTGAGTGTTTATGGAAAAAGTTTAAGACACTTGTAAAATGCGTTTTAGACAGGTACGTGCCGAGTAAAACTGTGAGGGACGGGAAAAACCCACCTTGGTTCAACAACAAAGTTAGGAAACTACTGCGGAAGCAAAGAGAGCTTCACTCCAAGTTTAAACAGAGCCAAAACCTCTCAGACAAACAGAACCTAAACTATGTCAAAGATAGTGTAAGGAGGGCTATGCGTGAAGCGTTCAGTGAATTCTAAAGTAAAATTCTATGTACCGACTTGACAGAAAATCCTATGAAGTTCTGGTCTTACGTTAAATCAGTAAGTGGCTCGAAACAGCATATCCAGTCATTCCGGGATGATGATGGCTTTGAAACAGAGGATGACACGCGTAAAGCTGAAATACTAAACACCTTTTTCCAAAGCTGTTTCACAGAGGAAGACCGCACTGCAGTTCCTTCTCTAAATCCTCGCACGAACGAAAAAGAGGCTGACATCAAAATAAGTGTCCAAGGAATAGAAAAGCAACTGAAATCACTCAGCAGAGGAAAGTCCACTGGACCTGATGGAATACCAATTCAATTCTACACAGAGTACGCGAAAGAACTTGCCCCCCTTCTAACAGCCGTGTACCGCAAGTCTCTAGAGGAACGGAAGGTTCCAAATGATTGGAAAAGAGCACAGGTAGTCCCAGTCTTTAAGAAGGGTCGCCGAGCAGATGCGCAAAACTATAGACCTATATCTCTGACGTTGATCTGTTGTAGAGTTTTAGAACATGTTTTTTGCTCGCGTATCATGTCGTTTTTGGAAGTCCAGTATCTACTCTGTAGGAATCAACATGGATTCCGGAAAAAGTGATAGTGTCGATAGTGTCGGAAGTTCCATGCGGATTTTCACGGATGATGCTGTAGTATACAGAGAAGTTGCAGCATTAGAAAATTGTAGTGAAATGCAGTAAGATCTGCAGCGGATAGACACTTGGTGTAGGGAGTGGCAACTGACCCTTAACATAGACAAATGAAATGTATTGCAAATACATAGAAAGAAGGATCCTTTATTGTATGATTATATGATAGCGGAACAAGCACTGGTAGCAGTTACTTCTGTTAAATATCTGGGAGTATGCGTGCGGAATGATTTGAAATGGAATGATCATATAAAATTAATTGTTGGTAAGGCGGGTAGCAGGTTGAAATTCATTAGGAGAGTCCTTAGAAAATGTAGTCCATCGACAAAGGAGGTGGCTTACAAAACACTCGTTTGACATATACTTGAGTATTGCTCATCAGTGTGGGATCCGTACCAGATCGGGTTGACGGAGGAGGTAGAGAAGATCCAAAGAAGAGCGGTGCATTTCTTCACAGGGTTATTTGGTAACCATGATAGTGTTACGGAGATGTTTAGCAAACTCAACTGGCAGACTCTGCAAGAGAGGCGCTCTGCATCACGGTGTAGCTTGCTCACCAGTTTTCGAGAGGGTGTGTTTCTGGATGAGGTATCGAATATACTGCTTCCCCCTACTTATACCTCCCGAGGAGATTACGAATGTAAAATTAGAGAGATTCGAGCGTGCATGGAGGCTTTCAGACAGTCGTTCTTCCCACGAACCATATGCGACTGGAACAGAAAAGGGAGGTAATGACAGTGGCATGTGAAGTGCCCTCCACCACACACCGTTGGGTGGCTTGCGGAGTATGAATGTAGATGTAGATGTAAGAGGAGTCTCGTTATTTGTGGCAACATCTTAAAGGTGAAATATTTGAAGGCTTTATTTAGATTATGTGAGACCACTGACATCATATATTTACTTTAAAATGAAGTTATGATTGACACACAACTTCAGTGACAGGTGCAAACTATTTTTATCCTTAGTAAACCAAACTAACTTTGGACAGTAGATTAAGCTTTGACCAAATTGACACTTAATGCGGGTACTGGTGGTGGTCAGTTCATTTAATGTGGACAGACGACAAACAGTCCAGCTACCACCCCTTTCACATCAAAAGATCCCTCCCACATAACATAGCCAGTCATGGACGACATATCTGCAGTGACGAGAACTCCCTTATCCAGTGTGCTGAAGGTCTCATGAAGGCCTTCACAAACAGGCACCACATCTACATCTATTCTGCAAACCACTGTGAAGTGCGTTGGAGAGGGTACGTCCCATAATACCAGTTATTAGGGTTTCTTCTTGTTCTATTCTTGTATGGAGCATAGGAACAATGATTGTTTGAATACCTCTCCACATGCAGTAATTATTCTATTCGTATCCTCATGATCCATATGTGAGCGATACATAGATGGTTGTAGTATATCCCTAAAGTAATCATTTAAACCCAATTCATGAAACTTTGTTAATAGACTTTCTCGGGATAGTTTACGTCTGTCTTAAAGAGTCTTCCAGCTCAGTTCCTTCAGTATCTACCTATGTGATTCTCTTCCAAGGATCAAACAAATCTGTGACAATTCATGCTGCCCTTGTCTGTGTATGTTCAATATTCCCTGTTAGTCCTATCTGGTATGGGGACACCCCCCCCCCCCCCCCCCCCCACACACACACACACATGAGCAACGAGCAACATTTTAGAACCAGTTGCATGAGTTATTTTTTAAGGACTCTCCATAGTAGACTGATTGTACTTCTACAGTGTTCTACCAATAAACTGCTTTACCCATGACTGAACCTATGTTGATCATTCCATTTCATATCCCTACAAAGCGTTTACCCAGATGTTCGTATGAGTTGCCCAATTCCAACAGTAACTCACTGATATTATAGTCGTAGGATACTACGTTTTATCATTTCTGAACATTTAAAGCAAGTTTCCAATCTCTGCACCACTTTGAAATCTTATCAAGATGTGACTGAATATTTATGCAGCTTCTTTCAGATAGTTCTTAATTATAGATAACTGCATTGCAAAAAGTCTGATGTTACCATTTAATATTGTCTGCAATGTCATCAATGTACAATATGAACAGTGAAGGTCCCAGCACACTTCTTTGGGGCTCACTGGAAGTTACTTCTACACCTGACGATGACTCTCCATCCAAGATAACATGTTGCATCCTCTCTACCAAGAAGTCTGATGATGACCCTCCATCCAAGATAACATGTTGCATCCTCTCTACCAAAAAGTCCTCAATCCAGTCATAAATTTCATTTGATACCCCACATGACCATACTTTTGACAGTAAGCACAAGTGTGGTACTGTTCAAATGCTTCTTGGCAATCAAGAAATACAGCATCTATCTGATTGCCTTGATCAAAAGCTTTCAATATGTCATGTGGGACCCCCTAAAGCTAGTTCACAAACAGATTTCTCATGCCATATCCTCACACACTCTCAGTCCTCCCACCACTCGCAAGAATCAGCTACAAAAGAGTGCCCCCTCGTCAACCAATATCACCATCCACTGGAACAAATGAACAATATCCTTCGCCAGGACCACGTTTATCTCTCATCATGCCCAGAAATGAGAGACATCCTACCCAAGATCCTTCCCATCCCTCCTAAAGTGATGTTCCTTTGTCCACCCAACATACACATCATCTTGGTCCATCCCTACGCCACTCCCATTCCCAACCTTTGCCTGTGGCACAACAAGGTGCAAGACCTGTCGAATCCATCCACCCAGCATATCCTACTCCAACCCTGCCACAGGCTTCTCCTGCCCCATCAGAGGCTGGAACAACTGTGAAAGCACCTAGGTCATATACCAACTCTGCTGCAAACACTGCACACATTTTTACATCTTTACGGCAAACAACCAGCTGTTGACCAGGATAAATGGTCTCTGTCAAACTGTTGCTAAGAACAAAGTTGACTATATAGTGCCACAACATGCAGCCAAGCATAACACACTTGATTTCAATATGTGCTTTAAAACCTGGCAATTCTGGATCCTTCCCTCCACCACCACCTTCTCTGAACTATGCAGATGAGAATTGTCCTTAAAACTCATCCATCACTCCTATATTTGTCCTGGCCTCAATCTCCTGTAGCTCACTCCCCACACCCTTCACCCAACAGTTTCCCTTTCGATGGGATTCATGTTGGGCAATCTGGATTGTCAAATCATTTGTTTGAATTGTTCAGAATGTTCACCAAACCAATCGTGAACAATTGTGGCCTGGTGACTTGGCACATTAACATCCATAAAAATTTCATCATTGTTTGGGGACATGGAGGCCATGAATGCCTGCAAATGGTCTCCAGGTAGCCGAATATAACCATTTCCAGTCAATGATTGGTTCAGTTGAACCAGAGGACCCAGTCTATTCCATGTATGCACAGTCCACACCATTGTGTAGCCACCAACAGCTCACAGAGTGCCTTGTTGACAACCTGGTACACAGCTTTGTGGGGTATGCACCACACTTGAACCCTATCATCAGCTCTTACTAACTGCAAACAGGAGCCATCTGAACAGGCCACAGTTTTACAGCTGTCTAGGATCTAACTGATATGGTCATGAGACCAGGATGGAGCTTAAGATGATGTCGTTCTGTTAGCAAAGACACTTGCATTGGTCGTCTGCTGCCACAGCCCAATAACACCAAATTTCGCCACACTGTCCTAACAGATAATTCTGTTGTATGTCCCACTTTGATTTCTGTTGATATTTCATGCAATGTTGCTTGTCTGTAAGTACTGACAATTCTACACAAATGCTACTGCTCTCGTTTGTTAGGTGAAGGTGAGAGGTAATGTCTGAAATTTGTTATTCTCAGCACATTCTTGACACTGTGGATCTCCAAATATTGAATTCCCTAACTATTTCCAAAATGGAATGTCCCATGTGTCCACTTTCAACCAGTATTTCGCGTCCAAAGTCTTGTAATTCCCATTGTTCGGCCACAATCACATCGGAAACCTTTTCACATCACATCGGAAACCTTTTCACATGAATCACTTGAGTACAAATGACAGTTCTGCCAATGCACTGCACTTTTATGTCTTGTGTATGTGGTGGTACTGCCAACTGGTATTGCATATTTCTATCACTTTACTTTTAACACCTCATTGTGTGTTGTATAACAAATCATTGATTAGACTGGCAATACGAGTCTATTACAGTGCATTCACATTTTTCCTGAAGAACTGGTTTATTATTAGCTAGCTGTGTCAGTTTAAGTTGCTGTCCTTAAAACAGATCAATCATATTGGTGCATGGAAGAAGCAGATGTTACAATCATGAATCCAAGGTATGAACAACTGATGGCAAAACCTTGGTTATTATCATCTCTTTTATATATATCTACTGCAGTATGTAGTGTACAGACTTCTTTCCTTGTAATCTTTTATGAAATGCTTTAGTACTCGCAGTCATCTTCCCAGACGTTGCTCACAAATGTAATCAGTAGAAACATTACTTTTCATGAGGATTTATATTAATCACATCTATCACAATTTACAGAATATATAAGCCAGATGCAGATAATGATAGAATGGGTGGATATACTCTTGTGTTGCCTTGGAAAAAGATTAAATTCCTGCAAAGTATTAGTTTTATTTTAACAAAGTTACTTAATTTATTATTATTATTTTGCAGAAAAGTGGAGCTGACTGTGTGAAATTCCAAAAATCTTGCTTATCCGAAAAATTTAATGCTGAAGCTCTTAATCGACCTTACGAAAATGAGAACTCTTGGGGTAAAACATATGGTGAACATAAAAGATTTTTGGAATTTGATCAGGAGCAGTTTAGAGAGTTGCAGCGATATGCTGAAGAAGAAGTTGGAATAATGTTCTCGGCATCAGCAATGGATATGGTAAGTATACAGTCCCTAAAAGCCTTCAACTCTCTTAACAGTAAATTTACTGTTTTATATTTATCATTAATGATGTGTCATTCTTAGGTATCAGTTGATATGCTTGACTCTCTGAATGTCCCATTCATAAAAATTGGTTCTGGCGATGCAAACAATTTTCCCTTGTTGAGATATGCAGCATTTAAGAAACGGCCCATGTTCATATCTACAGGTATGTATAGTTGTTTTATTTGCAAGTTCCTTGAATTTCTATGAGTGTTGTAACTGTGTTGTAATTTATTTGTTTTATATAGGTATGACAAACATGGAAATAGTGAAAAAGATATATCACTGTGTTCGACCTATCTTTAGTAAATTTTGTTTATTGCATTGTGTTTCATCGTATCCTACAAAGCCCGAGGAAGTCAACTTGAGAGTTATCACTACATTCAAACAGGAGTTTCCTGATATACATATTGGATATTCTGGACATGAAGTTGGGATAGCAATTTCAATAGCTGCTATTGCTATGGGATCCAAGGTATTATCAATAAATAGTCTGCTGTTACTTTGTTTGTGGAGAGTATCTAACATAGATATTAAAGCCTTCTGAATATAGTACCGTTGTATTTACTCCTTCAAAACTTGTTTGTTTAGAAAAATGTAGAGCTCAATAAAATCAGTTATGTTACTACTTAAATGAATTCAAAGAATCAACTAGGAAGTGTAGCTCCATATAAATGATATAATGAATTTTGATTCTCATGTAAGTTGTATTCAGCAGGAGAACATAAAATTAAAAAAACATTAAAATTAGGATGTGAAAGTAAACAAAATCCTACTAGAACTGAAAGATTTTGTTCATGATACTGGGCTGTAAATGAAATAATGTTTATGTTAGTAAATTCAAATGATATGTATATGTCTTCATTTATGGATTCTTAGAATAATTCTTTATTCTTCAAGTCCAGCAATGCATTTAAAGGAAATAAAGGGAAGAATACAGTTCAATGTTATGTCAACATTATGATCATTATAAATGGAAGACAAATCCAGCTGAAAGAGGAAATAATTTGCTGTGGCATTTTAGAACCTTCCTGTACCTTGTTGTTAGTAATTTAGGGGCTCATATAATATATATATCAGAATTACGCATTAGTACAGAATCCACTCCCATCTGAATATGGGCCTTTGCCTCTATACCAGATCATTTGTAGATATCCTTTTGCAACAAGCTGAAAGCAGTTTCTACAAATCCCAATAAACTGCAGCTCACCCGTCAATAAATAATCTAAATTCTGTTAAAATTTATTATTATCAAAAGAATATTTATGTGAGAAAACTCACTGTTGGGTGAAAAACATTCAAGTTCTGCAGTTTCTGAATATCCACTGAGCATTAAATTAGTCAACTGTTTATCAATACCTAGAAAAAGAGGGAAAATTCCACATTTTCTGGCAATGAGACAACAGTCCAAAAGAGACTAGAAAGCTGATGGCATTTATAGAGAGCTGCAGTAAAACCTCATTCTGTAGGCTCAGCTGAAGGTATAACATAGATATTGCTAAATTAGCTGAGGATATATTTCCCACCACTCTTCAAAATTCATCCAAAAATGATTGCACTGGTAGGTCTAGGTTGTAGTTGCCATGTAACATCTGCCCACATATTTTGTATTGCTTTGGATCTGGTGATTTTGGTATGAAAGGAGTATGTTTATGTCTCTCTTTGTCTTCAAACCAGTTCTGAACTGTGTATTGGATGGAACCTGAAGTGATGCCGCAGTCTTTTACGGGCACTGCTGTACCAATTTCTGCAATCTAGATTAACTTCTAAGGCTAATCCAAAATGTCCCCCTTCCCTTTCCACAAACACTCTCTTCCTCTTCTAATCTCCATGCTGCCTATCTTCTAAACCAAAAAGGGATAGCACCCCAAAGTAAAAATAGGGTGATACAGAGAATGGTTTAAATATGGTGTCAGAGGTGTTGCTAAGATTAAATTGGGAATTTTTATAACATCTCTTTATTTCCTCATGTTTTCTTCCAAAGTGAAAGTGAGACTTAAGTTTCTCCACAATGCATCATGCAGCTAAAATAAAAGAATGGCATTCACAGGAGGCAGAAACAAAGATATGAATAACATTTAACGTGCTACAAATGTTAAAAAGTGTAAATTACAACTGATGTTTAAGAAAATATCTTTTTAATCCCACTTTTCCTTTTATATTCTTGCTCTTGACTTCAAATTTTTACACAGATCCTGTTTTCAGGTGCTAGAGCGGCACATAACACTCAACAAGAGTTGGAAAGGAAGTGATCACAAATGTTCGTTAACACCAGAGGAATTTACAGAAATGGTAACAAATATAAGAATTGTGGAACAAGCACTAGGTAATCCCCAAAAGAAGATTCAGCCCAGTGAATTACTGTGCTATAAAAAGCTAGGTAAAACATTGGTAGCTGGACGAGATCTGAAGCTGGGGTCTTTACTGACACAACATGATATTAAAATTAAAGTAGCAGAACCCAAAGGGATAAAGGCTGAAGACATGGAACACGTTCTTGGGAAAAAAATAATCAGAGATATTAAGAGAGATGAAAGCATATGTTTAACAGATCTGACTGAAATCCAAAGTCTATCAAATTTAACTGTTACACAACCAGAAAGTTAAAGATATCATTGTTTATAACTAGGAGCAAAAAACCATTGTAATGAGTGCTCTTATTCTCAGTGGAGCACCTGCACGATCAGAATAATCTGTTGCAATAACTCAGATCTCTTCATTTTATGATGTTCTGCAGGTCTGGAACCTTAACCCTTCGAGTGGGCATGCAGATTTTCATAACACAATAGACACTTGGCATATTTTGTACACATCTATAGCATGTCTGTCGTGTTACGAAGGTAAACAAGTATGAGCAAAATCACAGCTTAACCTTAGTTTAATTAAACAATGATAAAATTAACTTAGATTATATGAGCCAAATCACTGTTCAATTAAACAATAGTAAAATTAACTTTCATTGAATCTCTCTGTTGCCACACGCTAGTGTTAGTCCACAGTAATGAACCACTTGGAGCATTAAACAGCACAGTTGCAACATTGCGAGCTAAACACTTATTTGATTACTTATTATCTTGTGCTGTTAGCTCAGGATCTGGCTTATTTTCTTGCACAGATCATAAATTTTTTCTCTCCTAGCTTGGTGTTTATTTTATATAACTTCTGCTTGCTTGGACCTATGTCAACACAACTTATCACTGTGTTAGCTGAAGCAATAACAAAGGAATAAGTACGGTCTTGCAATTATAAAACAACAATGGACTGGTACAAGAATATTATTTGTGGTTGGCACACTTCATAAATAGGTGCACCTGCTCGAGGGTTAATATTATTCTAATTGTTCTGTAAGACTTAAGAGAAAGATCTAATTATCATCTGTTGGAAGATGAACTTGAGAAAATCTGACAGGAACAGAAATTATGAAAGTATATGAATATTCAACTACTGCAATTTTTAAGCATTTTGCCTATCAGGGTAAAGAAACAAAATGCAAAGAAAAGTAAGTTAAGAATCCATAGTTACCAAAGGGCTGAAAAATCACTGCAAAGTGTGAATTAAGGCGTATGTGAAATAAAGGAACTGAGCTGGAAATCAAAAGATATCAAAGATTGGAGCTCAACTTCGAAAGAGCGGATATAGATGAAACAGGAAGGAAAGGAAGGCCCAAAGATTTTTGGGAAAGATGAGAGAGATCTAAATTAGATCTAAAAAGTGGCTTCCTAGAGCACATTTAAAAACTATCAAATCCTACCTTCCACCAAGTTTTACTTACATTCTATATTCTCCTTCTCTTCTTCTAATGTTTTATTTCTGTCACTATAGGTTTTTTATCTTTGTTTTTTATTACCATTGTTTACTTGTTCCTTTGCAAATATGCTCCACTTACCCCTTCTTTCACTCTATTTCTGCTTTCCCTAATCTTTCATATCCATCTACATCATATGAGTTGTTTAAGGTTTGATTTCTCATTCTCAAACTCTTAATAGTTTGCTAAAATTTGAGTCTCTTGCATTTAATATTGTTTTGGTTCCAATTTCTTTCATCTGCCTACTGTCTTCCTTGATGCAAAGCTTCTTATCACTTTAGCTAATTATTTACTGCTTACTCCTGATATAAGCACATTTATTCTGAAGCAGTTATGCAGTTCTTCCATTTCATTATAGCTTCATTTCATATTGTATGTATATCAAACTGAACCACTGTGTGGTTGTGAGCTCTTATTTCAAAGACTGTATGTATTTCAGTTATAAAAAAAAATAAAAAATGACACAACACAAAAATACTGTTTTTACCTTATATTGTGGCTGCCAGGTGAAAATCAGTAGTAGATATCAATACCCACACTCCATATTTATATATTTTCTTATACATTGCACAACTAATTGTTAGATGTTATGTTTCGTGTGTTTTATTCAAATAATTGTTTAATGTGTCTTTCAAAACATGCTGTGTGTTCTGGATTGGTGGTATATGAGATTCACCCTCAGAAATCCAGTCATAGAGTGTATCTGGGTTTGGCTCATTTTCCTCTCCTCTGGCAAACATGCACTGCAAGTTAAGCTATGTGAGTTGTTCTGTCCAGTGTACAAAGAGTAGATAAATATTATTTGTGAAATGTAAATAGGAGCCTTTCAGTGATACCAATGGAGACCTGTAGCTTACCACAAGCATTGTTGTAAAGGAAATAAAGAACAAGATGACAAAAAGGTTCAGTGTTTAGACTTCAGATATGCAGTACTGACCATAATTTTTTGATTGTTATTATGTATCAAAATTCCGCTTACACTGACCAAAAACAAAATGATATCCAGTTGATCAGTGAAACATAAAATGTCAATAATCCAATATTTTACTTGTTAATTAATTAAATCATTCGTTCATTCAAAAACGTAAGGAATGATGAGAGTGCTCCTTCTGTAAAGAAGACACATCAAGTCAAGATGCTCACATGTAGCTTTCGTCCACGGCCTTCATCAGTGTAGAGAGAGAGAGAGAGAGAGAGAGAGAGAGAGAGAGAGAGACGAGAATGTGTTGTAAGGATAATTCCCATCTGCGCAGTTCAGAAAAGCTGGTGGTGGACTGAAGGATCCAGATGGCGCATGTAGTGAAACAGTCATTGAAATCAAGTATATGTTCAGCTGCATGTTGTGTCACTGAATGGTGTACTGTGCTCTTGGCTGCAGTTTGGCAATGGCCATTCACCCTGGTGGACAAGTGGTTGGTAGTCACACCAACATAAAAAGCAGTGCATAGTTGCAGCAGAGCTGGTATACAACATGGCTGCTTGTACAGATGGCCCGGCATTTGATGAGGTAAGATAAGACGTGACAGGATTGAAATAGGAAGAGCCGGGTGGGTGGATAGAGCCAGTCTTGTGCCTGGCTCTTCCACAGGGGCAAGATCCTTGTGGTTAGGGGTTGCGATTGGAAATGGCATACAGATGAACCAGGATGCTGTGGCGGTTGGGTGGGCAATGGTACATCACTTAAGGAGGGGTTGGAAATATCTCGGGTGGGAGTCTCTCATTTCAACACACAATGATAGGCAATCAAAGCCCTGGTGAAGGATGTGGTTCAGTTGTTCCCTTTGGAAGACCCAGGTCCAAAACTTGCCAAATTCACCCACCCAGCACTTTCTATTCCAATCCTGTCACAGGTCTATCCTACCCCACCAGGGGCCAGGCCACCTGTTAAAACACCCATGTCAACTACCAGCTCTGCTGCAATCATTGCACAGCTTTTTATATTGGCATGACTACCAACCAGCTCTAAGCAAAGAAGGGAAAGCAGAAAGGTGGAAGGAGTATATAGAGGGTCTATACAAGGGCAATGTTCTTGAGGACAGTATAATGACAATAGAAGAGAATGTAAAATTAAGATGAAATAGGAGATACTGCTTGATGTGTTTGACAGACCTAAGTCGAAACAAAGCCCTGGGAATAGACAACACTCCATTAGAACTACTGACAGCCTTGAGAGAGCCAGGCCTAACAAAACTCTACCATCTAGTGAGCAAGATGTATGAGACAGGTGAAAAACCCTCAGACTTCAAGAAGAATATAGTAATTCCAATCTCAAAGAAAGCAGGTGTTGACAGATGTGAAAATTACCTATGTGAAAATTAAACTATCAGTTTAATAAGCCACGGCTGCAAAATACTAACACGAATTCTTTACAGAAGAATGGAAAAACTGCCGATCTCAGGGAAGATCAGTTCGGATCCCGTAGAAATTCTGGAACATGTGAGGCAATACTGACCCTACGACTTATCTTAGAAAATAGATTAAGGAAAGGCAAACCTATGTTTCTAGCATTTGTAGACTTAGAGAAAGCTTTCGACAATGTTGACTGGAATACTCTCTTTCAAATTCTGAAGGTGGCAGGGGTAAAATACAGGAGCAAAAGGCTATTTACAATTTGTACAGAAACCAGAAGGCAGTTATAAGAGTTGAGGGACATGAAAGGGAAGCAGTGGTTTGGAAGGGAGTGAGACAGGGTTGTAGCCTCTCCCCGATGTTATTCAATCATTATATTGAGCAAGCAGTAAAGGAAATAAGAGAAAACTTTGCGGTAGGAATTAAAATCCATGGAGAAGAAATAAAAACTTTGAGGTTTGCCGATGACATTGTAATTCTGTCAGAGACAGCAAAGGACCTGGAAGAGCAGCTGAACGGAATGGATGTTGTCTTGAAGGGAGGATATAAGATGAACATCAACAAAAGCAAAACAAGGATAATGGAATGTAGTCGAATTAAATCGGGTGATGCTGCAGGAATTAGATTAGGAAATGTGACGCTTAAAGTAGTAAATGAGTTTTGCTATTTGGGGAGCAAAATAACTGATGATGGTCGAAGTAGAGAGGATATAAAATGTAGACTGGCAATGGCAAGGAAAGCGTTTCTGAAGAAGAGAAATTTGTTAACATCGAGTATAGATTTAAGTGTCAGGAAGTTGTTACTGAAAGTATTTGTATGGAGTGTAGCCATGTATGGAAGTGAAACATGGTAGGGCATAATCTGATGCATCAAGGGATCACCAATTTGGTATTGGAGGGCAGCGTGGAGGGTAAAAATCGTAAAGGGAGACCAAGAGATGAATACACTAAACAGATTCAGAAGGATGTAGCTTGCAGTACGTACTGGAAGGTGAAGAAGCTTGCACAGGATAGAGTAGCATGGAGAGCTACATTAAACCAGTCTCTGGACTGAAGACCACAACAACAACAGCAACCAACCAACGGTCCACCAGGATGAACGACAACTGCAAACTGTGGCCAAGACCAAAGTAGACCATCCTGTCTCACAACATGCAGCTGACATTAAAACACTTTATTTCAGTAGCTGCTTACTAACCGAGCCATTTGGACCCTTCCCTCCTCCACCAGCTTTTCTGACCTTCGCAGATGTGAGTTATGCTTAAAACACATTCTCCACTCCTGTAATTATCCTGGCCTCAACCTATGGTAACATAATGTCCCCACACCCTCCACCCCCTAGGTACAATCATCTCCTCCCCATTCTCGTCTTCTATCCTTTTTATTCGCAGCTCTCTGCCAATGCATCCACCCATCTTTTGCCACTGCTCTCATTCTTTGTTCTCTTTTTTTAACCACCTCCCTGCCCCACAACCTCTTGATGCTTCACCTGTTGGAGACAAGTTCCTGCACACTCCACCAGACAGCGTTCATCTCTCTCCCCACTCGTGCACTACTATCTCTTCTCCCTCCTCTTCCCCACTCCCTCCAGATAGCTGCTTGCAACCCATGTAATGTTGCACTCCAGCGCGAGATACTGGAGTTGGCAGTTGTGTGTGTGTGTGTGTGTGTGTGTGTGTGTGTGTGTGTGTGTGTGTGTGAGGTGTGCATGAAAAAAAAGTGTCTGTCTGCAACTTGATGCTTCTTTTTTACATTAAGTAGCGATCTATCTTTTCCTATATTGTTGAAATTCCTACCAGGAGATCCCACTGTTTCATTCGTTTATTCATAAGAAGAAACTTCAGGAGCAGGGAACAAGTCAATGTATACATTTACAAAAGGGGAGCAAGTGTCAGAAGCTTAATCTGAAACACTGCATAAAACAGCCTTCTGTTTACCTTGTAGTGATAGCTTCATATTAATACAAATACATTGAAAATTTTCAAAGACAGTATTATCTATATTTATGACAGCAGTAGTACAAATGCTGGTCATTTTGGTTACAGAAATTTTCAATTTTTGAACCTAAGTGATCAAATAATTAATAGAAGTCATAGCTAAATATTTTAATTAATAATTAATGTTATATAAATTAATATCTTCTGAACTGGTAGCTCCTTTTATGTAAGATTGATTCTTGTTGACTACCTTACCAGCAAATAACAGTTTATGTGCAACAGATTTTTATCATCAGAACAGAAACACCATTAAGGAATGGAGACATTGGAAAGTGAGTGTAAGAATTCCAATTACTTTAAAGAGACATCTCCAAGATATGCTGGTATCTACTTAACACAACATTCATACTGATCATTACTACTGAATAAAATACTTTATTACAATCAGGTGCATTACTCCAGAAGATAATTCCATGTGTCAATAGAGATAACGTGTCATTCAGCAGGACACCAAGGGATACACAAGTTGTTTCACTTTATGTGTGAGCATTAATGTCTACTTTAGTACTGTGTGTCAATTAAAATAACTTTGTGATACACTACAATGAGTCAGTTGGTAACAGTTGCGCATCAGCTGGTCACAACTATTTCTCAGGCTCTAAATGTGACAGAATGTGTGCACACAGTTATCATTTGCATGAGCACTTCATTTTGGTCGCCTCATAGTCCCTGTAGGCTTGTACCATGGGAAGCAAGGAGAGGATGTTGCTTGGTGGCCAATATCCTCATCTATAACACTAACTGCACGCATGTATTAACAGGGTTCTTTATTCATAAGAAGTTGTTGCAGTACAAGGTCTTCGGTAATGGTCCGCATTAGCCTCACTGCTGGTGAAGCACAAGTCCCACTATGTACATTACTCCGGTCGCTAGGTACTGACTGACTCTGAGCTAGTGACCGAGATAACTGCGACTGCGACTCCCACTGGGCTATGACTGATGACTCGACTCATTGATTCATCGGATAACTGACTGGCCCTCCGGTCCCGGCGCTGCGATCTAAATACTGGCAGCCAAGAGGGCATTGGTGGTGCATATTTCTTGCAAGTCTCTATTTGGCCTCTCTTCTGATAGGCTCACTTGTTCCAGTGCCTACTATCAACTTTCTTGTAGCCTCTTTGCCGTCTGGTGTGCTGGCGACAGCTTACACTAGCACACTTCGCATGTTGTGTGTGGGATAGCAGCTCTGTTCCCCACATCTGACATACGTTAATCACAAAGTTATTTTAATCAAAGCCTGCTATTGTACAAGTCTTTGTGAGATTAAGACTTAAACTGTTCATTTTGAACCAGATGTAGGCCTTCTCAGTTATCAGTTGAACTGTGTCTGGACAATTGGTATGCTTGTGTCACCAGTAAAAATTACAGTTTTTGACTCATCTTTTGAGATCACTTATGTAGGTTAAGGACAAGATCAGACCTAGTACTTTTCCATGTAGGAGCCTACACATTACATTCCTTAGTTCTGAGGTCACTTTCAGCTTTGTGACAGAGTCTGTCAACGCGACCCTTTGCTTTCTATTATGATAGGACACCATTCATACAAAATGAATGATACAAAATTTTTGTTTGCAAAGTATAATTTTATGGTCCACATAGCAGAAGCCTTAGCAAGATCACAGAATATACCAACATTTTTCTTGTTTAGCTCTGCCACAACTTCATTTGTGAGGTATCATATGGCTTTCTCTGTGGTAAATCCTTTATGAAAGCCAAACTGAGAGGTAGCTAACAAGTTCTGGGCACAAAATGGATCATTATTCTGTCATAGGTTATTTTGAATGGCTGGAAGGAGTAAAGTGAATTTTGAGTCCCCAATTAGAGTTGGTTTGCATATACATATATTCAGTTTTTTATATGGTTGTAACTGTAACATGTGTAGTGTGTTGGTAAGTATGCCCTGTGACTGATTACAAAGATAATACTGAACAACACATGATATTCATACTCTGATAGAAACACTATCACAACCTGTTAAGTTACTTCTTATTAGTAACCGGATATTTTTTTAAGGTTCTTTAGGTTTTTGAAAAGTGTCTGTTACTGGTGCATGTAGCGTCTACCAAATCTGAATTTGATCACTTATTAATAGGTACAACATTTCCTGCATAAACGAGGGAAAAAAAATGAATTTGGTGAACAAAGATTTGAATATGTCACAGCTTATGTCAGAGCTACTGTCCACCTAGGGATTCACTTTAATTTGGATTACTATTTTTGATTGAAACTCATTAATAATGTTTCAAAAAGTTGGATTTCCCTACATTCTACATTATCTGATTCGTAATCTCTTCTCAAGGTTCTTCACATATTTTCCTACTAAACACCACGATCAAGTCACTGTTTATAATTCTGTGATACAAGGCTACTTAGCATATTTTATTGTTGAAACTTGACCATATTGATCAAATAAACTACAGAACATCCACTTTTTCATCTAAATCAGTGAATGGAGTTTTATCTTAAAAGTAATCATAAATGGTTGTTTCATTATACTTGACTGTTCAGTTCACATTGGGAACTTGATTATTCTCGTTGTCCTTGATCAGCACTATCTCAAAGAAAATGAACATTAAATTCTTCCAAAACAATGATTCTGCAAATACATTAGTATAAACTTATGAAAACTGTTTGTAGCAGTTTTATGAAGCTTAAGATATTTCCTGCTGTGTGGGCTTGTAAAGTGAAGGTACACATGGCAAGTGTGTGTGTTTCTTGATATACTATTGTGGCACTGCATTTGAGGAGCTGTTCAACAGAATATTTATCAGTCTAAAGGGCCTGGGACTTTTTGCATATATACTGTGTCCCAGGAGGAAAGGACAATATTCAGGGATATGACAGGGATGGTCATTCAAACCAGGGATATGACAGCAATTATCATTCAAATCAGGGATATGACATGGATGACCATTCAAAGCAAAATGTCTAGTAAACATGGGCTCTATAACATATACCATCTTAAGCGCTATAAGCACTTAATCATCTTCAATACTGTGAAACAAATCTCTTCTATTGTATGCTCTTTTCTTTCCATAGTTTGGGAGGAAGTAGTATGAACCAAAGTAAGAAAAAAAGTGTCTAGGTAAACATGGGTTCCAAAATGCAAACCTTAAGAGCTATGAGCACTTGTTCAGTGGAACAAATATGTTTCAGAGTAGTGAAGATGTACAATTGATCTTTTTGCCTGTTTTGGTCCATACTATGATCTCTCAAAATATGGATCATAAAGAGCTTGCTTGCACTAGACGAGATTTATTTCACAGTTTTGAAGATGAGGCTCATGGCTCTCTTACATCTACATCAATGTCTATACTCTGCAAACCACTGTGAAGTGCATGGCAGAGGGCATGACCCATTGTACCAATTATTAGGGTTTCTTCCCATTCCAATCACATATGGAGCACAGGCCATTCCATTCACGTATGGAGCACAGTAAGAATGATTGATTGAATGCCTCAGCGCATCAAGTAATTATTCTAATCTTACCTTCACGATCCCCATGTGAGCAATATATAAGGGATTGTAGTATGTTCCTAGAGTCATCATTTGAAGCCAGTTCTTGAAACAGTGTTAATAGACTTTCTCGCAATTGTTTATGTCTGTCTTCAAGAGTCTTCCAGCTCAGTTCCTTCAGTATCTCCATGACACACTCCTATGGATTAAACAAACTAGCGACCATTTGTGCTGCCATTCTCTGTATACTTTCAATATCCCCTATTAGTCCAATCTGGTATGGGCCACACACAATCGAGCAATATTCTAGGATGGGTGGCACGAGTGGTTTTAAGCAATCTCGTTTGTAGCCTGATTGCACTGCCCTGTCTACCTATGTGGCCATTCCATTTCATATCCCTAGAAAGTGTTACACGCTGGTATTTGTATGCTGATTCCAGCAGTGATTAATTGATATTATAGCCATTGGATCTATGTATTTTTCATTTCTTGACATTTAAAGCAAGCTGCCAATCTTTGCATCACTTTGAAATCTTATCAAGATCTGACTGAATATTTATGTGGCTTTTTTCATATAGTTCTTCATTATAAGTAACTGCATCATCTGCAAAAAGCCTGATGTAACTACTTAATATTATTTGCAAGGTCAATAACATATGACATGAACAGAAAAGGTTCCAACACGCTTCCCTGGGGTACACTTGAAGTTACATCTACATCTGATGATGACTCTTTGTTCCAAGATAACATACTGTGCCATCCCCCTACCAAAAAGTCCTCAATCTACTAACAAATTTCACTTGATATCCAATATGATCATACTTTGACAATAAATGTAGGTGTGGTTCTGAGTCAAATGCTTTTCAGAAATTAAGAAATACTCCATCTATGTGACTGCGTTGATCCAAAGATTTCAGTATGTCATGTGAGAAAAGTGTTAATTGGGTTTCACATGATAAGTTTTCGGAATCCATGCTGGTTGGCACTGAGGAGGTCATTCTGTTCAACATACCTCTTTATATTTCAGTTCAGAATGTGTTCTAAGATTCTACAACAAACTGATATCAAGGACAGTTTTCATCTCTGTCTTGTGGATGAATTGATGAATTTGGCCTAAAGTAGACATAAGAAACACACTGGAAATTACAAGGATACTGTTTTGGTCAGATGGGACACTTCTGGTTATTAGCCATCTAGTATCCTCTTACTAGATGTTCTTATACTGTATACGGTATGGTGGAGAGAGCATGGTGCGGCAGTCATATCCATGTGTGATTACCCCTCTCTCCTAAGTGATTCTCCACAGAATGCTTCATCCTAGGCTTATCATCATACTAAATGAATGACACAAACTTCACATTACTGTAAAGAGCATTCTCAGCCTATGTGCCTGATGTCTTTCTCAGTTGTATAATTGAGACTGAGGTCCAAACCATGCCTGCATCCCGTACTATACTAACTGATACATGAACTTAATAAAAACTAACAAAAAAGTTCACTAGTTCCAGCATTTTAGAGCTACTGTCCTCAACAGGTAGCAAACAAAAAATCAATTGGTAATAATTATTAAATTTATTGAAGCAAATCAGAATAGCACATTTCAGTAGGCTCCTATGTTTCAAGTCGAGTTCTCTTGTAACTACAGTAATGATACACCACATTGTACAATAGTGTGTACAATATTTTTCACTGGCTTTTGTTATACTTTCTGAGTCTATAGGGCTGGGATGAAGCATTATGTTGGCTGTGAGCCAAAAAGTGCATTCTCATGCAGTCTGTTAGTGACTGGAGCAACTTAAGTTATCTCTAGTTGCTTACTAGTACTTTCTCACCACTTGTTGGTTGGCAGAAAGATAACTAATGTAATATTTTATTTTTTCAAGATTTATTTTTCATCCATGTAAGCTAAAAACAATTGCAATATTTTTGAAATATGATATGTGAGCATTTTGTACTAAACTTATTAAATTATGTATAAGAGATTTAAGCTAATAATTGTTTTAGTGTTGATACCACTGTTAGTGGTAATAAGTACATTGTAGAGAGGAGTAGATGGAAGAACTTGTGATCTTTTGGACTGCAAAGGTGGTGTGCATTTATGACTCACCTGAAAGATGGGCATACTTGAAGTATGAACTGACATTATGGTATGAGAGTATGAAGATGTAATACAAAAACATTAATTGCAGTGTAGAGAAGAACATATGTGGAAAATTAAGAATTTTGTTGTGTATGTATTCATACATTATTGGTTCATGTGAAGGCTGGACACACTTGAAATATAAGTTAGTACTACTAACTAATTAATTAACAGTACGAGTGTGAAGATGATGTACAAGGTGAAATGATTACAGGAAGTTATGCTGAGTATGAGATATAGATTGATCTACACGGGCTGCTATTGGAATGTTGTGTGTAGCATAATACAACTTTATCCTGACATAACTTTCAAATGCTGTTTCAGTTTTTTATTTATTTATTTACACATCAAGTTCCATAGGTCCAAATTGAGAAGCAAATCTCCAAGGTCATGGAATGTTTCAGTGCATGAAATAACAACATAAAAGTAATAACAGATAAAAATAAGTGTTTATGAACCCAAAAAAATCAGTCCATAAGTTTAAGTAAACACAATCAACAATACAACAAGAATCAGCTTAATTTTTCAAGGAATTCCTCGAAAGAATAGGAGTGACCTATGAGGAAACTCTTGAGTTTTGATTTGAAAGTGTGTGGATTACTGCTAAACATTTTTGAATTCAAGTGGTAGCTTATTGAAAATGGATGCAGCAGTATAGTGCACACCTTTCTGCACAAGAGTTAAGGATGTATGATTCAAATGCAGGTTTAATTTCTGCTGAGTATTAACCGAGTGAAAGCTGCTTATTCTTGTGAATAAGCTAATATTGTTAACAAGAAATGAGAGTAAGGATTATACATATTGAGAGGCCAATGTCAAAATACCCAGACTCGTGAACAGGGGTTGACAAGAGGAGTGTGAACTTACACCACTTATTTCCCAAACGACCCATTTCTGAGCCAAAAATATCCTTTTAGAATGGGAAGAGTTATCCCAAAAATAATACCATATGACATACACAGGTGAAAATAAGCAAAATAGACTAATTTTCATGTCGAATGATGACTCACTTCAGGTACTGTTTGAATAGTAAAAATGGCAGTATTAAGTCTTTTAACAAGGTCCTGAACTTGGGTTTTCCATGACAGCTTACTATTTACCTGTACACTTAGAAATTTGAACTGTTCAGTTTCACTAATCATATGCCTATTCTGTGAAATTAAAACGTCAGGTTTTGTTGAATGTGTGTTAGAAACTGTAAAAACTAAGTCTTACTGTGATTTAGCATTTTCTACAAGCCATGAACTTAGGTCATGTACTGCACTATTTGAAACCAAGCCAATGTTGTCCACAACATCCTTTACTACCAAGCTAGTGTCCTCAGCAAACAGAAATATTTAATATTTTACAGTTACCCGTAGTACTAGAGGGCATATCATTTATATAAATAAGGAACAGGAATGGCCCCAACACTGATCCCTGGCAACCCCGACCCCCCCCCCCCCCCCCCCCCTCCTCCCCACTTGAATGTACCTCACTCAGACCCCACATCACAGCCATTATCAACATTGTGAATAATGACCTTTTGCTGTCTGTTGGTAAAGTAAGAGGTGAGTCAACTGTGAGCTACTCCCCGTATTCCATAATGGTCAAACTTTTGGAGCAATATTTTGTAATCAACGTAATCAAATGCCTTAGTTAAATCAAAAAGTATGCCAAGCATTCGAAACCTTTTAACCCATCCAGTATCTCACAGAGAAAAGAGAATATAGCATTTCCAGTTGTTAAACAACTTAAAGCCGAACTGAACATCTGATTGCAAATTTTGTGATATAAAATGATCAATTATCCTTACATACACAGCCTGATGGCATAGAAGTAGGTCTAAAATTATCTACATTATCCCGTTCTCCCTTTTTACAAAGTGGCTTTACTACTGAGTACTTTAATCGTTCAGGAGGCCGACCATTCCTAAAGAAAAATTACAAATATGGCTAAATACAGGGATAACATGTGTGGCACAGTACTTTAATATTGGGCTAGACACTCCATCATAACAATGAGAGTCCTTAGTCTTCAATGATTTAATTATTGACTCAACCTCCATCTTGTCTGTATCACAGAGGAGTATTTCAGACATCAATCTTGGAAAGGCATTTGCAAAGAAAGTTATATGATTCCCTGTAGAAACTAAATTTTTATTTAATTCACCAGCAGTGCTCAGAAAATGATTGTTAAATACTGTACATATATCTGTTTATCAGTAACAGAAATATTTTTACTGCGAACTGACTTCATATCGTTGACGTTGTGCTGCTGACCAGACACTTTCTTCGCAACTGACCATATGGTTTTAATTTTATCCTGTGAATTAGTTACTCTATTTGCATACGACATACTCGTTGCCTTCCTAATAACATTTTTAAGCAGCTTACAATACTGTTTGTAATGGGCTACTGTAACTTGATTGCGACTACTTCTAACATTTTGATATAATTCCCACTTTGTTCTACAAGATATCCTTATCCCACTAGTCAGCCACCTGGGCTGCCTATTACTGCTAGTACCCCAATTAGAATGTTCTAATGGAAAGCAACTCTCAAAGAGCATGAGAAATGTGTTAAGAAAAGCATTGTATTTATCATCTATGTTATCGGCACTATAAACATCCTGCCACTCTTGTTCCTTGACATGGTTTAAAAAATTTACTGATCAGAGATCTTACGACTCCAGAAAAAATGTTACACTGTCCTCAACAAGAATCATTAAAGTCTCTATCTTTTCTTTGTTTGAACTATCAGATTACAAAAGTACTAATTCATTTCACTATTACTTTTCACAATGTTATTACTGAAAAGTGTTGAAATGTCTTTACATTTGAACAGTGAATAGTACTTCAATAAAATCAGTAACTGTAAATCTGAGTAACAGTTTTCACACAGCATATTCATTTTCTCTTCACTAAATGAGATTTTGTTACAACATATCAACAAGGCAGATGAATGTCCCATAAATGGTGTCTTCAGTGCTGCAGAAAGTATAGCCATACATACTGCCTACATTGTATGGCAGTGTGCTATGTTTGCAACAAGAAAATACGTCTGGATACCCTGTATCTCAGTCATGACATGCCTTCACCACATCACACCATTAACCACCGATATTTCTGCCAGGTTGATGATTATGTTTGAAATCAACACCTGGAAGGTGGCATTTCAAGTTTACATTGGAGAATCAAAATGTCATGCATCATATCTGAACATGTATTAACACACGGACTCAGTGCCAATCCAAGTCTCACAGTGGTGTGTAGCTACCCATAATAATCAATGAATATCAATGAAAGGCCATTTTTTGGCACAATGAATTTTCATTGTTTGGCTTCCAGATCCATTAGCAAGTTAATTTAATTCCTAAGTACATCCCATTTAGTCACCTGGATATGCTGGGATGATCGAAAGAGTTTCTTGTGCATATGTTATTTAAGTTGTCAATCCATCCATATTTCTTTATGCTTACCTGGTACGTAACACAATGGGTGAGGCTGTAAAAGAACAAATTGGTCAGGCAAGCAGTTAATGATACGGCCACAGTACTAATTAAAAGATGGAATGGTGCTACAAATGTTTGTGGTTGGTTCAGAGGCACAGTTAAAACACTTTCTAACACAATTATATCCAGTTCTGGATTCTTAAAAATTGCTGGTGAAGTTAGCCGGGAGACATAACTTTTCAAAAATTGATTTAAGAGAGGCATATTTGCCATAGGCAGTAGATGCAATAACACAACAGATACTTGCGTTGAATCCACCTTTTGAAATGTAGAAGTACAGTAGATTGCAATATGGAGACACAGGTGCTACCACTATTTTTCAAGAGTATTTAGAGCAGCTCATCCCAGTGCTCAAATGTCAATGCCAGTGTCTTCTCCCACCTAAATGTCAATGCCAGTGTCTTCTCCCACCTACCTATGGACTCCGCTTTGATCAACACTAAGTAGTATGAAACTACCTGGCAGATTAAAACTGTTGTCCAGACCAAGACTCGAACTCGGGACCTTTGCATTTCGCAGACAAGTGCTTTACCAAGCACGACTCATGCCCTGTCCTCACAGCTTTACTTCCGCCACTACCTTGTCTCCTACCTTCCAAACTTTACAGAATCTCTCCTGCAAACCCTGCAGGACTAGCACTCCTGAAAGAAAGGATATAGTGGAGACATGGCTTAGCCGCAGCCTAGGGGGTTTCCAGAATGAGATTTTCACTCTGGAGAGGAGTGTGCACTGATATGAAAATTCCTGGCAGATTAAAACTGTGTGCCAGACCAAGATTCGAACTCAGAACCTTTGCTTTTCACGGGCAAGTGCTCTACCAAACACAACTCATGCCCCGTCCTCACAGCTTTACTCCCGCCAGTACCTCGTCTCCAACCTTCCAAACTTTACAGAAGCTCTCCTGCGAACCTTGCAGGATTAGCACTCCCAAAAGAAAGGATATTGCAGAGACATGGCTTAGCCATAGCCTAGGGGATGTTTCCAGAATGCGATTTTCACTCAGCAACGGAGTGTGTGCTGATATGAAACCTACTGGCAGATTAAAACTGTGTGACGGACTGAGACTCGAAGTCAGGACCTTAGCTTTTCGCAGGCAAGTGCTCTATCAAGCACGACTTACGCCCTGTCCTCACAGCTTTACTTCCGCCAGTATGTCGTCCCGAGTTTGAGTCTCAGTCCAGCACACAGTTCTAATGTGACAGGAAGTTTCATATCAGTGCACACTCTGATGCAGAGTGAAAATCTCATTCTGGAAACTAAGTAGTATGTTTTTAGGTCGTAGACACTATGAGCTACACGTTATACGACTTTCCTATCACATTCCGTGAAGTAGCTCACACCACAGTAAACAACTAACTACTTTGGCAGGTACTGTCTTCAACATGGTTATAGGGGCTGGAGCACTTGCCTAAAGCAACAGATGTTAGTTTCTGCACATTTTATTCTCTGTCCCATTGCTTCAGTGCCAGGGATGGCATACTCAGGGTGTATATGCAGGCAAGAAAAGAAATTCCCGGATCTCCTAGTTAAAAATGCTCTTTTCCCACATGAAAATACACATCTTCCAAGGTAAAAAATACACTTTGTTCATCATAAGTGAAAGTGTACTTTCCTTGGGGATGTAAAAAATAAATCCTTTGAATGGTAAAGATTTTATACATCAACGTGGAAATTCAGAGGTCGAAAAACTCAGCAAAAAAACGTTCTGGAAAGATTTGATCTGCAGCTAAACTTACGCTGCATATTTTCATATTACAGTACACTGCACATTTTTGTAATTATATTAAGAAAGTATAGATTCAAAACAGCACCACAGTTTCAGAAGCATTGAAATGGAACTAAACTGCGGATGCGTGTGAGCCCGTGGGCAACTGCTCAAACTAACTTTATGTAAACAGTTGTGATGTCATGTTGGCAGCAGTTTATTGTTATGAAGTATTCCACAGTCTTCATCCTAACTGCTCTGACACATTTTGCTGTTTATCAGTTCTTACCAGTCAAAATTACAAAAATTTGACTGAAGACTAAAGCAATGAAAAATTCCTAGAATTCTAAATATCCCGGGTTTTTCACAGTTTTCTCCCAGATGAAAAATTTCCCGGGTTTTTCCCAGATTTCCCAGTTGTCCTGGCGCGTATACACCCTACATACCACTCTTGGTCAATGAGAAAGCAGAAGGCAGAGTTGCCCATCTGTCCATGCTCCAGCTTGATATTCTCCAGTTACTACATAAATTACAATGAGGGATGTCAACAATATAAGCAAAAATTAGGCTGTTAATTGCCATAAAGATGACACGTTTAGTTGCAGACAGGCACACCGAAAAGACACTTACACGTTAGCCTTCTGCCACAGCCTGCATCAGAGAAAGAAGCACACTCATATTCGTTCACACAAGCCAGCACACCTCACGCACATGCAACCGCCACTTCCAGCAGCTCAGACTGGCCGGTGTCATCTTTACAGTAGGTAGTCAACTTTACTTTCCCTATATTGTTGATATTCCAACCTGGAGTTTCCACAGTTTGACAATGAGGGATGTTATCTATGAAGGCATTGGCACGAGGTCACATTTACTGTCACAGTGTGGATGCCAACATTGAAGATGTGGGTGGTACCTCAATGTCTGTGACCACTACCAGGCAGTTTCTCAAGGCCCAATCCATAGCACCCTTGGGAGTGGGTGCATTTCGACTTCACTATATCATTCCACAGAGCAAGTAACTGTTGGTGGTGGCTGCTCTAGTTTCCCTTATGTGGCCCAGATGGCAAACACAACCACTGCATCAAGATCTACAGGCCAAGCCTTCTCCAAATTTTTGTAAATTAGGAAGCTTCACGAACTATTGTGTTAGACAATGGCCAGCAATTATGTCATCTGTATTTGAAGAATTCTGCCAGTGAAATGGTATTCAGTGTCTGATCACTGTATCTTTCTACCCGGCATCAGATTCATAGGTGGAATGGTTGGTCAGGACATTTAAAATGCAAATAATGCAGGCAATGACAGCAGGGGAAGAGATGAGTGGTTTCCTAGCTACTTAATGGTCCATGCCTGCAACAGCTGCAGCCTAGCAGAGCTGCTACATGGGTGCAGACACCTTACGTATCTTCCCCTGAGAGTCCAGCACGTTATTGTGGAGGCTCCTAGGTCAGTGAACAATCAGGCTCATTGATTTGCCAACCACAGTCAGATCTGGCTACTTCACTTCATGAACTATATATGCCTGACAATGCTGGCTCCCGCTATTACTCAGTTCCCGGCTGGCATAGCCCACTCTTTCTGACCTCGACTCTGACCCCCCATCATTATGTTCTTCGTCTGGGCCAGCTTGGTTCTCAAACAAAGACCTACCACAAAAAGGCATTGCATCCACAGAATTGGATTGGTTGGATTGTTTGGGGGAAGAGACCAAACAGCGAGGTCATCGGATTAGGGAAGGATGGGGAAGGAAGTCGGCTGTGCCCTTTCAAAGGAACCATTTGCCTGGAGCGATTTAGGGAAATCACAGAAAACCTAAATCAGGATGGCCGGACGCGGGATTGAACCGTCGTCCTCCTGAATGTGAGTCCAGTGTTCCGTGCTTTTCAACATCAGTGGATCTGTAGCCTCTACAAATAAACAAGCATGGAGAGATGGCCTCCAGTTGTGGAAGATAAAAAGCACCATTCTGCCAGCCACCCCTGTTCCCTACATGGACATCATCCAGCACAATGTGTCCATGGCAGGTGCCAAGCATTAACAGCCCTATGTGCAGGTAAAGGGGGAAAGAATATAGTATCCTTACTGGCTAGCAGCAGTGATGCAGAAATGAACTGGGTGGCTAGCATAGATTGTGTAACTACAATACATCGACTTGTACTGATCTTATACCATGGCAGCTATAGTGATCATAAGTGATATGTAGAGGGAGGTACAGCATGCAATTTAAGCATGGTCCTCATCACACAAAGTTGATTTTCTGCAATAGATGTTACTTATTGTTTAATCCCTTATATTGTTTACTACATATGACCATCATATTATTTTAGATTTAGTTCTGGGTCTGTTTGGACTGAACTCACTTTCTCACAATGACTTTGTATTTTTCACATTTTGTTGAATTACAAGGTTCAGATTTTGGTGTTTCACCCACTTTCTTCAAAAGTGTGAAGTCTATATTTAGTGGCAGTTCTGCTGCACTTTAAAATGTGTTGTAACCCTATTTGCAGAGATACAAAAGCTACATGCACCTTCCACGGTGGTGAGACTAATACCATGTTGACATGTGATATTCTGTCTTGGAGTAGCAGACGCTTAATGCAGAATCTTTCATTGTCTCTGGCTGTGATTCTCAAATTGTTTCTGAACTCCTGCACGGCAATGCTCCTTGTACCCAATGATTTCTTAAAGGCCAGGAATCGCTCCAAAGTGACTTCAAGGTATTTCAGAGCTGTGTAATGTTACAGCACAGCACAGCCAATCTGTAAGATTCTTTTTCTTCAAATGTAAAACATATGACTCTGGTGACTCTCGAAGTAGGCGAATTATGACTTTTGGAAGCTTTCATTAATGCTTTTGAAACTGATCCCCTGTTTAGTTATTACACAATCATCCACATAAACTTCCCCAACCACTTTTCTGTCTTCTAACCCTGCTGCTTTGTTTCAGGAGCTCTACAAAGAATTTTAGCTCTTGAGAAGGTTCCTGAGGTCTGTGTAAAATTAGAGTCCTACATTATATTGTCAACCTTCCTGAGTAGGTGATGATGATTGATGGTATCATAATACACTGAAGGGGCAATAAACACTACGATTCTAATCAGCTGTCTTTCATACCCATTTGCCGATGCTGTCAGGTATAGTATTTTTTACTTCAGCACTTCAAGGTGTAATCTCTCCAGCAATTTCTAAAGAAGACAGAAGAGGGAAATTGATCTATGGGCAAAGCAGGAGGGCAGTTGCCTCAGCCCATTTTTTTTTTTTTTTTTAATGTGATTAGTGCTAAGTTTGCTTTAACAGTGGTTGTACAGTGTTTATATCATTCTAGGAAAATAAAACACACTGATCTTGTCAAAAGCTGAGAAATGATTTATTCTTTCACAGCTACTCTGGCTCTGCCACACAGCATCCTGTTGTCTCAATACCCCTCTAGGTGGCCGTGGTGTGGTTGCATCAGCTGCTGTAATCCACCCTCACACAGAGTCGCAAGAAGCACAGCAAGACTGATAAGGAACCCGCCTCTCATATTACTATGGAGGTTGTCCAGTGAATTCTCATTCATGAATTATCAATTTATTACATGGCATGTAATCTGTATCTATATAAGCAATCATTTTCAGTGCACACTGTCAAAAGCAGAGCAACATTATATAACAATGGTATCCCATATGATGTATCATGTTTACAGGTGGCGGTCTAAGACGTAAAAGCAAGACTATGATTTTGAAACTGTCTAGAATACTGCTACAGCCACAGCTATGTGTACACAGAGTTAAGTCTGATTCTGTACTGACAAACATGGAGATCAGAATTGCATTTGCATTGCAATTGTTCACAAACCAAACTTGCATCTTGCCCCATCAAACAGACAGACATATCAGTTCAGTACCAGTTTGAAGAAAGAAACATGTAATGGAAACGGCCTAGTATCTTGTTATTCACTACAACACTAACAAGAGACTCTCCCGTCAGCTCAGGTCCTGGGTGCATTCTTGTTTAGTGTCCTATTTTCCCTAGTTCTGCACTAAATACATGGTAAGCCAACACATTATGACCATTGTCAGCTGCAGGGTTGGATGCCTCCTGCTGGCGTTGGGGCCATATCACACAGTAAGCAAAGTATGTATGCCAAGCAGACATGGATGGGAGATTACCCTAGCAAAGCTATGCACTGTAAATGGAGAAATCCACTGACTTTGACAAAGGGCACATTATTATTACACAGAGGCTATGAACGAGCATCTCAAAAACGCAATCATCTAGGCAAATGGCTGCTCAAAACGTGCATCTTGCCACAGACGCAGGCTGATGGGAGCAATATTATGCTATGGGAGACATTCTGCTGCCCTCGCATAGGACCTGTAACAGTAATCAAGGACACACTAACAGCTGTGGACCACATGTACCCCTTCATGCTTGATGTCTTCCCTGATGTCAATGTCATCTTTCAGCAAAATAACTGTCCATGTCTTGAAGCCAGAACCACACTCAGTGGTTTGAGGAGCATGATAGTGAAATCACCTTAATGTCTTGGCCACCAAATTTGCCTGAAGCAAATCAGATGATTCCCATTTGCATTCAATAGCACCATCACCAGTCACACAAATCAATGGCCAGGTGTTTACAGGAATTAAAAGAGATGTGCATAGATACTTGATGCCACACAGCTCCAGAAATACACCAACGAACTGCAGAATCAGTGTTATGCAGAATTGGTGATATATTGTGCTACAAAGATGGCCTAACAATCTATTGAGGAGGTGGTCATAATGTTTTGGCTCATCAGTGTATAGGGTATTTTGCATGACTGAACGATGTTGTTCATTAATTGCATAGCCTAACGTTTAGTAAAGGATTTAAAGTTCTGTACCTGTTACAGTCTTAGATCTTTGAAGCTAGCAGCTTTGCTCTTGCTCAAGGGAAGGTCTAGCTCTACTGCAATGAATGTGTGGCACAAGTTGTTTCTTTTGTCAGTGCAAAGCCAGATAACTGCTTTCTTTACTATTGCGATGGTGGCAGTTGACTTTCTATTTTGTCAAAGCTGGTGAGTGATTCGTCATTCTTTACTTTGAAATGTAATTTTTTTTGGGAAGCGCTCTTTCTAGGCCATCTTAACAGCTTGCATATTTGCTCTCAACTCTTATTCATGGCCAGTTCTGTCAATAGTTTACCTTTAATAGAATGTTTGTCATAAAGCTTGTAGTACTCTTCCTGCAGGATAGCTCCTTCTGGTGTACTATCTGGAAGACAGTGAGTCCCCTCAGCCACTTTACAGTATTTCACTTGGTCAGGAAAATACTCATATTCTTCCCTGACTGGTCCACTGTGCTGATCTTCTTATCCGACACAGTAGAAAACTTCACCTTCTTAAAAGTGTATATTATCAAAGGTACCTCTTCTGGTTTTATTGCTAGATAAATCTAATAAGAAGTCTGTTCAAAAATTTCTATATCATTTGTAATTTTGCGCCAATGGTGTGTTGGAGCGAAATGTGGTTGGCATCACTGCACATGCCTGTATTTAATGTGTAACTGCCAGAAGTTTCATTGTTGTTATAGTTCAGTGTTGTATTGAGCAGAATGTTGTGTCACACAGTTTGTGAATTTCGAGATGGCAGAGTTAGAGGAGCAATGCGTCTGCATTAAATTTTATGTGGAACTCAAAAAAACCTTTAAAGAGAGACACCAAATGATGTGGGAAGCCTACAGTGATGAGTGCTTAAGCTGAATTCGTTGTTGCGAATGGTTCACATGGTTTCGAAATAGCCAGATGGAAGTTAAAGGTGACCATCATTCAGGACCCTTTGACAGTTACCAATGATGCTTATGTCAGGAATGTCAGTGAAATTGTGCATGCCAATCGAAGACGTGACTGTCCGAGAGATTGCAGGAGAATGTAACACTTCAGTTGGATCATGTCATGAACTCTCGACACAGCATCTTGGAATGCATCGTGTTGCCACCAGGTTTGTTCCACAACTCATGAGTCAAAACAAAAAAAAACCTTCACCACACAATCTGTGAAGAGCTTTTGGATCGTGCAAATGAGAATGAGATGTCCTTTAACAGAATCATAACTGGTGATGAGACATGGGTCTACACTTATGATGTTGAGACCAAGATTCAGTCTTCAAGATGGGTCAGGAAAGGTTCTCCAAGACCAAACAAAGCTCATTAGGTCAAGTCAAATGTCAAAGCCATGCTGGTAGTTTTCTTTGACTTTGAAGAATTAGTTCATCATTAATTCATGCCACAGAGACAAACTGTTAATCAGTAGTACTATCGGCATGTGTTGCAATGCCTTTGAGAAAATGTGAGAAGGAAACGGCCTGAATTGCACCATGATAATGCACCTGCACATTTATCCCTGTTGGCACATGGCCATTGCACAAAAAAATGAAATAATTGTGCTGCCTCTCATCCTTCATACTCTTTCAGACCTGGCCCCTGCGGACTTTTTTTTATTTCCAAAGTTGAAAACCCCACTTAAAGGACAAAGATTTGCAACAACAGATGAGATGAAAGAAAATTCACAGATGGAACTTCACATGATCCAGCAAGAGGCTTACCAAGACTGATACCAGAAGTGGAAAGTGCATTGGGAGTGATGTATCGATTGTGGAGAAGAGTATTTTGAAGGAGAACATGCACAACAATAGAAGGTAAGCATAGAGAAATTTTGTGGAGAAAGTTTCAGAACTTTTTAAGAAGACATCATACACTATCAAGCAATGTCATGTGTTCAATACGAGTGCACATATAAATTATGTTTACTGTTAAACCAGCAGATCTGTCATATATCCACAATGCCACTGAGAATGTAAAAATAGTTTAAAGACTCAAAATGCTAAAGGTTGCTTTTATATATATATAAAGAAACTTCCACATGGGAGAAATATATATTAAAAGTAAAGATTCCAAGACTTACCAAGCGGGAAAGTGCCGGCAGACAGGCACAATGAACAAAACACACAAACACACACACAGAATTACTAGCTTTCACAACCGATGGTTGCTTCTTCAGGAAGGAGAGGGAAAGACGAAAGGATGTGGGTTTTAAGGGAGAGGGTAAGGAGTCATTACAATCCCGGGAGCGGAAAGACTTCTCTTAGGGGGAAGAAAAAGACAGGTGTCATGACAGCTACCACCCATTCCATATCAAACGGTCCCTTCCCTACAGCCTAGGCCTTCGTGGCAAACGAATCTGCTCCAGTCCTGAATCCCTCGACCATTACACCAACAACCTGAAAACAGCTTTCGCATCCCGCAACTACCCTCCCAACCTGGTACAGAAGCAGATAACCAGAGCCACTTCCTCATCCCCTCAAACCCAGAACCTCTCACAGAAGAACCCCAAAAGTGCCCCACTTGTGACAGAATACTTTCCGGGACTGGATCAGACCTTGAATGTGGCTCTCCAGCAGGGATACGACTTCCTAAAATCCTGCCCCGAAATGAGATCCATCCTTCATGAAATCCTCCCCACTCCACCAAAAGTGTCTTTCCGCCGTCCATCTAACCTTCGTAACCTCTTGGTTCATCCCTATAAAATCCCCAAACCACCTTCCCTACCCTCTGACTCCTACCCTTGCAACTGCCCCCAGTGTAAAACCTGTCCTATGCACCCTCCCACCACCACCTACTCCAGTCCTGTAACCCGGAAGGTGTACACGATCAAAGGGAGAGCCACGTGTGAAAGCACCCACGTGATTTACCAACTGACCTGTCTGCACTGTGACGCTTTCTATGTGGGAATGACCAGCAACAAACTGTCCATTCGCATGAATGGACACAGGCAGACAGTGTTTTTTGGTAATGAGGATCACCCTGTGGCTAAACATGCCTTGGTGCACGGCCAGCACATCTTGGCACAGTGTTACACTGTCCGAGTTATCTGGATACTTCCCACCAACACCAACCTATCTGAACTCTGGAGATGGGAACTCGCCCTTCAGTATATCCTCTCTTCTCAATATCCGCCAGGCCTCAACCTCCGCTAATTTCAAGTTGCCGCCACTCATACCTCACCTGTCTTTCAACAACTTCTTTGCCTCTGTACTTCCGCCTCGACTGACATCTCTGCCCTTATTCTTTGCCTTTAAATATGTCTGCTTGTGTTTGTGTATGTGCGGATGGATATGTGTGTGTGTGTGTGTGTGTGTGTGTGTGTGTGTGTGTGTGTGTGTGCGCGCGAATGTACACCTGTCCTTTTTTCCCCCTAAGGGAAGTCTTTCCGCTCCCGGGATTGGAATGACTCCTTACCCTCTCCCTTAAAACCCACATCCTTTCGTCTTTCCCTCTCCTTCCCTCTTTCCTGAAGAAGCAACCATCAGTTGCGAAAGCTAGTAATTCTGTGTGTGTGTTTGTGTGTTCTGTTCATTGTGCCTGTCTGCCGGCACTTTCCCGCTTGGTAAGTCTTGGAATCTTTGTTTTTAATATAGAAACTTCCACATGGGAAAAATATATTAAAAACAAAGATTCCAAGACTTACCAAGCGGGAAAGCGCCGGTAGATAGGCACCTAAGGTAAGTCTTTCCGCTCCCGGGATTGGAATGACTCCTTACCCTATCCCTTAAAACCCACATCCTTTCATCTTTCCTTTTCCATATAATGAGTAATACTGTATCAAACTCTAACTAACATTCTATATGTCACTTGTCTGATGGCATTCTGGGTTCTTAAGCCTAGAGGCAGTCAAATGGACACAGGAAAACAGTCTGCAAGCCACTGTGGATTGAAGGTGCATTAACTATGGCTCCACACAGATCCCTGGACACACATATTCTTATAATGTCAATGTATCTGGCATTTTCTTATGTACCAAAAAATCTCAGTTGGTATCAAAATACCTTTTTAAATACATCATAAAATCACAGTGACACACATTTGTTAATGAAAATAGAACCCATACTTACGAGTTGAAATTTAATGATAATGAGTTTAATGCAGGAAACATATATTAGTTGATGACAAGAGAGGATTCTATATTGCGCAGGGAACATCCATTCAACTTGAATAAGAAATGATGGATCTGCCCTTGAAAGTAAGGGGCTATGTTCACATATTAATTTAAATCTCGGTAGTGATAAAATTTTATGAGATGGGTCCTCACAATTGGCACCATGGTGACAGGACAGTCATGAAGAAAACAGAATATGAAACGAATGAGGCACAAAGAAAAAATTTGTCAAATATTCAAAGGAAACTGTTGAAATTTGTAGTGATTTTGAAGAAAATGTGTACTGGTAAAGAAAGGATCTACTGCGGTTTATGTTTTAAGGGCTGAAGAAGGAAAATTAAAAAAAGATTTCAGAAGTAATAAAACTGTTGTTTGGCAGGAAGATTGTGATTTTGTCTGCAGTCACAAGTCTCCATAGTGAGCCAAATGTAACGCCATCTGCTGCCAAGTCTGTCTCAGTTTGCCGTTATCCAGCTCGCCTCTGCATGAGGACTCCACAATGCTACTACTCAACAGTTTACTCTTTAGTGCCACAGATCATGAACTTGCTGTTTCAACCACTTTTGCCTACATGGAACTTTTGTTATAAAATACACAGTGCATCCAATAAATAATGAGACTGATTTTTTTCCAGGAACATTTTTAAGAAACATGCCGAATGTGGTTACCTTTTCACCTGCAAGATTGTACTGTTCAATTGTGTCAAAGACTTGACCAATTTGTACACAGCTACAAGGAAAGTAATGCTGGGCAAGAAGCAACAGTCGAATATTGTGTCACAGATCAAAGAGCTGTGATAAAATTTTACCATAAATTACAAAAAGCGGCATCAGGACATGCAAAGTGTTTACAGAGATGATTGTCTTAGTCGGCACAAGTGTTCCACTAGTTTTCAGCATTTAAGAATGGAAGAGAATCCCTAGAAGATGAATGACAAGTTGGACATCCTGTGTCTGTTCAGGTGCATGAAAATGTCAAAAAAGCCAAGAAAACTGTTCCCAGCGATAGACGAATCGCCACCAGAATGCTTGCATGAAACTGGGTGTCAGTAAGGAAATGGTCAGGTCCATTTCAGAGAAAGATTTGCATAAGAAAAAGATCTGTTCCTGTTTGTGCCACAGTCATTGGCAGAAGAGCAGAGAAAGCATCAAGCTGCATGCTGCATTAGTTTCATCACAACAGTTGATGAAGATTCCAATCTGTTGAAACAAATTATAACTGGGGATGAAAGTCGATGTTTTCAGTTTGATCCAAAGACAAAAGTCAGACTATGGAATGACATGGAACATTGTCACCAAGGCAGAAGAAATTCGGGTTCTAGCAATCATACAGCAATACAATGGTGACTGTTTCTTTCAATGCTTCAGCAGTGATACATCATGAATTTCTCCCTGAGGACACAACAGTGACTGGATAGTACTACTTATGTCATGCCAACATCTCTTTGTTCCTATGTGTTATGCCAAGATGCATCTTTTCCAAAGTAAGAGCAATGCACTGCTTCATTGCTCACTGCCTATAAAACAGTATGTAGCATCAAAACAAACCTGTGTACTTGGATATCCACTCTACAACTGATTTTCCACCTACAGATTTTTTCTATTTCTGAAAATTAAATGTGTTTCAAACAGGGAACTTTTCAGTGATATTAAGGATATCCAACACGTGATAAACAGTCTGAAAGAGGTTCGCAATCAAGACTTCCAGCATTCATTCAACAACTTGTACGATCAATGTATCTGTTGTGTGGAGTTGCAAGGGGATTATTTTGAATATATGTAACTGTGAAATTAAAATAAAGTTATAAAATGTATTCACAAATTCCGAATAAGTTTTACAACTGCTGTACAATTCACTAGAAACATGTGAAAATATGTGCTGGACTGCAAGTCAAACCTGGATTTCCCACTGGTCATGGGCAGTCACCTAAACCCTTTGAGTCCTACCAATATGAAAAAGAACGTAATTTGAAAAATTTTCACATAATTAATCTTTATCATCATAGTAAGCCTTGAAGACAAGAAGAAATTGGCAAAAAAATGAAAAAATCAATTGCTTTAAGGAGGTGGTTCCACTTTAGAATAAAACTGTACAATTTTGAACAAAATTAATCATTATTATCTTTGTAAGCACCCATTGTTTTAAGGAAGTGGTTTCATTCTGGAACCATTGGGACATACTATTTCAACCAATCATCATGTTATGTGAGACATTTGAAACCAAATTCACATTTTTCCTTGATAAAATCTTACATCTCAAAACTTCCATGAGTTTACAATGCCTAAAACAAGTTATATTTGTAAATAATGAGCAAAAATGTGTCTAAAATTCGAACAACATATTGTCTCAGTGGTTTCATTTTGATAATACTTCATCACTATGACACTCTGCCTTGCAATAGCCTCTGTGGTTTCATGCGAAAGGCAGTGGTACTTAAAAAAATAGTAATACTAATAATAATGAAAAAATTGTGGTTTGAGGCAAAAACCATTGATATGCAAAGGGTTAACTACTTCAGCTACCTGAGAGCGCCTCCAGGACCGTCCCAAACTTCCATACATTCTGGTGACTGCATCTCATAGTGCTACAATTCACAATTTAATATGGCTGTCAACTGACAGCAGCATCTGTTCCTTCAGACATACCAGCATGTCTGAAGGAACACTGCACAAACTAAACAGACACTATCAAATACAGACACTGCACTACCATAAAGCAAAGCTCTTAGATGGATGTAATGCTAGATGTCTTTTACGTTGTTTTCTACAGAACATTTATTCATGTTCAATAAATGTTGTTGCCAAAAGTGAGCATTACAACAGAATTGATAATTTTAATGACAAATGATACATATGGAAATTTTGAATAGTTCACAAGAGAAGATTTGTTTTCATGGTCTTCAGTCCAAGGGGTGGTTTAATGCAGCTTTCCAAACTACTCTGTCCCACGCAAGCCTCTTCATCTTCGAATAACTACTGCAACCACCATATATATACTCATCTATTGGACTCTGACTGCAATTTTTACATTCCAGACTTCCTTTCAATTCTAAATTGACAATTCCTTGATGCCTCAGAACGTGTCCTATCAACCGATCCCCTCTTTTAATCGAGTTACGCACAAATTTCTTTTCTCCCCTTTTCTATTCAGTATGTCTTCATAAGTCATGTGGTTTAGCCATCTAATCTTCAGCAATCTTCTGTAGTGCTGCATTTCAAAAGCTTCTATTCTCTTCTTGTCTCAACTGCTTATCATCCACTTTTCACTTCTGTAAGAGGTTACACTTCAGGCAAATGCCTCCAGAAGAGACTTCTTAACACTTAAATTTATATTGAAGAATTCTCTCTTCTTCAGAAATGTTTTTCTAGTCATTCCCAGCCAACATTTTATATCCTCTCTATTTCGAACATCATTAGTTCGTTTACCGCCCAAAATAGTAAAACTCCACAACTACTTTTAGTGCCTCATTTCCTAAAATAATTTCCTCAGATTCATCTGATTTAATTCAATTGCATACCATAACTCTTGTTTTGCTTTCGTTTATGTTCATCTTATATCCTCCTTATAAGATGAACATAAACGAAAGCCCATGAACCATGGACCTTGCCGTTGGTGGGGAGGCTTGCGTGCCTCAGCGATACAGATGGCCGTACCGTAGGTGCAACCACAACGGAGGGGTATCTGTTGAGAGGCCAGACAAACGTGTGGTTCCTGAAGAGGGGCAGCAGCCTTTTCAGTAGTTGCAGGGGCAACAGTCTGGATGATTGACTGATCTGGCCTTGCAACATTAACCAAAACGGCCTTGCTGTGCTGGTACTGCGAACGGCTGAAAGCAAGGGGAAACTACAGCCGTAATTTTTCCCGAGGACATGCAGCTTTACTGTATGATTAATTGATGATGGCATCCTCTTGGGTAAAATATTCCGGAGGTAAAATAGTCCCCCATTCGGATCTCTGGGCGGGGACTACTCAGGAAGATGTCGTTATCAGGAGAAAGAAAACTGCCGTTCTACGGATCGGAGCGTGGAATGTCAGATCCCTTAATCGGGCAGGTAGGTTAGAAAATTTAAAAAGGGAAATGGATAGGTTAAAGTTAGATATAGTGGGAATTAGTGAAGTTCGGTGGCAGGAGGAACAAGACTTCTGGTCAGGTGACTACAGGGTTATAAACACAAAATCAAATAGGGGTAATGCAGGAGTAGGTTTAATAATGAATAGGAAAATAGGAATGCGGGTAAGCTACTACGAACAGCATAGTGAACACATTATTGTGGCCAAGATAGATACGAAGCCCACACCTACTACAGTAGTACAAGTTTATATGCCAACTAGCTCTGCAGATGATGAAGAAATTGAAGAAATGTACGATGAAATAAAAGAAATCATTCAGATAGTGAAGGGAGGCGAAAATTTAATAGTAATGGGTGACTGGAATTCGAGTGTAGGAAAAGGGAGAGAAGGAAACATAGTAGGTGAATATGGACTGGGGCTAAGAAATGAAAGAGGAAGCCGCCTAGTAGAATTTTGCACAGAGCACAACTTAATCATAGCTAACACTTGGTTTAAGAATCATGAAAGAAGGTTGTATATGTGGAAGAATCCTGGAGATACTAAAAGGTATCAGATAGATTATATAATGGTAAGACAGAGATTTAGGAACCAGGATTTAAGTTGTAAGACATTTCCAGGGGCAGATGTGGACTCTGACCACAATCTATTGGTTATGACCTGTAGAGTAAAACTGAAGAAACTGCAAAAATGTGGGAAATTAAGGAGATGGGACCTGGATAAACTGAAAGAACCAGAGGTTGTACAGAGTTTCAGAAAGAGCATAAGGGAACAATTGACAGGAATAGGGGAAAGAAATACAGTAGAAGAAGAATGGGTAGCTCTGAGGGATGTAGTAGTGAAGGCAGCAGAGGATAAAGTAGGTACAAAGACGAGGGCTGCTAGAAATCCTTGGGTAACAGAAGAAATATTGAATTTAATTGGTGAAAGGAGAAAATATAAAAATGCAGTAAATGAAGCAGGCAAAAAGGAATACAAACGTCTCAAAAATGAGATCGACAGGAAGTGCAAAATGGCTAAACAGGGATGGCTAGAGGACAAATGTAAGGATGTAGAAGCTTATCTCACTAGGGGTAAGATAGATACTGCCTACAGGAAAATTAAAGAGACCTTTGGAGAGAAGAGAACCACGTGTATGAATATCAAGAGCTCAGATGGCAGCCCAGTTCTAAGCAAAGAAGGGAAGGCAGAAAGGTGGAAGGAGTATATAGAAGGTTTATACAAGAGCGATGTACTTGAGGACAATATTATGGAAATAGAAGAGGATGTAGATGAAGACGAAATGGGAGATACGATACTGCGTGAAGAGTTTGACAGAGCACTGAAAGACCTGAGTCGAAACAAGGCCCCCGGAGTAGACAACATTCCATTAGAACTACTGACGGCCTTGGGAGAGCCAGTCATGACAAAACTCTACCAGCTGGTGAGCAAGATGTATGAGACAGGCGAAATACCCTCAGACTTCAAGAAGAATATAATAATTCCAATCCCAAAGAAAGCAGGTGCTGACAGATGTGAAAATTACCGAACTATCAGTTTAATAAGCCACAGCTGCAAAATACTAACGCGAATTCTTTACAGGCGAATGGAAAAACTGGTAGATGCAGACCTCGGGGAGGATCAGTTTGGATTCCGTCGAAATGTTGGAACACGAGAGGCAATACTGACCTTACGACTTATCTTAGAAGAAAGATTAAGAAAAGGCAAACCTACGTTTCTAGCATTTGTAGACTTAGAGAAAGCTTTTGACAATGTTGACTGGAATACTCTTTTTCAAATTCTAAAGGTGGCAGGGGTAAAATACAGGGAGCAAAAGGCTATTTATAATTTGTACAGAAACCAGATGGCAGTAATAAGAGTCGAGGGGCATGAAAGGGAAGCGGTGGTTGGGAAAGGAGTGAGACAGGGTTGTAGCCTCTCCCCGATGTTATTCAATCTGTATATTGAGCAAGCAGTAAAGGAAAGAAAAGAAAAATTTGGAGTAGGTATTAAAATTCATGGAGACGAAGTAAAAACTTTGAGGTTCGCCGATGACATTGTAATTCTGTCAGAGACGGCAAAGGACTTGGAAGAGCAGTTGAACGGAATGGACAGTGTCTTGAAAGGAGGATATAAGATGAACATTAACAAAAGCAAAACGAGGATAATGGAATGTAGTCAAATTAAATCGGGTGATGCTGAGGGAATTAGATTAGGAAATGAGACACTTAAAGTAGTAAAGGAGTTTTGCTATTTAGGAAGTAAAATAACTGATGATGGTCGAAGTAGAGAGGATATAAAATGTAGACTGGCAATGGCAAGGAAAGCGTTTCTGAAGAAGAGAAATTTGTTAACATCGAATATAGATTTATGTATCAGGAAGTCGTTTCTGAAAGTATTTGTTTGGAGTGTAGCCATGTATGGAAGTGAAACATGGACGATAACTAGTTTGGACAAGAAGAGAATAGAAACTTTCGAAATGTGGTGCTACAGAAGAATACTGAAGATAAGGTGGATAGATCACGTAACTAATGAGGAGGTATTGAATAGGATTGGGGAGAAGAGAAGTTTGTGGCACAACTTGACTAGAAGAAGGGATCGGTTGGTAGGACATGTTTTGAGGCAACAAGGGATCACAAATTTAGCATTGGAGGGCAGCGTGGAGGGTAAAAATCGTAGAGGGAGACCGAGAGATGAGTACACTAAGCAGATTCAGAAGGATGTAGGTTGCAGTAGGTACTGGGAGATGAAGCAGCTTGCACAGGATAGAGTAGCATGGAGAGCTGCATCAAACCAGTCTCAGGACTGAAGACAATAACAACAACAACATATCCTCCTTCCAAGCCATTATTCATTCTATTCAACTGCACTTTCAAATCTTTTGTAGCCTCTCATAGAATCATAATGTCATCAGTAAAACTCAAAGTTATTATTTCTTCTTCTTGAACTTTAACTCCATCTCTGAATTTTGCTTCGGCTTCCTTCACTACTTGCTCAATGTACAAATTGAATAACATTGGGGATAGGCTGCAGGTCTGTCTTGCTCCCTTCTCTAGCACTTCTTTCCTTTCATGTCCTCTGATTTTTATAACTGCCATCCGGTTTCTGCTCAAGTTGTGTATAAACTGTTGCTCCCCATGATTATGCCTGCTACCTTCAGAATTTCAGTGAACTTATGCCAGTCAACATTGTCAGAAGCATTCTCTCTGTATAAAAAAAGCTATAAATATAGCTTTGCACTTCATTAACTTATATTCTAAGATAAGTCATACAGTCAGTATTGCCTTGCACGTTACAACGTATATCTGATATAATTTTGTACAGTTATGTTGGTCACCAAGTTGAAAATTCATAGTGGTAGTTATTATGATTACTGCATGCACATTTTGCAGAAACAGAAGGAATGGCTATCAAAATACAGAGAAGAATGATAAAGAACATCTGTACATGAATTGAAGTAAAATTAACAGATTTTAAAAGTTGAAACTGCTTGGTAACATGAGCTGGAATATCATATGAGAGAAGTTGTTATACTTTGAAGATGTGAGTGTGGGTTTACTACTTGCCTTGCTGGATACGAATTATGGCTCTCAAAGTCTGGCTACTTAGCACAGAGAGTGTATACCTTCTACATAAGAGTGTGTGCATTCAGAGTTGCAAGCTATGGCATCTTAAAGATAAAATCAGTGTGAACTATTAGAGAGTGTGTTTTGAGGCACACTGCAACAAGTGGGACCATCACTGCATACTCACTGCTTCCAGGTAGACCTCAACCACTACAGCATGTTTCAGGATAATGATGAGCAATTACTAACTGATAGTCTGGTTTTACCTCTCTACTGCATTGGTATGCATTTTGTGACAGATCATTGCACCTGCTTTTAATATCGCAGTAAGCACAAAGATTATCACCATGGCTAAAAGACAGATTATGAGTTTTGACTGAAGAGGGTACAATCCTCTGCTTTGTATTCTTGTGAGTAATGCCAGGCGTGAGTGTGGCTGTTTCAGAGCTTTTATAACAATGGAAACTGAAATGATTTCCCCTCGGAACATTATATGTATTCAGATGATTCAGTAGTCATTCTTTTATAATGGAATGAATTATTTTTGAGAATGATGACAGCAGAAAAATAAACCTGCAGTTTTCTTCCTATTCTGTGTTACCTTTCTTTAGAAGAGGCACAACTCTTGCCTAGTTTAGATAGTCTGGACACTGAACTGAGCTGAAAGAGTCAGTTATTATATCAGTTAAGGAAATTCACTTGCGTAGCTGATTACAGAAAAGGGCCAGAAAAGGGCCATACAGATAACAACAAAAGTATTAATTCAGCTCATTGAAAGGACTGTTCAAAAACTTGGGAATGTTAGCTACGTCATGTGACTACATGTAACAATCAGTTATGCACAACAAGGAAAAAACCCTTGATAATTACTGCATAAACAGTTGTGTCCAAACACATGGAACAAGATCTAGACTGAACTTATATTTATGAAGAAAGACTTAACATTAAACTCAAAATAGCACTTTTCACCAAGGAATAAAACTGGACAAGAAATTGCCTACGGAGGTTAAAGAGATTACTAAAGCTAACTCATTTAAAAAGACAGTTTAAAAGTACCTATTACACTATACACTCTATATATATGGAAAGCTTACTTAAATAACACAGATTATGGATTTGGTTAAAAAAAGTAAAATAAGTAAATAACAATAAATCATTTATGTCACTTCACAGTACATCTCCTTACAATAACGTTCACTCCTCCTTCCCAGAAAACCTTATACTAATGTTCTGCAATGGCCATCTTATTCTCTTTCTGAAATAGTGTCTCGCTCATTAAGCGGATATGCTGACTAAATTTCTGAGGCAACTTACAGTGAAAACTCCGTAACACAAAATGAAAAGCAAACATCAATGTCGTTGTCCTCATGTCAGCTGACAGTGTATGCAGTGAGTGGTATTGAGAAATGAATTAGCATTTTAGCACTAGATTTTTACATTATCAAATAACTTCTTTTTAAGTATCAGTAAGCACAACAGTACTGTGCAGTAACACTAAACTGAATAAGGTTACAAACTTGTAAACAGACTGGTAGTGTTTTTGGGCAGGTGGAAGCTCTAATCCCTATTTGACCATTCTGATTTGCATTTCCTGTGGCTTATCTACATTACTTCAGGTAAATGCTGAGATGATTCCTGCTATAAGACCAGAGGATACTACCTGTCCCGTTCTTGTCAAATTATACCCGAAAGTGCATGAGTACCTGCGTATAGGCTATGGATTATGTTTTTATGCTTAAACTGTAGTAACAAAAAAATGCTCAATATCCTTGTAAAGATGATGTACACATGAACAAAATACTACTACTACTACTACTACTACTACTACTAGTAGTAGTAGTAGTGGAATGTACTATTTTCTAACATAATATTCCATTGAGGGTAGTAACATGACTGTACTGTGTAAATTTTTCAAAAGTTTTGTCTATTTTTGGGAATTTTTGATGTAGTTTCTCTGTAGTACTGGAAAAACATTCTCTCTTGGAGCTTGTTAGTTTATAAGGGTTATTTATTCACATACTAATGCCTCAATGTGTGGATGGTGACTGCTTTTGTTCAAAAATAAAGCTTTTTACATTACCAAATAACTTCTTTTCAAGCATAAATAAGCACATCAGTATTTTACAGTAAGCCTAAACTGAATAAGGTGTACCCTTGTTAACAGACTGATATTGTTCTCGGGTAGGTGGAAGCTCTAATCCCTATTTGACCACTCTAAACCAAAATCTGTATGCAGAACCCCTCCTTCTACACTAACGTGAAGCAACCAATAAATGAATTACAAAATTATAAACACAATTAGCATCAAGGAGCATTACTATTAAATGATAATGAGAAGGATTCATGGCTACTCACTGTAAAGACGACACATTCAGCTGCAGACAGGCACAATGAAAAGACTGTTACACACTGAGCTTTCTGCTAAAGCCTTCTTCACAAAAGAAAGGAAAACACACACATTTACATAAGTCGGCATATCACATGCACACTTGACTGCTATCTCTGGCTACACTGCAACTGTTGTTATGTACAAAAGCTGCAATCCTGAGCGGGGAAGGGAAGGGGGCGGGACAGCAGGGTACATGTGGGAAGAGAGAAGAGCACTGTTTGGCAGAGTTTGCAGGGACTAGAAGGCGGCTGGATAAGCCTGCCACGCACAGCATTGGGAGGCTGTGAGAGAGTTGAGCAGTACACAATAGTTGCAGTCCAGCGGTATAGCGATCATGTGTGCCTGATGTGTTCCCGCTTGTTTGAATGTGTGTTGCTCCCTTCTTTTCTGAAGAATGCTTTGCCCAAAAGCTCAATGTGGGGCAGTCTACCATTTTCATAATAGTTGATATTCTAAACTGAACTTTCCATAGTTTGTTTTTACTATTAAATAAGATTCGGTATGCAAACTGTTATAATACTCTCTGTTGGACTGTTGTTTTGTATTAAAGTGAGAATATGTAGTAGTCAACCACACACAGGACATTGAAAAAAAGAATTTGTTTATTTACAAACACTATCTAACATCAGTGAATCAACATTTAAAGCAAAAGGCAGTTTTCTTGCTGGCAAGGTGGATTCATCACAGAACTTTTTGGAAGGCATGCCATGGTCTCTGAAACTGAGAACATTTTTTAAAGTTATTCACAAGGATCAGTTACAAAAACATTGTTACAATGAATTCATATTTTCTAGCTTTGCAATATGAATGTACTGCACTACAGATAGCATACTCCAGACACACTTAATGAGTTTTGTAACAGAATATTATTGCATGATATTTTAAATTTGGAGCATAAATAATACTATTTTGGCAAACCAAGTAATTTAGATATTTATATTTTCTACAACTAAGCAAGTCTCTAATATGTTCTGTGATTGAAAAATATTTTACAAACCAAAAGTGGTGAAGCTAATTTTTTGTGATGCATCAGCAAAGTATGTCAATAATTATGAAGCAGAATTGTACATTGAATAAACAAATAAATGTTCCAGTATTTGCAAAACATTCACAAAGCTACAGTATGACACTGTCATAACCGGTGGTGTAAAATGCATGTAGTTTACAATGCTAGTACATGAGTTTATGGAACAGTAGAGGTATTTTGGTATTTGCTAAGTAGTTAAACTAATGATAGTTGAAATATAGAGAAAATAAAATCTAGATTGGAAGAGGCAAGGAAAGCATTTGTGAAAAACAGAAATTTGCTAGCATCGAATACAAATTTAGTTTTTTTTCCTTCATAGCAGGTAGCACAGCAAAAACCTTAAATTATTAAATCAACAAGTTCTACATACTTGAAAATAAATGCACAATAAAATACACATGAATTTGTTAAACAAATCAAATACATGTATTCCTGATAACAGTACACTGGTTTCGTTTGACATCACTAATCTCTACACTTACAGCCCTCTCTCCCATCCCTCCAATCCACACAAATGAATATACAGTCACAGTATTTGAAATTATTATTCCAAGTTTAGCTTTATTCTTTGATCAATATAATACCTGTGTAAATGTTAAACTGTCAAACTAACAAGGCAGCATTTGTGGACTAAAACAAATAAAAAACATGCTGACACTTCAATATGTAAGGTATAGTTTTCTATTGCAAATAAATGTATTTAAAATATATTTCACATCATGATATTTGTGGAGGTAATGTCATGTACTCTAGAGGGTCTTTCTAAATGACGGACCCATTTTCAAAACTTCGTACTTATTCAAGTACAAATCCAAAATGTACAAGCTTCATACCAATGAAAAAAGGCAATTTCAAAGTTTTTTCATACTGTTTGATATCAATTTAATAACATGGATAATTTGTAATCAATTAATGTTTAATAATTATTTAATAATTAGAAATGTGATAACTGTTATAAATGTTCAATGTGGCCATCGTTTGCTGCACGGAAAACATTGCCGCGATAGCCAAACTTGTCTCACACAGGTGAAAGCGTATCTACAGACATGCCAGAAGGCTACAGAAAAGAGAAGGGAGAATGAGCAGAAAAGGGAATATTTTATCAACATCATAAAGGAGACAAATCACATCCTAAGAGCAGAGAAGAGAATATATCTAACCAGTTTGCTAGAACATGTTGAGGCAGGCAGAGAGGCAAAACAAGAACTCAAGGCAATTCTTCCAATACGTAAAAAATCGAAGACTTGGATTTCAGAGCCCAACTTTTTTCATTATAGATAAGAATGGCAACTTGATAAATGACAAGGAAAGAATTGTAGAAAGATGGAAAGAATACTTCTCAGAACTGTTGGATTGCCCAGACCAAGATGAGATATTACCTGCAAACACTATGGAGGAAAGGAAAGATTAAGAAGAATGGGAAGTTAGTGAAGAAGATGTGAAAATCCTAATCAAAGAACTCAGAAACAACAAAGCCCCAGGGGAGGACGGAATAACATCAGAATTAATCAAGGAGGGAGGTGAGAGCTTACAGTTATAGATATATAAACTGATCCAGTTGATATGGGAGAAGGAGACACTGCCAGAAGAATGGAAATTGGCTATAATATGCCCAATATACAATAAGGGAAGGAAAATGGAATGCGGTAACTACAGAGGAATCAGCTTGTTGAATGTAACTTACAAGGTGCTGTGCATCATTATCCTCAGAAAATTGCAACCACTCATAGAGAAGAACATACAGGGGTACCAAGCTGACTTTCAACCAAACCGATCGACAATAGATCACATTTTCACACTAAGACAATTGTTTGAAAAACTTTGGGAATATGATAAAGATATCTACAGCCTGTCCATCGATTTTCAACATGTGTATGACAGCATCCACAGAAATAGCTTATACAATGCAATGCGGGACTTGAGAATCCCTGAGAAGCTAGTGAGAATGGTGCAAGCTTGTATGGTAGGGTCAAAGACAGCAGTACATTTCCGAGGAGCCACATCAGAAACATTCGAGATTGAGACAGGCCTCAGACAAGGGGATGCTCTCTCATGTGTTCTGTTCAATGTCATCTTAGAGAAAGTAATAAAAGAGTGTAGGCAACAAGAATCAGCTGGAGTAGAGATGGACGGTAACTTCAACTGTCTTGCGTATGCAAATGGCATAGTACTATTAAGTGAATCAAAGCACGAGTTGAAAGAAATGTACCAAAAAATGGACAATGATGCACAGAAGGTAGGGCTCAAAGTGAATCGAGGCAAAACAGAGTTGATGCAATTAGGAAGAGCAGATAGAATTTCTTGAGATAGATGGCAAGAGGTTCAAGAGAGAAGACCAGTTCAAATACTTGGGATTGTGGTTTACCACGCACAACAACATAAAAATGGACATCAAGGAAAGAATAACAGTGGGAACAAAATGCATGCAAACCCTCAGAGAGACGCTTGGTTCTAAATCGATCTCAGTGAACACGAAGACGAAAATCTATAACACAGTGATATGCCCAGCAGTAATGTACAGTTCAGAAACATGGGGCATGACTAAGCGAGAAAGGGAAAAACTATTAATATTTGAAAGACGAGCAATGAGGAAGATATGGGGACCAGTTTTAGATAACGGAGAATGGAGGAGGAGGAAAAACGAGGAAATCTACCTTGTGATGGACAACCAACTATCCTACAGAAGATAAAGAGCAAAAGAATACAATGGGTGGTCCATGTAGCCCCTATGCCAGCTGGAAGACAGGGAAAGATGGCACTAGCGGGGAAACCAAAAACCAAACGCCCCATTGGACAACCAAGGCAGCGCTGGATGGACGACCTGGCGAAGGAACTAGCAGCCCTGGGAATTGAAAACACCTGGTCTGGTGGAAACGGGCACAAAACAGGAAGGAATGGAGGCAGTTTGTGGAAGCAGCACATGGTCTGCAGGGCCTGTGATCGCTGAATATCTATCTGTCTATCTAAAATCCAAAGACCCAAAGTTAAACTTTTGACAAACATACATAGTTTAGTATAAAACCATTGAACAGAAGTTTCTGTAGAGTTATATTAAATACTTGCTGTTGACCTGACATTACCAGGTATGTAGAGTTATATTAAGTTCTACATGTGTACTTGGCATTGCCCAGGTATGTATTTGTTCCAGTCTTCTGTTAATAATTTCCTCCTTCCTCTCTCTCCATCTCCCCCTGCCCTTCTCTCTGTATATCTGCTCCTCTCCCCTCTTTCTGTCAATCACCTGCTTCCCTCTTCAATGTCCATCTCCTCCTCCCTCCCTCCAAGTTATCTCCTCACTCTCTCTACGTTAATCTCCTAATCCCTCTCTCTGCCCATCTCCTCCTCCTCTCTCTGTCCATCTCCTCCTACCAACCTTCTCCCTCAATCACCAAGTTACCACCACATTAGCAGGGTCATGGTTCTAATCCCACACTATTTCTTTCCAGATAGTACATAATATGTGTACCAACTGGAACAGAAATCAGTCCAAGGGTTTAGGAGGAGCCTTTCAGCTGCCGCTTTGCTAGAGTACAAACACATCACATGTATTTAATGTTGTTGTTGTTGTTGTTGTTGTTGTTGTTGTTGTGGTCTTCAGTCCTGAGACTGGTTTGATGCTGCTCTCCATGCTACTCTATCTTGTGCAAGCTTCTTCATCTCCCAGTACCTACTGCAACCTACATCCTTCTGAAACTGCTTAGTGTCGTCATCTCTTGGTCTCCCTCTACGATTTTTACCCTCCACGCTGCCCTCCAATACTAAATTGGTGATCCCTTGATGCCTCAGAACATGTCCTACCAACTGATCCCTTCTTCTGGTCAAGTTGTGCCACAAACTTCTCATCTCCCTAATCCTGTACAATATTTCTTCATTAGTTATGTGATCTACCCATCTAATCTTCAGCATTCTTCTGTAGCACCACATTTCGAAAGCTTCTATTCTCTTCTTGTCTAAACTATTTATCATCCATCTTTCACTTCCATACATGGCTACACTCCATACAAATACTTTCAGATACGACTTCCTAACATTTATATCTATACTCGATGTTAACAAATTTTTCTTCTTCAGAAACGCTTTCCTTGCCATTGACAGTCTACATTTTATATCCTCTCTACTTTGACCATCATCAGTTATTTTGCTCCCCAAATAGCAAAACTCTATTACTACTGTGTCTCATTTCCTAATCTAATTCCCTCAGCATCACCCAACTTAATTCAACTACATTCCCATTATCCTCGTTTTGCTTTTGTTGATGTTCATCTTATATACTCCTTTCAAGACACTGTCCATTCCATTCAACTGCTCTTCCAAGTCCTTTGCTGTCTCTGACAGAATTACAATGTCATCGGCGAACCTCAAAGTTTTTATTTCTTCTCCCTGGATTTTAATACCTACTCCAAATTTTACTTTTGTTTCCTTCACTGCTTGCTCAATATACAGATTGAATAACATTGGGGAGAGACTACAACCCTGTCTCACTCCCTTCCCAACCACTGCTTCCCTTTCATGTCCCTCGACTCTTATAACTGCCATCTGGTTTCTGTACAAATTGTAAATAGCCTTTCGCTCCCTGTATTTTACCCCTGCTACCTTTAGAATTTGAAAGAGAGTATTCCAATCAACATTGTCAAAAACTTTCTCTAAGTCTACAAATGCTAGAAACGTAGGTTTGCCCTTCCTTAATCTAGCTTCTACGGTAAGTTGTAGGGACAGTATTGCCTCACGTGTTCCAACATTTCTACGGAATCCAAACTGATCTTCCCCGAGGTCGGCTTCTACTAGTTTTTCCATTCGTCTGTAAAGAATTCGCGTTAGTATTTTGCAGCTGTGACTTATTAAACTGATAGTTCGGTAATTTTCACATCTGTCAACAGCTGCTTTCTTTGGGATTGGAATTATTATATTCTTTTTGAAGTCTGAGGGTATTTCGCCTGTCTCTTACATCTTGCTCACCAGATGGAAGAGTTTTGTCAGGAGTGGCTCTCCCAAGGCCGTCAGTAGTTCCAATGGAATGTTGTCTACTCCGGGGGCCTTGTTTCGACTCAGGTCTTTCAGTGCTCTGTCAAACTCTTCATGCAGTATCATATCTCCCATTTCATCTTCATCTACATCCTCTTCCATTTCCATAATATTGTCCTCAAGTACATCGCCCTTGTATAGACCCTCTATATACTCATTCTGCCTTTCTGCTTTCCCTTCTTTGCTTAGAACTGGGTTTCCATCTGAGCCCTTGATGTTCATACAAGTGGTTCTCTTATCTCCAAAACTCTCTTTAATTTTCCTGTAGGCAGTATTTACCTTACCCCTAGTGAGATAAGCCTCTACATCCTTACAATTGTCCTCTAGCCATCCCTGCTTAGCCATTTTGCACTTCCTGTCGATCTCATTTTTGAGATGTCTGTATTCCTTTTTGCCTGCTTCATTTACTGCATTTTTATATTTTCTCCTTTCACCAATTAAATTCAATATTTCTTCTGTTACCCAAGGATTTCTACTAGCCCTCGTCATTTTACCTACTTGATCCTCTGCTGCCTTCACTACTTCATCCCTCAAAGCTACCCATTCTTCTTCCACCATATTTCTTTCCCCCAATCCTGTCAATTGCTCCCTTATGCTCTCCCTGAAACTCTGTAGAACCTCTGGTTCTTTTAGTTTATCCAGGTCCCATCACCTTAAATTCCCACCTTTTTGCTGTTTCTTTAGTTTTAATCTACAGGTCATAACCAATAGATTGTGGTCAGAGTCCACATCTGCCCCTGGAAATGTCTTACAATTTAAAACCTGGTTCCTAAATCTCTGTCTTACCATTATATAATCTATCTGAAACCTGTCAGTATCTCCAGGCTTCTTCCATGTATACAGCCTTCTTTTATGATTCTTGAACCAAGTGTTAGCTATGATTAAGTTGTGCTCGGTGCAAAATTCTACCAGGCGGCTTCCTCTTTCATTTCTTTGCCCCAGTCCATATTCACCTACTATGTTTCCTTCTCTCCCTTTTCCTACTACCGAATTCCAATCACCCATGACTATTAAATTTTTGTCACCCTTCACTATCTGAATAATTTCTTTTATTATTTGATCATACATTTGTTCAATTTCTTCGTCATCTGCAGAGCTAGTTGGCATATAAACTTGTACTGCTGTAGTATGTGTGGGCTCCATATCTATCTTGGCCACAATAATGCGTTCACTATGCTGTTTGTAGTAGCTTACCCGCATTCCTATTTTCCTATTCATTATTAAACCTACTCCTGCATTACCACTATTAGATTTTGTGTTTATAACCCTGTAGTCACCTGACCAGAAGTCTTGTTCCTCCTGCCACCGAACTTCACTAATTCCCACTATATCTAACTTTAACCTAACCATTTCCCTTTTTAAATTTTCTAACCTACCTGCCCGATTAAGGGATCTGACATTCCACGCTCCGATTCGTAGAACTCCAGTTTTCTTTCTTCGATTCGTAGAACGCCAGTTTTCTTTCTCTTGATAATGACATCCTCTTGAGTAGTCCCCGCCCGGAGATCCGAATGGGGGACTATTTTACCTCCGGAATATTTTACCCAAGAGCATGCCATCATCATTTAATCATACAGTAAAGCTGCATGCCCTCGGGAAAAATTACAGTCGTAGTTTCCCCTTGCTTTCAGCCGTTCGCAGTATCAGCACAGCAAGGCCATTTTGGTTATTGTTACAAGGCCAGATCAGTCAATCATCCAGACTGTTGCCCCCGCAACTACTGAAAAGGCTGCTGCCCCTCTTCAGGAACCACACGTTTGTCTGGCCTCTCAACAGATACCCCTCCATTGTGGTTGCACCTACGGTACAGCTATCTGTATCGCTGAGACACGCAAGCCTCCCCACCAACGGCAAGGTCCATGGTTCATGGGGGGGGGGGGGGGGGGGCGGTATTTAATGTATCTGTAGCAGATTTCATCCTGCAGTTCTGTTTTCGTGCAGCTCAGTCTTCATAACATCACATCTCTTAAACTGTTTTGTACAATGACAATTTTGCATGTACATTCAGTGATATATTTGAATGGTGTCTGCATAGTCTGATGTTAATGGAGTTACTAGTAATGACATAATAAATTAAAATTTCAAGCATGGTGTGGCAGTTTTTCACACATCTCAGTGATTATGACACCATATATAATAAACTGTGTCGTACAATGGTATCATCTGCCTTGTCATACTCCCTGCTCCATCCTCCTGAACGATGAACTTATGCATCACTGGATTGGGCGTAGTGGTGAAGTTGATGTGGCTCTGTTCCCTTGGCTGCCCAGGTCGTGTGACTTAATGACTTGTGAGTTTTTTTCCTTTCGTCCTATATTAAGGTCTGTGTTTATGTACTCCCATTGTCAAGAAAACTGGAATGGCTCTGAGAATGTGTCAATGCTGCAGTGGTAATCATTGACAGGATATTCCTGCATAAGTAATGGAACGAACTTCAGTCTCAGGACCTGTGTCATGTGAACAGAGGGGCACTTAGAGAACATTTGCCCAGAACTTGGCGAGTTTATGGTTCTTTTAACACATCAATCAAATTTGTATGTGTAATACTTCCAAACAGATAGAGCTTTGAAAACTAATGAATCATTCAATATAGTCCTGTATAGTGAATGCCTTACTGTACAAGGCATTCCAATGAGTGTGGGTCTAATACTCAAAAACAGATAATTTTCCTTCTATAAAATTTCACAATGGTGCCTTTGGAGGCTAGTTTTGCCACACACAATTTCCAAATTACATTCCATCAGAACTATTGAAGTCATTGGGACACCCAGCCATCACAAAACTATTCCACCTCATTTACAAGATCTATAAAACAAGTGAAGCACCCTCAGACTTCAAGATGAATGAAATAATGCTGGAAGGAGTGCACATTATCAAACTGTCAGTTCAAAAGTCAAAACACTGACAAATTATTTACAGAAGAATGGAAAAGCTGGTCTGGCCTGACCACAGGGAAGATTATTTTGGATTTTTGGAGAAATGTAGGAACACATAAAATTGAAGAAAGGAAGAATGGCAAACCTATGTTTATAACATTTGTAGATTTAGAGAAAGCTTTGATGATGCTGACTGGACTACGCTCTTTGAAATTCTGAAGGTAATGGGCATAAAATACAGGAAGCAAAATATTATCTACAACTTGCACAAAATGTACAAAAACTGGACCGCTGTTAAAACAATTGAAGGACATGAAAAGGAATCAGTGGTTGTGAAGGAGATGAGATAGGACTTTACCCTGTCCCCAATGTTGTTCAATCTGTACACTAAGCAAGAATAAAGAAACAAGGGACATATGTCACAATGGATTTAAAGTTCACGGAGAAGGACAAACATTGAGGTTTGTCAATGACATTGTAATTCTGTCACAGATGGCAGAGGAGTTTGCAGAGGAGATGGGTGGAATGGATAGTGTCCTGAAAAATTTTTATAAGATGAATACCAACAAAAGTAGTATTAGATTAGGAAACGAGACAGTAAAAGTAGTAGATGAATATTGCTGTTTGGCCAGTAAAATAACTGATGATGGTCGAAGTAGAGAAAATATATAATTCAGACTGGCTATAGTGTGGAAAGAATTCCGGAAAAGGAGAATTTGTTAACACTTAATGTCAATGTGTTCAGAAGTATTTTCTGGAAGTACCTGACTGGATTGAAGTCTTGTATGGAAGGGAAATGTGGACAATAAATAGTTCAGACTAGGAGATATTAGAAGCTTTTAAAATGTAATACTTTTAAAATGTAATACTTTTAAAATGTAATACTACAGAAGAATGCTGAAGATAATGAGGCTAGACTGATTACCTAATGCAGAGGTACTGAATGGAAATGGGGAAAAAAGAAATTTATGGCAAAACTTGACAACGAATACAGTAAGCAGGTTCAAATAAATGTTGGTTGTGTATTTATTTACAGATGAAGAGCCTTGCATCGGAAAAACTAGTGGGAAGAGCTGCATTTTCGGACTGAAGACGACAACAAGCAACAGAGCTGCTCATAGGTCTTCTCTAAATGAAAGAATGCATTACATGATTAATTCTGTGCAACACAAGGATTTATTAGCGTTTCTAAGTCTAAGCATTACACTCAGCCCAGTTACATTAATGTGGCCACCACCACATTCGATGTCAAAGTGCAGTAACCACTCACAAAAAGCAGATGGCAGCACTAGTAGTGAAAGGAATATAAAGAATTTGGGAGGGGAAGGGGGGACATGTAAAAAAACAGTGCTGTCATTGTTGTATTGCAGAAATGGAATGATTTATCTGCCATCCAAAACAGTATGATCATTGCCTTTCGGGCCAAGGGAGGAAGGAAATTCCGAAATGACTAAGCCTGTTAATTGTTCACATGCCACTGTGGTACTGTGCTTGGCGAAATGGCAGTATATAAAACCAGCACCAAGGAAACTGTGGTGTACCATATGACAAAGATGAATGACAGCTGCAGAGGTGTGTACTGGTGAACAGACATGCAAGTATGGGCCACCGCAGCAGTCACCTGTCGTGCACCCATGCTGATTGCTGTTCATTGTGAATGAAGGCTGGAAGTTGCATACCAATACTGCAGCTGGACGTCTACTTAGGGCGACAGGCGGACTTTTCAGTTGAATCACATTTTAAGCTCCACTGGACAAATGGCTATTGGTGTGTGCAGTATGAAACATCTGGAAGCAAACATGCGGGAACCAGGAGGGAACATTAGAGTCTGGAGAATGTTTTCATGATGTTCCCTTGGTAATCTCATCATTCTGGAATGCACAATGGACCAACAAAATATGCATATATACTTGGAGACCATGTCCACCCCTTAGTGCACTTTGTTTCTCCTCATCACAGTGGCATCCAATAACAGGACAATGCACTCTCACACAGCTTGCAGTGTACGTGCATAGTTCAAAGAGCACTAAGATCAATTTACCTGTACTACCCCGGCCATGAAATTCCACGGATTTAAACCCAATCAAGAATCTGTGGGACCACCTCAATTGGTCTCTTCGCACTGTGCATCCCTGGAGCTTACCTGGCTCCACATCCCGATCGGAAACTTCTACAACCTCACTGACTCTCTTCCTGCACATCTTGCAGTGGTCTGCACTGCAAAAAGGTGGTTATTCAGGCTTTTGACAGGTGGTCACATTACTGTGCCTGGACAGTGTAGTAAATGAGGATTCTTCTCCTTCCATAGTCACCACTTTTTGTTGCTTCAGCAATTTAGACATAAGAGAAATTCTTATGAAGATAAGGAAGATGGTCTGTATGTCCGGCAACAACTGCTATCAAAGAACAAGCTTTCTGTATACCAGTTATAACTGAAGGATATGTTCTCTGTACCCCCCATGGATAACTGCTCTTTAGATGGTTCAGTAGTTGTTTTAGAATTGAACATAACAGATTTTGTGTGAAATTGCTTCCAGTTACTGGTTAACATGCTGAGGGGAAAAATACTTAGTGTTTGGAATCTTGACACTGATTGTGCCATAAGTCTGAGATCAGCATATCGCATCGTAACATCATTGTAACAGTATAACCTACAGGAAAAGAGTTAATCTTATTTGTATCATCCATGGTGATCATTATCAAACACATGAAGAGGGCAGGAGTGTGAACAAAAGACTTTTTTAAGGTCTCAAAATGTTCATTTTATTTCTTAGTTTTGATTTATATTTTTTAGCATTTAGAATTTTTGTATTTTCTTCAGCTTGTATTATTTATCACTTATTGTATCTACTAAGTGCATTATTTGTCTCCAGTTACGCTCCACTGTTTCTTTTCAATATAATTTGTAACTTTTTCATTTCCCTTTATTGTATCTTTTTATTGTTTTCGTGTCTTCTTTGAGCTTTTTGAACTTTTAACATTGTCTCACTTTTGTGTATGATACCAAAATTACTTTTTACATGAAGTTTATGTCAGCACTTAATTAGTGAGTAATGATGTGTTTTCTTAGTATAATCTTCCATCTTTTTACATGAAGTTTATGTTAGCGCTTAATTAGTGAGTAATGATGTGTTCTCTTAGTATAATCTTCCATAACAATTTCTCAGTATTTTTAGAAAATTATTGATATTTTTATTTAAATTTGGACATTCTGATTTTAAGTATTGTACTTATGGCAGATCATACATAATTGCCTTATTATGATGCAAAATGATAACACACAATTTAAGAAACACATTCTGGACTTACATTTCACCTGAAGTTTCCACTGTCTGATTGCCCACATTTAATCAGGTAACATCTTCAGGAGAAGTTTTGGTATTTGACAAATACAACTGCTGCTAACTCCTTACAGAATTCCTCAAGAACAATGAATCCTTCAAACAGAGTACTGTTCTCATCCCTGAAAAAAAGGCGTTTTGCTTATTACATTAATGTGAAAAGATGAGAAGAACAAATAAAACAGAGGAAAGGCAATCATTCACCAACAGATGGTTGCTCTCTCTCTCTCTCTCTCTCTCTCTCTCTCTCTCTCTCTCTCTCTCTCTTTCTCTCTCTCTCTCTCTCTCTCTCTCTCACACACACACACACACACACACACACGAGTATACCACAGTACAGTATGTTGTGCTCATCAGCATATTTTGTCAATGAATCTGACCTTATGCCCCACATACCCCCAACCCTCTGCCACAAGAGTCTTCTCTCTGTGGAAGAACAAGATGGAAAATGTGTATTGTGCACCCACTCGCCACATCCTACATCCTGTTCGAGTCTCATCACGAGCATATCTTACACTATCCAGAGGCAGGCCACCTGTAAAAGCAGTCGTTCATGTACCTGTTCTCCTGTAACTTTTGCACATTGTTCTATGTGGGCACAACCACCAACCGACTTTCCATCCAACTGAATGGGCACTGCAATAGTGGCCAAGAAGAGTTGACCGTCCAGTGGCACAACATACTACTGAGCACAATAAGGTCATTTTCTACTACTACTTCATAACCTGTACCATCTGGATCCCTGTCCCATTAGCAGCTTCTCAGAATTACGTAACTTGGAACTGTCTTCACAAAATATCCTTTGAACCTGATGACCTCAATGTCCAGCAGCCACTGTCCCACACTCCCCTCTTCCTCAATTCACCAAACAATCTGCACCCACATTTTCCTCCTGGAGTCTTCCTTTGTTCTGTCTCCTCATCTTCAACTATTCCCCTACCTCATGTGTAACATGGAACTTGCCATGCCTGTGCCAGGGCAACCTCACCAGTGACACATTCCCATCCCATTTCCTTGCTCACTTTCCTTCCCATTCCTTCTCTGCCTCCTCCTATTCAGAGAGACAGAGGGGGGTTAGGGGGGGGGGGGAGTGGAGGGAGGGAAGGAGGAGGGAGAGAGTGGCATTCTACTACTTAACTCTTTTTGTTTATGCCTATCTGCTGTTTATTTTATCTTTTATTTGATGTGTAATGATCAAATCTCACATAAATGTTAAAAGAAAATTTCAGTAACTAAGAGTCAGAACATGACCGTACGCACAATGATTAGACATAAATCATTGATGAATCAGGCTTATAAATACCTGTAATAGCTACCTATCTCAGTAAACTCCTCACACTTGCCTATGCAGTGCATGTGAATAAATCAGAAAGCTCATTTCTGAAAGTAAAATAAAATCCACAATGCAAGAATTTTAGGGATGAGTACCTAATGACTTGCAGTAAGTATGTAGAACAAAATTGTGATGTAATAAAGTACTGTTAATTTTTGTCTCTAAACAGTGCAACACTACCAATCACAGTTGTATGTAAAGAAGAATACATAAATAATATAAATTTTTTTGGTCAGACATAGAATACTGCTGTGGTTACAAAGTCTTTTGTGATAGAATCCTTACAAAGTCTTTTGTGATTTCAAATTCAGATACAATCTAAAGCATTTGATGGTTGCCACTATCATCATCATCATCAGGGGGTAAGCCTGACTGTTGTGAAACTGCCGAGGCTCCCACTTCTATATCAACCTGATTGGCTGGACTATGCCACCATGATGACACACACAAATGGTGTGTACTGTGGTTGTGCCCTATATTTCAATAGATTATGTCTGCATTCTCTATCCATCATTGCATGCAGTGTCATCCTTCACATAAGGTGGTATACTGCGAGAGAAGTCTTCATCTGTGCTCTTTCCTTATCACAAACATGCTCCATGCATTAGTTAAGGCATAGATGATGTTACTATTAAAGTTGTTTTCACATAGTCTAATTTCAGTCACTTCCCTGCTCACAGAGTCCCAATAGTTCAATGCATGAGTATATCTAAATAAATAAATAGCATTGTAAAAAAGTGGCTGGTTGCTGTAATCTTCTATGTAAGAGTCAACCTATATTTTGTACACAGCCATGGGCTGAAAATGTCAGTTTTTGACAAAATAGCATGCACGAGTATCCTTGTTTCTACAAACAAAATCTTGTGTTTATTTAATAGCATGTGCCCTACATCACTGATTTTTCCAAACTCCTATTTTTGATGTGTTGCCAATACTCAATACAGGGGGCAGCAACAGACTGTGAGGCCGAAGTACCTTTTGCAACAGTCGCAAGGAATATTATAAATTCACGGCACTTTCAGGCCAAGATTCTCTTAATTGATCACAACATTTCTTTAATTCATTCATTCATGGGTGTCTGACTTGATTCCTTGCCTGTTTACGACTCTACCTATCATATTAGTTGTTGCACTGCAGAATGAAAATCATGCTATGTGTTAGTCATATTGGATTGCTTGAACAGCGTTGCACCTTAGTTTCTAAGGCAGCATTGACCTAATAACGCGAACCGAATACCCATTGGTTCTGGACACCTTCATCAGACGATTAATCTCAAGTCCTAGGTGGTCCTTATGCAAAAACAGTCCTCGTTCTACACACTAAGGTGTTCAGTATATAGCTCTCTTCTGAGCTGGATGGTGAAAGCTACACCTATTGAGGTACAGATCTAGATGTTTCGGTTTTCTGTACACAGAATGGCAGAGTTATCCACCTGATTTCTATTTGACCAAAATGTCTAAGAAAGGTAACTTCCTGTTGCTCTCTACCTCCATTGTAAATATTATGTTAGTATGTACACCATTCAAATGGTCTACGAACTGCTGCACCACCTCATTGCCATCGGTCCAGATTAAAAATGTATCACCACCATACCTGAAGAGGTAGGATGAATGGAGGGGAGCACTATTCAATGCTCATTCTTCAAAATCCTTCACAAAAAAATTTCGTTATGGCTGGTGAGTTGTGAGCACATTACTGATCCATCAGTCATTTCACAATAATTTCCACTGCACAAAAATGAGTGGTCATCAGAGTGTGCCAAAATTAGTGGGAAATTTTAGGGAACAAATGTGTGGACAAAAGTTTTAATTTGTCTTCCACTGGTACCATCATAAACAGGGAGACCACAACAAGGCTGACTATAACTTCACTCGTGCCTATCCTTATCTGCTTTATTGCATCAACACACATTCCTGAGTTCTACAGTGGCCGACTATGGGCACCAATAATTTAGTTAAGTACTTTTCCAGTTTGTATGCAGGGGAGATATGAGCACTAACAATTGGTCTCAATGCTATGTCATCTTTCTGTTTTTTAGGCAGACCATAAAACTTGCGTGACCGAAGTGCTCTTGACTTAAGTTCTTCACAAGTCCATCAGAGTGGCCAGGGTTCTTTAGTAGCTCTCCTATCTTCCTGTGAAATGCTGACGTGGGATGCTGTTTGAGAAACCAATATGTGGTACTTTCTGCACCTGGAGATTGGAAGCCCATCATGATTCTTTTAGCACAAGACAGCCCCCAACAGTGGTGTTCACCCCTGCAAGTGGAGGTGTGCAGTGGCAGCTTGACTGCACAAGTAAGGGCAGATGGGTGATTACACTGCCCTGGTCACAAACAAATACCTTCTATGGCAGAAGCTCAGCTGGTGTGCCACCTTGGGTGAAGTCCAATGGAGTGAACTTAGAACCTGTAGACATCTTGATGGTGGTGAAGCCTGTGGTGCCAGTGTGAAAACCATGTTGCCTTGTCATCTGAAAATGATGGGTATTTATACAGGTTCGATGCACATTAGTGCACTGAGTCACTGCTTCTGACTGCATACACCAAAACAAGGCAGTGGCCAGAAGATGTGGCAACTTGTCAGCTGCTGCTGTGGTCAGGCCACCATTGTGCTAGATTGCCAGTACTGTGAGCACTGGCCCTTGGCCCGCAATGTGGAAACAGAATGACAGCACTGCTGCATCTGATTCAAGGATGTTTTGGTTCACTCTGCACCCATTGGTGTCTGTGGCCCTCTTGCGATAGCTGCAGCACTGTTGCTATTTAATTTGGTAGCAATGAAAAATAGTGGCAGTATTACAGGTAGAAGTGAAACTACTTAGAACGTCTGAAGTAGGCTCTTAGGATTGCCTGGATACCTTAGTTTATAACAATACTATGTAGAAGAAGTAAGGATCTGGAAATGAGCCAATTTCAATTGGTCAGGAAGTTCCACTGGCCTACTGTATATAAAACACATATGTGCCTAAAAATGTTATTATGCTTAAGCTATCTTATTATTTTATATTTGCACGTGTTAATAAAAACACAAAGTAATTTACTTAGGGGGCTTGTACAAACAGCTTTTGTGCAGTTAATACATGCAACAATACAGAATTACATATGCTTCTCACAGATATGTACATGGAACATGTAACTCAATCATCATAACTTCTCAACAGCACTTCGTTATGTACACACATGCACAGTGTAAAAAAGTCTCCAGATTTTCTCAAGTGAAATAAAATAAGTAGTATCAAGTATCAGCTGGAATCACGGGGAAATTGCCATCTTTATATTTCCCAAGCACAGGTATCTCTACTACATGGTTTGGCAACAATGGGATTCTAATTGGTAAAGTATTCCAGAGGTAAAATAGTCTCCCAATTTGGATTTCTGGGTGGGGACTACTCAGAATGATGATGTTATCAGGAGGGGAAGAGTGAAAATACTGGCACTCTATGGGTTGGAGCTAGGAATGTGAGATTGCTTAATAAGACAGGTAGGTTACAGAGTGTGTAAAGAGAAATGGATAGGTTATATGTAGCAGAAATTAGTCTGGTGACAGAAAGAACAGGAGTTTCAGTCAGCTGAACACAAAGTTATCAACATAAAATCAATATAGGTAATGCATGAGTCGTTCCACCTCGGCAGTGCTACACAGACGATACATAAACTGAAAAAATGTACGATGAAATAAAAGAAATTTTCAGTTTGGTAAGGGAGATGAAAATTTAATTGTGTTGGGGGACTGGAAACCAATAGCAGGAGAATGAAGAGAAGGAAAAACAGCAGGAGAACATGGACTAGGGAGCAACGATGAAATAAGAAGCTGCCTGGTACATTTTTGCACGGAGCACAATTTAATCATTACTAACATTTTGATTAAGAATCTCACAAGAAGATTGTATGTATACACAGAAGAGGCCTGGAGACAGTTCCTGTTTTGACAGATTATATCATGTTAAAAATATATTTGGAAACCAGATTTTAAACTTAATGCATTTCGTGGGGCAGATATGGACTCTGACCATAATTTACTGATTATGAAAAATGGCAGAAAGGTTGGAAATTAAGGAAACAGACTCTGGATAAAATGAAAGATTCCGAAGTTTTTCAAACTTGCAAAGAGGACCTTCGGTGATGATGTACTGTATCAAAGAAAAGGAATACAATAGAAGATTGATGGTTAGCTTTGAGAGAAGAAACAGGGAAGGTATCAGTGGATCGAATAAGGAAAGGACAAGGCCCAGTACATTTCCTTGGATAACACATGAGATACTGAATTTAACTAGGGTCTTAAAAAAATGTTTCAATTGCTAAGAAGGCAGTTGCTGACTGATGTGAATATTACTGTAGCATTAGTTTAACAAATCATGACTGCAAAATACTGATGAGAATTATTCACAAAAGCTTGCTAGATGCTGATCTTGGGGAAGACAAGTTTACGTTCCAGAAAAATGTAGCAGTATGTTTAACAATACTGACCATACGACTTATTTTAGAAGATGAACTGAAGAAAGATGAATATGTGTTTACAGCATTTATAGATGTAGAGAAACCTTTGATAATGTTTACTTGATTGCAATCTGAAATTCTGGTAGTAGCAGTGATAAAATACTTGGACCAAAACATTATTCACATCTTGTCCAGAAACCAGACTACAATTATAAAAGCTGAAGGACATGAAAGGGAAAATTATTGAATCTGCACATTGAGCAGGCAGTAAAGGAAACCAAGCAGAAATTTGGAAAGGGAATTAAAGTTTGGAGGAAAGAAATTATGACTTTGAGGTTTTTCGGTAACTTGTAATTCTGTCAAAAGCAGCAATGGACTCGAAAGTTGGAATGAAATAGGACGGATAGTGTCATGAAGTGTGGTTGTAAGATGAATATCTACAAATGTAAAATAAGATTACTGAAATGTAATCAGATTAAATAAGACATGCAAGCTGGTAATAGCATGAAAAGCAGGTTTGTAAAAGATATATATCTGAACTTGCATTATAAATTTAAGTGTTAGGAAATATTTCTGGGAGTTTTTGTCTCCAATGTTCGCCCTGTACAGAAGTGAAATGCAGATGATAAACAGAACAGACTACAAGAGAATATAATTTTTTTAAACATTGTGACTGAGGAATGCTGAAGATTAGATTGACTGTTCAACTTACTAATGAAAACGCACAGTGAACTGAATTGAGGAAAAATAAATTTATGGCACAATGTAACTAAAATAAGGGATCAACAAAGAATATTGAGACTCAAGGAATAGTCAACCTGGTGATGGTTAGATATGGGGGTATAAACTGTACTGGGAGACAAAGGATTGAATATAGTAAGCAGGTTGCAGTAGTTATGCAAAAATGAGAATGTTTTCATGGAGAGCTGTAGCAAACCAATCATTCAACAAAAGATAACAACAACAGTATCAAGATAAACAGAAATTGTTATATAGTAAATGACTTACACTACATATTCTTTGTCCTGCAGGAGGAACAACTTCGTGGAGCTCAGAATGGCTTTATGATCCTCAATTTCAGAAATTTTTAGTATTAACTCTTCTGCTGTTTGTTGCAGAACTTTAAACAACGTTACGACACCTTTTATAATCGGAAGTGTTGGATTTAAAAGGTACTCATGTAAATAGGGGTGTGGTAGCATTGCTAGCTGTGAAATTAAGCCAGTTAACCGGAGGTTTACTTGGTAGGACTGAAAAATAGTAAGAAATGACAATTAGTTATTAAATGTCTTGCAGAGGTTAAATTCAGTTAGCATAATATGTCACATACTGAGGAAAATACTTATTCCAGAGTACAAAGAAAAGAATGTTCATTAGGCAAATCATTTTGCTTCTTCATAATTTGTAAGTTAAAAAACTGCAAAATACAATCTATATAATGTATGCTGCAACAAGTGTTGCAAGCACTCTTACTGAACAAACAATAAATTTAATGGTATTCTAATTTCTTTTGTTAACATCTATGGCAAAAGAGAGAGAAGGAGACGGGAGAAGGAGGGGGGGGGGGGGGTAGGGGAGGGTGTGAGGGAGGGAAGGAGGGAGGGAGGGAGGGAGAGAAGAAGAAGAAGAAGAAGAAGAAGCAGCAAATAATCAGGTATCTTCCTAGGCATCAAACTTACAAGTTCTTTAAAAATAATGTAGACAGAGAAACTACAAAAAATATATTTTAAGTTTTTATCGTGATTTCATGATATTTACTTATGAGCTACTGATCTTCAGTTTTGGGATCTCCTCTTCCTGTAATGATGAAGAATTACTATATGTGGAGAGGACACTGACAGAGGACAATAAAGGTAATCATTCAAAGTACCATGTGTGTATCTGTGTGTGTACTATGAACCACAAAGAATGAAATTATTTTATTATGTTTCTTTTAGATTGTCTTAAATACAAACATCAAGCCTTAATTTAATGAGGGTTAATTATAACAGAAACCTATAGAATTAATTTCTAACAACTGCTTGTCTTTGATAATTTACCTATTCTTTGAATTAATTCACATTACTGAATGTTGTCCCTCATGACTGTATTTTACAGAACACAACTGAATGAATAGGGTAAGTCCCACAATGCATGACTTTCATTTATTTCCAACAATGCTCGTATTTTTCAAAAATTGTAATTTGATTCACATTCAAATTTCCAATTTTTGTATTTTTCCTCACATGTTAAATGCATAGCTTGGTAGCAATACACATCTGAATGCGCAAGTATATATTCGACTTGAAATCTGCCGGCACACATTACCAATAAAGTTCCTGGGAGTGATTAAGCAGGAATATGTGTCTAAATACCTGCAACTCCCAGTTTGTAATACCATTTTCTCTGTGGAAAAAGATACTATACAACACTTCAGATATATGATGGAAACTGAAAGAAATTCGTAGGATAAGGTATGCTATAATCTACTGCAATCAAGAGTCATCATTATACTATGCGACAACAGTTTATTTAGTTGTTTATTTTTTTGTTCTGTGGGACCAAATTAAGGAGAAGTCTCCATGGTCATGGAACAAGTCAATACATGAAATTATAACACGATATTAGAAACAGATAAAATGAAATATAAAAAACATATTCAGGTGACAAGTAAGTTTAAATAATGAAAATCAACAATGTAACACAGGAATTTGCTTAATTTTTTAGATCTTCCAGGAGCTCCTCGACAGAATAGAAGGAGTGAGCCATGAGGAAACTCTTCAGTTTAGACTTAAAAGAGTTTGGGCTACTGCTAAGATTTTTGAGTTCTTGTGGTAGCTTATTGAAAATGGATGCAGCAGAATACTGCACTCCTTTCTGTACAAGAGTCAAGGAAGTGCATTCCACATGCAGATTGGATTAGTATTAACTGAGTGAAAGCTGCAAACTCTTGGGAATAGGCTAATATTGCAAACAACAAACGACATTAAAGAAAATATATACTGTGAGGGCAAAGTCAGAATTTCCAGACTATTGAATAGGGGTCGATAAGAGGTTTTTGAACTTACACCACATATAGCTCGAACAACCCGTTTTTGAGCCAAAAATACCCTTTTCGAATCAGGAGAATTACCACAAAAAATAATACCATACGACATAAGCGTATGAAAATATGCGAAGTAGACTACTTTTTGTGTTGAAGTGTCACTTATTTCAGATACTGTTCTAATGGTAAATAAAGCAGCATTTAGTTTCTGAACAAGATCCTGGATATGGGCTTTCCACAACAGCTTACTATCTATCCTAACGCCTAGGAACTTGAACTGTTCCGTCTCACTTATAATATGCCCATTCTGTCTGATCAAAATATTGGTTCTTGTTGAATTGTGAGTTAGAAACTGTAAAAACTGAGTCTTACTGTGATTTAACATCAAATTATTTTCCACAAGCCATGAACTTATTTCATGAACTACATTATTTGATACTGTTTCAATATTACACACAAGATCCTTCACTACCAAGTTGGTGTCATCAGCAAACAGAAATATTTTTGAATCACCTGTAATACTAGAAGGCATATCATTTATATAAGTAAAAAACAGCAGTGGCCCCAGCACCGACCCTTGGGAACGCCCCACTTAACAGTGCCCCATTGGGACTGAACATCACTACCACTGTTAATATTGCGGAGAATTACCTTCTGTTTTCTGTTCTTAAAGTAAGTGGTGAACCAATTGTAAGCTACTCCCCTTACTCCATAATGGTCCAACTTCTGCAGTAATATTTTGTGGTCAACACAGTCAAAAGCCTTCGTTAAATCAAAGAAAACTCCTAGCGTTCACAACCTTTTATTTAATCCGTCCAAAACCTCACAGAGAAAAGAGAATATAGCATTTTCAGTTGTTAAACCATTTCTAAAACCAAGCTGAACATTTGGCAGCAAATTAAGTGAATTTAAATGCTTCAGTAACCTTGTATATACAACCTTCTCGATAACTTTAGCAAACACCGATGGCATAGAAATAGGTCTATAATTGTCAATATTATCCCTGTCTCCCTTCTTATAAAGTGGCTTCATTACCGAGTACTTTAAGCGGTCAGGAAACTGACCACTCCTAAAGGAAAAGTTACAGATATGGCTAAGTACTGGGCTAACATACATAGAGCAATCCTTCAGTATTCTGCTAGATACCCCATCATATCCATGAGAGTTCTTGGTCTTTAGTGATTTAATTATTAACTCAATCTCCCTCTTATCAGTATCATGGAGGAGCATTTCAGGTAACAGTCTCGTAACACTTTTTTCTAAGAGCACTATATGATTCCCTCTTGGGACTAGGTTTCTATTTAGTTCACCTGCTATATTCAGAAAGTGATTATTAAATACTGTACATATATGCGACTTAACAGTAACACGGACATTCCCACTACACACAGATTCTATATCCTCAACCTGTGCCTGCAGACCAGCCACTTCCTTTACGACTGACCATATGGTTTTAATTTTATCCTGAGACTTAGTTATTCTATCTGCATACCACATACTTTTTGCCTTCCTAATAACATTTTTAGGCACCTTACAATACCGTTTGTAATGGGCTGCTGCATTTAGATTCTGACTGTTTCTAACGTATTGATATAATTGCCACTTTGTTCTACATGATATTCTTATCCCTCTAGTCAGCCACCCAGGCTGCCTGTTTGTGCTAGTACCCTGTTTTGAACGTTCTAATGGAAAGCAACTTTCAAAGAGCATGAGAAAAGACTTGAGAAAAGCATTATATTTATCGTCTACTGTATCAGTGCTATAAACATCTTGCCACTCTTGTTCTTTATAAGGTTTACAAAGGTCTCTACAGTAACTAGATCAGCTTTCCTAAACAGCTGATGACTATATTTAACACGTGTTGCAACACAAAAATCTTTTAGAGTTAAAATTTGTGCATCATGATCTGAAAGGGCATTCACCTTTTTGCTAACAGAATGCCCTTCCAGTAATGAGGAATGAACAAAAATGTTGTCTATGGTTGTTCTACTGTTCCCTTGCACTCTCGTTGAAAAGAATATGGTTTGCGTAAGATTATATGAATTAAGGAGGTCTACCAGCATCCTCTTCCTTGCACAATCACCTATAAAATTAATATTGGGTTAGAAGAAATTTTAGGACAATTATGTATAAAAATTCAGACATGGTTCATGACTTCACTTTTGACAAACCTCAATGGTATCAGTACTAACATATTACCACTAAAGTGAAAATAAGCTGTGGACCTGTATACAAACAATATCTTTCCAATGTTAATGTGACTGACTACAACACTCTGATAAAGTTCTATGAAGCGGAAGCTATTTTTTTACAATCCATCAACAGTTTTAACATTATAGTCAATATCTTTTCTGCCAACTATTTCTCTACATAACAAGAAACTTTTTGGCTTCTGAATAACATGTTTTCATAATTCCATAGAAGCTTTTATGCACACTGGACTGTCATCTATCAACAGTATCTCTGTTTCAATGGCTACAATCCTCCACAGATAAATATCTCTTCCCCTGCAATGTTATTTTGAGACATAATACTCCAACAATAATATGACATGCCTGATATTTCACGAATCTTGTCTGGTTCCATTGGTATTATTGTGAAATACAACCTAAAGGTGTGGCAAGAGATGAGTACTACCTAGCAGATAGGAGAAGTTTTTATCAACTGCACATCCATGTCAGGCCAGTAACTCAACACAGGGCACACTCAGATATACATGGTGATATTGTAACAGCTTTAATACATATGTGTGTAAATCTTCAAACATGATTTTACAGCCGTGCAAAAGAAGAAGAAGACTTTTTTTTTTAGACACACATGTAACAGCCCAACCATTGTCTTTGCAATAATAAGCTTATTTAATATTATATAATAGTTCTAATACTGTGTGTGTTGGTTTTTTCTGTTTGGGATATCAAGAAATTAGGCACCAAATGCAGCCACTGGTAGGTGCTGAGTCCATGGATATAATGGTGCCCAACCAAATTGCAATAAATGTTTTATCGTGCTGGGCCATATAAGTACTGGCTCAGATAAAATAGCATGCTTCAGGTGCATTGAAGAAGGTAAACATTGTTGTAATGCTCCACTAGTTCACTGTGTGCATTTTTTTTTTTGTTCGATCAGAATTGTGACTGAGTTACAATATAAGACAAGGGGTACTGATAGCCAGGTAAGAAGAGGAAGAGTGTACCATTCGCAACCATACAACACTGTAAGAACAGTGGTCATACAGATCCTAAGTGACAAGGACTGGAGATGAGTGTCAAGTCTTGTCAGTGACAACCGATTTCAAAACCAACAATGAATTGCTGCTGCCAGTGAATACATGTTTCAGACCAAACATAATGAAGAGAATTGCATGCAGTGGAACAGGTTCTTCAAAGAAGGTCTTTGCTACGTTTCCAGTACCATGATTTGGGCCCATTCATTCAGATTACTGTCAACCTGAACCAGGATGTTTATTTTGAAATTCTTGGTGCCCAAGTGATACTGTGGACTCTCCTGACTTCCACGACAATAAGAGCCATGTCCACAGGGCTGTAAAAGTATGATCCTGGTGTGAAGAACACTCAGCCATCCAACCTTGACTGGACCACTAAATCATCTGATCTTAATATCACAGAAAATGTCAGAGATTGTTTGGAATAGTGGTGAAACACAGCAATTAACATCACTACAGTTTGGTAGCTCTCAGTGATCTATTCCGCAATGAATGGCTTTAGTTGTATACAGCTGAGTTAAAGAATATTGCCAAGGCAAGAGGTGGTGTTACACAATATTAGAAAGATACCTCTGGTGGGGGGATTATTTATCCAGTGTGCTTATCATAAAACTGATGAAATGGAAAAAAATTAGTTAACAATATGCAATTACCACTAAGCATATTTTTCTTTTTTCTTTTTGTATCAGCTCAGGGCACAACAATGCTGCAAATCATCATTGTCGACACAAGTATAACTATATTAGCTTATAGATGCTCGGCTGCATAGCTGGGGAGAAAGAACAGAATTTGATGTCTGGGTAAATCTACAGGGGAGGAAAACGGCCAAAGATAGGTTTGAGAGTTGGGCATCTGATGCCAGTTCTGTAGCCCACCAACTGTCACAAACTGTTGCCAAATGGCCTACTTTATGGAACATGCCACACAGGATATATATGTGTCAAAGACCCTCCAAATGACAATCAAGGCACGATCACTGGCTTTACCATTGAACAGAAACAGGTGAGGAAGGGAAACAGTTCTAAGTATCTGAAAAACAACATGAATGGTGATTACAGCACTTCAACTGACTCACACCCACAGGGCCCGAACAGGCAAAGGTGTGATGTTGATGCACACAAAAAGTCAATGGCATCTACACACAGCAGGTCAGCAGGGGCCAAGGCTGCCTGGTTCACCCTATGGGTTACTGGGTGCTGTTTACCATGCACATCTAACATTACCACCTGCCAGTTTTCCAACAGTATGTCTTTTGCACTGCTGTAAATTCATGTGATTCCACAATCTTAGCAACTTCAGCTAAAGGGGACTGCAGAAAGTCTATTCCTTAGTTTGAACCTTGGAGTCAGTTGTTAACCAGATGATCAGATCTCTAATTAGCAAACTCCTGCCACCAGTTCAAAAATGCTGTTTGTGGTGGCCACAATAAAAAAAAAAGGAGGGGCATCACACTGTAAAAATGTCCTATGTTGCCATTTTACATCTGCACAGAGCATACATAAGAATGTCCTACATGCCATTCTGTATCTGTACAGGGCATGACAACGCCATGAACTGTAGTTATTGGCACAAATAAAGCTATACTAACCAATGGTGGCTCAGCTGCAAAGATGAGGAGCTGAAACCCGGCAGAGAGAATAAAATTCAATGTGTGAGTTAATCTACAGGGAATAGAAAATCTGAACCCTGCATGGAGACCAGCACAGAGAAATACACAACCTGGCCAGCTGAAGGACTGAATGACTTGGTACGTGGAAACCAGAACACGGTGTGAAGTGAGAGCCAGGTCTAAGTACATTATCATCAAGGTAAAAACTACCAGGCCAAGTATATCATTGCCAGAAACTTAACACCTGGCTCAATGGCTTTACTCATACTGCACTTTGTTTGCACCCTCCTTGACAACATCCTCCAATATCCCGCAGTGATACCCAGTCCAGCAAATCTGCACCCAACTTGATGCCGGCTGGTAGGAATGCTAAAATTTTTTCAAAGTAGCAGAATTTCTGCACTTTTTTCCTAAGAGGAAATGTATCACATTGTTATGAAAACTATTTCTTTGTGAAATTACTAGACTTGAATGAATATTCGGTGATTATTCAGTATTTGCCCTGTTTGGTTACTTTTATCCTATTCGACCGAATATCAAATATGTAGGTGTTATTCGGCCGAATATGAAATAATTAAGTAAGATGTTTTGTTGTAGTCAGATAACTGGTAAAATGAAAATACTGATTTATTTTATAATACTATTGTATTTTTCTTGTAATCACTAAAGTAGTCATAGGTACACAATCAATTTCTGTTTTATAAAAATTAACAAAAAACTAGGTATCAAATAATATAAATTTATGCATTCTGTGGGAACATTTTATAAAACAATAAATGTCTATGCACTTGAATCTTCAAAATTAAAATTTAGGAGTGGAAGATCATGGCGCGCAGAAAGACTAATTTTGCTGCATTTTCTGGCAGTGGTTTATTCCTTTTCTTCTCGTAGACATTCCCAGTTTCAATGAGAGACTCTCTGAATAAACGCAACTTCCAGGCACTGACGATATTTTGCTCCAAGATTTATCAAATATGGACATTTATCTTTTCTTGCTTGCCACCATGTGTAAGGATTGTCATGACGTGAGATGTTCTTAATACTTAAATAAAGATCTACTTCAGTTGCAACTGCATTTTTTCTGCCAGTGTCCCAGTATCAGCTGTGTTTTTTTCTGCAACCACATCTTCAAAGCTATCCAGAAGAGATGAGTAAATAATCTCACTTAGACTCTGCTCTTTGGTTCTCACCCTCTTGGTCCAAATTCGCACTGTTGTCGCTGCTTGTTTCACAGTTATCTTTAGTCTATTGACCAAAATATACTGCCTTACTTTTTCTCTTGGCAGTTGGCTAGTGAAAACATTCATTTTAAAGGATGGAACTAAAGCGGTAGCCACCAAATAATTTTTAGCTGTTGTGATGTTTACAAATCATTTTAGCAATCCTTGTTATATGACAAACCTCACCTGGCTTTTTTTAGCCTTAGGACTGACACGTTCATTATATCGCAATTTCACATTAATATAACGACATATGGAATAATTTCAGATATGCAAGCATATCTGGAACTTGTAATTTTTATTATTTCCTCAAATGACTGTCATAATTTCTAAAGTTGCTCTAAAAGCTCCCACTGTGCAGCATTCAGATTGGCAGGTAGAGTGAAATGGCCCGTTTTGTTCCATTAGCCTTGCAAGAATATAATACAAGCAGGTGGAATTCCATTGTATACTGACATCTTGCACCAACTCATGCTGAGGGAGATCCAAATCTTCTTGGACAGAATGCAGTTTTCCCTGTGCAGTGCTAGAATGATTAAAATGAGTTATGATCCTCCTACCTGTAGCTATCATTTGAGTCACATTTGACCGAGCCTTCAGACAATCGTTAACAATTAATTGAAGAGTATGAATGAAACAATGTTCTTGGCCAATTATGCATTGCTATCAACTTTTACTATGTTGTGTCCATTATTATAAATAACGATGTGAACTTTTGCCAGCTGGATGTCTCATAAATTTGCAATTTTCTATGAACTAATCACATGTTTTCTGTTGTGTGTTGTCCTTCAAAATGCTTGACACTCAATACTACATGTTTAACATTGAACTCACAATCAATAAATGCACTGTAAGACTTAAAAAATTGTTTTGATTATGCAAGCAAGCACATCTACATGTCGCATGTCACATAAATATAATCAGTCTCAGACAGTAATCTTTGAATTGTCTCAACCACCTTATGATAAGTTTCTCGAATTATTATATATTATAATAATTATAATAATTAATATACTATAATAATTATATATTATTATATGAAAAGTAAGGGCAGTTTGGTATTTTATACTGTGCCAAAACACTGTAATCAGTCTTCTAAAACCAGCCCTTTCTACTGTATTTACTGCCTCATTGTCTAGTACTATTATTTCAGCAAGAAACAGATAGTCTTTTTGAGCTATGGGATCATTAATATCGCATAGTTTACATATTTCAGAACTTTATTCAAGACTCTGGTACTTTTTTTATGTTTAAGGTTTACTTACATTTTTTTGGTATCAAAGGTTTATTTACATCTGTATCCTGATCTGTAATTTCTTGCCCCATATGAAGCATAGGCTGCAACTTACAATGTTCGTATTGTGTTTATTTTTCAAATGCTTTATCATTCCTGATGTAGTTGCCATCTTTCAATTGCCACCATGAGAAATTTTGATTTCGCACAATTTGCACACAACACTTTTCGGATTATTTTCATCGTCTTCAAAGTACGTACATATAGGTGATTTTGTTTTAGAAGCCACAATTCATTATTAATAGTTAGACCTTACACAATTCCACTTTTACACAAACCAAAATGTAGAGAGTGCAATGAAATGTGCTTAAATGTCCTGGCTTTCCCAGTAGGGAAAAAAAATAGTTTTTCCTGTGTGAAAATACACTACCCTGGGTGAAAGTACATTTTTTTCTGTTTTAGGTGACAATATAGTTTCTCTTGGAGCTGTAAAAATTAAAAATCCTTTAAATGGTAAAGATTTTATACACCTTTGTAGAACTTCCCGGCACTTTAGGAAATCCAGCAAAAAGTAACTCATTTTGTAAAGATATTTGATGCACAGTAACATGTACACTGCAAAGTTTCATATTACAAAAGCATAAATACAAATTGCATCAAATACTGCATGATACCTTCCAAAGGCCTGAAATCGAGATTGCTGACTGTGTGAAGCAAGTTTAGATGGCACACTGTACAAGTGGTACTGTACATTGGCCGAAGGCCAACTACTCTATGCTTCCCACACAAAATCTTCACCCTGCGGGTTTGGCAACCCTTGGCCCGAGGAGTCTCTCCTTTGGAGTTTACCTACAGATATCACAAGGATATTGTGCATTATGGGCATGAAACATTTACAAAGAGTTGCTGGTATGTGATTGTTACAGGCACCACAAGGGAGCACTAATCCTGCTTCTCAGCAACACACACATCAGGAAAATGGTGGCATTGCTATTGAGGAACCAGATTCCACTCGCACAGCACATGATCGTGGATATCCTTCCACCTGCTGGATATTTAAGGTGGAGCACATCCTCCAGAGGTAGCATTCAACTTCTTGCACAGTTCTGGGCCAGGAGCCAGCTACACCAAGTTCAAGGAAGTAGATAATATATGTTGTATTTTGTTATGTTTCTTGCGATTTTGGTTATTTTGTTTGTATGTGTTATAGGGTGTTGAGCAATGGAAAACCCTGATATAGATTGCTGAGAGAAAATAAAAGAACTTAATGTATAGAGAAAAATGAGAATATTTAGGAACAGACAGTGTGGGAAGCAATGAAAAACAGAGATGATTATATGATGTTTAAGAGAGGGGAAGTATTGATCTGTGTCTGGTCATTTAGGATTAGATCTGGACTGTGAGATAGGTGTTTGTTAATTTACAGGGCTTCCAGCAGGTTGCATCAACTTCTACATCTACATGGATACTCTGCAAATCACATTTAAGTGCCTGGCAGAGGGTTCATCAAACCATTTTCATACTACTTATCAACCATTCCAATCTTGGATGGCACGTGGGAAAAATGAACACCTAAATCTTTCCGTTCGACCTCTGATTTCTCTTATTTTATTATGATGATTGTTTCTCCCTATGCAGATGGGTGTCAACAAAATATTTTTGTATTCGGAAGAGTAAGTTGGTGATTGAAATTCCGTAAATAGATCTCGCCGCAAAGAAAACCATCTTTGTTTCAATTACTTCCACCCCAACTGGTGTATCATATCAGAGACACTCTCACTCCTATTGCGCATTAACACGACACGAGCTGCCCTTCTTTGCACTTTTTCGATGTCCTCCGTCAATCCTGCCTGGTAAGGATCCCACACCGTGCAGCAATATTCCAGCAGAGGATGGACAAGTGTAATGTAAGCTGTCTCTTTAGTGAGTTTGTCACATCTTCTAAGCATTCTGCCAACAAAGCACAGTCTTTGTTTCGCCTTCCCCACAATATTATGTATGTGGTCTTTCCAATTTAAGTTGCTCATAATTGTAATTCCTAGGTATTTAGTCGAATTGACAGCCCTTAGATTTGAGTGATTTATCGTATACCCAAAATTTATCAGATTTTTTTAGTACCCATGTGCATGACCTTGCATTTTTCTTTATTTAGTGCCAATTGTCACTTTTTGCACCATACAGAAATTCTCTCTAGATCATTTTGTAATTGGAACTGATGGTCTGATGATTTTACTGATGGTAAATTACAGCGTCATCTGCAAACAATCTAAGGGGGCTGCTCAGATTATCACCTAGATCATTTATGTAAATCAGGAACAGCAGAGGGCCTATGACACTACCTTGGGGACCGCCAGATATCACTTCTGTTTTACTCGATGATTTACCGTCTATCACTACCAACTGTGACCTCTCTGAGAGGAAATCACGAATCCAGTCACACAACTGAGACAATACTCCATATGCACACAATCTGATTAATAGTCGCTTGGGAGGAATGGTATCAAAAGTCTTCTGGAAATCAAGGAACATGGAACCGATCTGAGATCCCTTGTCGACAGCACTCATTGCTTCATGGGAATAAAGAGCTAGTTGTGTTGCACAAGAATGATATTTTCTGAATCCGTGTTGGTTATGTATCAATAAGTCACTTTCTTCAAGGTGATTCATAATGTTCGAGAACAGTATATACTCCAAAATCCTACCACAAATTGAGGTCAGTGATGTGGGTCTGCAATTCAATAGGTTTCTCCTATTTCCTTTCTTGAATGTTGGTATCACCTGTGCTAATTTCCAGTCTTTAGGAACAGACCTTTTGTCAAGTGAGTGGTTGTATATGATTGCTAACAAAGGCGTATTGTGTCTGCATACTCTGAAAGGAACCTGATTGGTATACCATCTGGACTGGAAGACCTGCCTTTCTTAAGTGATTTGAGTTGTTTCGCAACACCTAAGATCTCTACTTTTATGTCACTCTTGCTAATAGCTGTTCTGGTTTTGAATTCTGGAATATTTACTTCGCCTTCTTTCATGAAGGAATTACGGAAAACTGTATTTAGTAACTCCACTTTAGTGGCATCATCATCGGGAACATTTCCATGTACTTTACATACGACCAGAATCTCTCTGGGTTTTCTACCATATTTTCAGATAATGTTTCATTAAAAGCATCTTGCATTGACACCCGCACTAAATTTCGAGCTTCCATGAAACTTAGCCAGTCTTGGGGATTTTGCATTATTCTGAATTTGGCATGCTTTTTTCGTTGCTTCTGCAACAGTGTTTTGTGTACCATGGTGGATCAGTGCCATCTCTTATTAACTTATGCAGTTATGAATCTATCTATTGCTCTCGATACTGTATCTTCGCATTTGAGCCTTATCTGGTCTACACTTACATAACTAGCTTGGAAGGAATGGAGACACTCTCTTAGGATGGCATCAAGCGAATTTTTATTTGCTGTTTTAAATAGATATAGTTTGCATTTATTGTTAATGGTTTTGGCTGATGTGGTTATGAGCTTCAATATGACGACTTTGTGTTCACTAATTCCTGTATCAGTCATGACACTCTCTATTAGATCAGGATTATTTGTGGCTAAGAGGTCAAGTGTGTTTTCACAACCTAATTTTTCTAAGTAATTCTCAGAGAAAGTATTTGTTACAATTTTGGAAGATGTTTTCTGTCTACCACCAGCTTTGAACATGTATTTCCGCCAACAAATTGTGGATAGATTGAAGTTCCCACAAATCATAACTGTATGAGTGGGGTACTTCTTACAATGAGATTCAAGTTTCTTTGAACCATTCAGCTATTATGTCATCTGAGTTGGGAGGTCAGTAAAAGGAGCCAATTATTATTTTGATACTGCTGTTGAGAATAACCTCTACCCACAGTAATTCGCAGGAACTATCTATTTCAACTTCACTACAGGATAAACTACTACCAACAGACACAAACAAACCACCAACTACTTGATTTAATCTATCCTTTCTGAACATGGTTTGCATCTCTGTAAGAATTTTGGAAGAATTTATCTCTGGCTTCAGCCAGCTTTTTGTTCCTATAACTATTTCAGCTTCAGTGCCTTCTATCAGCGCTTGAAGCTCTGGGTCTTTTCCAACACAGCTATGACAATTTACAACTACAATACTGCCTGTTGCTTGGTCAATTCTTGTTCTTTCTTTGCCTGTACCCTTTGAGACTGGAGCAATGTTTGAGAGTGTGGTGGTACTGAATTTTAAAAGGTAAAAAAGGCTGAGCATTATACAAATACAAAAGGAGCAAACAGGAAAAACATTAACATTATACTCCAAACCATGACAGCTACAGTTTGAATTAAACTTCTTTGGTGACAATACTCAGTAAATGTCTGAAGACAGCCTTGTAAGCTGAAAACCAGTTAACACAATAAAAGTAATACTGTAGAACAAAAGCAAACTAGTACTTTTCATTTATTATAATGTTGTTCTACCAAGAACTGACGGAAGATTCAATTACCACTTACTCTTTCTCATTTTTTTCAGTTCTTCTTTACTAGTCTGTCAATCACAAATTGATTTTGTTGTTGGTGGAGGGCCCAATTGTGCTCAGCTGCTTTGTTTCCCCATTCTTCTGCATATGGTATTACTTTCAATTTATAGCCCACATAATATTAATTCATTTCATTTTTTCCATTATGAAATTAGTTAGAAACAAATCATTTTCAATTAAAGTTCAATGGCACTGTAGACTGCAATGACGCACCATAGGCTAGACATAGTCTGGATTTGTGATTGCAGGTCAGGAGAGAGGCAGTGTCAGCAAGCTTGTGAATCCCCGCAACTCACATTTGTTGCATCAGTGCACTGCTGCTGCCATTGAATCTAGTGTTGCCAGATAGAGATAGGTTTCGTGTGGCATCAAATGTATGGCCTTTTTAAGACTGGTGGGAATTTTAAATCAAACAATAGACCTTTTTTATATTAATTTTAAGTATAAGATGCACCTGAATTTTTTAGGCAATTTTTTGGAAAAAAAATTACATTTTATAGTCTGTAAAACATGGTAATTTCTGTCCACTCCATTAAGTTGTCTTGAAACAAAATCAATCAGATGTTCCTCTCCATCAAACTCCTGGCTCAAAATACACCCGAGAGAGTGATTTGATGCATCACATGATAATATAAACTCTTCATGAAATTCTGTGAATACAAACACTGGACTCGATGTTGGTACCTCCTTTAATTCGACAAATGCTCTCAGACAAACCTGATACCCTTCTTTAATAAGTAAGTACACAGTCGTATTATATATGCAAAAGCTCTCATGAAATTTCAACAACAACACATGAGGCCCAAAAAAAGAATGTAACTCCTTTCTTGTTCCAGGTACTGGAAAATCTCGTACTGTCTGTATCAATCTTGTATCAGTCCTCACACGTCCGTATTAACTATGTGACACAAATAATTTATTTCTTGAAATACAAAGTGAAAATTTATCGTACTCAGTGTTATATGTTTAGCCCGTAACCTGCTGAACACCTCCCACAGTCTTTGTCTGTGTCCCTGCATATCCCTTGAAAAACCAATTACGTCATCTAGTGACACTAGACATTGGATAGGCTGCAATCTCTTCGATACCCCATCTATCAAATGCTGGAATGTCACTGCCACATTCTTAAAACCAAAAGGCATTTTCTTATAATAATAGTACAGGCACTGCCCGAGATTATAAAATTGTCTCCGTGGTGTTTGGAATGGGGAAGGCATCAGTCATGGGGTAATTGATATTTCCTCGAACTGTTCACAGACTGTTTGGCACAATTACAATTCCCCCCTCCTTCAAGGGCTACTACTCCCTCCTATTATGTCGCTGGCCAACTGCTGATTAATAAACTCTTCAAAAATCAGCTCCAAGGGCTGTAGTATTCTGTATGGCATCCAGAACACCGGTGCTTTGTTCCCTGTCAGACTCCTGCATTGCATCACAGGTATTGCAGGCAGCAGCCCTCACAGAAAAAACCAGGTGTGAAACTCTGACAACAACTCTTTCATTTGTGGCCTCTCTGTTTCCTTCAAATGCTTCTCTTTTCATGAAATGCAATCTTAGTAGCATCCTGTTCCCTCTTATAGCCAACACTTTCAATGCTACAACCTTCCTCCTCCGGAGTTTCTAACATCACCACCAATGTTCTCTTCAACAACTTAACCTCCTCGGTGCCAAAGTTATCCACAATGATGGGTACTACCTTGCCTCCATCCTTCTCCTGCACATGTACAATACGTTGCTTTATTAAACAACATGCTGCATCTTCCAGCAGTTCCACTATACACAACATACCTACTGGTAAGTCAGGCTCCATATTCACTCATAGTGACCTCCCAGTGCCATTCAACAAACAGCCATTTGAAATAAGCCTTAATGTCACTGATCACAGCTTAACTGGATTGCCTTGTACAACAGACACTCCTCATGACAGATCAACATTGATGACAGCTTTCCCTAGCCGAAACGTTTTCCCACTAAGATCCACCACACACTGTTGAAGGTCAATTATGGCATGACGCCGATACAGCTGTAGCCTTAAACTCAGTTGCCTCTAATTGAAAATGCAGCATTATTGACACTAGTGGTCAAATATCATGATCTCCTATCTCAAGCAACATATATCGTAGTAGGTTCCCTGCCATCTTAAGCACTACTTCTCTCAAAGCTACAGATACATGTGCCTCTGTGGCTACCAAAAACTTATACACTTTACCACCTATTACATCCACTACAGCACATTCTGCCTGTGCATTCATTTTTATGGCATTTATTTTTGTTGGGGACACCTTTCAGTGGATCTGGGTTTCCTTCTAGTTTAATGGGTGCTTCTTACCAATCAGATCATTTCTACCATTATTCCTATAATATTGATGCTGGTCTATACCATACCTACTGTTATTCCCGCCAAACTGCTGATGGTTCATACTTCTCCTAGTATTACATGGCTGGTCGTACTGCCTCTACACATATCCTGGACGTCCACAATTAAAATATGTTGTATTTGCTGTAAATACACTTTGACAATTTCTTACCTCTGTTGCAACATCAGTCTCCTGAAATTCCAATACCAACCTAACTGCTGCATGGAGATTCTTAAGTGCAACAGTGCATGCCCTGCTAGACATTTATGGTGCTAAATCCCTCAAGAAAGCATTGCATGCCCTCACTCAGCTTCCTGTAACAACACCTTATTTACATCCTCACCATGTGTTACCTCATACATATGTACATAAAGCTTTCTAGTTCTACCTGCAAAATCCTCTATGGCTTTGTTAGGCCTTGGTACTTGACATCACAACATGCACTTTAAGGCTCTGTCCAGTGTTGTTGTTTAGGCAGTGCTTTCAAAAAATTCAAAATTGGAGCCAAGTTAAGACACTACAATATACACTCCTGGAAATTGAAATAAGAACACCGTGAATTCATTGTCCCAGGAAGGGGAAACTTTATTGACACATTCCTGGGGTCAGATACATCACATGATGACACTGACAAAACCACAGGCACATAGACACAGGCAACAGAGTATGCACAATGTCGGCACTAGTACAGTGTATATCCACCTTTCACAGCAATGCAGGCTGCTATTCTCCCATGGAGACGATCGTAGAGATGCTGGATGTAGTCCTGTGGAACGGCTTGCCATGCCATTTCCACCTGGCGCCTCAGTTGGACCAGCGTTCGTGATTGAAGTGCAGACCGCGTGAGACGACGCTTCATCCAGTCCCAAACATGCTCAATGGGGGACAGATCCGGAGATCTTGCTGGCCAGGGTAGTTGACTTACACCTTCTAGAGCACGTTGGGTGGCACGGGATACATGCGGACGTGCATTGTCCTGTTGGAACAGCAAGTTCCCTTGCCGGTCTAGGAATGGTAGAACGATGGGTTCGATGACGGTTTGGATGTACTGTGCACTATTCAGTGTACCCTCGACGATCACTAGAGGTGTACGGCCAGTGTAGGAGATCGCTCCCCACACCATGATGCCGGGTGTTGGCCCTGTGTGCCTCGGTCGTATGCAGTCCTGATTGTGGCGCTCACCTGCACGGCGCCAAACACGCATACGACCATCATTGGCACCAAGGCAGAAGCGACTCTCATCGCTGAAGACAACATGTCTCCATTCGTCCCTCCATTCACGCCTGTCGCGACACCACTGGAGGCGGGCTGCACGATGTTGGGGTGTGAGCAAAAGACGGCCTAACGGTGTGCGGGACCGTAGCCCAGCTTCATGGAGACGGTTGCGAATGGTCTTCGCCGATACCCCAGGAGCAACAGTGTCCCTAATTTGCTGGTAAGTGGCGGTGCGGTCCCCTACGGCACTGCGTAGGATCCTACGGTCTTGGCGTGCATCCGTGCGTCGCTGCGGTCCGGTCCCAGGTCGACGGGCACATGCACCTTCCGTCGACCACTGGCGGCAACATCGATGTACTGTTGAGACCTCACGCCCCACGTGTTGAGCAATTCGGCGGTACGTCCACCCGGCCTCCCGCATGCCCACTATACGCCCTCGCTCAAAGTCCGTCAACTGCACATACGGTTCACGTCCACGCTGTCGCGGCATGCTACCAGTGTTAAAGACTGCGATGGAGCTCCGTATGCCACGGCAAACTGGCTGACACTGACGGCGGCGGTGCACAAATGCTGCGCAGCTTGCGCCATTCGACGGCCAACACCGCAGTTCCTGGTGTGTCCGCTGTGCCGTGCGTGTGATCATTGCTTGTACAGCCCTCTCGCAGTGTCCGGAGCAAGTTTGGTGGGTCTGACACACCGGTGTCAATGTGTTCTTTTTTCCATTTCCAGGAGTGTAGTTATCAAACCAGAAGGATTACATGCTTTGGTGACTTTGAGTATGAACAGACTAGGATTAGTTGATATATTAGTCAACAGAGAATGCTGGGGTTTAAGGAAGTTTGTAAGCACATGTGTTTGACATCAAGTGTGGAATTTTCCAGAGAGATAGAACCAGTAACATTACTGATTAAAGATGAATGGTTGTCCTATGGGCACACCTTTGCAATGTCTGGTGATCATGTAACAAAGAAAACCTGGACTTTCATAAGGCCAAAGACAGAAAGATTGGGGTGGTTCCAAGAAAGTGATAAAGATCTCACAGAAATCAGTATCCCAGATGACAAAATCTTGAATATGAATGAGTTTAGACAAATGATGAAAAACTACCAGGGTTTTAAGCTAGGAGAATAACTCAAAAGACAAAGGGGGGCCTCTGTCAGAAGACCAAAAGAAGGCACTGAGTGACAGGATGAAGAGATACTGGCAGGATGTCGAAGCCAACGGGCAAACGAGAACTAAGAATACACAAAAGTCACAATCAAAATTGGCTCTACTTTATTTAGCTTATTTTGAGGTATTATTTCTGTTTCCTGGTGACGTTCTTAACAATGTGTTAGCCAATTTTCATGTGAGCACCTACTGGTGATCCATTACCTTGCAACTAGTGTGGGGTGGATGCTGGGCAGTACAGTGAAGGCAGAGAACAGCCGAACAGTCTCAACTGTTTGTCAGTAATATAACACATGGGTTTCCAATGCCAAGTATAATGCTCTTCAGCTCCTGAACACTGATGAAGAGCATGTATAAAAATCTACTGGTGACGTAAAATTAGCCGACAACCAAGAGACACCTATGAAACGGCAACATGGGAGGACTATAAGCTGCTCAATGAGGCCAATGAACTTCCACGTGTATCAGCCAATCAGTCTACAAGGGATAGGAAATAGGCAATTTCAACTATGCACCCTGATGGCAACCAATCTGCAGCAACAGGCAATGTGAGTCACTGCAACGATGCTCAGCCTACAACTAAGTGCCCAGTGAACCTTATAGATTACATGTGATGGCACTCGGTAAAAACTCAGTGTGGCAGTACCATACAAAGCCATATACCGAGCATATCATCATCCGGGAGGAATAGAGTTCAAATTCAGACTGTTAATGCTGAAACTGCAAACACCCTGATTAACAGTAAAATAACCTCTATAAATAACCTAGATGATTTAATACCTTAACAGCAACACTGGGGATAATTCTCACTGTCAATATTTCTCTGTCATAGGAGGAGATACTATCAGTAACTGGAGTGACATGTTGGTGGCATCAGTAAGGAGGTATGTTAAGAGAACCATGCAAAGGGATGCAGACAGGAGGCCCCAACCAGTAGGTGCAGTTACATTCAGGTCACAGCAGACACCATATTGTTTAGCAGAGCCTGCAGTGCCACAACTGTTTGCAATATGGAAATGGTTGCAAGCAATGCAATAGCCAAAAAAGATGCAGTGACTGCAGTGGTACAGATAGTATTAACACATATTTGAAAAATTAAAATAAATAAATAAATAAATAAAAATTGCTTGTATGTGACCACTGCCAAGGCACTCACAACTCCATGTATAAAACATGCCCTGAGTACTTAACACAAAAAGAAATCAAGTGCACAATGGTGGACAATAACATCAGTCATCCAGAACCTTGTGTATCATACGAAAACAGACAGCACGCCAACACGACTGCAATGCAGCTGATCAACAGGCAGGACCCTACAATATGTCATCCACTGTTAGTAGCTGTCCAGATGCCTCACTATGTTCAGCAATCACAGCCTCCTCTAGCAGTCTGACAGCCTGTTAACACAGTCAGTGATGATGCAGCAAGCAGTATTCCCACCAACTTCACCACCACAACAATGGACGATAGCCTTGTGGCCACTGACGACGCATATCCAGGATGTACAACCCCTCAGACACACTGAAAAGTGGCAAGAAACACAACGCTTCTGGAATAGCCAATCTGTACCCAGAAACACCAATACAAAGAAACCCATGTCATCCCCAAACTCACTGGATCACTATGAGTCAACAAACAATAAACCTCCTAATTAATTACATACATACTTTTGTACTTAGTAGTCTGCAACAACTTGCTCCAACAATACCAGCTGATGCTCACTCTGTAGCAGACAGTACTAGACTTGCTATTAGCGATCTGTTCTCTTAAATTTTTTTAAATGATGGTGAAAGTTGTCGACAGCACACTACAATTAAATGCTAGGTCACTTAGGTCCAATAGATAGAGTCTCATCCACTACACCAAAACTCACAAATTCTCAGTATGTGCCATTTCTGGAACATGGCTTAAGCCCATAGAGGACTTCCACTTCCCTGACTACGATGTCATTAGAAGTGATAGAAATAATGGGTTCGAAGGAATAGTTACACTTTACAGCAACAACCAAATCATACAAGCTGCAGCAATATATACACAAACCTCAGAATCCAGCCTGAATAAACTGGCTATCTACAGGCCACCTAACATGCTCCATCAGGCTGTCCACTGTTTGTAGTGGGGGCCTTTAATGTCCACTGAAATTGTCTAAAATGAACATAATAACTGCATTGACCATGAAGCTCACATTAACAATAAAACTTTGGTGCAGTTTTTATGGCAGTACCTAGACGCAATGTATGTCTATCAACATAGCTCCAAAACCAGGGGCTCTGTTAGAAGCATACATCACATACTTTGTTTGGAGATGTACGGTCTATTCACACATTAATGCGTAGTTCATAGTGGCTCAATTCGAATGGAGAGGATGGGAGAGGGAGTAGGAATATTTACAGGTAGAAAGCTCTGGCATGGCATCTGGTAGGTAGCAACACTCTCTATTGTGGTTTTGCTGGTGTTGCACATATTACAAAAATGACCTGAAAACATAAGTATAGAGTAGTAAAATTATATCTGCGTGTACTGGAGATAGCATCAAACTCTTGGCCAAACCTGTGGCAAGGGGGTGAGAGGTGTGAAAGGTATTGGGTGTTTATGTCATGAAAGATTTGTTTTATGGACAATAAAAGAGATCTTCAGCATAATGGAAAGGAACTGTTTATCACTGGAGGTAGCATCTATGGATGAATAGACTATATTGAATGGATTTTATGGTGCGAAACAAGTGGCACCTGTCAAACAGGAGCCATTGGAGCCATTGTTGCTAACTAGTACGCTTAACCTCTGAACATATTGATTTTTTCCTAATTATGTTCCAAAAATAGTATTTTTTATTAATGAAAAACATCTTATAATGAATAGCATTAATATACACATATAAAGATAGCTATTAATGCTCCAAATAATGACTTTAAAAGTTTGAAGATCACCTTTTATAAATCCCGAGTATACTTGTGCATTGGACTTTGAAAATCCTGAAACCTGAAGTCAGTTTTTAGTTTCTGTGTAGTTATGAAGTAGAATCATGTATCCTGTGAACAGAAATTTGGGAAGAGCTGGGGGGAGCACAGGGGATATATTGATAAAGTACCACTGGTGAGCATTTGTCAGTCAACAGTTGAACTAACATCACTTTAAATCTCCAGTGAAGTAACACCATATTCTTCTTCACTTTCTGAGATGCTAAATGCAATGTCAAAATCAGGACATTATAGCAATCCTTTTTTGAAAGCACTGCCTTGCTGAAATGGATATAAGGGTGGTTTTATTTTTTCAAAGCCCTGAAAAGTTTCTGAAGTATACTTGGGATTTTAAGTTGTTAAAATAATAAAAATGAGACAACTCAGGATTTATGTTAAGCAAGTAATGTGAACAGACATTTTTAAGAAACCACTAGTGAAATGGAGATCTACATCAGAATGCTGGCTTGCTGAGCTAAGAAGAACCAGGTGACACCAAAGGATGTTGAGAAACTGGAAGAATGACAATAGGCTGTCCCTATCCTACGTGTACATCATAAAGATGCCACCAATGAAGCTGAACAAGGGGAGGAAAATAGGATTATAGATAGCTGCAATAGTCTTCTGGTGGCTCATGGATAGGTCGGCACAGGACAGTGTCTCACAAGTGATTATGACAGAGCTATGGACGTCACAAGAACAATCTGCATAAGTCCTTTCAAAGGCCATCAAGGATCTTCAGTATTCTCCTCACCTTATCCAGAAACACTCCTACACGCACCAATGAGACATACAGGAGTGCAGATATCATCACTGAGTACCACAATGGACTGCAACAACTGAACCATATTCTCTACTTAACTACAGCTTCTTCTGACATGAATGACGATTGTCTAACTTTGATACCTCCCCAAACCATTATTCTGTCCCCCTAACAATCACCTAATATTCTTAACCCTCCACCCACCACTTCGCTTTCAACACCCTACTCCACAGGTCACATCCCTACAGAATATCCACATCAACAAACCTGTTACATACATCTGCCTAGCACTTTATATTCCAGCCTTGTTACTGGTATTTCCTAGCTCATCAGAGGCAGGACCACCTGTAAAAGTACTCACAGAATTTACAAACTTTACTGCAATTGCTGTAGAGAATTGGAATTGTGGTTATGAGCACAGACAAACCATTCACACACTAAAATATGTGAGTATCAAAGTGATGCTGCAACTCCGTCTGCATGGCCAGTGACGTACACTGTATAAGGGTAGAGACTCTGAAGCACATTGGCTGCTTCAACCATGTATGAAGCACCATCTGTTACTTGCAGCAAAGTGTTTCCCATTGAAACCAGTGCACGTGTTACACCACTGTTCCTATCTCCCACTCCATGCTCTACTTTTCTCTAGTACTATTTTCTCAGTGTTTCTCCCACTACTAACTTCCATCTTGCACTCAAATGCCTTATCATTAGGGCCCAGATTTTAATGGCCTAAAAACCAGCAAAATATGCAAGAATTTATGATCTAAAACTTGCATAAATATGACCTTAAAAAATAAAATATGACTTTATATAAATTTATTTAAGAACATTCTTGTTGATTCTTTTTTATGCAACACATAATACAAAGTTTACTTCTGAACAAACAGTGAGTACAGTACTCACTTTTTGCAGTGTCTTATTTTTGAAATGTCTACATATGCCTGGGGTGAGAGAGGGGAGAAGGGAGAGGAAGTACAGTGAAAACAGTAGCAACCATCCACACACACACACACACACACAAAAAAGTTTTTACTACTTCACACAGGATAATTTTGTACTAGAAAAGCTCCTCTATTACATGCCACAAGAGCATATTGAGTGTATTTAACAGTGACAAGATCACTGCAGGGCAACTTCTATTAACTGTCTTCAAATGTTGTTTCCTTCCCAGAAAGACTGTCACTAAGTTTGCATTTTGTGGAATATCCAAGATTCAGCTGTAAAACACTTTACAATTTATTGTTCACTTTGTCAGCCACATGAACACAAGCTCAACCCTACTCACTCTGCACATATTGCACAATATCCATGATGTCACACAGATGAGTACCAGCAGCTTCCAGTCACGTGATGGTTTTTGATACCACTGAAAAATAGGCGTTGATGTACACCAAGTTTCCATGTCAGATATCTGGAGACCTCTTTCACAGTGTTGACAGCACCTGATTCATCACTATCTAGGTCATAAATGATCGTCTTTATTTTGGTGGAGTTGGTGCAGTAATGCTCAGCAGCATTTGCCATAATCTAAGATGAAAGCACAGCAAAGGCACCTGTTCATTGAATTTCTGCACACATAGCAGAGCTTTCACGTAGTTTTTCTCGCTACAGGAAATAAATTTGTCCACTTTAGGGTAATTTGAGTGCAACCCTCCCGCAATTCCATCTGCAAAGCCAGTGACGTACACCATATCAGGGTAGAGAATCTGGAGCACATGGGCTGCTTCAACTATGTATGAAGCACCATCTTGGTAACTAGCAGCAAAACACCATCTGCCACAAGAAGCTTCATACAGTTGTCAAAGAAAATGGCAACTCTTGATTCGTTTACTCTCTCGAGAGCTTCACACATTAAGATAAACATTTCTCCAGACTTGTCAACTTTTAGAACACCACCGACAACATTTGCAACATAATGACCATCCACACGTGTTTTCATCTACAGACACCCAGACTGTTTGGTCAGCAACACTAATTTGCATTTTGCTGAGCACCTCCTCTTAGCACACGGGTAAACAGTTGTTAATGCAGAAGCATCTGGAAATGGATGTGTTGTGGACTTCTCCAAGGACTGTCTAACGAATGAATTCTTCAGATTCTCCAATAATGTTGAAAGACATCATGATCTCATACAAGTCCTTGAATAATGATTGCAAGATTGAAGATGGATCAGTCTGCTCAAATAACAGTGTTGTTGCACATTAAAGCACTTTTCTGCACTAACTTTAACTTCATGTATTGCAAAAAATAATATTTCCCTGTCAGTACTGAAGAATTTCTCTCCAAAATCATGAATAAAACCACACAATGTCATGCTTTTGGAGCACTTTACTTTTGGCATGTTGAACCAGCCTGAGTTGTTTTCAAACTGAATAGTGTGACCACATGTGTGGCGTTTATTATGTCTAAGGCCACCTTTCTTGGCTTTGAGAGTGTTTTGCTGACCCTGTGCAACAATTTTTTATGCCAGGAAACCAGCTAGTGTGTTATGCTGCTTGTCTACTACATCTTGCTAAATAATGCTGTGTAGTAATTGTTTAATTTATTTGTGTCATCACCTGAAGCTTTGTCATATGAACAACATTTCCAAGTTTCTGTTCTTGAGTACTTAAGCATACGACATATAATGCAACACTTTTTTTCCGGCCAATTTTGGTTGCAAAAAGGCAGAATTAGTTGTGGGACATTTTGATATATTCCTTCTTCTGCCTCTATAGTTTCATAACGTTCTGATAAGTGCCAGCACTCTATGAAGCCTTCAAAATGCCGCCTGTAATGGAGGAGCGTTCCAAGCACGGAGCTGTCACTGAGTTTCTTTTGGTGGGAAAGATGTTCATAGGTGCTTGCAGAATGTCTGTGGAGACCTGGCAGTGAACAAACGCACAGTGAGCTGTTGGGCAAGGCATCTATCATCATTGCAACAAGGTTGTGCAAACTTGTCCGATCTCCCACATATGCTAGCTGGCTACACACATCTATATCTATATAGATACTTGACAAATCATACTTAAGTGCCTGGCAGAAGGTTCATCAAACCACCTTCACAATAATTTTCTATTATTCCAATGGCAGACAGTTCTGACTTCCCTTACTTATTTTGGTGATTGTTTCTCCCTATCTAGGTTGGTGTCAACAGAATATTTTCGCATTTGGAGCAGAAAGTTAGTGACTGAGATTTCCTGAGAAGATTCCGCGACAGTGAAAAATGCCTTTGTTTTAATAATGAACACCCCAAATCCTATATCATGTCAGCAGTACTCTCTCCCCTATTTCTCAATACTACAAAACATGCTGCTCATCTTTCAACTTTCTCGAAGTACTCTGCTAATCCTATCTGGTACGGATCCCACACTGTGCAGTACTCCAAAAGAGGATGGACAAGCACAGTGTAGGCAGTCTCTTTAGTAGATCTGTTGCATCTTATAATCATTCTGCCAATAAATCACAGTCTTTGGTTTGCCTTCCCCACAACATTTTCTATGTGTTCTTTCCAATTTAAGTTGCTCATAACTGTAATTTCTAAGCATTTAGTTGATTTTACAGCCGTTAGATTTGATTGATTTACCGTGTCACCAAATTTTAAAAGCTTCCTTTTAGCACTCATGTCATTTAGCATTTAGGGTTAACTGCCAATTTTCGCGCCATACAGATATCTAAATCTTCTGGAGCTTGTTTTGATCTGCACAGCTGTGACTCCTGCAATGCTGGAACATGCAGACATGCTCATTTGAAGTGAATGATGGATCACAATCAAGCACATAGCTGCACAACTGGACATTTCTGTTGGTAGTGCTGATACAATTGACCACCACTTAGGGTACTCAAAGGTGTTTGCCTGCTGGTTCCTTGCTGCCTACGAGAAGACCATAAAGAACACTGGAGGACAATTTGTGCAGAATTGCTTGCAAATTATGAGGCTGCTCATGGCAATTTTTCATCAAATATCATCACAAGGATGAAACATTTATTCATCACTTTGAATGGGAAACAATACAGCAACTCATAGAGTGCCGCTACATCAACTCTCCTAAAAAAGAAAACGTTCAAAGCTACACTTTCGTCCGGTTAAGTCATGGTGATGGTCTTCTGAGATTCTGAGGGGATTATTCTGTTTGATATCATCCCTTAAGGTGCAATGATCAACTCTGAACTGTATTGTGTTACACTCTGGAAACTGAAGAAACACCTTCAGTGTGTTCATCTCCATAAAAATATAAATGTACTTTTCCTTCTCTATGACAACATGAGGCCTCACACAGGTCTGCGCATCTGAGAGGAGCTCATAATACTTCTTTGGACTATTCTTCTTCATCCACCCTATGGCCCAGATCTCGCTCCTTCCAACTTCCATCTGTTGACCCAATGAAGGATGTACTCTGAAGCATCTGCATTAGCAGAATACAAATGCAGAAGAAACAAGTCTGAAAACAATTTATTGGACTCACCAAAATGAAACAATAGTACAATACCCAAAAGAACAACCAACTCGATCCCAGATGTGGATCGACACAAATACAAAATAACAAAATAATAATAATAATAATAATAATAATAATAATAATAATAATAATGACCCGACTCTTCACGGGGAGCGACGTCAAGAAGTTCGTCAACTATACCAAGAGATCGGCCAGATAGAAGAGGCGTCTGGCTGTGGCTGCAGCCCTGTATCCTTCCGAGCAGTGCATTGAACTGCCTTTTGCCGGCAGTGCGCCACCTTATAAAGTCCTTTGGCGGATGTATCTGCCGGAACAATTTGCGATCACGTGTCTGGCGCAGTGAAGTAGCTCCTAGGCTAGTTGCAACATCTGGTGAAGCTGTTCTGCAGGCTCTGTGAATGAGTAGTGATTCCTGGTGGCCATTGGTGGAGACCTGGTGGTGTGTTGTGTTGTGGCCACCAGCAAGTCTTTGTTTTGACAACACAGACAACGTATGTTTTCCTGGTGAATATACACCCTGTGATGCAGACGTCCTGTGATGGGTGGGCATAAAGTGGAATGACGATGCTGCAGGCGTTACAATGTCTGAAGTGTGCAGCCACAGAATACTCCATGTGAAGTAGTATTTGGATGATGGGGAGTTTATTCATGCAGCAGGACACTGGCTCCAATGTTGACCAGCAGAGTAGTACAGGCCCTCTCACTATGGCAGTGTAAGGCTGTCATATTGACTAGATATTATGTTGAAAAATAAGGTTTTGTAGCCAAAAGAGTGGGAAATAATATGTTGCATTGGAATCCTGAATAAAACCAAACTGTGTTTAGCAAAAAATGTGATGCATTACCTACTGAACGCCCCTCATATATACATTTTGGCAAAAGTTGGCTGGATTGTGAGCTGTTACTACAAAATGTGTGAACATGACCCGATGTGCACAAAGAAAATACATTTTTCTACACTACAATGACGGGTTTTATGCATAAATTGTTGTAAAATTCACCCCAAAGTTCAGGGGAAAAATATGAATTGTCATTAAAATCAGGGCCTCACTTTTCACATACTTAGTTATATTCCATATTGGATTAACCAGTGAAATGTATATTGTGAATAACGCAGTGTTTCACTAAGCTACAATTGTTAGCAATAATTTATAGTTTTAATACCTGGTATGGGAGTTGACCAAGCCTAGTGAATAACATCCTCAGGAAAGGACCCTCATAGAAATTATTCCGATGATCAGCTTCAGGGTAAGAATCTGAGCTACAACAGTCATCAGATTCCTGTGACTCTGGAAATACTGCTTCAAGAGGCCATTTATATTGACTACAACAGGAGATACAATGTTGGTACTGCTTCCTCACATCTTCAACATATTGCTCATATGTTGATTCTTCAGTATTAGATGTTTGCATGTTCCTGGGTATTAGGGATAAGAATCTGTAACAAAAGAAACAGTATCAAATTTTAGAGACACTGATATTTTCCTAGAACTCTTTTATTATCATTTTTACAACTTATCATTTACCCTTTAAGTGAACAATAAAGGAAGGAAAAATTCTGGAATGTTGAAATACAGCAAAATTTCTACACATCTACATACATACTCGGCAAACCACTGCGAAGTGCATGGCAGAGGTTATGTGAAGCGCCTATTAGGCATGTTAAGATCAATACACTTCTATCGTTTAAATGATAATCTCACCCAGATCACTGCTTGCTTAGATAATATAATATGCAACTTTCAGCCAAATAAAACTGAATTTGGAACTGTAAACTTCAGGATATCAGATCATGAAGGGCTGTAGCTTAGGCATCCTCTAAACAACAAAACAGACAGTTCTGCAACTGAACTAGGAAAAGTAATCAGGCCAATCAATGAACATAAACTGAATCAGTTATAAACAATCTTAATCACATAAATTGGAATATAGTACTCACTAATGATATGTCTGCCAATTATAGAATTATTAGAACGAAACCTTAACTCATGTTCTCCCAAATACTACAGAAAACACCCAAAGCAGAACTGGAAAAATAAACTGCAAGAACTGATAAACTAGTACATGCCACACTTGTGAAAACTTAGGGAAGAAATAATGGTGCACTATGACAGATTTCAACTGAATCAAGCTGAGGAGGAAGCTTATGCAACAGCAAGAAGGGTGTATAGATCAGAAATTAGCATCCAAGAGGAAAGCCAATCACAGATATGTACTTAACTAGACACATAAGTTTAAAGCAGCATGTAAGGTTATCAAAACAGAGATAAGCTCCGAAAATAAACACAACAACATTCCAATCCAACCCACATCCTTTCGTCTTTCCCTCTCCTTCCTGAAGAAGCAACCATCGGTTGCGAAAGCTAGTAATTCTGTGTGTGTGTTTGTGTGTTTTGTTCTTGTGCCTGTCTGCCGGCGTTTTCCCGCTTGGTAAGTCTTGGAATCTTTGTTTTTAATATATATATATATATATATATATATATATATATATATATATATATATATATATATATATATATATATATATATATATATGGGAGAAACAATTTGCCTAATGGTTTAAACAAATGATAATACAGTTAACACCAAATGTGGGAAAGAAGATACAACTACACAATTTTTTTTAACAGAAGATCTGTACATTATTGTTTAAAAAATATATAGCCTATGTTGGAAGTAAATTGAAATTTTTCCTATCACTTTTTCCCCTTTATATACTATACATACATAAGCATATACTACAGATTTGGAAAAAAAAATACAAAACTTATGTCCATCTGAATGTTTAGTAGAGTGTTGTGTAAAAATCTGAAATAAATTGGTCAAGAACATTTTCAAAATTTTGCTGAAAACATTTCCCGTGTGTGTTTTATCAGAGCTGAGAGTTTTGCTAACAACCTTTTCTCTTTATATATATACAGGGTGATCCATTGATAAGCGTCAAACAAAAAAACTACAAAGAACTAAACTTGTCTAGCTCGAAGGGGGAAACCAGATGGTGCTATGGTTGGCCCACTAGATTGCGCTGCCATAGATCAAACGGATATCAACTGGGTTTTTAAAAATAGGAACCACCATTTTTTATAAAATATTCATGTAGTGCATAAACTAATATCAATGTTTTAGTTGGACCACTTTTTTTGCTTTGTGTTAGATGGTGCTGTCATAGTCACAAACATATGACTCACAATTTTACACGAGCAGTTGGTAACAGGTAGGTTTTTTAAATTAAAATACAGAACGTAGGTATGTTTGAACATTTTATTTCGGTTGTTCCAATGTGATACGTATACCATTGTGAACTTATAATTTCTGAGAAAGTATGCTGTTACAACATGATTACCTGTAAATACCACATTAATGCAATAAATGCTCCAAATGATGTCCATCAACCTCAATGCATTTGGCAATACGTGTAATGACATTCCTCTCTACAGCGAGTAGTTCGCCTTCCATAATGTTCGCACATGCACTGACAATGCGCTGACGCATGTTGTCATTCGTTGTGAGTGAATCACAATAGCAAATATCATTGAACTTTCCCCGCAGAAAGAAATCCGGGGACGTCAGATCCAGCGAACGTCTCGGCCATGGTATGGTGCTTCGACGACCAATCGACCTGTCATGAAATATGCTATTCTATACCACTTCAACCGACACGAGCTATGTGCCGCACATTCATCATGTTGGAAGTACATCGCCATCCTGTCATACAGTGAAACATCTTGTAGTAACATTGGTAGAACATTAAGTAGGAAATCCGCATACATTGAACCATTTTGATTGGCATCGATAAAATGGGGGCCAATTATCCTTCCTCCCATAATGCCGCACCATACATTAACCTGCCAAGGCCGCTGATGTTCCACTTGTTGCAGCCGTCATGGATTTTCCATTGCCGAATAGTGCATATTATGCTGGTTTACGTTACCGCTGTTGGTGAACGATGCTGCGTCCCCTAATTTCTCTTGTGCCCAGTGGCAGAACTGGACACAACGTTCAAAGTCGTCGCCATGCAATTCCTTCGGCACAGAAATATGGTACGAGTGCAATCGATATTGATGTAGCATTCTCAACACCGATGTTTTTGAGATTCCCGATTCTCACGCAATTTGTCTGCTACTGATGTGCGGGTTAGCGCGACAGCAGCTAAAACACCTACTTGGGCATCATTTTTTGCAGGTCGTGGTTGATGTTTCACATGTGGCTGAACACTTCCTGTATCCTTAAATAACGTAACTATCCGGCGAACGGTCCAGAAACTTCGATGATGTCGTCCAGGATACTGAGCAGCATACATAGCACATGCCCATTGGGCATTTTGATCAAAACAGCCATACATCAACACGATATTGACCTTTTCCGCAATTGGTAAACGATCCATTTTAACATGGGTAAAGTATCACGAAGCAAATACTGTCCGCACTGGTGGAATGTCACGTGATACCACATACTTATATTTTTGTGACTATTAAAGTGCTATCTATCACAAAGCGAAAAAAGTGGTCCAACTAAAACATTCATATTTCTTTACATACTACACGAATATGTAACAAAAAATGGGGGTTCCTATTTAAAAAAAACACAGTTGATATCCGTTTGACCTATGGCAGCTCCATCTAGCGGGTCAACCATAGTGCCATCTGGTTTCCCCCTTCAAGCTAGACAAGTTTCATTCTTTGTAGTTTTTTCGTTTGATGCTTATTTCATGAGATATTTGACCCAGTCACTATCAATGGACCACCCTGAATATTAAAAATATGTAGTTTACGTCCATCCCAACATTACATTTTTGAAGAAAATCAGTCAAGAATGTTTCAGGTTTTTTGCAAAAAAGTTTTCCTCTTTTTATTTTAAACATCTTGTCTTTTTATAGTAGTATAAATATAGGTAAACAGTATGGATCTCAACACGTTTCCCTGGGGCACACCTGAAGTTACTTTCACATCTGTCAATGATTCTCCATCCATGACAACATGCTGTACCCTGCCTACCAAGCTATCCTTAATAGAGACACAAATTTCAGTTAACAGCTGGACCACTCCATGTTATGGAACTAGACATTTGCATAACATGTAATATCATTGCTATTCAAGCCATAGAATTAAAACTTTTGTCAATGGTCAACATCTGGCATATGAAGAATTTGAAGAATATCAGACCTTGTTATACATGTTGTATTATCAGTTTTAAATGTAAGTTTTCAATCTGCATTGTTCTTTCCAAAGATACTTCTTGTTCATCAGCATCTACTGTTATAGCTTGTCCTATGAAGTGCTAAATTGACTTTTTGGCTGCAAATTTAACAACAAAAAAGAAACCCACACAAATATCTCCCTTTCCATCAATCATCTGACCACTAAGTTCATTATTGAGACTGTGCTCAGGAATCACTGTTGTAAACAAAGTTAAATTCAAAACCATTTTTTGTGATAGAATGCCCTTTGTAATTTTTTGTACTGGGGAGGGGGGTTGGGCATCCACACACTAAACAGAGCAGTGGTTCCCATCCTTTCTGAGAGCATTACCCTTGAGTGCAGTCAGATATTAGCTGTGCCCCCTTGCCCTATCATCATCAACATTAGTGTTGAACTAGACTTTAGAATGAAAAACTATGTTCTTAGACACTCTTATTTTTAAAAACACGAAAGAAAGATTATCTTTTGTTTTTGTGAATGTTTTATTAAATCGCGAGCTAATGAGTCAATGAGACGATAGATAATGCTTATTTTTAACAAACTTTTTACATAATGATGATGATGAATACATAGTGTGAGCGACCTACAACTCCTTCCCAGAAAAGAAAGCTAACTACCCAAGTTGACAACGGATACTTGTTACAAAACATGCTTCCTCTGCACCACTCCTGTCCCTATTAGCACTTGTTTACCCATACCTTACATGCCCATTTCAAATCAACCACATTAAAATGCATGTACTGCAGTTAGCGTTTGTGAATCACTTCACTGCCGGACTCCCTACCTTTGTAATGGCCGAAACTGGAAGATATCAGTCTACAACAACAATTATAATAATAATAACAGCCATTACATAGATACTGCTATGTTGTCCTGTCAATCAGCTTGTTTATTCTTGCAACGCAAATAATTAAGCAGTTTCTGGTCTATTGCAGGAACTACTTCATGTCAGAGACGGGAAATTTATGGAACATTTATGCACATTTGATGTATATATCTCAATTTCGCTGTGATTGATGCATGAGACAAAATATGCATGTAGTGGGTGGACTATATAAGGAATATATGATACATGAAGATGGTATTTGTTCTTTCGGACAGGTCCTAAAGAGCAGATACCATTGGTGATCTTGCAGTTCTCGAAGAATGAAATTACAATCAAATCCAGACTATTAGCTGCTTACAGGTTTTGATAAATATCAAGGAGGACAGTTGAAAATGTATGCCTTGACCGGGACTCGAACCCGGGATCTCTTGCTTACATAGCAGACACTCTATCTGACTGAGCCATCGATGACAAAGACGATAGTGCAACTGCACGGACTTATCTCTGGCATGCTCTCTCTGAGACCCACATTTCCAACTGACTGTCCACACACACTACATTTGTAGTGTCCCTACCCACTATACTCATTACTTGTGGTGGTCAGTCTACTGATTCCCGTAAGAGTTTGAGCAATGTGAGTACATCCGCACTGATGAAGATCATTGCCCAGTAAGCCTTATCTATATGAACATGGTATCTGTCCTTTCGGATATGTCCGAAAGAACAGGTACCATTGGTGATCTTGCAGCTCTCAAAGAATGTAGGTCTCACAGGGAGTATGCCAGAGATAAGTCACTGCATTCGCACTATCGTTTCTGTCCTCAATGGCTCAGTTGGATAGAGCGTCTGCCATGTAATCAGGAGATCCCAAGTTCGAGACCTGGTCAGGGCACATATTTTCGACTGTCACCATTGATATTTATCAATGCCTGTCAGCAGCTAATTTTCTGGATTTCATTGTAATCTGATTCTTCAAGCTTCGGACATGTCCAAAAGAACAGATATCATCTTCATATACATACGCCTTACCGGCCAATGATCTTCTTCAGTGTGGATTCACTCCCATTGCTCAAACTCTTGTGGCAATCGGTAGACTGACTGCCGCGAGTAATAAGTACAGTGGGCAGGGGCACTACAAATGTAGTGTGCGGACAGTAAGTTGGAAATGTGGGTCTTACCGGGAGCTTGCCAGAGATAAGTCCCTGCAGTTACACTATCATCTGTGTTCTCGATGGCCCAGTTGAATAGAAAGTCTGCCATGCAAGCAGGAGATCCCGGGTTCAAGTCCTGGTTGGGGCGCACATTTTCAACTGTCCCTGTTTATATTTATCAATGCCTGTAAGCGGCTAACGGTCTGGATTTCATTGTAATTTCATTCTTAGAGAGCTGCAAGATCACCAATGGTATCTGTTCTTGCGGACATGTCCGAAAGAACAGATACCACCTTCATTTAGATAAGGCTGACCAACCAATGGTCTTCTTCAGTGCAGATGCACACACATTGCTCAAACTCTTATGGCAATCAGGAGACCAACTACCGTGAGTAATAAGTATACTGGGAAGGGGCACTACAAATGTATTACATGGGTAGTAAGTTGGAAATGTGGGTCTCACAGGGAGCATGCGAGAGATAAATTCCTGCAGTCCTACTATCATCTGTGTCTTCGATGACTCAGTCAGATAGAGTATCTCCCATGTAAGCAGCAGATCCCGGATTTGAGTCCCTCCGGGACTCACATTTTCAACTGTCCCGATTGATATTTACCGAGGCCTGCAAGCAGCTAATGGTCTGGATTTCATTGTAGTTTCCTATGAGGAATATGTTGTTCATACATTTGTTGCACGAGCTGTAATCTACACCACAATGTGTCACATGTTAATGCTAGTATTTGATGCAAAATGGTGATTATTGGTGACTTATGTAATCAGTATTACATTCTTATGAAACTGTGGCAATAGTAATGATGTTTCAAAAATTATTTATTTTCTTGTAGCAAAATATACCTGAGTCCTTTTATTTTTTAGCCCTTAGAAAATTGTGTGTTTACCTCTCAGAGTGCTGTTAATACCCAGATTGGGAACCACTGGTACCGAGTGAGTGTGACGTACTGCGTGATTATCATTAATAGCTGCATGAAATAAAGAACTCCTGTATTTTACTTTGTAAAACTGCAAATGCAGCTAAGCATTTCTGCTTTAGCTTTGCTGCCATCAGTTCCAGTTCCTGGGTTATTTGTTACTTCATGGACCCTAGCTTCCATTCCACTGACAGCCTATACATGGTGTTACAAAAAGGTACGGCCAAACTTTCAGGAAATATTCCTCACACACAAAGAAAGAAAATATGTTACGTGGACATGTGTCAAGAAACGCTTACTTTCCATGTTAGAGCTCATTTTATTACTTCTCTTCAAATCACATTAATCATGGAATGGAAACACACAGCAACAGAATGTACCAGCGTGACTTCAAACACTTTGTTACAGGAAATGTTCAAAATGTCCTCCGTTAGCAAGGATACATGCATCCACCCTCCGTCGCATGGAATTCCTGATGCGCTTATGCAGCCCTGGAGAATGGCGTATTGTATCACAGCCATCCACAATATGAGCATGAAGAGTCTCTACATTTGGCACCGGGGTTGCGTAGACAGGAGCTTTCAAATGCCCCCATAAATGAAAATCAAGAGGGTTGAGGTCAGGAGAGCGTGGAGGCCATGGAATTGGTCCGCCTCTACCAATCCATCGGTCAACGAATCTGTTGTTGAGAAGCGTACGAACACTTCGACTGAAATGTGCAGGAGCTCCATCGTGCATGAACCACATGTGTCATATTTGTAAAGGCACATGTTCTAGCAACACAGGTAGAGTAGCCCGTATGCAATCATGATAACGTCCTCCATTGAGCGTAGGTGGAAGAACATACTGACGAAACTAAAATGAGCTCTAACATGGAAATTAAGCGTTTCCAAACACATGTCCACATAACATCTTTTCTTTATTTGTGTGTGAGGAATGTTTCATGAAAGTTTGGCCGTACCTTTTTGTAACACCCTGTATATATAATCAGAATTTCATCAGGTTTTGTGAAAGGTCTTTCAGTATGGTTCTCCTACGACAACTGTTAAAGGCTTCTCAAAGTGCACACTTCTGACATACCAACTAGTTTCTTTTAACATATCTCTATCTTCAGTCCTCTGAATTATTTTACACTTACCATACGGTACTCGCTGTTCCTTTAAAAGTCAGTCTTTTCAGATCAATAGAGTGTAATATCATTTCTATGGACAGAAACAAATAATATTGATGCCACATTGTGTTGTGTTTCACATTAAGAAATACATAGGTCTGCAAAGCAATGTGGGATTAGGCAGTCACCAACAGTACCAAATGAAGAAATAGCCCCAAAGCGTGCAAGTATATGAAGGTTTTTGATGTGAGCATAAATGGGACAGAAATACCACAACTGAAGATATTTTACTGCATTCACACAAAACACATTTTGTAACAGAAACATGCAGTTTATAGTAGTTCTAAAGACACATACATCTACATCTGCATGATTACTTTGCAATCCACAATTTAAGTGCCTGGCAGAGGATTCATTGAACCACTTTTACACTACTTCACTGCCTTTCCAGTTCTCCTCTCAAACAATATGCAGGAAAAATGAACACATGAACCTTTCCGTGCAAGCTTTGATTTCTCTTATTTTATTATGATGACTATTTCTCCCTATGTGGGAGGGTGCCAAAAATTATTTTCACACTTTGAGGAGAAAGTTGGTGATAGAAATTTCATGAGTAGGTCCTGCCGCAGCAAAAACCTCCTTTGTTTCAGTGACTGACATCCTAATCCATGTTATATCTGTGGCACTCTCTTCCCTATTTAAAGATAATACAAAACAAGCTGCCCTTCTTCGAACTTTTTTGGTGTCCTACATCAATCCTATCTGATGTGGATCCGACATTGCACAGCAATATTCCATAAGAGGGCAGACAAACATAGTGTAAGCAGCCTCTTTAATAGACCTGTTATATTTTCTAAGTGTTCTGCCAATAAATCACAGTATTTGGTTTGCTTTCCCTACAACATTATGTATGTGATCATTCAAATTTAAGTTATTCATAAATGCCTTCAATAATTATAAAGCAATGGTGAACAATAAGGCCACGCAAATGGAGCAATCACTGATCCAGAAAAGAATGACAATGAGGCATAGGAACACTTAACAGATAAAAAGTTAGACAGGTGGCAAAAAGTTTAGGAATGCCAGTGACACAATCTGATCTTTTGGAAATATTAGTTCCTTCTTTGGGGAAGAGACAGGGATAGGTTGGAGAATGTTACAACTAACAGTAGGTCCCTCAGGACCCAAGATGAGAGGAACCCACCTGTAGTGAGGAAAAGAGGGAGAAAAACATGGAGGAGGAATGACAGGGAGAGTAGTAAGTCACAGATAGTCCACTCAAAGCACTCTTTCAGAAAAACCAGAGATAATGAGGGCAGAGTAAGAAGTAGGGATACTCCAGAAGAGGGCAAACAAGTGTAGCGTAATAGACCTGTCATATTTTCTAAGTGTTCTGCCAATAAGCCACAGTCTTTGGTCTGCTTTCCCTACAACATTATCTATGTGATTATTCCAATTTAAGTTATTCATAAATGCCTTCAATTATTATAAAGCAACTGTGAACAAGTCCAGGAATAAATCCAGATGGAAGGATATGTTGGAGAGCAAGTTTCTTTCTCTGGAGGTCAGGGTAACTAATAGGAGATGGGAAGATCCAAATAGCCTTTGCCATGGGCTGCAATGTCAAAGGGTGCTTGGCAATTACAGGACGTGCTTGGATCAAGGAACAGTCGGAATTTTAGTTGTAAATTATTGTAGTTGCGCTGGAAAAGTCCCTGAGCTTCAAGCGCTAATAGAAAGCACAGAAGCTGATATCGTTATAGGTACAGAAAGCTTGGCTAAAGCCTGAAACAAGTTCTGCAGAAATTTTTACGAAGTCTCAGACGGTGTTCAGGAAAGATACATTAGGCAGAATTGGTGGTGGAGTGTTTGTGTCTGTCAGTAGTGGTTTATGTTGTAGTGAAGTCGAAGTAGATACTCCGTGCGAATTGGTGTGGGTGGAGGTTATACTTAACAGCCGAATTAAGTTAATAATTGGCTCCTTCTACCGACCCCCAGACTCCGATGATACAGTTGCGGAACAGTTCAGAGAAAGTTTGAGTCTCGTAACAAATAAATACCCCACTCATACGGTTATAGTTGGTGGGAACTTCAACCTACCCTCGGTATGTTGGCAAAAATACTTGTTCAAAACCGGTGGTAGGCAGAAAACGTCTTCCGAGATTGTCCTAAATGCATTCTCCGAAAATTATTTCGAGCAGTTAGTCCACGAACCCACGCGAATTGTAAATGGTTGCGAAAACACACTTGACCTCTTGGCCACAAACAATCCAGAGCTGATAGAGAGCATCATGACTGATACAGGGATTAGTGATCACAAGGTCATTGTAGCTAGGCTCAATACCATTTCTTCCAAATCCATCAGAAACAAACGCAAAATAATTTTATTTAAAAAAGCGGATAAAGTGCCACTAGAAGCCTTCCTAAAAGACAATTTCCATTCCTTCCGAACTGACTATGCGAATGTAGACGAGATGTGGCTCAAATTCAAAGATACAGTAGCAACAGCAATTGAGATATTCATACCTCATAAATTGGTAAGAGATGGAACGGATCCCCCGTGGTACACAAAAAAGGTCCGAACGCTCTTGCAGAGGCAACGGAAAAAGCATGCGAAGTTCAGAAGAACGCGAAATCCTGAAGATGGGCTAAAATTTACAGACGCGTGAAATTTGGCATGTACTTCGATGCGAGATGCCTTTAATAGGTTCCACAACGAAACATTGTCTCGAAATTTGGTAGAAAATCCGAAGAAATTCTGGTCGTATGTAAAGTACACAAGCGGCAAGACGCAGTCAATACCTTCGCTGCGCAGTGCCGATGGTACTGTTATCAACAACTGTGCCGCTAAAGCGGAGTTATTGAATGCAGTTTTCCGAAATTCCTTCACCAGGGAAGACGAATGGAATATTCCAGAATTTGAAACACGAACATCTGCTAGCATGAGTTTTTTAGAAGTAGATACCTTAGGGGTTGCGAAGCAACTCAAATCGCTTGATACGGGCAAGTCTTCAGGTCCAGATTGTATACCGATTAGGTTCCTTTCAGATTACGCTGATACTATAGCTCCCTACTTAGCACTCATATACAACTGCTCGCTCACCGATAGATCTGTACCTACAGATTGGAAAATTGCACAGGTTGCACCAGTGTTCAAGAAGGGTAGTAGGAGTAATCCATTTAACTACAGACCTATATCATTGACGTCGGTTTGCAGTAGGGTTTTGGAGCATATACTGTATTCAAACATTATGAATCACCTCGAAGGGAATGATCTATTGACACGTAATCAGCATGGCTTCAGAAAACATCGCTCTTGTGCAACACAGCTAGCTCTTTATTCGCACAAAGTAATGGCCGCTATCGACAGGGGATCTCAAGTTGATTCCGTATTTCTAGATTTCCGGAAAGCTTTTGACACCGTTCCTCACAAGCGACTTCTAATCAAGCTGCGGAGCTATGGGGTATCGTCTCAGTTGTGCGACTGGATTCGTGATTTCCTGTCAGGAAGGTCGCAGTTCGTAGTAATAGACGGCAAATCATCGAGTAAAACTGAAGTGATATGAGGTGTTCCGCAGGGAAGCGTCCTGGGACCTCTACTGTTCCTGATCTATATAAATGACCTGGGTGACAATCTGAGCAGTTCTCTTAGACTGTTCGCAGATGATGCTGTAATTTACCGTCTAGTAAGGTCATCCGAAGACCAGTATCAGCTGCAAAGCGATTTAGAAAAGATTGCTGTATGGTGTGTCAGGTGGCAGTTGACGCTAAATAACGAAAAGTGTGAGATGATCCACATGAGTTCCAAAAGAAATCCGTTGGAATTCGATTACTCGATAAATAGTACAATTCTCAAGGCTGTCAATTCAACTAAGTACCTGGGTGTTAAAATTACGAACAACTTCAGTTGGAAGGACCACATAGATAATATTGTCGGGAAGGCGAGCCAAAGGTTGTGTTTCATTGGCAGGACACTTAGAAGATGCAACAAGTCCACTAAAGAGACAGCTTACACTACACTCGTTCATCCTCTGTTGGAATATTGCTGCGCGGTGTGGGATCCTTACCAGGTGGGATTGACGGAGGACATCGAGAGGGTGCAAAGAAGGGCAGCTCGTTTTGTATCATCGCGTTATAGGGGAGAGAGTGTGGCAGATATGATACAAGAGTTGGGATGGAAGTCATTACAGCATAGACGTTTTTCGTCGCGGCGAGACCTTTTTACGAAATTTCAGTCACCAACTTTCTCTTCCGAATGCGAAAATATTTTGTTGAGCCCAACCTACATAGGTAGGAATGATCATCAAAATAAAATAAGAGAAATCAGAGCTCAAACAGAAAGGTTTAGGTGTTCTTTTTTCCCGCTCGCTGTTCGGGAGTGGAATAGTAGAGAGATAGTATGATTGTGGTTCGATGAACCCTCTGCCAAGCACTTAAATGTGAATTGCAGAGTAGTCATGTAGATGTAGATGTAGATGCCACCTGCAAGCATTCAGGTCCCTTGAGAAATGCTGTAAAGCATGTTCAGCGAATGGGTACTAGGTGTCCCCAAGGCATAAAGTTCTCATATGCTCATACATGCCCAAAAGATAGGTCGTGGCAGTAATTCTATCTCATAACCATACATTTTGCTATGAGTTAAATTGAGTAGAAGACAGAGCATCACATAGATGAAGAGTAGCCAAGCAGTGTGTACCTTCCTCTCACACACGCATCACATAATGATTGTGATGGTAAAAACACAAAAATTTAAGCTCACAGAGAAGATTATCAGCATCAAATGGTTCAAATGGCTCTAAGCACTTAACAGCTGAGGTCATCAGTCCCTTATCAGTACCCATATAGTTACTGTCATGGTAAAAGTACAAAAATTCAACCTCACAGAAAAGCTCATTGGTATCCATTCTTCCTGTGCACCATTTGATTATAGAACAGGAAAGGAGGAAATATTAGTGGTGCATGAACTCCTGTCAGAACATGATATAAGGTGGACTTGCAAAGTGCAGAACTAGATATAGATGTGTAATGCAATTCAGTATCAGTTTGAATCAAACTTCTACCATTGCAACTCATTTCTTCCATGCTAATTTCTACAAAATCACAATTCAGAAATGTAATGAGAACTGTGCAGTTTTTAAATTTCAATCACTTTCTGCCATGTTTCCTAGATATGCTGTATCACTGTGTAAAAGCTACAGTATTGGATATTACTTGATAATATTTTGTGGTTGTCTTCTAGTCTAGCCTTCAATGGAAAAAATAGTAAAGAGAAAACATTTATTTCTAATACATATTGTCACAGCTGCAAAATACTAACGCGAATTCTTTACAGACGAATGGAAAAACTGATAGAAGCCGACCTCGGGGAAGATAAGTTTGCATTCCGTAGAAATGTTGGAACACGTGAGGCAATACTGACCCTACGGCTTATCTTAGAAGAAAGATTAAGGAAAGGCAAACCTACGTTTCTAGCTTTTGTAGACTTAGAGAAAGCTTTTGACAATGTTGATTGGAATTCTCTCTTTCAAATTTTGAAGGTGGCAGGGAGCGAAAGGCTATTTACAATTTGTACAGAAAGCAGATGGCAGTTATATGAGTTGAGGGACATGAAAGGGAAGCAGTGGTTGGGAAGGGAGTGAGACAGGGTTGTAGCCTATCCCCGATGTTATTCAGTATGTATATTGAGAAAGAAATAAAGGAAACAAAAGAAAAATTCGGAGTAGGTATTAAAATCCATGGAGAAGAAATGAAAACTTTCAGGTTCGCCGATGACATTGTAATTCTGTCAGAGACAGCAAAAGACCTGGAAGAGCAGCTGAACGGAATGGACTGTGTCTTGAAAGGAGAATATAAGATGAACATCAACAAAAGCAAAACGAGGATAATGGAATGTGATCGAATTAAGTCGGTTGATGCTGAGGGAATTAGATTAGGAAATGAGACACTTGAAGTAGTAAAGGAGTTTTGCTATTTGGGGAGCAAAATAACTGATGATGGTCGAAGTAGAGAGGATATAAAATGTAGACTGGCAATGGCAAGGAAACCATTTCTGAAGAAGAAAAATTTGTTAACATCGAGCATAGATATAAATGTTAGGAAGTCGTATCTGAAAGTATTTGTATGGAGTGTAGCCATGTATGGAAGTGAAGCGTGGACGATAAATAGTTTAGACAAGAAGAGAATAGAAGCTTTCGAAATGTGGTGCTACAGACGATTGCTGAAGATTAGATGGGTAGATCACATAACTAATGAGGAAGTATTGAATAGGATTGGGGAGAAGAGAAGTTTGTGGCACAACTCGACCAGAACAAGGGATCAGTTGGTAGGACATGTTCTGAGGCATCAAGGGATCACCAATTTAGTATTGGAGGGCAGCGTAGAGGGTAAAAATCGTACAGGGAGACCAAGAGATGAATACACTAAGCAGATTCAGAAGGATCTAGGCTGCAGTAGGTACTGGGAGATGAAGAAGCTTGCACAGGATAGAGTAGCATGGAGAGCTGCATCAAACCAGTCTCAGGACTGAAGACCACAACAACAACAACGTATTGGAACTGATTATACATCCTAATCTCCTCTCCACTGTCTCTGTCCATCTCACCTTCCCTGTTTCTTTGTCTATCTCCTTGTCTCTCCCCCCTTCCCCCATGCATCTCCATCACCTACTCCTCCCTCCCCCCTTTCTGTCCATCTTCTCCTCCTCTCCTCTCTCCATCCCCTCTTGCCCCTTCTCTCCCCCAATCCATCATCTCTTCCCCCTTTCTCTGTCCATCTTCTCCTCCCCCCTTTTCCTGCCCCCTCTTTATATTCATATCCTCCTTCCCATGTTTTTTGCCATTTCCTCACACCCCATTTTCCATCTCCTATTCCCCCTCTCTCTGACTTGTTTATAGTTATTGCAAATTCCAATTCTGTAATAGTATTCTACTCATAAACCATACCTGTTTGCTATTGCGTGTGTGTGTTCCACTGTTGAGCCAGAGCTGAGGATGACGCAGACCTGCCCTGCAGTACCATTCAGATGAGAAATTGATTTCTCGTAGGGTGGTCTGGGTAGTGCAACCTGACCCACCTCATTGTGTTCTACGGCCTTCCATGAGCCATTTGCACACACCTGTTGCATTGCCAAAACACTTTGTCCTGCAGCAGCAGCAGCACCAGCAGCAATTTCCTGGATGGATGCTTTACATTTCTCATGCCAATAATGTGCCCTCTTTCAAACTCACTGAATTGATGGTACAGTTTGCGCATCCATCTGCGAGGCATCCTGCACATCTGCTCAGGTCACATTGATCCATTACCTTCGGTTTATAGTGACAAAGAGAGCCGTAGACACTTTTTACTGGTAGGTATTGTTGCGTGGTGATGTCGATGTTGACCTTGGACCTGAAGCCCGACGTGGTTCACATGCTAATCATTTCTGCAGAACATACTAATGTACATGAGTTTAAATATTGGTTTGTTCAAGACCATTCATCTCCAGAATTTTTTGAGCAATATATACACGTAATTAGAGAGAAAGAGAAAGAAAGAGAGAGTGAGGAGTCTACGTGTGTTTAAACATTTATTACAGAAATGCTTAAAAGTTTGAAGTAAATCAGAAAAGTGGTCAAAATTTCAATGAAATTGCTCATGAACTTCTGGAGATGAATGGTTTTGAACAAACCAATATTTAAATTCATGTTCAGAAAAAACTAGAGATAGGATGTTCATATTCATAGGACATGTACATTAGTATGTTCTGCAGAAATGATTAGCATCTGAACTATGTCTGGGTGCAGGACCAAGGTCAACATTGACATCACAGTGCAACAGCACCTACCAGTAAAAAGTGCCTGCAGCTCTCTTTGTCACTATAAACCGAAGGTAATGGATAAATTTGACCTGAGCAGACATGCAGGATGCCTGGCAGATGGATGTGCAAACCGAACCATCAATTCAGTGAGTTTGCAAGAGGTCAGATTATTGGCATGAGAAATGTAATGCATCCATTCAGGAAATTGCTGCTGCTGCTGCAGGGCTAGTGTTTTGGCAGTGCAACAGGTGTGCGCAAAATGGTTTGAGGAAGGCCGTAGAACACAATGAGATGGGCCAGAGTGCACTACCCATACCACACTATGACAAATGAACACCTCATCTGAATGGTATTGCAGGGCAGATCTGCATCCTCCTCAGCTCTGGTTCAACAGTGGAGTAGTGTAACACAATGAACACTATCAGGGGCGACAGTCTGTCACCATTTATTATGGCACGGATTGTGTGTGGGTCATCCACTTCTCCATCTAGCTTTGATGAATGAGGAGAAACAAGCTAGGTGGTAATAGTGTATGGAACAACATCACTGGGGACAGGAAAGGCATCAGATAGTGTTTTCAGATGAATCTAGGTTATCTTTATTTGAAAACAGAGGCTGCATTTTGGTGTCAACTCAATGTGGTGTGGAGTGCCATTGGTACAACCACAAATCACAACTGGCACGTGTCCAGGATGACCTATGTGAATGACATACTGCAACCCATAGCCATACCCTTTCAGCATAACACCCCAACGGGCATTTTTCAGCAATACAATGCATGACCACATGTTGCTGCCTGAACACTTGCTTTCTTCATGTCACAAGACATCAGACATTTACCCTGGCCCGCAAGATCACCAGACGTGTAGCCAATTGAAAATGTGTGCGAAACAGTGGAAACAATGTGTGCGGTGCTATGACCCAATACCAACAATCACAGATGAATTTGGAGACGGGTGAATGCAGTGTGGATGGCTCTACCACAGGACCCCATTTGCGCTTATACGTGTCGATGCTATCACGCATGGAACAATTCAACAGGGCCCATGGCAGACCCTGCTCTTACTAGGCAACAGGACATAGGCTGAACCGAGGTGACTGAAATGCAAGTCATTTCTGCAGAATATATTAATGTATAGGTCCCGTGAGTATGAAGGTTCTATCTTTAGTAATTCAAGGTGTTCTGTTTATCTTTTTTTCTTTCTGAACGCAGGTGTACATTTTTATAATGCTTCCCCTTTTATTGAATATATATTACTTATATACCAGAATGTGTATAAAAACACAAGAGTATTTGAATGCAACGTTATGTCAAAATTTCAAAGGAGTGCCTGAAGAACTTTTGGAGATTCCAGATTTTGATGAGATGAACATCTACATCTGTACTTATATAGACACTTTAAATGTTACTAATCGCAAATCTCTGAAAGTTTTGGACCGAATGGTTTGAAATTTTGACAAAACATTGCATTTGAATATTTGTCTGTTTTTATATACCTATTTTTAAATATATGCCATGCATAATTTTTCATCAATTTATTAATAGGGAAACATTGTAAAGAAAAAATCTCAACAAGTTACAACCCCCCCCCCCCCCCCCTTTCCCCACACTCACAGAAATAAGTCCAGAACTTTTGGAGGTATACAATTGTTAACAAACAAACATTTACATCTTTATTTATATACATAGTTTCACAGATAATCTCCAAATGGTGTAACGAATTTGTCTGATAATTTGGTTATATTAGGGCTTGAGGTCCTGCTACATTACACTGATATTTGTTTCGCCAGATTTTTGTGTTGTTAAGCAAATGAAGACTGGATGTTTCAGTGCTGAAATACTGACATGCAGTTCTCATTAAGCAAGGGTTTTTTGATGTACTAAGAAGCTGTCTCCCGTATATCATATAAGAAATTACAGAACCAATAATGGAGCAGTTCAAAGGTAAACCAACACCTTGAATAAATTAGACTTACTTATTAATAATCCTATGGACATTTTGTGGTGCCAATGTTCTGCTGACTGGTGAAGAGACCCTGGAAGAAACTGGAGACAAAAAAGTGAATTTTGTATAATATATGCAATTGAAACTCACTAGTCACAGAATTTAAGCATTCAAAACACAATACATACTCTCATATGGAAGAATAGTAACACTGAGAGGACACACATTACTGAAATTAATTGAATACTTGAGGTGGATGCAAATCAACCCTAAAATAATGAGGGTTCAGAACTGTAATTGATATGTGACAAATTAATACATGACAAATTAATATGGTCCGTGTTTTCACCATATGCAATCAGACCCTGGTTTTGTTATTGGGAATCTCTTACAACGCAGTTATTACATGAGTTTACAAGATAACTGTAGAGGTTCCTCATGAGTGGTGCAAGTAGACAGCAACCAATGATATCCAAAACATGTTCAATGAACAACATACAGGGTGTGTAAATAAAGTTTCCAGACGATTTTTTCCTGATTAGTGGTGCACGTGCAGACCGGTCTCATCACCTGCACCTGGAGCAAAAACATCACGAGTGCAGCGAGCGTCTGTTTGGAACCGTCATTGAGAAATCGGAGCGTCGAAAATGCAACACCTCTTAGAACAGCAGTGTTTGATCAAATTTTGTGTAAAACTGAACAAGACTGGTACAGAAATGTTTGAAATGATTCAAGAAGCCTATAAAGAATACACCATGTCATGTGCCATGATTTTCATGCAGCACAAGTCATTCAAAGATGGCTATGGAGACTTGGAGACCTTCAACGAGCAGAACTGATGACAATTTGCACAAAGTCCATCAAATTTTAAACAGTGACCAATGTCTCAGTATCAGATGAAGTGGGTTTGAATCACTAACTGTGTTTCAGCTAGTGACAGAAGATCTACTGATGAGAAAATTGTGTGTGAAACTTGTCCCTGAAGTGCTCTCAAATTAACAGAAACAATGGTGCCTTGCTGTTTCGTTGGAAAAGCTTGAAAGTTTACAAACTGAACCTTTTGGACAAAGTGGTCACTGGGGATGAGACCTAGGTCTTCAAATATGGTCCAGAGTAGAAGAGACAAAGCTTGAAGTGACATACCTCCGCATCACCAAAGTCAAAGAAGGTCCGCATGAGCAAGTCATGTGTGAAAAGCATGCTCATTGATCCACAAAGAGTTTGTGCCTGCCAGACAGACTGTCAATGGTCAGTATTTCACTGGAGTGGTTCGCCGTTTGAGGGATCGAGTCCACCGAGTTCATCCAGAGAAGAAAGACGACTGGGTGCTCCACCATGACAGTGTGACCGTTCACTACTGTTTTGCTGTCATTGAAGTTTTGACCTGGTTCAAAATGGTAACACTGCTATAGACAGCCTATAGCCCTGACCTTGCTCTTGGTGACTTCCTTTTGTTCCCCTGGATGAAGAAAGACCTGAAAGGGAAGCGGTTTGACAGAGTTGCAGCGGTCCGAAAGGCTTCAACAAGAGTTTTGAACAGCATTCCGGATAAGGATATCCGGGGAGCTTACCAACAGTGGCAATCTCATTGGCAGTGGTGTGTGGATTTTCTAGGCACCTATTTTGAAGAATTTTAGTCCGATGTGTGAAAGCATTCAATAAGTTTTGTGTTCTGAGACCAGTCTTGAAACTTTACTTACACACTCTGTATAAGATAAATGTGCAGGCCAAGCAAGTCAGGATGCCTGACATTCTTCAAAGAAAGTTTGCAAATTCTCCACTACACTGAACAAGGCTTTTTCTACCAAAATATGACTTGTGGAATAGCTTGAAGGACGTGAAATACCTTAGACTCCCAAACAGCACCGCTGTAGCAGTTGCTGCTTGTACTGCTATCAATGTCTAGGTATTCTGTCTAATCATGTCTTTAGTCGTCACATCTTGCTTTCATCTATTGTGACAATCAAAAATTCAACATTCCAGAGTGCAGTCCTCACATTAGCATATAACAGTTATGGCCCACTACAATGGGAAATAACAACCTGCAGTAATGGTAATTACTTAATTTCAGAAACAGCACACATAACAACAGCATAACTCAAAATATCTGAAAATGTCACAATACGACAAGTACATTTCACATACTGGTCACCCTCCTTCATCCTCCTCCTCGTTTACATAATGGTATTCTGATTTTGACATCAATGAGCCAGCTTTGCTTCCATGTTTACAGTTTGTTTGATGGTGCTTCACTGTGTGAGCCTACTACAAGAGTGGACACTGCTGGGATAAAGTATGCACCATCTTCCCACACTTTTAATCATTTATTGCAGTACACACACACACAGTAGGAGTTTGGATTAATTTGGCCTGTTCTTCGTGGATGTTGCATATTACAATAATAGGATTTGTGATCACACACTCATTACTACACATGGAAATTCAATCCCATGGAGTAGAAAGGTACAAAGTAAAAGGATAGTAAGGAAGCTTGAGTATGCTAATGTTACCAATGGAACTTATTTATGTACACATTACTAACAAAGAGATTAGGGGCTGGCCAGTACTTACCTCAGCTCAGTACAGCCGATAGAAACACAAAAACCAACCGAAAATTTAAGTTCCTAGCTTTCGGAATAAATGTTCCTTCATCAGGGAGGAGAGAGGGGAAAGAAAGGAAAGAAGGGAAAGTGGATTTAGTTACTCACAACCCAGGTTAAGAAGCAACAGGGAAAGGAAAACAGGGAAGGTAGCAAGGATGGAGGCATGGTTGTCAGAGGGTAGCCAAAGATATTCTACTGTAGGTACTGTGCCAGCTTCAAACCAAAGAGGATCCATACAGAAGTAAAGAGGTGTATAGTATACACCTCAAATCCATTCCCACTCCTCTCCCACCTGAAACCTTTCTTGTCACCATAGATGCTACATCCCTTTACACAAACATCCCACACACCCATGGTCTCTCTGCCCTTGAGCTCTACCTCTCCCAACGCCCACCTGAAGATCTTCCAAAAACCTTGTTCCTTATCACACTTACCAACTTCATCCTCACCCATAATTACTTCACTTTTGAAGGCCAGACCTACAAACAAATCAGGGGAACTGCCATGGGAACCAGGATGGCTCCGTCCTATGCCAACCTCTTCATGGGCCGCATGGAGGAGGCTTTCCTGAAGACCCAACAGCTGCTTCCCCTGGCCTGCTATAGGTTTATAGATGACATCTTTGTGGTCTGGACTCATGGTGAAGAAACACTCCTTAATTTCCTCCATAACCGCAACTCCTTTTCGAATCTGAATTTCACCTGGTCCTTCTCCAAAACCCAAGCCACCTTCCTGGATGTTGACCTTCATCTTGTTGAAGCTCACATCCACACCTCTGTCCATATCAAACCCACCAACAAACAACAGTACCTTCACTTTGATAGCTGCCATCCATTCCACATCAAATGCTCCCTTCCCTACAGCCTAGGTATTCGTGGCAAACGTATCTGCTCCAGTGACGAATCCCTCAACAATTACACCAATAACCTGACCAGTGCTTTCCTCTCCCGCAACTATCCTGCAGACTTTGTCCACAAACAGATCTCCCGAGCAATACATTCCTCCCCGTCCAACAACAATATTCCTACCCTCAGACCACACAGAAGAATCCCCCTTGTCACCCAATATTATCCTGGCCTCAAATACATCAATAAATTACTCCGCCAGGGATATGACTTTCTCAAGTCAACCCCTGAAATGAGACCATCCCTTGACAAAATTCTCCCCACACCACCCAGAGTTGCCTTTTGTCGTCCCCCTAACCTCCGTAACATCCTTGTTAAACCCTAAAATATTCCCAGACTACCTTCTCTACCCAGAGGTTCCTACCCCTGTAACCAACCCCGCTGCAAAACCTGCCCCATGCATCCCCCCACAACTACCTACTCCAGCCCCGCTACTGGTAAAACATACACAATTCAAGGCAGGGCCACGTGTGAAACTATACGTCATTTATCAGCTGACATGCCTGCACTGCACAGCCTTTTACATTGGAATGACAACAACTAAACTGGCTGAGCGCATGAACGGACACAGACGAACTGTCCGCCGAGGAGATGTCCAATACCCAGTAGCGGAGCATGCCCTCCAGCATAATTCTAGGGACCTAGGAACCTGCTACACCGTATGTGCCATTTGGCTTCTCCCACCCAACACCAGTCCCTCTGAACTGTGGAGATGGGAACTTGCACTCCAGCACATCCTTTCATCCCGCCATCCCCATGGACTGAACCTACGTTAAACAACCTCACTCCCATTTACTTTTCAGTCTTCTCCTCTTTCCCTTTCCTCTTTAACCATTCATGCATCTTTTCATCCTACATCTTTATATTATACACCTCTTTACTTCTGTATGGATCCTCTTTGGTTTGAAGCTGGCACAGTACCTACAGTAGAATATCTTTGGCTTCCCTCTGACAACCATGCCTCCATCCTTGCTACCTTCCCTGTTTTCCTTTCCCTGATGCTTCATAACCTGGGTTGTGAGTAACTAAATCCACTTTCCCTTCTTCCCTTTCTTTCCCCTCTCTCCTCCCTGATGAAGGAACATTTATTCCGAAAGCTAGGAACTTAAATTTTCGGTTGTTTTTTGTGTTTCTATCGGCTGTACTGAGCTGAGGTAAGTACTGGCCAGCCCCTCTATCTCTTTGTTAGTAATTGTTTCACATCTTTATATGAGATTTTCCATTAATTGGTTAGATCACCTATTATGTACACATTATTGTGACAACATAAACAATGCAAAAAGACCACAAATTCATAATTTCCATGTTATAATTATTAATGTTTTCTTTATTAAATATTTATGATTATTCTATTTGGATATAATGATCAAACGATATGATTGTAGATAACTTTCATGATCCTAAGAACTGGAGCATCCACAACTTAATGGATAACATGAATGAACAGTGTATGCTGACAGGTGAAGTTACATTTGATTCTATTTCCAGGCTTGATGCTGGTTTTTGGACAGTCATTTTTCAGCCACATTAAAGTGCTTATCTTATATTGGCACCAGCAGCTCACAATTCTACATAACGGAAATGATCAATTGAAGCAAAAAAGTCTAGTAAACATTGGTTCTAAAACACTTACCTTAAGAGCTATGAGAACTTCTTCATCTTTCATATTGTGTGTTCTACTGCATAATCTTTGCTATCTGTGTTATGAGAAGCGATAGTATGGACACATAAAAAAAAAAAAATTGTCCAATAAACATACAAGTCTTATCATCTATGAGCATTTGTTCAGTAGAAGAGTTGAATTTCACAGTAGCGAAGATGAACAAGTGCGCATAGCTCTTTAGATCACATGTTCACTGAACATTTTTTTCTTGTATTAGTCCACACTACCGCCTCTCCAAACACGGAAAGCAAAGAGCTTGTAGTAGAAGAGATTCGTTTCACAGTATAGATGATGAAGACATGATCATAGCACTGAAAGTACGCATTTTAGAGCCCTTGGTTCTTAGACTTTTTTGCTTTGAATAATCGTTCCTGTCATATCTCTGAATATTGACCATTCCTCCTGGTACACCTTGTGGAGTAACTTTTGTGAGGAACATTTCACAGTGGCTCAAATTATTTATGACATCCAAAACACACCAGACCACAATGTTAGATGTTCATCAGAAATGATATTCTGCACGGGCGTGTTTGCCAATCACATGTCACTGAATTAAAGTCTCTAATGTAGTCTTCACCAATGACAGCTCATAGCCACGTGCATTTTCAAGAATTATAGACCAGAGTTTTATCTCTTCGTGTTGTAAATTTTATAATTTAGCAGACGGTTTATGTTTAACACAATTGTGTTGGCTCTATGAACTACATGCCTGCTTATGACACATATACTGGTAAAGCAGAAAAAATCTTTTCCATCATAATCAATACATTTCACAAAAGGAGGACAAACATATGAAAAACTAAATGACACTGACATTAAAATAATCTTATAAAAAGGTTATTTTATTCCATGCAGTTCTGTGCTAGACACTACAAATTTCTGACAATAACAGTAAAATGTGGGGGAATGGCATTATGTACACCAAAGTGTTTGCAGTTTTGGGCATTCATATTGGAAAGAACTTACAATGAAAATAATGAATTGTATACACTCCTGGAAATTGAAATAAGAACACCGTGAATTCATTGTCCCAGGAAGGGGAAACTTTATTGACACATTCCTGGGGTCAGATACATCACATGATCACACTGACAAAACCACAGGCACATAGACACAGGCAACAGAGCATGCACAATGTCGGCACTAGTACAGTGTATATCCACCTTTCGCAGCAATGCAGGCTGCTATTCTCCCATGGAGACGATTGTAGAGATGCTGGATGTAGTCCTGTGGAACGGCTTGCCATGCCATTTCCACCTGGCGCCTCAGTTGGACCAGTGTTCGTGCTGGACGTGCAGACCGCGTGAGACGACGCTTCATCCAGTCCCAAACATGCTCAATGGGGGACAGATCCGGAGGTCTTGCTGGCCAGGGTAATTGACTTACACCTTCTAGAGCACGTTGGGTGGCATGGGATACATGCGGACGTGCATTGTCCTGTTGGAACAGCAAGTTCCCTTGCCGGTCTAGGAATGGTACAACGATGGGTTCGATGACGGTTTGGATGTACCGTGCACTATTCAGTGTCCCCTCGACAATCACCAGAGGTGTACGGCCAGTGTAGGAGATCGCTCCCCACACCATGATGCCGGGTGTTGGCCCTGTGTGCCTCGGTCGTATGCAGTCCTGATTGTGGCGCTCACCTGCACGGCGCCAAACACGCATACGACCATCATTGGCACCAAGGCAGAAGCGACTCTCATCGCTGAAAACGACACGTCTCCATTCGTCCCTCCATTCACGCCTGTCGCGACACCACTGGAGGCGGGCTGCACGATGTTGGGGCATGAGCGGAAGACGGCCTAACAGTGTGCGGGACTGTAGCCCAGCTTCATGGAGACGGTTGCGAATGGTCCTCGCCGATACCCCAGGAGCAACAGTGTCCCTAATTTGCTGGTAAGTGGCGGTGCGGTCCCCTACGGCACTGCGTGGGATCCTACGGTCTTGGCGTGCATCCGTGCGTCGCTGCGGTCCGGTCCCAGGTCGATGGGCACGTGCACCTTCCGCCGACCACTGGCGACAACATCGATGTACTGTGGAGACCTCACGCCCCACGTGTTGAGCAATTCGGCAGTATGCCATGGCAAACTGGCTGACACTGACGGCGGCGGTTCACAAATGCTGCGCAGCTAGCGCCATTTGACCGCCAACACCGCGGTTCCTGGTGTGTCCGCTGCGCCGTGCGTGTGATCATTGCTTGTACAGCCCTCTCGCAGTGTCCGGAGCAAGTATGGTGGGTCTGACACACCGGTGTCAATGTGTTCTTTTTTCCATTTCCAGGAGTGTATTTTGTATGTAACTGTTGATATGATAAAAATTTCAGAAAATTTGTTTACTCTTTCTATTTCCATTTATTAACATTGGTATGGAATATAAATGATCTCCACCATTTATGGTTTATATACGTAACATGTAGGTGACCCTGGTGAGTGCATAAGGAGTTTTAAAATCTGATTTGTGTTTCTGAAGGTGTGTGTGTGTGTGTGTGTGTGTGAGAGAGAGAGAGAGAGAGAGAGAGAGAGAGAGAGAGAGAGAGAGAGAGAGAGAGAGAGAGAGAGAGAGAGAGAAACTGGGGGGAGGGGGGGGGGGGCATCAAACTCAGAGCCAACATTCAGTGAAACCCCACTTTTACTCTTTTCAAGGGCCTTCAAAAAAAATGGTGTGAAATGCAGGAAAATGTAACATGTGGGAAATAACATTTTAAGCTGTAGAAATTCCTTATAGGATACCCACTTGCACTTTATGTGTGATATATGTATATAACAGGCATTAAAAAGACTTGTCAGGGACTTGTTTATTATCTAATGAAGGTTTATTATCTAATAAAAACCGCTGATGTAACTGGAACTCATAACTGTCCGGGAAGTAGGACATTTGACTCAATTTTATGTCATGATTAATGTTTTTGAAGGCCTGCAGCTGTCATTCATTATTTAAATAATGAAATACTGCATTAGTGCAGTATCATCCTTAGCATGATGCACTTCAAGAATTTTTTCGCACTGTGAAGAGCAAATATTTAAATAAGTATATTGTGTGGTGTTTGTGTATGTGTTATTCTGTCTCTCTTGCAATGTAGTCATCTTTTTGAGGTTATTAGTGACTGTGCCTCATCAGTTATGCAGAAAACCACACACACACACACAAACGCGCACGCGCAAACCATCACAAACATTTTTTGTTTGTGTAAGATCACAAAAAATTCGTATTTAAATACTGCACTTGACAACGAGTATAAATTCTCAAAACATGTTTTACTCAGTATGAAGAAAATAAGTAATTGGCGCTGTGTCTAAACTAAAAACATTTGAGCAACGCAAAATGTATGACGGTGTCAACTAGCGCTTTAAGTGGCCATACGCCGAAACATACTAAATATGGTTCGACAAAGGTGACATGATGATCACAACAGTCACAAAACTGCATTTGTGCAGTAGAGACAGTTTGGAAATGGTTGTGATTGATCATGATATCTTTATTCGAACGAACCTAGTTACTCCCATCAGCCACCATGCCAAGTAAAAGCTTGGAAGTGGTGGGAGATCTGGTGCGAATTGTTCCAACTTTTACACGTTTACCAGTTCAAATCAGGTGAGTAGAGTGCCCTAGCATTAAGAAACTTAACAACCGTAATATTTGTAAACACTACTGGATGACTAACATCATGCCAGCGTCATTTTTTCTACACAAACATTATTTTTCTAATGCGTAAATTGCAGAAAAAGCATAAATATGTTGATGCAAAATCAGGCGCAAATTAACATGGTGGGCATAGGAAATTTGAGAGGACCAATAAAAAATGTCGTAAACGGCAGAAAAACGTTAATTACGGGAACGTAAAAGAGGGATTATACTGTAGTTTAGTCCTCTTGAATAACACAATGGGGTAGTCACTGAGCTTTAATTCCCATTCCAATGACTGTGTCACAAAGGACAGTGTCAAATTACATGATTCCACATGGCATTACAGAGAGATTTGGAATTTAATCTATGCCTTGTGCTTAGGATAGTGATCAAGAATGTCATAGTCACACCACATCAACCCCTGCCAACCAAATAACAGTGGTGTTAATTTCTTCCTCCCACCAGGATTGGACCTGGTTACCTCCAAGTCAAAAAGTATTGCGTGAGTAAGAATTAGCAGTCTCATCTACAGAGGCAGGTATTTCTCCAATGAATACAGCTGTTGTCAGACAAAAAGAGAAAACAAATACATTTTGGCTGGAAAATTATTCTACTTCATAGAAAAAAACTCTAAATAGATCATCTCTCTCTCTCTCTCTTTGTGTGTGTGTGTGTGTGTGTGTGTGTGTAAGAGAGAAAGAGAGAGAGAGAGAGAGAGAGAGAGAGAGAGAGAGAGAGAGAGAGAACATATGGACATGTTCAGTTAATCACTTTAAATGGAATTTCAGACATATCATGTAAATGGTCATCACACAGTAATATTTTCACTGAGAAAATGTACTATTTTTTAATGTAGTTGGCATGTTCCATACTGTACCAGTATATTACAAATATGGAACATGGAAATAAGTTACTAACTGACCTTCAATATCTCTTGTCTTCTCCCACTCATCCTCTTCATCACTCCAGGAGCCTGCACAGCTATCTGAGGTGGCACTATTATAGTAAGAACGTGAGTTTACATATTTCAACACAAGATTTTTGAGTATGCAGTCAGATGGTTTTTCCAGGAGACTCTGCAATAAAAATTAAAAGCTAGAGACCCTATATGAATTAAATTATACTGCATTTAGGGCTGGAACTGAGTTGAAGAAACAATATTTGTTGGCTCAACATCGAACTTTATACTCAAATTCTGTATGTATTATTGAGCAGGAATAGTGTCAAATGGTTGAGAGAAGTAGAGGATGTAAGCTTCCCCTGTTTTGGCAATGCTGACACAGTGTCTTTCTTTCTTTTACAGTGAAACCAAACAACTGAATCACATTTCATACTCACAGCTTTTAGTTAATATTCATTGCACTTTCGCACCAGTAAGAAATATAAACATTATTCATCTCAAATACCACAAACTACTACTGAACTATAAATACAATGGTATTACCTATACCATTAAATTTAAGCAACAAAATACATGAAATACTCCAAGTGCCTCCCTATGCCATGTCCGCTCAAGAAGTGAAGTTGCAATTCTTAGCAGATATCTGGTCTCATTGTTAAGAAAAACTGTTGTACAATAACTATTGGTTTCAACTATTTCAAATTTAATTTATAATAATCATCATCATATTATTTTAGAAGCGAGAATGACTATGGTATCCCCACATGTTGTAGGTCTGTACAGAATATAAATACATGAGGGTTTCATTCACTAAAATCTTATCACCATCATCATGGTTATTATTATTTTTTGCAAAAGAGGTGATGTATACAAGGAGGAACCCAAAAAAAAACTGGTGTAGTACGCATTTCTGCCACTAGACATGTATAGCGTGGTCATTGCCAGTTCAGTGCCACCTGTGTTGTCAACCTGGCTTGTTCTGTTCATATGCAGTGGTTGTTTTTGCTAGTGTTGTATTGTTTTTGTTTCATTTTTTATGATTGCAAGTTTAAGTGAACAACATGCAGCTGTGAAATTTTGTTTTCTACTTGGTAAAAATGCTGCTGAAACTGTATTAATGTTGGAAACAGCTTACCAAGATGACTCTGTGGGAAAACACAAGTGTACGAATGGTTTGCTCGAGTTAAAAATGGCAATGTGTTGATTGATGCCAAACCTCGTTCTGAACATCCATCAACTGCCCGAATCAAATCCCCCAGGTCAGACCGTCAATCAAACCTTTTATTTGGAAGTTTTAAGAAAATTGCGTGACGGTGTTCATCAAAAATGACCCAATTTGTAGCAGACTGAAGACGGGTTCTTCCTACACAATGCATCTGCACACATCGCCGTCTCTGCTACACAGTTTTTTGCTAAAAATGATTTGGTTCTGCTGCCCCACACACATTACTTGCCTGATTTAGTTCCATACGACTTTTTCTTATTTCCATTCATGAAATGAGACATGAAAGGACATTGATCTGGTAATACTGAGGAAGTCGATACGAAAACAAAGGAGGAGCTGTCAGCCATTTCTAAAGATGACTCCAAAAAATGTTTCCAACACTGGAAGCACTGGCGGGACAAATGTATTAATTGTAATAGACAGTATTTTGAAGCAGAAAAGGCTACTCTGTAAACAATTTGAAAATATATAGCATTTAAAAACAACTTTTTTTTGGGTACCCCCTTAACATCATAAGTGATGCTGTAAATGTACACTGTGGAGGAATATAATGATTTATAATGATTATTCAATTAAGAAAGTTTCTTTTGCCAGTCAAAATAAAATTTAAAATGTGTATTCTCAGCTATTGCGCGTGCACACACACGCACACACACACACACACACACACACACACACACCCCTCTGATTTAAAAATAGAAAACACTTACTAGCATCATAACACACATCGTTGTCTACAATAAACAGATATTGGTTTTTACAACATGAAAATATCCATTGTCTTTGACAGTTATCAGTGTAATTATGTAAATTATAAGCAAGTAAAAGTAGACAAGCAGTAGATGTATCTGGATAACAAATTTATTATTAGGGTGCATGACAATGTGGCTGGTAGTACATGCACTCTTACTTCTATGAGAAGAGTGTGTTTAAAATCAACAATTTTTTTAGAAAACTTAGTAGATGGACAACATGTGACCACAAGCAGTTCCCCATCATAGTTTATTAAAATACTTGAGCCTTCCTTAAAATTTAAAAGAAATATGGTTAAAATCGTAGCCAAAATTGAAAAAATATGATCCAGAGTAGTGTGGTTGATTGATCACATAGTGAAAAAGGTTGAACTAACCACTTTAACACTCATTAAAATATCCTAGCTATTAACTTAAACAACTGTCTGGACAACACACAAAAAAACTGAAATTATCAATCACTTTGATTGTGTCTGTAGCACTGACATCTGATTGCAATCAACCACATGTGATTCTTGGCTTAAGAACGAGATTTACATTGGATTCTTTTATAGGTAATTGACAGTGTTGATTGATGGACCTGACAAAGGTCACTGGACTTGTTAGCAAAAACTGTATTTTATGTTAGAGTAGTACTTGTGCATTCTCTGGTCTGCATCATGAAATCTATGGGACAGAATACAAATCAACCTTGTATGGTCATTTCTAAAACTGAAGTAAAAGGTGGCTTTCAACACATCACTGAACGATCCTAGTTATGTAAAAACACTTTCTATTATCACCACACAGCTGACACCACCATTATCATAACAAAGATCCTGGCCTTCAAGAGAACAAGAATTGTGATTGACAGTGGCCCATAATTCGTTTCTCAGCTGTTTCAGCATGTCTTTCAGTGAAATGGCAGCCAGCACCACGTGTCCATTTGAGGCTGAATATTGTCCATGCCTTCAAGCATCATAAGGGGTAGGAAAAATCAATGGGGCAGATCTTGTGTCTTTCCTAAGCACTTACTGGACCACAACAGTCACCAGCGAATCATATAAATGGTCTACCTATGTGGGATGCGCTATCGGGCAGAATCTGAGTTGCAAGCTGGTCACAGCAGTTTCTAAAAGAAGAACCCATGTATTTGCTGTAGCAGCCAATATAAAACAATTGCTGTGATATGAGAACAAGTGACACTCCAGGTTTTCCTATCAACCACTTTGCCAAGCTTCAATCAGTCAGGTGAAAGCTATTCTTGGATAATGGTTTCTTTTGTTTGCTATCATATTTGTTTTGGCATCTGCCTCTAAATCTTGACAGCACTGGTGGGTAGTCTTACTCCCAAGGTACATGTATCATGGTAATTAAGTTCTTAACCATGTGCCTAAGTGACATGTGACCTATCAAACTACTACTCTCAGTACTGCACACAACTAAGTCAATAACACACAAACAAGTATGAGAAAGGTGTCTTCTAATCAGAATATATTTACTAGACACTGTCTTTATTATACTGTAAGTTTATAGATAAGTCACTATAATGTCTAAAGCTTACTCACAGGACTTCAACTTTTACACATGTATACCCCCTAACTCCACTCAAGTTAGCTGTTGCTTTATTGATTCTGTGCTATCACCATAAAATATTACCTGTTGTCTCATTTCATAGAAAACTAATGTGCATGGACAATTATTAATGTTCATGCTTACTTTCTGCACTCAGATGTATTACTGGGCACACTGCAATCATTTGCAACTCACTTCTCCAGGCGTCCTCCTACTAACAGCTGCACACCAATTCAGCAGGTGCCAAACTGCTCCTACAGTTGGATGAAGGAGCAGCCCAGCAATACCATGTGCTCCATTCTGGGAGATACGTAAGTGCAAAATGCAATACGTAGAAACTGTGTCAAAATCCGTAACCTTACAACCATCACAGGATCATAGATATGACACATGAGTGTCATGGCCCAACAACCTACATAATCCCACAGACAGTGAATTGCCGCCCATTTGATGCCACAGATGCACTCCTTATCCCCATTTATACAAACCATAGGACTACCTTTGCTCATTGCCATTGCTGCCAGTGCCATGACAGACCTACAAAACATAGACCACACCACTGACACCAACACTGATATCACTCCACATCAAACTGGCTACCACAGTGGCCAGCAGCATTTTCACATTACGAGGTCCCCTGCCTAGTGGGCTGGAAACATTGCTGAAATGTATGGCACACCATCACCATAACTGTGGCTAGTAGTGGCAGCCACCTCCAATGCCGCTGTTAAAGCCACCACCGTCAATGGTGCCTAACCACTGATATAATTGAAATGAATACCACAGCTCTTAACCCAAGCCCACTGATGCAGCACCAACAGTCACAGTAAACATGCTACCAGTGATGCTAAAAGCAACAGTTACAACACCAAGAATTGTGCGATCACCATCATCTCCTTCCGAGGGTGTTATTAAGCAAGTAAAACTCCAAACCAGTATATGAGACATTAAAAACATTATATCTATCTGTGTCTCTATTCTTTTGTTTTGCAGTTTGGCCAGAGACATTGGAAGTAGGATAATTTGTCATTTCATTAACACGTATTTCCAGCTTGATTTCAGAGGCATATTCATAAAATATTACTGACTTTAAATTAGCTCATGGTTATTTTCCTGCTTTCTTAGAAAACTGTCTGTCTTGTGTTATGGTGATGCAAGCTGTTTGGGACTAATTTTAACCACTAAGCACTGCTTGTGACTATAATTTTTAGTGATATTTGATGGAAGTAGTTTCGACGTAGTTGCTGGGTTATTGACAAAGGTATTGTTGCATGTATATTTATTTACATGCACATTATTTTAATACACTGTTTCCTGTGTATTATTATTATTATTATTATTATTTTGGCTGTACTTATTTTTATAGCTGCACTTCTTACAGTTATAGTACATAAAGTAGAGAAAACAAGATGTCTCATGGCCTCATTCTACTTTTTGTTGTTATATAAAATTCTCCATGTCAGTTTGATTTCCCAAATACTGTGCTGTTCCTATTCCAAACAGTATGGTCATGTGAACAATTTATGCAGAAGTCTGGCATGGAACTCAACGACTCTACCTTACAAATATCTCTCCCACATGTCCCCGTAATAATTACAAAACTGAACTAAGGAGAGTGAAGTGGAGAGAGAGAGAGTCTGCACTAAAGTTAGAAAAATAGCAGAAGCTAATGCAGCATTTCATACGCTGGTTATCTGTCCCAATTTTTACAATCTATGAGGCAGTCATACGAAGCTTATGAATTTTCTTATCATACTCACGAAATGTGTTTATAATATCATGTGTTTTTGGTATTTAGCAGCCTTTCTTTAAGTTTATAAATGGTGTACAATATGAAGTAGTTTGTAATAAATATGTCTTTAGGTAGCAAATACTGAGTGTTCAAAGAAATTTTAAGCTTGCAGCCAGTTGTTGTCAACTACACTTCAAGATATTTCAACCAGGAACCTGCCAGTCATGCTCAGCTGAGCCATCAAAGATTTGTGAAGATGTCCTTTGTTCTGCAATACACAGCACACTGTGAGTATTTCGCACATGTTAAGATCACACTACCCAGTGGCAACACACTCACTGATGGGACTGCTGAACTCAGCTGTTACCAGCATTGCTGCTCACTGCAGCCATCGCTGCACTCTGTCGTCTTTGATTACGGCAAATCACGGAGATGGTAGGACAACTAGTAATCGCTCTCATGGCTCATCAGATTTTCTGCCATACATATTTAAACGTCTTCTTTAATAATGGAGTCCCAAAAAGATGTTGCTGTGGCCAATCTTATTGTTTTATCATTCTTCATTAAATGTCTTGATGAAAGCAATCAGTTTTTGAAATTATAATATAAGTGGCTCGGGGGCAGGAAAAAAAAAAAAAAAAAATCTACTCACCAAGCAGCGGCAGGAGAAAACACAAATTAAAGTTGCAGAAACGTGCAAGCTTTCAGAGCCAATGGCTCCCTCTTCTGGCAGAAGGGTTGACGGGGAAGAAAGAGGGATGAAGGAAAACGACTGGTGAGGTTTAGGAAATGGGGAGAGTTTTGGAAAAGGTACCAAGAACCCAAGGAGGAGGAGGAGGAGGATGAGGAGGGAGAGGGAGGGGGTGGGGGACAAAAAGCTATTCTATGCGTGGTGAGAAAAGTGTCGGACAAAGTGGACTACATGTCAAGGCATGGTTTTAGCAAGTCATAGCCCTATCAAAGTAGCTCATTAATACATTCAAGACTAGTATAGTATTGCGTGACATGAGGCTTTTTGGCGGGATCAGCTGTACCAGGACTGATGTGATATCCTGGGAAATCTGCTTTTGAATTGGAAGGTGGAGTAATTACATCCAGCAAAGCCTGAAGTGAGAATGGTTGTGTTGCATTAAAGAATCTGCATCTGAACCCAGCCACTGCATGTCTGGTGGAGATACAATGTTCGACAGCAGCAGAGTAGCCCGGTTACAAAAGGCAAGTGTAGTATTGATGTTTGATGTGGTGTTATTCTACAGTGCGCACGATCCAGCTTATATAATCCATACCATATTGACAAGGTGTTCTGTAAATTCCATTCTTCCGCAACAGAAAATACTAATTCACTAAATACAGCAGGTCGGCTATCTTAGATGGTGGGCAGAAAACCATTTTCACCTGAAAATTACAGAGTATTCTTGCTATTTGAAATGAAATATTTACAACAAATGTAAGGAAAGCTAGAGATGTTGCCAACATGCTCTCCTCTTGATTACTTCCTGGTCCTTGGTTGTAGCTGACAGTGAGTGCCCTGTTAATCTGCCAAGCAGAATATCCATTTTCCTTGAACACTGTCTTTAGGCTTGCGAGCTCTGTAGGCAAACTATCTGCATCTGGAACTGTGAGAACTCTTGCGTACTGGTGTTTTAAGCACACTCATAGTTTGTGCTGGGTTATGAAAACTTGACAACTGTCAATATAAACCAGTGTGAGAGAGCGTATGATAAACTGAAAGCCCCAAAGAGCCAGCATTGTTCTGTCTAACCAAAACATCTAGAAAAGACAGACAATAATCTTTCTCTAATTCCAACCAGATGTTCTATAAATGGAGCTTGTAGCAAAACAAGCGCTGTATCGTTTGTGAGATACAGAGGCGAGTGAGTGTGCTGGGACTTACCCCGGTTCACTGTTAGTAGCGCCACGTCACCATAACACATTTGTGCGTAGCGCACAAGTATTGAACCATAATTAAGAATAAAATTAAAAGTTAAAATTGTTTTTTCAAACTTTGTCAGTCTATATTTTAATGTAATAATGTTTTAAATGTCAAGTCTTAGAGTGGTTAGATCAATAGTTTTCCTAAATACATCGTTTTAAGAGAAAAATAAGTGGTGCAAAGTAATAAAGCTAGAACATCAGAAATTGGTCATAGTGTGCAGAAGTATTTCAAAATTAACTGGTGCAAATCACAACATGATAAAATAAAAATTGTAATCAGAATCTATGCTTTTAAGAAAAATTGAAGGTGCTAAATATTAGACTTAGAATGTAAAAATTTGTGTGACATTTCAGTTAAACCTAAAAACCGGTTGCTGCCCGCAGTGGAGCTGAGCCCTCGCCTGTGGTTGATTGGGAGGTCGTTCCAAGGCGTGGCAGGCAGCGAAAGGCGTCCCCGGAAGCTGACCAGAAAGCCTCCCCGGTGCGTCTGACAAACCGGTTTCAGGCACTGTCTCTGGCTGAGCCAGATGCAGCTGCCTGCCCTGTTTCAGAGGATCATTCTCAGCCTTCAAGGTCCGGGCAATCGCAGAGGTTGGGCTTACTGGTAGTTGGGAGCTCCAATGTTAGGCGCGTAATGGGGCCCCTTAGGGATATGGCGGCTAAGGAGGGGAAGAAATCCAGTGTGCACTCCGTGTGCATTCCGGGAGGAGTCATTCCTGATGTGGAAAGGGTCCTTCCGGATGCCATGAAGAGCACAGGGTGCAGCCAGCTGCAGGTGGTGGCACATGTCGGCACTAATGACGTGTGTCGCTTTGGATTTGAGGAAATTCTCTCTGGATTCCAGCGGCTATCTGATTTGGTGAAGGCTGCCGGTCTTGCTTATGAGATGAAGGCAGAGCTCACCATCTGCAGCATCGTTGACAGAACCGACTGCGGACCTTTGGTGCAGAGCCGGGTGGAGGGTCTGAATCAGAGGCTCAGACGGTTTTGCGACCGTATTGGCTGCAGATTCCTTGACTTGCGCCATAGGGTGGTGGGGTTTCGGGTTCCGCTGAATAGGTCAGGAGTTCACTACACTCAGCTGGCGGCTACACGGGTGGCGGAGGCTGTGTGGCGTGGACTGGGCGGTTTTTTAGGTTAGAAGGCCTCGGGAAAGTGCGGGATGGGCTGCAATGTCAAAGGGTGCTTGGCAATTACAGGACGTGCTTGGATCAAGGAACAGTCGGAATTATAGTTGTAAACTGTTGTAGTTGCGCTGGAAAAGTCCCTGAGCTTCAAGCGCTAATAGAAAGCACAGAAGCGGATATCGTTATAGGTACAGAAAGCTGGCTAAAGCCTGAAATAAGTTCTGCAGAAATTTTTACGAAGTCTCAGACGGTGTTCAGGAAAGATAGATTAGGCAGAATTGGTGGTGGAGTGTTTGTGTCTGTCAGTAGTGGTTTATGTTGTAGTGAAGTCGAAGTAGATACTCCGTGCGAATTGGTGTGGGTGGAGGTTATACTTAACAGCCGAATTAAGTTAATAATTGGCTCCTTCTACCGACCCCCAGACTCCGATGATACAGTTGCGGAACAGTTCAGAGAAAGTTTGAGTCTCGTAACAAATAAATACCCCACTCATACGGTTATAGTTGGTGGGGACTTCAACCTACCCTCGGTATGTTGGCAAAAATACTTGTTCAAAACCGGTGGTAGGCACAAAACGTCTTCCGAGATTGTCCTAAATGCATTCTCCGAAAATTATTTAGAGCAGTTAGTCCACGAACCCACGCGAATTGTAAATGGTTGCGAAAACACACTTGACCTCTTGGCCACAAACAATCCAGAGCTGATAGAGAGCATCATGACTGATACAGGGATTAGTGATCACAAGGTCATTGTAGCTAGGCTCAATACCATTTCTTCCAAATCCATCAGAAACAAACGCAAAATAATTTTATTTAAAAAAGCGGATAAAGTACCACTAGAAGCCTTCCTAAAAGACAATTTCCATTCCTTCCGAACTGACTATGCGAATGTAGACGAGATGTGGCTCAAATTCAAAGATATAGTAGCAACAGCAATTGAGATATTCATACCCCATAAATTGGTAAGAGATGGAACGGATCCCCCGTGGTACACAAAAAAGGTCCGAACGCTGTTGCAGAGGCAACGGAAAAAGCATGCGAAGTTCAGAAGAACGCGAAATCCTGAAGATGGGCTAAAATTTACAGACGCGCGAAATTTGGCACGTACTTCGATGCGAGATGCCTTTAATAGGTTCCACAACGAAACATTGTCTCGAAATTTGGTAGAAAATCCGAAGAAATTCTGGTCGTATGTAAAGTACACAAGCGGCAAGACGCAGTCAATACCTTCGCTGCGCAGTGCCGATGGTACTGTTATCGACGACTGCGCCGCTAAAGCGGAGTTATTGAACGCAGTTTTCCGAAATTCCTTCACCAGGGAAGACGAATGGAATATTCCAGAATTTGAAACACGAACATCTGCTAGCATGAGTTTCTTAGAAGTAGATACCTTAGGGGTTGCGAAGCAACTCAAATCGCTTGATACGGGCAAGTCTTCAGGTCCAGATTGTATACCGATTAGGTTCCTTTCAGATTACGCTGATACTATAGCTCCCTACTTAGCACTCATATACAACCGCTCGCTCACCGATAGATCTGTACCTACAGATTGGAAAATTGCGCAGGTCGCACCAGTGTTCAAGAAGGGTAGTAGGAGTAATCCATTTAACTACAGACCTATATCATTGACGTCAGTTTGCAGTAGGGTTTTGGAGCATATACTGTATTCAAACATTATGAATCACCTCGAAGGGAACGATCTATTGACACGTAATCAGCATGGCTTCAGAAAACATCGCTCTTGTGCAACGCAGCTAGCTCTTTATTCACACGAAGTAATGGCCGCTATCGACAGGGGATCTCAAGTTGATTCCGTATTTCTAGATTTCCGGAAAGCTTTTGACACCGTTCCTCACAAGCGACTTCTAATCAAGCTGCGGAGCTATGGGGTATCGTCTCAGTTGTGCGACTGGATTCGTGATTTCCTGTCAGGAAGGTCGCAGTTCGTAGTAATAGACGGCAAATCATCGAGTAAAACTGAAGTGATATCAGGTGTTCCCCAGGGAAGCGTCCTGGGACCTCTACTGTTCCTGATCTATATAAATGACCTGGGTGACAATCTGAGCAGTTCTCTTAGGTTGTTCGCAGATGATGCTGTAATTTACCGTCTAGTAAGGTCATCCGAAGACCAGTATCAGCTGCAAAGCGATTTAGAAAAGATTGCTGTATGGTGTGTCAGGTGGCAGTTGACGCTAAATAACGAAAAGTGTGAGATGATCCACATGAGTTCCAAAAGAAATCCGTTGGAATTCGATTACTCGATAAATAGTACAATTCTCAAGGCTGTCAATTCAACTAAGTACCTGGGTGTTAAAATTACAAACAACTTCAGTTGGAAGGACCACATAGATAATATTGTCGGGAAGGCGAGCCAAAGGTTGCGTTTCATTGGCAGGACACTTAGAAGATGCAACAAGTCCACTAAAGAGACAGCTTACACTACACTCGTTCGTCCTCTGTTAGAATATTGCTGCGCGGTGTGGGATCCTTACCAGGTGGGATTGACGGAGGACATCGAGAGGGTGCAAAGAAGGGCAGCTCGTTTTGTATTATCGCGTTATAGGGGAGAGAGTGTGGCAGATATGATACACGAGTTGAGATGGAAGTCATTACATCATAGACGTTTTTCGTCGCGGCGAGACCTTTTTACGAAATTTCAGTCACCAACTTTCTCTTCCGAATGCGAAAATATTTTGTTGAGCCCAACCTACATAGGTAGGAATGATCATCAAAATAAAATAAGAGAAATCAGAGCTCGAACAGAAAGGTTTAGGTGTTCGTTTTTCCCGCTCGCTGTTCGGGAGTGGAATAGTAGAGAGATAGTATGATTGTGGTTCGATGAACCCTCTGCCAAGCACTTAAATGTGAATTGCAGAGTAGTCATGTAGATGTAGATGTAGATGTAGAAAAATAATAACTATGTGACCACATTAAGTTACCTCTAATAGTTTTTGAGTAATTTAATGAAAATTAAAATTGGAACTAAAACATCCTTAATTCTAGTAGATTAAGTAAGTGTAATTTTAATGCTAGAAATTTTTGGTTACAGCACACGATAAAAACTATTAAATAATAGAGCTATAACAAGTTTTGGGACTGTAATGTTAATAACAACCAATACAAGGTCTCTCTAAATTATAGTTCAGAGGTAATGATCTACTGTCAGTTCCGTTCTGAAAATTCTAGAAGGCAAAGTTTTTATGCAAGTCAGCTGAAACTATTACTGAGATATCAACCAACTTACCTACATGCATGCAAAAATTAAGAAGATTCTAAATTAATTCATAACTGTCATTAAATATTGTGTGTACAAGGAAGCTGCCATTTAGAGACTGCTGCCGTGTGCATAAGGCAGATGACAGTAGGTGTTCTCTCGGCCGTCCACTGTTCCAGATATATAAATACAGCCCGAGAAGCAAGACCAGGCTTAACCTCACACCCAGCCACTCTAAGATCCGAATCTGTCAAATGCCGGAGTGGCGCTGCCTCGGATTATGTCAGAGACGGGCTGTTGCAAAACGCCAGCTTTCAGTAATAACAGATATGCATAAGGCAGATGACAGTAGGTGTTCTCTCGGCCGTCCACTGTTCCAGATATATAAATACAGCCCGAGAAGCAAGACCAGGCTTAACCTCACACCCAGCCACTCTAAGATCCGAATCTGTCAAATGCCGGAGTGGCGCTGCCTCGGATTATGTCAGAGACGGGCTGTTGCAAAACGCCAGCTTTCAGTAATAACAGATATGAACTTGCGAGGACTGTACACTGTCCTGGATCGCTTAGATTTTTGATAAAGTAACTGTTAGTGTGCCGTCCGTGATATTTACAAATCTGCGTTGCAAGTGGTGGCAATTATCTTCCATTTTGGTGAAGAGCATTTATTTTGAGTATATGTAGTCAGGGCGGAAGACAATTTGGTAGGAACTTGTGACAATGTTCCCTGCTTTATTTCTTCATTGATCGTCCTTGGTGTTTATGTACTGGCTGAAAAAATAGGGGGTGGAAGTACAGTACTGTCTACTGTGAATTATGTAGCTGACAGGTACACATCTGTGTTTCGCTGTTGTTTACTTTTACTTTTCACAACCCCCTCCCCATATACACATTTAATATGGCCAGTGAACTATTGTTTAACTTTTGATAAGCCTCATTAATATGTTGCAGGTGAACATTGAAATACTGCTACAATAGTTTCCTGTTGAACATCTACGAGCAACAAAAGCCTATAGCACATAGTTCACAATTCTTGAAGAATAAAAAGGTATGTATGGAGCACACACTGTCATTTTTTTTATCACATTGCCTAACTGTGTAACACTTATTTCACAGTTACATTGAAGCATTGTTGTTGTTCTAATTGACATAGATTTCTCGTCTGAAACTCGGCTGTGGACTGACTGTCTCGGGACCAAAAATTGGGCCCTTATATATCCTCACAATAATAGGTACTGCAACAACACATTGTTCGAAGTTAAATTTATAGAAATAACAATTAAAACTTAACTCATTCGATTAACTGAACACATAGAAAAATTGGTTCTTTTTAACAGTTTCTTCTACCACAAGAGTTAGGACGAATTATTTGTTTAAATGATGAAATTAACAGAGGTTGTTACACAAACAAAACTTGACAAAACTGTTAAGTACTTTGGAATTAATTAAAGGCTGACTTTGCTAACACAGTTTTGAACAGAGCCAAATAGATACTTTAAGATTACTAGTATGTCGTCTTCCAAATGTTTACAATTATTACAGAATATATATTTGTTTATAAGTCAACAATAGAATTTAAGTTACAAAACAATTACTGATTTCACCCTACAATGAAAGTATTAACTAGGAATAGTCAAAATAAATTAGAAAATCAATTACATACATGAAACTAAGCACAAAATTAGAAGTCATGTTATATTCTTTAAAACTGAGAAACTGAGGGCTGACCTTTCTCTTTTATGAAAATGCATATTGTACTCAAGTATGTTTATAGCAATTAGTTACAAAAATAATAAATAAAAAAAAAACACGGATTAAAGGAGGCAGATAAGGTAAAACAAAAGGGGAAGTAAAATTACCCCGGCTTGCTTAGTCACAAACTTACCATTGAGGTCGCCTCTGAACTGCTCATAATGCTGTTTAGGATAGAGAGATTTACTGTCAGTATGAGCATAATGAATACTTCCTGTTGTGCATGAGAAACTGTACTAAGCATATGTATCAATTAGAACTCTAAAATTTCATTTATAATCATAGTCCTGATGCCGCTAAGCAAACAGAGAATAGAAGCATTTATTTCAGTGGGCTGAACAAGAATGTGGGTGTGTAGACTGGGAACTACGCTCAGTATGTTCTCCATCACTTTTTGGCTGACCACAAAAATAGTTGTCAGGCTCTCGTAAAATATCGGTGAACCACCAAAATTATTTCTACTCGCCGCCTCACAAGCTGAGCTGTTGTCCTTTAATTTATTTTCTCAATGAAGCCATACTATGAAAGTATCATATGTATACCTCCAAAGTACAGTTTTTTAAGAATCACTGATTTAAGTGTTGTCTCCTCTAAGTTCTCCATAAAAAGATTGGCTAACAGGTGAAACAGACAGCTACTCATGGTGATGCTGTCAGTCTGTTCAAAATATTCATAGTTGAACATAAAATAGGGCAAGGAAAAAGCGTGCTGAAACAAAACAGTGATGTCTGCCTGAGACTTATTGCCGACTGGTGCTCAAGAATTTGCGAGAGGACCTTCGTAAAAAGAGATACTACATTAAAGCTAACTAAATGGTCCACAATATTTAGATGGAGGGCTTGCCATCCACTGATGTATGATGTGAGCATTTGGCTGACAATGGTCTCAACAAGGAAGCAAAATGTTTCACTAAGTCATTAGGAAGATCATACAGTCTTGGTAGTACATAACCATAAGGTTTTAACCTCTTATCTCTTGAGGAAATGAGGAAGAATTCATGACTGCAGAAGTCTATCATTGCAAATGTCCTGCTGGATTGTAATCAAACTTCATATAGGTATAATCGCTTGGTATACAATACATCTCATCAGCATACGAACTATGAGTTAACAGAACTCTTTCATTACCTTTATAGCCCTTCAGTACCAATATGTCATAATCATGCATCAGATATGCAGCAGTACTGTTATGTTATAGCTTGTATAATGATAAGATGTACAGTCTACTACTACCAAGGAAACCACAAGGCAACTGGATTTTTGTAATTTACGTACTTCTGGTACATGAAGTACGGGATTCAAATACGACAATCTGTCAAAGCAGTTGAGTGCAACTTAAAAATTCTCAAGAAAATCGATTTTGAGGTTTTTTGAAGAAGTTTAATTCACTGAAGTTCATATGATTCTTCTACGGGCTGCGTGGCTCAATTGGTAGCACATGAAATTGGTAGCACATGAAATTGGTAATCACTGGATTGCTGTGTTTCACCCTCATTTTGTCAGTCAAGATACCTGTATCATTTAAACAAAGTCATCAAATATATGCAAGTTGACAAATATCCATCATTTTTATGAAGAATGCACACCGTCTTATTGCTAATTACATATTGCACAGCTACACTCATCAGTGATGATGGTTTAACTCTTCATAAAGTGAACAATAGTAAAATATATATTTGATAAATTTTATATTCAAATGACATAGGCATTCAAACTGAGTGAAGGGGAAAAAATAAATAAATAAATATTGAAACAAGACTGCAATCATCAACTATTAGTCTCAAGCAGTACCAATTTAGCCATGCGACCTGTCGAAAATCGGTGTAAATTTGGTGAATTACAGTTGCTCAGAAAACTTGTAAGCCAATTTTCTCAAGAATTTTTGATAGTTGCATCAAACTACTTTGGAGTATTGGTATTTTTTTGAACTTCAGGTACCATAAATATAAAAAAAAATACAAAAATCTGATTGCAGTGTGGTCTTCTTGTAAGTGGTTTGGTATTATGTCCTATCAACCAATGTCTCCTTTTTGTCAAGATGTATCATAAACTTCTTTTCTCCGCAGTTCAATTCAGTAATTTTTTGTCAGTTGCACAATCTATTTGTCAAATTGTTGAAATTCTTCTGTAGCACCATAATTCAAGAGGTCCTATTCTCTTCAAGTTTGTACTGTTTGTCATCCACATTTCACTTCCACCACTGCTACATTCCAAAACAAATCCATCATGACAGACTTCCTAACACTTAATTTATATTTGCTGTAAACAAGTCCTTTTTCTCTCTGCCCCCCTCCCCTCCTCCTCCCCTGCACTTTGTACACATTGTACTTTGACCACCATATTTTGATGCAAAGATAGGAAAAATAATCTACTACTTTCAGTGTCTTATTTCTGATATATACTTCAGCAGAGCCTGATTTGATTTGATGAAATTATGTTACCCTAGTATTACTCTAGTTCATGATTATATAGTAACTTTTCTTCACATAACTATTGTTTCGTTTCAACTGATCTTCCAAGTCCATTCCAGATTTTGCTTAGGTTTTCTCTGCTTGCTCAATATATAATTTGAATAACCTAGGGATTGGATACAGCCCTTTGTTGTTTCCTTGTCAACTACTGCTTCCTTTTCATGCGCTTCAACTCTTATAATGGTAGTCTGGCTTCTGTTACAGTTTTGGATATCCTTTAGCTCCCTTTATTTTATCCCGGTTAACTTAAGAATTTCAAAGAGTGTATTTCAGACTGGGGAGTCTCACTCTGAAGTCAATAACAGCAACAGTTCTTGGGTAGAAGTCCTGTTGTCAGGTAGCAGACTGAACTAGTCATATTCCATATTTTTATACTTACAACACAATGCACTCTCCTGACACAGGTGCAACATTTTTTTTTTCTTTTTTTTTAATTTGTCTTGGAGATCCAAGACTTATGTACATTAAAAACAATAAAAAAAATTATCTCCCTTCATACTAATAACAGGTGGATCTTTCTCATCCTGGTGCCTGGGTGACTACAACTACTTTCTAACTTTCACAAAAGTATTCATTTTCCTCTCTTACAATTCCAAAAGCAATTATTAATGTTTCCATTTTTAAATGTGTCTTTTGGCAGTACTGAAATGACACCTCCTGAACATGTGAATTGGCCAGTGACTCTACCCCAATGTAATTTTGCAGAACAGAAGAAGCTACATCTTGTACTGGACAGATCTGTTCATGATGTCTCAGGAGGAATGGTCAGTATTCAGGGATATGATAGGAACAATCAACAATCATTCAAAGCAAAAAAGTCAAGTAAACATGGGCTCTAAAACACATAGGCTATCTTACATACTATGAGCATTTCTTCACCTTCAATACTGTGAAACAAATCTCTTCTATTGCAAGCTCTTCTCTTTCCATATTTTCAGAGGAAGTAGTAAGGACTAAAACAAGGAAAAATGTCCAGATGGGCTCTAAAGTGCATACCTCAAGAGCTATGAGCACTTGTTCATCTTCGCTACTGTGAAACACATCTCTTCTATTGAACATGTGCCCGTAGCTCTTAAGGTACGCATTTTACAACCCATGTTTACTGGACATTTTTTTCTTGTATTGGTCCTTACCATTTCCTCCCAAAAATATGAAAAGCAAAGAGTTTGCAGTAGAAGGGATTTGTTTCACAGTATCCAAAATGAAGAAATCCTCATAGTTATTAAGGTAAGTATTTTAGAGCCCATATTTACTAGACTTTTGTTGCTTTGAATGATTATTCTTATGATATTCCTGAACATTGATCATTCCTTCAAGGCAAAATGAAGCTGTGCTCATAGCTCTTAAGGTAAGGATTCTAAAGGCTGTTTTTATTAGACGTTTTTGCTTCAAATGATTGTTCCTGTCATATTCCTCAATACTGGCCATTCCTCCTGGGACACCTTGTATTTTTAAGCAATAATTACTTTGAACTGCATAAAACAAACCATACTTGAATTTACTGCCTTTCACCACAAACAGATTTAGACCCTTTATTTAAAGTGATAATACAAAATCATTCCACGGGAGCACCCAATTTCTATCCCTTTCCATTGCTCATTATTAAGCCTTGTAATATAATGTAAATTCTTATGATATAGGTTCAATATTATTACTTTAATTCCACATTTCATACTTCACTATTTCTTATTATAATTTTTCTTTTAAAATATTATGAATATGTTATGATGTGGCTATAACACTGTGTCACTGATACAAAAATTCAATGGAATTAGAACAAAAAAGAATTACAATATACCAATGATCAGGAAGAATGTTTATAAGCTTAGAGGAAAAACATGTGAAAACACCAGTGATCTATTTCTAACATTATCCATTAACTGGCAGTATCATCACAACATAGACCTATTTACCTGGAACAACTGCAATGCTTCAAGACTAATATCATCTGCTTTATGTAAGCAGCAGTCTATAACATTTAATACCGGAGGAGTTTCAGATCTTGGCAATTCATTTTCTTCCGTGTTTCCAAGAAACCAAACCAAAAATTCTGAAACAAAAAATAAGATTTTGTTCATGTGTTGCTCTATCCCATATTATGTTTTTATGCTTCACTGAAAGTGGGATGGATGTGAATGAAGCAGCCATTAGTCCAACAAATATCAATAACTCAGTGTTGATAAATATTAGGTGTAAATCAGATCATCACAAATGTGGCAACCCTATGTTACCACTCATACTGTGCTGGCACCTTGGCAGCCACTGACATAGCAGGACGTAAGGCACCGGCGCAAGCCATCATGATTCAACTTACATGCCCCCGTGCAGGGCAAACTGCAAGTCAGTGGCATGATTAAACATTGAAGGTAGCACAGCATCAGAGTTGGCGTGTGCAGCCAACACACAGTGCCACCTTGAGAGAGTGAAAATGCAATCTACCTGATATAATCATGGAGCAGTGTGCATTCAGCCATTCTGTTATCATGTTTCTGCATGTTAACTGGACTCCACTCTTGGGGTCATTCTGCACTTAACTGCATTCAGCCCGGCATTGTATTCAGACTGTGTATGGAACTTCTAAACTGTTATCTCATTAAAGTGATTAATGCACTATGCTTGTACTTATTTGTGTTAATAGTTATTGCGTAAGTGGTGACAAGTGCAGTGGAACATTCACACGTTTTTTGCCTATTCAACAATGTCGACATGTGCGACCTTGGAGGTAGTGCTGCAAGATTACTGCAGCAACAGCTGGAAAGCCACAATGTCTGGAATTGCAACAACAAGAGCAAACTACCATGCTGGACAGAGTGTTGACCATCCTATTAGCAAGGCCTTAGCAACTGGCAGCTCACCTGCCTCCTTTCCTCATCTACAATGAGGCTGCTGAGTACTGAGAAGTGTACAAGAAAAATCTATGACGACACTTTGCAGTCTTCAAGATATCATATGCCTGTTCCATTGAAGACCTCTTTCCACCATGGATATCACACCGAATTTACCACTTGTTAGGAAAGTTAGTTTCTCTTCAGGATCCTGCATCCCTTACATTTGACTAAATGTGTCACTTGTTGATGTCATAGTACTGCCAGCATACTCATATTTATTTCCACAAGAGCGGAGTTTTATCAGTGCAGGAAGCGAAACCATCAATCTTATCAGGCTTGGGCTGTAGAGTTGAAGGCCTTAGTAAAAAGTGCTGTTTCGTTACTTTTCAGTCTAAGAAGTCTTATCCTGATACTGTGGTTAGGGATGCTATCATTAGATCAGCTCTCGACAAAGAGGTCCACTAATGGGTGCTGCAATTCGAAGAACTCAGCTTGGAAGAAGTCCTCTCTCTTTCTCAGTTGTTTGAAGTTCCTCAGGAGGCGGGCCACCAGTTGGATTTCTGGGTGGACGGACCAATGTCAACTTAGATGACGGTTGTTGTTGTTGTTGTTGTTGTTGTTGTTGTGGTCTTCAGTCCTGAGACTGGTTTGATGCAGCTCTCCATGCTAATCTATCCTGCGCAAGCTCCTTCATCTCCCAGTACCTAATGCAACCTACATTCTTCTGAGATGACGGTACGCACTCGCATACCATCACAACTTCAGAAGCAGACACTGCAGTGGTACAGCGTGCCCAGCTACCAAGCTCCACACCAACATGTCCATGGATTGGTTTCTGCATGCTCCTGCGTTCTTGCCCTTCTTATTTTGTTCAACATGTTCGATCAGTCTGCCCTACTTGTTGGTCTTTTTGTCACCACTGTAGGAAGAAAGGACGCACTGTGGCAGTATGCCATGACCAGCTTGCTAATTCTGTGTTTGGGTTCAAGGTTGGAGAATCAATTAACGTAGTTTCCAACCTTTGCCATATCAGGAATTGTATGAATGTTGTAAGGAATTTTCGGACTTTTTTCGCCTGGGTTAGGCAAGGCCACAGATCATTAGGCACACATTGCTCTTAAGCTGACGGCGCAAATTTGATTCTTCAGAGTTAGACCAGTGCCACCTCACTTTGTGACCAAGCTAGAAAAGAACTTGACAGGTGTACTGTTTAGGTGTTGCTGAACATATATTGTTTAGTCCAGAGATGGCCACAGCATGCCAAATCACGCGTAAGCCAGACAGGCAGGCCATGTGCAGACCACAGCTTTGCCTGTCTTGGCTTTGCTCAATTTTTCTTGGAAGTACCTTGTACAGCTTGATATTTCATTTTGTACTGTGGTGCGGTAGTTTTTCGTCGGCACATCTTTCTTCACTTCAGTGGAATTGTGGTGTCAGTGCTATTTACTGTTTGCTATTTGTTCATGATATGAAGGATATGAAGGACATTCACAGGTCCAATGCCTGTTTGCACAAAAAAGGCGTATAGTGGTCTATCTTCATAAGCCTTTAACAATGAACAGTAAAATGTGTTTACAATACCATGCAGAAATAATTTAAAGATTTAGCTGACAATGAAAGAGCAAAAAATTACAACAGTTGACAGACAAGGTTCACTGTTCTGTACATCAAGAAGCACTTTGTGCTAAATTTGCAGGCATGGAGCATGTGAATAAATCAGTAGTATGTACAGTAAATTTTCTTAAGTTCCATCCATTTTTCCACTGTCAATTGCACCAGTTTTCGATGGAATTAAATGAAGAGAATGGAGACTTTATATATTATTGTGAAGTACATTGGTTAGATCAAGGAGCATGCCCAGAAAGATTTTTTGATTTAAAATGCATTATTGCTGAATTTACAAAGGAAAAAGGAATACAAGAATGAAAATTAGAACATCCAGAATAGATTGCAGACCCTGCATTTCAAGTGGAGTTGACTGCCCACAGTAAGATATTGCAAAGTGAGAAACAATTTATTTTTGGTTTGATGGGGATGCATTTAAAAAGAAAATTGCTCTGCAGAAGGGATAAATTCTTGAAAACACAATCCAGTACCCAAAGCTCACTAGTGTTACAGAAACTGCAACATTTGAAGAACTAGCTGTGGCCTTGGAAGAATTACAAGGATAGTTTTTCAAATATTCTGAGGACACTGCCAATGTTACATCTGTTTTTGAGACCATTTGCTGTTTCAGTTGAAAGGCCCCTGTCCATGTGCAGATATAACTGATTGATGTGCATTATAATTCTTGCTTTGAGGACAAATCCTTTTATGTTAAAACTGTCCACGACATTTTCATTGTTTGCCTCAAACAGAGTTTTCACATCTTCACAAAAACTGCTACAACATTCTGATAAACATATGTGTATGAAAGACCATTTTTTGATGATGACAGTAAGTAAGTTACAATTACATGGCAACCTGAGTGCAAAAATCTGTGAAATTGTCTGTGTCCATTCATATGCCAACAATTTGCACCAGATAAAAATTATACTACCTCTTTAGTGTGCCAAAAATAATTAAATAATATTGAAAATTTCTTTCATTTGTGGTCTGTGATGCTGAGAAATATGAACTCAAATTGTATGCAGTGCAACTGCACTGCCATTTAAATACAACTCTTTTGCAGTTTCCCCCTTTCCCCTCCTCCTGCTCAGGCAGCACAACATGGCGATAGCTGAAGTTTGCAGTAAGGCAGAGCACTTTGGCAAGCAAGCCTCAGCATCGTTCATGAAGCTGAAATCTTGGCCACCCGTGGTCCAAGCCAATGAGCTAGGCCATTAGTGATGATTAAAGAGCCTACTGGGAAGCTTCATCTATACAGTGATTTCAATGTGACAATTAATGCACAGTATGTGTTGAACACACATGCCATCCTATGTCCAGAAGAACTGATGACAAAACTAGCAGAGGGGACAGTATTTTTCAAACCTGGACCTGTTAGAGGCATATTTACAACTACCTGGAGGAGGATTCATGGCAGTTACTCATAATCAACATGCACTATGGTCTCTACAGGCACAGCCACTTGTTTTTCGGGGTGCCAGCACTCCGGCCCATTTCCATGACTTTTGGAGCAACTCACACATGTTCCTAGTTGCATTAACTATCTAGATGACATTGTAGTCATGGGTATCACTGCCAAGGAATATCTACAGAATCTCAGGCTTCTGTTTCATACTCTGCACGATGCAGATCTCAAGGGAAAAATCGCATTTCTCCCAGCCCTACTAAATACCTGTAACATGTCATTTCCTGTTGGTTGGTTCCAGCAGACAAACAATCATGTTGCGGCTATTGACACCTTCCATAGGCCTGTTAATGTAAAGGAGCACCAAGTTTTTTTTTAGGAAAGTTTGTTTATTACCAAAAATTCATATCACAGGCAGCTACTGTGGCATCCTACCAATCAGTTACTGAAAAAAAGCATGTCATTTGTTTGGATGCCAGCATGTGGCCAAACATTCAAAATCTGAAGGACAGTCATTGTTCCGCCACATGCCTGGCCACTTTTCAGCTAGGCAGACAGCTTGTAGTGGTGACGGTTGCATGTCAGTATGGCCTGGGGCTGTACTGGCCCATTGCAATCGTGACATTTGAGAACAGCTGACTGTGTTTGCCTCAAAGACATACAATGTGGTGGAGAAGAATTATTCTCGAATGAAGAAGGAAGCTATTACTAATGATTCCAAGAAGTTTCATGTGTTTCTACATGGTGTCAAATTTCATATAGTAATGGATCACAAGCTTTTAGTCTCCTTCTTTAGGACCATAGATCCCCATAGAACATGTGGCAGACAAAACAGCACATAAGACTTTAGTAGTGGGCACTGTTCCCCAGTCGTTATCACTATGAGATTCACTTCTGTTCTGTGGCTCAGCACTCCAACAAAGATGCACTAGCACATCTCCCTACGAGTCCTGACCAGCTTCGACTGGGGAAAAAAATCATTTGTTTTTACCTTCACCAAGGATACCTTCCCTATTATGAACTTCAACGTCGCTGACGTGGTCGGTTTGGATCCTATTTTCCACAAGGTGTGACAATACAACCAGAGGGGATGGCCGAAAAAGCTTCTAGGTCAAGCATCAGGTCCTGCCCATAATTTTTTTTTTCTCCACTATAGACTGACTCTCATCAATGATGTAATTTTGTTGGCTACAGAACATGCAGTGCTGCAGTTGGTCATTCCTGCCTCGCTCAGGTAGGACATTCTTCTCCTCTTGCACCATGGTCACTGGTTCAAGTGTGCAGGCCATTAGGATGCACAGCACCAATGTTACTCGCCAAGGCCAGAACCTTCACAGCTATATGAGTGTGTCCACCTGGATATCGCAGGCCCCTTTTTTGGATGCATATTAGTTGATTTTTGTAGATGCCTACGCTCGGTTTCCAAATGTCGTAAACTGTTGTTCCATAATTGTGGAATGGAAGTTATAGGCCCTAAACTGGATCTCCTCCGTAGAAGACCTCCCCCACAGATGGACAATGGCCCACAGTTCATCTCACAGATTTTTTCACGAATTTGGAGCGCAACATGGTATCCAGTACATCAGGGCACCTTGTTCCACCCTCAGTCGAATGGGGAAGCAGAATGCCTCATACAGACTTTCAAAATGCAAAAGAAGACATCGACAGAGAGCACACAGACAAAGAAAAGCTCACATATTTTCTCAGTTCTTATATGTCCATGCTGATTGGTTAAAAGAAACCTACTGAAATGCTGCACTGAACTAGCCACGCATGGTGCTGCACCTCCTGCTGCCTATCCCATGCCCACCTAGGATGTCTCCATCACCACGCTACGCGCCAGGGACCCCGTCCAGGCTTACACCTCTGGTTCCATCAGTACTGGATTCTGGCAGTCATTGAAGGCAGCACGGCTGGTGAGGGTTCACGCTGCAGATGGAGGACGGTCTGGTGGCCCGCCACTGCAACCAACAATCCCCGTGGGTGGGGGGACCGCCCTCTGCCTCCCCAACACACACCTACTGAGTCTTCCTCCCTCCTGGAGCCTGGGTTTTCATCTTCTTCTCCATCCCTGGGGGTACCTTCTTTGACTCTTGTGTTAAGCTCACCCTTGCCCACCACCCTTCATCTGCTGTATTTTTTTCCAGTCCCCGAAATGAGCATCAGGGGCACTGGATGGTGGTTCACAGGTACCATCCCCACCAGCTCATGCTTCTGCTGCAGAGGCACTGGATGTCCACGTGGATCTAGCTCCGACACTGCCCCCACCCCCGGTTGGTGTTGCACCATCGGGCATCCACCTATGGTGGAATCGTCACTGCCAAGGCAATTTCCAGACCTAGTCTCCTGTTACAGCCAACAAGGAACTTCTGTCCACACCGAAGGTATCCATCGACAGTGCTCAGAAAGACTTGGGTGATGTCATTTTCCTGAATGCTATAGGGCGTCCCACACTGCAAGAGAGGGATGCCTCGGTCACACCATCTCACAATTTCTCCTCCAAGGGGAGAGCACTGTGGTCACCCTACATTACCACTCGTGTCATGTCAGCACCTCGGTGGCTGCTGTAGAAGGGATTCGAGGTGCCGGTGCAAGCTGTCATGGATCAACTTACTCACGCTGTCCTGTGGTGCATGTCTGGCCTCCATGCAGTGGTACAATCTGGCCTCCAGGCAATGGCACAATCAAATGTTAAGGGCAGCATCAAAGTGTGATCGGCATATGCAGCTGACAGACAGTGGCACCTTGAGAGATTGACAAGCCATCTACCTGATATAATTCCAGAGCAAAGCACACCCAGCCATCCTGATGTTCTTTCCTAAAGTTGACTTGACTTCACTCTCAGGACTCTCTGCATTGTGTTGGATTCAGGCTGGCATTGTACTCGGACTATGTATGGAACTTCTGAACTGTTTTCTCATTCAAGTGATTCATGCACTAAGCAAATACTTATTTGTGTGTGTAGTTACTACAGGAAGTCCTGGTGGAATGGGTAAATGGCACCATATATGAACCACGAAAACTTCTGAGATTCCTATGTGGAAGTTCCTGGTGCATCAAATGTAAATAGAAGAACAGGAGCAATAGGAAACACAGTAACAGAAGGCTATTACATTTTAAGAAAGGATATTTGAACTTCACTATCCAAGTACATCTCCAAGACAGTAATATAAATGGGCAAATGTAACAAGCAGTTCTAGACAAAAATCTTATAGCACAACGAAAAGGAAAAACTCAAAACAACATATCTGAACATGAAAATTAATTATACAATAAGCATCCAAAAGTGAAATGGGGGACACACAAAAAAAGTATTTTCAGAAACAATGTAGAAACACACAATTTAAAAATGTATAGTTTTACATTTAAAGGCTTGCTTTCCATAAAACAGATTAATAAATGCTATATGGTTACCTGCTTGGAACAGATTGTGTATAATGTACTCCAATGTTAATTATGCAATGAACATATAACACCCACCAGTCTGAATAAATTAAGAACACTGCACTGGGATGATAAACACACAGTCATGCCATTCTCAATTACTATCACTGAATGAGCCCACCCTTATTAATAAGCTCACATTACAAATAAAACAGTTCATCTTAATAATGCACTCAAATATAATCTGTGAAATACATCAGCATGATTACAAAATGAGAGCAACCAATCATTTTTTTAATTAGGTAGGATAAACTGTAATAACAACAACATGAAAAGGATAGACTGCTACTCACTACACAGAGGCTTTGAGTCGCAGACAGGTGCGAAGAAAAAAATTGCTAAACATTTAAGCTTTTGGACAAGAATGTCCTCCTTTGGAAATAGAAAACAACATACACATTCCTACAGATGTAACTCACATGTAGATGGTCATTATCTCCAAGATTTGGATTCCAGTGGCAGGAACAGTGGCCATGTGTGTGAGTTGTTGAATATGGGTGTGTGTGTGTTTTTTTCTATTTCCAAAGGAGGATCTTTTCATCCAAAAGCTTAAATTTTTAGCTGCCTTTTTCTTGATGCCCTTCTGTGACTCAATGCCTCCACTGTCTGATAAGCGGCAGTCCATCCTTTTCATATTGCTGTTATTCCAATCTGGAATTTCCATTGCAGGGTAGACTGGATAATTTTTGTGCATTTATTTGATGTTCTGGCAATATATTAACAATGGCACTATTGTTTTAAGCAAACAATAAATCAGCTAACTTATTTGAATATCATAACTAAAATTTTCTAGGTGATTTACAAAGTATAAATTGCGTTCTACAGTTATTCAATATAAATATTGTATGTCCATTCTTCTGAAGCCATCTTTTTGAACATACAAAGAAGTACTGGAAAGTGCTATCTTTGAACCTTTTACGTGAAAACTCTTATGAATTTTTAACTAAAACAAATGTTAGTAGAATTCCACATATTTATTCTCCACACCTACAAATTTCTTCCTCAACATAGTCACCATGATCATAAACACATTTCTCCCAACAAGAGACAGTTTTTTGATAACACCACAGTAGAATGTTTGACTTTGTTTATGCAGCCACAACCTTACCTCTCCTTGCACCACTTCATCACTATCAAGTCCTCAAAGGCATTCTTTTAGTTTTGGAAAGAGATGAAAATTGTATGGGGTCAAGTCGAGACTGTATGGAGGATAATAAATGAAAGTGAACCCAAAGTGTCAGATTATTGCAGATGTTCCAGCACTTGTGCATGGTTTGGCATTGTCATACTGAAGGAAAGGGTGCTCAAAGTGTGGACAAACTCTCTGAATTCAAAATTCAATTACAGCACATTTGGTAGATTTTTGGAGCCACTGGCTCCTTCTTCAGGCAGAAGGGTTGAAGGGAAAAGGAAGAAGAGCAAAGTAAAATAAAGAAAAAAAGACAAGAAGGAACATCATTTATCAACCCTTCAAGGAATGACACCTCTATCTCACTGCCACAAGCTGAAGGAAGAAAGGAAGGAAGGAAGGAAAACTGAGTTTAACATCCCATCAACATAGAGGTCAGTAGAGATAGAGCACACACTCCGATTTTATCAAGGATGGGGACGGAAATTGACTGTGCCCCTTCAAAGCAACCATCATGACATTTGCCTGGAACAATTTTGGGAAATCACGAAAAACTTAATTTGGATGGCCAGACAGGGGTTTGGGCTGCTGTCCTCATAACTGCGAGTCCAGTGTGCTACCCACTGTGCCACCTCACTCAGTGTTACAAGCTGAAATACACAGAATAAACTGCTGGTTTAATCAAAGCTCAAATTCCCTTCTTCCCAACATAACAAAGTTAGTTTTACAACAAACACCTAAGCTATTTTTAAGTCTATATTTAAATAACTATAGCACTACCATGCATTTCAGATAGAATATGCCACAATGAGCATCGATCAGCATTTCTATCATTGGGTATTTGGAAAATATTTCAAGAAGCTTTCATTTTACTATCTCCATACAGATAATTGCACAACCTGTGAACTAATGATGACCAAACAGAAGGTAAGTGTGCAACCAGAGAAAGACAAGAAAACCCTTGAATATGGCAACAGTAAACCTTGAATGCCTTCAAGTATTATCTGCAGAATTGAATGGGAATACAGCAAGTGACGTTCATGTCAATGTTGACTCATTCTAATATGTTTTACACAAGACACCTGTCCAACTTAATCCATGTCTGCAAACAGATGACACTGGGCAATGTCTCATGTGTTTGTAGTGCATGTGATTCTTTCATATGAGGTTTTTATGCTTCACAACAAGTTTTTACAACTTAAACTCACTTGTAACATACTCACAAAACTTTTTTCACTTCTCCTGTAAAATCTAGCTTTTGTGCCTTACTTGGTATCCCATGCAAACATCCCAATTGCCTGTTTTTTCAGCAACTTGTTTCTCTAGTCTTTATATTCCTTAGCCTTTGAACATTGATTGTACACAACTGCAGAGTTTTGAAAATACATGTCTCTCATGTATTGTACAAAATTCACATCTCTGTATTTTAAATGCATTTTTTATTTGATTTTAGTCACTCAAAGTGGGGCACTTCCCACATTAACTCGAACTCATACAACCATACTGTTAGAAATTCCTTTCTATTTTTACAGGGCACTGATGCTTCTTACAAGCTATGAGTGCCAACAGTACAGAATACTGATCTGGTGAATATGCCACTATGGTAGTAAAGAATTGTGTGTCACATAATGAAATATTTTAATCAAAGATCTGACTTGTAGAGTCACCTGTTGTCAAAATCACCAACTGATGATTGTTACCTATAAATGATGACTTGTGGACCACAAAAAACGAAGCAGAACTGTCCACTACCTTTTGAAGTAACAGGGAGGACTAAGTCACTCCAGACAGTATTCGACCATCTCATATGATCAATCTGGACTTAAGACATTTATAACCAATGACAGACACAATCCTCTGCACCAAGGTGTACAAAAAAGGCACAGAAGACTTGTGCACTGAACTGGAGTTCAGGAGGACTATGTAGAAGAGTAGGACAGACTTGACCAGCAACATCTTGGCCACAGTGTGAACAGCAAACGGAGGAAGTGCTCAACTTTTTATAATGAATGTGGTCGAGCATGGCAGTGATTGTTACGCAGCAGTCGATTTTGATTTCACATGTATGTTTCTTTTTAGTTCAGATTTATGTTAATTTTTGGCTTCATAAAGCTAATTTTTAAGCCCTGTACTCCTTCAATCTAAGTCCACACCAATTTACTGTTATATACAGCTACATCCATACACTACAAAGCACTGAGAAGGGTACAGCAGAGCGTACGTCCCAGTGTTCTAGTTATTAGGGCTTTTTCCTGTTCCATTCACATATGGAGAGTGGCGGCTACAACCGCTTAGATGCCTCTCCGCATGCTATAATTAGTCTAATCTTATCTTTGAGATCCCTGTGAGATATAAACTTTCTACGTAGGCTTCCATGGGGTATTTTATGTCTGTCTTCAAGAGTCTGCCAATTCTATTCTTTCAGCATTTTTGTGACACTCTCCTACAGATCAAACAAACCTGTGACAAATCATACTGTCCTTCTTTGTATCCATTCAATGTCTCCTTCTGAGCTTATTTGGTACAGGTCCCACACACTTGAGAAGTGCTCCAGAATCAGTCACACATGTACTCTGTAAGCAGTCTCCTTTGAAGATTGATTGCATTTCCCTGATATTCTACTAATAAATCATGGACTAAAACCTGCTTTATAATACAACTGAGACAATGTTAATGTTCCATTTGACATCCCCACAAATTCAAACATCTAAGTATTTGTATATATTAAAAACAAAGATTCCAAGACTTACCAAGTGGGAAAGCGCCGGCAGACAGGCACATGAACAAAACACACAAACACACACACAGAACTACTAGCTTTCGCAACCAATGGTTGCTTCTTCAGGAAGGAGAGGGAAAGACGAAAGGATGTGGGTTATAAGGGAGAGGGTAAGGAGTCATTCCAATCCCGGGAGCGGAAAGACTTCCCTTAGGGGAAAAAAAGGACAGGTGTACACTCGCGCGCACACACACACACACACACACACACACACACACACACACATATCCATCCGCACATACACAGACACAAGCAGACATATTTAAAGGCCTTTAAATATGTCTGCTTGTGTCTGTGTATGTGCGGATGGATATGTGTGTGTGTGTGTGTGTGTGTGTGTGTGTGTACACCTGTCCTTTTTTTCCCCTAAGGGAAGTCTTTCCGCTCCCGGGATTGGAATGACTCCTTACCCTCTCCCTTAAAACCCACATCCTTTCGTCTTTCCCTCTCCTTCCTGAAGAAGCAACCATTGGTTGCGAAAGCTAGTAGTTCTGTGTGTGTGTTTGTGTGTTTTGTTCATGTGCCTGTCTGCCGGCGCTTTCCCGCTTGGTAAATCTTGGAATCTTTGTTTTTAATATATTTTTCCCATGTGGAAGTTTCTTTCTATTTTATTTACATAAGCATTTGTATAAGTTGACAGATTCCAACCGTGACTCACTGACACTGCAGTCATAGGATACAATGCTATTTTGTTTTGGGAAGTGCACAGTTTTACATTTATGGATGTTTAAAGGAGGTTGCCAATATTTGCAGCACTTTGAAATCTTACCAAGGTCTGACTGAATATTTGTATAGCTTTTTTCAGACAGTACTTATTTATGGATAACTGCATCATCTGTGAAAAATCTGAGGTTATTAATAATATTGTCTGCAAGGTTGGTAATATACAACATGAACAGCATGAGTCTCAATCAACTTCTGGGGCACACCAGTAGCTACTTCGCCATCTGTGGATGACTCTCCATCCAAGACAACAGGCTCTGTCCCCATCAGGAAATCCTTAAATCATTCATAAGTCTTGCTTGATACCCTATATGCACATGTTTTCAATAATAAATGTATGTGTGGCACTGCATCAAACGCTTTTTGGAAATCAAGAAATAGTGCATCCATCTGACTACCTTAATCCGAAGCTTTCAGTATGTCATTGAGAAAAGCAGGATTTGGGTGTCACATGATTGATGTTTCCAGTATCCATGTTGGTTGGCATGGAGGAAGTCATCATGTTCACTATACCCCAGTATATTTCTGCTTAGAATATATTCTGAGATTCCACAACAAATGGATGCCTAGGGTTCTGTTCAAGGGGTATTCAGTATATTAAAATTAAGTGCTTACTTAGCCACATATATGGTATAGAATCCAACTGGGATTGCATCAGGTCTCAGAGCTTTTTTCAGTTTTTACGACTTCATCTGCTTCTCAACACCACTGGTATTAGTATCTATATGTCTCATCTTTGCAGTGATGTGAGAATTAAACTGATGTTTTACTCCTGGATTTTCCTTTATAAAGGAACATTTGAAAATGGAGTTAAGCATTTCTACTATTGCTCTGCTATCCACAATTTCACCTCCTGTCTCATTCATGAGCGTCAGAACACTACACTAACTTTGTTATCATTAACGGCCTCTACTTATAACCAAAATTTCTTCACGTTTTGTGAAAGATCTTTCGTTAACATTCTGCTCTGGTAGTCACTGAAGTCTTTACACAACATCCTCTTGACAGCCAAAAGTATTTCATTCAGCTCCTCTCTATCTACAGCCCTATGCTTTGTTTTACACCTATTACACGGTAGTCTGTTTCTTCAGAAGTTTCTTGCCACTGACTATCAACCATGAAGGATCCCTCCCATCACAAACTGTTGTAATAGGTACATACAAGTACAGTACATTATCAAGTATTTTTTTAAACCTGACCCATAGTTCTCTACATTCTTCTGATCAGACCAAAGTTTCATGTTCCTCACTGAGATATGATACTACTGCCTCTTTATCTAGTTTACTGAACAAATAAATCTTTCTATTTGTTTAGTCTGCCCTTTGCACTTTGGTAATCATTAGTGCTATGACACCTGCATAGTCACTGATACCAGTTTCAATGCGGACATTCTCAAACAGGTTAGGTCTACCCGTTGCCACTAGATCCAATATATGTCCATCCTGTGTGGGATGCCAAACTATCTGTTCTTGGTAGTTTTCAGAGAAGGCTTATAGTAATGTTTCACAGGATGTCCTGTCATGGCAACAACTAACAGAATTGTAATTATCCTAATTATATGGAGGTGGTACAAAACTTTTCTTGAAGAATTTATACTAAGTATAAGAAAATAACTATCTGTTAAACACATGACATGGAACTTAATACTTTAAATAGGACACAAAATTAATACCTTGGAGAAGAGCAGGTGCTGTCACAGTTCTAAGGCCTTTTCTTAGTAAAGCAATTATTCCCAATTTTTGATCATCATCAATATTGACCAAATGTAAAGGCGTGCATTGTTCCAGAAAGTCTCTTCTTATACTTTTAGAAATAGAGTCTCCTATGATTTTGTGAGCTTCCTGGACGAGCTACAGAAACAGTAAACAGGCAACTAAGTATAGAACAATGCTTAGTTATGTACTTTATTTCAGAAAACATATTATTGACATAATTTTGATCTTCAATGTTACCAGCAATTATGATATAAAATTAAATTACAGTTTTTGATGAATTACATTATTTATATATTTACAGACAAGGCTGAGTGTTTATTTTTATTTTTGCCGGGCAGTATCCAATAAGGTGCCCATCTTCAATGATAATGTAGTTTACTTTTGAGCTCTCTGTAAATGTTCCTGGAGATTTTTTTTTTATATTTTTAGCTGGTTTTCAGCACTTCCTTGTAGTTTTTTCCATGAGTCAGTGTGCTTTACAATACCTGCCTCATCCATAACGCAAAAAAAAAAAAATGTGCTTAAAACCAGCTACAAACTAAAGTAGGATCTCCGAAATCATCTACAGAGATTCTATGTGGGCAGAAAAATAAAATACATGACCACTGAAGATGGGCACATAACCTGGTACTGGTCCAACAAAAATAAAAATGCAGCCTTGTCTACAGACATAAATAGTGTCAGTCATGAACTTCATGAAGGCTGCACGCTATCGTTAACACCAAAATAATAGTTTTATCTTATTATTTTATATGTATTGATTGATTCAGACAATAAATAAATCTCCAAGACACAAGGGAATTAAAGACATTAGCTGCCAGTGGACACTGGGTCAGGATGGTGTACTGGTCAGCACATCTGTCAAGTAAGGAGGTACCCCAGGTTCAAATTCCAGTCCAGCACCAATTTATTACTTGCCCCATTGATATAAATCAATGCCCACTGGCAGCTAGCATCTTTAACTCCTATATGTTTCGATTCACAGTGGCTGCAGGATCAAAATACTGTCTGTTCTTTTGGACATGTCTGAAAGAACACACACCACATGTATAAAATTGATCTCTAGCTCATGTAACAAATCAATGTATTAGAAAATGAGAATTAAAATAATATCCACCAGACAAGTCCTCACAATGATTACATTTCCATAATATAGACTTACTGACTATCAGCTTTCAGGAAGTCACCCATGTTAAGAGCAAACCACACTGTTGGGTTGTCATAATAAAATTGAGTAGACGCAAAGGATGTTTGTAAAAATATACAAAGTGTGACTACTGAGTGAGCCAGGCCTAGAAAAAACTGGAGGGAAAATACATAATGAATCGGACACTACTGTCAATAGGGATAAAATGCCTAAAAATTAACTAGATTCTCTACAGTTCCCACTCCTTTCCCACCCAGTGATATGTTTGTCACCGTCAATGGCATCTCCATCTACAATAGCAACCACCTGCTTACCCCCTTCCCTGCTCCAACTCCTGTACCATACAACTTGCCTCCTATCCTACCAATGCACCTGCATGTTCCTTTTCTCTTCTGTAATTCTCTCCTCTCCTCTTCCCCTCACCCCTTAATCACCCCCCCCCCCCTCCCCCCAGCACGGCCTCCAGATGCTCCAATGCTGTACGCAACAGCACTATCTTGAACCCCACGACATCCCTCCACACTCCCACAGGCAGCATTACGATCTTCCTCCACCTCTACACTGATATCCCTCCCCCTCCTGACTCCATGTCTCTTCTGTATCCCCACTACCCACCCAAGCAAATACTGTTGCTTACCTCAAATGCAGCTGCAGTCAGTCCTTAGTGCCCAGGGACAACTGGCCATGTGTGTGAGTCATGCTTGTGTGAATGTGTGTGAGTTTTCTATTTCTGATGAAGGATTAAACATACCTAACATTCTTTTATAATTTTTTGTGATTTGCAAACATCAGTTGTGATATACGCACTCTTACAGCCAGCTCATTCTTTTGCTTCATTAAAATCCAATGTTTTATATGTGGCTAATGATAATTTTAGTAAATACCCTGTACATTATGTAGAGGAAAATTTATATGTCCATTGCTTTTTTAGGTCTTATCTGTCTCCTCACTTATGAAGAATAACAGTTACAGCACTTGTCTTATTCTGGATGATTCTCATCCTTCACATCATTTATTCTGAAACCTCTTCACCTCCTGGTATATTTCCCTTCTCTGTATCTCAAATGTCTTAATACATATACTTTGACATTAGTTTTGAGATATCATTATTTTAATTATTAACTATCTGTCTCGTTGACTCCTTCTTTAAATACAAAAAAACATTTACAGATATCTTCGAATGGTTGAACAATTTTCTCTCTGTTGTTAGTTACTGTACCATCTGCCATCTTAACTGAGGAAATGTGGTATCTAACCAATACGTACTGGTTTGTTATCTTCATACTCTCATTTTTCTGCAATTGCACAATTGAAAACTGTAACGACTGAACACTTACATCATTTTCGAACATTTGCTTCATACAAGAATTCAAATTTATACCGATTTCAAATAAACCAATCATTTACATTTACTTTTCTCTGCATTGGACTGTAACTGAACCAATATATACATGTCAGTGTCACAGTGGAAGAAAGGGCCATCCCAACCAACAACTGAAAACAAGTAGGTTTACAAATCAAGGATCTATAGTTTTTATAAAATGTTTAATCCAAATAAGTACCACTCATGACAGTCAATGTAATTGTTAGTTGTGAATGCAGTTTTCATGGTTTGTCATTTTCAAGTGTCCAGTAACATAAAATATGCCACAGACAAGGAAAGTTCAAAAAAGGAGCTAACCTACATTCAAACAAGCATCAAATATTATGGAGTAAGTTGTACTTATAAATATCATACGCTGTGGCACACATTAGCAATATGACAAGTAAACAAATCTGTCTTTTGTAATCCAATCAAAAGAAGCAATACAAGAGGGAGATTGCAGATGAAATATTTTTTTCTTTCATCAGTAATAGCTGCTTCTATAAGTATCTTAGTCTACTATATATTTAACAGCACCTGTTCTTATTCACAGTTTCGAAAAGCAGCTGTCATATAGACAACAATGAAATGGGATCCAGCCAATATTATTTGGCTGTAATATTTATCTTTTGTATAACAGGGTTGGAGATGATACATCAGCTGTATTAGAGAAAATAAATGTGAGATAGTGTTGTAATTACATTTGGTTTTACATTTTCTCTGTTCAGTCCTTAATTTCTATTACCCCATTCAACCCTTAATTTCTGTTACAGCATAACAATAAACAAATGTTTTATGTCTACATGCAAAACTATTTTGCAAAGGAAAACAATGTAATTTAACAGGGTTGCCACAAGTTTTCCCAGGTGAAATGCTATGATATTTCCCTAATTTCCAGACAAGTTTTAGCATTTTTCCCTGACAGATTTTGAGATCTCAAGGGTAAGTAAAGCCATAAGCAGACAAAAAAATGTAAGGACTTCCTTATTTCTCCCCCATGTGAGCAAGAATCTTAAGTACTAACATCAACAGCTATTTTAATGAACCGTTTTTAGATGGAGAAAGCAAGCCAAATGGTATATGTATTTCTTTAAGACCACTGTTGTTATTTTATTTCAATAAAACAAAACACATTTGGTGACAAAAATATGCAATGTCTTGGAGTCACAAGACAGATCCAAAATCCCTTCACTGATTTCAGAAATAACCCCAGAAAAACATAGGCCTCTTGAAAGAAGTATGTAAGACACGGAAGAGCTGTGTAAACCAACACTATAGGTGGCCACCAATAAAATGTTGGTTCTACTATGTTTGTTATTGTCGGTTATCAGTCACTCTGTTATGTCTATTATTTTATAGATATTGTGTAATTTTTCATTCGAGAAATATATGAGTATGTAGCGTACAAACTGCCAACGACTGCCACAATTTTCTTTTTCTTATCGTTAATACTTTCTAACACACAAATTATTTTCAACGTGCCAAAATGTACAAGAATAAATAAAATGTCTATAAAGCACTGCGCTGTACAATGCACTTGCAGTGAGACAGTCCTGAAATCCCTCGCCCATGGCCTCTGGCCTGCCGAGGAGAACCGCAGTCCTGGGTCCATGGATAAACTACAAAAATCCACTGCATTGTGCCACACACAAACAGACCTGACCTGCAGGCAGAACAGTGAGACTACATCTGATGGGCAGAGCTTGCACGTTAGTGGGAAATGATGGGCCTCAGATTGGCAGACCCAATCCATTAGAGATACCCACAGAAATGACCTGAGGTTATGGGCCATCGTGGACGTCCACTAGTGTGGCCAGCTATTCATGTGTCACAGGCACCATGTTGATGAAATGAGACTGCAGTGATCAATCCATGCAACAGATAACTAGCACAAATACTCTGAGAATCAATACTAATGAGGATAGATAGCAACTCACCGTAAAGATGATCACTGAGCCGCAGACAGCCACGTGGAAAAGACAATCACATTCTTACAAGTAAATTTTTGGCCATAGCCTTTGTCAGACAATGAGAGCATACACACATTCACACAGTTACTCAGACACAACTCGTGCACACATGACTGCCGTTTCCGGCCGCTGCGTCAACAATCTCTGAGAATCAGATCCAAACAAACCCCTTCTCACACCTCCGTGCCTCTCGTTGACAGCTGCTAGGCTAGTGGCAAAAGGTGGTGACAGAACTGACTGCAAGCTGAGGAGAATGGTAGGAGGGAAGAAGCAGTAAGAATGATGGAGTAGGGAAGTGGCACACGTACTCAGCTGTGTCCAGCCAGCAATGATGCATGACATCTCAGTAAACAAAACATTTCATGTACTGAACAAGATGTTTAGATTATTCTAGTGTTTTTTTTTTTAATTTTGCTGATATTTTCCTGATTTCCCTAATACATTTGAAATTCCTTAATATCCAGAACTTGTGGAAACCCTATTTAAGTATAAACAGCAACTAAATCTAACATCCTGGTTTATGAGATATTAAAGATCAAAGAAATTTCTTGCCATACAAGTTATGATGAACTCAAAACAAGAGTACATCACTAAATAACACAACAACAATGAAGAGTATGATTACAAAGTATTTCACTAATCATACCATATTCAATAATATATGACAGAGCTATCCAAACCTGGTTGCAGTAGTCAAGCCATGCAAAAAATGATGTAATTTCACGGCAACCGGGAAAGGGTGCTCCTTCATCCCAAGCAGGAGTATCAAACCTAAAGACAAAGACAAAGAGACAAATAGCAATAACAAACACGAAAGGGAGGAAAAGTTGAGTTCTAACATTATTTTTCTTGTTACTGATCATTTTAACATTCTTTTTCTTTTTAGTGATTATTATAGTGAACAGTTAGAGCACACACAGTGTAACATGCTATTAACAGTATGGACACACTTCATCACACAGATGATAGCAATGTAGGTTATAGACAGAATGATATCTCAAAAATAGTTGTTGCTGTTGTGGTCTTCAGAGACTGGTTTGATGCAGCACTCCATGCTAATCTATCCTGTGCAAGCTCCTTCATCTCCCAGTACCTACTGCAACCTACATCCTTCTGAATCTGCTTAGTGTATTCATATCTTGGTCTCCCTCTAGGATTTTTACCCTCCATGCTGCCCTCCAATGCTAAATTTGTGATCCATTGATGCTTCAGGACATGTCCTACCAACCGATCCCTTCTTCTAGTCAAGTTGTGCCACAAACTTCTCTTCTCCCCAATCCTATTCAATACCTCCTCATTAGTTACGTGATCCACCCACCTAATCTTCAACATTCTTCTGTAGCACCACATTTCGAAAGCTTCTATTCTCTTCTTGTCCAGATATTTATTGTCCATGTTTCACTTCCATACATGGCTACACTCCATACAAATACTTACAGAAATGACTTCCTGACACTTAAATCTATACTCGATGTTAACAAAATTCTCTTCTTCAGAAATGCTTTCCTTGCCATTGCCAGTCTACATTTTACATTTAATATCCTCTCTACTTCGACCATCATCAGCTATTTTGCTCCCCAAATAGCAAAACTCCTTTACTACTTTAAGTGTCTCATTTCCTAATCTAATTCCCTCAGCATCACCCGACTTAATTCGACTACATTCCATTATCCTCGTTTTGCATTTGTTGATATTCATCTTATATTCTCCTTTCAAGACACAGTCCATTCCGTTCAGCTGCTCTTCCAGGTCTTTTGCTGTCGCTGACAGAATTACAATGTCATCGGTGAACCTCAAAGTTTTTATTTCTTCTCCCTGGATTTTAATACCTACTCCGAATTTTACTTTTGTTTCCTTTACTGCTACCTCAACATACAGATTGAATAACATCAGGGAGAGGCTACAACCCTGTCTCACTCCCTTCCCAACCACTGCTTCCCTTTCATGTCCCTCAACTCTTATAACTGCCATCTGCTTTCTGTACAAATTGTAAATAGCATTTCACTCCCTGGATTTTACCCCTGCCACCTTCAGAATTTGAAAGAGAGTATTCCAGTCAACATTGTCAAAAGCTTTCTCCAAGTCTACAAATGCTAGAAACATAGGTTTGCCTTTCCTCAATCTTTCTTCTAAGATAATTCGTAAGGTCAGTATTGCTTCACGTGTTCCAACATTTCTAAGGAATCCAAACTGATCTTCCCCGAGGTCAGCTTCTACTAGTTTTTCCATTCGTCTGTAAATAATTCACGTTAGTATTTTGCAGCTGTGGCTTATTAAACTGATAGTTCGGTAATTTTCACATCTGTCAACACCTGCTTTCTTTGGGATTGGAATTATTATATTCTTCTTGAAGTCTGAGGGTATTTCGCCTGTCTCGTACATCTTGCTCACCAGATGGTAGAGTTTTGTCAGGACTGGCTCTCCCAAGGCCGTCAGTAGTTCTAATGGAATGTTGTCTACTCCCATGGCCTTGTTTCGACTCAGGTCTTTCAGTGCTCAGTCAAACTCTTCACGCAGTATCGTATCCCCCATTTCATCCTCATCTACATCCTCTTCCATTTCCATAATATTGTCCTCAAGTACATCGCCCTTGTATAGACCCTCTATATACTCCTTCCACCTTTCTGCTTTCCCCTTTTTGCTTAGAACTGGGTTTCCATCTGAGCTCTTGATATTCATACAAGTGGCTCTCTGTTTTCCAAAGGTCTCTTCAATTTTCCTGCAGGCTGTATCTATCTTACCCCTAGTGAGATAAGCCTCTACATCCTTACATTTGTCCTCTAGCCATTTTGCACTTACTGTCAATCTCATTTTTGAGACGTTTGTATTCCTTTTTGCCTGCTTCACTTACTGAATTTTTGTATTTTCTCCTTTCATCAATTAAATTCAGTATCTCTTCGGTTACCCAAGGATTTCTACTAGCCCTCACCTTTTTACCTACTTGATCCTCTGCTGCCTTCACTACTTCATCCCTCAGACCTACCCATTCGTCTTCTACTGTATTTCTTTCCCCCATTCCTGTCAATTGTTCCCTTATACTTTCCCTGAAACTCTGTACAACCTCTGGTTTAGTCAGTTTATCCAGGTCCCATCTCCTTGAATTCCCACCTTTTTGCAATTTCTTCAGTTTTAATCTACAGTTCATAACCAATAGATTGTGGTCAGAGTCCACACCTGCCCCTGGATATGTCCTACAATTTTAACTTGGTTCCTAAATCTCTGTCTTACCATTATATAATTTATCTGATACCTTCTACTATCTCCAAGATTCTTCCATGTATACAAACTTCTTTTATGATTCTTGAACCAAGTGTTAGCTATGATTAAGTTATGCTCTGTGCAAAATTCTAACAGACGGCTTCCTCTTTCATTTCTTAGCCCCAATCCATATTCACATACTATGTTTCCTTCTCTCCATTTTCCTACTGTCGAATTCCAGTCACCCATGACTATTAAATTTTCGCCTCCCTTCACTACCTGAATAATTTCTTTTATCTCATCATACATTTCTTCAATTTCTTCATCATCTGCAGAGCTAGTTGGCATATAACCTTGTACTACTGTAGTACGCATGGGCTTCGTGTCTCTCTTGGCCGCTATAATACGTTCACTATGCTGTTTGCAGTAGCTCACCCGCACTCCTATAAAATTTTTTTTTGTCGTCATTATTAAACCTACTCCTGCATTACCCCTATTTGATTTTGTATTGATAACCCTGTATTCCCTCCCCCCATGAACCATGGACCTTGCCGTTGGTGGGGAGGCTTGCGTGCCTCAGCGATACAGATGGCCGTACCGTAGGTACAACCACAACGGAGGGGTATCTGTTGAGAGGCCACACAAACGTGTGGTTCCTGAAGAGGGGCAGCAGCCTTTTCAGTAGTTGCAGGGGCAACAGTCTGGATGATTGACTGATCTGGCCTTGCAACATTAACCAAAACGGCCTTGCTGTGCTGGTACTGCGAACGGCTGAAAGCAAGGGGAAACTACAGCCGTAATTTTTCCCGAGGACATGTAGCTTTACTGTATGATTAAATGATGATGGCATCCTCTTGGGTAAAATATTCCGGAGGTAAAATAGTCCCCCATTCGGATCTCCGAGCGGGGACTACTCAGGAGGATGTCGTTATCAGGAGAAAGAAAACTGGCGTTCTACGGATCAGAGCGTGGAATGTCAGATCCCTTAATCGGGCAGGTAGGTTAGAAAATTTAAAAAGGGAAATGGATAGGTTAAAGTTAGATATAGTGGGAATTAGTGAAGTTTGGTGGCAGGAGGAACAAGACTTCTGGTCAGGTGACTACAGGGTTATAAACACAAAATCAAATAGGGGTAATGCAGGAGTAGGTTTAATAATGAATAGGAAAATAGGAATGCGGGTAAGCTACTACAAACAGCATAGTGAACGCATTATTGTAGCCAAGATAGATACGAAGCCCACACCTACTACAGTAGTACAAGTTTATATGCCAACTAGCTCTGCAGATGATGAAGAAATTGAAGAAATGTACGATGAAATAAAAGAAATTATTCAGATAGTGAAGGGAGACGAAAATTTAATAGTAATGGGTGACTGGAATTCGAGTGTAGGAAAAGGGAGAGAAGGAAACATAGTAGGTGAATATGGATTGGGGCTAAGAAATGAAAGAGGAAGCCGCCTAGTAGAATTTTGCACAGAGCACAACTTAATCATAGCTAACACTTGGTTTAAGAATCATGAAAGAAGGTTGTATACGTGGAAGAACCCTGGAGATACTAAAAGGTATCAGATAGATTATATAATGGTAAGACAGAGATTTAGGAACCAGGTTTTAAGTTGTAAGACATTTCCAGGGGCAGATGTGGACTCTGACCACAATCTATTGGTTATGAACTGTAGATTAAAACTGAAGAAATTGCAAAAAGGGGTGAATTTAAGGAGATGGGACCTGGATAAACTAACTAAACCAGAGGTTGTACAGAGTTTCAGGGAGAGCATAAGGGAACAACTGACAGGAATAGGGGAAAGAAATACAGTAGAAGAAGAATGGGTAGCTCTGAGGGATGTAGTAGTGAAGGCAGCAGAGGATAAAGTAGGTACAAAGACGAGGGCTGCTAGAAATCCTTGGGTAACAGAAGAAATATTGAATTTAATTGATGAAAGGAGAAAATATAAAAATGCAGTAAATGAAGCAGGCAAAAAGGAATACAAACGTCTCAAAAATGAGATCGACAGGAAGTGCAAAATGGCTAAACAGGGATGGCTAGAGGACAAATGTAAGGATGTAGAAGCTTATCTCACTAGGGGTAAGATAGATACTGCCTACAGGAAAATTAAAGAGACCTTTGGAGAGAAGAGAACCACGTGTATGAATATCAAGAGCTCAGATGGCAGCCCAGTTCTAAGCAAATAAGGGAAGGCAGAAAGGTGGAAGGAGTATATAGAAGGTTTATACAAGGGCGATGTACTTGAGAACAATATTAAGGAAATAGAAGAGGATGTAGATGAAGACGAAATGGGAGATACGATACTGCGTGAAGAGTTTGACAGAGCACTGAAAGACCTGAGTCAAAACAAGGTCCCCGGAGTAGACAATATTCCATTAGAACTACTGACGGCCTTGGGAGAGCCAGTCATGACAAAACTCTACCAGCTGGTGAGCAAGATGTACGAGACAGGCGAAATACCCTCAGACTTCAAGAAGAATATAATAATTCCAATCCCAAAGAAAGCAGGTGCTGATGGATGTGAAAATTACCGAACTATCAGTTTAATAAGCCACGGCTGCAAAATACTAACGCGAATTCTTTACAGACGAATGGAAAAACTGGTAGATGCAGACCTCGGGGAAGATCAGCTTGGATTCCGTCGAAATGTTGGAACACGTGAGGCGATACTGACCTTACGACTTATCTTAGAAGAAAAATTAAGAAAAGGCAAACCTACGTTTCTAGCATTTGTAGACTTAGAGAAAGCTTTTGACAATGTTGACTGGAATACTCTTTTTCAAATTCTAAAGGTGGCAGGGGTAAAATACAGGGAGCGAAAGGCTATTTATAATTTGTACAGAAACCAGACGGCAGTAATAAGAGTCGAGGGGCATGAAAGGGAAGCAGTGGTTGGGAAAGGAGTGAGACAGGGTCGTAGCCTCTCCCCGATGTTATTCAATCTGTATATTGAGCAAGCAGTAACAAAAGAAAAATTTGGAGTAGGTATTAAAATTCATGGAGACGAAGTAAAAACTTTGAGGTTCGCCGATGACATTGTAATTCTGTCAGAGACGGCAAAGGACTTGGAAGAGCAGTTAAACGGAATGGACAGTGTCTTGAAAGGAGGATATAAGATGAACATTAACAAAAGCAAAACGAGGATAATGGAATGTAGTCAAATTAAATCGGGTGATGCTGAGGGAATTAGATTAGGAAATGAGACACTTAAAGTAGTAAAGGAGTTTTGCTATTTGGGAAGTAAAATAACTGATGATGGTCGAAGTAGAGAGGATATAAAATGTAGACTGGCAATGGCAAGGAAAGCGTTTCTGAAGAAGAGAAATTTGTTCACATCGAATATAGATTTATGTATCAGGAAGTCGTTTCTGAAAGTAATTGTCTGGAGTGTAGCCATGTATGGAAGTGAAACATGGACAATAAATAGTTTGGACAAGAAGAGAATAGAAGCTTTCGAAATGTGGTGCTACAGAAGAATGTTGAAGATTAGGTGGGTGGATCACGTAACTAATGAGGAGGTATTGAATAGGATTGGGTAGAAGAGAAGTTTGTGGCACAACTTGACTAGAAGAAGGGATCGGTTGGTAGGACATGTTTTGAGGCATCAAGGGATCACAAATTTAGCATTGGAGGGCAGCGTGGAGGGTAAAAATCGTAGAGGGAGACCGAGAGATGAGTACACTAAGCAGATTCAGAAGGATGTAGGTTGCAGTAGGTACTGGGAGATGAAGCAGCTTGCACAGGATAGAGTAGCATGGAGAGCTGCATCAAACCAGTCTCAGGACTGAAGACAACAACAACAACAACAACAACAACAACAACAACAACCCTGTATTCACCTGACCAGAAGTCTTGTTCCTCCTGCCACCGAACTTCACTGATTCCCCCTATATCTAACTTTAACCTATCAATTTCCCTTTTTAATTTTTCTAACCCACCTGCCCGATTAAGGGATCTGACATTCCACGCTCCGATGCATAGAATGCCAGTTTTCTTTCTCCTGATAACGACGTCCTCTTGAGTAGTCCCCGCCCGGAGATCCGAATGGGGGACTATTTTACCTCCGGAAAATTTTACCCAAGAGGACGCCATCATCATTTAACCATACAGTAAAGCTGCATGCCCTCGGGAAAAATTACGGCTGTAGTTTCCCCTTGCTTTCAGCCATTCGCAGTACCACAACAGCAAGGCTGTTTTAGTTAATAGTATTTAATATGATCTCTACATCGTGACCATCACAGCAAGGTTTGAGGCAATGAATACAATATTGAGAAACATTAACTTTCACAACTTTCACAACAAGTAAAAAAGAAAGAGAAAGCTGTGTGGAAATTATTCGCTGCAGGGAATTAACAATAGCTAAAACAGACAACAATTGAGGAAAAAGATGTGTAAAAATTCATGCTAATATGAGGTTTGTTCAAAAAATTCTGGAACATTCATAATTTTGCATCAATTTTGTGTTGAAGCAAAATGCGGTTAGAATCCCTGCACACACCGATGTTTAATTTGTAATTGCTGGAAGTTTCATTTTTGTATGTCTGTTAGTTAATGTTCAGTGCTGTGCTGCGTAGAATGTGGTGTTGCACAATTTGCGAACTTCTAGATGGCACCGTTACAGGAGCAACGCGTCTGCACTAAATTTTGCTTCAAACTCAAGAAACCTTTCACAAAGACACACTGAATGACACAGGAAGCTTATGGCGGTGAGTGCTTAAGCTGTACTCAGTGTTACTGATGGTTCACACGGTTCAAAAATGGATGTTTGGAAGTTAAAGATGAGCCTTGTTCAGGTTGCCCTTTGACATCTACTGACAACACTCATGTCAGGAACGTCAACAAAACTGTGCATGCCAATCGAAGACTGACTCTCCAAGAGATTGCACAAGGATGTAACGTTCAGCTGGATCACATCTTAATTCTGGCACATCATCTTGGAACACATCATGTTGCCATCAAGTTCGTCCCATGGCTCGTGTGCCACGACCAGAAAGACCTTTGCCTCACAATCTGACAAGAACGTTCGTACCACACAAATGAGTACGAGATGTTCTTAAATGTTGTGTCCTGTCCACTTGTCTAATATAGGGTGCCTAGGAAACATGCTTTCTCGGATCGCTAGACATCAATTCAAGCAAATCCTATTAGTGAATTTTTATTACAGTAAGGTAAATGGCAATACTTAAGTTTGAGAAATTTACAATGAGATGTCGCAAGCAATGGGCAACAGACAAAATAAGAACATCTCTTCAGTATAACATTTCTAATACAAGTGAAATAATACTGTTCATAATTCATTGCTGTAGCATTCATAGAAGGTTAGTCTTCAACTGAACTGTGGCCAGTCAACGAGGCACTTACGTCCTCTTCTTGTAGACGCCGCTGCTGTCTCATTGTCGCCCTAGAGAGGTGTCAGTCAGCGTACTATTGGCTGACGTTTCCTTCACAGCCCTCCCTGCTCTAATGTTCTTGACCATCATACTCGCACTTGACGTTATGCTGGAACACTTAAGAGAATCGTAACTGCTGATGGGACATGGGTCTATGGTGATGATGTTAAGACCAATGTTCAATATTCATGATGGGTCAGGAAATGTTCTCCAAGACCAAAAAAAGCTTGTCTGGTCAGGACAAATATCAAAGCTATGCTGATAGTTTTCTCTAATTTTGAAGGGTTCGTTCATCATGAATTAGTGCAACACGACAAGCTGTTAATCAATGGTACTATTGGGACACGTTGCAATGCCTGCTAGAAAATGTGAGACGGCAAAGGCCAGAAATGGAGCGAGACAATTCATGGCCCAGGCATCTCGAAAATGCGCCCACATAATCATTCCTTTTAATGCATGAATATTGCACAAAAAAAGTAATCACTGTGCTGCCTCATCCTCCATACTCTTCAAGCTTGGTCCCTGCCTATCTTTGTTTTAGTTCCAAAGTTGAAAACCTCATTGAAAGGATGAAGATTTGTAACAACAGACGAGATAAAAGAAAATCTGCAGACGTCATTCATATTATAAATGCAAAAGTGGCCCGGCTATGAGTGTTATGTTTTCATGACTAAATTGCTGAAATCTAGGGAACAGCATACGCTACTTTATAGAGTGTGCAGTACAAGATATTTATTGATTTGAAGAATATTACATGAATTACAGAAAAATTATTACTCTTTGTAAAGGCTGTTTCTTATATAACTTTTGAATTATATCGTATTTGTGAAAATGCTTTTTTCGGTTGGTATGTTCAACATAATACAATACAATATGTAACTGGACATCCACTTCTAGCATTACTTTTCCTCAACAGTAGTCGTCAGTACCAGTATTATTTTTTCAAATTTTGGGCAGTTCAATATTATCTCAGCTGCTTTTCTGAAAACTTTAATATAATTTTATGCACAATATGTTATATTTCAAGCTAAAATTTATGAAAAGGAATTACTTCATTTTTGATGTTACAATCGATAGGTAGTAGCTCTGAATGTACAATTAAAATTATTATTATTAATTTTTTTAGAAACGTTTGAAATTATGAAATATTTGGCACACTCAAAATTTCTATTATTAATTATGCAATCTAGTACTGTTTACTATGTCTATTTCTTGATTCATTTATGAAATAATAATAGAAATCAATAGAAATGCATTTGTCAAGGAAAACTGTAAACCCTTTGGAAATGGTTATTACCGCACACTGAGGTAGTAGAGAGCATGTCTCTGATGTGATTGCACATAGTTTTGTATTTTGGGCAAACAACATAATTTCGGCTTTGTTAATGTGAAAATTCAAAAGACTGTATGTTACACTAAAATGTGACAAAATATATTAACATAACAACAAAAATTCTGCAACAGCAAGCTTCAAATTTATTTAGAATAATACAACCATGAGGACATAAAATGTGAGAATTTCACCTTCAAGAATCAGACCCCTAGACAAGAAGAACTGGTGCCAACTCTACATGAAAAGCTAAGTAAGCTAGAAAGTTTATTGTAATCTTTGCACCTCTCAAATTTTTCAGAAAAGGCTTTGCTTATCATGGACAATAGTTGAAACTAGGAAGAACGGGAGAGATTACAAATGCAACAAATAGAAGGCTTATAAAATCCTCACATATTTAATCCACACTTTCATACTAATATTAGAAATGTGGAAATAATTATGTTTCGTATGTTTTAACAACTAAACTGTAAACTGATTTCAATGAAATGGGTTCAAGCTTGAGGAAGAAAATAGGCTATTTTAAAAAATAACAACAACATACACCCATATATCCATGAACATGAATTGTGTTGAAAAATTATTAATTTGTTGCATAACATATAACTACTTCAGTATCACAATGCATTGATGCATGCTCCTGTCCATGCCCCTTAACAAGCTATGCTTACCCAAATAGGCAGAGGGAAGCTTATGTTATTGCACGTGCAATAGCCTACTTACTCACCAACACTCATCATAACGAAACTACTGGTATATGAGCACAGCTGAGGTTGACAGCTAGTGGAGTTATAAAAGTTGGTAAGAATGAGGAAGAGAGAAGAAAAAGTAGAGAGAAGTTGTACAGATGGAAGAAATAAACAGATAGTAAATCAGTCACATATTAATTAGTGAAAATATGTCAAGGATTATCCACCTATTGTGTTATTTTGATTCTTGATGACCATTTTCCTCCTTTAAGTGGAACTTAATGCACGATATCCAGATTGATCAATTCATAACTATGTACCCAGCCACCTTTAATAGTAACAAAATTCGAGAATACAGATAGTTGGACATTCTTTTAGTGTGAACTGTCACCTACTCCACTATTTTCACCCAGTATAATGTTAGTTGTACTGAGTTTTCTCAATTCTGCATCCACAACGCCAAGTGCTCTCTCTCTCTCTCCTCTCCCCCCCCCCCCCCTTCCTTCATATTTCCTGTCTTTAACGAGCTTGGTCTTCATTATCAACACACGTGGTGAGACTAGTTTCAGATGAGACTCAAAAATCAAAAAATGGGTCATAGCCTACCGGTCTTAAGGAAATATGGTACCAGCTGGATTTTAATGTGTAGAAAGATGTACTGCAAAAAATGAGAGAATAATGGAGTAAACCTTGATGCCTTTAATTGATACTGACTCATAATTACATTCTGGTGCACAATTAAGGGCGGTTTTGGAAAAATGGTTTGTGCAGTTTGAACAATGAGAAAAGTCGCCAGTTTTTCTGTGAATATTATTGGACAAGTGCTTTTGAACTTCAACACACAAATGGAAGACAACAAGCATAGCTTTTTGGTACCAAAAACTTCAATAAGGGGACTGATATTGGGCAGTGATTGGCGGACAGAAATGAACTGTAGGTTAGATTTTTATCATGGCTGCATGCATGTAGGGTAGTGAGTAGGTTATTTATTTTAAAGGATATTTCGATGGCAATAATGTTGGTACTGTATGCCTGAATTTGTGGATGTTTACGACATGTAAGTAAGAGGAAGACAGTACTCTGCTATGACATAAAGACAGGATTAATTCCAAAACAGAATATTTCACTCAGAATGCTGTCAGTGCTAGCCATCAGAAGATGAAAGAGTTTGTGAACTTGCATGTAGCAAAGAAGGAAGAACTTAGTGAATTGCTAAGATGCTACTTGAACATTTTCTCCAAAAGGCAGAACTTATAAAGGGATTTGTCCATTTCTGAATGTTAAAAAACTTGAACAATTCAGAAGTAAGAGTTATCCTATTCCATCACCAGAGAGAAAGGTAATTTGTGACAAAATTCATTGTATGTTAAATTAACACCGCCACAGAGTGCTCTGCGAATGAATAGTGGTATCTGATACATGTTGTAGGCAAGAAATATGGGTCTGTCAGAACCTTCAAGAGTCCAAGACCTGTAAACTACAGTATATTATTGTAAAGAAATCAACACAAGCTCTAGAAGTCATTATAGAAACATTAAAAAGCACAAAATATTTAACCAGTTGTGACTTGACCAGCAGCTATTGGCAGATACAACTGCATTCAGAGAGCAGAAAGTACACATTGTTTCCTTAAAATGGAAGACATGATGAATTCAAGAGAATGTTGTTCAGGTTACACTTGTCAGCAGCACTTACATATGTATGTGCTGACCAAATATGGCGAAACAAATCACTGCAAAATATTACCAATTATGTGGGAGATATAGGGATTAGTTTGACATTCTGAGAACAACATATCAACATTTACATCAGGTTTTAGAAGCATTCTGGAAATCAGAAGTTACTATAAATTTGGAAAAGTCAAGAGTTTACTTAAAAATAAGTGAAATTCCTCAAACATTTAATATCACAAAATGGAACAGCACCATATGTTTCAATGAAAGAAGCAGAAATGAATTTTGCAATGCCAACATGCAACATAGAACTTCAAATATTTCTCAGATAAACATTTCTCAGATACTAATTTTTCTTGCTGCTTCATAACTGACATTATTTGTCTTCACCAGCTTTATTAAATTTCTTGAAAAAGTTTTTTGGAAAGCAGAAGAGCAGAAGAAGAGCACTGATTTTGTCCTGACTTGTCAGTTTTTTGTTATTGTTTAATTCTTTACATGTGTTAAAGTGTACTCAGAGTACGGAAAAATGCTTTCAGTGCTAGTGTAGACTGCAGATGAGTTGCACCAGTAAGGTTATTTTCACTCTTTATAGTTTTATAAATTGCTGCAGTGCATATACTCTTCTTTCAGGGCTGGCAGGATGTGTTGCTTGATCATAATGGCATTTAATGACTTTGTGTTTACATGTTGACAACATCATGCAACTATGATGAATGTCTGTATCATAACCAACAACGGTGTTCATCTGTTAACTGCACAGGCAGAATATTCAAGAACAGCACAGTATCAGCAAAAAGTCTCTCTGCTACTGACAACATGAACTAGTTTTTACTAACAATACTAGTTGTGCAAGGTATATGCTAGCTCAAAGCAAGAAAATAGTTGTTGATGCCCAGCTTGAATTAAATATTTTATTGAAAGTCACTATTACACTTCTATCGGCTAGCTATTTACCGACGGTTCAGGTACAATGTTCTTCCACTGAAAAAGTTGGAAAACGATTTTTATGTACCAAGAATTCTCGAGCAAAATATAATAGTTTCATTTTATGTAATAATAAAATCAATTTTCCCTTTCTATCTCAGTCTTACACCAACACAAAACTTCTAAAGCATTTCCCATACAGCATACAGTGGCTACAGTAGAGGTTTGACATCAGCTGATTATGCAACTCAGGCAGCCCACCATGAGCTGCAGCCTGTTGTTCTGTGTGTTTCAAGAACTTTAAATGGCTTCAACAAAATAAAATATTAGTTTACAAACAGAATACAGCATAACTTTCTTTGCCATTTCTTGCCTAATACTTTATACATGTCCAAATACGATATTTAAATCACGTTCTATGACTGTTGGACAGGTTTCAAAATCAAATGTTCACAAATACTGTCATCAACAGAAGCTTTAGTAAACCTATGGTGGCATCTTTAATACCATTTGGCTGGATGGACTCCTGATCAATCTCAAAAACTGAGTAGCAAACAAAAAACAATTTGCTCTTCTTAAAGATATGTTTACAAATTATTCTTGGAAAGTAAGCTTTGGATAGGTACAAACAAATCATTCAAGTAAAGAAAGAGTAAACTCAATGTTGTCTATTGTCTGCAAAATATTTCAGTTTGTGGCTTGCCTCTTCTCACTGTTAGTGTCAATTTCTGCTTAGAGGTGGCAGTTATTGTTCAAACAACTGGTTTTCAGTTTTAAATATATGAACACACACACAGAATTACGAGCTTTCGCAACTGGCAGTTGCTTCGTCAGGAAAGAGGGAAGGAGAGGGAAAAATGAAAGGATGTGGGTTTTAGGGGAGAGGGTAAGGAGTCATTCCAATCCCGGAAGCGGAAAGACTTCCCTTAGGGGAAAAAAAGGACAGGTGTACACTCGCGCACACACACACACACACACACACACACACACACACACACACACACACATTGGGATATGTGTGTGTGTGTGTGTGTGTGTGCGAGTGTACACCTGTCCTTTTTTTCCCCTAAGGGAAGTCTTTCCGCTCCCGGGATTGGAATGACTCCTTACCCTCTCCCCAAAACCCACATCCTTTCATTTTTCCCTCTCCTTCCCTCTTTCCTGATGAAGCAACTGCCAGTTGCGAAAGCTCGTAATTCTGTGTGTGTGTTTGTGTGTTTTGTTCATGTGCCTGTCTGCCGGCGCTTCCCCGCTTGGTAAGTCTTGGAATCTTTGTTTTTAATATATTTTTCCCATGTGGAAGTTTCTTTCTCTATTAAAAACAAAGATTCCAAGACTTACCAAGCAGGAAAACGCTGGCAGTCAGGCACAAGAACAAAACACACAAACACACACACAGAATTACTAGCTTTTGCAACCGATGGTTGCTTCTTCAGGAAGGAGAGGGAAAGACGAAAGGATGTGGGTTTTAAGGGAGAGGGTAAGGAGTCATTCCAATCCCGGGAGCGGAAAGACTTCCCTTAGGGGGAAAAAAAGGGCAGGTGTACACTCGCGCACACACACACACACGCACACATATCCATCCGCACATACACAGACACAAGCAGACATATTTCTGCTGTGTCTGCTTGTGTCTGTGTATGTGCGGATGGATATGTGTGTGTGTGTGTGTGTGTGTGTGTGTGTGTGTGTGTGTGTGTGTGTGCGCGCGAGTGTACACCTGTCCATTTTTTCCCCTAAGGGAAGTCTTTCCGCTCCCGGGATTATATATATATATATATATATATATATATATATATATATATATATATATATATATATATAACTGAGTATAATTGGACTATTGAGACCGCTCAAAATAACTGACTTTAGGTTTTTTATTCATATTATTTACTGTGATAAATGCAGGAATCAAACAAACAGAGGGACCACCTATTTTACGTTTTCATGCTATCCAAACTTAAGAAACGCAAAATCGTGCAAAATGCAGAACCGATGAAAAAGTTAAAATGCCAAAAATAGGAGCAGAAGCACATGTAAATTGGTATATATGATTAAAATTCGCAATCCTCTCTAATACTTTGTATAAAATCCTTCTAAGTGAAGGAAACTAGATGTACAAAACTACACTCCTGTAAACTGAAATAAGAACACCGTGAATTCATTGTCCCAGGAACGGGAAACTTTATTGACACTTTCCTGGGGTCAGATACATCACATGATCACACTGACAGAACCACAGTCACATAGACACAGGCAACAGAGCATGCACAATGTCGGCACTAGTACAGTGTATATCCACTTTTCACAGCAATGCAGGCTGCTATTCTCCCATGGAGACGATCGTAGAGATGCTGGATGTAGCCTTGTGGAATGGCTTGCCATGCCATTTCCACCTGGCGCCTCAGTTGGACCAGCGTTCGTGCTGGACGTGCAGACCGCGTGAGACGACGCTTCATCCAGTCCCAAACATGCTCAATGGGGGACAGATCTGGAGATCTTGCTGGCCGGGGTAGTTGACTTACACCTTCTAGAGCACGTTGGGTGGCACGGGATACATGCGGACGTGCATTGTCCTGTTGGAACAGCAAGTTCCCTTGCCGGTCTAGGAATGGTAGAACGATGGGTTCGATGATGGTTTGGATGTACCATGCACTATTCAGTGTCCCCTCGACGATCACCAGAGATGTACGGCCAGTGTAGGAGATCGCTCCCCACACCATGATGCCGGGTGTTGGCCCTGTGTGCCTCGGTCGTATGCAGTCCTGATTGTGGCGCTCACCTGCACAGCGACAAACACGCATACGACCATCATTGGCACCAAGGCAGAAGCGACTCTCATCGCTGAAGACGACACGTCTCCATTCGTCCCTCCATTCACGCCTGTCGCGACACCACGATGTTGGGGTGTGAGCGGAAGACGGCCTAACAGTGTGCGGGACCGTAGCCCAGCTTCATGGAGACGGTTGCGAATTGTCCTTGCCGATACCCCAGGAGCAACAGTGTCCCTAATTTGCTGGTAAGTGGCGGTGCGGTCCCCTACGGCACTGCGTAGGATCCTACGGTCTTGGCGTGCATCTGTGCGTTGCTGCGGTCCGGTCCCAGGTCGACGGGCACGTGCACCTTCCGCCGACCACTGGCGACAACATCGATGTACTGTGGAGACCTCACGCCCCACGTGTTGAGCAATTCAGCGGTACATCCACCCGGCCTACCGCATGCCCACTATACGCCCTTGCTCAAAGTCCGTCAACTGCACAAACGGTTCACGTCCACGCTGTCGCGGCATGCTACCAGTGTTAAAGACTGCGATGGAGCTCCGTATGCCACGGCAAACTGGCTGACACTGACGGCGGCGGTGCACAAATACTGCGCAGCTAGCGCCATTCGACGGCCAACACCGCGGTTCCTGGTGTGTCCGCTGTGCAGTGCGTGTGATCATTGCTTGTACAGCCCTCTCGCAGTGTCCCGAGCAAGTATGGTGGGTCTAACACACTGGTGTCAATGTGTTCTTTTTTCCATTTCCAGGAGTGTATATTTATACAATAATTTGTGGTAATGAAGTACATCGGTTCAGTACAGATGTATAACAGCAAGTTAAAACTCATCAAAAATCGAAACTGGTATCTGGATACAAGGTAATCGAGTCACTTTCTGACGTGCTACGACTGCAAATTATATGTTTAAAACAAGGGTTTCTGAGAGATAATATTTTGTGCTCATCCAGTAAAAAAACAAAAATTGATGAACATGTTGAATTAAACCAAAAAGATCACAGCAGCTAAGTGGTTTAACCATAAGAATAAATGCGGACATTTGCTCAATGACACACTTTGTCACCACTGCTGTTATTGTTTAACACCTTTCTTACAAGCCACACTTCATATGCTCAACACCATTAAAGTGTTATTTTAGGCTAATGAGAGAAATAGGGACATGAAAAAATGAGTTTAATTCCCCAATTGATGCTAAAAGTTCATTAGGAGTCGGCTCTGTGAATTTCTGTACACTGTGTAAAATGTAAATTTGAAAGAAAGCTCAGGTGCTATAGTTTCACTTCACACCCTATATCACTGCTGCCAGCTTTACTATCGATTGTGCGTGGTGCAAAGTATATACATGAGTAGTGTATATAGCTGTTGCAATTGTATCATGTCATATATGAACACAAAAGTCTTTAAAATGCGCTTTCGCAAAACCATTGTTCTATTTCCATGTGACATCCCTGTCAAAGCACATCATCTGCAAAAAAGTATATTTTCAGCACTTCACAAAATGCTTTGACCTCTACCTGCACTCCCATCACTGAAGAGCCACTACCCCTCTCCACACATCCAGCAGGCGAGCTCATTTTATGCGTGTCAGTGCGCTGTGGTGCCTGTGCCGGGTACTGGGTGACTTAAGAAGTCACCAGCCTATAATAGTTCACTAGCTGGAAATAGGTCAAGTTTCCTCTACTATGACCAAAAATATTCTCCGAGACTCAGTGTTTGAATTAAAAATGTTGACGATTTATATTGTTGCTGAATACAGTACATCGGAAATACATGCCAAAAGATAAGACTGAGCTGTAAGTGACGCAAGAAAAGGTGATGGCTGAGCCCCTCCATCACGTCTTGGCTTGGTCTGGAACAATTCTTACTGGCTCTCTTGTTTTTCCATTACTTCTGCAACCTAGCAGTAGTTGTATCGTAACTGTGCTGTGAACCTAAATATTGCAAGTTGTGTTAGCAACACCTTTTATGTCAGCATTTCCTCTCTCTCATCTCCCCTCCCCATGACAGCCTACAATATTCTATTAACTACACCACCACCACCACCACCACCACCACCACCACCCATGGTGCAAACCATTTGTCTTTTGTGCCACTTATAACTCGTTCAGTCACATCAAATGTCAATAGGAAGAAAAAGGGACGACGTCAAATGAGACATCGAGTAAGAACTTAGAACTGAAGTAGATATTACTACAAAGAAGTGTAAAATTGGCGAATTTTTAGCATTGATCGTGTGAGTTTTTCAAAGGCGTTACTTTTCCCAAAAAGTGCTAAGAGGTTGCCTGCTACAAAAAATCGCCGGTATTCTCATTATAATTCTAAGTTTTTGAAACTCTGCTTAAAAATCATGTAATCAGGGATCATACCATTATTTGAACATTATGAGTAGTCAGTCCTAAAGGATGAAAACTGATGTTGAAGAACTCTATTCTTTGTGTTAATTTGTCTGTTTTCAAGACCTACAAGCAGACAAAGGCATATTATGTAGACACAGGCACTAGATCAGCTGCTGTCTATTTGTATTGTAACTATGAATGAACTGTTAAATTTTAAGATTTCTGCTTATAGGTCACAAGTTTGTTGAGGCTTCTCCCATTTTTAATCTTTTAAAGTGAATGGAGCATTGTCATCTTATGTTTGACGATGTCAGTGACAAATTACCATACAGATCAAATGGGGCGAGTCTTGCATATTGCATGTATATGTGTACTATTTAATAGATCATGTCACATAGTAATGGGTACATAACTGTCTCTGCAATGCTGCATCAATTTTCATGCCACATGTTTGTTGCTCATCTGTGTTGACAGTTACTAAACTAGCACTCGTCGCTTTTCCCGTTTTCTATAATAACACAATATTTCAAAGCAATGGAAATTTAACAAATAAAAAAAAGTTTGTTTAAAAATTAAAAAAAATTAGCACTGCTGCAATGGCTAATTGATATTTAGGTTTCTTTTATCTGGTTATTTGTAAAAAATAAAAACACCTGTTACAATCAAGACCAACATACACTGAAACATACATGTCATTCAGAACCAAAATACCAGTATTGGTTTTAACAGCTCAGTTTTTCCTATCCCTCTTTCTGCTATGTGGGTGACTTAGCACCAACATTCAAAAATAAGGAGAAAATTCCTTGTCCTGGAATCCATAAACCCAGAATTTGTATTACAAGACAGGGACAGACTCTCTAAATCTATGTAAGATAACAGTATGTGCATTCCACCTGAACAATACCAAAGCAAGATAACACCTCAATGTTAACTTCTCGAAGGAAAAGACAAAACATAATTTTAAACCTAACTATCTTAGCAGAACTTCAGATAATTCCTTTATCTTTTATGAAAGCTTGGCAATGTTTTCAGTCTTTTTTTATCTGGCTATCAACCACTCAACACCACAGCTGTATGGTGAGTTCTGTCTTTTATTTTTAACAGCTGTTGTTCTGCCAAAGGGACAATGCTGGCAATTGCACTTCTCGATGTGCAATGTTTCCGCACGACAACTCTGTCGTTCACCTGGGCAGTGATCTACCTCCGTACAGATATGCACAAAGCATCTTAAATTTTCCATCACTATAACTAAACTCAAAGTCATTTCATCAGACAAAATATTAGTCTCCCCGTTAAAAAGCAGACTAGCAGCTTTGGAGTGGTATAGGTGGTGTAGAACTGCAACCAGCATTGGTATGCATTTGCCAGTCATATGTATGGAATCAACGCAGTAATATGGTTTAACAAAGAGAGATAACAGAATAGAAGAAAGGAAAAAAGAAAGAAGGAAGATTGAGTTTAATGTCGTGTCAATATTAAGGTCATTAAAAGCAGAGCACAAGCTCAGATTGTCATGGATAGGGAAGAAAATTGGCCTTGCCCTTCCAAAGGAATCATCCTAGCATTTGCCTAGAGCAATTTAGGGAAATCATGGAAAACTTAAATTGGTATGGCCTGCTTGGGTTTGAACTGCCATTCTTCCGACTAATAGCAGAAATGAGCTGTAAAGTTTGGAATAACTATGACCAAACTATGACTGATGCCTTAGGTATATCAAGATGATCTGTCCAATGCGTCTATAGGCAAAGATGTACCACTCGCAGAGCCCGTAACATGGAATAAGAACAGTGGTCATAAAAAAAACCCTAACCAACAGGTAATAGAGATTATATGAGAAGGAAACTTGCTACTCACCATATATGCTTTTCATAATATTGTTACTTGTCATGGAACTGCAAAAGGCCATTGCCTACAGCTGCACATCTTCAAACAGCCACATAACACAGAAACTGGGCAGTAGCTGAATGAAGGCATGTAGTATGGTTCAACAATTCACAATTTTGCCTCGATTCCAATGGTGCAAGGCATCTAGTGTACTGATGTGCCAATAATGTCTTTGACATCCAGTTAGTATAGGGTGTGGTTTAGAGTGAAAATGGTTCTGTGACGTTTCAGTTTACTACGAACCTGAACCATAATGTTTATTTCAACAGCTTTGGTGACCAAGTGGTGCTATTTCTTCTACATGTTCACGATAAGTATGCTTTGAGCATTCATACCATCCAAGATGACAATAGTCATGTCCACAGGAATACACGAGTATGATTCTGGTGTAAGGAACACTTGGGCACCCTATCAACACATTGGCTACCTCACTAAATCACCCACTCTTAATTCTATAGAAAAAAGTGTAGGACTATTTGGAACAGTGAGTGCAAAGTAGCAATGAACATCCTCGCAAGCTGATACCTCTATGGGATCTAATCCTCAGCAGTGGTGGGGAGGAGGGTGGGGGGATGGGAGAGGGATGTTCAACTGTACACCTGCAGGTAGATTTGGAGGCCATTATCAGGGACACAGAACCCATGGTCTAGGCGTAGCATAGTAATCAAAATGTTCTTGGTCCTGGGTTCGAAACCCCACCATAGCTTAAATTTTTATTAATAATCAGCATTGCCTCCCCCAATGAACCATGGACCTTGCCGTTGGTGGGGAGGCTTGCGTGCCTCAACAATACAGATAGCTGTACCGTAGGTGCAACCACAACGGTGGGGTATCTGTTGAGAGGCCAGACAAACATGTGGTTCCTGAAGAGGGGCAGCAGCCTTTTCAGTAGTTGCAGGGGCAACAGTCTGGATGATTGACTGATCTGGCCTTGTAACATTAACCAAAACGGCCTTGCTGTTTTGGTACTGCGAATGGCTGAAAGCAAGGGGAAACTACAGCCGTAATTTTTCCCGAGGGCATGCAGCTTTACTGTATGGTTAAATGATGATGGCGTCCTCTTGGGTAAAATATTCCGGAGGTAAAATAGACCCTCATTAGGATCTCCGGGCGGGGAGTACTCAAGAGGACATCGTTATCAGGAGAAAGAAAACTGGCATTCTACGGATCGGAGTATGGAATGTCAGATCCCTTAATCAGGCAGGTGGGTTAGAAAATTTAAAAAGGGAAATTGATAGGTTAAAGTTAGATATAGGGGCAGGAGGAACAAGACTTCTGGTCAGGTGAATACAGGGTTATAAATACAAAATCAAATAGGGGTAATGCAGGAGTAGGTTAAATAATGAATAAAAAAAAATAGGAGTGCGGGTAAGCTACTACAAACAGCATAGTGAACGTATTACAGTGGCCAAGATAGACACGAAGCCCATGCCTACTACAGTAGTTCAAGGTTATATGCCAACTAGCTCTGCAGATGACGAAGAAATTGAAGAAATGTATGATGAGATAAAAGAAATTATTCAGGTAGTGAAGGGAGATGAAAATTTAATAGTCACGAGTGACTGGAATTCGAGTGTAGGAAAAGGGAGAGAAGGAAACATAGTAGGTGAATATGGATTGGGGGTAAGAAATGAAAGAGGAAGCCGTCTGTTAGAATTTTGCACAGAGCATAACTTAATCATAGCTAACACTTGATCCAAGAATCATAAAAGAAGGTTGTATACATGGAAGAATACTGGAGATACTAAAAGGTATCAGATAGATTATATAATGGTAAGACAGAGATTTAGGAACGAGGTTTAAAATTGTATGACATTCCCAGGGGCAGATGTGGACTCTGACCACAATCTATTGGTTATGAACTGTAGATTAAAACTGAAGAAATTGCAAAAAGGTGGGAATTTAAGGAGATGGGACCTGGATAAACTGATTAAACCAGAGGTTGTACAGAGTTTCAGGGACAGCATACAGGAACAATTGACAGGAATGGGGGAAAGAAATACAGTAGAAGACAAATGGGTAGCTCTGAGGGATGTAGTAGTGAAGGCAGCAGACGATCAAGTACGTAAAAAGACAAGGGCTAGTAGAAATCCTTGGGTATCAGAAGAAATATTGAATTTAACTGATGAAAGGAGACAATATAAAAATGCAGTAAATAAAGCAGGCAAAAAGGAATACAAACGTCTCAAAAATGAGATTGACAGTAAGTGCAAAATGGCTAAGCAGGCACGGCTAGAGGCTTATCTCACAAAGGGTAAGATAGATACTGCCTACAGGAAAATTAAAGAAACGTTTGGAGAAAAGAAACCCACTTGTATATCAAGAGCTCAGATGGAAACTCAGTTCTAAGCAAAGAGGGGAAAGCAGAAAGGTGGAAGGAGTATACAGAGGGTCTATACAAGGGCGATGTACTTGAGGACAATATTATGGAAATGGAAAAGGATATAGATGAAGATGAAATGTGAGATACGATACTGCGTGAAGAGTTTGACAGAGCACTCAAAGACCTGAGTCAAAACAAGGCCACAGGAGTAGACAACATTCCATTAGAACTACTGACAGCCTTGGGAGAGCCAGTCCTGACAAAACTCTACCATCTGGTGAGCAAGATGTATGAGATAGGCAAAATACCCTCAGACTTCAAGAAGAATATAATAATTCCAATCCCAAAAAAAGCAGGTGTTGACGGGTGTGAAAATTACCGAACTATCAGTTTAATAAGTCACAGCTGCAAAATACTAATGCGAATTCTTCACAGGCGAATGGAAAAACTGGTAGAAGCCAACCTCAGGGAAGATCAGTTTGGATTCCGTAGAAATATTGGAATACGTGAGGCAATACTGACCTTACGCCTTATCTTAGAAGAAAGATTGAGGAAAGGCAAACCTATGTTTCTAGCATCTGTAGACTTGGAGAAAGCTTTTGAGAATGTTGACTGGAATACTCTCTTTCAAATTCTAAAGTGGCAAGGGTAAAATACAGGGAGCGACAGGCTATTTACAATTTGTACAGAAACCAGATGGCAGTTATAAGAGTCGAGGGGCATGAAAGGGAAGCAGCGGTTGGGAAGGGAGTGAGACAGGGTTGTAGCCTCTCCCCGATGTTATTCAATCTGTATATTGAGCAAGCAGTAAAGGAAACAAAAGTAAAATTTGGAGTAGGTATTAAAATCCAGGGAGAAGAAATAAAAACTTTGAGGTTCGCTGATGACATTGTAATTCTGTCAGAGACAGCAAAGGACTTGGAAGAGCAGTTGAACGGAATGGACAGTGTCTTAAAAGGAGGATATAAGATGAACATCAACAAAAGTAAAATGAGGATAATGGAATGTAGTCGAATTAAATCGGGTGATGCTGAGGGAATTAGATTAGGAAATGAGACACTTAAAGTAGTAAAGGAGTTTTGCTATTTGGGGAGCAAAGTAACTGATGATGGTCGAAGTAGAGAGGATATAAAATGTAAAATGTAGACTGGCAATGGCAAGGAAAGTGTTCGTGAAGAAGAGAAATTTGTTAACACTGAGTATAGATTTAAGTGTCAGGAAGTCATTTCTAAAAGTATTTGTATGGAGTGTGGCCATGTATGGAAGTGAAACATGGACAATAAATATCTGGACAAGAAGAGAATAGAAGCTTTCGAAATGTGGTGCTACAGAAGAATGTTGAAGATTAGGTGGGTGGATCACGTAACTAATGACCGTATTGAATAGGATTGGGGAGGAGAGAAGTTTGTGGCACAACTTGACTAGAAGAAGGGATCGGTTGGTAGTACATGTCCTGAGGCATCAAGGGATCACAAATTTAGCATTGGAGGGCAGCATGGAGGGTAAAAATTGTAGAGGGAGACCAAGAGATGAATACACTAAGCAGATTCAGAAGGATGTAGGTTGCAGTAGGTGCTGGGAGATGAAGGAGCTTGCACAGGATAGATTAGCATGGAGAGCTGCATCAAACCAGTATCAGGACTGAAGACCACACCAACAACAACCATCAGCATTGTTGATCGAAGATTTTCGACATAAGAAGTCAACTTCATTCTGGCAACGGCCTTGTCAAAGAGGGCAGAGCAGCAGATAGAGATTCAGCATTGACCAATGGCATGGGGATGCAGAAGGCAATGGAAACCACTGCATTACACACACATAATGTGTGTCCAAGACATGTGGGCTGTAATTGAAAAATTGTCATGATGATCTCTCCATTAGCAAAAGATTCCAGAACAGTCAGATCTCTAGGAGGGGACTGCCAATAGGGAGGTGGCCATGAGAAATGAGAAAAAGATTGAATAAGCAACGAAAGGATAACATTCTACAGGTCGGGAGGGGGGGGGGGGGATGTCTTATAGTTGTGGGGCGGACTGGAATGCTGCTGTACAGGGAAGGAGTAGAAGAAAATGTACAGGAGAATATGGGCTTGGTACATGGAATGAGAGACAGTAAAGACTTATTGAGTTCTGTGATAAATTTCAGCTACTAATAGTGAATACTCTGTTCAAGAATCACAAGAAGAGGCAGTATCCTTGGAACAGACCAGATGATATGCAAAGATTTCAATTAGATTACATCATGGTCAGGCACAGGTTCCGAAATCAGATACTGGATTGTAAAGCAAACCCAGGGGCAGATATAGACTCAGATCACAATGTGGCAGTGATGAAGATTAGATTAGATTAATACTTGTTTCATAGATCATGAATACGACACTTCGTAATAATGTGGAACGTGTCAGGTTAATAAAACATTTCTGTACAAGATATTACATTACACAAAATATTGCATGGTTTTTCCCCCTTAATTTATATCTAAAAATTCAGTGAATGAGTAGAAGGAGTTGTCATCTAGAAATTATTTTAATTTATTTTTAAATGTTAGTTGGCTATCTGTCACGCCTTTCTATGCCAAAGTCAGATTTAACTCTGCATAGTGAAGATCACCCTTTCTCCTGGTGTTATAGCTATGCACACTGCTATTACTTTTGAACTGGGTTGGATTATTAACAACAAATTTCATAAGTGAATATATATACTGTGAGGTTACTGTGAGGATACCTAGATCCTTAAATAGATGTCTGCAGGATGACCGTAGGTGGGCTCCTGCAATTATTCTGATTACACATTTTTGAGCAATGAATACTTTTTCTACTCAACGATGAATTACCCCAGAATATGATGCCATATGAAAGCAGTGAATGAAAGTAGGCATAGTAAGCTAATTTACTGAGATTCTTATCACCAAAATTTGCTATAACCCTAATAGCATACGTAACTGAACTCAGACGTTTCAGCAGACCATCAATGTGTTGCTTCCAGTTTAACCTCTCATCAATGGACACACCTAAAAATTTTGAAAATTCTACCTTAGCTACAGACTTCTGTTCAAAGTCTATATTTATTACTGGAGTTGTGCCATTTACTGTACGGAATGTATGTACTGTGTTTTATCAAAATTTAAAGAGAGTCCGTTTGCTGAGAACCACTTAATAATTTTGTGAAAAACATCATTTACAATTACATCACTTAGTTCCTGGTTTTTGGATGTTATTACTATACTTGTATCATTAGCAAAAAGAACTAACTTTGCATCTTCATCAATGTGGAATGGTAAGTCATTAGTGTATATCAAGAACAGTAAAGAACCTAAGACCGAACCCTGTTGGACCCCGTACTTGATAGCCCCTCAGTTTGAGGAATCAGCTGTTGTTTTAACATTACATGAACCACTTATTTCAACTTTCTGCATTCTTCAGTTAAGTATGAATTAAACCATTTGTGCACTGCCCCCCTCAAACCATAATGATTTAGCTTATCTAAAAGTATTCCATGATTTACACAATCAAAGGCCTTTGAGAGGTCACAAAAAATACCAATGGGTGATGTCCAGTTATTCAGAGCATTTAATATTTGATCAGTGAAAGCGTATATAGCATTTTCTGTTGAAAAGCCTTTCTGAAAACCAAACTGACATTTTGTTAGTACTTTATTTTTACAAATATGGGAGGCTACTCTTGAATACATTACTTTCTCAAAAACTTTTGATAGAGCTGTCAGAAGAGAGATTGGGAGGTAGTTGCTGACATCCAACGTATCCCCCTTTTTATGCAACGGATTTACAATGGCATATTTCAGTCTATCGGGGAAAACACCCTGCTCCAAAGAGCTATTATTACATACGTGGCTGAGAATCCTACTTATCTGTGGGGAACAAGCTTTAAGTACATTGCTGGAAATGCCATCAATTCTGTAAGAGCTTTTACTTTTCAGTGAGTTTATTATTTTACTGGTTTCAGAGGGAGTGGTTGTTGGAATTACAGTTGTTTCAAACTGCACACGTATGGCCTCTTCTATTAGTAGTCTTTCCTCTTCTAGTGAAGATCTAGATCCTATTTTCTCCACAACATTTAAAAAATGATTATTGACAATATTTTCAATTTCTGATTGTTTGTTAGTATACTTGTCATTCAGTTTTATGGCACTAAAGTCTTGCTGTGTTCTTGGTTGCCATGTTTCCCTTTCAATAATATTCCAAATTGCTTTAATTTTATTATCAGAGTTACTGATCTCATACATGATACACATGCTTCTGGACTTTTTAATAACTTTTCTTAGTACCGCACAATTGTTTTTATAATATTGAACAATTTTGGGGTCAGTACTCCCTCTTGCTGTTAGATACAGTTCTCTTTTACAGTTGCAAGATATTCTTATTCCTTTAGTTAGCCAAGGTTTTTTATATGTTTTCTTGGAATTACGTTTAACTATTTTCTTGGGAAAACAATTTTCAAATACCCTTAAAAATGTATCGTGAAATAAGTTATATTTCAAGTTTGTATCGAGTTCCTTATACACCTCATGCCAGTCTAGCTGCTGTAGGCTTTCCCTACAGTTTGCAATATTTATATTGTTAATTGAACGCACTGCTATGAAAGTCTGATTTGATATACTGCATGTAGCTACGTCATGTACTGTAACTAGCTGTGCACCATGATCTGAAAGACCATTCTGAGTAGACTGAAGTTCAAGAGATTAGTCTGGAAGAATCAATACGCAGAGAAGTGGGATTCAGAAGTACTAAGGGATGATGAGACATGCTTGAAGTTATCTAAGGCAATAGATACAGTAACAATTAATAGCTCAGTGCGCAATACAGTTGAAGAGGAATGGACATCTCAAAAAAAGGGCAATTACAGAAGCTGGAAAGAAAAACACAGGTACAAAGAAGGTAACTGCAAAGAAACCATGGGTAACAGAAGAAATACTTCAGTTGATTGATGAAAGAAGGAAGTACAAAAATGTTCAGAGTAATTCACGAATTAAGAAATACAAGTCGCTGAGAAATGAAACAAATAGGAAGTGCAGGGAAGCTAAGACAAAATGGCTGCATGAAAAATGTGAAGAAATGGAAAATGAAATGATTGTCGGAAGGACTGACTCAGCATATAGCAAAGTCAAAACAACCTTCGGTGACATAAAATGCAATGGCGTTAGCATTAATAGTGCAACAGGAATTCCACTGTGAAATGCAGACAAGAGAGCAGATAAGTGGAAAGAGTACATTGAAGGCATCTATGAGGAGGAAGATCTGTCTGATGTGATAGAAAAAGAAACAGGAGTCAATTTAGAAGAGAGAGAAGATCCAGTACTAGACTCACAGAGCTTTGGAGGCCATCAGAATTTCTAAAATCATTGGGGGAAGTGGCAATAAAACGACTATTCATGTTGGTGTGTAGAATGTATGAGTCTGGCGACATACCATCTGACTTTCGGAAAAATATCATCTATATAATTCTGAAGACGGCAAGAGCTGACAAGTGCAAGAATTATCACACAATCAGCTCAACAGCTCATGCATCCAAGTTGTTTAAAAGAATGAAATACAGAAGAATGGAAAAGAAAAGAGAGATGATCAGTTTAGCTTTAGGAAAAGTAAAGGCACAAGAGAGGCAATTCTGACATTGCGGCTAATAATGGAAGCAAGACTAAAGAAAAATCAAGACACGTTCATAGTATATGTCAACCTGGAAAAAGCGTTTTACAATGTAAAATGGTGCAAGATGGTCGAAATTCTGAAAAAAGGGGGAGGGAGGGTGTAAGCTATAGGGAGAGACGGGTCATATACAATATATACAACAGCAAAGAGGGACAAAGGGACAAAGAGTGGACAACCAAAAACGAAGTACTCTTATTAAAAAGGGTGTAAGACAGGGATGTAGTTTTTTCAACTCTACTGTTCAATCTGTACATCAAAGTAGCAATGTTGCAAATAAAAGAAATGTACAGAAGTGCTATTAAAATTCAAAGTGAAAGTATATCAATGATACAATTTGCTGATGATATTGCTAACCTGAGTGAAAGTGAAGAAGAATTACATGATATGCTGAATGGAATAAACAATCTAATGAATACGGACTGAGAGTAAATCAAAGAAAGACGAAAGTAAAGAGAAGTAGCACAAATGAGAACAGCGAGAAACTTAACATCAGGGTTGATGGTCATGAAAGTTAAGGAATTCTGCTACCTAGGTAGCAAAATAACCAATGACGAATGGAGCAAGGATGACATCAAAAGCAGACTCTCACTGGCAAAAAGGGCATTCCTCGCCAAGAGAGATCTACTAGTATCAAACATAGGCCTTAATCTGAGGAAGACATTTCTGAGAATGTACATCTGGAGCACAAAATTGTATGACAGTGAAACATGGACTGAGGGGAAAACCGGAACAGAAGAGAATCAAAGCTACAGGCGAATGTTGAAAATTAGGTGGACTGATAAGGTAAGGAATGGGAGGTTCTGCACAGATTTGGACAGGAAAGGAATATGTGAAAAACACTAGCAAGAAGGACAGGATGATAGGGACATCTGTTAAGACATCAAGAAATGACTTCCATAGTGCTAGAGGGAGCTGTAGAGGGCAAAAACTGTAGAGAAAGATAGAGATTGGAATACATCCAGCCAATAATTGAGGACATAAATTGCAAGTGCTACCCTGAGATGAAGAGGTTGGCAGAGAAATACGTGGTGGGCCACTTCAAACCAGTCAGTAGACTGATGGAGACAAAAACTCAAGGCTACAGGTGTGTTACACAGTATCATCATGATGTCTCCTGTGGGTGACTAAATTTTTATACCATGTGTTTAGGATAATCTCTAAACACAAAGTTATTTTTCAGGGCTACACATTGCCACACACACTGCTGATCTAAAGCAGTGCACGCCCTTGGCCCTTGACTGCAATGACGTCCTTTTGTTAGTTACACGTCTTCACAAAGAAATGTATTTTTTTTCTTTTTTGGAGGGGCGGGGGGGGCGGGGGTGCTTTGTAACAATGCCTAGCAATAGCAATAATGTGAACTCTGAAATTGTGCTCAGCCATGAGTTGAAGTCTGGAGAAGCTAATGGCCAAGGGGAATATGAAAAATCTACCACAAACTGGGCACCCACACATTTCTTTGTCCCGAAAGGACAGAATACTTCAGCAACTAAGACAGAAAAACATGAGTGTTACTTCAGCTGAACTGGCAAAAGCATGGCAAGAGGCAATGAGAGTTGATTCCGGCTCATCTGTTGTTAGGAAAAGACTCTATACAATGAGACTGTAGCCAAGAGTTTCCAAGAAAAAGCCATTTTTAGCTACTGCAATGAGGAAAAAGAGGCTAGTATGGGCCAGACTGCACTTAAACTGGACAAACGAGTAGTGCCGAATTGTGATATTTTCAGGTGAAAGCTGATTTTTCTTGCTGAGTGACAGACCACAGTTTGTCAGGCATGGACTCAATGAAAGATGGATCTTGACTAACTTGTGCAAACCATGAAAAATGCTCCATTGGTAATGGTGGGGAGAGTGATAACATACCAAGGTGTGGGAAGGCTGTACTTTGTTTAGGGAACAATGACCAGTGATCAATACAAAGCTGTGATTCAGCACCCTCTAAAGTTCATATATGTGATGCTTTGCCAGGGTGCTTTGCCAGATCTTTTCCAATAGGATCTGGCTCCATGCCATGTATCAAAAGAGGAGAGTTTTCGTTATTGTAACTTTTTAATACAATTTACAAGGTTACTGATGTTACAAATCATCCAAATCTATCATTTCAGATTCATTCTGTCATGACTGAATTGAGTATCAGGGAACTTCCATTGCCAGGAAATTCACCAGACCTAAACCAAAGTGAGAATTTGTGGTGACTGGTTGGGAAAGGGGTTCAGAAGAAATAGCCTGCAACAAAACAGGGGCAACTGGAGGTGACTGTGAAAGTGTGGCATCATGAAGTTGACATCAGTACCATTAGAAAATTGATCCAACTCCATGCCTGACAGAATGAAGGCTGTTGTAATGGCCAAGGGGGCCCCAACTAAATATCAAAATTAATTAAGGCATGACCACTGAACAAAGTACTTGTGATATGCAATATTTTACACTATGACAAAATTAAATGGAAATTTCATCAAAATATTCAATATTTAATTTTAATATTAATATTTTAATATTATGGCATGGCGTGTCATTGTACAGATATACATATACTGTTGATGTATTTCCTTGAATCAAAATGATAGACATAATACTGTCCTTTATTAACATATTACTTCTCACATGCAGACTATCCTCCCTTAACAAATATTTGAAATTTCAAAGATGAATGAGTTCTTAGAAGTTCTACACAAAAATTCTCAAAATTCTATATTGGGACATACAATGCTTTAGAATAGTAGTGTACATCTGCAGTAGCATATATAACACAAAAATTAATAAAACATAATTCACAAGGGTAGTGAGTTTTATATGTCTCATTTATGTCTGCACAAGAGAAGAATCTAAGTGGATTTTCATAATGAAATGTTAGTTGTCTAATCCTTAACACCTGGCTTGAATTTTATGTTAATAAACATGCAATAACAAATTTCTATTATGGCAAGACACCATTACATTAATACAAACACAGTTAATTATGAAACTACTGTTGAAAATGCCCATCAATTTTTACAGCTGAAAACAAGTATACACGTATATATGATGTGAATTACTAAAAACTTTGATACTTCAATGTATTATAACGCTTACCCCCAGTTAAACTTCATGTTGTACAGCTCAACAGGATCAATGTCTTGTGGGATAGCATCAAACAACATTCTCAGTTTTGAACACAATGTCTGAGGTAGGCTGGATTGCCGTGTTATGTGCAAAGCATGCTCATCAGATGATATTGAAGCAATCACCATAATACCTTCACAAGCTTTAGTTCTTACATTATTATCCTACAGAGACATAGAGAAGAGTGTTATAAGGCATCTGGACTATCTTAACTTACAAGTTATGAAAACTGCTACTAACATCATGACTAGTATATGACCAGTATGTATAAATAGTAATAGCCAATTTTCAATTCAGAGCCAAAGATAACAATGTTAATTAAACAGCTATTAGCAAAGCAATGGCTATATATATTTTCTCATTCATTAGTAAGCAATGCACCTACAGGTAAATAAAACTACTTAATGTTACAACCCCAGAAAAACAAAACTTCCCAGCATACATAATAGTAACAGTGTATTATTTACCCATGCACTACTGTGTTACTGAATACATATGCAATATTTTGGCTTAAGAAAGATCAACTTCTCATTGACAAAAAAATGTAGTTCAATGAACTAAATGAAGAAGACATAAAGGAATTAATGATTTGGCTCCTAGAAGACATTTATTTAAATCAATAGGGAAAGCTCAAAATCTGTGCCGGACTGGGATTCAAAACCGGGTCTCCTGCTTACTTGGCAGATGCACTGACTCTGTGCCATCCAGATACAGTAATCATCACAATGGCACAGATTACACTAGCACACCTTCTATCAGACCCAAATTCTCAACTTACCCACTCACTACTGATGTAGTGCTCATGGTATTATGCCGATTCCCGTAAGAGTACACACACACACACACACACACACACACACACACACACACACACACACACACACACACAACAACAATCGCCAGCTCCAGCATCTTGGGCTGGAATGCTTTGTGTGTGTGTGTGTGTGTGTGTGTGTGTGTGTGTGTGTGTGTGTGTTTTACTGATGTAGGCTCTGACCGAAAGCTTTATGTATGTGTCTTTTAATTGTGCTTGTCTGTAACTCAACGTTTCTTCTTTACAGTAAGAAGCAATCTGTCTTTTCTTACATTGTTGGCAAAATATGAGGTGTGTTCAAAAAGTAAGGTGACTTCATATTTTTATGAAAAAATATTTATTTGGTCATCAACATTCATGTTGTCTCCGTCAAAGTAAACCCCTCAGATACAACACACTTGCGTCAACACTTCTTCCAATCCTCGAAGCACTTCGTCATAAGCACTTTTTGGTACAGCCTTGGGTACTTCCAGTGGGGCCAAATCAGGTGAATATGGTGGCTGCGGCATGATTGTTGTGTTGTTTTTGGCCACAAAATCTCTCACAAGCAATGATGAATGAGCAGGTGTATTATCGTGATGCAAAAGCCATGAATTGTTTTTTCACAATTCCGGACATTTTTTGCGTATTGCTTCTTGCAAACAGTGCATAACATCAAGGTGATATTCCTTATTGACCACACGGCCTTGAAGCAAAAATTCATTATACACTACGCCACTGTAATTGAAAAAAACAGTGAACAAAACTTTGACATTTAATCGAATTTGGCGTGCTTTTTTCGGTCTGGGATCCCTGGGATGCTTCCATTGGGACGAGTGGGCTTTGTTTTCGATATCGTAACTGTAAACTCATATTTCAGCAACAGTTATGACCCTTTTGAACAAATTAGGATCATCACTGACATCATTAAAGAGCTCCTGAGCGATGCTCATGTGATTCTTCTTCTGCTCAAAATTGTCAAGTTTTAGAACAAACTCCGGCTGGCATACACCTCACACCTAAAACATCCAAAAAATTGTATAACACAAGCCGACTATCTGCCAACATCCACAGCAACTTCTCTTATGGTAATTTGACACTTTTTCAATACAATTGTCTTCATAGTTTTGATGCTATCATCTGTTGTCATTGTGCTGGGAAATCAAGAGCGAGATTTGTCATTGGCATCTTCTCGGCCATCTTGGAAGAGCTTGTACCAACTGTAAACATTTTTTCAACCTAGAGCAGACTCACCATACGCCATTGTCAAAATTTCAAATGTTTTAGAGCACTTGATTCCATTTTGCACACACAATTTGATGCAAATTCTTTGCTCCATTTTTTATAATAATCAAAAATTGCTGAGCACACTAAAACATGTTTAACCTTTCTATCTGTCGGAAGCAAAAGAAGTATGCTGTACATTTGAAACTGAACATATGTTTGGGACATGTGTACCAAATAATAAAAAAAACAAAGATTAATAATCGAATGTACGTGGCCCACACAATTTGAAAAATCACCTTACTTTTTGAACAGTCCTTGTATACTAGGTTTTATTGTAGCTTTTCTAAGAATACGCAGCAGCTTAAATATTCAACCTCTGCTAATCATACGTTTCTATACTAGTTTCCTTCTTTCTTTCTTTCTTTCTTTCCTTCCTTCCTTCCTTCCTCCCTCCCTGGAGATAAGTACGGAAGTAAAATGGAAATCTGAAGAATATTAACAAAAATTTCAGTGACCCACCTATAAACAAATGAAAAGTCTACTTGCTAGTTGTCCTTGTCATGAAAGACACAGCTGGATACAATAAAATAGAAACTAAGAAACTAAGTATCTAAGTCTCTCCCCCTTCCCCCCTCCTCCCAAAATCTTATCCAGTTTCCCCTCACTTGATCAAGCATACTGTGTGGCTTTCCTAAAATTGTTTGCACAATCCACTTTTCTTCTCCATAGAAGAAAATCCTGTCTCCTAAAGCTCAAGTTTCATCATTATTTCATGGATAAAAGATGGCTTGTTTTGGAAATCAGCCTTAGTCAAACACAATTAGTTTATTTTTATATTTCCCCAGACATGTTTCGACACAAATGTGTCATCATCTGTGCGTTAAATTTTAAAATTACATCGCTAATTGAAATGTATTATTGTACATCAATTTTAGTGCTCGGTTTCATCATTTTTATTTATTTATTTATTTATTTATTTATTTATTTTACAGCATGTCATCTGCAAGATTTTTCTCTCCTGTTTCATGTCCCTGGTTGGTGTCTCAATCAGTTACTATTTAGTGCATTGCTTTCACTCAGTTTTTCATAAATTTCTGCTCACTACTTCACCTCACATGCACTTACACAAAATGTGGCGAAATGAGATATGAGTAGACACTTCTGACAATACACCCAGTGAGATAAATGTGGAGATTTGACACCAAAAGTAATTTCTTGTGTAGATGACTACTTAGGAAAGCTATGAAATTTTCATGTTAATGTTACCGTTCTTACACCTTACATAAAAATGCAGATCAACTCTAAAACAGGATTAGTACTAGTCATAATCTGTAATTAGAATACTTTACAGAATTATTCATTTGTGACAACACATGTTTAGAGAGCAAAATCAGATATTTATCAATATCTTTGAAGATAGTTGCATTTATGTTACACAGTCAGGGTTATAGTAAGAATATGTCAGCAGGAGAATGTCCCATAATAATTATTATATAACTGGACCTGAGTATCAAGACAACTTGGTATATTGCATCGAATAAATACACAATTCTAATAAATTTTTATGCCAACAAACAACAGGAATGAAAACTGTAATATTTAAAACCATAACACATTAAGACTGTCATGGGCAGTGTATGGGAATAATTACTCCAAAGAACTGCGAAGCTTATCACATCATTCTACATCATGAACAACAATATGAATTAGGCTACACTGCTACTCACCACACAAAGGAAACATAAAGTGGAGGACAGGCACATTTAAAACTAAACTGAGCTATTTGAAAAAGAACTTCACCATATGTAAAGAGAGAGAGAGAACATCCCCCCCCCCCCCCCCCCCCCACACACACACACACAGAGAGAGAGAGAGAGAGGGGGAGAGAGAGAGAGAGAGAGAGAGAGAGAGAGAGAGAGAGAGAGAGAGAGACTCAGCTACTGGACAAAATCCCACTTCAGATCTAAAAACACATCCACATTTAATTTACAAGATTAAGCTATTGTAAGAAGTCCTTCATCAGATCTAGAAACACACATACACGTTTATGCACAGATTCTACATTTTGAATATAAAAAAGCAATAACTTACATAGACAGTAAGCACATACAAACTGTGCATAATATAAACATTATTTGTGTGCTTTCAAGTCACTGTTTTCTTTGAAACCTTTCTTTAAGTAAGCTGTGTGAATAATATAGGTTATTATTAACTTACTTCACTGCTCAAGAAGGATAGCAGACATTCAAGCAACACATTTGGCGTGGAATACAAATGATTTTCTTTAGTCTGATGTCCTTTGGGTGGTTCTGATGATAAGGGTGAGAGAGAAATGGTGTTTTTCTTGTCACAAACTTTATTCAGGTGTGCCTGCTCAGAGTCTGATGCCAAAATGTGAGGATCTGATGACTCTTCAGTTATTTCTGCTTCACTCTTCCTATGGATACATTTGTCATCTCCAGGAGATATTAAGTTCCCCAGTTCCATCTCACATTCGACAGAAGTATCTTCACTGTTACTCAGTGAATTTGACAGCCACATCTGTAAATAAAACAAGATGAATTATCTGTGTTTATCTAGGCAAGATAATTAAAATAAAAGACATGTTACTTGATCTCACACTGTTCTGCAATAAGTAACAATAAAAATCAATGTTGATGCAGATGACTTCTACACCTAGTATGTATTTCTTTCTAAAATTCTGAATGTGGCTAGTATGGCTGTGCAAGATTCTTCAACAAGCTCCACCGATGTAACTGAGGAAAGCAACAATTTACACATATTCCAAAATAATTTGAAAACATTGTTTATTACTAACTCTATCAACAACCTCTCAGAGGATTTGGAATCAAAAATACCTTCTATTACAGTTAAACAATACAGTAACTTAGTGGTTAAAATTAGGAAGCTTTTTGTAGGATTTTGTTATCTGTTTTGTGTGTGCCACAGATTCAGATGAATGCTGTGCAGTCCTAAAGCATCAACTGCACCGACCAGCAGAGCACCATGAAATGGAATCAAGAAGGCACTGACCCACGTGCCAATAGAAAGAGCAGGCAGTGCTTAGTTTGTTTTGGTGCTGACTCCTACAGTAGCTGACATAACAGAGGCTGTCTGTCTTCAAGGCAGGACAACAATTGCAGTATTTACATGAGTTGCAGTACATGCATGGTCACTGTGTAAGCTCCCTGAGTTGGTGTCCTGGTTTGGAGTAGCATAGGGCACCACTGAGTAAAAAGCATGCACTGTAACAGTGCAGCATAGAGTTATGGCAAGTCAGAAGAAATCATTTATAGTGATTTAATTAATTCTAAGGCCAGTCTCCAATGTACTAACTCATTATGAGTAGAAGAATGTTCCCAATGTTGTAATGTCTGGGATGCAAGAGTATGGAGATAGAATACCCAAGATAATCAAACAAGACATTCTTTGTATTCATCTGTAGAAATCTGAAATATTATTAAAGTGTACTAGATTCCAGCACAACCATAACTGTATCAGAGATGTGGTCCATCAGATCTGCACCAACAAGGTCCGAGGAGAATTTGGTGTGTGTGTGTGTGTGTGTGTGTGTGTGTGTGTGTGTGTGTGTGTAAGAGGGGAGGGGGAGAGGGGGGAGAGAGAAAGAGAGAGAGAGGTCTTTTCCCTGGAAAAAAGGAGTAAAAGTAAAGTGTGATATAACATGGAAAAAAGGGCAGGCAAGTAATTTCAAAAAAAAGTTCCTTAGAAACCAATTACAGTCTAGAGGAAATGGAAAAATAAGAAAAACAAAATAAATGCAGATATGAAAACATGAATTACTGCATTTCCTTGACTTGATAAAGGTTTTAATGTTTCCTTTTATTGTGGAATAACGGACAAGTCTGAAGCAACAAGGTGGCATACTGAAAATGACATCCCATAAAGATTTAAGGAACTATAATTAGCATCAACATCCTTCACTGAAATAGAATTATTAAAATTCTCAGAAACAAAAGCCCACATGGTATTGATAAAATTTAGAGTAGAATTCTAAAAATTGTTCTACTCTGATAAATAAAACTCCTTAATGATATACATAACATATCACTAATGAAAGGAATGATTTCAGGCAAAGTGTTCCGTTGTTAAACATTTTTACAAAACAAATTTACAGAAAGGCTCTAAATAACTATTACCCATTTCCTTGCTAACATTTTCATCCCAAGAAAGCAGTTTACTTCAGTTTAATGTCAAACTTATTAAATATAAACAATTTACTTAGAGCATTAAGATTGTTTTCCAAAAGAGTTGCTTGGTTGAAAACGGTTTTTATGTATTTACTCACCAAATACAATTATTAAAGGCACCCTACCTTAATTTTTTAAAAAGATACAGTCTACCCAGTTCTTTACAACAAACAGAACATCACCAACCCTTAAATAATACATCAACATCTGAGAACTCCACACTTAAATATCAACAATACGAGGAAAAGAACAGATTGCTACTCACCATAACACACACACACACAAAAGCAAGAACACGTCACACACACATGATCACTACCACCAGCAGTTCTGACCTGAATATGTCACGTGAATAGCAATCTGGGGTGGGGCAGAGAAGGAGGAGGGACAGCAGCATAAGTGTGGGAGGAGAGAAGAGCATTACCTGGTGGCACAGTATGAACTAGAGACTGACAGGTGCAGAGTCGGGAGATGGGGTGAGGGGCAAAAAACTGGAACAGAAAATGAGAGGAGTGAAAAAGAGGAGCAGCAGGGAGCAGGAAAGGATGGGCAGTTCAATGGCAGAGGGTGGCACATGAAGAGGGTGAGGGGATGTGGAAAGAGAGGAGGTGATAGGAGGAGGGGACAGAAATTGTTGGGTCAAGGGTGTGAGGACAGACGGTTACTGTACGTTGAGGTCAGGATAATTTTGGGAGTGGTGAATATGTCGTAAGGATAACTCTCATCTTTGCAGTTCAGGAAAAATGCTAGTGGAGGGGAGGATTCAGATGGCCCAGGTTGTGAAACAGTCACAGAAGTCACGTTCTGCTGCATGTTGTGTCACTCTGCTCTTGGCCACAGTTTGGCAGTGGCCATTCATCCTAGTGGACAGTTGGTTGGTATCATACCAATATAAAAGCAGTGCAATAGCTGCAGTAGAGCTGATAAACAACACGGCTTTTGATGAGCTAAGATAAGCCGTGGCAGAACGGGAATAGGAAAAGCTGGGTGGGTGGATTTAGTCGGTCTTGCATCTGGGTCTTCCCGAAGGAAATGATCCCTGTGGCTAGGTATTGCAATTGGGAGTCCCATAGGAATGGACTAGGATGTTGTGGAGTGTGGTGCATGATGGAAGATCACTTTAGGAGTGATGGGAAGGATCTTGGGTAGAACGTCCTTCATTTCAGGGCACGTAATAGATATCACAGCCCTGACAAAGTTCTTCCAGTTTGGAGTGATACTTGGTGACATAGAGGGCACTCTTTTGTAGATGACTCTTGGGTGTGGTGGGATGATTGGTGGGTGTGTGAGGATATGGCACGAAAAAAAGTATCGATACATCGACGGAAGAAATACTGACATACCATCCTACAGAAATATCAGCTGCATATTGTAAATATGCTGCCAGTTTTAGAGCTGTATATTTATGTATAATATTGATTTACTATTAGATATTTTATACATCAACAAGCTAGCAGCATGCCTACCCCCCCCCCCCCCCCCCTTCAGCAGGAATCAAAGTGAAAACAATGCACGTTCACACTTGGTGATAACCACTTCGTAAACAATAATGGCAACTGCATGTAAGTGGCACAATAAAAGGTGTCCAACGGGTCTGTTGTTCAGTTTTATCACATACCAGATTTGACCAGAAAATTTCATGTTGATTTCCCTGTTTTTTCACTTCTGTCAATGCCTGCGACTTCACAGCTGTAATGTCAAAATTGCATGGTGAAGCTGAACATTGCAGTTGCTGTTGGTAGCACTGAGCGCCAATTATATCAGCACTTCCCCTCACACATCTCCGCCCACTGCAAAGGCCAATCTTGTCATTTAGATTTCTGTTCATCATTTTCAGCAACTGTTTTTGAACAACACCAAAGTGAAGAAATGGCACACAAGTTGTATTAAAAATTGTTTTTTAAGACAACTGGTATGCTATTTCTTCACACTGAAACTCTTGTTACTCCATTCGCCTTCCCAGTACAACTGGACATCTTCTTTTGTGCCACCTATACTTGCTTCACACAGTCAAAAATAAGGATTGGATGTGATGCTTTTTCAAAAAGTAGTAAGACTCCTTCACACAGTGAAAGTAAAATTATGTTCTACAGAAATTTCAAAAGAACAACTTCAAATATTTACTAAAAATTGTGGAAAAATATAATGTAAAATAAAAATATCAGCACTCAATATTGCCATATTTATATAAATATATTGATACAACAGGGAAGAAATTGTCACCAGTATTTTTTTTATTATTTTTTTGGAAAAACATTAATAGCTCGATATTTTATCAACAGCCCTAATATATACCCAGACCATCCCATGTGTTTCATTAGCGTTGCTCTTGCCAATGATCTATCAAGTCATAAATCACAGCCTGAGTCAAAAATAAATCATTATAGAACATATCTTTGCAACGACTCAAACAACCACCTGTCTTGCTGCACTAGCAGTGCATGAAGAAAAGACATGGTAGAGAAGTCCTAGATGCACTTGGTCATAATTCACCCAAGATTTGTGGGAAATAAGTTTATAGAATTTTTACACAGACAAATGTAGTGACAGTAATTTAGAAGCATAACAGCAAATGTGTATATTACCTGGTTACAGAACATATGAATGAGATCTGGATGTTCACTGATGACTGCACATAGCATACAAAGGAAAGCAATTTCATCAGATTCATTTGGTGAGCCATTTTTACCATTACATGTCATTATCAACTGCTGTAAAGTGAAAAATAAAATTGAATTAGTTTCTTCTACAGCATTTCTGAATATTAAAAACACAGCACTATATTACCAACCATTACTGAAGGAAAAATTGCTGCATTTGACAAAATTGGTTGTCTAATTTTAACTACAAGTCTCCTCACAAATACGAGCACAGTATGCCTCATTCCTGGTGGTGAATCAGACGTGGCAAGAGCAACAAGAACATCAAGTAATTTATGATACAAGAAATATTCCAAACATGGACCAGTTGTTCCTACAGCTTGTGCGTCTTCCTCTTGAATCAATATCTGCAACACAAAACAAAAATTTTACAACTGGAAAAAAATGACAGATACAAGGATTATTAACTTTGAAAGTTCTATCGCTACTAAAATGCTTCAAAGAGCCTCAGATGTAACTAAAAGTGCAATAGCAAGTTACATGAAAAGAAAAGACAGTGATTCTACAGTCAACAAATCCCTAGTTATGAAGTAGAAGTCAAAAGACTTACGGCCACTAGTGTTTCAAGTGTGGCCACTGAATACCTTACAGATCCATCAGTACTGATTTTAGTCACACTATAATAGTTATTAATAAATACTTTACATAATGTTTAGGGCCTTTGAGCTAGAATGAGAGCTGAAACAGTTCCTGGCCCACTTTAGAGGCAACCTATAATTCCTTCTCTGGAAAGACAGTTAACTATTTTCTTAATTCATGCTCAGTCCAATTGGGTAGCAATTTAAAATGGAGTCAACACAAAAAAACTAACGAAAATGCACAGTATAGTATGTTTTACTCTCAGAAGCATCTGTCATATTGTTGATCGAAAGACAAGAGTGTTGGCATATTTTGCATAATTGCACTCTCTGTTGAGTTATGGAAATATCTACTGCTGCAGTGTACAGTATGTAAATACAATACTTATTCAGCAGAAGTAAGCAGTAACAACATTGTGTACAGCTGGATAACCATACATTTTTCACATATACTGCTAAGGATCTTGGAATTGTAACACTAACTTCTCAACACAGTTACTTCTTGAAGGTTTTTAAGGCTAACAATAAAGACCAGTTCAGTTGCACTACGATTCACTTCATCACAATATGAAACACACAAAAAAAGATCATGTAGACTTTGTCTACCTGTCTAGGTTTCTGAGTGGAGTTATGCACTGTTGTTCAAAGGTATTCAACACAGTTGCATTTAACAACAGGAAATTGGGAGCCCCAATCTATATCTACATGACTACTGTGGAAATCAGACTTAAGTGCTTAGCAGAGGGTTCATCAACATACTTCCAGACTATTTCTCTACCTTTCCACTCTTGAGTAGCATGTGGGTAAAATGAACAACTAAATTTTTCCATGTGAGCTCTGCTTTTTCTTATTTTAATATGATGATCAGTTTTTGTTATCTAAGTGAGAATCAACCAAATATTTTTACATTTGGAGGATAAAATTGATTTTGCCACAACTGGAAATGCTTTCAGTTTTTTGACCGTGCAACAAACTCACGTATCATATTCATGACACGTCTACCATTTTCCATGAAAATGCAAAACTAGATGCCTTTCTTCAAACGTTTTCGATGTACTCTGTCAGTCCCATCTGGTAAGGATACCACATCATGCAGCAATACTCCATAAAAGGATCGACAAGTGTAATGTAGTCAGTTCCTTTAGTAAGTTCATTACATCTTCTAAGCGTACTGCCAATAAAACACAGTCTTTGGTTCATCTACCCCACTCATATGTGATGTTTCCAATTTAAGTTGTTCCTGTTTGCCTGACAAATTGGGAGACTTTTCGATTGCTCCCCCGGAAAGTTTTTTGTTGCCAACCACACTTCAAAACGATCTTCCACTCAACCACACATGGGTCACCACTATCTATTCAGGCATTAACCAGGCCGACCATGAATGGGGAACATTTGACAGGTGCTGGATGTCCACAGGATCCTGACCTCAGGCCTCCCACAATGATTACAACATGCTAGAGCTTCAAGCTGCGTGACCAAAGCCAGCATCACCTGTCACTGTGAACAAAGGGTCATCAACTCGGCTCACATCTGAAAGCAGCTTTCTCAGTCTCTATCCAAACCAAAGACAGTGGAAAACTAGACCATACAAATGTGAAAAAATTAAATTAACCTACAAAAGCACACAAAGACAAATCTAAATAAGTAACTCACTTCCACAAAGAAGCTTGTAAATGAACACACAAATTATGTTCTTGTGACGCTGCATGAACAGAGTTCAAAAGAAAATTGAAAACATATCCCAGTAACCACTCCCTTTACCAATTATTCGATTATCTATATTCAAATACTGGAAATTCCTCTTAGCTACAACACAAGTAAGAGTGTTCAAGTGTATAAAGGAAAGTATTTATAGATCTAGTAAACTATTTTCTCTTAAAAGTACAAATTTATTCAATAAAATAATAAGTTACAGGTATGAGATAAACTGCAGCTATTTAATGTAAATGATGAAGAAGCAACAATTTTCAATGTAGCAGCTTTGCTCTAGTTTACTAAATTTAAATGGCATAAACACAAACAACACTAAGTAAAGTGTTAACTTACTGTAAACTAGCTGAGTACCTGGTATTGCCCTGAATGTACGTATTTCATTAGCTCATCTCCTCCACACTCCTCTCTGTCCACCTTCTTCTCCCCCTTTTCTCTAACAACCTCCACACTATCTCCTCCTACACCCCCCTGCCCCTCCCTGTGCCACTCTCTGATCATCTGTACCTCTTCAGCCTACTCTGCCAATCTGCTCCCCTCCTCCCCCCCTCCCCCAAAGTCCATCCCCTCCTGCCCATCTCCATCTGTCTTGTTCTCATTATTTTATCATCTCCACCTCCAGGACACTTTCTGTAGGCTGGGTGCAGCTGCTTCGCATGTCTTAATGTGATTTTGTAGATGTATCTAGGGCAATGCCTCTTCATAACTCCATACACAGTTATTGTTTTCACCTACAAATGTTTGTGCTTTGCATTTGAAATTTTTCAAAACTGCTGCCAGGTGTGAGGAATTTCCTTAAGGTTGATTCTACTGCAGGAGTGTCTTAATAATAAAGAATAAGTGTATTAAAACCACGCACAATGAGGCATTTTTTCAATGTATCTCAGTGTTTATGATATATCTCTTGAACTGTGCATTGTACAATATCTTTGTAGAGGTACATTCAAAAGCATGTGAGGATACTGACAGCAAAATATGTTGTGAACAAAGTTAGAAGCCAAGAAGTATTAAATTTAAATAACATATATGATCCAGCAGTTTTTCATACATGACACTGCTTATGATGCCATATCTTCACCTGAAACTTTCACTCTGCAGTGGAGTGTGCACTGACATGAAACTTCCTGGTAGATTAAAACTGTCTGCTGGACCAAAAATCGAATTTGGGTCCCAAGTTCGAGTCTCGGTCTAACATACAGTTTTAATCTACCAGGAAGCTTCATGTCCCCTGATCTGCGTGCCATGCACTGATATTATTTTGTAGGTACGTTCAGCAGCCTATGTGGATACTGTGCGAAATTTGTTGAGAATACAGTAAGTAGAACACAAGCAATAAATTTAAGTTTCATGCACAATGCAATGGTTTTTCATGCACTTCAAGTGTTTATGACATCATATCCTGAACTATGAGGAGTACTTTTGTATGTGCTTTTAGCAGCATATGTGGTTACTATCTGTGAAATTTATTGTGAATGGAGTTAGTAGCACAGAAATGATACATTTAAACATCATACATGATGTGGTAGCTTTTCATGCATCTCATTGTTTATGATACCATGTCTCCTGAACTATGATAAGCAGGTGGTTCTTATCATACAGCAATGGTTGCCTGACTGTAAATGGTAATTGTTCCAAGATAACAAATATGTATGTATTGACTGTGATTTGCTTTTGTGTGTGTGTGTGTGTGTGTGGGGAGGGGGGGGGGGGTTCTTTTGTTTTGTTTTGTTTTGTTTTGTTTCTTTCATTTCACATCCACATCTGTGAAAGTCCTCCTAACAGATAAGACTTACCAAATATGGTCGATGAATGTAAAACCCGAGATAGAGTTGGTACATTGCTTGAGAGAGGCAGGATTCTGCTCCAGACTATCTTCTAGGTTAATTTGCTTCCACTGCTCCAATTTCCATTATTATTACACTTCCCAAAGTGGAGTGGTATAATGGTTAATGTACTGGAGCTGCATTCAGCAAAAGATTCAGCCAATCTCTAATGGCCTTGTCAGTAGAAGGATACTAAACTCCAATATTCCTTTCCTTTTCTATGACCAATCGAAGAAAAATGTCCAGACTGAATGCTTGATGAACAAACTCTGAAGTGCCAAATAAACTGGTACAGGCAGGCGTATTCAAATACAGAAATATGTAAACAGGTAGAATATGGCACTGCAGTCGGCAACACCTATATAAGACAACAAGTGTCTGGCGCAGTTGTTAGATCAGTTACTACTGATACAATGGCAGGTTATTACGATTTAAGTGAATCTGAACATAGAGTTATAGACGGAGCACAAGCAATGGGACACAGCATCTCCGACGTAGCGATGAAATGGGGATTTTCCAGTACAACCATTTCACAAGTCTGCTGTGAATATCAGGAATCTAGTAAAACATCAAACCTCTGACATTGCTGCACCCAGAAAAACATCTTGCAAGAATGGGACCAATGACGACTGAAGAGAATCATTCAATACGACAGAAGTGCAACCCTTCCGCAAATCGCTGCCGATTTCAACACTGGGCCATTAAAAAGTGTCAATGTGCAAACCATTCACCAAAACATCATCGATATGGGCTTTTGGAGCCAAAGGCCCACTTGTGTGCTCTTGATGGCTGTACAATACAAAGCTTTATGCCTCACCTGGGCCCATCAACACTGACATTGGACTGTTAATGACTGGAAACGTTGTCTGGTCGGACAAGTCTCGTTTTGAATTGTATTGAGTGGATATGTGTACAGGTATGGAGACAACCTAATGAATCCATGGACCATGCATGTCAGCAGGGGACTGTTCAAGCTAGTGGATGCTCTGTAAAGGAGTGGGGCCTGTGCAGTTGGAGCGATATAGGACCCCTGATGCTTCTAGATATGACTCTGACAGGCGACATGTACATAAGCATCCTGTCTGATCACCTGCATTCATTCATGTCCATTGTGCATTCCAATGGACTTGGGCAAATCCAGCAGGGCAATGTGACACCCCACACATCCAAAATTGCTACAGAGTAGCTCCAGGAACACCCTTCTGAGTTCAAATACTTCTGCTGGCCACCAAACTCTCAAGAATTGAACATTACTGAACATATCTGGGATGCCTTGCAACTTGCCATTCAGAAGATATGTATACCCCCTCGTACCCTTATGGATTTATGGACAGTCCTGCAGGATTCATGCTGTCCATTTCCTACAGCACTACATGAGACATTAGTCGAGTCCATGTCATGTCGAGTTGTGGCACTTCTGCGTGCTTGCGGGTATCCTACATGGTATTAAGCAGGTGGACCAGTTTCTTTGGCTCTTCAATGTATTTGGAAATACATACACTCGGTCTTGAGAATTAAAAATTTTGGATTAACTGAGCATTTTGCTACTGACAAACAGAAAGCAGAATCTTATAAAGATTATGCACGACTGCTGGGTATGGGAAAAGGGGTCAAGCAGTAATGGTAGACTTATGTAATTTTACCTTGTGCACCTGCAACTTTCATTCATTGTTTACCCTCTCTGGTGAAAACTGTGTACTATTTGTGTGTGTGTTTTTTTTTTTTTTTTTTTTACAAGGATGAAAAGATAATTTTCATACCCACATACATGCTGTTTTTGTCCTCCTCCAGTTCAATAACACGAAAATTGTTCACTGTAAAGGAGAATGGAACAAAAGATACATCGTCTAAATTATTTGATTCAGGTAGAGGATGGGCGATACAATCTCAAAACATATAGGTCACGAGTGAATGTGTCACATTACTATTTTTAAGTTTGCTGAAAAAGATATATATGTTGAAGTTCCACATGATATCTCTCCAAAACTACAATATTTTGATTTTCTGACGATTTCTTCAAATGCTACAGTCCTCTCTAAATGAGAGTATTCGTGAAAATGTCGTAACGAAAGGGAAAATTGAAAAATTGTAATAAAGAAACCACAAGTGATAGAGATAAGAATTTATTTTCTATTAAAACTTTGTTCCCAAGACTATGAGACATGATTAATATTTTTTAGGAGGGGAAAATGAACTACAAAAATCTGAACACTCACAAGATGTTAATTGTCTTGAGAAATGATAAAGTGGAAGGATTGCTAACTGTCAGCTATGACATTAACGCATAAAATTCTTGAACTGTCAACATATTTTGATGTAAAGATGAAGGAATCTGAAATTTTTTGGTTGTTTAGAAATTATTTTCTCCAAAACCCCCACCCAAATGTTCTAAAAATTTCTTGGTACGTTAGTTGGTCATTGTATTTATGGAATGTACAATCAGAGCGGGCAATACTTGTCTGTAAAATATGTGAGAAATTTTTAGAGAGACCTAGCTCTAGTCTCAAGGTCAAAAAATCTTGGACATTTAAATATTTAAACTGATCACTGATTTTAAGTAAATGTGATGTAAAACTGATATTTCTGAATCAAAATAATTACTTTACAATATTACAAGTGAGTGGGAAAACAATTCATAATTTTGTTTGAAAGCAATTAAAACAAAAATGAGGTGTAGAATAATTATATCCATTTCTCTTTTCACGATATTATTCAGAAATTATTTTTGTGTTCTGTCATGACTTTCTATGAATTAAAATTTTCTCCAATGTAACAGTCAACACCAAACTGTTGAAAAGAATTCATTTGTTTTTTATCTATCTCTCATTGAACTTGTATAGCTCAGCTGAATTTGCACACAGGCAAGAATGATCCAACAAGAGCAGTTCTTGGGAAATGGGAACTGCGCACTGATCTCTTGATGATGGCCATTTGAAAGCATTAGCAGGACCATAAGGTGTCATAAAAAAGAGATGGTTATATCTTGCAGAAGTACACAGAGATGGACCGGATGCTTTTGGGAAAATGTCATGAGCTGCAAGATAAATGTTGGTTGCAGGAGTATGCAATGTGTCTTGGTGCTAAAGTGATGACTGTTGAAACATTACACCTTCAGGATACTGACCATCATGTAACCTATGCATTATATCTGTCCCACCCACCACTGATTGCCATACACACAAGAAATGAAGTGGCTCACTACAAAGTCTTCTAATATATACTGTGGTCTCTGCATTTCACACACTGTAACAGGCTGCATTTTGTGAAGAACCGTTCTTGCAACGTATGTGCCACTCTGGGATGCAACACAGAAATGACTTGAATTCCTACCACAGGTCTAATGCTTTAGACGACCAAACGTGATGTGAAGTTGGACTGCAAAATTCACACCTCTCTCACATCAGTTGACTTACTTGATCTGCACAGCCAATCTTCTTCTCTGGATTGCTGGCTTCGTTGATCTCCAAAACCTTCTCCGTAGAACAGTGCTGGTTATAGGAATTTATAAGACTCTCTCTCTACTTCTGAAATAATTTAGTACTCGAAGAATACTTTTAGTTCAGTCTTGGTATATTTCAACTTCCACCAATAACATATTCACCATTTCTCACATTAATATTCAAATGTTTGCAAGTCAACCAATTTGTCTCACGTTAGACTCGATAAAATACATCTGCAACAAAATTGGTTTAACAACCACATAATTTATGAACCCGTCTTGCCTCTACAGAGTCCAATACGTGAAGTAATTAAAAATTTATATTCAGTTGTTCATTTTTCTTTAACAATAATCACAGTAACTAAAACAGCAAAGAATGCTACATTATTACTCCTTGTTATTTCATCACGGATTCTGTGGCGCTAGCAGCAAACACTTGTTGGCATTGTTCGACCACCACGCTCAGTCTTCTCATAACAAACTTCCAACCTGCACACACAAACAGGTGGCGCAGTAGATACGTTTCCACTCTCCCACCTATATTTAAAATATCGTAGTTCTAGACGGTGGAAATTCTCAAAGAACTACACAGGCTTCATAGAAGACCACTCTTCTCTCTTTTAAACATAATTCCCTTAATATACTTTCATTTAGAATTAAGAGTTTCATGTTTGTTGCTGATGGAGATATGGTGTGTACAAATCCAGTAGCATCTCTTATAGCATCAGCAGCTTCATGCTGAAGATTAAATCTTGTTGCAAGATGTTTACAGAGACCTCCAACCCTATCACATGCACTTTTTCCATGGCGTGTTGCTGAAAATATGCATTTTTTCCTCCTAATTCCTGTACTACAGTGTGGAACAAACTCATAAAGCTGAAAGCGGTTTTTAAAATGAGATCATGCACCATTGGTCACCTACACATGTTTAGGAAACACATGGCCTCTAAATGCTATGCCATCAATTATGCTGATGGTCTTGCATGCATGTGCACTGTCATGAGTGAGACCACCACCAATAATAGCAAAACAATGTGATGTTCCAATGAAGTGAGCAACACTTGTGAATATTGATACCTGTGATGTGTGTCAGTGGTAACTTTGGATTTCATTCAGCAAAGCAACAGACTAGTTCTCAGCAAAGCAACAGACTAGTTCTCAGCAAAGCAACAGACTAGTTCTCAGCAAAGTCGAAATGAAGAACTAATTTGTCAGTATTCTGGAATGTGGCTGATTTTACTTCTGCTATGGCCTGTTTCTGTATCCTCTGGATATGATGGTGAGCTATTCCTTTCATGGCCCAATGCCTAATCTCTGTAACAAACTTCTCTGGATTTACTGTCTTTTTCATCAACTCTCCTCCCTCCCATAATGCATAGGTTACATCATTGTCAGTATCCTGAAGGAGTAATGTTTCAACAGTCATCACTTCAGCACCAGGACAAAATTGCACACTCCTGCAACCAAAATTTATCTTGCAGCTCTTGACATATACACAAAAGCATCAGGTCCATCTCTGTGTATTCTTTCCTGTGACACTACTTATAGTGAAACAAACAAGTTTTAAATTAGTGCAGTAAATTAATGTGCTTTCATCTGTCGCTGGCTGGCATTTTCACCCATTTTGGTCATAAGGAGTAGAATTTTGAGACCAATTTTTAAACTTGAATTCTCTTTTCATTGTGAGATATGCTTCTCTTATTGATATCTTTTTACCTTTCTTCACCATTGTCACTAAAAGAGATAACATCGGCCTGGTTAGGACTTTGTCTGGTGCAAATAACTTTCTCACTCTTTATTTCAAAAGCTTTTGAAATCAAATAATGTGAGGAAGTGGATATGTATTTCTGTATCTGCAGTTTAGAATAGCTCCTGATGTCAGTGTCAGTAACTGTACCTTCTCAGTACAGGTGGTTGCTCAGATAGCAAGATTTAGGTTTTGAAACTACTCATCACATTTTGTGTACATCACTATCTTCAGGTTCTGCACCAAGTGTATCTATATTACACACTTCAGAAAGTTTTGGAGATGTTGCTTGTGTAAAACTTGTTTCAATTTCTTCCACTTTTCTTTTTACATACTGTTTTCTTATTGTGCTTCTTACCTTCCCTGGGTGTTTAAGAGGGGATATACTAGGGACTACAGCAGCAGAAATTCTAACATTCAAAGCACCAACAACTTCACACCCAGGAATATAAACATTTGCAATGTCTTCTTCAGTTTCACGTTTGGATTATGGTGATTGTTCATGTGGGTTATCACTAAATTTCTTCTTGTAGTGAGTGTAGCAATTCCTGCACAATGGATGCGATGCTAACACTGTTACTTGAGGACCAAGATATTTCTGCAATATCTCTGACACATTTCCAACAACTTTTCTTAAACATCACCTTCTTGAGTCTTTTCTCACAATCCACACACCTCACTCTTCCACAAATGTATTTCCTCACTGACATTGTATCTAACAAAAGTTCAAACCAAACACAAAACTCGATGCACAATGGTTTATGTGCAAGTCCTCACTCATCTGTTATAAACAAAAGAGCACTAGAAACAGTGCTCCCAACATGCATACTTTACAGTAGAAATTCAGTGTTGCAAAATATGCAGAATGTTGAAAATTTTTTAACTCTACACAGAAAAATATTGCCCACTTTGTTTGCACTGGTTACTAACACATTAACCAAACAATATTTTATGTAATTCTCAAAAAGTTTTCAGATGGGGGTTTTCGAGCAAATAATTGTAAAAACTCATAAAAATGCAATTTTTTACATTTTTACTAAGAAATATTTACATAATACAGATAGCTGAGCAGAGAAGACACTGTTTATATCAGTAGTATCTGGTAATATGATAGAAAAGATAGTGTTATGCAACTTTCCAAATTAGAAAAAGAAATTTTTAAGTGCAAAAATTAACTTAAATTTTGTATTTTCGTCTTAAATTTGTAAATTAAAGTAAGCCCGCAAGTATGCAGGTGTCAATTAAATTTCAACACACTAAGAGGGAGCTTTAACACAAAATATCTGCCAGGTCTCCAGTACTTTTGGTTTATTAACTATTTACATATTTTTTGTTCTCTCCCTTTTTAAGGGTTATTTACAAAATATACATTTTTCAAAGGGTCATATCATTTACAAAAATTAAGATAAAAGAAAAATACCTTATTTCTTATCACTTATGATATAAAGGTCTAAAATTTTTTCCAGAGAAATTCATGACTATGAGTTGACAAGGCCTGTACGTTTTTAGACAACGTCACCCACGTCAAAATTGTGGTAACATTTCAACATGAACATAGAACAGCTAATGTTAATAACAGTGTCCTAATAATAATTCCGTTTTGTTACTGATACACACAATAAAAAAAGTCTAACACTAAGCTACCGCTTGCTTAAATCATCATCTATTCTATGAATTCTTCTACTGAATAGTAGCATTTGTTCCACACAATCTGCTAAGGCTTTATTTTTTGAATCTCTGGATTCATATTAAATATGTTTTTGCCCATTAATTTGTTAGACATTTTCATCCGCATATGATGTGGAAGAATGTGTCTGTAATTTCAGTTGGTGTGGGGGTAGCACAAAATTCTTTCTATTTGTTGTATTTTATGTGTGGTTAAAATGATTTCAAATAATTTTTGTCTGTCACATTACTAGTACCTACTGTATTTCTTTTAGTATATTTTTCAATTGCACAGTATGCAGGTTGGTATAAGGAAACGGTGACTTTTAAAATGCATCATGCAAAGCTGGCAGTATTACATGAAAGGGATCACAAGATACAGATATCCTACTGATTCAGTTATCATGGTGCATCAGTTTAGGTAACATTGTTCTCTCACCATTAAAATGTTATACAAAAATGGTAATTTCAGAACTGTTCAGCAAGATTTCCAATATTTTTACATTTATAATTTCATAGTTGAGTGCCTCCAAAACAATTACTAAAAGACTTGATTGACAATGATGAACAAACCAGAATTATGACTCAGAAGTGTGCAAAGCATGCAGGTTACCACAGATATGTACATTTGTTTTGGAGCCCAAATTTCTAAGCTAGTTGCTGACTACAGTGTTTTGGATTTGGGTTCCCACCAGCAAGGTCATTAATGTTGGTTGTTTATATAAAGGGAAGAGTATAGTTAAAACATTTAAAATTCAATTGTCACGTCAGATCTATTAATGCAATATTATGCTCTTACTACGAGAATGCTTAGCTAAGATGGCAAATGGGTGACGTGTTCTGCTCAATTGTGAATATAAAATATTTTCCGTATGTATTTGACAAAACAATGGTATAGGCATTTACCATACGATACACTTCCTCTTGCTACTAAACTAATCTCCAACCAGATGTGGGATGTTCAAAATGAAAATGGGTTTTCCATGAGAAACACAGGATGAAACAACACTGAAACATTTAAATCTTCACCCAATCAAAGTGATAGGAGTCCTAACAGAACAGAAAACGTGTTACATGTTAGATCTAAATTTTGATACATATGTGTATGCAACTATGTGTTGCACATGGAATGCCTTGTTTAATGTAGATTTGTAATGGAAAAAGAAAAGAAGACTTCATTAACTCAGTATTCTTTTCATGACTATTACTGTACAAAGGCAACATCAAACCTTCCCAGCCTGTCACAGAGATGGCACTCATGTCAAAGAATATTTTAGGTGTCATTTTGCTTAATTATGCATAATGATGTTAAGGCCATTGTCAACTTGATCTGTGCCACTGTAACATTTGCACTGAATTTCCAAGCCTGTAACTGTGTTAGATCTGTCTGGCTCAAACAGTAAACTGGCACATTGTGTTACCATAAAATCATCCAAAATTGGTGAGGATTTGTAAAAACTATGTTCCTCCATTTCTAACCCTTCAGAAATACACAATGAAATTTAAGTGTGACTGTAGTCTTGAATATGAAACATGTGAAAGGAGGAGGAGGAGGAGGAGGAGGAGGAGGAGGAGGAGGAGGAGGAGGAGGAAGAAGAAGAAGTAGTTAATTAGCGTATTGACTCCCACCTGCACCCACAGCAGACCTGCTGTGCCTGAAGCCCATGTGGCTGCCAGCGGCCACAGCAGAGCTTCACACCTAACAAAGTATACCTGACATGGTCTGGCGATTACACATCAGTCGCAATGCTTATGGCAGTCAGTCTGTTAACATGACTGTAACAGCTATTCCGCAGCACACTGATAGGAAGTGTATGGCTCATTTTATTTGAAAACTGAACTGTCAAAAAGCTTTATACACAAAGCATGCCAGATTTGTAGATTGATGAATAAAAGCCAATGGGAAGATGAATTTCTCAGTACTGTGATCTCTTTAAAAATAATAACTTGATTGTGTGTCATTTTGTTACTGAAGAAAAGAATATTGAATTTTAATGGTTTGTTAATAATGACGTCATTAAAGATGTGTACCCACCATCCTCTGCCAAACATGAAACAACAATTTATGCAGTGGGTGGAAGCCACTATCTCTGTACTAAAAAGGCAAGATCAAAGGGAAGGTCATCTTCCAGAAAGGGATGTGAAAGGTGTTATTGTTACTGATTATCTTACAAAATGTAAAACAATAACTAACGAATACTTCTGCAGGCCAGGATTAGAGTCAATCAATCACCTCTGATGATGTCTGCTTATAACATTGCATGACGCACCCAATACGTTAAACTGGAAACTGTCAACTTGAGTCGACGTACAAAGAATAAATAATTAAATTTTGTATTTCATAATGCCAATGCATCTGTGTGTTATGCACCTTAGCTCCTATGCCTGCTGACCATGTTAGGAAACAACTACTGAATTCTGTATCCAATGTTTTCATCATTTCTGCTACAGCTGTGACCTGGTATCATTTTCATTTGTGTCACAGTTTTTATAGTTCTATAATATTACACGTTACTTTTGTTTTAACTGCAGTTTATTTATTGTGCTTGAATTTTTCCCACAGGATTACAAAACACTGTTGGTAATGTAGCTTTAATGAATGGTTATAGACTTACCTCAGCAATAAACACAGCTGCTTCTTGTTGGAACAAGAGATTTTTATAACAGATGTCATCCATCCTTTCTCCTTACTTCAATTTCATCATGTTTAAGCTACCAACTGCTAACTTGATAACTTTTTCTTTAATATATTTTACTGGTTCGTGATTTTACTCATTTTAAATGTTTTGTTCATGGCTGCACTGTATATACAAGATGAACTGTTAAGAGCTGTTGAGTGTTTTGAATGTTATGGTGCCCTACAGCGAAAACATTTCAGAAAGAAAATGAAAATTGGGGGTTTATTAAGTTGGAAGTATATGATAAATTCGTTGTAAGTAAATGTACTACACAAGAGGCTCACATTGAGTAACAGATCAGTGAAGACCTGGAGAGTGATAACCTGAGTCTTATTAATCTACAGTCTTCACAACTCATATGTTGGATGTTGTGGAAATATTTCAGGACTGTCAGCCTGTAGATGAGCTGTATTATGAGCAGCCATTTCCACCCTTATATCTCATTTATTAATTAAAATGCTCCTTTGGTCAGTGCCTCTTCCTTCAAGGCTTCTAGCAATGCTGGATCTTCCTTCTGCTCCGCAGCAATGCCATTTAATGCAGTGATGACTAAGTATTCAGGAAGCATAAGCTACAATTTTCTCAGCAACTTTACAAATTTGTATTACAACTGCAACCATAACTGCTATTGTTTCAGGGAAGCCCTGTATCAGCATTCTCATCCTACAGTGCTAGGACTAAGTTGTTAGGGTCTCCTTAAGGACAAGGAAAGCTCTTTCCCGTACCTCATGTCAGGAACATTACGCATCTCCCTGCAGAAGCTCTTGCAAGAGACATGCCTTGGTACAGAAGACCTTTATGAATTGCTGGTAGTATTATCAAATTCAGAGAAAACTTCTCACCTCACTAATGTGCTGAGGAATCGGAAAATCTGTGGTGGCTCTTATGTTCTCTGGATCGGGATGGACTCCAATAACTAGATGCCCCAATATTTCTATTTCTTGGGCAACAAAGAGGCACTGTTTTGCATTCATTGAGGCACATATCTGCAGCCTGAACACACTTCAACATGGTTGTCACATGGTTTATATATTCTTCAAATGTCCAAATAACAAAGATATGTTGTTAGTTTCATGTTTCATGGATTGTTTGACACGATAAATAGTAATGATATGGAAGGAGTCATTTTACATTCACATCACAGATTAATTTGTAAATAAGGTACATGATGAATATTTATTTATAAGGTTTTCTTTTTTTAATATGCAGATGCAAGTTATTAACTCCTATTCACCACTTTATACACATTACAATAATAGAAATTCTTCTACAGAATAGGATGAGTTGTTAAGGACGAACTTTTGTTTTTGAATTTTACTTTGTTGTCTGTTAGACAGTGTATATCACTGCGAAAATGAAAAAAAAAAAAATTGTTGCAGCATTGTGCAGCCCTCTTTGGCCTAAAGACAACCTTAATGAGGAGTAATGAACGTCATGTCGTCTCCTGGTATTGTATTGACGAACATAATTGTTACTTTTGAACTGCAGTGGATTATTTACAACAAACTCCATGAGGGAATAAATATACTGTGAAGCAGTAGTCAGAATGCCCATCGCCTTAAACAGATGTCAACAAGATGATTGTGGATGAGTACCACATACTTTTCTTATGGCATATTTTTGCACAGTTAAAACATTCTTTTTTAAAAGTGATTTACCACATAACAACATTCCATATGACATTATTGAATGAAAATATGCAAAATATATCAACCTATTGATTTGTCTTTCCGCAAGATTTGCAATTATTCTAAGTGCACATGTTGCTGAATTAAGTTCTTTTCGAAATTCCAAAATGCACGTTTTCTTATTTAAATTCTCAATAACATGGACACCTACGAATTTTGAAAGTTTCCACCCTATTTATTATTTTCTCCTGAAGTGTTACATTTATCATTGGTGTAGTATCCTTAAATGAGCAAAACTGAGTATGTTGCGTCTTTTTAAAACTGAGAGTGCAATCATTCACAGAAAACGTGTCAACGATACTTTCATAAAGAGTGTTTACCATTTCTTATGTTGCTGTATGTATGTATGGATGGATGGATTGATTGATTGATTACAATATTAGTGTCAACTGGAAAAAGAACTATTCTGCTTGTTGTGTATTAGATGACAGATTGTTTACACACATGAGGAACAATAGTGGACCTAAGATTGAACATTGGATAACCCCCACATTTGATTTCTTCCCAGTCACAATTACATCCCCAGACTATATTGGTTGACTTGGTGGTGGTTAGTGTTTAACGTCCCGTCGACAACGAGGTCATTAGAGACGGAGTGCAAGCTCGGGTTAGGGAAGGATTGGGAAGGAAATCGACCGTGGCCTTTCAAAGGAACCATCCCGGCATTTGCCTGAAACGATTTAGGGAAATCACAGAAAACCTAAATCAGGATGGCCAGAGACGGGATTGAACGTCGTCCTCCCGAATGCGAGTCCAGTGTGCTAACCACTGCACCACCTCGCTCGGTATTGGTTGAATTGCTAAGTTCAACTTTCTTCATTCTATTGATTAGATTTGACATTATCCACTGGTTGGCTACACCATCAATCCCATAAAACATCAATTTATCTACAATATTTTGATTCACAAAGTCAGATGCCTTTTATAGGTCACAGAAAATACCAAGTGGTGCTGTTTTATTATTTAATGCTTGTAAATAATTTAAGGTTTTGAAGCAGGTTGTTCGTCATACTTTCAAAGATGACTGGCACGTTACACAGTCAAAATAGCATAAACTTTAACTCAATGGCTATCATGAGTTATGAAGGTAGTCTTTTCCCAGTCAGTCTCACCAACCTCAATTTTCCAGGAGCCTGCCTATATGCCCATAGTTGAAAAATACTTTTCTCCTTTCAAGTAGTCTAGGGCATCATCAGTGTGAGGCAAAGAGTAGACATCAATTTTTTTATGATTTTGATCACTCATCAATAGACAACACAGTAACTCCATGTGTGTATGTATGTCTTTCTTCACAAGGATTACAGGAGAAGACCAAGGACACTCTTGAATGATCAATGATAATATCTTGCAGCATCTTCTCCACTTCCCCCTGAATAATGCGTTGTTCAGCTGGCTATGCTCTATACCCTACGTCCTATACCCCCGTGTTGATACGGTGTTTTACCATGGATTGGTTGGTCTGTTTTCTCCAAACCGCATTTAAACCTATCTTAAAATTGGTGTATAAGCTAACACTCACCAACACAGTTCCCCCATCAGGCTAGATCCCATTGACAGTTCAACAGTAGCTTCCTCCTTTGCATTGTCTCATGTTAGTGGAGCATGATCCTTCACTGATGGCACTGAGCTGCCCATCCTGGACTGGTTTGGTTGTCCCTATGCATATACCTTAAGTGGTGTTCAGGGCTAATTGTGACAAATAGTGATCTAAAGTTTTCCTCTTCCACCTACGGTGCTTACGTTCATCACTGGTACACAGATTTCTTTTGTGAGCCTGGGCAGCTTCTTGCAAAGAACCGATAAAAGCTTCATGGTTTAACTGTGCATCTAAATCAACAAATGGAACTCATTTTGTTAACGATGGTGGGTTAAAAAGTCCAACAGCAAACAACTGCCCACAGCAACCTTTGTTATGGTGTTTGTTGTAACAGCTTTGTCAACAAGCTGTGCTGGTCTTCCACAGTTGATGGCATGACTGCTTATGATGCCTGCAAGAAGTCCCATTTAAGAACAACATTATGACTACATTCTAAACTAAGCTTTAACTGGGCTCGAAAGGCCCAATATAACTGACCGATCGCCATGTCATACTCAGACAATAGGTGTCAATGGATGCATGTATGGAACTGCATGCGTGCAGCACACCGCTCTTCTGGCCATTGTCAATAAATGACTGGAGCTGCTACTTCTCAGTCAAGTAGCTCCTCAACTAGCCTCACAAGAGCTGAGGGCACCCCACTTGCCAACAGTGCTTGGTAGTCAATGGTCACTCATCCAAGTGCAAGCCAAGCTCGACAGTGCTTAACTTTGGTGATCTGACAGGAAATGGTGTTACATTGCTGCAAGTTCACTGACATGACTACATTCTACTAAAATGAAAAATTTGAAGGGCGGTGTGCTGCCATTGATAGTTATTCTTGCAACACATTTTCCTACCAGCTTGACATATTTGTGACCTTCAGCACAATGACTTTCTTATTATGGGACATAATCATCTTCAGATGACAATGGTCAAGAATTCAACATTACAGAATCAAATAACACCCAGGCATGCTGGCTGTTGAGGAGATTTCCTGACATCTTGGTGACTGCTGTCCATGGAGGATTTTCATCTGTGGCAGACTCATCTCCACAGACAGTTATCTCAGTCTTCTTCAATTTGGCTGCTAGGCGAACGGCTGGAAACTCTTTATGATGGAGACTGGCATGACATATCAGGGAGTAACCTTGTCTGGGGTGTAGCAATGGGCTTCCTCTCACAGTAGAAACATACTAACATGTCGTCCTCTGTCCTCCAAATGTCCATTCTTTTGAGGGGCATTATATGTGGAGAGGAGATGGTTGCTTGAGATAGTCAGAGGCTGGGTTGTCGTCTGACAGCTATAACATAAATCCTAGCTCGTCCAGTCCATTCACCACGTACACTGGTGGCGGGGATATGTGCTAAATATCGATACACTTCAACATTTTCTATTACCTCCTGTTGTATGTAGTCCACATTCATAGCTGCTATCTCTTGTGCACTTCAACCGATGTTTAAGATGCGATGTCTTTGTGGTCTTGCACAACTGCTATTGGGACCACACTCGGGAGCTAATCATACCTCTTTTGTTGACTATTTTCTGTTGTGCACTGGAATCACTCAACGAATTCATCTGTTATTGTGACGTCTTATACCACAGTGGCTTTCTACAAGCTGCATTCAATTTCTAAGGACTCTGATTTTTTTTCTCCGGACTGGAAAGAGATAGAAACATGCGCATTGTTTCAAAATGAGGCCGCGTTCATTGTTAATACGTCCCAGAGATGGCAGCACCGTAGCATGGAATTTTACCGCCAGCGGCGAGAATGAGAACTGTTTTAAATAGTTAAAATGGTGACGTTTTCTTTACTTGAACAGCATGCAATCATTTGTTTTCTGAATTTGCGTGGTGTGAAACCAATTGAAATTCATCGACAGTTGAAGGAGACATGTGGTGATGGAGTTATGGATGTGTCTAAAGTGCGTTCGTGGGTGCGACAGTTTAATGAAGGCAGAACATGGTGTGACAGCAAACCAAAACAACCTCGGGCTCGCACAAGCCAGTCTGACGACATGATCGAGAAAGTGGAGAGAATTGTTTTGGGGGATTGCCGAATGACTGTTGAACAGATCACCTCCAGAGTTGGCATTTCTTTGGGTTCTGTGCACACAATCCTGCATGACGACCTGAAAATGCGAAAAGTGTCATCCAGGTGGGTGCCACGAATGCTGACGGACGACCACATGGCTGCCCGTGTGGCATGTTGCCAAGCAATGTTGACGCGCAATGACAGCATGAATGAGACTTTCTTTTCGTCGGTTGTGACAATGGATGAGACGTGGATGCCATTTTTCAATCCAGAAACAAAGCGCCACCAAAAAAATTTCGGGTAACCGCAAGTGCTGAAAAAATGATGGTGTCCATGTTCTGGGACAGCGAGGGCATAATCCTTACCCATTACGTTCCAAAGAGCACTACAGTAACAGGTGCATCCTACGAAAATGTTTTTAAGAACAAATTCCTTCCTGCACTGCAACAAAAACGTCCAGAAAGGGCTGCGCGTGTGCTGTTTCACCAAGACAACGCACCCGCACATCGAGCTAACGTTACACAACAGTTTCATCGTGATAACAACTTTGAAGTGATTCCTCATGCTCTCTACTCACCTGACCTGGCTCCTAGTGACTTTTGGCTTTTTTCAACAATGAAAGACACTCTCCGTGGCCGCACATTCACCAGCCGTGCTGCTATTGCCTCGGCGATTTTCCGGTGGTCAAAACAGACTCCTAAAGAAGCCTTCGCCGCTGCCATGGGATCATGGCGTCAACGTTGTGAAAAATGTGTACGTCTGCAGGGCAATTAAGTCAAGAAGTAACGCCAGTTCATCGATTTCGGGTGAGTAGTTAATTAGAAAAAAAAAATCGGAGGCCTTGGAACTTGAATGCACCTCGTACATGTCTTCTGCAACTCCTTTCACTAAGTATGAAATTTTGTTGGTTTCTGGTAGATTCAAAATTTGGCATAGGGCCACAACATTCTGTGAGTAAGACTACGCAATTTCCCCAGGATATTGGGACCTTTTCTTCAATTGTTCTGCTAAGTAGACTTATTGCTAATCAAAACCAAATATATTCTTCTCTTCATTATTCTCAAACCACTGATAGGCTGTGCTATCCAAGTAAAAGTTCACATTTGCCAAACAAGTTGCATCATCCCAACTATTGTATTTAGGCAATTCTGTTTAAACCTTTCAGCCATTTCATCAGTTCCTGATCAGCATGTCTGGAAAACATTGATGGATGCCTGTTGAACAGATAACTTACTGCTGTTTTAGAATCTTACTGGTCTCCTTAATATACTGATCTTGGGTACGATGTCCTACTTGTATTTTGGTTCCTGCCTGTCTACGCAATAGCTTTTACATTGCTGAGTTGGACACCCAGTGATGCAGATGTTTTTAATATCAGCAGTTCCACTAAACTGTGTCATGTCATAAATACAATCAAGCCCAAATGTGAAAGCTAGTTCGACAATGAAGACAACACTTAACACTGAAAGCACGCTTATTACGGGTGCAAATGTATATACATAAGAGAATTGTCTCCTGGACAGACAGTACTGTTGTTTATACAAACACTGAATATGGTAACATTAAAAACAAGAAATTTCAGGAACCTTCCCGAAACAACCCAAATTTTCTGGTTAGCAGACATGAACTTGTGACCGACAGTACAACAGCCAGTAATGTCAATCACTACTCCACCTTGCATACAGCAAAGATTGCAGGCATATAGTAGTGAACTTCATTTAAACAATCCACTGAGGAATAAATGTTTTACATAACGAAATATTTTCCAAATAAGTAGCTTTTTAGTTGCCAGACATTATCTAAGCTTGTGATGTATTTTTCAGTGTAATGTGCAGCGTTTTGATCACGAACACTCTGTATCTCTAATTCCTCTCATTCTTTTGATGAACAGCTCACCAAGCCTCCTGATCTGTACTCCCAATTTATTGAACCAATGCCTTGTCAATGAAGGAAAATACTTTACATGGGGATACTGCCTAGCTAACTTCATATTACGAAGTGGCTAGTACTCCATTTTAATGATTTACTGTGAACTGACAAGTAACCTCAAGAACTATGTTCTTCAATAATACTTACTGCGAGAAAAATAGCAGACTGTGTTATTCCCAAATGATACTAACTGTGCACATCATTTTCTTTTTGATGTAACTGTCTCCTTGAAATGACAGTGATTTGAGAATGTTAGTGACTTTGTTAATTGAATGGCTGCCACTTTAATGTTAGATTACTGCAATCAAACAATCACATTATACGTCAGTCATGTGTAGTATGTGGCTAGCTCCTTATCTGAGTACAAATTATAATAGACAAGACTCAATCTCGCAATAAACCATAGGTTATTTAATATTATAGTGCAGTTGAAGCGTTTTGGACTGTTAATCTGGCGTGGATCACATCATTCAAAATAGCCTACTTTCAACAGTCACTTTTCAGCCTGATCCGACCGAGACATAGGCATATTAACATAGGTAAATAAGGCTTCACTTTAATATGCACATCAATTTTTTAATTACAACTACAGCAAAAATCCAAATGAAACATTAAACACATTCAAGTGTATTACATTCCAATATATTTTCAGAAGGATATGAACCTAGGTTACACCTGATTATTTCACAGCAAGATACTTTTATTCATTAACGCACCACAATACTACACAACAGGGCACACCACTCTATTCTGTGATATATACACAATTAATGCCAATAGAGATGAGCCTTTGATAGTCTTCTGCAGCACCTCAATGACAACAGCAGCCTAGCATTAAAAGGTTGCAGACTGTGCCTTTCCATCACTGATCAAATTTCTTCCATCCAAATGGTTTTTTCAGCCTGACAAATTGAAAAAAAAAAAAAAAATCAAACGCTTCCACACCAACAACTGAAAACTTTGAAGAAAACTGATTGCATTACACAAGAGAGGTGAATGCTTTACAAATAAGAACATGCCTTTATTCGACATCAGCCAAACATCACTATCTTAAGCCGGCCGCAGTGGTCTCGTGGTTAAGGCGCTCAGTCCGGAACCGCGTGACTGCTACGGTCGCAGGTTTGAATCCTGCCTCGGGCATGGATGTGTGTGATGTCCTTAGGTTAGTTAGGTTTAAGTAGTTCTAAGTTCTAGGGGACTGATGACCACAGATGTTAAGTCCCATAGTGCTCAGAGCCATTTGAACCATCACTATCTTAGTTCATTTCCTCCAGCAAACACACACAAAACACTGCAAAACTGTAGGTTCTTCAATGTTCTTTAGTATCATGTAACATTTCCCCACTCTAAATGAATGACACCACACAGCAAAAGTAGCAATTTTTCATCCCAAATGAGGTACTCTGTTATAATCATCACCCATACTGTCAATTTGTTGATGGCACACATCTGCTCCTTTTGCTCCCTTTCATGTAGTAAATCTCTCTACTATTTTAGTATTTTCTATTTCCATTTTGTATCCTTGTCTAGCTCTCCATCTCTTTTCATGAGTTCTGAAAAATTCCTGGGAATATTGAAAGTGTAAAACAACTAAATTGAAAAGCTTTTTTATTTTTACTGAAAACTTTGATAGAGAGTGAGTTTTTAATAGGTATCTTTTTAATAGCTAATTGATACTCTGTTATATTTTATTCCTACAGCAAGTCAGTTCACTCTCTGACTTACACATATACAAATCTTACATATTTACTTCACAAACCCAACCAACCCTTTTTTTGTGAAGAAGTACTCACACAGCACTTAGTTTAAACATACATTCCCTGAAGTCTAAGTCGAGCTGTGGCATTTGACAAAATCACAAGAGACCATAATTCATTAACACTACAACATAAGTACGGAATATCTTTTCGAGAGAGAATTAAACAGAACAACTCATGCTGGTCTGACACTGAAGGAATATCTTTTCGAGAGATAACTAAACAGAACAACTCACGCTGGTCTGACACTACATAAGGAAAGATATAATCAATTCCAAGATTAGTTTGACCACCACAGTGCTTTACTAGTCACCTTCTGACCTCTGAACTGGCTTCCCCAACCAGTTACAGATGGAGTTACAGTTTAAGGTGGATTCTGAAGGTGTTACTAACATTTTTTCACCCCAACAAAAATTGCCAGATATGAAACAAGTGATGAGTGACAGATAAAAATCTTAAGATGGAGCGGTGATTGAATCCGACACCTTTGCCTTTGTAGTCTGCACCTGACCACTAAGCCACCAAGCCACATAACTAAAAATATGAAAAAACAGAAGAATTTCTAGTGTATGGAAACTGTTTAACTGTTTTTATTCCTTTGAGATAAAGCAAAAGGGAAAGGAAATGGTTCCTATTTGTGTCACTGGTAAGCAGAAGCTCCTTTTTTTTGTCACAAGTAAACAAAAATCACGATTCCCTGAAACATCTGAAGCCAGCTCCGACCTAATATTTGCACATGCCACACACCATAGAACTGTAGTATTTTACTCAGTGTTGAGTATATATGAGGTTATTAGACACAAAAACAAATCAAAAGTGAGTAATTTTCTATTATTCATATTTCAAGACTCTACGGAAGACTTTAAATGTTCCCTCTTTCTCCCTGTGAAAAGTTACACAAGATTCACACGGGTCATAAGCCTTTTTTAAATTTAGAGTTAGGTATATGCCACTGTTTGAAATCTGAACATTTTTCTTTCAACTTAGGTGAGAGGGGACAGTTGGGACATGAGCACTCTCGTGAATTTGGGATTTCTAGTGATCTTGCTGGTACAGCTTTCTGAGAAAGCCGATTTTTGTAGATGTCACCCTGACATTACGACAGGAAGTCATAGAATTCATAAACTGTCATGGAATTATTGTCAACACTTTCATACTTTGAAAGCTCAAATTTTGTCAGGTTTATGTTGACACCAGATGTATTTAGTTTTTGTAAGCCCTCACACACTATCCACCAAGAATCTTAACTTAAACACCTTTTTTCATATCTTTCATGTTTTCATTTCTTATTGCTCGTGTGTGTGAGGAGGTGGGGGGGGGGGGGGGGGAGGGGGAGGGGTGGCAGCTGGTTTACTTGCAATGTAAAATACAGCAAATGCTATTTCTGTTGTCTAATGTGTATGATACCCTTCCCACTTCATGAATTCATGTCATAACTCTATATTTCAAGTAATCTCACATTTACCAGTCCACTAACTGCTGCAGACTAAATCTGTAAACTCCTTTAACTTATATTACTGCTGCATTTCTTTACAAGTACAACTACATGCATTTGTCTTAACATGTTGTGATCTTCACTCTGAAGACTGGTTTGATGCAGTTCTCCATGTTACACAATCTCCAAATAACAACTGCAAACTACATCCTTCTAAATTTGCTTACTGAATTCACCTCTTGGTCTCCCTCTATGATTTTTACCCCCCACCCCCGACACACTTACTTCCAATACTAAATTGGTAATCCTTTGATGTCACAGAATGTGTCCTACCAACAGACCCCTTCTTTTAGTCAAGCTGTGCCACAAATCTGACTCCTCATTAGTTAAATGATCTACCCATCTAATCTTCAGCATTCTTCTGTAGCACCACATTTCAAAAGCTTGTCTAAACTGTTTATCGTCCAACGTTTAACTTCTGTACATGCCTATACTCTAGGCAAATACCTTCAGCAAAGATTTTCCAAGATTTAACTCTGTATTTGATAACAACAACTTTATCTTCTACAAAAATGCTTTTCTTGCGATTTCCAGTTTATATCTTATATACTCCCTATTATGACCATCATCAGTTATTTTGCTTTCCAAATAGCAAAACTCATCTATAGTATTAAGTGTCTCATTTTCTAATCTAATTCTCTCAGGAGCACGTGATTTAATTCAACTACATTCCATTATCCTTGTTTTGCTTTTGATCATTTCCATCTTATATCCTCCTTTCCAGACAATGCCCATTCTGTTCAACTGCTCTTCCAAATCTTTTGCTGTCTCTGACAGAATTACAATGTCATTGGCAAACCTCAAAGTTTTAATTTCTTCTCCCTGGAATTTAATTCCTATTCCACATTTTTCTTTGGTTACTTTTACTGCTTGCTCAACGTACAAATTGAATAACGTCAGAGATAGGTTGCAAACCCTGCCTCTTTACACCTCCGACATTGACAAGTTCAAAGAGTGTGTGGCAGTCAAGGTCGTCAAAAACTTTCTCTAAGTCTACAAATGCTGCAAACATAGGTTAGCCTTTCCTTAACCTATCTTCTAAGATAAATCATAGGGTCAATATTGCCTTGTGTGTTCCTATACTTCTCTCGAATCCAAACTTATCTTCCACGAGGTCAGCTTCTACCAGTTTTTCCACTCTTTTGTAAAGCATTTAGGTTAGCAATTTTCAAACATGACTTATTAAATTGGTAGTTCGGTAATTTTCACACCTGTCAGCAACTTTTATTACATTTTTTCTGTAAGTCTGGAGGTATTTTGCCTGTCTGTTACATCTTGCACAGTAGATGGAAGAGTTTTGTCATGGTTTGCTCTCCCAAGGCCACCAGTAGTCCAATAGTTCTGACAAAATGTTGTCTACTCCTGGGGCCTTGTTTCAACTAAGGTCTTTCAGTGCCCTGTAAAAATTTTTCTCGCAGTTCTCCCATCTCATCTTTATTTATATTCTCTCAATTTCTACAATAGTGCTGTTAAGTATCTCCTTTGTACAGATCCTCTACTATGCTTCTTCCACCTTTCGACTTTCCCTTCTTTGCTCAGGACGGGTTGTCCATCTGAGCTCTTGATATTCATACAGCTGCTTCTCCCTTCTCCAAAGGCCTCTTTAATTTTCCTATGGGCGATACCTATCTTTTCTCTAGTGAAACGTGCTTCTAAATCCTCTAGTCACTTCTGCTTAGCCATTTTGCACTTCCTGTCAATATCATTTTTTAGATGTTTGTATTTCCTTTTGCCTGCTTCATTTGCTGCATTTTATATTTTCTCCTTTCATCAATTACATTCGCTGTCTCCTTTGTTATTTAAAGGTATCTACTATATCTTGTCTTCTTACCTATTTGATCCTCTGCTGCCTTAATTATTTCATCTCTTAAAGCTACCCATTCATCTCCTACTGCATTCCTTTCCACTGTTCCAGTCAATAGTTGCTAATGCTCCCTCAAACTCTCCACAACCTCAGATTCTTCTAACTTATCTAGGTCCCAAATCTTAAATTTCCTACATTTTTGCTGTTTTCTCAGTTTTAATCTAGAGTACATAATCAATAAATTGTGGTCAGAGTCCACGTGAGCCCCTGAAAATGCCTTGCAATTTAAATCTGGTTCCAAAATCTCTGCCTCATCATGATATTATCAGTATGAAACCTTCCAGTGTCTTCGGGTCTCTCCCACGTGCACAGCCCTCTTTCATAATTCTTAAAACTTTTAGCAATGATTAAATTATGCTCTATGAAAAATACTACCAGGTGGCTTCCTCTCATTCCTTCCCCCACCCCCAGTCCCAGTCCCAGTCCACTTTCACCTACTACTTTTCCTTCTCTTCCTTTTCCAGTTATTGAATTCCAGTTGATCATCACAACTAAACCTTCATCCTCCTACATTATCTGAATAATTCCTTTTATCTCACCATAAATTTCTTCAATCTCTTCATCATCAGGAGAGCTAGTTGACATATACACTTGTATGTTGTGGTGGGTGTGGGCTCCATGTCCATCTTGGCTACAATAATGCAGTCACTATGTTGTTCATAGTAGCTTATTTGCCTTCCTGATTTTCTTATTCATTATTAAACCTACTCCAGAACTTACTCCTACGTGATTTTGTGTTGATAACTCTGTATTCACCTTACCACAAGCCCTGTACCTATTCCCACTGAACTTCACTAATTCCCACTGTATTTCACTTTAACTTATACATTTCTGTTTTAACCCTTTGAAAGTCAAGGTAATGATCTATCGTCACCCCCCTGCTGATGCTAATACTGTCAGGGTGCCAATTCATCAGTACTCGGCTTCGTCTTGTTTAGCTTACAGAATCGCTAGATGGTGTTCGTGCGCTGATTACAGATGCTCTTTGCTTCGAGCTACATGTAAGACGATAGCTATCGACAATTGAGCATCTTTTCTGTGAAATATTAGCGTTTGATTATTCCGCTTTTGCATCTTTTTTTTTTTTTTTTTTTTTTTTTTTTTTTTTTTATTGATGTCGTGTTTCGCAGTACATGTTTACATTCTGTTATTGCATTCTACGTTCTTGTTTTTGCGCAGTACTGTTATTTTGAAAGTTTACAGTTTGCTTATTTTTTTTCTGTTTTTGTGAAAAATACGACCTACACCAGGCCACAGCAGAGAACTTACCGACAAAGAAATTTGTGAACTTTTAGAATGTAATAGTGATACAGAGTGTTTTGGTGAAAGTAGCAACAGTTCAGAAAGTGACAGTGATGTACTTGACGATATTGTGAACGAAAGTAAAGACGAAATGGAAGATGTACAATACACTGAAGTAACTGCACCTGAAACACTACAGCCATTACCACATCCATTTCAAGGGCTGCAAGGACCAAAACATATGCCACCAGCAGAATCTCCTGTGATAGAATATTTCAATCTATTCTTCACTACAATGTTGCTGCAGCTTATTCTAACTGACACAAATCACTCAGCTAAACAGTTTATAACTAAACATGCTACATTGTCCAAACCGTATAAGAAATAGAAGAATGTGACAAGTACCGAGGTAAGAGGTTTTATTGCATTATTACTAAATATGGGACTCAATAAAAGGCCCACAATGCTCTCATGTTGTTGTTGTTGTTGTTGTGGTCTTCAGTCCCGAGACTGGTTTGATGCAGCTCTCCATGCTAATCTATCCTGTGAAAGCTCCTTCATCTCCCAGCACCTACTGCAACCTACATCCTTCTGAATCTGCTTATTGTAGTCATATCTTGGTCTCCCTCTACAATTTTTACCCTCCATGCTGCCCTCCAATACTAAACCGGTGATCCCTTGATGCCTCAGAACATGTCCTACCAACTGATCCCTTCTTCTGGTCAAGTTGTGCCACAAACTTCTCTTCTCCCCAATCCTATTCAATACCTCCTCATTAGTTATGTGATCTACCTATCTAATCTTCAGCACTCTTCTGTAGCACCACATTTCGAAAGCTTCTATTCTCTTCTTGTCCAAACTATTTATCGTTCATGTTTCACTTCCATACACAGCTACTACGCCCCATACAAATACTTTCAGAAATGACTTCCTGACACTTAAATCTATACTCGATGTTAACAAATTTCTCTTCTTCAGAAACGCTTTCCTTCCCATCGCCAGTCTACATTTTATATCCTCTCTACTTCGATCATCATCAGTTATTTTGTTCCCCAAATAGCAGAACTCCCTTACTACTTTAAGTGTCTCATTTCCTAATCTAATACCCTCAACATCACCCGACTTAATTCGACTACATTCCATTATCCTAGTTTTGCTTTTGTTGATGTTCATCTTATATCCTCCTTTCAAGACACTATCCATTCCGTTCAACTGCTCTTCCAAGTCCTTTGCTGTCTCTGACAGAATTACAATGTCATCGGCAAACCTCAAAGTTTTTATTTCTTCTCCATGGATTTTAATACCTACTCCAAATTTTTCTTTTGTTTCCTTCACTGCTTGCTCAATATACAGATTGAATAACGTCGGGAAGAGACTACAACCCTGTCTCACTCCCTTCCCAACCACTGCTTCCCTTTCATGTCCCTCAACTCTTATAACTGCCATCTGGTTTCTGAACAAATTGTAAATAGCATTTCGCTCCCTGTATTTTACCCCTGCTACCTTTAGAATCTGAAAGAGAGTATTCCAGTCAACATTGTCATCTAGCTTCTAAGATAAGTCGTAGGGTCGGTATTGCCTCACGTGTTCCAACATTTCTACGGAATCCAAACTGATCTTCTCCGAGGTCAGCTTCTACTAGTTTTTCCATTCGTCTGTAAATAATTCACGTTAGTATTTTGCAGCTGTGACTTATTAAACTGATAGTTCGGTAATTTTCACATCTGTCAACACCTGCTTTCTTTGGGATTGTAATTATTATATTCTTCTTGAAGTCTGAGGGTATTTCACCTGTCTCATACATCTTGCTCACCAGATGGTAGAGTTTTGTCAGGGCTGGCTCTCCCAAGGCCGTCAGTAGCACCAATGGAATGTTGTCTACTCCGGGGGCCTTGTTTCGACTCAGGTCTTTCAGTGCTTTGTCAAACTCTTCACGCAGTATCGTATCTCCCATTTCATCTTCATCTACATCCTCTTCCATTTCCATAATATTGTCTTGAAGTACATCGCCCTTGTATAGACCCTCTATATACTCCTTCCACCTTTCTGCTTTCCCTTCTTTGCTTAGAACTGGGTTTCCATCTGAGCTCTTTATGTTCATACAAGTGGTTCTCTTATCTCCAAAGGTCTCTTTAATTTTCCTGTAGGCAGTATCTATCTTACCCCTAGTGCGAAAAGCCTCTACATCCTTACATTTGTCCTCTAGCCATCCCTGCTTAGCCGTTTTGCACTTCCTGTCAATCTCATTTTTGAGACGTCTGTATTCCTTTTTGCCTGCTTCATTTACTGCATTTTTATATTTTCTCCTTTCATCAATTAAATTCAATATTTCTTCTGTTACCCAAGGATTTCTACTAGCCCTCGTCTTTTTAGCTACTTGATCCTCTGCTGCCTTCACTGCTTCGTTCCTCAAAGCTACCCTTTCTTCTTCTACTGTATTTCTTTTCCCCATTCCTGTCAATTGTTCCTTTATGCTCTCCCTGAAACTCTGTACAACATCTGGTTCTTTTAGTTTATCCATGTCCCATCTCCTTAAATTCCCACCTTTTTGCAGTTTCTTCAATTTTAATCTGCGGGTCATAACCAATAGATTGTGGTCAGAGTCCACATCTGCCCTTGGAAATGTCTTACAATTTAAAACCTGGTTCCTAAATCACTGTCTTACCATTATATAATCTATCTGAAACCTTTTAGTATCTCCAGGGTTCTTCCATGTGTACAACCTTCTTTTATGATTCTTGAACCAAGTGTTACCTACGATTAAGTTGTGCCCTGTGCAAAATTCTACAAGGCGGCTTCCTCTTTCATTTCTTAGCCCTAATCCATATTCACCTACTATGTTTCCTTCTCTCCCTTTTCCTACTACCGAATTCCAGTCACCCATAACTATTAAATTTTCATCTCCCTTCACTATCTGAATAATTACTTTTATTTGAGCATACATTTCTTCAATTTCTTCGTCATCTGCAGAGCTAGTTGGCATATAAACTTGTACTACTGTAGTAGGTGTGGGCTTTGTATCTATCTTGGCCACAATAATGCGTTCACTATGCTGTTTGTAGTACCTTACCCGCATTCCTATTTTCCTATTCATTATTAAACCTATGGTCTCGTACTGGAGCACAAAATGTCACAGACATTTCCATGGTTTGGTAAAATGTTATCTGCCCACCAATTCAGGCATCTTATGAAATTCTTTCGTCTTGTGGATAGTGAGAAATGTCCAGCACCAGGCCATCCTGATTATGACCCATGTATCAGGTACCAGCCATTGGTAGATCATGCTAATAATATATTTAGATATCATTACACACCTCATGAACAACTTAGTATTGATGAGAGTCTAGTTGGCACTAAATGTCACACTTCCCTATTACTGTATTTGCCAAACGAACACCACCTCCGATGGGGAATCAAATTCTCAATGCTGTATGACTCTATAATGCACTATTGTCTAGGGTTTTATACTTACAAAGGTGCCAAAAGCCAAGAAGATAAGGCTGAGATTGCAAGACACGGCTTAGGTTACTGTGTTGTCCAGAAGTTACTGTGTTTGGGCAATTATTTGAACAACGGATGTCATATCTCTGTGGACAACTTTTTCATGTCAGTACCACTTGTAAAAAGTCTTTATAAATTAGGTACATACATTACTGGCACTGTAAGAAAAAACAGAAAATATTTGCCAGGGCAATTTAGAGAGAAACTTGGAATTGGGAAAACGATGTATTGTAAGTCATGTCCGGTACTAGCAAGTGCGTACCGAGAGAAAAAAATCCCAGAGTACCCCCGTTCTCTTATTGTCAAGTAAAGTTGGTGCTGGTGACATTGAAGTCCAAAATAAAAATAAAACAGTAAAAATGCCAGAAATAATACACCAGTACAACCAGTATATGGGTGGAATAGACACATCCAACATGATGCTGTATGCATATTTGGATAAGAGGCAAACTCTGTTACTGGAAGAAGGTAGTTTTTAACACAATGTCAAGAATGGTGCTGAACTCTTACATATTATACAAAGAGCATAATAAAGGAAGGAAAGTTGTTTCCCGATATGTATATACTGTAATGATAACTGAAGCCTTGTCAGATGAATGGCTGCAAGGAAAAAAATCCTTGTGGTTCTCCGGGTTTGAGAAAACGTCCAGAGAAGAAAGAGTCAAGATGCTGTGTGTGTACTAGTGAGGGAAGGAAAAGGAGGTCAAGAACTGTTTGTAATAGATGTAATAAAGGGGTGCACGGTGAATGTTTTCCTAAACACAAATACATACTGTCATACTGTAGACATGGAAATTCTGTAATGTTCTCTTCAAATAAATAATTATTATCTTTCTAAACTATAACACAAATTTCATATCCCTCATATCATTTTAATCAGAAATGTGTGTAGATTCCATGGACTGTAGTTAGCCTTCTTAAATTTAAGCACAGTGTTGGATATATGGAATCAAAGTCAAATTTATAATATTAAAAAAATACTTTATTTGGACTGTCACAATCAAATTCATTTGAAACATTATCAAAATCTGTGTAATCTACATACTTTTATGGATAAGTGGTAATTTTTTCATATTTTTTACGTGAATACTGTGCTATATATGGCAATTTAAATAGAATGTAGCATAATGGTATAAATACTCATGACATTTTTAGCACACACCACTCCAAATCAGTTGACTGCAAAAGGGTTAAACTTTTCTAACCTACCTGCCCAATTAGGGATCTAAAATTTCACAATCCAAGGTATTGAACACCAGTTTTGTTTCTCCTGATGACGATATCCTCTTGAGTAGTCCCCACCGGGAGATCCAAATGGGGAACTATTTTGCCTCCACAATATTTTGCCCAAGATGATGCCATCATCATTTAAGCACACAACAGGAAAAATTAAAGCTGTAGCTTCCCTTTGCTTTCTGCTATTCACATTATCAGCAAAGCAGGGCCATTTCGGTTTATGTTACTAGGCTGGATCAGTCAATCATCCAGACTGCTGCCCCTGCAACTACTGAAAAGGCTGCTGTCCAACTTCAGAAACCACACATTTATCTAGCCTCTCAAAAGATACCCCTCCATTGCGGTTGCACCTACAGTATGGCTATCTATATCGCTGAGGCAGACAAGCCACCCCACCAGAGGCAAGGTCCACGATTCATTGGAGGTGGAGTGTCTAAACATACACAACCTTTAATTTTTTTCATTACATCGATTTTCAATTCAACAAGTATCTGGATAGTATAGTTTCTTGCACACTGCACACAAATGTACATTTCCTGCCAAATTGCACTCATGTGAGGTAACCATTCAAATCCACACTGATTACACGTAACTATTGTAATTGTACACATGAAATCCCGAACTGTAGATGGAATACAGCAGAAAAGTTGAAGCCTTTCATTTAATGATATATTCATGGAAGCTTTCTGAAAGCCTGAAAAAGCAATACAGCAATTTTCACAATCTTTTCCATTTTCACAGGGAAATAATAGATGGAAAGAAGCTATCTATTCATGGAAGACAAGCAAATGGATGGAAAGAGGGAAGGTAAGTATCTGATGTTCTGCTGACAGCAAGACCGTTAGTGGCTGTGCCCAAGTTAGTACTGGGAAAGGATGGGGAAAGAAAACAGGTAGGTACTCTTATAAACAATGTCCTTGGCATTCTCTCTAAGTAATCATGTGAACCTCAGAAAACTATGTCCAGACTGGGATTTGTGCACCAGCCTTCCTGAATGTGAGTCCCAAGCCTAAATCAGTTCACCAAAAATACAGATAATGTTGCGGATGAAATGTCAGTGAACTGGAATATGGAAAATTTAAAAGGAAAACAGATGCTACCTTAGAATAAAGTATTTTATAACTTAACAAGAAAGCTGTAGGCTTGATGAGCAACAGTAATGCAGGGAGGCTATACTGGGAATTCTGACAAAACTGGTAAAGTTGAAACAGAAGTAAAAGAAGAGTAACTTTCTATGAGTTTTCACTCTGCAGCAGAGCGTATGGTGTGTATACTGATGTGAAACTTCCTGGCAGAGTAACACTGTGTGCTGGACGGGAATTCGAACCTGGGATCTTTGCCTTTCGCAGACATCTGGAAATGGTACACTAGGCTGTGACTAAGCGATTTCTCCGCAAATATCCTTTCTTCCCAGAGTGCTAGTTCCCCAAGGTATGTAAGAAAACTTACGTGAAGTTTGGAAGGTAGGCAGAGAGGTACTGACAAAAGTAGATTTGAGGGTGGATAGCTCAGTCAGCACAGCACTTGCCCACCAAAGGAATAGTTCCAAAGTTCGAGTCTCAGTCCAGCCAGAACATTTCATATGGAAAGCTGACCATTTTCTTTTCAAGTTTCTACTTCTGACATACAAGCCATTTCTGTATTACATATTTCCGCAGACTGCACCATTATGTTAATTTTTCATGCTTCGTGCCTTCTTCCCTTCCAAATCCCTCTTACATTTTCTTCATTCTGCACCTTTCTCTGTGAATCTTTATGTTATTCACATCATAGTGCTTCCCTCACTTGATACCATCACCAACTCAAAGTTTAACCAGAACACATTTACCCCGCAAGCTACCATAAAGGAAATGGTGTGCAGTATATTCTACTACTATCAAATTCTCCTTTTCCTGTTATATTTGCATTTGACGTAAGAGAAATCTGTCTACGTGTTTCCTTTTATGCATAACCTTATCTGTTTCAGCAATCAATTCTTATGCGCGATATGCTCACAGTAGGTAGTTTTATACGTTTGAGTGAAATACTAGTTCTCTGAATCCAATGACAGCATTTGGTGACAAAAAACACTATCTCTACCACTGACAACCACTCAAGTTCTATGAATGGATTCATAAATTTTCTGCATGGACTGAACTGGTCAGTTACAACCCTTCCTCTATTCCAATTAAAAATCAACATGAAACATAGTCTAATATAAGAAGTGCTCCATTTAAAAAGAAACACAAATTAAAGAAATTATGTCTTTATCCGAAAACTATATTTGAATGTGACCATTCTAATCAAAATCCTAGGTAAGAACCATGCTATGAGACAGTACATCCACAGTATTCAAGAAGTTAGAAACACATTTTTATTTGAGTGGGGTAATAGCTGCAAGCTGCACCTCCAATAACTGATCCAGATGAGCTGGAACATTAGTGATTTCCACAGCATTTCTATGAAAATCTCTTCTTTCATAAAACTTTAGTATCATCCTCCAGTGATACAGGAAATCATCCAGCAAAGTCCCTGAAGAGGAGAACTGTAAATGAAAAAAGACTGGAATGAAATTTCTTCCCAAACAATTTTCATCAGATATGAAAATGTTATATGTATAATGTTTGATCACTTATAAATTTAATTATGAAATACAAATCTTTGCTGACAATGGCATGCAGCTGTTGACTAGCTAGTTAATAAAAATTTACTCAACAAAAGAATAAAAGCACTACAAAATCACTGTTTACTATTGAGCACAACACAGCAACCAATAGCAAGGATTTAAAGAAAACCCTATTTTCTCTGGATGCTTGTTACAAAGTTAATCATGTATCTCCATTACCCTTTGTTGTGCAGGATTATGCTCAATTTTTACTACCACAAACTAGGTACACTTTGACTGCCATGGTTACTCTGACCACTCACATATCTGAAGTTTTACAGCTGGCTATCAGTTGAGTGTTTAGCATATACCTTTGGTGACAAAGTTTCATCAATACATACTAGATGGTGCCATGCCGTGCCAATTTTCAAGCACCACAGTTCATGAACCTGTCACAACTTATAATGGTGTAGGAAAAAGTGTCTTAAAATCTGGTTGTGCATAATACACTGACATCATTTAACTGAAAAGATATAGGTGTTCTCAACTATATTGATTAATTTTCAAAACAGACCACTGATTAGTTTATTGTTCACATGTATATATATCTGCCAGTATACTATGATTTCTGTTTCGGAGTTACTTTAACCACTGGTCATTGTTAGCCCAGGATTACAGATACAGAATTTACTACACAATGTTGAAGTCAATGACAGTGGAGGACTAACGAATATGAACATTAACCACCCTTATAAAGACAAAGACTCATTTGTAACTGTTAATGTGCCTGCAATTAAGAAAAACAAATGACACTCTATATTGATCAAATTGCAAGCTTATGTGGTTCAGGCAGTGATTCAGGTGTAACACAACATCAACTAGCTCCGGAAACAAGGAATGAAGTTAGTTGGGCTTATAAGTGCCAGATATTGCCTCGACAAATAAAGACCAGATAACTTTAGTTATAACTGCACCAGACATTTTGAAATAAGTGTTACGATTTAAGGTGGATGAAGCTGAAGGTATTATAAAAAAACTAAATTTGGTGCTATGTGTGTGGTACTCCATCCTAGTACCTTTTGTTGCGTTTATAATTTTGATGATGGACTACACTGTTTGATTTATGTACCGTACTAGGTTGTCTTCATTTATGCGGCTTAATAAAGCACTCAAGAAAACTAGATCAATGTATTTCTTTCTGGATCGTCCAAGTTTCATTGTGTTTTTGAAATATTGATTAAAAATGGAATGGTATTTGACAAAATTGTTTTGGAACTATAGGCCAGTCAATATATCCCTAAATCCATGCTAACTTTGAGCACCTACAATTTTTCCCATTACTTCCTCTGCATTAATCAGCTTGTAATCCGTTCATATGCAATCCACAGTCGATAAATGCAGTCTCTTCTGTCTATATAAGTAGAGACTGCATTTATCGACTGTGGATTGCATCCCACAGAAGGAATAAAGTGTCAGTCATTTGTGCCAGCTTTGGCACTTGGTTACCTGTCATACATTCCATACGACGTTCAGCGCATCTACCTGTTTTTGAATATGATCTTCAAGCGCTCTGCTCCCTAGATCCCAGTCCATGATTTAAGTAAGACCTGGCTGGACAGAACTAATGTCAACGTTGGCTTCAATCGTCTCATTCAAGCACAATGGCCGGGTTTTCTCTGTGTATATACCAATGGCTCCAAAATTCAGCAAGAAGAGTGTACAGGATGCGCTTTTTTCTGCCCTCATATCCAGATCCGCAAAACCTTCAAACTGCCTACGAGCACTTCTATTTTTACGGCGGAGACAGTGGCAGTTTTGGAAGCACTTAAGTTTGTCTCTAGCACTTACTTCCCCAAGATATTGATAGTATCTGACTCGCAAAGCGTTCTTAAAAACATTCAGTACAGTCGATGGAACAAAACAACCAACAGTTATAGTTTGGATGTGATATCTGAATATATTCGCAGCACACGCACGGGCCGCACGATCCAATTGTTGTGGGTACCTTCCCACTCTGGTAACCTCTATAATAATGAAGTTGATACATTAGCCAAACAAGCAGCAACCTTAGGCACCGTCCTGGATCTGCACCTTCCTTATACAGACTACTCACGTTAAGTCAAGGATCACTAAAGACAACAATGGCAGGAAATGTGGAACGTTTCTCAACAGACAAAAAGCAGTTATTACGCAGTGCTACAACCTCGGATTCCTTCACAGCCGTGGTTGATGAGGACACATCTGGACCGATCCACAATTTGTACCATCATAAGACTCCGCTTCAATCATGCCACTTTCCCACAACATCTAGATCGGATCAACATTTACAGTTCATCAGCATGTGAGTGTGATCCTGAGTCAGAAGCTGATGTCAACCACATCTTATTTATGTGCCCCGAATTTGACCATGAACGGTTGGTCTTTCTGAAGACATTGCTGAGTATGGGCTACCATCTTCCTCAATCAGCTTCTTCTCTTTTGTGCACTAAAGACATTCGTCTATATAAAGTGATAGTTAACTTCATCAAGGGTACTGGTGACAATCTGTATGTTTTAATGGTGTACGTAAATTATAAATATGTCTTACTGATGAAGATATTTCAGATTTGGTATGAATTGTAAGCTAAGGCACTTTTAATTATTTTCCAATTCAATGTTTTAAAACATTATGTACAAACCTGTAACAGTTAAGCTTTTTATTCTTGTCAATATGCATTTCTGTATGAGTTTATTCAATTATGTGTACATTGTCACTATGTGTTGCCGATGGCTAAATTGAGTACACACTCAAAGGACAAATAATAAAAATTTAAAAAATTTAAAATTAAAAAAAAAAATCCGTTCATACATACCCCTATGTTCACTACCATAAATATCACAGAGTTAGAAAAACAGTAATGATAATCACAATTGAATATAAAAATCGGAGGAAGTATACCTTGGTTTACTATATTATTGTACAGTGTCTGACTACAAACAAAATTCACTTTTTCCAATTCTAGTACTTTTTAGGCACTCAATGTGACTGACTTCTAGCAGCTCTCTTTGTATAAGCAAAAGCCGCATTACATTTTATTTAATTTTGTATTCATTTTTCCCCACTAATAATCCCTGCTCCCAGGGTTAGAGAGGAATGTGTGAGATACGTACCAATGGTTCACATTACATGTCAATATTAAGTCCCTTAATAAATAGCTGCAAGAGCTGGTACTCAAGAAAGCATGGTCAAGTGATTATCTCCAACACAACTGTGTACAGTAAAGCACACAATATTCAAGTCATCTAACAGGTCAATGACTGCATCATTTTCAGATGACAAACATTTTCAAATCTAACAAGAATGAATCTACACAAGTAAGTAAAGTAAAAACAAAATTCTTTAAACCTGAATAACTGTACATGGTACGATGTTTTCTGACAACAAACATGACGAGAATTGGACTATGCAATAGTTTCAAGCAATCTTCACTAAAGGTGTGTTAAGTCGAAAATCTAATTTTTCTGAAACTATACGAAAGACTAACGGAAGGGGGAAATGTGGAGAAGAGGAAGAATTTGAGCATTAACATAGGGATATTTACTATTAAAAACAGTCTTGATTATGATTTATTACTTAAGGTGACCAGTTTCAACCACTACTGTGGTCATCTTCATACCATTGAGTAGGAACCTCTTTCTGCTGGAGAATCACTGAGTAGGAACCTCTTTCTGCTGGAGAATCACTGAGTAGGAACCTCTTTCTGCTGGAGAGTCAATGAGTAGTGTTTCTCTAGCAGAAACAGGTTCCTATTCAACGGTCTTAAGATGATATGATATATTGCAAACCATGGATGAAGGGTATCATACGGATGCCACATTCCTTGACTTCCGGAAAGCTTTTGACTCTGTGCCCCACTACAGAGTCCTAAGTAAGGTACGAGCATATGGGATTGGTTCCGAAGTATGTGACTGGCTCGAAGACTTCTTAAGTAACAGAACCCAGTATGTTGTCCTCGATGGTGAGTGTTCATCAGAGGTGAGAGTATCATCTGGAGTGCACCAGAGAAGTGTGGTAGATCTGTTGTTGTTTTCTATCTACATAAATGATCTTTTAGATGGGGTGGATAGCAATGTGCAGCTGTTTGCTGATGATGCTGTGGTGTACGGGAAGGTGTCATCGTTGAACGACTGTAGGAGGATACAAGATGACATGGAAAGGATTTATGATTGGTGTAAAGAATGGCAGCTAACTCTAAATACAGATAAATGTACATGAATGCAGATGAATAGGAAAAAGAATCCTGTAATGTTTGAATACTACATTAGTAGTGTAGCGCTTGACACAGTCACGTCGATTAAATATTTGGGCGTAACATTGCAGAGCGATATGAAGTGGGACAAGCATGTAATGGCAGTTGTGGGGAAGGCGAATAGTCGTCTTCGGTTCATTGGTAGAATTTTGGGATAATGTGGTTCATCTGTAAAGGAGACTGCTTATAAAACACTAATACAACCTATTCTTGAGTACTGCTCGATCGTTTGGGATCCCTATCAGGCCAGATTGAGGGAGGACATAGAAGCAATTCCGTGCTGCTAGATTTGTTACTGGTAGGTTTGATCATCACGCGAGTGTTACGGAAATGGTTCAGGAACTCGGGTGGGAGACTCTAAAGGAAAGGAGGCGTTCTTTTCGTGAATTGCTACTGAGGAAATTTAGAGAACCAATATTTGAGGCTGACTGCAGTACAATTTTACTGCCGCCAACTTACATTTTGCGGAAAGACCACAAAGATAAGATAAGAGAGATTAGGGAGTGGAACAGGGTGAGAAGATGCTAGCTGTGGTACGAGGTACCCTCCGTCACGCACCGTATGGCGGATTGCAGAGTATGTATGTAGATGTAGATGTAGATGACCACAGTAGTGGTCGAAACTGGTCACTTAATTAATAAATCGTGATCAAGACTGTTTTTAATAGTAAATATTTGTAACACATTGATCACTGTCACTCCCATAATGTATTCAAAAGTAATTAACAAAGGGAATTGAAGGAATTTTTTTTTTAAATGTTTAACACCAAAGCTGCTAATTATTCACTGGCTGACTAGCTTCAGGCTTTGCCAATTTTCACAAGCCCCATATTTTGTATTTGGGATGTGTTTAGTGTGAAAAGATCTATTTATATCATTACACTTACATGTAGTTTGGATCTTCATTATTCAGCATGATCTGATACACATGACGAGGATATTTTGTACAAAATGGAGAAAATGTTCTCACTGGAACACACTGTGTGCCAGCCAATAAATAATTACTAGCTTTGGTTTAAACAAAATGTCTTCTCTTCAAAGTCAATGTTGCAAGATACAACATACTGAAAACCTTTGCAAGAATTCAGGGAAGGACAGGGCAGTTGATCCAACTATACTGCCATTAGCACATAGTATTACTAAAAAATAAATTTAAAAAAGAAAAACAGCAACAATGCAGGCACAACTCACAGAGACAAGCACACCCTTTAAGAGCACATGAAGTTGCCTAATGAGAAGGGGACAAAAAATGCATCTCTATCAACATGACTACTTTGCAGCTCACACAAGTTCTGACAGATGGTTCACTGAACAACTGACATTATTTCTTTACCTGTCTGCTCTCAAATACCAGGTGGGGAAAAATGGGTAAGCTATTTAAATCTTTCCATGTGAGCTCCAATTTCTCTTTTTTATTATGTTTGTCATTCTTCCTATGTGGGTGTGCGTCAACATATTTTCACACTTGGAAGAGAATCTTGCTGATTGAAATTTCATGAAAAGATATCACCGCAATGAGAAACGCCTTCATTTTAATGGCACTTTTACCCTTTTTCTTGATGATAAAAAAAAGATGCACTTCTTTGAACTTTTACAACTACTCTGTCAATTGTGGTGGTTGCCACATAAAGTGATAAAAATGATATTGAATAACTTTGCAAAAATATCAAACTTGACGTCTTAACGAAATATGTTACTGTGTGAACTTTCAAAGATATAAATATTATCTTTTCTCAGAAAAATAACGAAGACTCTGTAATCAATTAATATGATCTGCAAATGTAATTGCAATCTCAATTTTTTTTGCAAAATGTTTCCTTCTCTTCCCTTGTTTGTTTTTTTTCCCATAGTGCATGAAGCCACTTTGTGACAAAGCACAAAAACATGTAAGTTTCATGTAATATTTAGCCTAAATATAATCAAATATTACTTAAAAGTGTTATCAATTTTTATGTGCACCAGCTCTTATAGTCATGAAGTGGTAAAACTAATTTCTTCATGCAAATTTTATAGGGGAACATTGGAGAAGAGGTCAGCGCCATAGTTCAAAATGATAACGGCCCAGAGTCATAATAAATATCTTAATATTCTTTAATTTTGACAAGTAAAAATAAATGTAAATGTGGGACATTTCTCTTGATTATAGGTTCTTCCTTTGCAACAATAAAAGCAATCAATATTTTCAATATTGAATTTGCATTTTCATAAAAGTAAAAATAATTAACAAAAATAAATTTTAACAACAAATAGTCATATATTCAGAATTTTGTTTGCATATTGGACCACAAGTTTAAAGCCCTGAGGTAGAAAAAAAAAGTTGTATGCTTAAGCCATAGGCGTTGAAAAGCATTTCATTCTGATACAGAGCTAGTGGTCGTAAAACTAAAATAATAGAAAGCCGTGAGCCATCAGCCTTTCACTTTTTCCTTTTGATTTGTTATTTCATATTGCAATGTATGCATTATTTTAAGTAGTACGATGTAATATGTTTGTTGTGGCATCTTTTAATATAAAAACACCATGTCAGGCAAATTAACTGTGAGAAGCACCACAACTGAGTCACTGACGTAAATAATTTTCCAACTGTGAAGCAAGCACAATAACATTAACTTCAACTTTTCATAGTGTATAAAAACCAATACATAAAGCACCACCACACAATCCCATCTGGCAAAGTCACACAGCAATACTCTGGAAAAGGCAGGCAAGCATAATACAGGCAGTCTCTTTAGTAGATTTTGTTCTGTCGTAACAACAAGCACTGGAACAAAGACGAAGAACACAAGACCAGAGAAGGCGGTGAAACAACATCTGCCAATGGTGCGCAGAATAGGACCGCACGGCGACAGTAGTGCCCTCAAATCAAAGTGTATACAGCGCCGCTCATGCCAGCCTTGGCCACTCAGGTCGACACAGGATCACGGACGTTAGTTATCAGTGATGTGTGAAAAACTTGCAGGAACATTGCGTAGCCAAGAATATTACTGTTTGCAAGACACCTATTGTTTGCGAATACTCCTTGTAAATCTCAAAGTTAAGTATTGTTAGTTTGCTTTATAGAGATGAAACTACTAATGTTATTTGCTTGAACTGTTGTATAGCATTCTGAGAATGCCGCAGCCCTTAGGCACCCTATACGAGACAAGTGGGCAAGACCAACAGCTGGCGATGACATGTTACAAACAAATCCCATCCCTGATGGCCACAGCATTTTGTTGGCGCCTTAATTCTCTCTTCTCTTTACTTTGCAGAGGCACTCGCTTTCCTTTAACAGTTTCTTATCTTTCTGCTAACTCGTTTTTTTTCAGATGGGCATTCAGAAAATTTGATTTTGTCATTTACATTGCTTGCCTTGCGTATTTTTTGCATTTGTGTCTTCCAACATGCCCACCAATCCTGACACGCCCCCTGCTCCGGTGGCACAGCTGCAAGCTTTATGTGCCACACAGCTAATGCAAATGCTTCAGTTTCGGACACGGCAAATATCAGCACTACTCAGCACAGCGCAGCAGCTACTGGCTAATGCTACACACCAGACACAACAAACTCCGCCTACTACTGCTTCTATAACCACCTTTTCAACAGTTTAGTGAACAAGAAGAGGAATGGCTCAAGTGGTTATCACAGTTCAAGGCACATTTACTTGCCCACAATGTACCAGGTACAGTGGAACTTCCCTATCTATTATCTGTGGCAGGAAGTGCAGTGTTCAGATTAATTCAAAAAATCTTTCCTAACGCCACTCTGAGTGAACTTGCGTGTGACAGTGTAAAAGATTAAATAACAAACAATTATGAACAACAAGGAAATGTGGTAGCAGCTAGGTATAAATTCTTCAATTGCAAAAACGGTCAGAAAAAACTTATCCTGAGTGGTTAACAGATTTGCAAAGTATGACAAGGAAATGCAAATACAAATGTGCTTGTGGTGCTTTCTATTCAGACATTATGTTGTGTGATGCAGTCATATACAATGTACCTGACGTCAAACTCAGAAAACAAATCTTGAAACAGTCCGATCCATCATTTCAGCAGGTAGTGCAAATACTAGATCAGTATGATTCCGGTGCCTTGTTAGCTCAAACATCTGAGCAGCCAGCTATCTGACAGGCTGAGTCCCTTAGTTGTGATCACCCCATTCCGCAGCGGTGGCGTGCGCTTGCCAAGCCGAGTAAAGAACACCACGCCACACTGCATAAGCAGTTCGCTAAACTAAGTCTTGCCCTAGATGTTATTCATGGCACAAACGCCAAGACTGACCCTCCCAACAAGCTCAGTGTTACACTTGTGGTAGGAAAAGATATGTACAATCCGTATGTTTGCAATGAAACAGACATCAGAATTCAGTCCACTCCCTCACAAAAATCTAGTCACAAGGCCCATGTCATTAATGCAGTATACTCCAAGACTGCAACTAGCAAATATGCAGTTTGTCAGTGATACGTCAGTCAAACAAACTTCTTGTTCATTCACTTATTTGTGGGAAACGTGGGAAATTTCAATTGGACACGGGTGCCTCTGTCACTTGCTAAATCATCACACATATCAACTGTTAGGCTCTCCACACCTGTCAAACATTAGAATGCAACTGACGGATTATAATGGACAAGACATGGACCTGCCATGTATTGCTCGCATTCGCGAACAGTGACTTTTACAGTACAACAATCACGCAACGAGAGACCATATCTCGTCTTGATTATTTTGATTTGTTTGGCTTTAACATTCAGACCAATGTGTTGTCAATGTCTGCATTCAATGCAAAAGACAGTGTAGCTAGCTTGCTAAAAGAATTCCCGGAACTCTTTTCTGAAGGTTTAAGCACGGCTAACAATTTTGTTGCACATATTACACTTCAATAACAATGCTCAGCTGAAATTTTGCCGGGCCTGAACTGTTCCCATTGCATTACGGGACAAAGTCACTGCTGAACTTAAAGAATTGCAATATAACGGAATTATTGCACCCATATCAGCTGGTCAATGGGCAAGTCCACTGGTTTTGCTCCCCAAACCTTCAGGTCGCATTTGCCTCTGTGTTGACTACAGTCAGCCCACAAACAGTCACTGATACCCAGAGGATCTAATGGACAAATTAAGCACTGGACGCTACTTTTCTAAAATTGATTTGCGCGATGCGCATCTTCAAATACTGCTAAATGAAGAATCTCAAAAAATGTATTAAATAATTACTCATTTGGGCTTGTTAAATATTTGCATTTTTCTTTTGGCAGTGCTTCCGCAACCACCATTTTCCAATGGTATTTGGAACAGCTGACTGCATGAGCCAAACTGTGCAAACTATTTGAACAATATTTTTGTAGCAGGTCATACACCTGAAGAACATATTGCAAATTTACGTGCTTTGTTGTGTGTGTTATCTGAGGCAGGACTAAAGTGTAGACCGGATAAATGTGATTCGTTTAAACCTGAACAGCAGTATCTTGGTCACGTCATAAACAGTGAAGGAGTACATCCTCTGCAGTCGCATTTATTAGCCATTCAACACTTGGCAGTTCCTCACAATATCACAGAATTGCAGTCAGTTTTCGGGAAAATAAACTATTACATTCGGTTCATACCAATTGCTGCACAAGTCGCAACTCCATTGCGTGGCAAGAATGTTCCCTTTGTTTGGACACATGAGAGCCAAGTAGCTTTTTAAAAACTTAAAGATGCACTGCTCAGTAATCGATGCTTAGTTTACTTTGATCCTAACAAACCGGTTGTATTGCAAGGTGATGCTTCCTCTTACAGAACTAGTGCGATGCTTTTGCATAGAATTGGTGATAAGGACATGCTCATTGCTTTCACATCAAAAGTATTTTCCAAGGTCAGTGTAACTACTATTCACAAATTGAAAAAGAGGCTTTGGCTATGGTGCATGGTGTCACCAAATGTCACCACTATTTGTATCGCAGAAAATTCTACTTAGTTATGGATGACAAGCCTTTGCAGTTCTTGTTTCATCCGACGAAACTGGTTCTTGTACAAACTGCCAAAAAAACTGCAACAGTGGGCTTTCTGTTGTCTCAATAAAAGTAAGAGATTTATATCGGCCAACAGCTCAACATGATAATGTGCATGTGTGTTCACATCTTTCGATTGGCCCCGACACAGACTTTGATGCTTTTGCTGCACCTTCTTGTCACATCGATGGTCAGGATTCTGAATTGCTTAGATCTTTTCTGCTGAACTGTAAGGAAACTGCACAGGCCACGGAAGCTGATTCTGATCTGAACATTTTTCTCCAGTACATTCGCACATCTTGGCCACACTCGGTGAATAGCATAAAGGACTCTGTAGTCGCCAAGACTTTGCACGTCAGAATAGCCTCACTGTACAGAAAGATGTGATTCTTGTTCAGAGTGACAGTGGTCAGTCACATGTGTTTATCCCTAAAGCTTTGCAAAAAGAAGTGTTGCAGTTACTTCACCAAGGACAGCAGATGGTAGGCACCAGGCGAGATCATCTATCAACTTGGCACTTGCATGTATCTTCTTTCGGGTCCAGAGGGCTTGCAGTCTCACCATTAAAATCACCTTCGCCTCTGTCACATACACAATGACCTTTCTGTCTCTCTTCCCCCAGTTTCATGGGTCCAGAGGACAGCACGGCCACACCTGCAGCCAGAGGGTGTCATCACACACCGCGGGACAACCCCATGGAGATGAAGCCTTAGCCTTAGCCTCCTCCTCCTCCTCCCGCTCCATTCGTCCTACCGATGGAGCTGAACCTGGCCACACCACAGCAGTCACCGCCTCCTTCATGTACTCCATGAAGGTAGGAGGTGGACGCATACCATTCTGATCATTTCCCGGGGGACATTTCCACTAGAGCGCAGGCCAAATGGCGGAATAAGGCCGGAAGCTTGACGTCCCCTACAGCCACAGCTGGGGGTTGCCAGGGTAAGTGTTTGGAGAGGGGGGAGTGCCGAGCAGGGGGTGGTGGGGGGAGAGGAAGGCAGGGGTTGGGGGGGATGCCCGGCAGCGGGTGGTGGAGGGAGCTGGAGCGTGGGAGGGAGCCGGGCGGGGGAGGTGGGTGGGTGGGAGGGAGCTGGGCATGGGGGGAGAGCCAAGGCAGGGGCGAGCTGGGTCGTGGGGGGGGGGAGGTGATTGGGGCGTGGGGGGTGGTCCTTCTCCATGTGGGAGGGGGGGTATCAGCGCGTGGGGGGAGGGCGACCGGGGCGTGTGGGGAGGGGAATCGGGGCGTGGGGGGACCGGGGAGTGGGGGGGAACTGTGGCCGGGGGGGAAACTGTGGCTGCGGGGGGGGGGGGGGGGGGGGGGAACTGTGGCAGGGGTGGGCCAGAACGGGGGGAGCTGATGCCAGGGCAGGGGGGGGGGGGGGGTAGGGAGGGGGGAACCGGGACGAGGGGGGGGGAGTTGGGGCAGGATGGGGGGAGTTTCCCAGTCCGTTTTGTTTTAAGCTCATCTGGGCGGGCATCCGTCGGCCTGACGCCGGGACAGTGACAGGAAGATGGGGAACTGGTCACTACCACACAGGTCATCATGTGTTCTCCAGTGGATAGATGGGAGAATACCTGGGCTGCAAATTGATAAATCAATGGCCGAGTAACTAACATGAGCCACACTGAAATGTGTGGCGGCCCCTGTATTTAATACAGGGTGTATACGTGGACAAGGAAAAAAAATCCCGGGTATTTCCCGGATTTCCAGGTTAATGTGCACTCCGTGTGCATACCAGGGGGAGTCATACCAGATGTGGAAAGTGTCCTTCCGGATGACATGAAGGGTACATGGTGCACCCATCTGCAGGTGGTCGCTCATGTCGGCACCAATGATGTGTGTCTCTATGGATCGGAGGAAATCCTCTCTGGGTTCCAGCGGCTATCTGATTTTTTGAAGACTGCCAGTCTCGCTAGCGGGATGAAAGCAGAGCTCACCATCTGCAGCTTTGTCGACAGGACTGACTGCGGACCTTTGGTACAGAGCCGAGTGGAGGGACTGAATCAGAGGCTGAGACGGTTCTGCGACTGTGTGGGCTGCAGATTCCTCGACTTGCCCCATAGGGTGGTGGGGTTTCGAGTTCTGCTGGATAGATCAGGAGTCCACTACATGCAGCAAGCAGCTACATGGGCAGCAGGGGTTGTGTGGCATGGACTGGGTGGTTTTTTTAGGTTAGATGGCCTCGGGCAAGTACAGAAAGGGCAACAGCCTTAAAGGGTGCAGGGCAAAGTCAGCACATGCAGGGACCAAGCAGCAATCGGTATTGTAATTGTCAACTATCGAAGATGCATTGGTAAAGTACCGGAACTTCAAGTGCTGATAGAAAGCGCCAAAGCTGAAATCGTTATAGGTACAGACTGCTAGCTGAAGCCAGAGATAAATTCTGCCGAAATTTTTACAAAAGCACAGACAGTGTTTAGAAAGGATAGAGTGCATGCAACCGGTGGTTGCATGTTTGTCGCTGTTAGTAGTAGTTTATCCTGTAGTGAAGCAGAACTGGATAGTTCCTGTGAATTATTATGGGTGGAGGTTACACTCAACAACCGAGCTAGGTTAATAATTGGCTCCTTTTACCGACCTCCCGATTCAGCAGCATTAGTGGCAGAACAACTGAAAGAAAATTTGGAATACATTTCACATAAATTTTCTCAGCATTTTATAGTCTTATGTGGAGATTTCAATTTACCAGATATAGACTGGGATACTCCGATGTTTAGGATGGGTGGTAGGGACAGAGCATCGAGTGACATTATATTGAGTGCACTATCCCAAAATTACCTCGAGCAATTAAACAGAGAACCGACTCGTTGAGATAACATCTTGAACCTACTGATCACAAACAGACCCAAACTTTTCGACTCTGTAAGTGCAGAACAGGGAATCAGTGATCATAAGGCCGTTGCAGCATCCCTGAATATGGAAGTTAACAGGAATATAAAAAAAGGGAGGAAGGTTTATGTTTAGCAGGAGTAATAGAAGGCAGATTTCAGACTACCTAACAGATCAAAACGAAAATTTCTGTGCCGACACTGACAATGTTGAGTGTTTATGGAAAAAGTTCAAGGCAATCGTAAAATTCGTTTTAGACAGGTACGTGCCAAGTAAAACAGTGAGGGACAGGAAAAACCCACTGTGGTTCAACAACAAAGTTAGGAAACTGCTGCGAAAGCAAAGAAAGCTTCACTCCAAGTTTAAACGCAGCCAAAACCTCGCAGACAAACAGAAGCTAAACTATGTCAAAGTTAGCGTAAGAAGGGCTATGCGTGAAGCGTTCAGTGAATTCCAAAGTAAAATTCTATGAACTGACTTGACAGAAAATCCTAAGAAATTCTGGTCTTACGATAAATCAGTAAGTGGCTCGAAACAGCATATCCAGACATTCCGGGATGATGATGGCATTGAAACAGAGGATGACACGTGTAAAACTGAAATACTAAGCACCTTTTTCCAAAGCTGTTTCACAGAGGAAGACCGCACTGCAGTTCCTTCTCTAAATCCTCGCACAAACGAAAAAATGGCTGACATCGAAATAAGTGTCCATGGAATAGAAAAGCAACTGGAATCACTCAACAGAGGAAAGTCCACTGGACCTGACGGGATACCAATTCGATTCTACGCGAAAGAACTTTCCCCCCTTCTAACAGCCGTTTACCGAAAGTCTCTAGAGGAACGGAAGGCTCCAAATGATTGGAAAAGAGCACAGGTAGGTTGGGCTGGTTTGTGGGGGTTAAAGGGACCAGACTGCTACGGTCATCGGTCCCTTTTTCCAAATACTAAAAACACTCACAGAGGATAAAAACGATCAACAGACGATAAGACAGACGGCACAGAACAAGAGAGACGTAGACAAAGACCGGACAAGACGAACTAAAATCACACAGAGTGTGACGGTGGTTGACCGACCATACAAACAAAATGGGAAAAGCCAACCACCGAGAAACACATGAAAGAAAAATCAGACAAATCGTAGGCCATAGGCCAGAATCAACACAAAAACACACACTTACATTAAGCGATAAAATCCCCCTGCCCGAATAAAACGCAGAACTATGTCCACTATGGAAGAGTCGTCAGATAAAAGCGCAGAGAGCGTATCAGGCAGCGCAAAAGTCTGCCTGAGCACAGTTAAAAGGGCGCACTCCAACAGAATATGGACCACCGTCAAGGACGCCCCACAACGACAAAGAGGGGGATCCTCACGACACAGTAAATAACTGTGCGCGAGTCGGGTGTGGCCAATGCGGAGCCGACAAAGGACGACTGATTCCCTGCGGTTGGCTCGCATGGATGACCGCCACACAGTAGTCGTCTCCTTGATACGGCGGAGTTTGTTTGGCACGGGCAGGTTGCGCCAATCAGTGTCCCATAAATCGAAAACTTTGCAGCGTAATAGTGCCTGCAAATCAGTCGCCGGGAGGCCAATCTCCAGAGATGGTGCACTAGTGACCCCTTTCGCCAGGCGGTCAACAGTTTCATTTCCGGGTATCCCAACATGGCCCGGGGTCCAAACGAAGAGTCCAGAGTATGCACGGACTCCTGGATAGCCATCACCAGACGAGAACGAGGGAAACACTGGTCAAGAGCTCGTAAACCGCTCTCGGAATCGCTACAGATAACGAAGGACTCACCTGAGCAGGAGCGGATATACTCTAGGGCATGAAAGATGGCGACCAGCTCAGCAGTGTAAACACTGCAGCCAGCCGACAACAAACGTTGTTCAGAATGGTCCCCTAGAGTTAGTGCATAACCGACACGACCAGCAACCATGGAACCGTCGGTATAGACAACGCCAGAGCCCTGATACATGGCCAGGATGGAATAAAAGCGGCGTCGGAAGGCCACCGGAGGGACTGAGTCCTTCGGGTCCTGTGCCAAGTCGAGCCGAAGGCAAGGGCAAGGCACACACCATGGGGGTGTACGCAGAGTGGCCCGGAAAGGAGGTGGTACGGGGAAACACTCAAGCCCGTAGAGAAGCTGTTTGACGCGTACAGCGATCGGACAACCCGACCGGGGCCAACGTTCTGGCAGACGGACGACTGACTGCGGGAATAAGACACGATAATTTGGATGCCCGGGCGAGCTAAAAACATGGGCAGAATAAGCAGCCAGTAATTGTTGGCGTCGTAACCGCAGTGGAGGGACACCTGCCTCCACAAGTATGCTGTCCACAGGGCTGGTCCAGAAGGCACCAGTGGCAAGGCGTATCCCGCTGTGAAGGATTGGGTCCAGCAGCCGCAACGCAGATGGGGATGCTGAGCCATAAGCCAGACTCCCATAGTCCAGACGGGACTGGATCAACGCCTGGTAAAGCCGTAGTAGAGTAGATCGGTCGGCGCCCCCCCCCCCCCCCCCCCCCCCCCCCCCGGTGTGGCTCAGGCATCGCATAGCGTTTAGATTGCGCCAACACACCTGTTTAAGCTGCCGAATATGAGGCAGCCAAGTCAACCGGGCATCAAAAACCACCCCCAAAAACCTATGTGACTCCACCACTGAAAGAAGCTCGCCGTCAAGATAAAGCCGCGGCTCCGGGTGAACAGTGCGTTGCCGGCAGAAATGCATAACGCAGGTCTTGGCTGCCGAAAACTGAAAACCATGCGCTACAGCCCAAGACTGCGCCTTGCGGATTGCGGCCTGTAGATGACGTTCAGCAGCTGCAATGCCAATAGAGCTGTAGTACAGGCAGAAGTCGTCAACATACAGCGAAGCGGAGACAGAATTTCCCACAGCCGCAGCGAGCCCGTTAATGGCTATTAAAAACAGACAGACACTTAGAACAGAACCCTGTGGCACACCGTTCTCCTGGACTTGGGAGGAACTATATGAGGTCGCGACGTGCACGCGGAAGGTACGATACGACAGAAAATTGCGGATATAGATCGGCAGAGGGCCACGAAGGCCCCATCCATGAAGCGTAGAAAGGATGAGATGAAGCCATGTCGTATCATACACCTTCCGCATGTCGAAAAAGACAGCGACCAGATGCTGACGGCGGGCAAAGGCAGTACGGATGGCCGACTCCAGGCTCACCAGATTGTCGGCGGCGGAGCGGCCTTTACGGAACCCACCCTGAGACGGAGCCAGAAGGCCCCGAGACTCCAGTACCCAATTCAAGCGCCGGCTCACCATCCGTTCAAGCAACTTGCAAAGAACATTGGTGAGGCTAATGGGACGGTAGCTGTCCACCTCCAAAGGGTTCGGTTTCAGAATGGGGACAACAAGACTTTCTCGCCATTGCGACGGAAACTCACCCTCGACCCAAATGGGGTTGTAAAGATCGAGGAGGCGTCGCTTGCAGTCCACTGAAAGGTGTTTCAGCATCTGAGAGTGGATACTATCTGGGCCAGGAGCGGTATCAGGACAAGCAGCGAGGGCACTGCGGAATTCCCACTCACTGAATGGAACATTGTACAATTCAGGATGGTGGGTGCGAAAAGAAAGACTCCGACGTTCTATCTGCTCTTTAATGGAGCGGAAGCCCAAGGGGTAGTTGGCAGAAGCGGAATTCAGAGCAAAATGCTCTGCCAAGCGGTTTGCAATGACGTCGGAGTCAGTACAAACTGCTCCATTCAGTGAGAGCGCAGGGACGCTGACAGGGGTCCGATAGCCATAGAGGCGGCGAATCTTGGCCCAGACCTGCGATGGAGTGACATGGAGGCCAATGGTGGACACATACCGCTCCCAGCACTCCTGCTTGCGTTGGCGGATAATGCGGCGGGCTCGCGCACGCAGCCGTTTGAAGGCGATAAGGTGTTCGATTGAGGGATGTCGCTTGTAACGCTGGAGTGCCCGCCGGCGAGTTTTAATCGCTTCAGCAATCTCAGGCGACCACCAAGGCACAGTCCGCCGCCGAGGGGACCCAGAAGAACGGGGAATGGCAGATTCGGTGGCAGTAACGATGCCGGTGATGACCGACTGAACCACTGCATCAATGTCATCGTTAGAGACAGGCTCAATAGCGGCAGTGGAAGAGAACAAGTCCCAGTCAGCCTTATTCAGAGCCCATCTGCTAGGGCGCCCAGAAGACTGACGCTGTGGTAGTGACAGAAAGATCGGAAAGTGGTCACTACCACAAAGGTCGTCATGCACTCTCCATTGGACAGACGGTACGAGGCTAGGGCTACAGATCGAAAGGTCAATGGCGGAGTATGTGCCATGCGCCACACTGAAGTGTGTGAAGGCACCATCATTTAATATCGAGAGATCGAGCTGCGCCAATAAATGCTCAACGATGGCGCCTCGACCTGTTGCCACCGACCCACCCCACAGATGGTTATGGGCGTTTAAGTCGCCCAGTAACAAGAAAGGTGGCGGCAATTGGGCTATCAGAGCAGCCAGGACATGCTGTGCGACATCACCATCCGGTGGAAGGTAAAGACTGCAGACGGTAACAGCCTTTGGCGTCCACACCCGAACAGCGACAGCCTCTAAAGGTGTTTGGAGAGGGACAAACTCGCTGTGAAGAGAGTTCAGGACAAATATGCAGACGCCACCAGACACCCTTTCATAAGCTGCCCGGTTCTTATAATAACCCCGGTAGCCACGGAGGGCAGGGGTTCGCATTGCCGGAAACCAAGTTTCCTGCAGAGCAATGCAGAGGAAAGGGTGAAGGCTGATAAGTTGGCGGAGCTCAGCTAGATGGTGGAAAAAACCGCTGCAGTTCCACTGGAGGATGGTGTTGTCCATGGCTAAGAAAGGCGTGATGGGACTGGGAAGGGAGATTACGCCGCTGGGTCACCTGCTGCCTCCGATTTAGCACCTGTGATAGTGCTTTCCATGGCGTCTGATGGACCGGCGAGATCGAGGTCCTCAGCGGACGCCAGAATCTCCACCGCATCCTCAGACGCAGAGCTGGAAGGTTGCGGTGGGATGGCTGCCACCGCGAGTTCCTTGGGCTGAGAGCTCTTCTTGGGTTTCTCACGCCGTTCCTTGGGTCGCACCGGCTGGGAGGGCTTCACCGATTCAGTCTCCGGGATGGAGGAGGATCGTGAAGCCCTACGACCAGCCGATTGCGGGCACTTACGCCACTGTCGGTCATCAGGCTTCTCGCTGGCGGAAACCTGGGAAGGGAGGGACCCAAGGGACCCCTTGCGAGCGTGAGAAGCCGAAGAAGTTGGACACTTCTCCGGCTTAGAAGTGGGGACGGACGTCCCCGATGAGTGGGATGGTGTTGCTCCTGAGGTAGGTGGCGCAGGAGCAACCCGGTGGGTAGAGCCCCCCACTGGCAAGGGGGCAGGAGGAGTTGTACTACTCGTCGATCCGGCCACAATTTGAGAAACAGACGGGGCTAGCACAGGTGTTGTAGCAGCAGCGTAGGAAGATGTCATTCTCACAGGATGGAGTCGGTCGTATTTCCTTTTGGCCTCAGTATAGGTTAGTCGGTCCAGGGTCTTGTATTCCATGATTTTACGCTCTTTCTGGAAAATTCGGCAGTCTGGCGAGCAAGGTGAATGGTGCTCCCCGCAGTTGACACAGATGGGAGGCGGGGCACATGGAGTATTGGGATGGGATGGGCGTCCGCAATCTCGACATGTGAGGCTGGAAGTGCAGCGAGAATACATATGGCCGAACTTCCACCACTTAAAGCACCGCATCGGGGGAGGGATATAGGGCTTAACGTCACATCGGTAGACCATCACCTTGACCTTTTCCGGTAAGGTATCCCCTTCGGAGGCCAAGACGAAGGCACCGGTAGCAATCTGATTTTCCTTCGGACCCTGATGAACGCGCCGGACGAAATGTACACCTCGACGCTCTAAATTGGCGCGCAGTTCTTCATCAGACTGCAAAAGAAGATCCCTATGGTAAATAACTCCCTGGACCATATTTAAACTCTTATGGGGTGTGATCGTAACGGCAACATCCCCCAACTTGTCACAAGCGAGTAACCGTCGTGACTGGGCAGAGGATGCCGTTTGTATCAGGACTGACTCAGAGCGCATTTTTGACAAGCCCTCCACCTCCCCAAACTTGTCCTCTAAATGCTCGACGAAGAACTGAGGCTTTGTGGAGAGAAAAGACTCCCCATCAGCCCTCGTACAAACTAAGAAGCAGGGCAAATAACTGCTACTGCCATCCTGAGACTTACGTTCCTCCCACGGTGTGGCCAGGGAGGGGAACGTTTTCTGATCATACTTCTGAGCGTTAAACTGAGCCCGAGAACGCTTAGAGACTGCTGGCGGCTGGCCACCAGCGAGAGACGATGTACCACGCTTCATTGCGGGTCATCCGCCCTGATGCCACCTACTCCGACCAAGGGCCCTCCCCACGGGCGCCACCCAGCCACGGCAAGAGCCACCTGGCAGGATGGCCGTTGCCGGGAGTCCCGATACCCCAGGAGGATAGGCATCTACTCCTTGGCATACGTGGGGAGTTAGTGGCGCAGGCATCAGTAGAGCGATCCCTGTGTTGTCAGGGGGCTACAACCAACAGGGTACATGGCGGCCCCACCACAACGGACTGGCTACCATGCTGGATGTTAGGTAACATGTGGTCCATGGTCGCCATCGGTGCAGAAAGAGGCACTGCACAGTGCAAGGTATAATCTGCACACAGAAACAGAGTCATGCCCAAGAGATGGAGCGCGAACAGGACTGCAATTCAGCGGTGTATAAGCTGGCGAAAAGTCTGATCGTAAGATGGACACAATGCACCAAGTAAGGCGCCCTTCCCCAATCAGCTCGCTCTTCGGAAAATATTGAGAGATGGAGGTCAAACCCAACAGGGGACCGTCATATAAGGCCGAAAAGTTTGAGACTCCTTTTAGTCGCCTCTTACGACAGGCAGGAATACTGCGGGCCTATTCGAACCCCCGAACCCGCAGGGAGGAGACCACAGGTAGTCCCAGTCTTCAAGAAGGGTCGTCGAGCAGATGCGCAAAACTATAGACCTATATCTCTGACGTCGATCTGTTGTAGAATTTTAGAACATGTTTTTTGCTCGCGTATCATGTTGTTTTTGGAAACCCAGAATCTACTCTGTAGGAATCAACATGGATTCCGGAAACAGTGATCGTGTGAGACCCAACTCACTTTATTTGTTCATGAGACCCGGAAAATATTAGATACAGACTCCCAGGTAGATGCCATTTTCCTTGACAACCGGAAGGCATTCGATACAGTTCAGCATTGTCGCCTGATAAAGTAAGAGCCTACGTAATATCAGACCAGCTGTGTGGCTGGATTGAAGAGTTTTTAGCAAACAGAACACAGCATGTTGTTATCAATGGAGAGATGTCTACAGACGTTAAAGTAACCTCTGGCGTGCCACAGGGGAGTGTTATGGGACCACTGCTTTTCACAATATATATAAATGACCTAGTAGATAGTGTCGGAAGTTCGCGGATGATTCTGTAGTATACAGAGAAGTTGCAGCATTAGAAAATTGTAGCGAAATGCAGTAAGATCTGCAGCGGATAGGCACTTGGTGCAGGGAGTGGCAACTGACCCTTAACATAGACAAATGTAATGTACTGCGAATACATAGAAAGAAGGATCCTTTATTGTATGATTACATGATAGCGGAACGAACACTGGTAGCAGTTACTTCTGTAAAATATCTGGGAGTATGCATGCGGAACGATTTGAAATGGAATGATCATATAAAATTAATTGTTGGTAAGGCGGGTACCAGGTTGAGATTCATTGGGAGAGTCCTTAGAAAATGTAGTCCATCAGCAAAGGAGGTGGCTTACAAAACATTCATTCGACCTATGCTTGAGTATTGCTAATCAGTGTGGGATCCGTACCAGATCGGGTTGACGGAGGAGATAGAGAAGACCCAAAGAAGAGCGGCGCGTTTCGCCACAGGGTTATTTGGTAACCGTGAAAGCGTTACGGAGATGTTTAGCAAACTCAAGTGGCACACTCTGCAAGAGAGGTGCTCTGCATCGCGGTGTAGCTTGCTCGCCAGGTTTCGAGAGGGCGCATTTCTGGATGAGGTATCGAATATATAGCTTGCCCCTACTTATACCTCCGAGGAGATGACGAATGTAAAATTAGAGAGATTCGAGTGCGCATGGAGGCTTTCAGACAGTCGTTCTTCCCGCGAACCATACGCAAGTGGAACAGAAAAGGGAGGTAATGACAGTGGCACGTAAAGTGCCCTCCGCCACACACCGTCGGGTGGCTTGCGGAGTATAAATGTAGATGTAAAAATACACTTTCTCCCAGGTGAAAACACAGCTTTCCTGTATTAAGTGAGAGTACACTCTTAGTCCCAACTCTAAAACTTAACAATCCTTTGAATGGTTATAGTTTTATACGGCAGCGTATAACTTCCCAGCACTTTAGAAAACAAAACTCAAGAAAAAAATATCTTTATGTGCACTAACATGTACACCGCATTCTTTCATATTACGAAAGTATAAATTCAAATTCCACCAATCACCGCACGTTACTTTCCGACACATTGAAATCGATAATGCGATGAGCTTTTGCAAGCCAGTCATAGCACATGTCACGTGATCTCGCAAACCGATGACAGCGGATATTCAGAGCATAGGACACGTGATATAGACAGCCAATAGCAATAACACTGTTAAGTAGCGCGAACATAAAAGCTTTCACTTATAATGTTGGTCTTATGCTGCGAGAGAAGCTAAGGTTTCACATATAATGTTGATCTTTGCGCGTGTTACACTTTACAATAAATCACACAAATGTGCCAGTAAAATTTTTCAACGACATACATGTCTGATCTTCTGGGCTCTAAATTCTTCTAAATGGTCGTCCTCAAAGAGTTGATTTTTAAATGAGAGTCAAAAGCTCTGCGATTTAAGAAATTCATCGCACATCCTCGCACATAGTTCATCTTGCGTAAAAGGAAATTTACTTTGAAAGTAGTGCTTTTCAAACAACCACTCGCAATATTTTCCTGCGAATTGTTAGAAACAGGTTCATTTCAGCAGTTGCCAGAGAGCCCCAGATAACAGACGCCACCAAGCTTGCGCAGCTACGATGGCGTAGGAACCCCGTATGTTTGTACGCGTAAAACACTGAAAGAAACAAGACATTAGAGGATACTAAAAGAGCATCAGAATTTCCTGAACCACACTAAAATGCATAATTCTGCTTAAAGTGCACATTCGTATGTCCAGATTCAGTTGTAAATTTTCTTGGAGTACCAGTACTGTATCAATTCGTATTTGGTTCTTTATTATGGCATAATGCCACACGTGCTAGAAGATGAACTGCTCTGTGCATCAGACCCAGATCTACGGCATTTCCGGACAGGGGCAATACTAAGATAGTACACCCTCCCCCCCTGGCCCCCCTCCCACTCGATATTGCCGTCAGAGGAAGATACCGCGGTTAGCCCCCCCACCCTCTAAATCTGGGCCTGTTGCGCATGCTTGAATCTGGCACCTTGGGCTCGCCAGTAAAATTTTTCCGGGTAGCATCTGGCTGCTTGCTGCTACTTTTTATACAGCTAACAGCCACAGCCTGAGCAATCTATATGCATCGTGTCTGAGGGTCGGCGAGAGTTAGGTCCTCAGTGGATGCCAGAATCTCCACCTCATCTGCAGATGCAGAGCTTGTAGGTAGCGGTGGTGTGGGTGCCACTACAATTCTCTTCGTCTTGGGGACCTTCGTTTTGGATTTCTCTTGCTGTGTAGTGATTCGAGAATGTCTGTCCAAATTCTAGAACCACTCAGCCTTCTACCGTCTCGAACACATGATATTCTGGATATGAGTGTGGGATGGTACAATCCTACCTACTGCACGTCATGTTTGTGACTGCTGGTTTAAAATCAGTCGCGGGAGAAAGTAGACGCGGTGGATGAACGCCACTGCCAAGTACCTATCAGGAAATCCATAGATGTTTTATTGAGTGTGTAAGGAAGAACCACAATGCTTATTGGGTCATTGACTATTGTTTTTAAGACAAAGACAGTTGAAAAAGAACTCTTGAAAACTCTTGACGTAACCTTGCTATAGGCAAGAATAATTTTCCAATTTATGTTAAGGAAAGTTATGGTATCAAAGCCAACTTTCTTTTAATTGTAATTTGATTTGTTTCTGTCGTTCAACTGTACGAGAGACTTTACAGAAGTTATATATTTATGTTGAAAGTGAGAGTATTATTGTGTATGAAAGCCAAATAAGTCGTTAATTGATGAAAAACAAACAAAACAAAAAACAAAGCGGCGGCATAAGAGCAGGTCACAGCTACAGGATGTATGCGCTCAAATTTCCTCTTAGCCTCAGTGTAGGTCAGTTGGTCCAGGGTCTCATATTCCACGATTTTCCTCTCTTTCTGTAAAATCCTGTAGTCTGGCGAGCAAGGTGAATGATGCTCTCCGCAGTTGACACAGATGGGAGGAGCAACACATGGAGTATTGGAATGTGACTGACATCCACAATCTCAACATTTTACTCTGCAACTACAGTGGGAAGACATATGGCCAAACTTCCAGCACTTAAAGCACCGCATCGGGGGAGGGATATATGGCTTGACGTCACAGTGGCAGACCATCGCCTAGACCCTCTCGGGCAATGCGTCACCCTCGAAGGCCAAGATGAAGGCACTGGTGTCAACCTGATTATCCCTCAGACCCCGATGGATGCATCAGATGAAATGAACACCTCGCCACTCTAAATTGGCACGCAGCTCATTGTCAGATTGCAAAAGAAGATCCCTGTGGAATATAATCCCCTGGGCCACATTTAAGCTCTCATGGGGCATGATGGTAACAGAAACATCCCACAACTTGTCACAGGTGAGTAATGCCTGTGACTGGGCAGAAGATGCTGTTTTTATCAAGAATGACCCAGAGCGCATTTTGGACAAGCCCTCCACCTCCCCAAACTTGTCCTCCAAATGCTCCACAAAAAACTGAGGCTTCATAGACATGAAAGGTTCCCCATCAACTCTCATATAGACAAGGTACCGGTGTGAATAAGCTTCACAACCATCCTTAGCCTTGCATTCCTCCCATAGTGTGGCCAGGGAGGGGAACAATTTGGGGTCATATTTCTTAGCACTGAAATTAGACTTTGCCTGCTTAGATAGTGCTGGCGGTGGACCATCAGCAAGAGAGGATGTACCACGCTTCATCGCGTGTCATCCCCCCTCATGCTACCCACTCCGACCAGGGGCCCTCCCCACGGGCACCACCCACCCCCAGCAAGGGACACCTGGCAGGATGGCCATTGCCGGGAGTCCTGATGCCCCAGTGAGATGGTCATCTACTCCATGGCATACATGGGAAGTTAACAGCGCAGGCATCAGCAGAGTTGTCAGGGGGCTACAATCAACAGGGTACATAGCAGCTCCACCACAACGGACTGGCTACCGTGCTGGATATGAGGTGCTAAGAAGTCCATAGTCATCGTCGGCGCAGAAAGCGACACTGCATAGTGCACAGTGGAAAAAGCACCCAGGAAGGTGTCCTCACCGAATATATGGAGAATGAGCGGAATTGAAATGCAACCCACGAGAAAGTGGGCTGAAGATCTCAATGCAAGATGGACGTGATACACCATGTAAGGCACCCTTCTCCAATTGGCTCACTCTTCGGGAAAATTTAGAAAGATGGGAGATCAAACCCGACAAGGACCAGCACATAAAGGTTGAAACGTGTGAGACTCTTTAGTCACCTCTTACGACAGAGCAGGAATACCTCAGACCTATTCTAACTCCTGGACTTAAAAGTTTGTGGCGCCCTCCATCAGTAATGCTGGAATTCAATACTGTGTTGGCTCATCCTTAGCCATGACGACAGCTCCCACTCACACAGACGTACTTTCAGTCAGGTGCTGAAAGGTTTCTTTGGGAATGTCAGCCCATTCTTCAAGGAGTGCTGCACTGAGCAGAGATATTGATGTCGGTTGGTGAGGCCTGGCACCAAAATTGGCATTCCAAAACATCCCAAAGCTGTTCTATAGGGTTCAGGTCAGGACTCTGTGCAGACCAGTCCATTACAGGGGTTATTGTCGTGTAACCACTCCACCACAGGCCATGCATTATGAACAGGTGCTCTATCATGTTGAAAGATGCAATTGCCATCCTTGAGTTGCTCTTCCACAGTGGGAAGCAGAAAGGTGCTTAAATATTAATGTAGGCAGTGATAGTGCCATGCAAAACAAGAAGGGGTGCAAGCCCCCTCCACGAAAAACATGACCACACCATAGCACCACCACCACCACCACCTCTGAATTTTACTGTTGGCACTACACGCACTGACAGATGACCTTCACCAGACATACGCCATACACCCTGCCATCGGATTGCAACATTGTGTACCATGATTCATCACTCCACACAACGTACTTCCACTGTTCATCGTCCAATGATTATGCTCCTTACACCAAGCGAAGCGTCGTTTGGCATTTAGCAGCTTGATGTGAGGCTTATGAGCAGCTTCTCAACCAAGAAATCCAAGTTTTCTCACCTCCCGCCTAACTGTCATAACACCTGCACTGGATCCTGATGCAGTTTGGAATTCCTATGTGATGATCTGGATAGATGTCTCCATATTACACATTACAACCCTCTTCAACTGTTGGTGGTCTCTGTCAGTCAACAGATGAGGTCGGCCTGTATGCTTTTGTGCTGTATGTGTCCCTTCACGTATCCACTTCACTATCACTTCAGAAACAGTGGATCTAGGGATTTTTAAGAGTGTGGAAATCTTACGTACAAGTGACACCCAATAACCTGACCACGTTCAAATTCCGTGAATTCTGTGGAGCACCCCATTCTGCTCTCTCACAATGTCTAATGACTACTGAGGTCACTGACATGGAGTACCTGGTGTTAGGTGGCAGCACAATGCACCTAATATGAAAACCGTATGTTTTTGGAGGTGTCCAGATACTTTTGATCACATAGTGTACGTATTATGTAGTCTTGTTGTATGACACTCTCTCAGTTGTTGAGGATATCTTCATAATTGATCTACAAAACAGTGGATATCATATTTAATCAAATGACTACAAGCATTCAATTTTCTAAGTAATTCCACAAATTGGCAACAATGTTTGCTTATTAATGTGCCAAATGAATCTATGAATGTGCAACCTAGCATGAAAACATGTGATATAATGTTTCCAGGAATATGGATCTGCTTCTTCTTATGGTGAACTGTGTAACAGCCATCTTCAACACTGAATTTAAGTTGTCGAGTCACATACCTGGTAGTATATATACTTTAGAGTCTTGCAATAAATGGAGGTGACAGCCATAAATTCTGAATCCATCAAAATGATGAGTGAAAGCGTTTGGAAGAAGTTAGACCACACCTAGTGATTCATCTAAGAAAAGTCCGCGGCTCGTGGTCTTGCAGTATCACTCTCGCTTCCCGCGCACAGGGTCCCAGGTTCGATTCCCAGCGGAGTCAGTGATCTTCTCTGCCTCGAGATGACTGGGTGTTGAGTGTCTTTCATCATTATTTCATCCTCATTCACTCACAAGTCGCCATAGTGGCGTTAAAGAACTTGTGGAGTGGCGGCCGAACCGTCCCGCGAGGGTTCTCCCGGCCACCATTGCCATATGCTCATTCATTCACTCAATCTAAGAAAAGAAGTTTCACGAATGAGGGTGGAAACTGCACTGATGAGAAAACGGTTGGTTGTAAGTCTGAGTAGTACACAGACTGGTGCTGTTTGTTAAAGATATAAATGTGCAGAGATTTGTCATTACAAAACACTAGATTTCAGTGAAAATTTCAACTTTGTGACTTATTACTGACTGGAACAATATCACAAAATTTGATGTAGCCTCATTACATAGGTATTTTCAATAGCTCTTTTCATTTTTAAAGCAATAGCTCCAGTACTGTATAGCAAAATTCATTGTGTGTTATCACAAAAACAAAAACAAGGCAAAAAAAAAATCTTAGAGTAAGGCAGTTCGTGCCATTCTTACACATGAAATGAATATATTTTGAAAGCCAAATGATACTGAACTCCCAGATGACAGTAGCAGCGAGACAGATAACATAAAATTCAAATCACTGGCTTCTAACAGTAGCCAAAAATGTGGGGCCAAAATATTCCATCAAAAGAAGATCCAATAAACTTACTTAGGCGGCAAGCATCCTAGACCAACAGATATCAGTATTTCTGATTCACGTGCTAGAGAAATCACAAAAATTAGGTTACGGAAAAGCAGTAACTCTTCTGGCTATGATGGTATTTCAATGATGGTATTTCAGCCAAGTACTAAAATCTTGTGCCGACTTGGTACCAATAGCACTACCCTAGAGGTACCTTTGTAACCAATCAAGGACTGTAGTAAAGAAAGTGAAGTCATATGGTATGGTTAGCTGGAAGACAGCAAGTGGTAGGTTCAGCTGCCTAAGTGGAAGGGTTTTCTTATTTCATGCACAATGGCATGAGAGTTGTCTTTTAAGTGCATCTGTTGAGAGTAGGTGACTGCAATGACTATATGTACAGCATAGTGTCATAGTTCTGTTGTACGATGATGAGAGAGAGCAGGGGGTGTCATTCCATGTCAAATCATACAAGCCATGGCACCTATGTATGAGGTAACATGTTACAACTTTGTATCCTTGTTTTATGTATAATGTGATGGATTTTGGCCAATTTTTATAATAATAACATAATTATATCCATAGTCATGAACTGAAATGTAATGTGCGGTACAATTCATATGAAAACTCTACAACTAGTTTTAAATGACCACAGTTCCCATATACATTATTGTAAAATTATGGAACATGTACTGAACATTTGTCCAACTTGAGGTTTAATATAAGGTAAAAAGTACTGTAAAAATATCTCTCTCTCTCTCTCTCTCTCTCTCTCTCTCTCTCTCTCTCTCTCTCTCTCTGTGTGTGTGTGTGTGTGTGTGTGTGTGTGTGTGTGTGTGTGTGTGTGTGTGTGTGTGTGTGTTCGGGAAAGACAATGATGTGCCACAAAATGTAAATTTGTTCAGGAGAGCACATGGTGAGTTGTGATTGCCTGTGTTGGTATACATGCCAAACATTATGTAGCCTATATGTTAAAATGTGGCTTATCACTATGTAGCTCTAAGCCCTTCAGGTATGTCATTCATCAGAATCTAATCACTGCAGGTGAACAGTCTCAGCTTTACACCCACTTTGGCTCATAATAAGTCAACTACCAGTTAATTTTACAATGAAACCACAAACCACTTAGCAAAACTGTGATCCATAATGTGTCTCATTGCACATTCATTTACCGTTAAATAAGGACCATTTTGCTTCCAGCAATTTTGTCGTGTCATTGTGTTGATTTTTACCTGACATAAAATGTAGGAGAATGGAACATTAAAAGTGTTGTTTTCAGACCAATAAAAGGATGATGAAGGCCCCTGTGGGTGCATGTTGTTTCAGGTTTTCTTGACAAAACTGAAAAACGTGTGCAGCACTGAGTATTTGCCCATGAAAAAAGTGAATTTAATCCTGAAGTAACATTCATGCTTGCATGTATTCAAAAAATTCTTGCAGGTTTGTACTGTGCAGCACAACCATCTGTGAAATACTAGTATCACTTATAGGCAATTCAAGATCTTGTTTCAAGAACTGCAATACAGTCGTCTACCTTTGATGAACCACGTCCACATCATGCTCTAAATCACCACAAACAATGCAAAGGCTTTTAGATTGCAAACTTTGGTGTTCTTTATAGTACACACAAATTGTGTGAAGAGACAACTGTTGTCATTCCAGCAATAACCTTGAGCTTTGTCTTGCACAACAAAGCTCAAATTTTCACTGAAACCCATCAACATTGCAACAGACCCTTCTTGAAGAGTTTCTTTTCTCATTTAAAATAATTACACTGATATTTTGTGATGAAGGGATGAGCTGCAAGTTTCTCTATCTTCTGTACCAGCAACTCACAAATTTCTGACAATGTGCTTACTTGAAGAACCAAATTCATCCTGTCTGTTGAAATCCACTGGCTGTATTGAACTCTTTCAGCAGGCTCAAAAGCTTCCATATGATTTTGCAAGTATCTCTGAAGTAGGGATGTACGAGGACATGTCACAGAGACGAAGGATACAGGTTCTGTGATTAATGTTGCAAATTATTACTCCTATTCAATTTTGGTACAATTTTTTTTTTTTAAGATTAATTTCACGTATTGGTAACTGAAAAGTTTGATTAATGATACAGAATGAGTACGAATACTTAAAATCAGTCATTACTGTTGATGTGCATTTTTCAAGATGCTCACTTTGTCTTTCTTTCCTGCCATTATTCTAGAGTGTTCATCAAGCAAACAGATATTTTTTTCTCTGAAAGCTGTTTCCTGTGATACTGTCTTTCCTCTTTTCTGTTCAGGCAGTGATAAAATTCCCTTTTGTTTCAAAAGAGTACGTACCTGATGTACCAACATTTTGCATACTTCTTATCAAGCCCAAGCCTCTAGCACAAGAGTCAAAAGTTGAATTTTTTCTTGATTATTGCAATGTTTCATTATCTCTTTCATTTGTTCCATTAATTGGTCAAAATGAATTACTTTCTTTCCATGCTCATAATTTTCATGTTCATATATTTCTCTTCCAATTCAACATCATACACACATGGAAGCTTATTTTGTAATGCCTCCGTTACAGGATTCCAGTTTAGGCTTGACTATTGCAGCCCTCCTGTGACGAGAAACAGAATGCAATTTAGCTGAAGACAGTCCCAAATATTTTAAACTTGTGACTAGCTTTTTTCCCCCTAGAGACTGAATAGTCACATCTCTAGTTTCACTGATATCCTCTGAACAAGTTCCTTCATTCCTTTTCTTATATTCTGCAACATGCGTTCTACAAGTTTGGAATAACATTGCACCAGGAACGATAGAAAGTCCTTTCTCTTTTAGCTCCTTTGCTTGCTGTAATTTCACTTCAGGAAAATCAGACATCACTGTATTTTTTCTGAACTTCAAAGTGTCAATGCATCTGTTTTTATGTAGTGATACTCTTACTAAATATATTCCTTTGTGTTTAGAATACTTGATGTAAAGGCAAAGATACACCACCACTACACCATAACAGTAACTCCTGCTCTTCTACAGTTAGGTCAGAAATACTTGTCAGGGAACGATCACATTCATCTGCACTGTAACTTGTACGAGAAAATTCTCTAGATGAGCAGCCCTCCATTATTTAACCTACAAAAAAAGGAATACTGTAGTCTCAATTTAGTAAAATAATATGCCAGTAATTTTTTCAATCTGTTAATGAAAGGTTTGAAGTATTTGAAATTATGTATACCTACAATACTGTTCAAATCTTTCCATAAACTCACTAATGTATAGGGATATTGTGAGCATTCATGACTTTCACAGGACAAAGAATGCTTAAAATGACAAAGGAAAATTTGCCATATCAAAGAGAATAAAACGTAGGCAAAAATATTGTAAACTGAAAACAATAAAAAAATCCCCTAAATTTCATAGTGGAGGTGCTTTATTATTATTATTATTATTATTATTATTATTATTATTATTATTATCCTCCCCCCACGAACCATGGACCTTGCCGTTGGTGGGGAGGCTTGCGTGCCTCAGCAATACAGATAGCCGTACCGTAGGTGCAACCACAACGGAGGGATATCTCTTTAGAGGCCAGACAAACATGTGGTTCCAGAAAAGGGGCAGCAGCCTTTTCAGTAGTTGCAGGGGCAACAGTCTGGATGATTGACTGATCTGGCCTTGTAACACTAACCAAAATGGCCATGTTGTGCTGGTACTGCGAACGATTGAAAGCAAGGGGAAACTACAGGCGTAATTTTTCCCGAGGGCATGCAGCTCTCCTGTATGGTTAATGATGATGGCGTCCTCTTGGGTAAAATATTCCGGAGGTAAAATAGTCCCCCATTCGGATCTCCGGGCGGGGACTACTCAAGAGAATGTCGTTATCAGGAGAAAGAAAACTGGCATTCTACGGATCGGAGTGTGGAATGTCAGATCCCTTAATCGGGCAGGTAGGCTAGAAAATTTGAAAAGGGAAATGGATAGGTTAAAGTTAGATATAGTGGGAATTAGTGAAGTTCGGTGGCAGGACAGGCCAATACAGGGCTATAAATAGAAAACCAAATAAGGGTAATGCAGGAGTAGGTTTAATAATGAATAAAAAAAAATAGGAATGCGGGTAAGCTACTACAAACAGCATAGTGAACGCATTATTGTGGCCAAGATAGACATGAAGCCCACGCCTACGACAGTAGTAGAAGTCTATATGCCAACTAGCTCAGCAGATGACGAAGAAATTGAAGAAATGTATGATGAAATAAAAGAAATTACTCAGATAGTGAAGGGAGACGAAAATTTAATAGTCATGGGTGACTGGAATTCGGTAGTAGGAAAAGAGAGAGAAGGAAACATAGTAGGTGAATATGGATTTGGGGTAAGAAATAAAAGAGGAAGCCGCCTGGTAGAATTTTGCACAGAGCACAACTTAATCGTAGCTAACACTTGGTTCAAGAATCATAAAAGAAGGTTGTATACATGGAAGAAGCCGGGAGATACTGACAGGTTTCAGATAGATTATATAATGGTAAGACAGAGATTTAGGAACCAGGTTTTAAATTGTAAGACATTTCCAGGGGCAGATGTGGACTCTGACCACAATCTATTGGTTATGACCTGTAGATTAAAACTAAAGAAACTGCAAAAAGGTGGGAATTTAAGGAGATGGGACCTGGATCAACTAACTAAACCAGAGGTTGTACAGAGTTTCAGGGAGAGCATAAGGGAACAATTGACAGGAATGGGGGAAAGAAATACAGTAGAAGAAGAAAGGGTAGCTTTGAGGAACGAAGCAGTGAAGGCAGCAGAGGATCAAGTAGGTAAAAAGACGAGGGCTAGTAGGAATCCTTGGGTAACAGAAGAAATATTGAATTTAATTCATGAAAGGAGAAAATATAAAAATGCAGTAAATGAAGCAGGCAAAAAGGAATACAGACGTCTCAAAAATGAGATCGACAGGTAGTGCAAAATGGCTAAGCAGGGATGGCTAGAGGACAAATGTAAGGATGTAGAGGCTTATCTCACTAGGGGTAAGATAGATACAGCTACAGGAAAATTAAAGAGACCTTTGGAGAAAAGAAAGCCACTTGTATGAATATCAAGAGCTCAGATGGAAACCCAGTTCTAAGCAAAGAAGGGAAAGCAGAAAGGTGGAAGGAGTATATAGATGGTCTATACAAGGGCGATGTACTTGAGGACAATATTATGGAAATGGAAGAGGATGTAGATGAAGATGAAACGGGAGATACGATACTAAGTGAAGAGTTTGACAGAGCATTGAAAGACCTGAGTCAAAACAAGGCCTCAGGAGTAGACAACATTCCATTGGAACTACTGACGGCCTTGGGAGAGCCAGTCATGACTAAACTCTACCAGCTGTTGAGCAAGATGTATGAGACAGGCGAAATACCCTCAGACTTCAAGAAGAATATAATAATTCCAATCCCAAAGAAAGCAGGTGTTGACAAATGTGAAAATTACCGAACTATCAGTTTAATAAGTCACGGCTGAAAAATACTAACGCGAATTCTCTACAGACGAATGGAAAAACTAGTAGAAGCCGACCTCGGGGAGGATCAGTTTGGATTCCGTAGAAATATTGGAACACGTGAGGCAATACTGACCCTACGACTTATCTTGGAAGCTAGACTAAGGAAAGGCAAACCTACGTTTCTAGCATTTGTAGACTTAGAGAAAGCTTTTGACAATGTTAACTGGAATACTCATTTCAGATTCTGAAGGTGGCAGGGGTAAAATACAGGGAACGAAAGGCTATTTACAATTTGTACAGAAACCAAATGGCAGTTATAAGAGTTGAGGGGCATGAAACGAAAGCAGTGGTTGGGAAGGGAGTGAAACAGGGTTGTAGCCTCTCCCCGATGTTATTCAATATGTATATTGAGCAAGCAGTGAAGGAAACAAAAGTAAAATTTGGAGTAGGTATTGAAATCCATGGAGAAAAAATAAAAACTTCGAGGTTTGCCGATGACATTGTAATTCTGTCAGAGACAGCAAAGGACTTGGAAGAGCAGTTGAACGGAATGGATAGCGTCTTGAAAGGAGGATATAAGATGAACATCAACAAAAGCAAAACGAGGATAATGGAATGTAGTCGAACTAAGTCGGGTGATGCTGATGGAATCAGATTAGGAAATGAGACACTTGAAGTAGTAAAGGAGTTTTGTTATTTGGGGAGCAAAATAACTGATGATGGTCGCAGTAGATATGATATAAAATGTAGACTGGCAATGGTAAGGAAAGTGTTTCTGAAGAAGAGAAATCTGTTAACATCGAGTATAGACTGAAGTGTCAGGAAGTCATTTCTGAAAGTATTTGTATGGAGTGTAGCCATGTATGGAAGTGAAACATGGACAATAAATAGTTTGGACAAGAAGAGAATAGAAGCTTTCGAAATGTGGTGCTATAGAAGAATGCTGAAGATTAGATGGGTAGATCACATAACTAATGAGGAGGTATTGAATAGGATTGGGGAGAAGAGAAGTTTGTGGCACAACTTGACTAGAAGGGATCGATTGGTAGGACATGTTTGAGGCATCAAGGGATCACCAATTTAGCATTGGAGGGCAGCGTGGAGGGTAAAAATCGTAGAGGGAGACCAAGAGATTAATGAATACACCCAGCAGATTCAGAAGGATGTAGGTTGCAGTAGGTACTGGGAGATGATGAAGCTTGCACAGGATAGAGTAGCATGGAGAGCTGCATCAAACTTGTCTCATGACTGAAGACCACAACAACAACAACAACAACAACAACAACAACATTATTGGTATTATTTGTTGTTGTTGTTAATGATGATGAAGATGTGTGTGTGTGTGTGTGGGCGCGCGCACACGTGTGTGTGGGCGCGCGCACGCGTGTGGGCGCGAGCACGCGTGGGTGCGCACTGTTGGTAGATATTTTCTTCCAGTGAAACATTTCCAATATTTTCAGAATATATAAAGTTTTACTTACATCACTGTTTATATTTAATTTGTTTTTAAGTTTTTATTTATGTACATCACTGTTTATATTTCTTTGTTTATATAAGAGACTTGTGCTTTCTTGACTCATGATAATACAATTTAAATAAACTACTCTAAACCGATGGAAACCACTGAAAAGTAGGAATTGTTGCCTTTTGGAATATACATTACAGCTTTTAGGTAAAACTGTTTTTTATCAAAGCATTTTCAGTGTTGTCTTTTATTTCTCTTAAACAATTTTCATTTCTATTGTATCTATAATGGTTCTTAATGACCTTCTAAAAGTTTGAACAAAATCCTTAAGTTGGAGAAAAATAAATTAATTTGTAGGCAATAATTTTATGTCATCTTTATAAAAACAAGCAATGTAAGGCACTTCCCAACATAACACTATCCTCTCATTTGGAAAAAATAAAAAAAGGTCAATAACCTACTGCAAAAATTATAGGAACTATTACATTATGTTCTCAAAGACAGATAAAGCTTTTAACAATATGGTTACAAAATTCCTTAATTTATTCTTATTATAGCACAACAATGATTTAACCAAATTTTGGAATCTGTCTCGGGGATTCCTCAACTTTCACCACACAAAATTTGAAAGTTTCCACCAGTGTGTGTGTGGGGGGGGGAGGTAATATTTCATTTTCTTAAATTTCTAGAGGATTTGACATGGAATGACCTGCGAGGTAAAAACCAGTGCTGTTACATAGCCTAATTCTCCTGAACAGCACAAATGAGTCCCCATGCTTATGCCTCAGTCTGACAGATGGATCACAATTAACAGTATCACATGTTCTCACTCTATGAGACTATGGAGGTATTGGGAATTTAATCCAGGATAATGGCCCGAAGTGCAAGGATCAGGAACTGTACACCATCATATCTCTTGTCCTTGTCAGTCAAACACCAGCAATGAAAATTTCTTCAAGAACAGGATTCAAAATGACCACCTCCACACAGAGCTCCATCATGTAGGTGTACATCAGTGATCTCAGCTAAATATGCAGGAATTTATGCAATAGTAACACCCATTTTTGAAAGTGGGTATCAGCAAGTAACACTAATTGTGCACCCATTTCCCCCTTTCCAGATTTCTCTCTCTAACAATAGCAATTTAAACCACTGCCTTTGGTTTGCATAAAAGCTTCTCTACGCAAAAAACAATTTGCCTAATATGATCTCATGATATTTTTTGCTGTTTTACACCTTAACAAGACAAATTACCGATTGGCATTTTATGTGATCTTGGCAAGTTTGTAAAGTAGCATGCAACTAAAATTGTTCCATTTGTATTGCTGGAGTCTTATTTTAACAACAGGAAACAAAGAATCCCATTGACACATGATAAAACAGAGATATGCAGATGTAGTACAGACATGGGAATGATCACATATGCTGTTCCACAAGGTTTGCTGCTTGGTCCACTTCCGATTTTGACCTATCGAAATGATTTGCAGGGGACATCAAACGAATTTTTAAAAACGGTGATGTGCACTGAATACACAAATATACTGACAAAAGGCACAAACCTATCTCTACACACATCCAGTACAGTAACACAACAGGCTCATAACTGTTTAACCTTTAATAAAACAAAGGCTCAAGTTAAGCAATTACAAACAAATCAAAAATACTTATTTACAGATAACTCAAAAAGACTTACATGTATGAAAAGTTGATGTTACTGGGCAATGTTTGATGAGATGCCATATGTGGCGTTCTTAGTCATCCAGATTGATATTAAACCAAAGTAGCACCAGTGCATGGATAAGTTTAAACCAAAATGTTCACTTCTGCTAGCTACACACTGGAAATCTCTCTCAATGTGCTAACCTGAGTTTAGAGACTTATACATGATTTCACTCAAAATTATCCAATAGTACAATCTTGTAGGGCAACACAACATACGTCAAAAAGTGTTTTCTACAGAAATGCACAATGCGGTTAGCAACATGGGTGATTCTACAAAGCACTGTGCAATTCATAACGATACTAGAAGGAAAAACAATTTCCCAATCCACTGTTAGTGCGGAAGTTTTTATATAGCAATATCAGGCAGTACACAAAAACAGTGCCATTTAATCTTCAAGTTACGTGGAAACACAATGTGTAAAGTATGTTGAAAATAGTGTGCATGTATTATGATCAAAACTAAACTGGTAAACTTCGCAAATCTGAGGCAAAATCCATATGCAAGACTGGACGATATCACAGAAGCAGAAATTACCACTATTACTAATCAGAATAGTAGTAAAAAGCCTGCAAAACCATCAGGTCGCGAAGATCCAAATACTGCTGTAGTGGCAACCAGCTGAAGTGTAACCAACGAGTGCATCAGTGAAACAAGATCCATTGTTGTAAACACACAATACATGGGCATTAACAAGTAGCTGGACATAAACTCTGCAGATGATGAAAATACAGACTGGCATCAAGTGAACAACAAGCAGGAGGGGGAGGCAGAAGAAATTCAACTGCAGTGAAAAAAACAGACTGGCCATAACCACTGCAGACACAGCAAAGTGGAATACAACTGTCATCCAAGGCAGTGTTACAAAATGGAGAAGCTGGTGAAAAGATAGGCCTACTTTGAAGCCTACAATGCAAATGTTTGAAAATATCAGTACTAAAAACAGAAATGAAGTCGTCGTACGGTGTGGTGATGAAAATGGATGCTGTATAACGAAAAAATGGCCTGGTTCCACATTAGCAAACTGAGAGGTGGTAACATCTGGCAAAGTAACCGACTTCTTGTAGAACACTTTTCCAAGTCACAACAATATTACAGTTGAAAAACTGGAAATGATGGGATTAAATAGTAGCTGCAAAAGTGGTGTTCATTTTGTCTTAAAAGATACATAATGGACAACAATACATGAACCAATAACAAAGTGATAAGAGGTTTTTTTTTTAATTCCAAAGAATGTCCTTTGCTCCAGTGAGAGAAAATCCTAAGTCCAAGAGTATGCCAATAGAAAATGAAATGTTACCATTGGTAAAAATGCAAACTACCTTTACAGCTACTGCAAATGTGCAGTACCATATGGCAAAACTTGATACATTATCTCAGTTAGCTGAGCAAGTGATATCTGATGTATTACATACATATGTAGACACTGGATAGCACAAACAGAAACACAATACTAAGAGGGCATACTGAATATCTGGAAGTGGTGAATGCATAGAGCACTGAAAGTCAATGACAAATGTAACCTATTTATAAAGGAATTTATGCGCCACTTTGAAGCTATCGTCCCTCTAAGAACTGCAAAGAACAAGTACCAGAGCCATACCAGCAAACAGTGGCTCACAAAAGGAATAAAAACATCATGTAGGACTAAAAGACTGCTTTATGTTTCTCTCAGAAATACAAATGATCCTGATATAAGAGCTCATTATAAAAGATACGAAAGATCTTAAATGAAGCTCTGACAAAGGCAAAAAGTATGTTCATCAAATCAGAAATAGATAATTGTGGCAACAAAATAAAAACCATCTGGGGTATTATTAAAAGAGAAACTGGTAGTTACTCGAACGATGCAGAAAATATTGAAGTTAGATATAATGGGAATATCATTGATAAAGGTGAAAATGTCGCAAAAATTTTCAACAAGCTTTTTTTAACTGCAGCAGATAAAATAGGTAATGGTTCTATAAATGAGGCTCTGAATCTTTTACAAATAAGTGGACTTAGTGCAACACCCCAGATCAGCATGCCTCCTGTCACTGTTAAGGAAATTAAGATCATGATAAGAACCATGAAAAATAAAAACTCTACTGGTATTGATGGTATTTCCATCAACATGTTGAAACACACACACATTTTCATTTGTGAAGTCCTGTGCCACATCTTTAATGAATCACTGAGACTAGAATTGTCTCTGATAGACTTAAATATGCAGTGGTGAAACCATTGTACAAGAAAGGTGACAGAAACGAAGTAACCAATTATCGTCCTATTTCACTCTTAACGTTTTTCTCCAAGATTCCCCAGAAACTTGTACACAGAAGGATTCTTGAACATCTTAGTAAATACAATATTCGCAATAAAAGTCAATTCGGTTTCCTGAAAAACATCTCAACAGAAGACGCAAAATATTCTTTCACTAATGCAATTCTTGAATCAATCAATAATAAAATGTCTCCAATTGAAATTTTTTGTGACCTTTCTAAGGTGTTCAATTGCGTGAACCATGAGATTTTTCTAAGAAAAGCAGAATTTTATGGGTTAACTGGAAAAGCAGGGATGTGGTTTGCCTCCTATTTAAAGTACCAGAAACAGAAAGTAATGATAAACGACACTAATGGGGAACCAGTCTCCTCTTCTTGGGGCACAATAAAATGTGGAGTCCCACAGGGCTCTTTTCTGGGTCTTCTATTTTTCCTTATTTTCACAAACGACCTTCCAATGTGTACAAGAGCTAAGATAAAATTTACTTTGTTTGCTAATGACAAATTCTGGTAGACAATTCAACAAATACTAATCTTGAGACCACTGTAAATGCAATTTTTCAGGAGACCTTTAACTGGTTTACCTCTAATGGATTATCATTAAATTTTGAAAAAACTCAAGTGATTGAATTCCATACAAGCCAAAACATCGAAGGTGAGATTAATGTTAAATACAATGATGGGAATTTAGCAAGAGTGGAGTCAACTAAGTTCCTGGGTCTACTTGTTAATAGCAATCTAAACTGATCCTTACAATTCCTTACCTATATAAAAAAAACTAAGCTCAGCAATTTACGCTATTCATGCGATTGCTTCCATCAGTGACTCAAATACTTTCAAAGCTGCCTATTTCGGTTATTTTCATGTCCTGATGGCCTATGGAATTATATTCTTGGGAAACCGGCCAAAGGCAAACAAAATTCTCATAGCCCAGAAAAGAGTTATTAGGATTCTGTGTGGTGTCAATTACAGACATCCCTGCAGGAAACTTTTCCGAGAACTGAGAATACTCACAACAGTATCTCAGTACATTTTCTCTCTCATGTGGTTCTTGTGTAAAAACCATTCCCTTTTTGAAATGACCAGCATGTATCAAAACTATGACACTAGGGTAAAAAATGATCTACAACTTGAACAAAAGAATCTAAGTATGGTGCAAAAAGGAGTGCACTACTCTTGCATAAAAATATTTAATGCTCCCCCTCAGGCAATAAAAATGTCAGTTACTGATCCATCTACTTTTAAAGATCAACTTAAACAGTATCTTTTAAGTAAAACCATTTACTCACTGGACAAATTTATGTATGAGAATATATGAATGGATTTTGCTCTATTGCAAGTCTGTTCAATGTAATTTGTAACTTTTTACAAAAAAACAATCCTTGTAAACATTTTTTTCTATGTAATATATTATTCATTGTACAACCTATTATTATAAACAAATGTCTCAAATCTATGTAAATGACACGTTCTACACCCAAGCGATTTATTGCTAATGGGTCTACAGAACACGAATGAAATAAATAAATAAAACAAAATAGTGTAGAGAAACTTCTATGCATAGTCGTGTGTCTATACATGCAAATACTAAGCTCAGTGACAAGAAAATTGACACAAATAACTTCTGTGTGGACCTGGACCTAGAACTGGCTGCTTTGGGGGCTTCCATTCAACATCCATATTGAGGAAGGTGGTGACAAAGACAGCTTTTATGAAATTATTAAGCAGCTATGTACTATTTGTGGCAAGTTATCTACTAACAAGAGTAGATGTCTATCTTGATACAGCTGTCACAGACCTAAGTAGTTGGGACTACAAGGTAAATGCAGTTGACCCTCTGCTTCTTGATCACAGTGCAGTGATCATAAAGCTGCAGACAAACTTGTGAAGTACCTAACAAATTTCCAGATGGCATTCAAATTATGTCTTAAGAAGTAAGGTTATTGCAAAGAAAAATTTAGATGATTTCAAAACTACAGTGCCTTTTACAAATTAGCATCAAATTATGAAGAATTGGTACCAAATGATACATTCATTTCCATGTTCCAGACTCTTCTGACACAATTTGATGAAAATTTTCCACTAAAACCCAAGAGATATTAAACTGCCAAATAAAAATACAAACAGAAAACTGTCAAAGTAAAGAGCTGATATACTTCTAGGTTAGCCAAAACACAATGCATCATAAACCTTTAAATGACAAAGTCCAAGCCACTGAAGACATTGGCATTAAGGAAGAGTATACCACAATTATTTATGGGCCAAAATGTTGCACAGAAAAGAAGTAGACACAGCAAAAAAGGAAAGCAATGGCACATTTATTGAAGAAGCTCACAATCCTTACAAGTCAGTATGGGATCTGGTTACTGAACACAGGCAAAAGCCCACATCTTGCAGTGCAGTTAAATTTAATGAGTATTTTATAAATATAGTGGGAAGCACATTAGGTGAAGAACTACTGACTTTGGAGCAGATCCTGCAGTTGCTGTGAAATTTGGAAATAAATGCAATGTGGTAATGTGAAAGTGTGTTTCCAAAAGACACAATTAAAATAGTAATATACTACAAACACTCACTCACAGAGCCCTGTTATTAATGGCATGCCCTGTACCATAATAAAAACTATAATCTGCAAAATTGCTCAACCACCGCCAGTAATAATAAATAGACGCTTCCATAACAAGGAATTTCCCAATTTCCTGAAAGCAGCATGCACACTATCAGTTTACAAAAACGGTAATCAACATGAAGTGTCAAGCTACAGGCCTACATCTATAATATTGGATCCTGTTAAGGTGATTTGACTCCATAATGAAAAATCAGCTATTATGTTATTTTGAAGGAAATAACCCCTTTTATGACACACAGCACGGCTTTGGGAATGGCAAGTCAACTACAACAGCACTAAGTACTTCACTTAGTTACAAATATAAGTCATGGTTTTGAAGTTAGAGACACTATAGCACTGGTACTCTGTGACCTTAGTAAGGCATTTAACTGTATCCCACATAAGGCCCTGCACAGCAAACTAAAATCATATGGTATTGGGGGAGCTGTTCCACAAACTCTTGAATCCTATCCAAATAACAGATGACGTCTGTATCAGTGCAAAGTGCACATGTAGGTGAAATGAAGTTAAAATGCAGGGTCAGAGGGATGTGTAATACGGGCTGCTTGTTATTTTTGGTAACATAGGCTCCAATGGGCACTCCTTGCAGTTTGCAGATGATGCAACTTTATTCTCAAAGGGGGAGAATGTTTTTCAGGTTATTCAACAATCAGAAGTCCTATTCAGTGAAACCAAGATCTGGTTAATCACAAATAATGGTGCTCAAATTATTTAACACTCCACCTAAGGATTTCAGTCAGTCCCACTGGATCAATTTATAACTAAAATTTTGTGTATATTAAAAGAACAATATTTGTATTGTATTGAAGAATACTTCACTGGTGATAGAACAATGTCTACCTGAGCTGCAATTCATTGCCACTGAAAACAGCAGCAACTCTGTTATTTTGCTACATCGTGTTGTTCCACAGATTATCACATCAATGGAGTAGATCAACACCACTGGTAAAACAAACTGAGAAAACTGCAAGAGGAAAGGGGTGAAACTAATTAATTTAATATCAATTATTGTTATATTCGCAACAGCTGCCTGTAGCGACTGATTCTACCTGTTGATGTATAACTTCACTCGTTCCATGTCTCTCAAGGCTCTTCTTCATGACATCATTTACGGAACACGATACAGTGAGTGAGTCCTTTGTAATCATTTAGCGGTACCCTTGTCGTAAGTTGTTGTTATACAACTTGTCTGCGTCAGGTAATTTCAAAACAGCGAAGGGGGAAGCGCCAATATATTGAACGTAGTCTCCTTCCATGCATTTCGAGGTTTCATTCAGATGTATAAGCAGCCTCTTTTGAACAGACTGCACTGCATGTACGCACAAAGTTTATGGTAGTAGCTGCAGTACACATGTGATTTAGCGATGCACAAAAGACAAAACGAGTATGGGTACTTACGCTTTCCACTGCATTATGAACAGCTGCTGACAATCTTTTAAACATTGTTGCAACAAATAGGTATAGGCATTCATCACTTCATGGCTTTTCCGATTTCACAACTAACTCAAAAGCGTACTACCATCGATCACAACAGAAAAAATCCGACAATAGCATTTCTTTCTTGTCAAATATCACACCTACTTCGACTAAACCTAAGACCTACACAGCGAAACACATCTCACACGTTTGAACACTGCGCGTGCGCGATACATACAAAAAGTGTTTACGAATGTCATACGTGGTAAGGTGGTTCTCTGCAAACTTCGGTGTTGTGCAATCTTTGTTACGTACGGGTTTTCGGTAGCAACATTTCTAGCATTGTCCACGCTCCCTAATGAGAATTTGTTCAGGTTTTCCAAATTGACAGCTAATTATGATCCTCATTAAACTACCAGAGTTTCATCATTCAACACTCGATAGGGATAACTGTAGTCTCGAAGTGGTAGGCGTGACAGGTCAGTCTGCTGCTGTAAACAATATTATAGGAGGATGGAAGAAAGATTGGGTTTCACGACCCATTGTAGTCTCGAAGTGGTAGGCGTGACAGGTCAGTCTGCTGCTGTAAACAATATTATAGGAGGATGGAAGAAAGATTGGGTTTCACGACCCATTGAATCGGTAGCTGAGTGGTCAGCGCGACAGCTAAGGGCTCGGATTCGATTCCCGGTTGGGTCGGAGAATTTCTCTGCTCATGGACTGGGTGTTGTGTTGTTCTAATCATCATCGTTTCATCCCCATCGACGAGCAAGTCGCCGAAGTGGCATGAAATCGAAAGACTTGCACCCGGCGAACGGTCTACCCGACGGGAGGCCCTAGTCACACGACGTTTACATTTTACGACCCATTGACATCGAGGTCATCAGAGACGGAGCAGAAGCTAGGATTGTGGCAAGAATGGGCAAGGATATCTGCAGTGTCCTGTCAAAGGAATGCTCATGACATTTGCTTGGAGCGATTTAGGGAAATCAAAGAAAACCTAATTCAGGACGCGAGTTGGAACCATTATTCTCTCGAATGCGAGTCCAGCGTGCTTACAACTGCGCCACCTTGCTCGGTGACAATATTGCTCCGTCAATGGAAACTACCTTAGAACATATAGTTAAGAGGCCCATACATAGCTGTCTATAGACATTGTGGAGGGACTGTCTACACAACGTGTGTGAGACACTTTGGGTCAAACTGAAATAGGTAAACAGCAGTAGCTGAAAATGCGTATTTATTGTGATATGGATATACGCAGTGTACACCACGTAACAACAACATAGCTCCCAGTAATTGTTCAGAGTGAAGACTGCCAGTCTCAACGTGTGCATGGCAATGGCACATGAAGTTCTGCCACACTCTCTCGCAGATCGCTGCCATTTGTTGTACCAGGAGATAGGAAGCTTGGGCCCCAGCAAGCAGGTCTTCATCCATTTCTATAGGGGTTTCGCACACTAACATCTTGGCGTAACCCCAGAGAAAATAGTCCAGAGCTGCGAACTCCAGCCATGGAACAGGACCTCTACTCTCAAACCAGTGATGAGGGCACATGTTGTTCAGGTGGTCGCAGAGATTTACATCAATGTGCGCTGGTGCACCATCTTGTTGAAGCCACATTCTTTTGCAGACACAAGGGATACAGTCTCCTAAAACTCTGGCAGCACATCTTCCAGGAACACCAGGAAATGTGGACTAGTCAAATGGGATGCCAGCGAATGACATCCTAGTAGGTGATCTTGGACAATGCTGGTGTCCACCGATATGGCTGGCTTGGAGATTGTCCTCAGGCCTTGTCCATGAACAATATGAACTGTACAGTGTACAAAGTTTGGCTCTGCAGCGCTGTTCTGGATACTCCATTGACAGATGTGAACGTGAAACTCAAAATCCCTTAGGCCCAGTGCTTGCACACGTCTTTTATGGTAGAGTGTTAATACCTGCTGCAGCAGCTCTCTCCACACTGTCTCTTTCGACGTGTGCATATAACAAACAGTTTGATGGGTACTTATTGCTGGGTGGTCGACCCAATCTAAAACAGTCCCCTCAAAGTCTGGTGTCCAGACATGTCTTTGGCGGGACCCCTGCCAGCTCTGTGTGGTATGAACAATCCTGTCTCTTGAAAGTTGGTATCCACAGAGATAAATGTTTCCAATTAGGATGACACCTGTTGGGAAAGCATTCTCTGTACATTTGTGCTGCTTAAGGGAACTGCATCCTGCCACACTGTTCTTGAAATGTATATCTGGCATCTCTCACTATGAATAGCATTCCATCTTTGACTCTTTGACTATGGGTCATGTACTGTACACAGTAACACACCTTACTATAGACACTTCACACCCCGACTGATGCAATGAACAACTGACACCAGGAATAAAGGTGTGTTTGCAGCACAATTTAATGCACTGGTGTGACACATGTGGTTGTCACGTCACACACAAGCTATGGGCTAAGTTGTGTACAATATGTCTGTTTGAGAGTTAGGGTTGTACACTTTTTGTCACCCACTGCCTGTTACAGAGTACAACAGATACCAGAATCTCTGCAAGAGTGAGGTATAACTGAACGTACGATTGCAATACAGGTATTGACAGTGGCATTCTTTGCTTTGAACAATTACTGTTATTTACATTATTGTCACATGGTGTACATTTTGTACGTCCATAACATAATAAATATTTGTTTCCCACCATTGGTTCCCTACCTCAATATAATTGGTTGTGGACCAACTATCATCTGTTTCAGTTTGACCCAAAGGCTTTGAAACATCCTATACCCATGTAGGTAGACAATATGTACATAGACACTCTACAGACATTGTCGCAAGTACACACTTGGATGTCTTGCTCCTTGATATTTGCTTGGCTCATGCAATGATAATAATGGATAGTGAAAGAAATCGAAGGAGGAGATGTTAGAGGGAACACGAGCTGTTGTTGGAAGAACCTCATTGATGTTATAATTTACTTTCGACTTTGAAATTAGAAGGCAGGAAGGATTTCTGAAACTTCACATTTTGGGTCCAAGTGACTACAAACAACTGCTTCAGCTTTCAGGCGGAAAAATAAAAAAAACTGAAAACAAAAAGCATTCCACCCTCTCTGAGACTGGCAGTGACACTGTGTTATCGACAACTGCAGAATTGTACACCAGCCTAGTGTATATGCTTAGGATGTCAAAGCAAGTTATATCACATATTGTTACTGATGTGTGTAAAGCCAAGCCGTGTATAAATAACTATAAACTAACTACAGAAAAACGTTTATATTTGTGAAATAACATACATACATCAAAAAAAGTTTTGCATCACCCTGGTCCCCAAACCCCTGAAGATAGACGCTGACTATGGATATTGTAACACAGATACAATCCCTTTGACTATTCACAGATGTCAGTAAACCCAACCAAAGATGTAAACAACCATGTGTGAGCAATACCTATTAGACGGAGGAGGTCCGACAGCCGATCAGTTCCAGTCATTCCACCAAGAAGGAGGTACATGGCTCGTGTTGTCTGTAGTTCAATCATGCCTAGACAGTCAATATCACGGTTCAATCGCGTCCGCATTGTTACTTTGTGCTAGGAAGGACTCTCAACAAGAAAAGTGTCCAGGCGTCTCGGAGTGAACCAAAGCAATGTTGTTTGGACATGGAGGAGATACAGAGACACAGGAACTGTCGATAACATTCCTTGCTAAGGGCGCCCAAGGGTGACTACTGCAGTGGATGACAGATGCCTTCGGATTATGTCTCAGATGAACACTGACAGGAACGCCACCATGTTGAATAATTCTTTTTGTGCAGCCACAGGACGTCGTGTTACGACTCAAACCGTGCGCAACAAGCTGCATGATGCGCAACTTCATTCCCGACATCCATGGCGAGGTCCATGTTTGCAACCATGACACCATGCAGCATAGTACAGATGGGCCGAACGACATGCCGAATGGACCACTCAGGATTGGCATCAAGTTCTCTTCACCGATGAGTGTCGCATATGCTTTCAACCATAGGAGGCAACGGGGTCAGGATGAACGCCTTAGACAAGCTGTCCAGCGAGTGCAGCAAGGTGGAGGTTCCCTGCTATTTTTGGGGTGGCATTATATGGAGCCGACATACGCTGCTGGTGGTCATGGAAGGCGCCATAGTGCCTGTATGATATGTGAATGCGATCCTGCGACAATTAGTGGAAACATATCGACAGCATATTGGAGAGGCATTTGTCTTCATGGACAACAATTCGTGCCCTGTCATGCACATCTTGTGAGTGACTTCCTTCAGGTTAACGACATCGCTTAACTAAAGTGGCCAGCATGTTCTCCAGACATGAACCCTACCGCACAGGCCTGGGATACATAAAAAGGGCTGTTTATGGACAACGTAACCCACCAACCACTCTGAGGGATCAACGCCGAATCGCCGTTGAGGAGTGGGAAAATCTGGACCAACTGTACCATGATGAACTTGTGCGTAGTATACCATGACAAATATAGGCATGCATCAATGCAAGAGGACGTGCTACTGGAAGTTAGAGATACTGGTGTGTACAGCATTCTACATCTACATCTACATTTATACTCCGCAAGCCACCCAACGGTGTGTGGCGGAGAGCACTTTACGTGCCACTGTCATTACCTCCCTTTTCTGTTCCAGTCGCGTATGATTCGCGGGAAGAACGACTGTCTGAAAGCCTCCATGCGCACTCGAATCTCTCTAATTTTACATTCGTCATCTCCTCGGGAGGTATAAGTAGGGGGAAGCTATATATTCGATACCTCATCCAGAAACGCACCCTCTCGAAACCTGGCGAGCAAGCTACACCACGATGCAGAGCGCCTCTCTTGTAGACTCTGCCAATTGAGTTTGCTAAACATCTCCATAACGCTATCATGGTTACCAAATAACCCTGTGACGAAACGCACCGCTCTTCTTTGGATCTTCTCTATCTCCTCAGTCAACCCGATCTGCTATGGATCCCACACTGATGAGCAATACATAAGTATAGGTCGAACGAGTGTTTTGCAATCCACCTCCTTTGCTGATGGACTACATTTTCTAAGGACTCTCCCAATGAATCTCAACCTGGTACCCGCCTTACCAACAATTAATTTTATATGATCATTCCACTTCAAATCGTTCCGCATGCATACTCCCAGATATTTTACAGAAGTAACTGCTACCAGTGTTCGTTCCGCTATCATGTAATCATACAATAAAGGATCCTTCTTTCTATGTATTCGCAGTACATTACATTTGTCTATGTTAAGGGTCAGTTGCCACTCCCTGCACCAAGTGCCTATCCGCTGCAGATCTTACTGCATTTCGCTACAATTTTCTAATGCTGCAACTTCTCTGTATACTACAGAATCATCCGCGAACTTCCGACACTATCTACTAGGTCATTTATATATATTGTGAAAAGCAGTGGTCCCATAACACTCCCCTGTGGCACGCCAGAGGTTACTTTAATGTCTCTAGACATCTCTCCATTGATAACAACATGCTGTGTTCTGTTTGCTAAAAACCCTTCAATCCAGCCACACAGCTGGTCTGATATTCCGTAGGCTCTTACTTTGTTTATCAGGCGACAGTGCGGAACTGTATCGAACGCCTTCCGGAAGTCAAGGAAAATAGCATCTACCTGGAAGCCTGTATCTAATATTTTCAGGATCTCATGAACAAATAAAGCGAGTTGGGTCTCACACGATCACTGTTTCCGGAATCCATGTTGATTCCTACAGAGTAGATTCTGGGTTTCCAAAAACAACATGATACTCGAGCAAAAAACGTGTTCTAAAATTCTACAACAGATCGACGTCAGAGATATAGGTCTATAGTTTTGCGCATCTGCTCGACAACCCTTCTTGAAGACTGGGACTACCTGTGCTCTTTTCCAGTCATTTGGAACCTTTCGTTCCTCTAGAGACTTGGGTTAACGGCTGTGAAATGGAGGGCAAGTTCTTTTGCGTACTCTGTGTAAAATCGAATTGGTATCCCGTCAGGTCTAGTGGACTTTCCTCTGTTGAGTGATACCAGTGGCTTTTCTATTCCATGGACACTTATTTCGATGTCAGCCATTTTTTCGTTTGTGCGAGGATTTAGAGAAGGAACTGCAGTGCGGTCTTCCTCTGTGAAACAGCTTTGGAAAAAGGTGCTTAGTGTTTCAGTTTTACGCGTGTCATCCTCTGTTTCAATGCCATCATCATCCCGGAATGTCTGGATATGCTGTTTCGAGCTACTTACTGATTTATTGTAAGACCAGAACTTCTTAGGATTTTCTGTCAAGTCAGTGCATAGAATTTTACTTTGGAATTCACTGAACGCTTCACGCATAGCCCTCCTTACGCTAACTTTGACATCATTTAGCTTCTGTTTGTCTGAGAGGTTTTGACTGCGTTTAATCTTGGAGTGAAGCTCTACTTCCTTTCGCAGTAGTTTCCTAACTTTGTTGTTGAACCACAGTGGGTTTTTCCCGTCCCTCAAAGTTTTACTCGGCATGTACCTGTCTAAAACGCATTTTACGATTGCCTTGAACTTTTTCCATAAACACTCAACATTGTCAGCGCCGGAACAGAAATTTTCGTTTTGATCTGTTAGGTAGTCTGAAATCTGCCTTCTATTACTCCTGCTAAACATAAACCTTCCTCCCTTTTTTTATATTCCTGTTAACTTCATGGATGCTGCAATGGCCGTATGATCACTGATTCCCTGTTCTGCACTTACAGAGTCGAAAAGTTCAGGTCTGTTTGTGATCAGTAGGTTCAAGATGTTATCTCAACGAGTCGGTTTTCTGTTTAATTGCTCGAGGAAATTTTTGGATAGTGCACTCCGTATAATGTCACTTGATGCTATGTCCCTACCACCCGTCCTAAACATCTGAGTGTCCCAGTCTATATCTGGTAAATTGAAATCTCCACCTAAGACTATAACATGCTGAGAAAATTTATGTGAAATGTATTCCAAATTTTCTCTCAGTTGTTCTGCCACTAATGCTGCTGAGTCGGGAGGTCGGTAAAAGGAGCCAATTATTAACCTAGCTCGGTTGTTGAGTGTAACCTCCACCCATAATAATTCACAGGAACTATCCAGTTCTGCTTCACTACAGGATAAACTACTACTAACAGCGACAAACACGCCACCACCGGTTGCATGCAATCAATCCTTTCTAAACACCATCTGTGCCTTTGTAAAAATTTCGGCAGAATATATCTCTGGCTTCAGCCAGCTTTCTGTACCTATAAAGATTTCAGCTTCGTTGCTTTCTATCAGCACTTGAAGTTCCTGTACTTTACCAATGCAGCTTAGACAGTTTACAATTACAATACCGATTGCTGCTTGATCCCCGCATGTCCTGACTTTGCCCTGCACCCTTTAATGCAGTTGCCCTTTCTGTACTTGCCCGAGGCCATCTAACCTAAAAAAAAAAACACCCAGTTCCACACCACACAACCCCTGCTACCGGTGTAGCCACTTGCTGCGTGTAGTAGACTCCTGACCTATTCAGCAGAACCCCAAACCCCACCACCCTATGGGGAAAGTCGAGGAATCTGCAGCCCACACGGTCGTAGAACCGTCTCAGCCTCTGATTCAGTCCCTCCACTTGGGTCTGTACCAAGGGTCCACAGTCAGTCTTGTCGACGATGCTGCAGATGGTGAGCTCTGCTTTCATTCCGCTAGCGAGACTGGCAGTCTTCAACAAATCAGATAGCCGCCAGAAGCCAGAGAGGATTTCCTCCAATCCATAGCGACACACATCATTGGTGCCGACATGAGCGACCACTTGTAGATGGGTGCACCCTGTACCGATCATGTCATCTGGAAGGACCCTTTCCACATTTGGAATGACTACCCCCGGTATGCACACGGAGTGCACATTGGTTTTCTTCCCCTCTCTTGCTGCCGTATCCCTAAGGGGGCCCCATTACGCGCCAGACTTTGGAGCTCCAAACTACCAGTTGGCTCACCCTCTGCGACCTCCCAGATCTTGCAGACTGAGGGGCAACCTCTGGAACAGGACAAGCAGCGATGTCCGGCCGAAGATCAGTATCAGCCTGAGACAGAGCCTGAAACTGGTTTGTCAGACAAACTGGAGACGCCTTCCGTTCAGCCCTCTGGAATGTCTTTTGCCCCCTGCCACACCTCGAGATGTCCTCCCACTCTACCACAGGTGAGGGATCAGCTTCAATGTGGGCAGTATCCCGAACAGTCACAGTCGTAGTCCGATCGTGGGATGCATGGGACGAGCTGGCCGTCTCCGACAAACCCCCATTCGGACCCCCATAGTGATGCCCATTGGCAACAGCCTCAAGCTCTGTGACCGAAGCCAACACTGCCTGAAACTGGGAGCGAAGAGATGCCAACTCAGCCTGCATCCGAACACAGCAGTTGCTGTCTCTATCCATGCTAAAAACTGTTGTGCAAAGAACGTCTGAACTAATCTACAGAGAGCACAAACAAATCGACACAAAATTTAAACGGTTATTAAAATACAAGATTGCCTAGTAAATGCAGTAATGCTGCTACTTGCGCACTGCTGACACACTGCTTGGCGGCGGAAGGAGACTACGCGATTTTACACTATTCAGGTACTAAAACGCGATGCTACAACTCTCAAATACTATAATACGCCCGAAATTAATCAATTAAACAATGCAACTACCAAAAACACGCAAATAAATTAAGAATTAAACTATGTAACAAATAAGTGAGCTAGGAGTATACGACTTTCTGCTGGCAGCTGCTTATCCAACGGCGGCAGGGAGCACAACCTCTGAAGGTCTCGCTGTATGGTGGTACAACATACAATGTGTGGTTTTCATGAGCAATGAAAAGGGTGGAAATGATGTTTATGTTGATCTCTATTCCAATTTTCTGTAAAGGCTCAGAACTCTTGGAACTGAGGTGATGCAAAACTTTTTTTGATGTGTGTATAAATGGATTATGAAAAGCACAGAAAAGAAAAGTGACATTTAGTTGTGGCACCATAAATATACAATAAATTAAATGCTTGCAAACTCTTTAAGAGTACTGTACTAACAGACACAGTGCTCAGGTAGATAGGTATCTACACACATCAAAAAAAGTTTTTCATCACCTCGGTTCTGAGAGTTTCGGAACCTGTACAGAAAATTCAAATAGAGATCAACATAAACATAATTTCCGCCCTTTTTATTGCTCATGAAAACCACACATTGCATGTTATACCACAATACAGCGAGACCTTCAGAGGTAGTGGTGCAGATTGCTGTACGCGCTGGTACCTCTAATATCCACGTCCTCTTGCACTGATGCATGCCTCTAGTCGTCATGGCATACTGTCCACAAGTTCGTCAAGGTACTGTTGGTGCAGATTGTCCCACTCCTCAGCGGCGATTCGCCATAGATCCCTCAGAGTGGTTGGTGGGTGACGTCATCCATAAACAGCCCTTTTAATGTATCCCAGGCCTGTGCGATAGGGTTCACGTCTGGAGAACGTGCTGGCCACTGTAGTTGAGTGATGTCATTACCCTGAAGGAAGTCATTCACAAGATGTGTATGACGGGGGCGCGAATTGTCGTCCATGAAGACGGCCAATATGTTGCCGATATGGTTGCACTAATTGTTGCAGGATGGCATTCACGTATCGTGCAGCCATCATGGCGCCTTCCATGACCACCAGCAGCGTACATCGGCTCAACATAATGCCACCCCAAAATAGCAGGGAACCTCCTCCTTGCTGCACTCACTGGACAGTGTGTCTAAGGTGTTCATCCTGACCCCGTTGCCTCCTATGGTTGAAAGCATATGCGACAATCATCGGTGAAGAGAACTTGATGCAATCCTGAGTGCTCCATTCGGCATGTCGTTCGGCCCATCTGTACTATGCTGCATGGTGTCATGGTTGCAAACATGGACCTCGCCATGGACGTCAGGAGTGAAGTTGCGCATCGTGCAGCCTATTGCGCACCATTTGAGTTGTAACACGCCGTCCTGTGGCTGCACAAAAAGAATTATTCAACATGGTGGCGTTACTGTCAGGGTTCTTCCGAGCCATAACACAAAGGTAGAGGTCATCCACTGCAGTAGTAGCCCTTGGGCGACCTGAGTGAGGCATGTCATCGACAGTTCCTGTGTCTCTGTATCTCCTCCATGTCCAAACAACATTGCTTTGGTTCACTCCGAGACGCCTGGACACTTTCCTTGTTGAGAGTCCTTCATAGCACAAAGTAACAATGCAGTAGCGATCGAACCGCGGTATTGACCGTCCAGGCATGTTTGAACTACAGATAACACAAGCCGCATACTTCCTTCCTTATCGGCTGTCGGACGCCCTCCGTCTAAAAGGTGCTGCTCGTGCTTTGTTGTTTACATCTTTGAGTGGGTTTAGTGACATCTCTGAACAGTCAAAGGGACACAATACAATATCCGCAGTCTTTGTCTGTCTACAGGGGTACTGGGAACTGGGATGATGCAATACTTTTTTGATGTGTGTATATTTCCAAAGTAGCTATTATCAATGTTTTCATGGTTTCTTCCAGTGTGAGTAAGCATGACTGCAATAACTTTGTTAACTGTTGGGCGCACTAGCCATTGAGGAAATGGATGTTGCTGTAGAAAGTGCACTTGGAACTTGTGCAGCATACAACCCCATTCTCAAACGAAGTACAGAACTGTGTGTTTTGTGCTGAGCAGCAGATACCACAACTCTGGTTGGTTGAAGCTCCTCAATTTATTTGCTATTAGTTCACCAAATAATTGTCTTCATCGTTGGATGAGGCAAGCGATTACATACAGATTACTGCTTCCTGGACAGGACAGACATTTTTAAGCACTTATTTCAGAGGTTTGGATTTTTAAACTGGGGAGTATCGCTCACCATCACTTGTGGATTCTCGTCTTCAAGGTTTTCACGCTCTGTGTTACACCTGTTCTGGAAACAGAAATTATTATCATTATCTACTGTCGTCATTCACTAATGCAATGTGATCAGCTGGTACACACACACTGACCAGTCAATTCAATTTCCTTCATAATATTGCCTATATATGCCAACTAAGGCTACTTGTTTTTTGTTACAGCTACCAACACCAGAAACTGAGTGGCGAGCTTTTTCTGACCTATTTAATACTAGTTGGAATTTTCCTCATTGCTTAGGGAGTGTTGATGGCAAACACAGCCAAATATTGGCTCCAGAACGTAGTGGTAGCTTGTGTCTTAATTACAAAGTGACAGTCTGCATTGTGCTGCTTGGAATCAGAAACAGTAACCACGATCTCGTTTAGGCAGATGTTAAGTGCCTTAGGTGGATTTTGGGTCGTGGTGTATTCAAGGCACTCCAATCTACAAAAAGCTAGAAGAGCAATCCCTAAATGTGCGAGCTTGTCAAGCATTAGCTTCAAGAATGCGTCCAGTCCAGTTCGTTTTTGTGGCATTTGCGTTATTTATTTTAGGATCATAGACTTCAAAAAGGGTTTAGAACTACAGCTTCAGTAGAGCATGAAGCATTTGGAGTACAACTAAAACTGAAACCTCTAGGTATAGGAAAAGAAGAGACCATTGTTTTATTATACATTTATCTGCAAAATCTTTTGCACAGAAATTTTGTATCCAGAAGTAACTTCACTCCAACAGGTATTTTTGATTTTTATTATACAGATGGAAACTTGACTGAGGGATTCTAGAGGAAGGAACAGCACGAGAATAATACTTTGTTCGATCTGCAAAACCTACCCCAAAAGCCAACAACAAACTTGCCTGAAATTCGGAATGAATGCAAAGAATATTTCCTTACTCCTGAGTGTGAGGTTCCAATGTAATATTATGCTTACTTAATTACTACTTATGACTTTTAAAACAACTAATCCTTTTAAAAACTTTTTTGCAAAAACCTTAAATACTATTTCCTGGTTATAAGATACTATTATTAACAATAATTTTAATTACTATAGTTAATAAAGAAACCGACATAGAGTTTTCCACAAAGCAATTCGAATACCTCGAGGCCATTTTTGTGGTAGCCCTGCGCCTGCTATACGGACGTCTGAGTCACAGCTCTCGTACAAGATAAGTAATTTAAGTAGTGATAAACTGTTTTAACACTTTTAACTAATTTATTATGTTAATTATAGTGCTCTTCAAGCGTACCATTAAAGGTTTTTGTCTTACTCGCGTATTTTCACAGTAATCACCTAAAGTTCGTTTTGTTTACATATCGCGGCCAGGCCGAACTTTTGAGCTTTCAGATTAAACTTCATACCGCAATTTTAAGTGCATTTACTTATAGTTTAGTGTGCTAAATATGTTTGCTGCCCCTTTATATCTGTAGAGTATCGTTATCTCTTAAGTAATTTCCAGTAATAAACTTCTGAACCACAGTTAACATTGTCGCGAGTAGGCCTAATTTTTCGTACACGTATTGTCATTGTTTTCCGGTAACTTAATTGTATTTCTGTCACTAAACTCGATTTGTACCATGAGTGTTAAGTGCCTGACTTGCCGTAGAATGGTTAGCTCCGGGGTCTGGTGTGATGGATGTAGTAACTTTTTTCATTGGGGCGATTGTAGTGGCGTGGGAATTGGGAAAATGAGTGAGACTCATCAGTGGTTCTGTAGGCTATGCAGTAGAGATAGAAAGATTGTGGAACAGGAGGGGGAAATTTCTGCACTTCAGGCTGAGTTAGATGAGGCTAGGCGAGAACTTGGAAGGTTAAGGGGGAGAAGGGTAAACAGGGATGGGAAGTGGCAACAGGCCAAGAAATTCTTCTGGCAGCTTTGTTGGTAATGTACAAAATAGGTTTGACCTGTTGCCTCAGTCAGAAACTGATGAGCCTCTCACAGAAGTAGATGTAGACAAAGCTCAACAAGCTTTCAGCACCAAATTGAATAAGCATGTAGGGAAGTTTGCAAAGAGAAAGGAAGTCTTGTTGCTAGGTAGTTCACATGCTAGGGGTGTGGGCCCACTTCTGCAGGATGAATTAGGGTCAAAATACCAGGTCACAAGTTTTTTCAAATCTAGTGCTGGACTGGGGCAGGTTACAGAAGATTTAGGTTCACTATGTAGAGGCTTTACTAAGGAAGATACTGTGGTTATTGTGGGTGGGCTGGGCAACAGTATTGACAGAGATCCGGGGTACAGCAACGAGTGTGACCTGGCAAAGATTCTATCAACATCGAGTTATACCAGTGTTGGGTTTGTGTCGGTTCTGGAGCGCCACGACCGACCTCATTTGAGCTCTTCTGTCAGGAGAGTTAATTTGGCGTTAGAACGGCTACTTGGATCTGGTGCAGGGTCACACATTGGTGTGGCTCCTGTTGATTCACTCTGTAGGTGGGACTATACTAGACATGGCCTACACCTCAACAAGAAAGGGAAGGGTAAACTGGCTGGGCTGATAGCAGGAAATTTAAAGGTAGGAGGAACTACATTTCATGGTGGAAACTCTTTTTTAGTGTAAGATCAGTGTCCAGTGGGAAACTCAGCCAGGCAAGTACTAAAGATGTTAAAAAAGTTCAAGATACAAAAGAAAAGTGAAAAATAATGTTAGAATATTTCATGAAAATATAGGGGGATTGAAGAATAAAACGGATGAGCTTCTGCTTTGTTTAGAAGATATAGAAACTGAGAATGTAATAGATGTACTATGCCTGTCTGAGCATCACATTGTCACTGATATGCAAAAGGTTAGCATCAATGGGTACAAATTAGCTGCACATGTAAGTAGAGATAATATGATGAGAGGAGGAGTTGCCATATATGTCAAAAGCTTCCACAGTGTAAAAAATTTAGAAACTAAAAAATTTTGTGTAGAGCAACATATGGAAGCATGTGCCACTGAACTAAAACTAAATGATGGCACTTTCATAAATTTAACAGTGTATAGGTCCCCCTCAGGGAATTTCCAGCTATTTCTAGGAAACTTGGATGCTTTGTTGTGCCAGCTGTCAGACAGGGGGAAGGAAATTATCATTTGTGGGGATTTCAATGTTGATTCCCTGAAAGAGTGTAATAGGAAGAATGACCTTGTAGTATTACTCAGTACTTTCAATTTGAGCTCCGTCATTGATTTTCCTACTCGGATAACAAAGAACAGCAGGACATTGATAGATAACTTTTTTATAGACCAAGATAAGTTTAAGGACATAAATGCTTATCCTGTTGAGAATGGTCTTTCAGATCATGGTGCACAGCTACTTACAGTACATGACATAGCTCCATGCAGTATATCAAATTAGAATTTCAAAGCAGTGCGTTCAATTAACAATATAAATATTGCAAACTTTATCGAAAGCCTACAGCAGCTAGACTGGGATGAAGTGTATAAGGAACCCGATGCAAACTTGAAATATAACTCATTTGACAATACATTTTAAGGATATTTGAAAATTGTTTTCCCAAGAAAATAGTTAAACATAATTCCAAGAAAACATATAAAAAACCTTGGCTAACTAAAGGAATAAGAATATCTTGCAACCATAAAAGAGAACTGTATCTAACAGGACGAGGGAGTACTGACCCTAAAACTGTTCAGTATTACACTCCTGGAAATGGAAAAAAGAACACATTGACACCGGTGTGTCAGACCCACCATACTTGCTCCGGACACTGCGAGAGGGCTCTACTAGCAATGATCACACGCACAGCACAGCGGACACACCAGGAACAGCGGTGTTGGCCGTCGAATGGCGCTAGCTACGCAGCATTTGTGCACCGCCGCCGTCAGTGTCAGCCAGTTTGCCACCGCATACGGAGCTCCATCGCAGTCTTTAACACTGGTAGCATGCCGCGACATCGTGGACGTGAACCGTATGTGCAGTTGACGGACTTTGAGCGAGGGCGTATAGTGGGCATGCGGGAGGCCGGGTGGATGTACCGCCGAATTGCTCAACACGTGGGGCGTGAGGTCTCCACAGTACATCGATGTTGTCGCCAGTGGTCGGTGGAAGGTGCACGTGCCCGTCGACCTGGGACCGGACCGCAGCGACGCAAGGATGCACGCCAAGACCGTAGGAACCTCCGCAGTGCCGTAAGGGACCGCACCGCCACTTGCCAGCAAATTAGGGACACTGTTGCTCCTGGGGTATCGGCGAGGACCATTCGCAACCGTCTCCATGAAGCTGGGCTACGGTCCCGCCCACCGTTAGGCCGTCTTCCGCTCACGCCCCAACATCGTGCAGCCCGCCTCCAGTGGTGTCGCGACAGGCGTGAATGGAGGGACGAATGGAGACGTGTCGTCTTCAGCGATGAGAGTCGCTTCTGCCTTGGTGCCAATGATGGTCGTATGCGTGTTTGGCGCCGTGCAGGTGAGCGCCACAATCAGGACTGCATACGACCGAGGCACACAGGGCCAACACCCGGCATCATGGTGTGGGGAGCGATCTCCTACACTGGCCGTACACCTCTGGTGATCGTCGAGGGGACACTGAATAGTGCACGGTACATCCAAACCGTCATTGAACCCATCGTTCTACCATTCCTAGACCGGCAAGGGAACTTGCTGTTCCAACATGACAATGCACGTCCGCATGTATCCTGTGCCACCCAACGTGCTCTAGAAGGTGTAAGTCAACTAGCCTGGCCAGCAAGATCTCCGGATGTGTCCCCCATTGAGCATGTTTGGGACTGGATGAAGCGTCGTCTCACGTGGTTTGCACGTCCAGCACGAACGCTGGTCCAACTGAGACGCCAGGTGGAAATGGCATGGCAAGCCGTTCCACAGGACTACATCCAGCATCTCTATGATCGTCTCCATGGGAGAATAGCAGCCTGCATTGCTGCGAAAGTTGGATATACACTGTACTAGTGCCAACATTGTGCATGCTCTGTTGCCTGTGTCTATGTGCCTGTGGTTCTGTCAGTGTGATCATGTGATGTATCTGACCCCAGGAATGTGTCAATAAAGTTTCCCCTTCCTGGGACAATGAATTCACGGTGTTCTTATTTCAATTTCCAGGAGTGTATAAAAACTACTGTGTGGTACTAATAAAAGTTATTAAAAAGTGCAGAAGCATGCGTATCATGTCTGAGATCAGTAACTCTGATAATAAAATTAAAGCAATTTGGAATATAATTGAAAGGGAAACAGGGAAACCAATAGCACAGGAAGACTTTAGTGCCATAAAACTGAATGACAAGTGTACTAACAAACAATCAGAAAGTGAAAATATTTTCAATAATCATTTTTTAAATGTTGTAGAGAAAATAGGATCTAGATCTTCACTAGAAGAGGCAAGGCTTGTAATAGAAGAGGCCATAATTGTGCAGTTTGAAACAACTGAATTTCCTCCAACCTCTCCTTCTGAAATCCGTAAAATAATAAACTCACTGAAAAGTAAAAGCTCTTACGGAATTGATAGCATTTCCAGCAAGGTACTTAAAGCTTGTTCCCCACAGATAAGTAGGATTCTCAGCCATGTATGTAACAGCTCTTTGGAGCAGGGTGTTTTCCCCGATAGACTTAAATATGCCATTGTACAATCATTGCATAACAAGGGGGATACGTCGGATGTCAAAAACTATCGCCCAGTCTCTCTTCTGACAGCTCTATCAAAAAGTTTTGAGAAAGTAATGTATTCAAGGGTAGCCTCCCATATTTTTAAAAATAAAGTACTAACAAAATGTCAATTTGGTTTTCAGAAAGGCTTTTCAACAGGAAATGCTATATACACTTTCACTGATCAAATATTAAATGCTCTGAATAACCAGACATCACCCATTGGTATTTTTTGTGATCTCTCAAAGGTCTTTGATTGTCTAAATCATGGAATTCTTTCAGATAAGCTAAATCATTATGGTTTGAGGGGGGCAGTGCACAAATGTTTTAATTCATACTTAACTGGAAGAATGCAGAAAGTTGAAATAAGTGGTTCATGTAATGTTAAAACAACAGCTGATTCCTCAAACGGGGGGGGGGGGGGGGCTAACAAGTATGGGGTCCCATAGGGTTCGGTCTTAGGTCCTGTACTCTTCATGATATGCTTTAATGACTTACCATTCCACATTGATGAAGATGCAAAGTTAGTTCTTTTTGCTGATGATACAAGTATAGTAATAACATCCAAAAACCAAGAACTAAGTGACGTAATTGTAAATGATGTTTTTCACAAAATTATTAAGTGGCTATCAGCAAACGGACTCTCTTTAAATTTTGATAAAACACAGTATATACAGTTCCGTACAGTAAATGGCACAACTCCAGTAATAAATATAGACTTTGAACAGAAGTCTGTAGCTGAGGTAGAATTTTCAAAAATTTTAGGCGTGTCCATTGATGAGAGGTTAAACTGGAAGCAACACGTTGATGGTCTGTTGAAACGTCTGAGTTCAGCTATGTATGCTGTTAAGGTTATTGCAAATTTTGGTGATAAGAATCTCAGTAAATTAGCTTACTATGCCTACTTTCGTTCACTGCTTTCGTATGGCATCATATTCTGGGCTAATTCATCGTTGAGTAGAAAAGTATTCATTGCTCAAAAACGTGTAATCAGAATAACTGCTGGAGACCACCCATGGTCATCCTGCAGACATCTGTTTAAGGATCTAAGGATCCTCACAGTAACCTCACAGTACATATATTCACTTATGAAATTTGTTGTTAACAATCCAACCCAGTTCAAAAGTAATAGCAGTGTGCATAGCTATAACACCAGGAGAAAGGATGATCTTCACTATGCAGGGTTAAATCTGACTTTGGCACAGAAAGGGGTAAATTTTTCTGCCACAAAAGTCTTTGGTCACCTACCAAACAGCATCAAAAGCCTGACAGACAGCCAAACAACATTTAAAAATAAATTAAAAGAATTTCTAGATGACAACTCCTTCTACTCATTGGCTGAATTTTTAGATATAAATTAAGGGAGAGGAAAAAAAAACAACTTAAAAATTAGTGTCATGCAATATTTTGTGTAATGTAATATCTTATACAGACATCTTTTATTAACCTGACAAGTTCCACATCGTATTCATGATCTAGGGAACAAGTATTAATCTAATCTAATCATCCACACTAAGAAATGTTGCGCAACACTGTCTCTAAAATGTCTCATTTCGTCCATTTGAAACCGAAGTCAGAGTCCTGCGATTTTGTTTCAAAAGCTTCTCTACAGACAAAAAAATGTCTATACAAATAATCTCTTGATTATCTATAGACAATGTCTAGATATAAAAATCTGCTGCCGACCTTGGACTCAGTCCCGAATTGCACTGAAGAGACCCAAAAAGTTGCAGGTAGCACAACCTGGCAGTGTAAAGCAGCTGGAATCTTGGTGCATCCATACAGTAGACAGAATGCATTCGAGAAGTATTCATGTATTTCCACGCCATATTCTAAATTATATGAAACTAAAATAGAAAACACTTGATAATACTGTTTATGAAACTAAAACAGAAAACACGTGATAATACTGTCTTTATACTGTTCCAGGATCTTTTACCACAATTTTATTATGTTCATTGTCCATTTTCTCACAAACCTAAGTCCTCAATTCAGTGTTGTGATTTTATGAAACGTCAGTTGCTTCATCTTGATCTTTCAATAAAGACACTGCTATCTTATGGCTCTCTGTTGGGTCACGTCTAGCAGATGGGTTGTCCTGGATAGCTTTACACTTTTTTGTCGAAAAAAAACCTCCATTGTGAAATAATTTTTGTCTTCTCAGATGTTTCAGTTAGTAGCGGGACAAAGAGAGAATGGCTTCACTCTGTATTGTTGCCAGATGTATTCAAGATTTCGGATCCAAGGTGGCGGCCACACATGTGACAACATCACAAAGACACCATGGCAGGAAGTACAAATATTGGCAGAAAATAGGTCAATTGGGCTACCTCCACTAAGCTAAACACCTCCCCTCCCCCTCCCTCCCCATCCCCTCCCCACCCCAACCTCCAACTGGTAAATGGCGAGAAGAGAGCTCAATCTGTGCTGGCCTGTCATATATGATGGACATAAGTCGTTATTGCATTGTTTATTTCAACAATTCCAGTTATCATAGGCAGTAGCTCCATCCAGTGTACTCACCATGAGATCAAGAGTCCAACTGACCTAGTTCACAAAGCCACAGCCAGAGTTCGCTATCGTCCCTCCCCCTCTCCCTTCCTGTGATGTAATCCAAGATGGCGGTCTGGGGAAAATGGAGGGAAAAGGAGTCAGTCTGCGTCTAGCTCCTGGACTGGGAGGACAGACATAATTATTTAATAACATCAATGGAAGAGATGTCTGTGCCGGAGAAGGAGTATATTAGCTATAGCCATACTTGTAGGTACTGTGCTGATAGCAATGATATTTGGTAAAGATGATTACACTTCATGAAATAATGATGATGAGCTAAGTTACGCTTCTCGACTCATGCTGATAAGTGTGTGTGCTGCAGCTGTATCTCATTCGACAAAAGTCCAATCAGAAAGTCTTCAGATGTGCAAGAGGCAAGACGTTCACCCCAGAGCCTCCACGTCCGCTGGAAGATAGGTAATACGCCGGGCTCCCTGCCCCAAGTCTCCACGCCGGCTTACAGCACAGCCATGCGATAGCCACAGGGCCATGCGCTAAGCACTTCCTGTCGTATTGGAAATACCCATGACCTTCATCCTGTCAATCCCCAGTGCACAGATACCCAGGAGTTATTAAATCTGGTATTGCCGTATAATGTCACTTATATAACTTGAAGATATCATAGGAACTATTTGTACCACTGAACAAAGACAGAGAGAAACAGTCTTGCAGATGACGCGAGAATATTTAAACAATTACACATTTTATTTTCACCTCTACACTCGAACACGAACTCTTAAAAAGCTCGTGACACACTTGTGGAACCATCCCCGAGGCACATTGTGCACCCTTGTCTTTGAGCACGAGCTACTTCAGAAGCTATTAAATCCAATTGAATATGTCTCTAACTACACCTTCAAAAAAGATCGATACACAGTAGTTTGCTTCAATTTTGCGATGTATACCGCCACACTCGAACACTGACTCTGAAAAGAGTTCGCTGCACACGTGTGAAACCACCATGAGACAATTCACATGCTATTATGAGAAACAGATCTCGAAACCGATATCAGCTGCAATATCTGATTTTACACCCCAAAACTATGATATTTGGATATCGAAATGAATGTCTCTGTAACTCTAAAAACAGGACACTCGCAACTTTACGAGTTTTAGCTACTTACTTGTAGGCTCTGCCAGAGAGTCCTACAGCTGCTGTGGTTTTCACCACTTTTCTGAAACTGGAGGCAGGGACGTTATTTTCCTCACTTCACGAAGCACACACTGGTGGCCAAGCACAGACTGGAAAATTAGAAAAAATACACAAACAGAGTTCGAAGCAGTGGTAAAGACGAGATAAATGGCTGGAATTTTAGGTGGATTTTCGGTGTCCTAGAGCTGCTGGTCTGGAAATGCTCTAAAGCCACAATGGTAGGTCAGGGACAGCATCCCACCAGAGGTGGACAGTCTACTTGGACCTGTCTCTCAACATTCGAACAAAGAAGACACCATGTGACCCAGAACTTTCCGTACCTACTTTTCCCCTGTCTTGTTCAAACCTCTCTGTTGATGCTCCTATGCACCACGCAAAGGATTTCTTGTAAATTGAACATTCTGATTGGTTCCTACTGAATTTAACCGCCCAAATGCTGCCGCAGTCGGTGTGGAAGCACTGTTAGCCTTATTCTGCAGACAGACGAGTTGCAAGCCATTCAGTAGCATAACGGTTTTGTACAGATCGAGAAAACATACAGCAGTCATATTGCAATGACAGTTGAATCCTGCACAAGTGGTCTACAGATCCTGAAATACGGAAACCACTACCAAAGATATTTCCTCAGTTACACTGCTCTGCTACTGTAGAGGAAAACTTAAATTTTTCCGTGTGATACCCGCCAATTTGCTGCTTTGCCAGTGTGGGAGCACTATCCGCCATTTTTTTCTGGTAGATGGACAGATTACGAGACTTTCAGCGACAAAACTATTTTGTACAGACCGAAAAAAGATGTACAGCAGTCATACTGCACCGACTGTTAAACCCTGCAATAGTGGTCTACATTCATGAAATATTGAAACTACCGCCAAAGGCACTTAGTCAGCCACACTGCTCTGTTACTGTGGAGGAAAACTTGAATTTTTCACATGAAATCAATCTCCAACAGGGCTATATCACTGCATACCACATTGATATAGTAAACACAATTCGTGCCCCGTACCACACAAAATCATCAATTTTGGATGCTGCATATAGCCATCGACCAACAGACACTCGTACATGTACCACAAAGAAAGACAGATCCAAAATAAAAACATAAGCACATGCACAGTGCATATTCTTTGCAGCACTAGATATTTCCCTGTGAGGTCTTGTTGGTCATCTACCACGGCCAACAGTCGCGTGGCAACTGCTCCCACACATATGTTGGCCTGACGTGCGACCAGAGGGCCCTTAGCAGTCTGTGGTCACTCTCCAAACTGATGTAAAAAGGCTGAGTTGGTTCCCTCCTGGGACAAAGGCGTTACTGTCTCTGGCCCTGACCTGCTTGCTTGCTTGCTGCCATCTTTTCTAGAGAGCTGTTGCCAGACTCTAGGATTACAAAAACATATATATTTTCACATGGTTTGCTAGAATATCAAAGCATTACACATAGTGGTTAGCTACCGATCGCTCGCACAGTATAATTCCAAAGACAAGGAATGGAAACTATTTCTCTAGGAACCAGAAACTTTATCGAGGTGCAGCAAGATGGGAAACGCTGCAACCAGTGAGTAACAAAAAATTATCTTGTCTGCGAAAATCCTTACGTGAAAATTCGAAAAAATAGAGGAAACTGGTTGTTCCACTCACGACTACCGATTTCAGTGATATAACGGATTCCATATCATCGCTGTGTGGTTCTAGGCGCTACAGTCTGGAGCCGAGCGACCGCTACAGTCGCAGGTTCGAATCCTGCCTCTGGCATGGATGTGTGTCATGTCCTTAGGTTAGTTAGGTTTAATTAGTTCTAAGTTATAGGCGACTGATGACCTCAGAAGTTAAGTCGCATAGTGCTCAGAGCCATTTGAACAACTTGAACCAAATCATCCTTCTACTTTACAAAGTCAACTAATGCGTTTCTCATGTCTAGAGAAACAGCAAACATGTCTTCCACCCGTCATTCGCCATCTAGATGCACACATCACACATCACAATCGATGTTCTCTCAACCAAACACTGACAGGAAATGTTTAGAAGCAGTCAACTGGACAGTTTCCATCGGATGGAATAATGGTTCAGCTCAAACACATGCCCATATAGAATATTCTCATATTTCCACACAGAACATACGCTATCACGAAGACAGTAGAACATATACTGAGTATGCCGCCTAGAGGGCTCCACTGTTAGGTCATCTACGTTCCTGTATCCAGGCTGGTTTTTGCAGTCCAGGCGGCTCCCGCCATAAGCTGGAACCGTCAATCGTTCTGGCCACAGGCTACCGCCACCACATGCCTCGCACTCGAGACAGCATCGTCCTAGGAAACCAACCACATATATTTCATCACTGTACTTACAATCAAAGACTACAGTAACAGTCTCAGTCAGATGACATTCTACAAAGAACGAAGTACTGGAAATACCTACTCCTGGCGGCTGTGGCTATGGAAATATAAATATCTGTACCATCCTTATAACTGGACTTAATTTTCCACATAAAACTCTTTCATTCCTCTTACGACTATCACAGTTTTCCACATAAAATCCACACCTTCCCTTGCAACAGGAGATAGGTATTTCTTTTTACATATGTCGGAACACACACAACTTTATAAGCCTGCTGATCACGGCAAGTCTATGGGGCATCTCCTACTACTAAGTATAATACACTCCTGGAAATTGAAATAAGAACACCGTGAATTCATTGTCCCAGGAAGGGGAAACTTTATTGACACATTCCTGGGGTCAGATACATCACATGATCACACTGACAGAACCACAGGCACATAGACACAGGCAACAGAGCATGCACAATGTCGGCACTAGTACAGTGTATATCCACCTTTCGCAGCATTGCAGGCTGCTATTCTCCCATGGAGACGATCGTAGAGATGCTGGATGTAGTCCTGTGGAACGGCTTGCCATGCCATTTCCACCTGGCGCCTCAGTTGGACCAGCGTTCGTGCTGGACGTGCAAACCGCGTGAGACGACGCTTCATCCAGTCCCAAACATGCTCAATGGGGGACACATCCGGAGATCTTGCTGGCCAGGCTAGTTGACTTACACCTTCTAGAGCACGTTGGGTGGCACAGGATACATGCGGACGTGCATTGTCATGTTGGAACAGCAAGTTCCCTTGCCGGTCTAGGAATGGTAGAACGATGGGTTCAATGACGGTTTGGATGTACCGTGCACTATTCAGTGTCCCCTCGACGATCACCAGAGGTGTACGGCCAGTGTAGGAGATCGCTCCCCACACCATGATGCCGGGTGCCTCGGTCGTATGCACTCCTGATTGTGGCGCTCACCTGCTCGGCGCCAAACACGCATACGACCATCATTGGCACCAAGGCAGAAGCGACTCTCATCGCTGAAGACGACACGTCTCCATTCGTCCCTCCATTCACGCCTGTCGCGACACCACTGGAGGTGGGCTGCACGATGTTGGGGCGTGAGCGGAAGACGGCCTAACGGTGTGCGGGACCGTAGCCCAGCTTCATGGAGACGGTTGCGAATGGTCCTCGCCGATACCCCAGGAGCAACAGTGTCCCTAATTTGCTGGGAAGTGGAGGTGCGGTCCCTTACGGCACTGCGGAGGATCCTACGGTCTTGGCGTGCATCCTTGCGTCGCTGCGGTCCGGTCCCAGGTCGACGGGCACGTGCACCTTCCGCCGACCATTGGCGACAACATCGATGTACTGTGGAGACCTCACGCCCCACGTGTTGAGCAATTCGGCGGTACGTCCACCCGGCCTCCCGCATGCCCACTATACGCCCTCGCTCAAAGTCCGTCAACTGCACATACGGTTCACGTCCACGGTGTCGCGGCATGCTACCAGTGTTAAAGACTGCGATGGAGCTCCGTATGCCACGGCAAACTGGCTGACACTGACGGCGGCGGTGCACAAATGCTGCGCAGCTAGCGCCATTCGACGGCCAACACCGCGGTTCCTGGTGTGTCCGCTGTGCCGTGCGTGTGATCATTGCTTGTACAGCCCTCTCGCAGTGTCCGGAGCAAGTATGGTGGGTCTGACACACCGGTGTCAATGTGTTCTTTTTTCCATTTCCAGGAGTGTACTTCGTCAAAACCTGAATGCTGGCGAAGCCAAAGACTATTGAGTGAAAATCCGCGATGGGCGTATATACGAAATGGATGGGTATGTCTCATTTGCTTGTTTCTTGTGTGAGTGGTACCAGTGGTCTTAGGAAGAGAGATGTCATCGTCTTACAAGCGAGCAGCTATTAAAAAAACACAATTGCAATGGCTATGTTACTGTCACAAGCGGTCTTGGTTCTACAGGCACATACAAGTATCGCTAATAATATCCATGTTAAACACTATACAAGCTTTATGAATCAAGACATCGTATTAATTCAAATGAAGTGGCTTTCCACACAAATACCGCGACATTGAATATAGACGATGATCGTAAGGTGTGCATTAACAGACTGGAAGTGCGGGTGAACGTCGCCAGCGGTGTAATCTCTTTATAAAATCACAGTATTTAGAAGGTGATTTGGTTGAGGAATATGGTATGAAGCTGGTATTTGCAACTATCTCACGCCTCACTTGATATTCTCCAGTATTTGTAACGCATTCTATCCCGATGCCACGTCACAGTTTCTGTGATATGCCCACTGGGTTATAGGCGATGGTTGATTGAGAAAGATGACATACAGTAGATGGTGTGCTATGCAATGAATCTCTTAGAGAATGCAACACTAGACTGACGTCGTAGGAAATGTACTCTGACTTTACAGATCTATAGTGTTACACTTTCTGGTAGAAATACTGTCTGCAATTTGGAATCAAGTCTCTCCATTCAGCCACATATTTGCATTGAATCCTATGGAGATATCTTTTAACTATTACAACCACTGGTGAATCGTCACGATACAGTACAGCACTGTACTCAAATGCATCCAGTCACCGTCAGCCACATATTCTACAGCTGCAGTATGTTTGCTCTGTTTTCTGCATGTCTGTGTTGGAGCATGTGTCGCAGATGGCTCCCATGACTCAGAGTAAACCCGAATTAGTGTTGAACTGTGATCCCACCATGCGTTATATCCAGGGCGATTTTGCGACACAGATCCACAATATACCACATATGGGATAGGGATTGAAGGTGGATCTGCTGCACGTTAAATGCATAGCGATGTTCAGAGCTGATCCACAACTTGTCACATGTGAAAGTGCTTGAAGGTGGATCAACCACTCATTATGTCAGAAAAAATGGTTCAAATGGCTCTGAGCACTATAGGACTTAACTTCTAAGGTCATCAGTCACCTAGAACGTAGAACTACTTAAACCTAACTAACCTAAGGACAGCACACACATTCATGCCCGAGGCAGGATTCGAACCTGCAACCGTACTGGTCGCACAGTTCTAGGCTGTAGCGCCTAGAACCGCTCAGCCACCCCAGCCGGCACTCATTATGTCGAGAGATGTGTTCTGTGTTCGAAGTTGGATCCACCAGCGGGGGGGACGAGGTCATGGGATCCATCCAACACACATGTACAGACGGAGACATGAAGAAAACGGAGCAAACGGACTCCAGCTGTAGAATATGTGGTTGGAGGCTACTGGATGCATTCGAGTACAGCGCTACATTATACCGTCCAACCCAAGAAATAGTGCATTTGCGCTAGGTGTTGGCAACTGGACTAGATTTACAAGGAATTTCTGAATATGAAATGAGAAGTGATGTCATGATCTCAAGGGTAGAAGTAACATAAAATCGATAAAATTATGAAAAATGACATAAATTAAGTATAAATTGAGGGAAAATATACTGACATGCAGGGATATTGAGGGAGTACTTGCATGTCTTCTGCTCGGTGCAGGACAATTCTTATACATGGTGAGAGGAATAAGAGAAAACGTTTACAGTGATAATACGCTTGGAATAGAATGCTTAATGTGGAAGACCACCAAATGTAGAGTAATGAATGTATACAGGGTGGAGAAAAATTGTGTCGCGAAATTTTAACCCTGGATACTTGATGCCAGTAATGTTTTGTAGGTCGACAATGCTGGAAATTGGAGTGATGGGGCGAGGGCGTTTGTACGTGTGAACCAACAGCCATAGCACTGCCCATTGATCGACAAATGGTAACAGGGAAATCCCAAGGTCAATTGGAGCACGTGGTGCCAAGTTTCCATAGTTTAAAAATTGTGGTTTGTCGACCTACACGACAATAATAATTTTGGTTCTTACTTGCATCAGCTATCCATGGTTAAAATTTCGTGACACAATTTTTCTCCAACTTGTATCTGTCGGATCACAAGCCCAGGTTTAATCCCAAAGTTATTGCCAATCGCCTTATAAACCTTTACAAAGTGTTCTTAGCTAAAGAGCGTTGTATTACCGGCTATGGTGACTGTAGTATATAGATACGGAATGGACCGCGTGTGTGACTCTGTGCAGGATCATTTAGGTGTTTTAAACCCTAACAAATAGTATTTACAATGTACTTCTCAATAATCTCTGCAAATCACCATCTTGCGGTGTCAACCTACAAACAGTTGCTGTATGACAACATTCTACTATATGTCTATGGAGGTGATTGTCATACATGCAAGTCGACTTCTGCCTTCGATGCTTTCCTGGAAAAGAGGGTCATCTGCCTGTAATCTTACATGGATCTGCGTTAAAAGACGCTAGGAAGTTGATGGAGCGATAGGTTGACAGGGAGAGAGGGAGATGTTGCTGTAGGTCATTTATCACGGATTTAAACATTTTTTCCGTCGTTCTCCAGGATGTATTAGTTTGTGTGGTGTAACCTGATAACGACTCTCATACGACTGTGTGTTCTCTGTGTGACTTATAGCACTATCTACCTGCGATCGTAAACAGTAAACCTCTCCAAACCACAGTCATTAGAGGACTTCCAATCAATGTGTGATGAAACATCTCCATAGACGGAAAACCCGTTTCGGTACCCTCCTCTAGACGGACAAAAATGTGTGCAAAGTAGCTCATCTCTCTGCCACACCTTAGACGTAAATCTATTCTTCAATTTCATATAGGTACGAAACGACTGTTACTATACTTTTCATATTTGTCCTATCCTAAAGGCATGCAAGTGGATCATCGGGAAGAAGGCAAATCATGCAGCTCCGGAAATCTTTATAGTGTTTGTGTTACAAGGAATCGATATTTTCTTTCATGTGCAAGGTAGCTGTTTTACCTCTTTACAATCATGTGCAAGGTAGCAGTTCTACCACTTTACAGTTTGTCGCCATAGTTTATCGCAGAGAAACTTGCATGGGTGATGTATGTCATGCGCTGGGGATACATTTCTTACATTGGAGTATTAGCAGAAATGCAATCCAGACGACCAATAGGTCGGAAGTCGCACCGCTCTCGTGTTATAGCACATTTTAAGTGCAGAATCTTGTAGCCTAAAGGACTGCATGTGTTTATATTCTCTCTTACCATTACCTTGTTGGTACTGACCACAAACACTAGGGTAATACTTCTGAATTGACTTGCAGTAGATTTACGTAAAATGCTTCAAACTACGTCTGTCCTGCATCCCCATTGCTCATATTCTTCTTCATAACCATCTATTATACCATTACAACACTTTCATATCTACTACACAAGGATAAGGGATGCTAACCTCCACGACATGTGCATATCTGGAGAGATCTTGTGCACTTGGTTGGGTATCGTAAGATTGGCGTGGAATAGCACTTACGCACTCGACTTGCTCTGCCCCTTCGCAAGATGTGGATTATAGTGGTCTACTTCTGGTCAGCTGCAAATTAAATCGGCAGTTATGCTAAAAATACGAGGATGCTGCGTGACTCATATCGGCTTAGGGAAAAATGGACAATCGTAATAGTAAATTACACCCCATGACTGAGGTGCTAGAAATACGTACATCACTGTCAGGTATACTTTGGTATGGATGTACTGCACAGTCATCTGTCTACATTCGCACTCTAGTATATGGTACTCGCAAAGTAGTAGAGGAGCGATGATACAGAAACTGAGAAGTATGCTGCCGTGTCACTGATCGGCGTTGAAAAACTGGTAAAATTGTTAAAATTGATCGCACTGCCAACTGTGTCGCTTATTGAAGTACATCGAAGGTATCTTTTCCATTCCATCCACCCACTAGTGTGCTGTTGATTACCACATAGTGACTGACGGATATCGCTTGTTTGAGATGCAGAAAGAGTCTTTGTGGGATGAACACCTTCCAGCGATGGCCAACACAGAAACAGTGCTCGCATACATGACTGCAATATGAGGAATGAGTTGAAATGACACACCGAGCCATCAGCAACCCCATCACTGTGAAAGATGAGTTTAAATGTAGAGTCATCAATCACCTTTGGACAGCTATTTGGAAACTCTCCACAATCCTAACAATCTCTTCCAGTTTCCTTATGTTGAGACTGTCTTTTATTTCAAACATCAAGTGAATGTGTTGTGGGAGCAGCAGCAATGTGATTTGCACTACATGATGTCCAGTTTTCTGTGACAGCCAATGGATCGAAAAATGTTAAAGTCAGTCTAGAACATGACACAGACTTCAAAGTTGTGGTGCAAGAAAAAGTATGGCTGTGTATAAAGCTGTAGCAATACAGTGCTTGAACATGTTACAGTAGAAAAAAACAATGTATCAGACAACAAAAGAGGGACCCTCTGTTACATCTGATATTCTGTGGTATATGGTCAAAAAGGACTGTCCTATCGCATTAACTCAGCTAAATCTGTTTCTCCACCTGGTGCAGAATGAGGTAGATACAGTGCTTTCTGACTTGGGTTTTGTTCCAACTTAAATTATAACTATCACATCCACAAAGGTGCAGAGAGTGAGGAACAGTTACAAGATGCAGAGGGGCCATCTAAAGCAACATAGAAGTTTTGCTGTAGGAGTTAGGTTCATAAAAGGTGACTTGTTTCAGGACACGAAAGTGTTGTGAGTATGACTCATGAGTGGTAGTAATCATTAAAAGACATCTCCATAGGATCCAGTGCAAGTATGTGGATGAATGGAGAGACTTGATACCAAATTGCAGACAGAATTTCTACCAGAAGGCGCAACACTATAGATCTGTAAAGCCAGTGCACACTTCTTACTACCTCAGTCTAGCACTGCATTCTTTCAGTGATTCATCAGATAGCATACCCTCTACTGTATGTCATCATTCTCAATCAACTGTCGCTTGTAACTCAGTGGATATATCACAGAACATGAGACATGGCATGGGGATAGAATGCATTAAAAATAGTGAAGAATATCAAGTGGGGCGTGAGACAGTTGCAAATACCAGCTTCATACCACAGTCCTTGGATAAATCACTTTCTAAATTCGGTGATTTTGTTAAAAGCCTACATCACTGGTGACGTGCACCCACACATTAGGTGGTAATACACACCCCGTGATCTTCATCTATATTCAATGTTGCGGTATTCTTGTGGAAAGCCATTTCATTTGGAAGTAACACCACACTTCTATTTGTAAAGCTTTTATAGTTTTTAACATGGATATCCTTAGCGATTCTAATGTGTGCCTATAGAACCAAGACCGCTTGTCACAGTTCAAATGGCTCTGAGCACTATGGGACTTGCATCTGAGGTCACCAGTCCCCTAGAACTTAGAACTACTTAAACCTAACTAACCTAAGGACATCACAAACATCCATGCCTGAAGTAGGATTCGAACCTGCGACCGTAGCGGTCTCGCGGTTCCAGACTGAAGTGCCTAGAACCGCACGGCCACACCGCCGGCGCTTGTCACAATAACACAACCGTTGCAATTGTGTTTTCTTAATACCTGGGCACTTGTTAGACGATTAGGTCTCTATTTCTATGAAACACTGGTACCACCCTTAAGAAAAAAACAAATGAGACACAACCATCCATGGTGTACATTCATCCATTGCGGATTTTCACTCAGTAGTACTTGGCTTCTCCAGCGTTCAGAAAATTTCGAAGTATTATGCTTAATAGTAGGGAATGCGTCATAGATTTGCCACTATCAGCAGGCTTATAAAGTTTTGTGTGTTCCGACATGCCCCCAAAAAAAAACTATGTTCTGTTGCAAGGGAAGATATGGATTTGATGTGGAAAACTGTGATAGCCGTAAGGCGAATGAAACTTTTTTATGTGGAAAATTAAGTTCAGTCATAAATTTCCAGAGCCATTGCCATCAGGAGGGGGTATTTCTGATACTTCACTCTTTGTGGAATGTCGTCAGACTGAGACTGTTATCGTAATCTTTAACTATAATTACAGTGATAAAATATATGTTGTTGGTTTCCTAGGACGACGCTGTCTCGGGAGCGAGGAGTGTGGCGGCGGTAACCTGTGGCCAGAACGATTGACGTTTCCATCTTATGGCGGCAGCCGTCTGGACTGGAGAAGCTGGCTGGAGCATAGGAATGCAGCTGACCTAACAGTGTAGCCCTCTAGGCGACATACTCAGTATATGTTGGACGGTCTTCGTGATAGCGCATGTTCTGTGTGGAAATATGAGAACATTCAATATGGGCATGTGTTGCAGTGAACCATTATTCCCTCCCATGTAAATTGTTCGTTTGACACTCAAGATGCCCAGACTTTGTCTTCCCCCTCGAACGCCCAGAGGTGTCATTTTGACTCCTACCATTTAAATAAAGTTTTATGAACTATTATTTCGAAATCTTAAGCATTTATTATATTTTTACGAGATTTATAGCTATTTCAGATACAAGGTTGTGAGAAAAAAGAACAGTCACAAATTATATTACTTATTGACATATAAACAAATTTCACTGAACCTGGTAACACCCAAACAAGTTTAAGCAAGTGACAGGCATTTCTTTGGTCTAAATTCATTTAAAAATTAACTTTTCATTTGTACAGAAATTTCAGCTACTTCACTGTTTTACACAGTTGACACATTTGTTTTCAGTTTCCTTTGTACATTTTCCACAAACCCTCTTCTTACAAACACTGCACTTGGAAATAGCTTTATCCCTTCTGCAGAATTTGAGAGCTTGACATTTACGTCTCTTCTGTGGCATTTCGTCTTCATCTTCATTTTCATTGTTCTCATACTTGTCAGTGGACATATGAGGAAAGCGACTCTTCACATACTCAGAGCGTAGTTCATCTGGAAGCTACGGAATAAAATGTCTTCTTTTGATCTTCTTTCCAGTAACAGCCCTAAATACTACATATGCATTTATTCCTGTTAGGTCAACGATATTAGAGGAGTGCACTGGCCATCTTCTTGACGAAACCTTGACTGAATACTGCCTCACCATTTTGTCTACTGTGTCAACCCCAAATTTTGTTTTGTTGTAATAATATACAGTTTGTGGACTTTTTTTCTTATTTGTATTTATGGTAACGCTAGGATGAAGAGTGTGTGGTTTCCACACAAAACGATAGGCTCCAGGAATGTGACCATAAGCTGTGAAGGTCTGTACTTTGGAAACCATTCACAAGATGAGCATAAACAGTTGCAACCAATGCTTCTACTTCTTCCTGGTCATTGACCAACTGTCATTTCCTAGTACTACGTGTGCCTCTATTATAGTACCTTTCAAAATATGTTTCATTATGTAATTGTCTATTAACAAGGGCCAAGCACTTGATACAAGTTCATCACTTACATTTCTTTTTGTATGTGGTGTTGGTCCAGTAGATTCTCTCAAAATATTGTAATTAGGAGGACACTCGCCTTGTGAATTAGGCGCTGCTTCTACCCAAACCATTCCATTAGAGCAACTTCTTTATGTCTTTCAACAGACGATGAAGGGCATTCACTTGTTCTACACTCCAAGGAACAGGACTATCTCCTCTTCTGTTATATAATTCTTCTCGATCTATATAGCACGAATAATAGAACAAATGTAAGAAAGCCACTATAAAATCTAAATTAAGTACAGTAATATCATATGTAGATAAGAATATGATTCTCTCAATGTCTGCAGTAAAAACTCTTCCTCTGAATTGCCAGGAAAAAGTTCGCCACCATCTGAATCAACTCCATAACTCTTTGTCACTCTGCAAGAATCTCTTCATCTTGTAAATACTCTTTTCAATTCGTTTCAATCTTCAGCTCACAATCACTTTTGAAAGACTGATTCTTTCAAGGAAATGACGAACAATGGTGAACCGAGTCCATTGTTGTCATTTCATGTGGCAATATTAACGAAAGTAAATTATTGAGCCGGCCGCGGTGGCCGAACGGTTCTAGGCGCTTCAGTCTGGCTGCTATGGTTGCAGGTTCGAATCCTACGTCGGGCATGGATGTGTGTGATGTCCATAGGTTCGTTAGATTTAAGTAGTTCTAAGTCTAGAGGACTGATGAGCTCAGATGTTAAGTCCCGTAGTGCTTAGAGCCATTTGAACCATTTAAATTTTTGCATTACTGGGCAAAGTAGCTGAGGCTAGAGAATCCATGAGATAAATATATGGCATAACTCTAAAGAAAATTATAGCTTTTTTCTAAAGGGGTCAATATGTCCTCCCTGGGCGTTGAAGGCAAAACTGGAAAAAAGTGATAATCCATTATGCAAAATCCACTGTTTTTTAGTACAATGTAAGTACATGCCAAATAACTAAACGTCACGAAAGTCACTTGAATCATTCTTCAAAACCGAATGGGGTCATTTTGACCTCTCTGAGATTTCGAGTGTTAACTGCTTCTACACATCTCCCGTCATTATTTGGTTGAGAGAACATCGATTGTGGTGTGTGTTGTGTGCATCTAGATGGTGAATGACAGGTGGAAGACACGTCTGCTGGTTATCTAGACATGAGAAACACCTTAGTTGACTTTGTAAAGTAGAGGGATGATCTGGGATCTGTTATATCACCGACATCGGTATTCATGAGTGGAACAACCAGTTTCCTCTATTTTTTCGAGTTTTAACGTAAAGATCTTTGCAGACGAGATAATTTTTTAGTTACTCAGTGGTTTGCAGCATGTTTCATCTCGCTGCACCTCGATAAAGTTTCTGGTTTCTAGAGAAATAATTTCAATTCCTTGTTGTTGTTGTGGTCTTCAGTCCTGAGACTGGTTTGATGCAGCTCTCCATGCTACTCTATCCTGTGCAAGCTTCTTCATCTCCCAGCACCTACTGCAACCTACATCCTTCTGAATCTGCTTAGTGTAGTCATCTCTTGGTCTCCCTCTACGATTTTTACCCTCTACGCTGCCCTCCAATACGAAATTGGTGATCCCTTGATGCCTCAGAACATGTACTACCAACCGATCCCTTCTTCTGGTCAAATTGTGCCACAAACTTCTCTTCTCCCCAATCCGATTCAATACTTCCTCATTAGTTATGTGATCTACCCATCTAATCTTCAGCATTCTTCTGCAGCACCACATTTCGAAGAGCTTCTATTCTCTTCTTGTCAAAACTATTTATCGTCCATGATTCACTTCCATACATGGCTACACTCCATACAAATACTTTCAGAAACGAGTTCCTGCCACTTAAATCTATACTCGATGTTAACAAACTTCTCTTCTTCAGAAACGCTTTCCCTGCCATTGCCAACCTACATTTTATATCCTCTCTGCTTCGACCATCATCAGTTATTTTGCTTCGCAAATAGCAAAACTCCTTTACTACTTTAAGTGTCTCAATTCCTAATCTAATTCCCTCAGCATCACCCGACTTAATTCGACTACATTCCATTATCCTCGTTTTGCTTTTGTTGGTGGTCATCTTGTATCCTCCTTTCAAGACACTATCCATTCCGTTCAACTACTCTTCCAAGTTTTTTGCTGTCTCTGACAGAATTACGATGTCATCGGCGAACCTCAAAGTTTCTTCTCCATGGACTTTAATACCTACTCTGAATTTTTCTTTTGTTTCCTTTACTGGTTGCTCAATATACAGATTGAATAACATCGGGGAGAGACTACAGCCCTGTCTCACTCCTTTCCCAACCACAGCTTCCCTTTCATGTCCCTCGACTCTTATAACTGCCATCTGGTTTCTGTACAAATTGTAAATAGCCTTTCGCTCCCTGTATTTTACCCCTGCCACCTTCAGAATTTGAAATAGAGTATTCCAGTCAACATAGTCAAAAGGTTTGTGCAAAATTCTACCAGGCGGCTTCCTCTTTCATTTCTTTGCCCCAGTCCATATTCACCTACTACGTTTCCTTCTCTCCCTTTTCCTACTACCGAATTCCAGTCACCCATGACTATTAAATTTTCGTCACCCTTCACTATCTGAATAATTTCTTTTTTGATCATACATTTCTTCAATTTCTTCGTCATCTGCAGAGCTAGTTGGCATATAAACTTGTACTACTGTAGTAGGTGTGGGCTTCGTATCTATCTTGGCCACAATAATGCGTTCTCTATGTTGTTTGTAGTAGCTTACCCGCATTCCTATTTTCCTATTCATTATTAAACCTACTCCTGCATTACCCCTATTTGATTTTGTGTTTATAACCCTGTAGTCACCTGACCAGAAGTCTTGTTCCTCCTGCCACCGAACTTCACTAATTTCCACTATATCTAACTTTAACCTATCCATTTCCCTTTTTAAATTTTCTAACCTACCTGCCCGATTAAGGGATCTGACATTCCACGCTCCGATTCGTAGAACGCCACTTTCTTTCTCCTGATAACGACGTCCTCATGAGTAGTCCCCGCCCGGAGATCCGAGTGGGTGACTATTTTACCTCCAGAATATTTTACCCAAGAGGACGCCATCATCATTTAATCATACAGTAAAGCTGCATGCCCTCGGGAAAAATTACGCCTGTAGTTTCCCCTTGCTTTCAGCCATTCGCAGTACCAGCACAGCAAGGCTATTTTGGTTATTGTTACAAGGCCAGATCAGTCAATCATCCAGACTGTTGCCCCTGCAACTACTGAAAAGGCTGCTGCCCCTCTTCAGGAACCACACGTTTGTCTGGCCTTTATCTTTGGAATTATACTGTGCAAGCGATCGGTAGCTAACCGCTATCTGGCTGATATCGAGAACTATCGCGTAATGCTTTGATATGCTGGCAAAACATGTGAAAATAGATGTTATTTTGTAATCCCAGAGTCTGGTGACAGCTGCAGAAAGCATGGTAGCAAGCAAGCAAGCAGGTCAGGGCCGGGAGGAAACCAACCAAACCATCAGTTTGGAGAGAGACCACAGACTGCTAAGGGCCCTCTGGTCACACGTCGGCCCAGCATGTGAGTGGGTGCTCGGGCCAGCATGTGTGTGGGTGCAGTTGACAGAAAACCGTTGGCCGTGGTGGGTGACCAACCGACCTCGTGCGAAATATCTAGTGTTGCAAGAACGACTATATGCCGTGCATGTGCTTTTTTTTTTTTTTTTTTTTTGATCTCTCTTTCTTCACGGTATATGTACTAGTGTCTGGTGGTCGATAGCTATATGCAGGGTGCAGAAGTGATGATTTTGTGTGATGCATGACACGAATTGTGTTTATGGCTCTGAGTACTATGGGACTTAACATCTATGGTCATCAGTCCCCGAGAACTTAGGACTACTTAAACCTAACTAACCTAAGGACACCACACAACACCCAGCAATCACGAGGCAGAGAAAATCCCTTACACCGCAGGGAATCGAACCCGGGAACCCGGGCGTGGGAAGCGAGAACGCTACCGCACCACCACGAGATACGGGCAATTGTGTTTACTACATCAATATGGTATGCAGTGGTATAGCCCTGTTGGAGATCGGGTTCATGCTGAAAAATTCAATTTTTCTTCGACAGTAGCAGAAACGTGTTAATGACGAAGTGTTTTTGGTGGTAGTTTCCGTACTTCAGGATCCGTAGACCACTTTTGCAGGATTCAACTGTCAGTGCAATATGACTGCTGTATGTTTTCTCGGTCTGTACAAAACAGTTTTACTGCTGAATGGTTCATAATTTGTCTGTATGCAGAAAATGACTGACAGTGCTTCCACACCGACTGCAGCAGCATTTTGGCGGTTAAATTCAGTAAGAATCAATCAGAATGCTCCATTCACATGACATCCTTTGCGTGGTGCATAGAAGCCTCAACAGAGAGGTTTGAACAAGACAGGGGAAAGTAGCTACAGAAAGTTCAGAGTCTCGTGATGTCTTCTTTGTTCGAGTGTTCAGAAACAAGTCCAACCAGACCTCTGGCGGGATGCTGTCCCTCACTTACTATTGTGGCTTTAGAGCATTTCCAGACCAGCAGCTCTTGGACACCGAAAATCCACCGAAAATTCCAGCCGGTTTTCTCGTCTCTGCGGCAGTGCTTCGAATGCTGTTTGTATAATTTTTCTGATTTTCCAGTTTGTGCTTGGACACCAGTGTGTGCTTCGAGAAGTGAGGAAAATAACGTCCCTGACTCCAGCAGCGGCAAATATAAATCTAGGTCCACTCACCATATCAGAAAAGTGATGAAAACCACAGCACTTGTAGGACATAGAAATTTTTTTCTCTCCCTCTGGCATTGCCTACAACCAAATAGCTAAAACTCGTAAAGTGACGCGCGTCCTATTTTTAAGAGTTACATAGACATTTATTTCGACTTCCAAATACCGTCGTTTTGGGGTGTAAAGTCAGATACTGCAGCTGATATCGATTTCGAGATCGGTTTCTCACAAAAGCGTGTGAATTGTCTGAAGGAGGTTTCACAAGTGTGCAGCGATCTCTTTTTTCAGAGGCTGTGTTCGAGTGTGGCGGTAAACATCGCAAAATTGAGGCAAAGTGATCTTTTTTGAAGGTGTACTTAGAGACATATTACGTTGGATTTAGTAACTCCTGAAGCAGCCTATGCTCAAAGACAAGTGTATTCCGCATTAAAACGCGCGAAGTGTCTGGAATGATTTCACATGTGTTTCGCGATCTTTTTTTTTTTTTTTACGGTCTTTGTTCAAGCGTGGCGGTATACATCGCAAAATTGAAGCAAACTACTGTGCAGTGATCTTTTTGAGAGTGCATTTAGAGACATATTCAATTTTGTTTAGGAACTCCTGAAGCAGCTACTGCTCAAAGACAAGGTTATTTCCCACAGATGCGTGCTGTGTGTCTCACAGATGGTTTCACAAGTGTGTCGCGATTTTTTTTAGAGTCCGTGTTCAAGTGTGACGGTGGTGGTATTTTTCGGATTAAAATGTATAATTATTTAAATATACTCGCGCCATATTCAAGGCTGTGTCTCTCTCTCTATCTTTGTGCAGTGGTACATTTAGTTCCTGTGATATGTTCAAGTTATGTGTGTGACAATATTCCGCAACACCAGATGTAATATCTGCTGAAGCAGTTCATGTTCAACGACAAAAGGTATTCGTGCCCTGGGGAGGGGAAGGAGGAAGGCCACAGGTATTTCCAATATGACAGCAAGTGCTTAGTGCGCAGCTCTGCTGCTACCTCGTGGCCGTGCGTGGAGCCTTCGGGCAGGCAGCCCACCATGTGACCTCTCTTCCAGCCTGTGAATAGATTCTGGGGTCAACGTCTTGCCTCTTGCACTTTGAAAGACTGACTGACTGGACTTTCATCGAATAATCTACGGTTACAGCACACGCATTTATCAGCATGAGTTGAGAAGTGTAACTTAGCCCAGCATCATTATTTCATGAACTGTATTCGTCTTCACCAAATATCATTGCTATCAAGACGGTTCCCACATGCATGGCTACAGCCAATATACTTGTTTCGTAAATAAAACCGCATTTTGTTGCCTCAACTTGATTTATTTTCTCCAGATGCGTTTGGTCTTTTTCTTGCTCTAAGGCATCATCAGTGCGATGGTTTGCTGTGATCGGCGTTTCCTCTCATCTGGTCTGGAGGTCGCCGCACCACTTTCTTACTGGCACATAAGCACATTTTTGTACACCGAACTTTTTTACACTGTTCACTATGTTTCTCCTTCTTTATTGTGGTGTACTATTATTCTTAGTACACTGGCGGCCTTGGTCTACCTGTGATAACTGTATCTGGCATGCTGAATCTTGCAGTCCAAGTCTGTACAATGGTGTGGCGTGGTAGACTCTTCTGTGATGTCTTTGAGTGGTACCACTTCTACCCACAGTGGGCTCTGTCTGTCATTGATAGGATGTGTTTGGACCCCTCTGATGCTGTGAGGGGCCATGACAGCAGGCTTTGGGATATCAGATTGGCCCAATTGTGGCTGCAGGTGTCTTCCGAACTTGCTGCAACGACACACTGCAAATGACTGTGCCTAGTTACAGCAGTCCTTCTTGATGTTGGGCCACATGAAGCATTCCATTATAAGATGAGCTGTGAGTGGGAGAGATAATGGATTTGGTCGAAAATAACTCGTCACATAGTTAGAAACACCATCAGCCAGATATTATTAAGGGAGATATCGCGGACAACTGTTATATCAGTCCCCAGGATGGCACATTGTTTGATATATAGATTGGTAGTCTCACTGTGTACCACTTCTCCAACGCTCACTTTATTATGTTCGTCAGTGGTTAGTTTTTCGTAGTCGAAGCAGAGAGACAATACTGACTAATGATAAATAGCCTGGAATGAGATTGTCTGTTCCTCGTAGGTGATGTATATCCAACATGTACTGGGCTATAAGCTCCAGGGGTCATTAGCACCGACGATTGACAACTTTTGTTGGGTGCCATATGGCCCTTGGCGATTGGTTTGTGGTCTGTAAACACTGTGACACGATAGACATCCATACCTTCATGGCAATATTTCATGGCTTCATGAACAGTGAGGAGCTCTTGATGAAAAACTAAGCAATTCGACTGAGAGAGTGTAGTTTTTTGTGAGAAGGAAAAGAGGGTTTGTGCCTCTTCAGCAACTAGTATGGCGTCAATGACATGGTCACTTGTAACCTTGATGTCAGTTGGTTGAATATCTGAAATGGGGTGGGCTCCTTGTGCAATCTCTGTGGTATCAAGCATAACCACATCGCAGCATCTCACTCTCAGAGCAATAGATTAGTCGAGCAGTGACACTGGACCCTAAAAGCAGACTTTATGTGTTATGGCAGATCATGGACAGAACCACTACTTTTGGCACTACTCAATATCATAACAGCCTTCAAGAAAAACCTGAATGCATTTCTCGCTGAGATATTTTATAGTGAATCACTTGTGCTCCCTGTCAACTTCATCCTAACCATACAAGACCATGAACAGACAGGTTAACCTGCCTTAGTCCAGCAAATTAAGGCCCACATCTGACATATCCACATGCCACCCCCACCCCTCAGTTGACACCTACAGTCTTTGTACACAAAGCCCTTGCAAATTGGGAACATGTAATACTAGGGGGCGACATGGTCTGACTAGCAATACAGCCACTGGACACAGGGCCGCCGGCCAGAGTGGCCGAGCGGTTCTAGGCACTTCAGTCTGGAAATGCCTGACCACTACAATCACAGGCTCGAATCCTGCCTCGGGCATGGATGTGTGTGATGTCCTTAGGTTAGTTAGGTTTAAGTAGTTCTAAGTTCTAGGGGACTGATGACCTCAGATGTTAAGTCCCATAGTGCTCAGAGCCATTTTTTTGACGCAGGTCCCTCCAGACTCTTTAAAAGAGAATGTAGGTACATGGTGAAAGACCACCAGATATGGTAAAGTAAAATTTCTTTAAAAATGAAACAGCAATAAAGATATAACAAGGACCGACTGTAAGTGTTGGCAAAGAAATTAGTTATGAATGTTCAGTAAAGTGTAGGGGCGAGTGGGGAAAGATGGGTTGGAGGGAAAGATGGGGTTTTTGTATGTGGTAGCATGGCAGATGTCCCAACCTATTGGCGATTAGTTGAACTAGTAGGCTGTTGCTATGGGAGTGCCTTGCAATGCTGGCACCCATTTTGAGCAAACCATTCGGAGTGTATGCATCAAAACTTGTTTTCGTCTGTACTGATATAATTTTTCGTTTATACTTTGTGCTATAATATTAACCTAACCTAAAAATGATCTCTCGGGGAAAGACGGGGTACGTAGTGGGAGGGCAAGACGGGGTGCCCCACATGACATAAAACATAATGCAAGAAATCTAATTACATTTTTTATTTCCAGAAAATGGTTCAGACATATAAAAGGAAAACAGAGACGGTTTCATGGGGTGAAGAAGCTATGAAAAATGCTGTCACTGAAATAGTCAATGGCCGAATGGATTATTATTGAGCAGCAACAGCATTTCAGGTGCCTCATACAATTCTTGAACGTAAGGTAAAAAAATTCAAATCAGAATCTAATTAAGTTGAAAAAAGTGAATCTTTTGTTGTAAAGGATCAACTGGGACCTTACAGTATCGTATTTAGCCGTGAAGAAGAGCAAGAATTAGTTATTTACGGGGTCAGGGATTTTCTCTGCCTCATGATGACTGGGTGTTTTGTGATGTCCTTAGGTTAGTTCGGTTTAAGTAGTTCTGAGTTCTAGGGGACTAATGACCATAGATGTTAAGTCCCATAGTGCTCAGAGCCATTTGCCCGATTAGTTATTTATACAAAGAATATGGAAAGCTGTTTTGACTGGTAATGATGTAAAGCAGCTGGCATACCAGAAAGCTGTAAGAAATAACAAGCAGCATAATTTTAACCAAGCCAAAGAATCAGCCAGAAAGGATTGGCTTAGGGGATTTTTGCAAAGAAATCCAGGTTTATCATTTAGGAAACCTGAGCACACCTCTGCAGCAAGAGTGATCACTTTTAACAAAGTTAATGTATCAAAATTCTTTGGTTTATTAGGGGAGCTATACTACCAGAACAAATTTACAGCAGATCGAATTTATAATTGGGATGAAAGTGAGATTTCTGCTGTTTCAAAGAACACTTCCAAGATATTGGCATTGAAAGGGAAAAACACGTGGGCTTGTCGAAAGAGGGGAAACTGACTCTGTTGAATTTCACATGAATGCAGCTGGAGGTTTTATGCCACCCATGTTAATACAGCCTTGCCAGCGATCGAAGCCAGAACTACTGAGCAATTGTTCACCTGTAACGTGGGCAAAATGTCATGTCTGGTTGGATGGAAAATGACAGTTTTGAGAAATGGTTCGACAAATTCATTGAATTTTCTAAAGCAATCAAAGAGAAACCCGTATTGTTATTGATTGATGAACATTCAACCCATATGCAGATCTTGACTATAATTGATAGAGCAAGGGATAATGGTGTGGTCATCCTCTGTTTTCCACTCCATTGTACCCACAGGCTTCAGCCTGTATATGTTTCATTCATGAAGCCTCTCAGCACATACTATGATCAAGAGCTAACCAACTGGCTAAGATCAAATCCTGGTAAAGTTATTACCATGTTTCAGATTGCAGAGATTTTGGGCAAAACTTTTCTCAGAGCTGCAGCCATGTTGACCGCCACAAACGGTTAAAAAGAAAAGAAAACAGGAATTTGCCATTTCAAACCAAACATCTTCCCAGATTCAGTGTTTGAAGCTTCTCTCACTAAAGACAGCCCTTTAGCTACAGGTGAGGCCGCTAACATTACTGTCAATAATGACCAAGGCGAGGCTCCAGTTGGCTCCCATAAGCAGGTTACGCCCGAGAGAAGTGATGGTCTTGTCAACCAAGCCGGTCGTAAAGAGCAAGATGCGCTTGCTGTAGGCCTAAGCCCTTGGTGCTCATTTTGGAATGATAGTAAGTCCAATTACCACACTACAAACTAGCAGGCTTCTGAGAACAACACCAATCAATTAAGGTCATTTGCTGTTTCACCTGAACAAATTATCCCAATCCCTCATGGCAGAAAGAAAAACATCCAAAAAACAGGCCACAAAAAGGAAAACTTCTTGTTACCAGCTCCCCTTACAAAAGAGAACTTCTGGAGAGTGCAAGTAAAATTAAGCCTGGGAGAAAGAAGGAACAAGAAGGAAAGAGTGCATCCAGGAAGAATGTTAGAAAATCCATCTTTGTTTGTAAAGGAAAAAGTGGGAAAAATAAAAAAAACAATGACAAACTTGGCAAAGAACATAAAAAGGGCAAAAAATAAGAAGAAAGCACTTCAGAAGAAGATGACACTGCGTGCCTGTATTTTAGCTATTTCTACTCACATTCAACAGAAGGATGGGTGTCAAGAGTCTCTTGTAAAAAGTGGGCTCACTATTTGTGTGCAGGAGAAGAGGATGAGGATGCCGAGGTACATCATGTCTGAGAATTTCGCTTACAGAACGATGATGAAAACTTAATAACAATAAACGAACCCTACTAGTAATTAAAGTAAAATGATTGAATATCTTTATCCTCCATTAACAAGAATTTTTTTAGTTAGGCCTATTGAAGTTAGTATTTTGAGTAACTAATATAATTTTTTTATCCTACAGTGTCTTAGGTATTGAAGTTAACATTACAATTACTTTTTTAAGATAGTAGCATAATCATATAATTTCTTCATAGTACTGTTAAAAAGATGATTTGTGTTTAGTTATTGGAGTTATCTTTAGTAATTAAAGTTAATGTTTAAAGTTAATTTTTTAAATTAATAGTTACTGAACTTTAACATCATGTAATGTTTACTTAATGTATTTTCATTAGATATTTAAAAAAATCTTTTATAAATTTGTAAACCTGTGTTTATTGAATAATTTAATAACCTTTGCCTTATACAGTAGTGAGGAAATTCATCTTGTCCCCACCTGTGTACCCCATCTTGTCCTCACCATAGGGAAAGATTGGGTACATGGTAAACCCTAAAAAAATATTTTTTGTAGCAAATACTAACATTTTTTGGTCCTAACTTTTTTTATAAACTCTAGACATACTAAAGGTTAAGGTGGAATATCTGGTATTTTTATTGAGCATTTTGTAAGCCTACAAAAAACTGTTAAGTGCTTAAGTACCCCATCTTGCCCCACTCTTCCCTAGACAAATGACCATAAAACATCATTCACTTTTTTGCATGATTTTGTTTCACTCTCTCATATGTAGAAGTTTGGTTAAGCTGTACTGCTTGAAGTATGACTGGCTACAAGTCTTTTGTATCATATGTGTTTCTGAATAAGAGAAGACTTAATAATAGTATTAAATTTTTTTATTACAGTGAAATAGAACAGAGGTAAGAAGAATTCCCTCATATTTTAAATCATCTTGTTGACAGGCACTGGTGTTCCCTGGAGTCGTCTGCCTGTATTTACAATTTAAATGGAGGAAAAGAAGTCCATATTCATATTTTCGTAACATTAACAGATGGAGAAGCTTTCAGAAGAAGACAAATATAAGTAAAATATATTTAGTGATTGACACTGAAAAAGCAAGACGCAAAGTATAGCAAATGAACAACAGTACATTTCTGTATATGCAGAACATTTCATAATAACGCTATTGTCCTAATATTCTCCTTTAATTACAAGTGGCAGAACAATTACCAATCACGTTTCCTTCATTCTTTTCTTTAATTATTTTTTTTATACTATAACGCAACTGGCGACATAAGTGCCACGAGATCAGGATACCAGTTGTAAGTAGGGTTTGTTATCTATTGTTATAGTAAGAAATTTCTATTACATTGTTATTAGTCATAAAAACTAATTGTCTGTATTTTCTGTTTGCATGAATCACAATAGGGGGCAAGTAAAGCAAAAACGCAAAAATAGAGGAGAAATTCTGGAAAGAAATAAGACTTGGTCCCAGGTCACGTAAAATCTTCCATAATACGCTGTTTTGTTCAGTGCAGCAAACGTAGGATGTCTACATAAGTTGCTTGCAGAGTTACACTTGGTAGCGCCTCTTTTGATGTAGATAGAAACCTTTTCCGCATTATTTTCTTCCTTGAATTTTATTGTGGAAAATTTAGAGGAATTTTTCATGCGATATGTGTTGTCAGTAAAACATAAAGAACTGCAACACAATAGTTTGCGTGTTCTAATAGACCAAAACACTCTTTGACATCTCGTAAATTACAATTATCAAGTGTAATAATCAGCATTCGAATTTTTTCCTTTTTTTTGTGAACTTTTTATCTTCACATATTCATATAACATGGCAGAAAAATATATATCTATTGATGCCAAAACGCAATCTTCCAAGATGGCGTAGAATTGCGCGATCGAACAATTAAAGTTCAGGCGCCATACATGCTTACCACAGAAAGTTTTAAGTAGGACATAGATGAGTGTCGTAGGTGTGACAAATGATAGCCATGCTCCACAGCAGGTTAACTTTGATGACACAGTGTTTAGAGTTGACGAGACAATGTCACGCTTCTCTCAGAGTGGTATACCGCACATGAATGGAACATTGGAGAGCGGCACAAATATGAATCTTGACAACACGTTACAAACACCATTTGTTCACAACACAAACATTAACTTGGAGAGTAAAGCTGATAGCCACCACAGTAGTACAACCGACGCACTGCTATGGCAGTTATTATCTAACATAAACACGAAATTAGATAGTATGACCACCAATTTCAGTGATATGAAACAAGATATGAACACGGTAAAACAGCAACAAAACACTGTTACACAAGATCTAAATACAATGAAAGAAGAACAAAAACAAGTATTCAAGGATTTGCAAGACACGGTCTCTCAGATTTTCAATGACTAAGCCAAAAATTTTCGCACTGAAATCTACGAAAAATTTAATGATATGAAAAGACAAGTAAAGCATAACGTACTTTCTGACGTTAACAGTAACATTAAGGAGTTAAAACAGAAAATAGATTCTTTTAACGTCCATCATGATCTAGGAGAGCAACAGATAAAAAAAATCATAGATGCGAACACAGACTTTGAAGCCACACAGAACCAGTTCTGTTTGACAGTTAAGAAAGGCAACTACTGTCGTTAACAAACCAAACAAAGACTATTAAGGTGTACCTCTAGCTCTAGAAGAGCTTACTTTAATTCTAGCAACATTAGAAGTTGATTCAGCATATGCTAAGAAAGGGAGAGAGAGAGAAGATTGAAGAAAATCTGAGTGAGATCATCAATCTGAAGCAGGTATACTAGATAAGGGTAACACCACTGCAGATAAGCTAGAAACCGATTGTAAGTTATACCCATATGTAGCAGAAAACGCTATTCAGAAAAAAGAAAATGAAATAGTGAAAAAGGTAAACACTAACCTGCAAGACGCAGAAGGTAGGATCTGCAATATTTTAGAATAAAATATTACCGGATCTCGAAATACAAACCTAAATAATACACTGGCTACAGTGAACAAACTACAGCCTGTCGATATTTATCCACATTTACAAGAATTCAATTCTGAGATCATATATATTAAAGGAAATCAAAATGTTATTGCAGATGTCTTGCCTAGGTTACCACAAGGTTTATACGAGTTTAATGAATTAACAGAGCAAGATGCAGAAATCAAAACATTATTAATACAAGGTACAACACAACACTCTGATTACCATAAGTTTTGTAAGTAAATAAAAACTATACAACAGCAATATCGAAGATGGAGTAAAGTCATGCAAAACATTAAGCAAGATGTAGATGGAAAGGTAAGTAAGTGGTATCAGGAGTGCAAGGGCGTTTTGTTACATATGAAACATGAAAAATCTGATCAATGGTGTTTTTGTATGCCTGACGATTATATCGTCGAATTTATAAGACATACACATGTAGTGTGGGAACATTATAGAGTAGGCAAATGAACTGAGAAAATTGCACCACTTTTTTATTTCCCAAATTTGGGAAGGCCAGTCCTTCAGGCATTAAGAAAGTGCGCAATGTGTCAAAATTCAAAACAGACCAATGTGTCAAAATATGCTGAGCTAAACCCAATACTCACAAAAAAATCTAGATATAGTATCCCTGGATACAACTAGTCCATATCGAAGAAGTAAAGGAGTAATATACATAGTGGCAGTATACGATATTTTCTCAAAACATATGAAAATGCATGCTATTAAAAATGGAACAGCCACAAATGTCAGAAGAAAATATGTGGAAGACTATTTGAGAAGAATACGTAAACCAAAGCTACTACTAAATGACAATGGTTTATATTTCGTTGGGCAAAAGTGAAAACAATTTATGACCTCACAGGGCATAATGTGTTAGTAAGCTTCTTTCACCTGGACTCAAGCCCAGTAGAACGACCATTTAAAAAATTTAACCGGTTTATTATATCATACACCCTTCACAAACACACCCAATAGGCAGAATGCGTAACTCCTTTCATGCAAGTTGTCAATTAACTTCCACATCCTTCAACAGGTATCACACCTAATGAATTGATGTTCCCGACAAAGGAAACAATTGAGTGGGAGTCGCTGATACCAAAGGTTCCTACAAGGGAAATGCCACTACAAGTCAAGTCAACACGCTATGATTACACTCGAAAACAGGGCCGTGTATAGAAAGAAAATTTATAAGAAGAAAATGAAATGTGTTATACAATTTTTTGAAGGGCAACAAGTCCTCTTATGGACGCACCCTAAAACGACAAAATTCGCAAACAGAATAAGATGTGGCAGTTACTCTATTCTGGACCATATATAATTTCTAAAATACCTTACCCTGGAATGTACAGATTAGTCTATAAGAAAACAAGGAGAGACAAGGGTCTCCACCCTCACAAAGATATAAAAGCTAATACAGAATGATGGAGCTAAGTAGCATTTTCCTTTCTATCGCAGGATAATTCTACATAATGTACATAACTCTAAGTGAATTTTTTTTCTGGAGTATGATTTAGCATAAAGTAATGTGTATTGGGATAAGTAATTCACTTAATTTGTACACGTAAGCATAAAATCGACAGGAATCGGAAGTAATACACCACTTCACATGTAGCAAAAGTATAAACAGAATTAGCTTATGGCCCAGCTGTGTGCATTCAACAATACATGCTGACATCAGTAGCAGGATAGGAGGTACTTACCAGTGTGCATGTGTGACAGACTGACAGAACTAACTTAAAAACAAAGTAAACGGAAGTACTAAGCAATTACACCTGCTACTTAAAAAGTAAGGAACCTGTTGATATGTGTACACAGAGATTTAATTAAATACTAAGCTACATACAACATATTTAGAAGCAAAAGGAAGCATTACGAAAAAATATACAAGAAGTTTAAGCTAATGAGAGACGACAAAATACTGTAGGAAATGTCAAATAAATCTCTTTGCAGGGTAAATGATCATAAAAGGTAACATAATAAACGAATGTCTATGAAGTTAAATAAAGTGTGGAAATATCTATGGATGGATGTAATGACCAAATGTAGCAATGGCCACCGAGCTACGTAATGCAATTAGTTTTAAGTTCTATTATTGCAGTGACCAGTGCATCGTTATGGCACAGAAGAAGAGCATTATGTCGAGAGTAGCAAATACCAAATTAAGAAAAGGGCCGCACCTTGAGTAAGTAATTTAGTTATAAGGATATTTATACGAAGGTCATAAGCCAATGAAAAATGAAAATATGAATCGTCACAGTATATCTCCATGACATTTACCAGTACCTATTCGCCGCAAAATACACATAAACATTTAAGCATGTGATTTTACAAAAACCAATTAATTTTTATCATGTCACATAAAAACATAAATAATGACATTTCCGTGTATTCGAGAAAGGTAAGTCTACATTGGTTGAAACTCCTTCATAATACTAAGCTACATGTAAACTGAACTAAACAGCAATAGCGCGTGAAGAAAACAACATGATAGTACATGAATTATTAGTCAGTACACATCATTTCCATGAAATAAGAGTTCCTTGGCAACTAGTCCATGATTGTACGAGTCACATTTCCTCATAAATCCATGAACCAATAGATGAATATTTCCTATCTTCCCTCCCAAACAAGCAGGACGGCGCGAAGTATAGTTAGCCCAGCAATGCATAATGTTTGAATGTTTTTCTCCCTCCTCTACCTAAGTGACAAAAGCATGTCTATAAAATGAAGTATACATGTAACATATGTATGTATTGTATCTTAGTAATGTGTTATGTAATTAATTTCTATATGTGATGTGAATGAAGATAACTTGAAACTAACAAACAAACTGTAGTAACCGAAAGAAGTGAATGAAAAATTTATAACTGAACATTATTGTCAGCATGCTAAATTCAAATATGCAATGGACTATCCTCTTATGTATATAATCTTTTAATTTCTTGTAGAACTCTAACATACATAGGATAAGCTGACATATCCATTCCATTAAATATAAAAGAAGCTGACAAATAAAGGGCATCAACCCCTATCAGCAAAAATAAATATGTTATGGACATACAAAAAACACTATATGTCTCCATACAATGTCAATGTACAGTATGGGGTACAATTTTGTAGGTACATTGTGAAAGACTCCCATATATGGTATAGTAACAATTTATTAAACATAGTTAAAAATAAATAAATAAATTGAAATGATTAATTAAAAACAACCTGAACACATCGGCTAAAGGACATAACGCCAAGAGAAAATCCTGGCCCTCCTAGAAGGGGCTTGAGCAGATGGCTGGTAACCAGCTCTCAGAAAACACAGACTACTCCCAGTACTCAAACAAGCCTCGGAAACAGGATGATCTTAAAGGTAAATGAAAAGGCTATGAAAAAGGACAAACGAAAATCAATATATGGATACATCAAAGTGGAATGTGAGAGGAATCTCGCAAAAGGAGGTAGAACTAGTAAATATGCTAAGCGATACGAATACCGTTGCTGTAACGCTCACAGAAACTAAAAAGAAATTAAAAGGATATAAATATGTAGGGTATTACATAATGTTCTATAGTGGTGATGAAAAACATAAACGAACACTCAAAGGTGTAGCACTACTACTGCATATAAAAAGGGTAAAGGACATTCAAGATTGTACATATGTAAGTGAAAGAATACTTACAGTCAGATTGAAATTGATAAGGGGTAACGCCACCTTTATAAGTGTATTATGCACATGAAGACAGGGAAAAAAAGATGGACCTGAAAGCTTCTATGAAGAACTACAGAAAACTCAGAGTAAATACAGTGCTACTGATCAGATTATTGTGATGGGTGATTTAAATGCCAGAAAAGGAAATATCCCAGTAACAAACGTTATAGGTCCATATAGGTTCATATATTTCGGGCCTATTATAGTATTTGACAGTTGTAGCATCGCGCTTTAGTGTTTACTTGGAAGATTCTTGTTTAAAATGCGTGTGAGTTTCGTATAGGAGGTGCAAGTTTTAGTTACTGTAATCGTAAATTCAGCAGATTGTAGGGCAGTCGTTAGGCATTTGTACAGGTTAGTTGATACATTCTTTGCGTGTTTCGCTTGCGTTATCTAGGCACGGACTTGTGTTTCAGTAACTGTTGTTCAACATCGATTAGAATGGACAGGGACTGCGATTGCTGTGTTCGGATGAGGGCTGACTTGGCATCCCTTCGCTCACAGCTGCAATCGGCGCTGACTTCGGTCGCGCAGCTTGAGGCTGTTGCCAATGGGCACCACTGTGGGGAGCCGGACTTGGGTATCACGGGGATGTCAACCTCGTCCCGTCTGTCCCCAGATCGGTCTGCCGCTGTGGTTGCCCCCTTTGCTGCCCGCAGTGGGGCTGAGCCCTCGCCTGTGGTTGATTGGGAGGTCGTTCCAAGGCGTGGCAGGCAGCGAAGGCGTCCTCGGAGGCTGATCAGAAAGCGTCCCCGGTGCGTCTGACAAACCGGTTTCAGGCACTGTCTCTGGCTGAGCCAGATGCAGCTGCCTGCCCTGTTTCAGAGGATCATTCTCAGCCTTCAAGGTCCAGGCAATCGCAGAGGGTGGGCTTACTGGTAGTTGGGAGCTCCAATGTTAGGCGCGTAATGGGGCCCCTTAGGGATACGGCGGCTAAGGAGGGGAAGAAATCCAGTGTGCACTCCGTTTGCATTCCGGGAGGAGTCATTCCTGATGTGGAAAGGGTCCTTCCGGATGCCATGAAGAGCACAGGGTGCAGCCAACTGCAGGTGGTGGCACATGTCAGCACTAATGACATGTGTCGCTTTGGATCTGAGGAAATTCTCTATGGATTCCAGCGGCTATCTGATTTGGTGAAGGGTGCCGGTCTTGCTTACGAGATGAAGGCAGAGGTCACCATCTGCAGAATAGTTGACAAAACCGACTGCGGACCTTTGGTGCAGAGCCGGGTGGAGGGTCTGAATCAGAGGCTCAGACGGTTTTGCGACCGTGTTGGCTGCAGATTCCTTGACTTGCGCCATAGGGTGGTGGGGTTTCGGCTTCCGCTGAATAGGTCAGGAGTTCACTACACTCAGCTGGCGGCTACACGGGTAGCGGAGGCTGTGTGGCGTGGACTTGGCGGTTTTTTAGGTTAGAAGGCCTCGGGAAAGTACGGGGTGGGCTGCAATGTCAAAGGGTGTATGGCATATACAGGACGTGCTTGGATCAAGGAACAGTCAGAATTTTAGTTGTAAATTGTTGTAGTTGCGCTGGAAAAGTCCCTGAGCTTCAAGCGCTAATAGAAAGCACAGAAGCTGATATCGTTATAGGTATAGAAAGCTGGCTAAAGCCTGCAATAAGTTCTGCAGAAATTTTTACGAAGTCTCAGACGGTGTTCAGGAAAGATAGATTTGGCAGAATTGGTAGTGGAGTGTTTGTGTCTGTCAGTAGTGGTTTATCTTGTAGTGAAGTCGAAGTAGATACTCCGTGGGAATTGGTATGGGTGGAGGTTATACTTAACAGCCAAATTAAGTTAATAATTGGCTCCTTCTACCTACCCCCAGACTCCGATGATACAGTTGCGGAACAGTTCAGAGAAAGTTTGAGTCTCGTAACAAATAAATACCCCACTCATACGATTATAGTTGGTGGGGACTTCAACCTACCCTCGGAATGTTGGCAAAAATACTTGTTCAAAACCGGTGGTAGGCAGAAAACGTCTTTCGAGATTGTCCTAAATGCTTTCTCCGAAAATTATTTAGAGCAGTTAGTCCACGAACCCACGCGAATTGTAAATGGTTGCGAAAACACACTTGACCTCTTAGCCACAAACAATCCAGAGCTGATTGAGAGCATCATGACTGACACAGGGATTAGCTATCACAAGGTCGTTGTAGCTAGGTTCAATACAGTTTCTTCCAAATCCATCAGAAACAAACGCAAAATAATTTTATTTAAAAAGCGGATAAAGTGTCACTAGAAGCCTTCCTAAAAGACAATTTCCATTCCTTCCGAACTGACTATGCGAATGTAGACGAGATGTGGCTCAAAATCAAAGATATAATAGCAACAGCAATTGAGATATTCATACCTCATAAATTGGTAAGAGATGGAACGGATCCCCCGTGGTACACAAAAAAGGTCCGAACGCTGTTGCAGAGGTAACGGAAAAAGCATGCGAAGTTCATAAGAACGCGAAATCCCGAAGATGGGCTAAAATTTACAGAAGCGCGAAATTTGGCACGTACTTCGATGCGAGATGCCTTTAATAGGTTCCACAACGAAACATTGTCTCGAAATTTGGTAGAAAATCCGAAGAAATTCTGGTCGTATGTAAAGTACACAAGCGGCAAGACGCAGTCAATACCTTCGCTGCGCAGTGCTGATGGTACTGCTACCGACGACTGTGCCGCTAAAGCGGAGTTATTGAACGCAGTTTTCCGAAATTCCTTCACCAAGGAAGACGAATGGAATATTCCAGAATTTGAAACATGAACAGCTGCTAGCATGAGTTTCTTAGAAGTAGATACCTTAGGGGTTGCGAAGCAACTCAAATCACTTGATACGGGCAAGTCTTCAGGTCCAGATTGTATACCGATTAGGTTCCTTTCAGATTACGCTGATACTATAGCTCCCTACTTAGCACTCATATACAACCGCTCGCTCACCGATAGATCTGTACCTACAGATTGGAAAATTGCGCAGGTCGCACCAGTGTTCAAGAAGGGTAGTAGGAGTAATCCATTTAACTACAGACCTATATCATTGACGTCGGTTTGCAGTAGGGTTTTGGAGCATATACTGTATTCAAACATTATGAATCACCTCGAAGGGAACGATCTATTGACACGTAATCAGCATGGCTTCAGAAAACACCGCTCTTGTGCAACACAGCTAGCTCTTTATTCGCACGAAGTAATGGCCTCTATCGACAGGGGATCTCAAGTTGATTCCGTATTTCTAGCTTTCCGGAAAGCTTTTGACACCGTTCCTCACAAGCGACTTCTAATCAAGCTGCGGTGCTATGGGCTATCGTCTCAGTTGTGCGACTGGATTCGTGATTTCCTGTCAGTAAGGTCGCAGTTCGTAGTAATAGACGGCAAATCATCGAGTAAAACTGAAGTGATATCAGGTGTTCCCCAGGGAAGCGTCCTGGGACCTTTGCTGTTCCTGATCTATATAAATGACATGGGTGACAATCTGAGCAGTTCTCTTAGGTTGTTCGCAGATGATGCTGTAATTTACCGTCTAGTAAGGTCATCCGAAGACCAGTATCAGTTGCAAAGCGATTTAGAAAAGATTGCTGTATGGTGTGTCAGGTGGCATTTGACGCTAAATAACGAAAAGTGTGAGATGATCCACATGAGTTCCAAAAGAAATCCGTTGGAATTCGATTACTCGATAAATAGTACAATTCTCAAGGCTGTCAATTCAACTAAGTACCTGGGTGTTAAAATTATGAACATCTTCAGTTGGAAGGACCACATAGATAATATTGTCGGGAAGGCGAGCCAAAGGTTGCGTTTCATTGGCAGGACACTTAGAAGATTCAACAAGTCCACTAAAGAGACAGCTTACACTACACTCGTTCGTCCTCTGTTAGAATATTGCTGCGCGGTGTGGGATCCTTACCAGGTGGGATTGACGGAGGACATCGAAAGGTTGCAAAAAAGGGCAGCTCGTTTTGTATTATCACGTTATAGGGGAAAGAGTGTGGCAGATATGATACACGAGTTGGGATGGAAGTCATTACAGCATAGACGTTTTTCGTCGCAGCGAGATCTTTTTACGAAATTTCAGTCACCAACTTTCTCTTCCAAATGCGAAAATATTTTGTTGAGCCCAACCTACATAGGTAGGAATGATCAACAAAATAAAATAAGAGAAATCAGAGCTCGAACAGAAAGGTTTAGGTGTTCGTTTTTCCCGCTCGCTGTTCGGGAGTGGAATAGTAGAGAGATAGTATGATTGTGGTTCGATGAACCCTCTGCCAAGCACTTAAATGTGAATTGCAGAGTAGTCATGTAGATGTAGATGTAGATGTAGATGTAGATGTAGATGTAGATGTAGATGTAGAAAATTACTAAGATATTTTGCCACTTACAACAATTTAAAAAACACAACTTCTCTTAAAAAAAGGATATACACAAGTATACATGGGCCAGCAGAGGTCTTAGATCAACAATTGACTCCATCTTAGTAAATGATAAGCTAGTGGGCCAAGTAAGGGATACAAGAGTTTATAGAGGACAACATATAGGATCAGATGATTTCTTACTTATCTCCAGAATAGATCTTTTTACAAAATGGAAGTAAAGAACTGAACAAGTAATAAACCAACAAGATCAAAGTGTTTATAAGGTACACTTGCTTTAAGAGGACGGTATCAAATACCTGTACCAAAGGAGATTAAATGAAGAACTAGCAAACTTACAAACTAATGGCAATATAGAAGAAGAATGGCAAACTCTGAAGAATACTGTATGCACAGTAGCAGGAGAAGCTCTCGGTAAAAAGAAAAAAGAATATGGAAAAGAAAAGGCCTAAAAATTTGGAATGAGCATATAACAAAAGCTGTCAAAGAAAAAAAAGGATGCATATATAAAATACTGAAGCAACTCCACTATTGAGAACATGCTACACGTGTAATAAGAAAAGCACATCAGGAAAACTGGAATAATTTTATGTCTGATATTGAACACGACATCTACGGAAGACAACAAATGGCATATAAGGTTTTCAAATCCTTAAACGCAACAGAAAGAGAGAATATGCAAATATATAGTATTGAAGAAGAACAGTGGATAAATCATTACAGCAAATTGTGGCATGATCATACAGTACAAGAAAATGGAATTGAACAACTAGATGAGAAAGTATTAGATTAAATACAGTCTGACAAATTAACATCTGCACTAACATCACTTAAGAACAGAAAAGCAACAGGAAAAGACAGAATTAAGGCTGAATTATTAAAATATGTGGGAATGATGGCGACACCAACGACTGCTACATCTCTTCAAAGAATGTTGGAAGAAGAAGACTATCCTCAAAGATTGGAAAACAGCTAGAGTGATATCAGTTTTTTTTTTTAAATGAGATAAAAGCCTATGTAGTAATTACAGAGGAATAAGTTTACTGGACTCAGCATGCAAGCTGTATGCTAAGATTTTAAATACAAGACTTAAAAACATAGCAGAAGCAGTACTGCATGAAGAACAAATAGGTTTTAGGAAAGGACGCTCCACAATAGATGCAATTTTATTCTACTGCAGATAATAGAAAAATGGGGAGAGTATAATAAAGAAACACACATGTCAATAGACAGAAATTTCAGGAAATAATGATGAAACACAGATATTCAAAGCGTCTAGTAAATGTGATTAAAAGTTTATATCAAGATGAGATCTCAATGGTAAAAGAACTAATGAGATAACCAACTAACAAAGGGGTACAACAACGCTATTGCATCGCTCCAACTTTGTTCAACATCTACATTAATGAAATAATACATATATGGAAATCAGAATTTCAGAAAGACATCTACCTAGACAGGAACATTCTTTTAATTAATTTACTATATGCTAATGATACAGAGATCCAAGCAGATAAGGAAGATGACTTTCAGAAAGGAATCTACCTGCTAAAACAAAAAAGTACGTAATTTAACATTGAAATTTCAAAAGAAAAAACTAAGACAATGGCCTTCATGGGGAAAGAACCAATCAGGACCAAAATAGTGATAGGTCAGAAGATTTAAGAGAAAGTAAACCATTTCAATTGCCTCAGGTGTGAAATGACATATGGCTACAGCAGAGATATTGAAATTAAGCCTAGTAAATTCAGCCGGGTATGTGGAACAATTAACAGAAATCTAACAGACAAAATCAGGAAAATTACTCAAATTAAATTTTACAAAACTGTTGCAGTTCCCACAGTGCTCTATTTAAGTGAGACCTGGGTGATTACCAAGAAAGCCAGATCCAGGCACAAGAAATGATATCCCTTAGAGGTATTAAGGGTTTCACAAGAGAAGGCAGGCTAAGACATCAAGATATTAGAGAATAAATACAAATCTTTATCCTCAATGATAAAATTCTAGATTACAGAAGAAAGTGAAACAAACATTTGCAAACAATGGAGAGTGAGTGACTTCCCTTCAAGGCATTAAATTATAAATGCCATCAGAGAAGAGACAGAGGAAGACCCCATTAGAGATGGGTACCGTAACAGGTATTTCCGGAAGAGAAGATGAGATAAGCTGAGATGTGATTAAACAGTGATAGTGATATGATTGGGGACCAGCTATAAGCGTCGGCAAAGACATTAGTTATGAATGCGCAGTAAAGTGTAGACAAACGACCATAATACATCATTTACTTTTTTGCACAGATTTTCTTTCACTCTCTCACATGTAGAAGTTTGATTAAGCTGTACTGCCTGGAGTATGACTGCCTACGAGTCTTTTGTATCATATGTGTTTCTGAATAAGAGGAGGCTTAATAACAGTATTAGGTATTTTATTACAGAGGAATAGAACCAAGTAAGAAGAATTCCTTCATATTTTATATAATCTTAAGAGGCACTGGTGTTCCCTGAAGCCAGTTGCCTGTATATACAATTGAAATGGAGGAAAAGAAGTCCACAGTCATATTTTCGTAACATTAACAAATGGAGAAGCTTTCAGAAGTTGACAAATATAATTAAAATATATATAGTGGTGGACACAGAAAAAGAAACGCCTCAAGGTAAAATCGCACAATTTCGTACACGCAGAACATTTCATAATAATGCAATTGTCCTAATCTTCTCCTTTCATTACAAGAGCAATTACCAATCAAATTTCCGTCATCCTTCCCTTTAATTAATTTTCTTCATTATAATACAAGAGACACACAGGTGTTTGACATTCTGAATAATGACAACCAAATAACTGTCTCGATTAACCACTTGAAACCAACTTGGGTTCACAATGAGGATATCGACAATGGCATCATGAACAATGATTACGACTGTCAATCACCACCTGATACGTAGATAGTAAACCGAATATATTTCATCCTGTCAGCATTTGCTTAGACCTCAGCGAGTTCAACCCAGATGACATCACCATCAAGCTTGCCCATAATGATTTGTGCCTCACAGCTTGCAACTATGACACACTCCCAAGCGACTGTTCATTTGACAGTTGCTGCCATTTGTGTGTGAAGACACAAATGCTCATGAAGTTTGAATGTCTACAGAACCAGATAAGATTATTGGTGCCTTATCCTATACATTCACGAGTGGTACTTGATGTCGTTCATTCGACATGACTGAAGATGACGTCATTGGAATGTTGAAACTGATTGCCTAACAAAACAATCAAAATAACAGCTGCTGGTAGCAAATTATTACAGTAATGCAAGAGGTGCGTCCAATGTGGGGAGGGGGGAGGGTGGAGTGGGGCAGCAGTGCAGCCTTTGCTATTTGGTGCTTCTTAGGCACAGCTCATACATCTGCCCACTGGATTGGAGACTTTCACTTAATCTTAGTTCCAGAAAGCGTTGCAGTCAGTGGTTTCTGCATCTCGGACTAGCTTGCAGATGATGCTGGTAAAAATTTAGCAGTCCTAGGAAATAACGTAATTTCCTGATGGCTTCAGGCCGTGAAATCTTCAATGTGGCTTCTACCTTCTCAGGAAACGATAGTGATCCCTCTGACGAAATCAGATGGCTCAGACAGGTAATATGTGGTTAGACAAATACATGTTAGCAGTATTCAGTACCACACTGTTTTGCTCAAAGCGTTTAAAGACTGAAACTTCCTGGCAGATTAAGACTTCCACTAAGCGTTGCTGGTGGTATTCTACAGCGCCCGGAAAGACGAGGATGTCATCTAGGTATGCAAATCAGAATGACAATCCTTGCAGCATGGAGTCAATAAAAGTTTGCTAAGATTGTGCAGTATTCTGTAGACGAGATGTCATGAAGAGACTCTCCAACAAGCCGAATGCCCGTTATAGCTGTGTTTGGGATGTCCTCATCTTCCGTGCAAATTGGTGTGAAAGCTTTTGTGCAGTATAGCACACTAAATATGGTCGCACCATACAGAGCATAGTTATAATCGCTTTACAGAGTTCTGGATATCTGTCTGGCACTTCCCTTGCATTAACTCTAAGATAATCTAAAATGCGGTGATAATCACCACAAAGGATTCACACATCACGCTTCTTGGTGGCTAGGTGGAGAGCGATTACAAGATGCTAAAAGGGCGAGTAGTACCTTCGCGAATCTCGGTGCAACCAGATGTTAGCCGTCGGAAGAACTGTAATCGCGCGTTCGACGTACTCAGACAGTTGTACAAAACACAAACTCGATTGTACTAGACACGAATAACATTTATTAACTAATAGACGCAGGGTACTACCTTCTTTGTAGATAGAGTGAATTCTGCTTTGCTGTAACCAAATGGTCTGCACAAAGCCGGTGGGCTGTTGGTCGTTTTAAAGTAATGCGGGGTATTGTGATGCACCTCTCTCAGAACACCTCGAGGTCGCGTTATAGGTGGAAACTGTGCAAGTAGCTCGCCCTATTTACAACTTACTACCTGGATCAGCTTCGTGCTGCGTATCACTACACTGCATCGGAATCCGGCAGGTGTATGGATCCCGATGCTACAGACAAATCTTGCATTCGCTACATCTGGTAGCAGATGATAATTTGCCAGGAACTCTGCTCCCATTATGGAATCTGTGACGTCAGTGAGGGAAAAATCGAAGAGGAGGCACAGTGCAGTCCCAAGACCAGCTCAGTAAGTTGGGTGTCATAAATCACTGTGCATGTATTGTTTTCTGCACAGACGCAGAATGATTCAGCCACTGGTAACTGTACAGTAAAGTTCGTGGATAAATACTCAAGTCTGAACCAGCCTCCACAAGAAATTTTTATACCGACTTCCGATCGCCGATAGAACGACACAGAGACTGCGATCGGAAATCGGATGCTCCTATGTTCGACTGGGGTAAGAACAAGATTAGGTACAGTTGTGTGCCTGATCACCAAACTTCGTGTGATACCAGCATACAGAAGGCGGCAGCTCTGTGCTACTCAGGGACAAGGAGTTCATAGAGGAATTACAATGCAATATCTTGCGATAGCGTCCTCTGACATTGTTGCAGTTGCGACAAGACAGCAGTTCACGAATCTGTTAATCAGAGCGTCGACCTTATATGCAAGGCAATTGTAACTTGGCATCAGTTACCGCCGATGACAAAACACTGTTGCATGGCGCTGCCACTGTGTCTATTGCAGCTGGCGGCATTATTACATCTTGTATCCTATCGACTAGATCTGCCATAGAGCGTAATGGCATTTCCGTCTTAGAAACTAGCATAGCTTTCGCTTGGGCGGGAAGATGGCAACTCCACAGTACACGTAGAAAAGTACCAGGTACAGTGCATGCGACGACTTTACTCTGTAAATGCCTGAGATGTTGTGACGGTTTTCGGTCGCCAGTTTCTTCTTGCGTTAGGACTTGTTGCACCTGTTCTTCTTGCGAAGCAGAAATCCCTCGAATTAATTCAGTTCAAAAAAATGGTTCAAATGGCTCTGAGCACTATGGGACTTAACTTCTGAGGTCATCAGTCCCCTAGAACTGAAAGCTACTTAAACCTAACTAACCTAAGGACATGACGCACATCCAAGCCCGAAGCAGGATTCGAACCTGCGACCGTAGCGGTCGCGCAGTTCCAGACTGTAGCGCCTAGAACCGCTCGGCCACCCAGGCTGGCAGTAATTCAGTCTTGAGTATGTCGTAAGGAATATCGCTCAGGAGGTGCAGCTATACGTTTTTAGTTTCAGCCACAAATGACGATCGACCTAGCTGACCACCAAGGCAAATTTTGTCGAATCCATAGTTATTATGGTGTAATGAAAGCTTGCTTATACATAATGCAGAATGATGACACCAAAATGAAGGTAATCTCACAGCAAGTCGTAATACTGAGGGCACTTCATCGAGCCAGTGTGTCTTGTATTACATAAAAATTCTTTATTCACTCTCAGTTAGTACCACTTCTCCTGGGTACGTAGACAGAACATACATTGGCTAAGATCAAATCAGCATCACGAATCTTGGTGCAACTAGATGTTAGCCATCTGAAGAACTATAATTGCACGTTCGACATAGTCAGATGTGCAAAATACGAACACCATTGTACTAGACACGAATAACATCATATTAATTAATAGACACAGAAGAAATACTAGATAATACTTGAAACTAATTAGCACTGGCTAAGAGTTTGACAAGATTATCTATAAATGGAAAAAATCATCGCCCTATGCTACATTCATGGAACGTCGCACTGCACACAGAGAACAAACCAAAACGCAATGCCTCTGGCTCCTGGAGTGCGAACGTCTCTGGCTACTGGTGCGCAAACGCTTTGGCAGCTCATGTAAACACAACAGCGGACGGTAGCTGATGACCCTGGTCGCCAAAACCTTAAGGTGCCCGTGTTACGTTATTCAGCCTAGCAGCAGCTAACTTGTGATCGCTACTCCCTGTATTCGTTACGATACTCCCTATTTGTCCAGGATTATTTGATGCTACGAGGTCAAGTATGCTTTCGCAACCATTTACGTTTCGAGTAGGCTCATGAACTAATTGTTCAAAATAATTTTCTGAGAAAGCATTCAGTACAATTTAGGATGACGTTTTATGCCTGCCGCCGGCTTGAAACATATAATTTTCCCAGCATATCGAGGGTAGATTGAAGTCGCCACCGACTATAATTGTATGAGTGGGGTACTTATTTGAAATTAGATTCAAGTTTTCTTTGAACTATTCAACAACTGTATCTTCCGAGTCGGGTGTCGGTAAAACGATCCAATTAATAGTTTAGTCCGATTGTCAAGTATAACGTCCACTCATACTATTTCGCAGGTACTATCTACTTCAATTTCACTACAAGGCAAACTTCTTCTGCCAGCAATAAATACTCCACCACCAACTGTATTTAATCTATCCTTTCTGAACACTGTTAGATCGTTTGAAAAACTTACGGCTGAACTTATTTCCGGCTTTAGCCAGCTTTCGGTACCTTTAACTATTTAAGTTTCAGTGCTTTCTATTAGGTCTTAGAGCTCTGGTTCTTTCCCAACACACCTATGACAACTACAATACCGATCATTTTTACAACTACCTTACTGTGTTTTACCTATCTCCTTTTAGATGAACGCCCTTTCTGTGGGTCCCTGAGACCCACTAACCTAAAAAACCGCCCAGTCCCTTCCACACAGACCCTGCTACCCATGTAACCGCTTCCTGTGTGTAGTGTTCTCCTGACCTATTAAGCGGAACCCGGAAACCCACCACCTGATGGCGCAAGTCAAGGAACCTGCAGCCTACACGGTCACAGAACCGCCTGAGCCTCTGATTCAGACCCTCCACTCGGCTATGCACCAAAGGACCACAGTCGGTTGTGTCGACGATGCTGCAGATGGTGAGCTCCGCCTTAATCTCAGCAGTCTGGCGGTATTTACCAGTTCCGCTAGCCACCCAAAACCAGAGAGAATCTCCTCCAATACAAAGCGACACACGTCATTGGTACTGACATGGACCACTACCTGCAGTTAGCTGCATCCTGTACTCTTCATGGCATCCGGAAGCACCTTTCCACATCCGGAATGACTCCCCTGGTATGCACAAGGAGTGCACACTGGCTTCCTTCCCCTCCTTGATCCTAAGGGGACCCATTACGCGCCTAACGTTGGCGCTCCCAACTACCAGCAGACCCACTCTCTGTGAATGCCCAGACCTTGTGGGCCGAGAAACTTCTTCTGGAACAGGTTGGACGACTGCGTCTGGCTCTGAGATTTCGTCAGCCACGGATTATGCTCGAAACTTGCTCGTCAAACGAACAGGGGAGGCCCTACAACCAGCCCCACGGAAAGTCTTTCGCTGCCTGACAGACTCTGGAATGATCTCCCAATCTACCACAGGTGAGGGTTCAACCTCAGTGCAGGCAGCACCCGGGGCGGCCACAGCAGTGGATCGATGTGGGGACAGATGGGGCATGCTTGATGTCCCTCGCATCCTCACGACCGACCCCCCACAGTGATGCCCCTTGGCAGCAGCGTCAAGCTGTGTGACGGAAGCCAACACTGCCTGGAGCTGTGAGTGAAGGGTCAACAATTCAGATCGCATCTGTACACAGCAATAAAAGTGCCTATCCATTTCTGAAATCGCTTCTGTTTGAAACTCGTAAAGATATGTAATAAACAAACAGTATACTCGCTTTATTACCAGCAGGAACTTGCGGTACTCTCTGAAGATCTAACTGACTCTAAGCTGCTCTAAGCGAAACAAACGAAAGCCTGTACGATACGAGGGTCGATACAATGGTCGATAGCAACGGCGGTACTGTACACTACAATGTTTTTAAAATGAAATGAATAGTTATTTCTAGTAAGCATTCAAACAAGCAAGAAATTACAAAAATATACTAATAACTACTAAGGTAACTGAAAAGAAGTCGCTCCTGTTTGAAGCTCGTGAAAATATGTAATACTGTAAACAAACGGTGTACTCGCCTTCTTAGCAGCAGGAACTCGCGGTGCTCTCTCGCTGATGGTCTAACTGGTTACAGTTAGGGTATTTGAAGCGGGAGCAGACACTGCGAGAAACCTTTAAAACAGTTACTGAATCTCTCGATGAACTCTCAGCGAAATTCCTCAACGACGACGATGACGTTATTGCCGATTTCATTAATCGTCACAGCGACGCTAGGATAGACGAAACATTCGGTGTTAGTGGTGAGAAACCACACATCTTGGGCACACAACCCATAATTTTAAATGAACAAACGATGCAGATCGGCAATAAACAATTTCAAAGAACATTCGGTCTATTGAACCTTATTCCTAAGACCCACAAAAACTGTAATTTATTCGCCTAATGATCTGGAAATGTATTGTGACATATTGCTGATCTGCAAAAGAATGCAAACGTTCGAAGCAATGTGAAATACAAATTCATTATAAGACCTGTTTTGGATCTTGAGAAAAATGTCAGTGGTGATGGTATTGACATTCAACTTCAAAGAGTGAACAATCGACTCCCGCAGTATATACGAGATTACAACGACCCCAATGAGCTAACAGACCGGCTACGACTGCTCATGGAATCGGCTGCCGCTGGTAATACAGCTCATTCGAATGAACTTGTTTCAATAATTTCTGAGCTTCGAGAGAGAGGAATCATCGAATAAGTATGGAGACTGTAGATCGAGAACTGCACAAACCAGCACCAAAACATACCCTCGAAGATATGTTATGATTAAAGGTTTAGACGACCTGTGGCAGACAGATCTTGTCGACATGAGGGAATATTCAAGAGTGAATAACGGTCTCAAATATACGAGGGTCATTCCAAAAGAAATGCACACTATTTTTGTAAAAATACAGTTTTCATTCTGAATGTGTGAAAGTTTTCACGCTTGTTTTCAAACTTAGTTCAACCTGTTCCCGTGAGTGGCGACGTCAGAGCATGTATTCAAGGTGGCTGCTAAATTTGACGTTCGTCAGAAGCAACGTGCTATCATAGAATTGCTGTGCTGTGAAAACGAGACAGTGGAAAACACCCACAAGAGGTTGAAAAAGTTGTATGGAGATGCTCCTGTCGATCGCGGCACAGTTAGTCGGCAGGCAAGCAGGTTACGTAATGAAAGCGGGCACGCCAATATTGAGGATTGTCCTCGCAGCGGCAGACCTCGTACTGCACACACTCTAGACAATGTGCAGAGAGTTAACGAATTGGTGACTGCTGGCAGACGCATCACAGTGAACGAATTGTCACGCTACGTTGGGATAGGGAAAGGAAGTGTTTGCAGAATACTGGAAGTGTTGGCGTTAAAAAAGGTTTGTGCCAGGTGGGTTCCCAGGATGCTAACAGTGGCTCACAAAGAAACAAGAAAAACGGTATGCAGCGAACTTTTGGAGCAGTACGACAATAGTGGAGATGTATTTCTTGGAAGAATTGTGACAGGTGATGAAACATGGCTCCATCATTCTTCACCAGAGACGAAGAGTCAATCATTGGAGTGGCATCATGCAAATTCACCCAACAAAAAAATTTCAAACCCACACCTTCTGCCAGAAAAGTTATGGCTACGGTATTTTTGGATTCGGAAGGACTCTTGGTTGTGGACATCATGTCAAGTGGAACCATAATAAATTCTTATGCATATGTGACGGTACTGAAGAAACTTCAAGTTCGACAGAGTTGTGTCCGACCACATCGGCAAAAGCAGGATGTTTTGCTGTTGCACGACAATGCACGACCACATGTCAGTCAAAAAACCAGGGAAACGATCACAAAACTCGGATGGACAACACTGAAGCACCCGCCTTACAGTCCTGACCTGGCTCCATGTGACTATGAGCTCTTTAGGAAACTGAAAGACTCCCTTCGTGGAACAAGGTTTGAAGATGATGACTCCCTTGTGCACTCTGCCAAACAGTGGCTCCAACAGATTGGTCCAGAATTTTACCGTGCGGATATACAGGCGCTGGTTCCAAGATAGCGTAAGGCAGTTGAGAGGAATGGAAATTATGTGGACAAATGAAGCTATTGTTCCTAAAGGATGTATCTACACACTGTAAAAATTTCAGACATGTAGAATAAAAGATGGATTTAAACAAGTAGTGTGCATTTCTTTTGGAGTGACCCGCGTATTGTAATGGTCATTGATACTTATTCTAAATATGCCTGGGAATTACCTGTGAAAGCGAGAACAGGGAAGAAAGCTGTGCATGTGTTTGAGAAATTGCTGTAGACGGGGACGAATCGGAGCCCAGACAACCTTCAAACAGATCACAGCGATGAGTTTTACAATAAATATTTCAAGGCTGTGACGGAGCGGTATGGAATACATCACTACTCGACGTTCACCCATCTGAAGGCGAGCATCGTAGACGTCTCAACAGAACAGTGAAATCCCAGATGTGGGTGTAATTCTGTCTTCGCAGCTCACACAGATAGATCGATATCCTCCCGCAAATAATTGCACAGTGTAATCGAACCAAACATCGCACGATAAAAATGAGACCAATTCTATGTTCGTGATAATAGACTTCTAGATACAGTCGTATTAAAATGGTAGATCCGAGGAAACAGCAATTTAACGTAAGGGATTTAGTACGTATGTCAAAACACAAGACAACACTTTAGAAGTCATACATGCCAAACTGGTCAACAGAGATATTCACAGTTTCCAAAGTGCAGAGAACGAATCCTAGAACCTACCTCTTAAAGGACAGTAGTGGTACTGAAATTGCAGGATGCTTTTACAGGCAAGAGTTACAGATGAGCTGGGAACCAGATGTGTATCTCGAAGAGAGTGTCGAGGGAATAGAGAGTTAGTTAAATGGCTTGGTTTTCCCGCATCACAAAACAGCTGGATTGACGCTGACGATTTGTTATATAACAGGGAGCGCAGACCACAAGCACCTCAGCAGCGTAACATGCATGATAGGAGACGCATTAGAGGAAGAGGCGGAATTCTCTACGAACTACCAGTCGAATAACACACTCCTGGATATAACTACTGGGCACCTGAAACAAAGCTTCAAAAACGATTGGTACACGGTGATAAGGGACTAAATCTACTGGACGAAGCATGTGTGAAACCCGACATCGCAAATAAAGATGGTCACACCGCCGATCGAAGTTTAGCTGATAAGGCAAAGGCAATAAGTGTGCGAAAGGATATTGATATAGGTCAATGCATCACAGCATTTGCAGTTGGAAAAACTACACGTGGTAAATTTCAGTTGGGTTTGGGTATGAAGAAGTTCCGGCAAGTTATGAGCGCTGCATGTAGGGCGCTAAAGAAGAAGATGAAAACCAAAGAGTGCATGAAAAACTGTATCCTGACAGCGCTGTATGCAGCTAAAAGCGCCCTGAAGAAGAAAGGAGTGAGAAAAAGGTCGATTAAACTACCCAGGGTTCTACCAATACCCAAGACGTCGGGTAGAATTATTCCATTCCTCATTACTGCCGTAGCCGGTCTCTCAGCGATGGGTTCACTGGCTGGTGGTTCTGCGGCAATTGCCAGGACAGTCAACAATGCACAAAGCTCTCAGGAGCAACTGCAAGAGGCACGAAGACATAACCGCAAGATGGAGGCAGCAGCCATCAGAAAAGGGCTATACTTGAAACCATACAAGGAAGGACTAGGTCTCTTCAGAAACAAAGAAAAGCCCCTTGGTAGTCCTACTAGGTAGGGCGCTTACAAATACAGATCTGCTTAAGTTTATTACGGAGAAACTCAACATCCCGAGATTCCGAAGTGTGTTTATGCGGAATACATTACCAAAAACTACAAACTATGTGGAAATCAGGAGAATGCGGAATTGTGAATCTGGATGCAGCAGGAGGACCTAGAACTCACTGGGTAGCATATGTTAAAAAAATAAATACAAATAACGTCTACTATTTCGACTCATTCGGCGACATGCAACCCCCAGAAGAATTACAATGATACTTCACAGGCAGAAGACATGTGTTCTACAATTTTCGACGCTACCAAGACTTTAATACATTCCTGTGTGGTCATCTACGCATCATGTTCCTTCTGACTTTTACGAATGATATATAAGGCAGGGCATTAAGCACACATTTACCAGTCGGTGTTTAGATGCAAAGTCGTACACTCTGACTTTAAAAGAACGATCGTCTGTACCACGTGCGAATTATTTTCCACCAGTTGATTTAAGCGTTGGAGATTGGAGCATCGCGCTGATTGGACTGGAGACATACAACACCATCCCAAATATCACAGAGGCAAACAATAAATTTCCTCTGGAAATTAATGGTAAAGAACAAATCGCAGAAATTGAACCTGGTGCATACGACACTGACGATTTAAACTAAATTTTAAAACAGTCTGGAAAAGGTATTGAGCTCTGTGAAAACATCAGTACACTTGAATCTGAAATAAGGACGGTGAATGCTTCGATTGGCTTTAAGCAGATAGGTTCAATAGGCCCACCACTGGGTTTCACAAAGGGACAGGTTTTGAAGATGGGTCCCAATAAATTTTACTAATCTGATCAGAAAGTGGATATTCTCGCTGTCAGTACAATCCGAGTTGAGCGTAACATTGCAACGAACTCATATCTCAACCATAGATTGCGTCATTCAATTTACGAATTCTTCCCATCAGTTGGAACAGGGTATAAGATTTTTGAAACTCCTACCACAGCTATAAACCTTCCAGTGACAGTTCAGACATTGAACTATCTGAAGCTGCGTGTTGTGGATCGGAATAACCAACTTGTTGACTTTCGTGATGAGGAAATCGTTGTACGACTACATCTACGAAAAGATGGGCGTAAGGTATAAAACCAGCGCACGCAGCGCACAGCATAGCAATTCGCAGCAGAACCGCAAGGTGATTAAACACGTGCGAACTACAAGTTTCTTAAATCAGTAGTCTTGAAATCTCGCAATGACGTTGTCGCTCAATACATCTCACCCACTGAATATGATTAGCGAATCATGTGCCAGGAATATTTCTCGCATAAATCACATGATTCAACGACATTTAACAAGAAGCATGAAATCAGAATTGTCATCCAGCGTCAGGACGCTTTAACTCTTGCGTCCAAGAGTTTCATATATTTGATGGATATTTTAAGAAAAAGGATGGTTGACACACAGTGGGATCAAGGCTGACACATAGTGATTTGGCATTACTGTTCCAGGAAATACGTTACGAACTTAATGGGGTAGAGATTGATCGTACACGTAATGTCGACATAGCATCAATCCTTAAAACATATGTCTCATCGTCACCCTCGGATCTGAATGGCTTAGAAAATGCAGGATGATTCATAGACGAGTTTGTGGGCAGAACAGCAGAAGGGTACCGCCGATTTACTGTATGCATACCTCTAAAAATGCTTATGTGGTACTTTGAAGACATGAAGTGAATTATTATGAATGCGAAACAGGGACTGGTACGGAGCGCAATAGATAGTAACTCCATACATTCAAGAGACTCAAGAGGAGAATCAGATTATTATCAATAAAATTATATGGAAAATGCCACACATCACTTTGGCAGACGAGGAGCGTTTGAAGCTTTTAAAAGTTCTGAATACCGGTACATATCTGCCATTAACTTTCCGCTCATGGGAGGTTTTTGAGTACCTGGTATTACCGACAGCGAGCAGACAAACATGGTCTACTAAAACCTCAGTGCAGCTGGAGACACCAAGATTCATCATACTTGCACTCCAGACTAACAAAAGGGGGAATTTATCAAATGATACCAGCGTATTTGACAACTGAGTGGCTCCATCTATTGTACGATATGCATACATTTTCGATCTTGGACACACAAACTCCACAATCGGCAATAAACCCACCTCATCTTTCATTAAGCCGATACCCTTCTTGTTCTGAGGAACAATACCATAAGGATTATCGGCTGCATATCCTTATGTGTCGAATTCATTCTCGTGACACTTAATTACTTCATATGGATCGCAGTTCTTCAATTGGTTCAATTGGCTCTGAGCACTATGGGGCTTAACATCTGAGGTCATCAGTCCCCTAGAGCTTAGAACTACTTAAACCTTACTACTTAAACCTAACTAAGTACCTGGGTGTTAAAATTACGAACAACTTCAGTTGGAAAGACCACATAGATAATATTGTGGGGAAGGCGAGCCAAAGGTTGTGTTTCTTTGAAAATGCAACAAGTCCACTAAAGAGACAGCTTACACTACACTCGTTCGTTCTCTGTTAGAATAATGATGCGTGGTGTGGGATCCTTACCAGGTGGACATCGAAAGTGTGCGAAAAAAGGGCAGCTCGTTTTGTATTATCACGTAATAGGGGAAAGTGTGTGGCAGGTATGACGTGAGTTGGGGTGGAAGTCATTGAAGCAAAGACCTTTTTCGTCACGGCGAGATCTGTTTACGAAATTCCAGTCACCAACTTTCTTTTTCCGAATGCGAAAATATTTTGTTGAGCCCAACCTACATAGGTAGGAATGATCATGAAAATAAAAGGAGGGAGATCTGAGCTCGAACAGAAAGGTTTAGGTGTTCTGTTTTTCCCATGTGCTGTTTGGGAGTGGAATGGTAGGGAGACAGTATGATTGTGGTTCGATGAACCCTCTGCCAAGCACTTAAATGTGAATTGCAGAGTAATCATGTAGATATAGATATAGATATAGATATAGATATAGATCCTAAGGACAGCACACACATCCATGCCCGAGGCAGAATTCGAAACTGCGACCGTAGCGCCTAGAACCGCTCGCAGTTCTTCACCCAATAGATGAAGCTATCTGTATCCATTTAAAGTAACTTTGGTTCCACGAAATGTGTTTTAGCAAACTCATACTGGAAGCGGTGCATGTGGAGTTTGGACATGTCCATTATTCACATACTCAAATAGATTGGTTTCGTAATCTCTAGTGAAAACTTCGACATCTCCACAGCAACAAAGTTCTCAATGAAAATTGTGACCCACTTCAATTTTGGTCTGGCGATGCATTTTCTTATGCCCCTTGGCCCATCCCATTCGGTCCTAAACAAAATATCGCGTTCATTTCTTACATTCGCCATGGTTTTACAGAAAATGGAATTATTCATTAATCTGTACAAGTATTTTTCGAAATTACTAGTCACGGCCACCCTCTTTTCGGTATTTAATTCAGTACGCTCCTTCAACCAGGGGAACTTTTTCAAGGAGATAGCCCAAGTGATTCTACCTAGCTCCATCCCTAAGCTGAGACACTGCTCGAGATTACAATAATGAATTACTTACCTCTGATTGTGTCCAACAGTGGTCATCAGTTTAGGGATAGTGCTTTCTAGCAGAACTTCTTGCTCTGGACATAATGGCAAGTCGCTTGTCACTTGATGCAAACTAACAGGGTATATGAGGTCTGCCTCCACCACATACCCTACATCAGAATCAGCCGCCATACCCAATATTTTTACGCCTAATCCCCCTAATTCTCTTTCTCGCACCTACTGAAACCCACCAACCAGCAGTGGCTGCATCATGGCGTGCCCCTATAAGTTATTCACATCCAAATATAGAATATAACTTGAATCGACAGACGGTTATAGCCCCACACCCATATGTGGATTATTTGCCTTGGCATGTCTATGGACACACTGGCAAAGTCCTCCACGTATCCCACGCTCAAAGAATAGAAGCATATTAGCATCAGTCAAAAGTTCGATGCTGCGCCTCGTTTTCTTGAGCATTGCGTCCCAGGACAACCCAGGTGCTATGTAATAAAAGGCAGGGTCCAGAGAGTAAGTGGCCACACATACACTCCAGAACTTTTCAAAAGCATACGCAAGCAAGCACAAGTTGGTTTCCATGTATAGTCTTGCGTCTTCACCCAAATTTGGAATGTTGAGTTCCCACCAGATATTCTTGGCATGCTCATAATCTGCACTAGTTTTGGCATCGCCTGTGAGAGTACTGGTAAATGCAGAAATGTCGGGTAGTCTGGTTTTCTCGAGTTTCACATTACTATCCAGATACTCATAAAGGAAAACTCCTTTCCTAGTCACAAGCTGAAACTTTTCCTCATCGAGGTAAGCAGATCGGGTGATATGCATACCCACTCGAGGTAGAGTTTCAACGAGTTTCTGGAGTGGCGCCTGCATAGAACGTAGCGTGTCAAGGAAGCGAAGCGTAATTTTTGGCTTCCTTCGTTTGGAGAATGAAATATTCTTCTCAATATTCTTAGGCAGGACACTGACCTGATTTTTCTCCCAACCGAAATTAACCAATTGCTCAACTAGAAAGTGAGCATCATACCCATTTAAGTTATGGAAGAAAACGGGTACGCGTTGTGGTAACTGATACTTCAAATTGTATGCATTGTGCAGAACTTCCCAGTAAGATGACAATGATCTCTATGTGGAGTTTCAGCTTTTCTATCTAATGACAGCTCACAAAAATGACAGTTAAGTGCATCATTGTATAATTTTTTATCCTCCTCCGATTCGGTCATGGGTATGTTGGTGCTGTAAAGCCTATCAACATCCATGAGAGCTTTTCAAGCTCAGTGAGCAACCAAACTACAGGAATATCCCCGACATAAGATTAATAGCGGTTAAGACTTGAATCATATGAACGTGCAATTTTGTGTGCCGCCACATATGGTACGTGTTTTTGCATGAAGGTGGTATGTGAGGCTAAAGGTCATTTCACACCGGCGTAGCGTATCTCGAGCTACGTCTTCGGAAAGACGTCGCAGACGTATCTTGTAATGTAATCAAATGGGGAATTTCAGACTGACGCACATGGCGTCGCGTCCAGCCGAGATACGTAATACGCGTATCTCCAGCTACGCTTGCACACGTAGCGTCGCTGCGTATCTCGGCTCGCGCATGCGCACTACACTGCACTGCAAGCCACGTGCCCTTATGCTGAGCAGCTCTATTACTGCGTGTTTGTGTGTTTATTGTGCAAAATGTCTGCATTAATTGACCAAGTGCAAAAGTATCCAGTGCTGTGGGACTACACGAAATTGGAATATAGAGATGCTAACTTGCGTGACTTAGCTTGGGAAGAAATTTCGCAAGTTTTAAGGAAGCCAAGTAAGAATGAAAATTTCTTTTCGTCCAGTATTTAGGTGTAAGACTGCAGTATTAAGTCCTTATTACGGCTGTACAACTTTCTTTTCCTTGTTATAAAAGATTATTTGGTATGTTCGTATTCTCCTCAGTTTTAGTTACTAAGAAAAAGCTATTCTTCAAATAAGCAGTCAGATCCGGATAATGTGGCCACTACTAATTCTTCTCTACTAAAATAAACAATACTTCTCTATATATCGATATACTTCTTAATCTACGCCATTCTCCTGGCTAAATGACTGAAAGTAACATGCCGTGTACAATTCAATTAGTATCGTGTATCGTGATTTTTTTATCTGAAAAGCTGCAAAAACCTTGTTTATAAAATCCACAGGGTATATAGAAGTTGATGTTGAAATTAGAAGGTGACCATTATTAGTTACTCTTTCCCTCTATTAGATGCTAATGAACAGTAAAATAAAAATAAGATAACAATATCATATTTCGTCTATGATGGACTAAATCAGGAATGTGGGACCGTTTTTGATGACAAAGACACATTGAAATAAATTTTTCTGTGTTCGTCACATTGTTTTTCTTCTACGACGCGTATCGAGGGTTTGCACCCTCTTCTTCTGGTGTTTACTATTTGCAAACAATTTGTCTTTGCCAATAAAAATAATCATCAAACATTATAATTACGTATTCATTAGTGTTTATTTGCAGAAAGTAGTCACAATAACATACTGACAAAACTGTTACAATAATCATAATGAAACAATAATCTTAATGAAAGTTTGTGGAGTATTAAACGAATGCTTATTTTTCATAAGTGCATTGTAGTTACGTGTTAGCAATGTGCCGCCACTGCCAAGGCACGCTTCCTTCAGGAGAGTTAAAGAAATTGACAAAGTGTTTTCTTATTGCGGCGTTCTCCTTTGTAGCTGCGGCAGCAGTTTTTTCAAGAGGTTTCCAGCGTGTACTGTAGGCGACCAAAATTTCTTCTGGTGACCCAACTGTTGTAACGTCACATTTATTGCACAGATAGTTTTGTAGTATTACTGTGGCTTTTATTACTTTATGTACAGTGTCAAGGTTGCACTGCAATGGCCGAAAGTACAATCTCCACCGTTGGGCAACTCTGTAGTTGTAAACTCTCTTCTCATCGTTAAGATTTCTGCGTGGGTAGGGACGAATCATGTACCGCTGCAGGGGGAACCCACGATAACATATGGAACAGGGGATCCTCCTGGTACTAGTGGCTCGTCTTTTGGCACCCCAAGACTGTAGGTAGACAGTCTCTTCCCAAGTGTGCTATTTGAAAATATGATGGAATCACATTCCTTTCCGTATGAGCCCACGTCTACGGTTATGAACTTATAGTTAGCATCTACCAAACCCAGCAACACTGTAGAGTAGTATTTTTTGTAATTGTAGAAAGAAGATCCAGATGCAGGTGGTGCCTGAATTCTGACGTGTTTTCCATCTATTGCACCGATGCAGTGAGGGAAATTCCACGTGTCGTGAAATCCCGCAGCAACGTTCCTCCAGAAATCTTCAGTGGGTGTTGGCATGTACAACGGTTGCATTGTACGCCACAAAGCGTCACACACCTGGTTTACGATCGACGATACAGTACTAATGCCGACTCTGTAGCTGAAGCTTATAGTAGTGTATGAGTCTCCAGTAGCGAGATACCTGAAACAAAATTGTTGTTATAGAGGCTGTTGTAAAAACGGACTGGAAAAAACTGAGAGATGCCCATAGGAATGCCCTCAAAAGAAGAGAGACAAAAAGTGGTCAAGCTGCAGCAACCTCAAAAAAGTGGAAGTACGAGAAAGGAATGGAATTTTTACTTTCCGTATTGCCAGCTCACAGCCTGTAAGTGTTCTTTTGAATTGAAATTTTAGTACTGTTATTGCCCTGGTGGGAACTTCATAAATAAATAACTGAAACGCATTCCTCTGGTGAGAGTCATTTTTTATTTGTTTGTTGAAATTAATTTTTTCAGACACGACAGTAATATTCCTGATATGGATGACACGCAAGTTCCTGAAAATCAAATAAACGATGATAGCATTGTTAATGCTGAAGCTCCTGCTGCTCCTGATGATGATGAATTTTCCAACTCTGATCATGATGTCAACACAGTCCGGAACAAACCCAAAGGAGTCGACAAAATTCTGAATTTTCTGAAAAATAAAGAGATAAACAAATCTGTTCGCTCTGTCCCTGACGAATTAGATTTGTTTTTTGGTAGCATATCAATGTCGGTAAAAAAATTGCCTCGAAGGTTACAAAACAGAGTAAAGAGAGAAGTTTTAGAGGCAGTAAACCGAGCTGAAGATGAACATGATTCACTGATGAGTCTAATAACACCGGCAGTGCGTCAAACTAGCTCTCCACTGGTGTCTCCAAGTACCTCCTCTGACAGCTCAACATGGTCAGGTGGTAACTATTCAAACCAGCCCACGATCCTTCACCATCAAAATGAAAAATCACTTACAGAAAGTGGCTCATTACTTCGATCACTGCAAGAAGATACAGATGTTGATTTGTTAGCGGAAAATTATTCAGGACAAGCAACTGAAGACAATCTTCAAATACTTTATGCACAAACCTCATTAACTTTAAACTCAAACAAAATATATCTTATGCTGATTTCTTTTTGTGGCTGTGCTGGTTAATATATGTCTATCATCTTTTACATTTTGTCTTATCATGGCAGCTAACAAATATACTTGTGTAATATTACTGTAATGAAGATATATTTTTACTCCATTTCCTACAACCTTACACTAACAGGCTACGTTTCTATTTTGACATTATGGGAAAGGAATTGTTACCTTAGACAAATAGCTAGCCGTTCCTCAGGAGGTATTGAATTTCTGTAATTTGTGTCCTGTTTCTTAATGTCACTGCCAATGAGGGATAAAACTTCATTGAACTGGTCTTCATTAATCCTGAAGTAACTTCTAAACTTTTCATCGTCAAGCTGTAAATCTTGCATTAGGTGGTGGTATTCGCCATACACTGTTCTTCTAACATTTATCGGATGAACCCAATTCGATTTATTTGACACTGAATACAACAACAACAGTTCATCATCACTATCGCTACTTGAACTACAGTCCATCCACGGCACACTGAAGTTGATGTCTGGCTCACACCACGGCACACTGAACGCCATTTCTGGTACCCTGCACAAACTGTACTCACGTTAGCACACCATCTCAACAACTGAGCAAATACGAAGATGGGATAGAAAACGTAGCTCATAATACGTAGCTTTCGGTTTGAAGGGTACGTATCTCTAGTCAGGATACGTGCTACATCCTGCGTCGTCTTCCGAAGACGTAGCGCGAGATACGCTACGCCGGTGTGAAATGACCTTAAGGGGTTCCCTTCACAGCGGGGAATAGGGGCAAGGAGATATTTGAAGTCTGCTTATACAACAAACGGACATCTTTCCTAGTGGTGCACATTCTTGAATTTAATGAACTTGTTTTCTTCTGTAGGCATAACAACACAAACCGGTTCCTTGGATTCACCGTCCTCCAGATGCCTTTTTAAACACTTTGCTTCTGAAAAGTTATTTAGACAGCTGAAGCGAATGTGTTTCTTATCTTTATGTTTCGACAATTGGCCCTAAAGAAGGCAGGACATGATTTTGATCCATACGTAATGCTGATTATCACCTTCAGAGAAGAGCAGTGTGTTAACATGAAGATCACACTCACCTGCATATTTCGAAATTTCGAAAAGTGGAGTGGTTCCACTATAGTATTCTTGTCCTGCTCATCTGGCTTGCTTTTCTGCTTGTTCTTCAGGCCATAAAGGTGAACCGATATTCCGGGATTTTGTGCCTCAAATTTTTCTATGTCCTGAATCTTTACAGGGAACTCGACACCATAAAAGTTATAACATCCACGAATGTTAACACCTATTCCATATCCAGGTGTGTGCTCTGGATGCCATTTAATTTTTCTTTCACAAGCCAGGATTGACCATGCAAAACAAGCGTTATCTTTTTCATTTTGAACGTTAATGCAAGCCTGCTTCTTCTTAATATCCTCAGGGTGATCGATATAACTGGACCCTCCATTTAATGGATCATGGACATGAATATGGATGTCAGGTGTGGTATTTGGCTGAGTGTTTTATCTGACCCTCTTACTTCCATCTCGGAAAACCGGGCCAGTATAGCACCCAAGGCGCACTCACGATACCACTCGGCAGTTGATGTATTCCAAGATTAACACCATTATCACGCAAGGTGTAGTGTAAGGTTTTATCTTCAGCAGTACCTTGCTGTTTGGGCGGGTGGCTCAACTCGCAGCAGAGCACTGCATTACATTTAATGGCACTATATCTCAGATAATATAGGGCTTTCAGGATCTCCGTCTCTAACACCAGGAGGCACATTTCTATAAACCTAGCTGGGTCACAATACCCCCCCCCCCCCCCGCCCTGCTGGATTCTCTATTCTATTAAATGAGATATGGCCCTCAAAGGCCCTAGCAACTGCCAAGTAGTCTAGAGGGGTCATGATGCCGCTGACCTGATGTCCTTCACTATCAGGATGGGATAGAGCACTACTGCTAGCCACAGGTTCATTAGCATTAATACTACAGCTAGGTGACGACTGTGTCCAGCCAGTGGATGAGGGCGCTGGGGATGAGGCGCCTCCAGTGGGGAGGGGTGTGTGCCGAGGTACACGTACCTTGCGTTGCCAGTGAGGGCGAGCAGTCGGTGCGCTAATAGTAGGATGCTGTGGTGGAGACCTCCTATGGGAGCACCCAGGCTCTGGCGAGGGCACTCTTTGATGCTCCTGCATATTGGAGCCTTCAGTACCGCCAGCCTGGGGGATGGGAGATCGTTGCTCTGACTGAACCACCCTAGAACGCCAAATGCTATGCGGTGGTTTGGGGGCAGGCACTGCAGCAGCCACGGCCACCTCCCATGCCTCAACGAGCAGCGCTTTGCATGGCGGTGCACAGTGCTTGGGTGTGTGTTCCACTCCTACTCCCACAACCATCGCTCTAGTTGCATGTGCCATAGCAATCTCCTGTCGTGGCAGTGTTGGTGTTACCACTGCAACATGTGAATAATGGGAAAAATTAAGCACAATGCTCAAGATTTTATAAATATAAGCTGTAAACAAAGAACGACAATTAAGTAAATCACCATTCCTGAATAATAATTATATGCTTAAATGATGACAGTCACATTATAATCAGCTTTTAAATTCTGGGTCCCAGGATTGAGCAGTTCAGACGATCTTTCTAGTAGTTCTCCTACCCAGTCAAATATCCCCATCTCCTATTCCAGAAGGGAGGGATCGCACTGTCTTTCAGCAGCCACCATCTCACGTTCCCACTCAAGCATCTCACCCTCGCCAGAATTGTTGTTGTTATGGAGCCATCGATCCATCTCACGGAATTCGCCTACAACAAGATATTGATTATTAGAAACAACAAAAAATTTGTATTGAATTAGACCAGAGAGAGATATTGATTATAACTACTAAAAATTAAATAAATAAGTAAAAGGTTCATACTAGAAGGAAGTGATGACTCCAGGTCATCATTCTCGATGCATACCCCTACAGGAAACTCATTTTCCTCTTGAGCAGTAGAAACATCTAAAACAACGAATTTATATATACCTCACACAACTGTATACCATAAAAATGTCTAATGGCAATATATTACAACTTTACTTACTTTCTTTGTGCATTTCAGACTCCAGCAGCAGCAGCAGCTCAATGTCCATCAGCTGCTGCTCTAAAGCTGCAACTGCGAGACCAAAAATTTTATAAACACTTGTTAGGATCTGAATACATCAAGAGCTGTTTTCTGAACACGTAAACTACCTCACAGAATTTGGAGATGCACTTACATGATGCTAGCAAAAGCTCTTCCACTTGACGAGGACTTTCAGTTTTCAGAAGCTGCTACTCTAATGCTAGAACAACAGTAGAAATGTTATAAGCATACATGATGCTGGCTCAACCTCTTCCACTTTCTGGAGACTTTCAGCCTCCAGCTGGCGTTCTAACTCCAACAACATTTCGGGAATGAAAGCTATAATAGTAAGAAAATAGAACTTTTACAACCACTTGTTACGAAAATGTATCACAACCTCGAAAAATTTCGAGTACTTTGCTACAAAATTTTATAACTATCATAATTTGAACTCATAATTTTTTTATTAACATTTACATGGCAATTGACCCAAGTTTGGATGTTTCACACCACCACTGCTGCTCACACCACTGCTAGCTGAGTGTTTCGTGGTGCAGTAAACAGACTATGCACTGTCAAAGACTGATGATGATTGTGGTTTGGAGTTGGGCTTTATATAGTTTCAGACTCCACCCTCTATTTTGTGGAGGACCAATAGGAACTCTGAGTGCCATATCAGCAAGTTATAGCTTGCATTCTTTTTTTTTTTTTTTTTTTTTTTTTTCAAGCAGGCTTGGTGCAGCTGCTTAAGGAAAATATCACATCTGTGGAGGGAGGAAAGAAAGATCTGAGACGAAAAACACTCTTTGTTCATTCTGAGACAGATGGATAGTCTAACACACCCATCCTGTGTTTGCCAGCAAGTAGATCGAGAAGTGGGTGTGGTTCAAAATGGTTCAAATGGCTCTGAGCACTATGGGACTTAACATCTGAGGTCATCAGTCCTCTAGAACTTAGAACTACTTAAACCTAACTACCATAAGGACATCACACAGATCCATGCCCGACGCAGGATTCGAACCTGCGACAGTAGCGGTCGTGTGGTTCCAGACTGAAGCGTCTAGAACCGCTTGGCCACAGTGGATGCAGCTCATAGCTTCAGAAAAACATTCTTTGTTCAGTCTTAGGCAGATGGTAAGTCAGACACGCCCAGTGCCAACTGCATCCTTTTTAGGACAGAGCTGTGGCGGAAGACGCTAACCTTCGAAATCGGTAATGACCAACAAAGCGTGCCTTGAGATCAGAATTGTATATAGATTCCAGCTACTGGCTACTGCCCTTCTGATTGAGGTATACATGTGGTCATCAGTAGAGACCGCTGGCCACGTGGCCGAGTGGAACATGGGTTGCGTTTGCATCATTAGACTGCCTAAAGACACTCGCATTAGCTCGCATGGCGCGACACCTTTCATGTCGCGCGAGCCAGCCATCGTGAGTGCCGATGGGCTGGGAAGCTGCTACCTGCTGGGAGGGGGCTGGAGACTGCGCGGAAGCTACAATGGTGAAGTCCCTATATGAGGGGCAACAGGGTGTATACTCAGCTAAAGAATAGGAGGTAAAAGGACGGAAATCTCAAGTGCAGCTAGTTCGTCCAAGGTATAGTGACAGAGCTACCACATACTGCCTCCCTAGACAGAGAGCGGCTGTGTCCTGTGACCACTGCGTGCTCTTTACTGTTTTACTGCAGGCCTTCTGCGGCACTCGTGATATGCAGTATACCTTCGAGGTGATGGTCCTAGGCAACACAAAAAGGAAATTAAGTACCATAACCTCGCCCATCCGGAGGGCACTCCAGATGGCTATTTCAAAACTCGGCTGTTTGCAAAACCCCTCCCGCATAAAGCGAATGCAGCCTTACACTGACATCCTCAGAACCGTCATAAATGACTGCTATCTAGACCGAGGGAGAGCTATGGCCTCGTAGAGAACTCGCCCGCCATTCTGCGGTGGAATATTTAACATCAACTCAGCTCCTATAATGAAGCAACTATTAAAAAAGAAAAACACAATCATTTTACATTCGGCAACAACATTGTATGTTATCGTCAGTTTTTGAGCTGCATTGCGGTTTTATGCTGTCCTTGTGTAACGTTATGCATACAGTTGTGTAATTAGGACCGATCTTTGTGATTAATTATGTAATTAGGATTGATCATTGTGTCAGTTTCCCGACCAAAATAAATAAAGTAAACTAATCTAACCCTCCTCTCCCGCATCTGGACAGTTTCCATGTGTTAGGGGGTGCACTTGGGCATTCATCCAGTGGAATCAGGGTTCGAATCCAAGAAAGGGCACAGAAATCTTTAATTTCCTGCCAATTTCAAGCGTCACTGGTGGTTTAATTGTGTTACGGGGTGCACTTGAGCTTTCCGCCTTAGACCAGGGTTCGAGTATCGGAAAGGATACCGCCAATTTTAATTTTCCACCAATTCCAGGGTGGGAGTTGGGGTGGGTTGTCAGCACAGCCATGGAACAAAGAAATTCCCACTAAAATTCGAAATTCCCGTCAAATTTCGAAATTCCCGCCAATAGAGTAGGTTGGGGGGAGGGGGGGTGGGGAGGGGACAGGGGAGGAGGGGCTGGGGCACAAGTGCAATCTGAGAAAAACTCATGACGTCATCGGGGGTGGGGATGAGGGGTGGTCGGCGGGGTCTGGCTGATTAACTGTTCAATTTAATTAATTTACATATCAATTTGATATCAAAAGTGCCCTGACATCCCCAAATACCTAGTACTCAGGTACACGACTTCTTCCAAATTTCATTCAATTTCACGCCCTCTTCCTTCCTAAATTCCTGGGGCATTTCACAATTTCTATGGCCTCGCCGTAAATTACATAACCACACGGAAGATACAAGATCTCCTAAAGTCGGTCAAGATGCTCGCCAGCAGCTGGAAGGAACTGGAATTTATAGGATTCCGTGTAGTTGTAGGGAGGCGTACGTGGGTACTATAAAAAGAACTGTCAAGGGCAATTGCAGAAAAGGGGAGACTGACGGATCAGCTGTTGCGGAACATACTTTACGGCCAGGAGACCACCACATTCATTTCGATAGGACTCAAGCGGATACCACGAAAGGCTGTACAGAGAGGCCATAGAGATTGTGAAACAGCCCAGGAATTGCAGTAGGAAGGAGGGGGCGTGTAATTGAACGAAATTTGGATTTTGGTGCTGTAGAAGATGCGTACCAGTCTTCCACCATAGGATGATAGCTGGCGACGGCCGTCAGTTGCCCTCTAGTATTCAAAACATGTGACGTCACGCCACTGTTCGGAAGCTCGCGAAAGTGGAATTTTGCTGTAGTCAGTAGCGAGCCAGGGTGTGAATCCGACACTCGACAGACCTACGATCCCCCTTGAAAATGTCCTCTGCAGATGAGGACGAAACGTCGGGTTTTAAAGTGAAATCCCTTCGACCATGACATAGTAGCCCGGAATATTTTATTAATTGTGACAGTTCCAGCCGTGAAAGTTTACATTTTACAATCAGAGTAGTCATTTCCTTCTTTGACAGCTGATTCTTCTGGCGCAGGTTGAGGGAGGGAGATTAATATTCTTCAGTTTTGTTTCACCACCTAATGTTTTCCAGTGCTCCGCTGATGTCAGACAAAATTCCTCTGAACAAATATGACGCCTAAAATCCGCCAGTGTCATCGACATTTAAGGAAGTTTCATTTGACATAGGAATGTTATGTGCATTGTACCCTACGAGTAGCAATCGAAATCGATATTTTACTTCTATTGGAGAAGAATTCAAGAGCAAATGCCCAATTCCTCTTACCTGTGAGAAAAAATTTCCAGTGTGTCTTGGTTCAATTGCGTGGTTAGAATATATTTCATCTGCAGTGGCCGAAGGTCTTAAAACAGTCCGAATAACGAGCAAACATATGTAATTATGCCTTTCTGGAATGGGAGCAAACGATTTGTACTGCCTAAGTGCTTTTTATGCAGAGCCCTTAAAATATTTTTCTGGACACCTTTGTGCATGTCATAACTGCACGACGACACAGCCTTGTCGTCAATCATTTGGGATTCTGGATGTCAAATGAGTCGCTTGCAAGTTGAAATAAATTTTCTTCTTCCTCTTATCTGTGCATCAGGTACCTTATGGATTTAGCCAAGGCACTCGAAAAGAAGTTGCATTACTAAATAAACCCTTTGACGTTCTCTCCCTTTGAAATTGACGAGAATTTGTAACAGTTAAAGACATATCTTCATTTCACTACTATCTAATGTGAACAATTTTTCTACAGTGGATTTACTAACAATTTTTCCACCTGGAAGCCTTAGTCAGCCATCCAGAATGTGATCCCTCATTGATTTAACTAAATGTGGAACATCGGAAAACACCCATGTTTCTTTATTTTCATAATGCAGATTGGACAATTGGAATTTGTCCCTGTCACGTTAAGATCCTTCCACACCGATCGATTATTATGTGCACACTACTGCAACACTGTACCCAATGGGCCGCTACGGTCGCAGGTTCGAATCCTGCCTCGGGCATGGGTGTGTGTGATGTCCTTAGGTTAGTTATGTTTAAGTTCTAGGGGAGTGATGACCTCAGAAGTTAGGTCCCATACGGCTCAGAGCCATTTGAACCATTTTTTTTTGTAGCCAATGTACGAGGGTAATCCCAAAAGTAAGGTCTCCTATTTTTTTTATAAGTACAGAACTCTGTCTGTGTGGCAGTTGGTCACACTGTTATGAAGAGTGCTTCACGCGCTGCGTGTAAACATGCACACGCATGTGTATGGTGAATCATGCATGGATGTCAAAAATGATCGTATGGTGTAGAGAGTTTGCAGCTGGTTGAACCGAAATTCACGACGAACAAAGGAGTGGGAGACGGTTAATTTCTAAGGAGACAGTGTTGAGGGTTGAGCAAAACATGCGTGAAGATCGGCGGATTACTCTGGATGATCTCTGCACGTTGGTTCCTGAGGTTTCCCGGAACACCGCCCACAGCATTGTAATGGAAACTTTGAACTGCCGGAAGGTGTGCGCAGGATGGGTGCCACGTATACTGACTGAGGAACACATGTGGCAATGAGTTGATGATTGCTGCACATTTCTTCACCGCCTTGCAGCTGAACAGGAAAACTTTCTGGACTCAATTGTCATGGGTAACGTAACCTGGACATACCACTTTACACCTGAGAGCAAGCAAGTATCATGCCAGTTCATAACTTTCTGAACAGCATCGCAACGTGATGGTATGACATGGGCATACAAAAACTGCCACAGCGTCTACAAAAATGCATCGACAGAAGTGGTGATTATGTCGAAAAATAGCTAAATGTTCAAGTTGTAAACTGATGTAAACCACTGCAGAAACAAACAGATCTATGTACTTATAAAAAAACAGGAGACCTTACTTTTGGGATTACCCTCGTATATGTACATGATGAAAGCCTCCCAGCATGCCGCAAAGTTAATATTTATCTAACAAAAACACAAAAATGAAGCACCGATAGTATAGGGATGATAGGGTTCCCACTCTAAATCCAAGGCGGCGGCCATAACGTCACGGACACGCCAAGATGGCGGCCATGACGTCACAGACATCCCCCCCCCCCCCCCCAGATGGCGGCCATGGTTTCACATGATGATGCAAGTACCGTTACACTTATGAAATCACAGACCTACTGATAGGGTTCCTACATCAAATTAAAGATGGTGACCGTGACGTCACATGATGGCGCAAGTACCATTAGACCTGTGACATCACAGACACACTGCTAGGGTTCCCACCCCAAATCCAAGATGGCGGCGGCAGCAAATTCAAAAAGTGCCATGCCCCTCTCCCAGGCGGGAAATTCAAATTTTGTCGGATTTTCGCGAATGCCACGCCCACCTGGACTTGCAAGGAAATAGTTCAAGTCTCCACCACGATCCTCAACTGACCGCTACGTCCCCTTACCAACCCCTGTTGGTGGGCTAACATGTACTAACGTACACAGTGTATGGCATCACCCAACTGCCACCTCTTCCTCGGAACTGACACCAAGTTTGAACTTTGGCGGTAATGGAAGATCACTTTGGGTATCTCTACCAACCTAAGAAAATCGCGGGAAGATAGGTCACTTGGAGTACATCCACTAACCTAAGGCACCCAACCGCAACCTCTTCCTCGACATTGATGAGAGAAGGACTCTGCCTGCACTGGGCTGGTGGGGAGAGGAAGGAGTGTACTTTATTTATTTCGGAATGATTTATTTATGGATGGAGTATATTTATTAGACTGATTCATAACATACGCTCTGACATGCTTGGGGTCATGTCACACAGCCTGCAGACCTGTAAACTACTCGTAAATAACGCAACAGACACGCTTGCTAACTGTAGACTGTCGAAGTAATGCATTCCACAGCCTACACACATGCAAACTACTACACCGAAATAATTTCAGTACAGACTTGCAAACTGCTCCTAAATAATGCACCACACTGATGTGTAGACACACTCAGTACTTGTAAACTGCCCAAATAGCGCATAGCACAGCCTACAGACCTGCTGACAAAATAACGCAACAGACACACGCAGGCACCACCCGTCGCCCCCAGTCCATTGGACCGTACACGCTCCTAGAAGTCGGGATGCACCGACAGCACCATGAAGTGATGCCGCCCTCAGCTGGCAAACCACACACAGGGGCCTGTTTAGGTCTTGCATGCATGAGGTGACAGAGTCCTTTTCATACTCAACATCTGAGAAATTCCTCTCAAAATACGTTTTCACCTACTCGCCATTGAAGACGCTACAGGACGGGAGCGAAGACCTATATACAAAGCACAGACGCTCCAAGGTAGCAGCGTGCGCGTTTTCACCACTGCTAGCATGAAACTTCCCTCTACCTGCTGTCTAGTGAAGGGCTTACAGTCGAGGAACGCTGCAGAAATCTGTTCCATAGTAGCGCAAACTGCTTTCTCCCTAGCGATTGTAAGGACCTTGCATGATGTGTGGCTGACGCATCGCCACGCGTAGCTACATACCATCACAAGCGCATCTAGCAACATTCTCAATGTCATTCTGAAGCCACATGGCTACCTAAAATAATAACCAAGTGGAACTCTTGTAAATTGTATAGTGTCCCAGAAGTACTTGACACGCAGTTTTGTAGGAGTTTTCGTGATATCTCAGCTTGTATGGACGGAAATTCTTACCCTAACAGAACCTGTTTACGAAAATGGCGCAGAATAATATCGAATGCACTCTTTCCAGCGGTCCTAACGTGATACCCTTCCTGCTTTCAACATACGCAGACGTTCTCACCGCTATATAGAGCCTCCTATATCCCAGGACAAAGGATGTGTTGTGAATGAATCAAGCATTATGGTTGGCTCTTATCGAATTTACCCGCCGAATTACTGATGCTGTTGACATCGAAACACGAAATTTCTCGAGATGAGACCATGTCGACGAGATTAGCACTCCTTATCGATCTATAGTAACAGATTTCAAAGTTCTGTCATGTAATAGCAGACAGTTAAGAAGAGCAAGAAATTAAATTATTTTTATACCCTATCGTGCTATAGACGCCTGGAGTTCGGGGCATTTTTACCTAATCCAACCAAGCAATCAACTCTAAAGTATTGTTCTAGTATCTAGGATCGGTACGTAGAAGGTATTGGTAAGAGAGAGAACATAAATACAGACACTCCTAAGGCTACAACGTTTCTGCACTTAAAAACGGACTATAATGTTAGATCACCTGCGTTTCCAACCTATCAGACATATCGAATGTAGCGCAGTTAATATTGTATTATGAGAAATATATTTCACGTGCATGACATACATCCTTCTTCACGGTTTCTCTATGCTGAACTATCTTATCGAATCGTAAAACGATAAAACTGCTTTCGTAAAACATTATCATCGCATGATACCAGCACAATATAGCTTTCCAGAGTTTTATGATGTACACTGTTCACATAGAATCACGGTTCACAAATTATATGATGCCTGCATCAGGCCTATATAAAATGATAGTTAGTAGTGGGGGATACCTCCTTCAAGGCAATAGATAAATGCATAACAGCAGCGTCCGACATGTCAACATTACAAGACTTTCCGTCACTAAATCTGTAAACAGTACATCTGTTGGGCAAATGTGTACACGGGGATTGCAGCGCCTCACAAGCTCCTACCTCTAACTTACACTCCTGGAAATGGAAAAAAGAACACATTGACACCGGTGTGTCAGACCCACCATACTTGCTCCGGACACTGCGAGAGGGCTGTACAAGCAATGATCACACGCACGGCACAGCGGACACACCAGGAACCGCGGTGTTGGCCGTCGAATGGCGCTAGCTGCGCAGCATTTGTGCACCGCCGCCATCAGTGTCAGCCAGTTTGCCGTGGCATACGGAGCTCCATCGCAGTCTTTAACACTGGTAGCATGCCGCGACGGCGTGGACGTGAACCGTATGTGCAGTTGACGGACTTTGAGCGAGGGCATATAGTGGGCATGCGGGAGGCCAGGTGGATGTACCGCCGAATTGCTCAACACGTGGGGCGTGAGGTCTCCACAGTACATCGATGTTGTTGCCAGTGGTCGGCGGAAGGTGCACGTGCCCGTCGACCTGGGACCGGACCGCAGCGACGCAAGGATGCACGCCAAGACCGTAGGATCCTACGCAGTGCCGTAGGGGACCGCACCGCCACTTCCCAGCAAATTAGGGACACTGTTGCTCCTGGGGTATCGGCGAGGACCATTCGCAACCGTCTCCATGAAGCTGGGCTACGGTCCCGCACACCGTTAGGCCATCTTCCGCTCATGCCCCAACATCGTGCAGCCCGCCTCCAGTGGTGTCGCGACAGGCGTGAATGGAGGGACGAATGGAGGCGTGTCGTCTTCAGCGATGAGAGTCGCTTCTGCCTTGGTGCCCATGATGGTCGTATGCGTGTTTGGCTCCGTGCAGGTGAGCGCCACAATCAGGACTGCATACGACCGAGGCACACAGGGCCAACACCCGGAATCATGGTGTGGGGAGCGATCTCCTACACTCTGGTGATCGTCTAGGGGACACTGAATAGTGCACGGTACATCCAAGCCGTCATCGAACCCATCGTTCTACCATTCCTAGACCGGCAAGGGAACTTGCTGTTCCAACAGGACAATGCACGTCCGCATGTATCCCGTGCCACCCAACGTGCTCTAGAAGGTGTAAGTCAACTACCCTGGCCAGCAAGATCTCCGGATCTGTCCCCCATTGAGCATGTTTGGGACTGGATGAAGCGTCGTCTCACGCGGTCTGCACGTCCAGCACGAACGCTGGTCCAACTCAGGCGCCGGGTGGAATTGGCATGGCAAGCCGTTCCACAGGACTACATCCAGCATCTCTACGATCGTCTCCATGGGAGAATAGCAGCCTGCATTGCTGCGAAAGGTGGATATACACTGTACTAGTGCCGACATTGTGCATGCTCTGTTGCCTGTGTCTATGTGCCTGTGGTTCTGTCAGTGTGATCATGTGATGTATCTGACCCCAGGAATGTGTCAATAAAGTTTCCCCTTCCTGGGACAATGAATTCACGGTGTTCTTATTTCAATTTCCAGGAGTGTAGTTATTAGGCTAAAGTCTCGATTATACATCCAAGATACGACATGGTGGGATCACATAAATAAAAGTACGTTAGAGGAATGTGTCAAGTTTCATCACACAAGAGATGGAAGTCCTCTGATGACAAACAGGTTTACCGTTAATGATCGCAAGTAGACAGAGCTTTAAAGCACATATGGAACATGTAGAGTGAATGGACATACTGGTCAGTAATCTATCCATGTTCACAATGATACTCGCAACGTGAAGAGCTATGATAATGAAATTGGGGAAACATGCTGTCGTATCATTGGCCGGTGCTGAACTTAGAGTGAGTGCAATATGAGGAATGAGTCGAAAGGGAACGCATAGTCGTCAGCTATTCCGTCAGTGTGAGAGACGAGTCTTAATGTATAGGTCCTCATTCGCTTTCAGACATCAGTTTGGAGACCTACACCAACACTGTAAAAGTCTTCTAGTTTCGTTATGTTGTAAGTGGCTTTTTTATTTAAAATAAGCAGCTGTTTGGCGTGCTATGGTAGTTGCAGTAAGAAAATGATTTACACTGTGTGATGTCTAGTTTTCTCTGAGAGGTCGTGTATCAGGACGTCTTAATGTTAGTTTAGAAGATGAGACAGGCATCGAAGTCGTGGCAGAAAAACGAAATGATTGGCGTTGTACAAAAGCGTGTTAGGAAACAGTATTTGAGACAACTAAACAGGACCAGAGGGATCGTGTCATACGATAATTCCCCTAGAGTATAGGTGATCAAATTTTAAGTGGCCTCAGCAGCGTCTGTATATTTAATAGAATCGTGTCATACATACAGCAGCAGTAGCAGTAGGAGTGAGGAAGGGGTTATATGGTTAGAAATGCTTGGATGGCTGCACACTACGCTATTGTGGGAAGTATTATGAAATCTATTTCGACGCACTGGAGGCCGAGTGCAGCTGTGCGTCATTTCACCCGCATCGCTGCCTTGGTGACTTCTAAGTCGTATGAGCTTTTATAGTGCGTAATTTTTATTTGTTGGGCTGCTTGATTTGAATGGACGTGGATCTGTAGTACTTATATCTAGTTTGGGGACGTACCACATTGCGTGCATTTCCACCGAATGGTCAAAACACGGTCCTGTTGCAGTAATTCAGGTCGTTCTGTTTCTACAGAGGTTGGTGAAGGTGGTGGATATGTCTTTCTCCTACTTCTGCTCAGTTCAGACTTAAATTGGACTGATCACATGAGCGAAGTTGTAGAAATGGGATTAGTTGCACGATGTGCAGGGGGCGACTAAAATCACATTGGAATTTTACTGTAGAAGCTAGATTCGGGACAGGCGACTCATTTCGAAATATGAGAGTACCACAAATATGATTGAGTAGTGGTTGTAATCTGATGCGAGTATGTGTTTGAATGGAGAGAAGTGATTCCAAATGATTAATATCATTTCGAACATATAGTGTAACACTAGAGATCTGTACATTTTTCTTCTTACGACCTCAGTCAGCAAATCATCTACTACTACTGTTTGTGTTCCTTCTCAATCAGTCATCCCCTATAACTCGATGGATATATTGCGGAACCTCTGATATGATGTCTAGACAGATTGCGTTACAAATACTAAAGAATTATATAGTTGGGAGGGGCGGGGGGTGAGGGAGTCGCAAATACCGCGTACATACCACGTTCCTTAGCCAAAGCACTTTCAGAGTTCAGTGATTTTATCCCTAGGATGCATCGTTGGCTGATAATACTTATCCCTACAATCACCGTCACCGTATTTGTCCAGAAAAAACCACCTCATTGAGACGTAATGTCGTACCTCAATTTGTAATGCAGGTATAGGTATTAACACTGATACTTGTGTGCACCCGTAGAACCAAGACTGATTGAGACAGTAACATGCTCTAGTCGCTAGGATCGGTTTTTTCTTTAACATCTCGCCGATTACGTTTCTTTTTCTAGGACACAGTGGTAGGACTCCAAAGAGGAACTTACGACAGATGCATGCCGATCGCTGATTTTCAGTCATTATTATTTGTTATGGTAGGCAATCAGTTATTGACGAAGTTATATACTTAGTTTGAGCATGATATGTTCGCACTTGAGCATCAGTTTTTTAAAGTTGTGTGTTTGTGGAAAGGAGATGACTATGCCCTGTTGTAGGGAAGGTAAGGATTTGACTCGGAGTACTGTGATAGCAATGGGGGAGTATGTCCAGTTGTAAGGAAGGTAGAGCTATTTCCAGAGCCACTACCGACAAGAGGGTGTATTTCCGATACTTCGCTCATTCTCGAATGTTGTTCAGTTGAGAGCGTGACCATAACATTTAATTGTAAGTATAATGATGCATATAAATGCGAGCGGTTTTCTGGAATGATTTCGTGTATGCAAAGTCCGTGGTGGTAATGATTCACGTTTCCTGTTAACAGCAGCATCCGTGCGAATGCAGAGGCCTGTTGGATTGTAGGAATGTATTTGTGTTAACTTTGCCCTTGTCTAGACGGCCAAATAGCTAACTAATACTTTGTATGTGTTGGGCGGCTTTCGTGATCACGTGGAACTTTGAGAAGATGGTATGATTGAGATGGAGTGTTATTCCCCCCCCCCCCCCCTGTAAATTGTTCGGTTGACTGTTTGTGTACAGTTTGGGTCTTTATTTAGTTGAGAGAAAATCGAATGTGGTGTTTGGAAGATATATTTGCCTATTCTCTAGACATGGGAAAGTCCTTAGTTGGCTTGTAAATTATATGGATGATTTGTGGTATGTTAGATCAGTGAGATCGGTATTCACCGTTGGAAATATGATTTTTTTATATGTTTGTTTCTAGTTACTCAGATGTCTAGAAGACGTTCCTCCTAGCCTGACTTTGGCACAGAAGGGGGTAAATTATGCTGCCACAAAAGTCTTTGGTCACCTACCAAACAGCATCAAAAGCCTGACAGATAGTCAACCAACATTTAAAAATAAATTAAAAGAATTTCTAGATGACAACTCCTTCTACTCATTGGCTGAATTTTTAGATATAAATTAAGGGAGGGAAAAAAACTAACTTAAGCATTAGTATCATGCAATATTTTGTCTAATGTAATATCTTGTACAGACATCTTTCATTAACCTTACACGTTCCACATCATTACGAAGTGTCGTATTCATGATCTATGGAACAAGTATTAATCTAATCTAATCTAATCTAATCTCGTGTTTGTAGAGAAATGATTTCGAGTCTATATGTCGGTAATTATGTTGTGTTAGTTATCAGGAGGTTAGTGCTGTGTACTTGATATCGAAAAGTATAGCGAAAATGGTATAATATTATGGCGAAGATACGTGTGTTCTTGTAATCCCCGAGTCTGGAGATGTGCATAGAAAGGCGAGCAGGCAATGAAGCAGAGATAGTAACGCATTTGTGTCGAGGTGAAACGATCGCTAATTTGTAGAACAGGTAAAAGGGGTGATTCTGTATTACGTGGGATGTGAACTGTGTGTTTACCAGATCGACAAGGTACTCGGGGATATTTTGCTGGGATGGTGATTGGTTTCACCATCCAATATTCTTGCGAGTCTGGTATGTATTTCATGATCTGTAGAAAATTTTTTTTTGGTGCTGTACCGATATAAAAGGTAACTGCAGTGTTTGTCTAAAACGTGTATACATTGTATTGTAAAGTTATTGTGGCTTACATTGTGTAAACTGTGTATATATTGCATTGTATAGATAGTTATTTTTATCTTAAGGCATGGCTAGAGACGATGACTGTGTGTCCTACCTTGAGGGACGTATAGATTGAGCAGCTTGATAACGACGAGGGTATGAGAGAGAATTTTTAAGTGGAAAATTATAGTCGCTATAAATAATGAATTACAGTCATCAAGAGGAGAGATTACATGTACACTGATTGGTGTCAGACTGTAACAGGAATAGTAACATTTAATTGTAGTTAGAGTGGTAAATATGTTCCTGGCTTCCAGCATTCCTGTGAGTCTGGTATGTATTTGATAATCACGAAACAGTTTTGTGGGTTTAACTGTCAATGCAATTTAGCGTTCTGTGTAATATAACAGCTGAAAGCACCAGAAAGAATAGGTGAATCATGCTTCGATAAAGACGTCATCAGTAATTCGGCATGTAAATTGGATTAGAGCAAATAAGAATGCTCCATCGTTTGTGCTGGGATATGGGACCCTCTACATAGCTGTGCGAACATTTGCATATATTGAGAGCAAGATTGGTAGAACGTGACGGGGTTAGGTCCGCGAGGAAGACTGCTTAGGACGTTATTGTGCGTCATTTCCATGACGAGGTTCTGGTAGGGCATGGATTTCCGTGCATAAAATCTGGAGAAGATGAAAACTAGTACAAAAGCGCGCGATAAGTATTTCTGAGGGATTATGGAATTTACTAGAGTTAGACTTGGTTATTATTTTAGATAGAATTGTGACTTGAGTAGAAGATTTATAATGTAGCTGGATGCGTTTACGATGGTATGCAGCTACGCGCGGTGAAGTGTCAGTCAAACGTGACATATGGTCCACTAGAATTGCTAAGGAGAAATCAGGTTCTACTATTGTGGAATGGAATTCCGCAGCGTCTTCGCCGGACCAAAGTTAGAGTGAAGGTAATGAGGAACGCCCCACGCGCGGCTCTGCTTGGAGGGTGCATGCTGTAAATGAGCCCCCGGCCATCAACGGCGCCTACATACAACTATCCCCTGCGTTCGGCTACAGCTCGCGGTTGCACTCCCGCCCTACACGTCAGCACGTGTGTATAGGTGAACACGTATTTGGATAGAAATTTCTCAGAAATTAAGTATGAATGAGATGTGGCCTCTTGCGTGACCCTGGCATGGGGACTGTAGGTGGTTTGACAGCTGATGGTTGCGAGACGTTGTAGGGGCTGTGAACAGGGGTTGGCAGAGGGTGCTTGCAGGCATTGATTGCATTATTTCGCGAGCAGGTGTGTAGGCTATGCTATGAGTTATTTGGACAGTTTCTGAGTAGTGCGCATGTCTAGACATACCTGTGCTCAATTATTTAGTAGGAGTGTGAATGTCTGTAATCAAATTATTTGCGTAAATTAGGAGTTGTTTGCGTTTCTGTAGAGTGTGTATTGTGAGCACAAGCATAAGATGGAGGGTGTTCTGCCTCAGTATGATAAATATATTCGATCTCTAAATAAAATGTTCGAAAGTAAATAGAGTGGACTCCTTCCCTACTCTCTGCAGCAGCCTAGAACATCCTGAGTAATTTTAGCATAATTCTCGCCTCTACAGACCACCACCAGGGATTAGGTCATAGGAGGGATAAGAGTGCGATCTGATGGCAGTAATGTGTATGATGTCAATTGGACTGTAAATCTCGTGGTGGAGATGCGGCCTGCAAAGTAATACTTGTGTTCAGATTTGCTTTCCTGTCATTTCGCCCAACCATCTTGGATGACGTCATGCACTGCACACACATTAGTGCAGGTTAGTACACATTAGCCCATCAACATGAGTCAGTAAGGGGTCATGATTCTGGGTTGAGGATTGTGGTGGAGACTTTAACTATTTGATTCCATGTCCAGGTGGGTGTGGCATTGGTGTAAATTGATTCCAAGTCCTAGGTCAATGAAGTCGAATCACATGACTAATACAGCAGCCAATAGGTGTGCAGCATTCTAGAGGTGTTGGAATGCTATGTAATGAATTAACAGATTGGAAATTTTGTAATTTCAATCTCTCTTCTTCTAGTTTAGTTGAAAATTCGAATTCATATTTAAACACAGGAACACGACTTTCCATCGATTCCATGACAATTTTACCTTCTTTTGGTAGAGTACTTGTTATTTAAACTCCAGATGATTCTTTTGGAACCAACTAAAAACTGTCTCCAGAACTTGAGCCCTATGAAAATTATGGTTAAAACTCCTTCCTAGATTTTTTTCTTCAAAATTTTTAAAAATTGCACCACATAATTCAACAAATAAAGTACTTTGTTCCTCTTTTAACTTTTATTTCTCGTTATTAAGAATATGTCGTTCCATAATTTATTCATTTCATAGAGATGAAGTCAATTGAGTAAGAACCAATGAAGAAATAAATGGATGTTCTTTTTTAGAGATAATTTTGTTTCCATTTTTAATTATAATAACGTCAAGCAGTGCTGCCAAATAATTATCGATTAATCTTTTCTTTAGACTTTGAATCGTAAGTTGGGTAATCTGCTCCATCACTTCCAGCAATAGTGAAGTACATATACAGTCGTGAATGACTAGAGTGAATAAATCTGTCTTCAGTATTAACATTGTTTTGTTTCTCCTTGTTTGCAATGATTAAATTATTCTAATTTATTTTTGATATGTCTGAAAAGAGAAAAAGGTAACTTTCAATTTATTCATATGTAAAGAAAAATTTATTAACAAATTTTTAAAATAATTAACAGTTGAAACACTAATATCAATCAAATTTCCTTTTTCATTGGTTGTAGTTATTTCTAAATTCTGAATAGATTCAAAAATTGAAATATATAAAAGATTTTTGGTTCATAAGTTCTTGCTCCTCTAAAAAATGTGTTTGGTTTAAATGAAACAATAATATTAGTTTCTCAATGAAAGTTCACTATTTTACACAAACATTTCATTAGCCATATTAAAATTTACAATTATTAATTTGAATGGTATCATTTTCTGTTATTATGACCAAGTGTTTCTTGATGTGGTTCAATAATTTGATTAAAATCGAAAATTTGTCTGATACTGTCATTTTTATTCCAAAATAATTGAACATCACTTTCAACAAAACCCTACTAAAAATTTTATCTTCTTTAATGTGTCTATTAGGATTTTTATATTAATAAAGTTTTTCGAAGTTTTTCAACTATATTGATATACATGAATTTCTATAATTTCTTTGATAGTGTATAACTTCTTATATTTAAATCTAATATTTATCTTTTATAGTTAAATAAAAATCAACTAGTTACAATTTTATACATTTAATGTACAGGTATGTTTAATCTTTCCTTAACTACTGCCAAACTGTCTCTTAACTGAATTATTGTACTTTATTTATTGACAAAAATTTATTTAATTGAATGAAAGCAAACTGGGAACTAAATTCCAGAGAAGAAAAATAAATATGGTAAGTTTTTAATAAATTTTATTCAGTGTTGAATAACTGGTCCAAGCAATGGAAGAAAAGCGACATTAATGATTGGTAATTATATTCTGGGTCCTGTATGGTTGATTTGTAACAAAATTTGTCACTTGTATGTTTAATCTAAAATCTCAGACACATCAAGAAATCAAGAATTTAAAATAGATGCGAAAAATTCTAAATAAAATAAATAAAAAATTCTGCTTTTATTGATAATTATGAAGGAATTATCCCATTAGACAAATGTAAAATAATTCAGTTGCTTTACTTGGTGACTTCATGCTAGAAAATTAGGATGTAGTTAGAGATTATTTTACTAGAGGTAGAATTAAAGGAATAGTTTGTTTTTATTGAATTCAAACATATTCAAAACTACCAAAATAATTAGTCAATCTTAATTTTTTTTAATGTTTTCAGACAATATGAAAGAAATTTAAATCATATTTCTCAGAAGGTCATTGGAATTGATTGAAAATTTGAGGATTTTAAACATATGTGTAACAGATGTTGCGATAATGGTAAATTCGGTTTTATTACGATAGATATGGCTTCAAAAATTAAGTGTTAGATATAGAGAAAAGATTAAGAACGTTTTAAACACAAGGCAGGAACATTTAGCATTGCATATTAAACATTGAACATTATACAAGAGTGATGAAATTAAATGTTGAACGTCAAATAAAGAGTATAATACATTTAATTTTTTTTCCAAAAATAAATGTTACTAAATACGATAGTCCTTCAGCAAGTGCCCCAGAAAATGATAGAAAGGCTAGAGGAGGTAGAAAAGTTAAAGAACAACTGCAAGAAGAGTTTTTAAAATGGAAAACACAACCAAGAATGGAATATAAAACATTAAACAAGTGTTTCAGCCCATCGTTGACACAATCGAAGGTGTAGGATAAAAAGTTTAAAAAGTATTTAAAGAAAATGAAGAAATAGAAAAACAAATGGTTCCTTGCAAATCGAAATTATTTAGAAGCATTTAACGATATTCCAAAAATTAAACAATATGACAGTTGTCAACTTTATTATAGGTTAAATGAATGAGAAAGATTTGTTAAGGAATTGTGAAGAAAAGATTAAAGAAACAATAAAGTTAAAATATAAAGATTTTAAGAATATATATATATATATATATATATATATATATATATATATATATATGTGTGTGTGTGTGTGTGTGTGTGTGTGTGTGTGTGTGTGTGTGTGTGTGTGTGAAAGAACGTTAAAACTGATCAATCACAGTGAAAATATAATTTATGAATTGTGACCTGTTGGTAATTTTAAATTTATTGGTAAATAGACAGTTGAATTCAATCGTGATAACTTAAAAATTTGTGAAAAAGTATATTACAGTGAAGTGATTAATGAATATTATAAAACAATTGGTTACTGTGGATGGTTTAGGTGAAAAAATTAAAATTTGTTGCTTTACCAAATGTTGTTAGAATTTTATTTGATTTCCAAAATTTTGCTAGAATTTTATTTTACACTAATGTAATACATAACAAAACAACCAAATAAAGTGAAATCAAGTGAAGAAAATCGGTATAATAATTAGATAAAAGTCAATGTTCAAGAATATTTTCCTATTATTTCACAAAGAACTCTTGTTGATTAATTAGAAAAGTTATCAAATATGCAGATGTTTGGAATAACGACTGATAATTATGAGGGAAAAATTGTAATAATGAGAAAGTTAGAATAACATATATGTTAACAAATATATTTAGTGACTTAATATTAATCATGTGAAACGTATTCCATGTTTGATTAGATGTTTGAATAATCTTGCTGATAGGTTTTGGAAATCGGAAAAATATGGAAAAAGATTACTTACCACTTTACATTTTGGATGACATACACATGGATATAATTACTGTGACCTTGGAAAAAGATAAGAAGAAAGAGTATACAGAGGTGATAAAAGTTTAATCCATAAGAAAAAGCTTGTAGAAAACATGACATTTTTATAAAAATAATATAGATAAGTCTCGAATCTGATAAGGAACTTCAATTAACTGTAAAAGAAAGATAGTTCTAAGTATACTCCGATTGGTGAAAAATTTGATTCAACATTTATTAGGGGGAATTAGGAATGGATTTGAATTCGATGCAAATGAATATGGTTCATAAAATTCTTCTACAATTTTCTAATTTTTTAAAGTACTTTAGTATGATTACACTATGCCTCAATATGGTGAAATGAAGACCAATATCAAACAAAGTTGTATGAAATGATAAAGGATTAAATATTATTAATAATTATTAAGTGATACTCAAAAAAGAAATAATGATATAAATCTTGTGGAAACATACTTATTACGTTATGTATTCTTGTAGTGAAAACAATTGTTGAGTATCTAATGAATATGAATGAAGGTTCTGGATTGCAAAAGCATGAAGATGATCTTTTACCAGTTTTCTTGGTTTCTTTTGGTGCAATTGGTTCGTTAATTGGTAGAGTTCTTCCATTGTTTCATCTGCTCATAATAAAGAAAATATTAATAAACAGTTAGAAGGCAAAAAGAAAGAAACAAGCTTGAAAAAATTCAAAGATTAATCAATATTATAATAATTCTTTATCTAATTAGTTAAAGATTTAAAAATTAAAAACTTCTGTGGGGTATTGATTATTTTTTAATTATCTGAAAAATCATTAATAACTGAATGTGGAATAGTGAATTTAGATACTCCTGATAGTATTGGTGCTCAGTGGATTTGTTATTAAAAAACGAAAAATAAGATATTCGTTTTTGATTCGTTTGATAGAATGATACCGAAAGAAATAGTGGATTAGTTAGGAAATGGACTTGCATAATAGTGCTGAAGTGACATAATTTGAACGAGTTTATTTGTGATCATCTATGTTAATTTGTCTTCAAACTATTATCAAATGGTTACAAATGTTATTTAATTTTCTATTTAATAAATGAACATGATTGTAAATACATTCAATACTAAAGACAACAGAGAATTAGAAAAAAATCAAAGATTTTCATTCATTAGAACCGATAATTAAGGAAACATTTTCTGAACTTTGTAAGACAGTAAAGACATTAGAATGAAAAGTGCAAAAAATTAAAAAACAATTAATATAAAAGTTTGAATATTTTTAATCAAAAAACGAACATAAAACGTATGATATTCAGACATCAATATATCCAAAAGTGAAAAAAAGTAGCACCATCATTAGAGTCAAATAAAAAATCAAAGGTTTTCAATTAATTGAAGCGAAAATTAAGGAAATATTATATTTAGAATTGGAAAGGTTTTCAATCATTGGTAAGTTGGTTTGTTTGGTTTGTTTAAAGAGGGGGGAGGGACGAGAAATAGAAAATTTGATTAAACGGTTTCATAAGGCATTGGGTAATATTTTTAAAGTAAGTAGAAATTATTTGATTTTAATGGTAGAAATTTAGTTGAAGTAAGAGAGCGAAAAAATAGTTATGATGTGTTTTAAAAATTGGTATTAGTTAAAGAATTAGCCAATCTAGTTACAAAACCTAAATACGTGAGTATTTTTCACAATTCAATAATTATGTCATTAATGATGAATTAAAAAATAACATAACAAAGAATGAATATTCATTTATTTTAACACAGCTCAAAAATTATGTCCCTAACATGCATTTTAATCAAAAGACTAATCAACTTTATAAAACTAGTCTAGCTAATTGCTTTACAAATAAGGAAACAGAATAAGTTTTCAGAGTACTTCTCAAAGACAGATTTTTAACTCCATGCATAAACCAAGTAACTAATCTTTGTAATAAAATACGCGATAAACTAACAGTTGCATTTACATTTATAGAATGAAATGAAAGAAAAACACATAATTTCTTCTAGTAATATTTCATTCTTAATAAAATAGTTGTTGTTGGTGATAATGTAAATAAACGATTTTGATATTTGGAAGTGTAATTTATAATCTTTACAGAATAACCAATTCTATGCAATCAATAAAAATATTACATTAATCAAGTTTTCCAACAGGAAGATTAACAGCTTATGTTAAAACTGTAGCACTAGCTTTAAAATTGGTTTTATTTGTGAATTATTGTTAGAATCAAATGAAGATAAACAGTTAGTATTATAATTACTTAACCAATTTGTTTATTTAACTTAAAATGGAGATTATATATGATGAATGTAATCTTTTTCATTTGTTTAATATATTAACCGTTTTTTCAAACAGTCTTTTAAGTCAAGAACCAAAAATTTACTCATTGGAGTTTAATATTTTAACCGATTATTTTTAGTGTTTTAAGTCGAGAATCGAAAATTTAACTGTTAAAATTTCGTATTTTAACCGACTTTTCAAAGAGTTTTTTAAGTCAGGAACCTAAAATTTAATCCTTTAAATTTAAGATTTTAACCGATTTTTTCATTGCTATAGAACTCTCAAATGATGACTACTGAGCTGATAAACTGTTTATTTTACATTTATGACTTCATCTTGGGACGGAGAGTTTGGGAGAGGGGAGAGAGACTGGCCAATAATGTTATGATTCTCTTGGGTAAGAGCCAATCACAATGCAGCCTGTGCTCTCAATTATTTATCTGTCATGCTCTCTTACACTCAGTCAATCAGAATCAAGCCCCACTTCCCTCCCTCTTTCTTATTACAAGTACCCCTTTGCCCCTCATTGTAGATCTTGTGTTATAGTGAACTACCAACAGGTTTGTTCTTGTTAGTGTTGTAGCCTGTTGGTCCTGTATCTCATGTGCTAGACTGGCAAAACACTTGTGTTGAGCAAAAAAGACTGTAACAACTTTTTGTCTTTATGTGAATTATGTGAATGTATGATGTTTGAGTAGTTTCGGAGATAGGGTAAGCACTGTGCCCAACTGGTGCAGTGGCTAATGCAGCTGCCTTATAAGCAGGAGATATAGGGCTCAAATCCTGATCTAGCACACATTTTAACTCATCACCACTGCATCTGCAACAAGTTATGATGCAGCTGTCATCAATAGCCCATTTCCTTTCCTTTCTCTCCACTCCTCCTTTTATTTGCATAACTTTATTTCTTCTAAAGATCCTTCAGAGAAATGTATTCACAGCCTCCTACATCGAGAGTGGAAAGGCAAGCCAATCGAAGCGTGTATGATAGTTTATTTGAGTTAGACAGCAATCAAGAGATGTGTGTGCAGGAATATTGTCCAGCAAATATCGCTAATGCAGCAGAATGGCATGAAAATGCATTACTTGATTTGACTGACCAAGACAATGAGTTTCATTTATGGAAACTGTGAACCCTTTTTTGCAATGAATGAGCTGTGAAACCGAGACAACAGCTCCTAGCTACATTTTTTAAATGTAGGTAGATGTCTATAAATTATTATTATTATTATTATTATTATTATTACATATTCGTGTATACGTACGTTCCATTATTTGTTGCAGTGCAATGTGTTCCTGACTGCATGGAACAGTGGTACAACAACGATTCCTGTTATCCCTACTCATCAGTAAAAAACGAACCAGAGGACTGTTATTTTTCGCCAGTTCCATTTTGTCAATTTTAAATTTCGTGTTGTGCAAAGAATGAGGTCCTATGGCAAAGGTGGTGCCTTGCAGTGGAACCACAAATAACCACAGTCGCTGCAAAATGCAACGATGATTGAGAGACGTCGCCATAGACACGCCCTCAAGAGTTCTGTACGCCATTGCTGCAGATGCTTACTTACCTCAGATTGAAATGCCGCTCAGCTCAGTCTGCAAACATCGCCAAGGACGACAGCACCGTTTTACTGTAGCCAGCTGTGCAAGAGTTGTATTGAAGTACCTTCACACCGAAAACCAACTCCAACAAACAAAAACAAGCAACTGTTCTAAGTTTGGCAAACTTGCAACTGCAGTGAGTTTGACAAACTATTGAAAAATTTTGACGACGGATTCAAACTGTTGTAAACACAAGTTCGGCGTTTTATTTTTTTTTTTTTTGGTTCAGAGAAGCAATGAAAATTGATTCTCACTGTGAAGATCTGTCATTTGTAATACTGTAGTGGGAGATGACGCTTTTGCTCTTTCAGAGTACTTGATGAAACCATACACAGGGTGGCAAGAGAAAGGCATCTGAGAAAGAATGTTTAATTACACTTGAAGAATTGTGGAGTTTTTTTTTTTTTTTTTTTGGAACATTGTAAGCAGTTTTTCGGCCTCTATGCACTTACCTCCTGGAAAACGTAACATTAGTGACTTATGCCACAGTTCACTCACGACCTGGCAGTTTTGATGTGGAAGATCCAGAAACAGGCAGGGTTTCAGACGACAGTTGCAGGATGTCTCCGCAAAATAAATGTCTTCAGAGAAAGGGAGGTAACGCAGGAAGAACTGCAAAGAATATAAGAAATGAATTTGCAATCTGCTTTCTTTCAAATGTTGGTAACGTGAAATGGCAAGAGAAATGCATAAATAAATATCTAGCGAAAAAACAAATTTAATTAAAATTTTCTAAACAAAACGCTTATAGCTTTAGTTATTAACAATATATCCCATTAATTTGCAAACTACTTTGTATCAGATGTCGACAAAATGATATGACAAGAGAAATAAATAAATTTCCGGCGAAAATACAGATGAAATTACAAAATTTCCGACCAAAAGTGTTACAGCTTCAGTTAACCTTGTGAATGAAATTTTACTTACTGTTGTAAATGTTTTTTTTTCTGGCTTGTTCGCGCCTTCCAAAAATTTAATATGCTCGTAAAATATCCATTTCGGAACGTAGATCTCAGTTGTACCAGACCCACTTTTAGTTTTGACCATTTTACAATGCTCACGATTTTACTATGTTTTCATATTTGTCCATTTCCTTTCACACTCCACAAGTAGTACATCAGTTTTATCCGAAACGTCTTTCAACAAATCTTTCTTTATACGCAGAATCAGAAGGACCCTACATAGGTTTTCTCATTTCAGTTTCTAACAAAAACTGAATTGTTATATCTGCTGACCGCTCGTGAGTTGCCATTGTCGAAAGAAACACAGCAGACGAAGAAAGAAACCTAGCAGACGATACGGCAAATGCGCAAGAGACACAACTGTGCTGTGTTTTTGCTCACTGACCATAAACCACAAACTACAGACAAAGTTTCCCTCAACTAGTAGTTCAGACTCGCGACTTTAAACAACTGTTGACAACAGTTGGAAACTAAGTCAGACTTGTCAACCGTTTTTGTTGGAGCTGGTTTTCAGTGTGAAGGCACCTTTAGACAGATCCACATAGCAAAGTTTATAGTCAGTTGTATTTTGAGACAAGGGACTTTTATCTTTTACTGTATCAAGTGATACTATCAACTGGGCCTCCTCCAGAAGTAAATGTAAGAACCCAGCACCGTGCCGACGAGTATTATTTCGTCCGGCAGAACAAACCTCGACTACTGTGGTCTCTTGCATACACTTTCCTGCTCTAATTACACAGTCGGCGATGATATGTACATGGTGTTCCTCTGTATAGTCCGCCCCAGTTTGATTTATTGATCTGTGTAGAGTTCCAATAGGCATCAGCTTCTAATTTGTGTCCTCTACGGCATTTAATTAGGTCTAGGCAATGATGGGAAATGTTTAGAAGTTATTCAATTTCGGGGCCGCAGACTGAACGACTGCTGCACAGAGCGCAGAAAAAGACTGCACTACTATCACAGCGTGCAGCATCACAGCTTGTTGCTGCTCTGATGTTTCGCACATTTAATACTAACGAAGAGGATTCTTCAGAATATCGCCCACAAATGGAATCTCATTTCACTGCAATCAATATTACAGGTGTGGTGTACATTGCTTTTTTTATCATCAGTTGTAGCCGATTTGTACCATCTATGTTTAAAGCTGTGCACCGGTTTTCGTCCTGAAGATTTTAGTTACGAGGGATTTGTTCGGCTGCTTGGTGAACATTTTGACACTTAGGTTCATATCGTTGCAGCGATGTTTAAATTTTTCCACCTCAAGAAGCAACCCGCACAGACTTTACAACAGTGAATTGACGAACTTAGAGGCATAACAAGACATTACAGTTTTAAGTGTTCTTTTGAATGAAGTTACACTGATGTAATCATGCTAAATGGGTTAGACACACTCTCTCATGCTGCCAGATTCCGAACTTCAATCAGTTTTGTCTATTGTGCCATCTCAAAGTACTGTGGACACCACTGAAGTTAATTTTGAGCTTCTGTATATTACTCATATTCAAAGTGTACAAGACACTGCGGTTAAAATTCATTGTATTGTTAAAGTGAAAAGAACCAGGGCTCAGATTGACAGTAAACATAATGACAAAAAAATTTAATCTCATGGTACTCAAGGTGTACTACAGAATGTGAGGAAATCTTCTTCTGAGTCCTTTTCAAATCATGATAGAAAAACTTGTCCTTATCATGATGCAAAGTGTTTCCAGTGCGATATGCAAGATCAAATCCAAACAGTTTTTTTACGAGGCCGTCAGTGCATGTGCAGGTCTGGCTCATGGCTTCAGCAAAGCCTTCAGGAAATTCATGTTGCGTCGGCAATGCCATCAAAGGCGGCTCAAATGAAGGCTCGCATTTCCATCTTCTGGACAACCTCTGCTGTAGTACACAGACAGAGGCACAAACTTTTTGTGAAATTAAGAGTGACTGAAAAGGCAACTAAATTTCTGTTAGCCACACAAGCGTCTGTTTCCCTAATCAGTAAAGACGCATATGAACTGGTCGGTAGGCCATGGCTACAAAAGCTTCTTTCTCTTTTGTCTCCATATAGCGGACATGCAATACCAGTGCTTGGCACATGCAGTTTCCAGCAACTTTTTGTGACGTTGCAACATGTGTTTCATTTCATTTATTGAGTTCCACTAAAAGTACCAACATTTCTGGTTTAGACCTCTTTGATTTGTTCAGTTTGTGCATACAAGGAAGTGTGTTACAAATCAGTGTTTTTGATTTGTGTAATAAGAATGTGAACTGTCTGAACAAGGTCTAGGAAGGGCTAAATATTTTGAAGCGCACATTATTGTTGAAGACAATTCACAGCCGCGATTTTTTTTGTGTAAGCCATGCTCGTCATGTCAGAGAACTGTAACGGTGGGAAGACAATGAGGCCACACAACTCCTATCTGCAAGTTTGTGGTGTTCCCCTCGGTCGTTCTCAAAAAGCCATTAGGAGATTTACGTCTGTGTGCTGATTTTAAACCCACAGTATTCCCACACAATATCACGGATCCATTTCCACTCTCGCAGCTGGAAAAACTAATTGATAGGTTGGCTGAGGGCTGACTCTTTTCCAAGATTGACTGACCTGATGCATACTTACAGTTACCACTGGAGAAGCACCCCAAGCAATATTTGGTGGTCAACATTGCATGGGATTGTTCCAGTATCGAAGACTACCTTTCAGAATAGCTTCACATCCTGCCGCTTTTCAACGGTTCTTGGAACAATTAAAAGCACACATCTCTTCACGTACAAGCTATTTGGATGGCATTGTTGTTATGAGTTGTATGCCTGCTGAACATTTGAGAAATTTAAGACTGCTGTTTCTAGTTCTTCCTGCAGCTGGCTTAATACGGAACAAGGGAAAATGCTTCTTCTTCCAAAAGGAACTTGAATATTTAAGACATGTTATAAGTGCACATTGAATTCATCCTGCTATTTCGCACTTGTTAGCGATTAAAGAACTGCCTGCGCCCTGCAAAAATAAGGAGCCCCAAGCTGTCATGGGGAAGCTTACACATTAAAATCATTACAAATGCTGTGCAAATTGCTACTCTGATGAATCCTCTGCACCAGAAAGGTGTTCCATTTGTTTCATCCCTAAAATGTCAGGACAGATTTCAGTCATAAAGGATGCATTATTAAGTCGTTATGTCTGATTCATTTTGATCCAGCTGAGCCTGTTGTGGTGGCTGAGGATGGATGTTCTTATGGGATTGGAGCTGTACTGTGCCACAGAAATGGTTCAACTGACACGCCCATTGTTTCTGCCTTGAAAATGCTCAACAAAGTGCAGTGCAATTACAGTCAGTTCGAAAAAGAGGTGCTTGCCACTGTCTACAGTGTCACTAAATTTCACCAATATGTGTATGGTTGGAAATTCTACTTAATTATAGATCATGGGTTTTAATGGCTTTGTACAATAATTCCAAGCCAGTGCCACCACGGCAAGTGAAAAAATGATTTCTGATATTGTCTAATTTTCAGCAAGAGTTGTTGTACAGGCCCACTACCCAACATTCGAATGCTGTCTTGTTGTCTTAGTTATCGGTTGGTCCTGATACAACGCTTGTTTCGTCTGAGGAATTATGTTATTAAATCGATACTCAGGATATTGAAATGCTGCAAAATTTTCCTCTCGATTTTTGACATTGATGCAACAACTACTTCCGACACAACTCTTCAGGTAGTTTTGCAATTCGTGCGTCATGGATGGCCACGTAATTTGAAAAAAAAATTCTTGCCAGTGAAGTATCACTACTTTCTGCTCAGGTGTTTTACTTTTGCATACAGAGACTGATGATGCATGGGTTGTGATTCCTTCCTCCCTCCAGTAGGAAGCTTCGTCTTTGTTGCACCAAGGTCACTGGAGCATAGTCTTCACAAAGGAGCTCTCCTGATGTCATTGTACTTTTCAGGGCATGGACGCCCGGCTTGACTAAATGACCTCTCTTTGTAATGTTTGTGCAGAACATCAATCAGCTGCACGGCAATGCTTTTATGAGTGAGCCCATCCGTCCAAATCATCGCAATGCATCCATAATGATTTCTCAGTTCCATTCTGGAACACACAATGGTTGTTGGTGGTAGAAGCATACATTAAATTTCCTTTTGTTGGCCCATGACATCCACCATTACTACTAGTAACGTAACGGCTTTGTCTTCAATTTTTTGGTCTTGAAGATCTTTCTGAGGACCATGCCTTGGACAACGGGCCTGATTCACGTCAGTCGATTTTTCAACAGTTTTTTGCCGCTAACAGTATACACCATATGACTACTGCACTTTTTCACCTTCCATTTAGTGGTCAACCTGAACGATTCATTCGAATGTTCAAAAGTCACTGGGATACTCCATTTCGTCTGCATATGAGAACAAGCCTTTAAGAATTTTCGTTCCCCCTACCACTCCTTGTCATGTGATGGGAAGACGCTGGCAGAATTATTACCCAGTCGTTGTCACCTACCCTGTTGCTTCTTCTGTGGCCGCTGCTTAAATAATTCGTTGTGCCAGATCAGGCAATATTTCATCCACAAAATGTAATCTTCTTTAAGCAATTTAATAGTTAACATGCCCACATGCAAAGAACGACAGTGCCATAATGTTATGCAGCATAAGTACATTGATCAGTGGTCTCTGAGTCGTGATGAAATGTATGCCCACAGCCCATGGGGCTAAGGTAGCTCCAATTACTTTCATTTGGGACTAAAAGACATTCAGTGAAATGGATTGCATTTTCTGTTTTTCAGAAGACAACATGAACGTAGAAGCTAGTCTGACATTCAGATTTGATAAAGCATTGTGGGTACTGCTTGAAAGTTACAGTCACAATGTATTTTGTGAATAATATTTTAAGCTTTGTTTTACAAAGACGATACCACAAGAGTGTGATTTTATTATTACCATTATGTGAGAACTTATAGAAGTGATTTGTTTCCATTATTTTTGTTGTGTCTTAATATTTTCTGATGTTTGTATGTTTTTCTCCTTAGTGCAGGACTACAAAGACTTTAACGCTGCAAGCAATTATGTATGAGATTTTAATTTTGTGGATTAAACAATAAATCTGTAGGAATTTGTGAAGAGGTGAGTCCCCATGATATTCTAGTACTGAAGCCATGAATTATACACATTAACACTTTATTAACTCTTGTACATGTAATGTAATTAGAGTTCACTTTCCACCACAGCATGAGGCACAAGAATAGTTGCGGGCAGGACAACAAAGACAACATTTTCCAAAGAGATAAATTTGCTATTTTTTGTGTCGATATTGGCTGTCGCTGTCGATATCGGCAGTCGATGGGACAAATTGTGTAACCTGTCAAAGACCATTTTCCTGAACGATGTCAGGACCAAGGGTCCTGGACTGCCTTGTGATGTGCCACACCATAATTGTACTATAGAGCAAGATATAATATAATGGTTCCACAGTCTTGTGTTGAGGTCTTGCAAGAAATCTTGTAGCTGTTCGTCTTGTTCATGTGCTGCAGCCAGGTACCTAAACCAATGAGTGCACCGAGGGCATTAATGCCAGACATGTAGGGTGGAATAAGGCTTTGCTATCACTCTGGTATACTGGTATCAAGCAAGAATTCAGTACCATCTCTGATGTTGTGCCATCAAAGGAAGGCGGTCAGGTAAGTGGTAAGTTCCACTGAATGTTGCCATGTGGCTTCAACCCAGGCGAGAATCCACGTAGGAAGCGATTCATAGTCACTTATACTAGCGTTTTCAGACTTGAGTAGCTGCATACAATTAGGTGCACTTTTCAGTCCTTGGGATATGCCGTACAAACAGTTGGAAGACCGTAACAGGTTATGATGCACTGCAATATCTATAGTCTCAGTGATAAGCTGTGTGATGTGTTCACTGAACTTGCACAAAATAAATCGTTGTTGTGGGTCATTAATGTAGGAATTCGTTTGATGGTGATGTAGCACTTTTAATATTATGTATAGAAAGAAAAAACGGCTTTCCTAATAGGTAAAATTGACACTATAAAGATATAAAATTTTTTTTCAGTCGTCTTTAAAGCTGGATTTCAAACTCTTTCTTGTATTTTCAGATGTTGTGTAACCAGTGCTACGACTGGCGTCCAATAAAGGTTATCTTTTCGAAGTTCTCCTATTCCCTGGAAATTGCAGTTTTTACCGTTCTTTTAATAATGATCTTCAAGCCACGTGAAGTTCTTATGGAAGGTGACTGAACTTTTTTTAGCTGTGCTTGTTCTCTTCCATCGCTGTTTAATGTTTGCACACTGGTTTAAATAACTCACAGATAATATTTCAATTTTCTTGAAATGTGTTTCAATAAAATGTAGAAATTTTATTGTGAATTATTCAGACAGGCACTACTTAACTTGCAGCTCATGTGAGAATACTGACAAGAGATAACAAGTAATAAAAGAAGATCGACATTTTTCAATTTCAATTAAGAGTCCTCTGACCTCTTCAGTGGTATTGTATCTTAAATTTCCTGTACATCTTTATTCAACATAATTAGGATTGTCAATAAAAAAATTATCATCACTTCGTATACCATCTGTCAATGAAAATTTTTCATCTCATTTTCCCATACATTCGTTACATCATAGCAGTCCTCACTGTTTGCTGAAAGTGAAAACCTCAGTACTTGTCAATGACAAACAGACTGTATTTGGCTACCTCAGCGAACACACGAAATTACAAGTTTTTGGATGTAGAATCGCAAAGCCATAAAACACTGACAAATGCTTAAAGTTAGTTTCTTTGTTGGCAAGGTATGATTTTGCCTTTCTTTTGTCCTTAAATACCACTGGGTTAGGTTCTTGGTCCTAGGATATAGTTCCTTTATTTTGGACCAAGCACAGGTAGGGAGGCATTGGAATAGTTTTATACTTTTTCTTCATTATTGTCACGTCCATATCTCTTGTACACTATTTTACAGCAATGCATGATTTTTCTACTAAAGTATTGTCTTTGTGGATGAGAACTACAGAGTATTCTACTTAGTACAAATGTTATGGATGCGTTGAAAAATGTATTTAATGCAAGCATTGTATCACATATTACTGGCTCTGCATTACACTCATGTAAAATGCAAATGGTTGAAGCATGAGTGGGAGGAAGAGAACAGTTAATTTTGCTCTATTTTGTTAAACATATTTACATTAATCAGTGAAAAAGTACGCTATTACATGTAGTTTGATGTTTCAGTCAATCTTCCATGACTCACTGTACATATCAGCACACATAGCATATATTTTCAGCTCTTACCTTACAATTACCATCGCTCTCATATCCACAGTACTGAGTATTCATATATGTATCTTGCTACTCCACATATTGTTGATTTCTACACGCACTCATGATTTCATATGTAATTTCACTTTACACCAGTGGGATCTTTATAATTCCTACCACTATATTTACAGATGCCCTTTTATACTAACTGGGACATACACTCGCATCATTCTATTAAAATTTACGGCGAAACAAAATACTTAAATTTTGGAATACCTGTAGGTTAGCCAGCATACCATTCACACCTAAGCACCATGTTTGCAGAGTAGTTTTGAATGCATTATGTCCTATCATCTGAAATGTTATTATTGTACCTTACAGATTCCAAAAGTACTAAAACTGAAATTATCCTTATACTGGTGAGTTCACATGTAAAGTCTTGTGTTGGCAGAATAGCTTGCACAATTCGTTGCATTTGTTGCTGGTAAGACTTGCCCATTAAATTACATCCCAAATGCTTCATAATAGTTCGTTGTATTGTTATGTCCTCCAATCATTACTGATCCCACCTACATTAATCATTGCACTTGCCTATAATGTTTTGAGTTTTTGGAATTGATATTCATAAGTATTAGTGCACATATAGTAGAGATTTAATTAGCTCATAGTATAATGCAGTTTGGATTTTTGTGTATAATAGTTCACATTTCCGTTCTTAGTCCATTTTCTTCAATCTAAACTTAAAATTAACATTTACATTTGTACAGGTTTATCAGTGTCTATCCCCTTCAGCCAGTTGTCATATCTGGTGTTATAACACTATGGCCTGTCAGTCCCACTGTACAAGATTCTTTAGATCCTTGTGAAGATAGAGTCCTCTCACTTTTCCTGAATTTTGGTGTCCCAAAAGATAGCAACTAGTATGTGCAATATCAACTATCACATATAGCCCTGAATTTAAAAGCTGCTGCTTGTGGTTTAATTTATTGTTTGTTTGATGTGGGGTGAATGCATGGGAGTACTTCTCCTCCAATCTGAAATACGAACATTTCCCCTAATCTCTTTTCTCTCCTTTCACTAAGAGTTATTAATGCTTGCCTAATCTTTGCTTCCTCATCCTGAGGCATTCATAATAATAGTTTGACCAACTAGTTGATTTCAGTTTTTCAGAATAATTACTCCACTGGTGAGATAAACAATCGAATTGTAGGAGAGATTATTGACAATTTGTTGAAATGGAGCTAAATATTCTAATCATTTAATCTGTTTGTGGGGAAAATGTGTTAAAATAAACCTGTTGAATTCTTTAAAGACACTCACTTGTCTCTGCGTGAAAATATGAAACCAAAAATGCCATATTTGTTATTCCTTGAAAAAAATCCCTCCATTTTACAACCACTGAGATTTGAGGCACTATTTGTTAAGATTGCTGCAGGTTTGCGAATCCTTGGAAAATAATCCACTGTAATCCTCTAAATAATAGGGTCTTAAGTTACTGTTTCGATAGCAAACATAAAAAAGTGTTTTGTAAAAACATCATGTAATGTAGTTACATGTTTCACCCACCCCTAACGTATAGTAATGGGCCAGTTGCATCTAGGGATCCAATTATAATGGCTGGGTTAGAGGATCAGATGTACTTCTACCAAACAAGGCTGATCTGAGTGTTTTACTTTTTGATATAAGACGTATATGATTAAAACTTATTGTACTCAGCATTGAGCATTTGGAAAATAACAGTATGACACAATTTTGTCAGGACGCTGTGCCATTTCCTTTGAGTTTCTGCCTTACACTCTTCCAGTGCATGTCTTCTAACAGTTGTTTCATATTTCGACAAATTTTCAAGTAATAACGTCAGTGAGTGATCTCAGGCAAAAGCAACATATGAAAATCAGATGCTCTTTCAGTTGATTCATTAAATTAATTTACCCGTTCTGAACTCCTGTGAAAAAAGGGACATATGTGCTGTACCTTTTTGTAACAGTCTGCAAGTCAAAAGAAATAACAAGACCTGATGATTGCGAAATAACCTTGTGTGTTTATGCTGTAAATAGAATTGGAATTTTCTTAAAATCCAGATGATCATTGGGACCTTCAGCTCCATCACAGAATAGGATCTTTACACTCAGTAAGGATTCTACTCATGAAACTGATTACACATGAAGCAGACTCACCATTGATTTCTCTAATTCGGAACAGGCATGCCCCACTCCCTCCACTGATGCAGCTGTGCCCAGGCAAAAGTCCTTCCTCATGGCAGGCTGGGATAGTAAGATGGCATTCACTAAAGCTGTTTTGATCGCATTAAAATTGTTTTGATATTGGTCTGTCCATTGTATAGATACATAAGGAAAAGCCCCAACAAGTTATGACAAAAATTTAAAACCAATTATAATAATTATTAGCGTGGCCGCTGTACGCGCCAATAAAGATATATTTTGCAACGCCAGAAGGCGGATAACAAATGATAGAAAATAGCATTCTTTTTTTTTTAATGGAGAGACTCTGCCTTTAGTTCTCGAGTGGAGAAGACGTATTTTTTGTAAGATGTGTGTGGTAGCCATTTGTGTGGTCTAAATAATAATGATTATTTGTGCAAAACCACAAAAGTTTTCCTTTCTTCTATGCAATATGTAAATGCCATGTCACTAATGAAGCCTGTATATATATAGAGTAAGTCTGATAAATGAAATTTAAATTACCTACATGGTCAAGAAGAGTAAGTTATGCAGTGTCAGAAGAAGAAGCACCTAACATGGAGTGTATAGAACTCTACTACAAGGAAGTATGTTCACCTTAATAAAGACTCACAGGAGCGAAACTCTAAAAACTAAAATTTCGGCATTAGTTGAAAGTAATTGATTTCTATTAATCTCTTTATTTATATACCCTTTCTTATTATTGGTATTTATATGTATACATATATAAATTTGCACAATTGGCGACTATGACAGGACATTGAGAAAGCCATCAGACCAGTTGTGTAAATTATTCAACATTATTTACGACACTGTATGAGGTTTTTTTCATGTACTAATTATTTTCAAATTTTCATGTGCAACATCACGACTGGGAGCAAAATAACCAGAACCAAAAATTCTTGTGGAGAAAACCAATTCAAAAAGAAACCGGAATTTTCAGACAATTTTCTAAATACACTGTTTCATCACTACAGAGGTAGGACCGCTATGCAACTGCTTGCTTACCTACACTTGGTAGCGTCTCGTGCGTAATAATTAGAAGTATCTTTCCTTAATTTCCTTTCCTAAATGCATTGTAGTGAATTTTTCATAACAAGTAACGAGATAAAAGTTTGAAGTTTTTGTATAAGAACATTTTGGGCGTCATAAAAGTAGATAAATAACGCTTGACGACACATAAATCGCATGTTCAAATTCACAAAATAATATATTTCAATTTTCTGTTTTTCAAAAATTTTAATTGTATATTCAAACAAAATGGCACAAAAATCAGTTTCCATTATTGTTGACAATGGCGAAAGCACAATGAGCCAAGATGGTGAACCATTGCAGCATAGAACATCTGAAAAACCAGCGCCATGTCTTCCACAATTAGTCAAATTACATAGTTCATAGATGAACATGACCGAAATGATAAGTGCTAGTGAACTTTCACACAGTTCTAACTTTGATGATACATTGATGACACTAGATGAAACTACATCACGTATCTCTGTGTGCAACATACTGTTCTCACAGGATAACATAGAAAGAGCAAATAAAATGATTATTGACGACACTTTACTGTCACGCGAAATTCAAATGTTGATTTGCACAGCACAGTTCTCAACAACCAAAGTACATTAAATAGCAGCAAAAATGACACACTTGCCGCGATACTTTAAAAACTGGATAGTATGAACATCAAGTACAACAGTTTGCATGCAGACATAAAAAATATAAAGACCAATTTGCGAACGGACATAAATACAAAATTTGAGTTTGTCGCAAAACATAACCACATAAAACAATAGGAAAAACAAGTTTTAAGAGATTTTCAGGATACAGTCAAACAGCAGATCAGTGATTTGACAAAGGATTTTCACAAGGAGATGATTGTAAAATTTAAAGACTTGGAAAAACAACTGAAACAAGATGTACTTTCCGAAGTAGACAATGACATTACGGGTATAAAACAGTAATTAGACACTCTTAACGAGCAGAATGATACAGTAGAGCGGCAAATAAAAGCGATGAAAGACACATACATGGACTTGGATGCTACATAAACACAATTATTTTCCACAGTAAAGAACATCTCTACCGTATTAAACAAAATGCACAAGGGTTACGAAAATATACCAGCAGCAATAGATGAACTCACTTTAAAAGTAACATCACTTGAAATCAAATCAGTCTGTGCCAAAAAGGAAAGAGACAAAATTAATGAAAATTTCTCTGACATAATTTCACAAGCTGAAGCAGGTACTTTAGACAAAGCCAGTACTTCAGCGCAAAAGGTAGTGAAGGAATGTAAATTAATCAATGATGTAGTTGAAAGGCTTATTCAACAAAAGGAAAATGACATGATCAACAAAGTGAAAAACAATTTGCAAGCTACAGTACACAGGATACGCAACAACTTAGGTAAAACTGTTATAGACACACCAGTTGTACACATAAACAAAGTGCTAGCCACAGCAAACAAAAGTAATGTGTGCACACAGATCATTGCAAACCCTACATACAATGCCAATAGTAATGACAGACCACAGAGCGTAACTTTACATGACATAACAGCAGAACCAGTACCTACGAGAAGTGTAAATAATAAAGACAGCTATGTAAACACAGCACAAAATGCAAACAGCTTGTCCACTATAGTTGCTGACGAAGGTCTATTAAGACACTGTCAATTCCCAACATTTACGAGTGAAGGTAAGAAGATGAATCACATTGTCTTTATTAGTGCTTTTCGACCTGTGTTTCCTAGAAATTGGACGGAAGCACAAAAGATCAGGTTTGTTGTCGGGTACACGTAAGGCGATGTACTTTTGTGGGCTACTGAGGGAGCTGAGCGTTGTACCACATATCTACATTCTGAACGGGCATTTTTTGACAAATACTAGCCAGAAGCCATACAGGATAGACTTAGGCGAGAGGTTTTTAACCCCGCCCCCCCCTTTAATAGCAAATATGGAATCCTGCGAAGATATTTTGAGAAGTATCTCAACAAAACACGTTATTGGACGAATCCTATTTCTCATGTGGATGTTCTACAAATTTTAAAAATTCGTCTGCATCACACATTCGTGAAAAATTAATTACTACACCTGAGCACGATACAGAATATTTTCTATCCATTTTGGATTCAATCGACGTAATATATGAAGAGAACAAATAGGGCGTCAGACAGTCAAACAACACAACAACGTAACTTGAATGGTCAATACAAAAAGCCAGACACGAACACACTGCAAAGCTGGTACGCGCAACTTGAAGGGTACATTAACCATAGTAATGGATACGGGAATAGAAATGGTAGGAACAAGAGATTTAAACAAAACTCTCCGTATAACAGGAGCGATTACCATCCACAAGCTAATTTCAATCCCTCCTCTCAAAATTATGCACCGCGCCTAAATGAAAACATTCAGCCACGTCGGTGGCTGGCGCGCGGCAACAACAATAACATACGAGGGCTATGCCGAAAGTTTTTAGCAGAATGTGTGAAAAAATGTTTACAACATTTCAAAATACTCTCCATTAGCATGTATACATTTTTCCATCTCTGAAACCACTTAGAAAATGTGTCAGTCTAAGCTTCTTTTGGGATATCACTTAGTGCACTCTCGTACGCTGCAATGGCCTCTTCAACTGATGAAAATTGCTGCCCTCTAATTTTTTCCTTACTCTTAGGGACCAGAAAGAAGTCACAGGGGGCCAAGTCAGGTGAATAGGGGGCGATGGGGTAACACTCGCACTTTTTCCTTCTCCAGAAAGTCCATCGTTCTGACAGCCCTGTGCACAGATGCATTGGACTTTGGATGCTGTGACTTCCATGTGGCGATGACCTTTGGAAGACAATCGTTCACGTACCATTCAGCATTGACTGTACGACGTGTGTCCAATATCACAGAGGTGAGATGCCCGATCTTTGTGAAAAAAGTTGCCACCACCTTTTTTCCAGAGCTCCGACTTCGTCGAACTTTTGTGGGTGGTTCCTCCCCTGGAAAGCACTACACAGTAGACTGTCTCTTCGTTTCAGAGTCATAATGGTAGACCCACGTTTCATCACCTGTGACAATATTGTAGGTGTCTTGGGACTTCCCTCCATTGAATTTTTCGAGCATGAAACGACATCAGTCCACTCTCGCCTCCTTTTGGCTTTCTGTCATTAAGGGAATGTGGCACCCAATGGGCACATCTCTTAGTAAGGCCTAAGTGACTGTGAACGATGGTCTGTGCTGCTGTTGGTCAAATATTTAGCGTCCCTTCAATATCGCAAAATGTAAGACGTGGATCTTCTATGATCATTTTCCTCACAGCATCAATTTTTTCAGGAGTCACAGCTGTTGCTGGGCGACCGGGACGAAGTTCATCTTCAATTGACTGCCGAATTCTCGAAAACTCGCGAAACCAATTTCCAACTGTGGCTGTAGAAGGGGAAGCTTCACCAAAAATACGCATCAAAGAAGAATGGCATTCTTTGGCACTTAAATACTTTTTATAATCGTAACAAATCATGGCGCGAAAGTCACGGTGCGACAGCTCCATCCTGCTCTGTCTCTGACTCAGCACTGCCTGTGCTTTCTTACCGCGCTGTCGGGGGTTCACCACTACCCAGGGGCTGCGCGCGCACTGCCCAAGGTCGAAAAACATAGCTCTTTCGAATGAAAACAACTCCAGTGTCCTCCGCCTTACGGTTTATTGGCTGCTAAAAGTTTTCGGCATAGCCCTCGTACAACACGCCGTACCGCAGCCAATCTTGGCGCCGCAAAACCACAATACGGCAACATTTCACTACAGCCACATGAACACATGGGAAAGCATTTTGCGAATTGAAAATGATACGCTCTGGAGAAACAATCACTCAGTACAACTGGCAGATACTGTGAGATATGAATACTGTGCAGTGACATGGGGTTCTGGATTTACTTTGTCATACCACGCTGGTGTGGAAATCAGTACCTGAGGCATTAATGCATTTCGTTTCCATGAAACAGGAGTTCCCTGACAAGTGATTTTGGAAAGAGCGAACAGTATTTTTTTTAGTAATCCATAAATCAGTAGAGTAGAATTCCTCATTCTTCTCCAACACAGGAGGCGGCGCCAAAGCGTAGTTAGGTCAGCAACGTGTAAAGTAAAATCCTGATGTAAATGTTTTTCTCTGTTTCGTCCTAGGAAAATATTAAACTCTCATAACTGACGTATGCATGACTGGAAAATAAAATATGGATGCATTAAATGCACATATAGTAACACAATATAAAGGAATGTAAATAAGTTACCTATATTTATGTACAAAGGAATTTTTTTGAAGTTAACAAACAAACTGTACTAACCAGTAACTGTAATTGGAGAAGGAATTTTGTAATGTTTTACTATTTAAGAATTTTCTTTATTTAATACAAATAATGGGTGGAGTGTCAGCCTTAGATGTAAGCCATTGTAATAATCATTGTTTTGTCAAAATGTTTATGGGAATTTTAAGTCTATATCAAGCCATATGTAAAAGATGAACCTGAAAAACTAACAGAAAAGGAAAAGATCTCAAGGACTAAAAAAATTCTCTCACCAAAAGTAAACAGCGAAATAGATAGTAGTATCCTGTACAATAGTGCAAGGAATCAGTTATGGTAATGTTATGCTACGCAACGTCTCATATATTTTTAGCAAACTATAACTGTGCAGGCATCACTTACCTTGACGTCAAGTGCAGTATTCACCCCACTGAAAATGTGGATACGACGGAGAAGATCCTTCCCGGGCCGTATGAAAGGTGAATTATCTCCGTCAGCATTGGTTCTCGAAGAGTAAACGCACATGCATCGCACTCACTTTGTAAAGCCACCCCACAATGGCCTATTCGACAGTTGGTACGACATTCAGAGTTGAAATGACACTAAAAGTGAGAGTGGCATCAGGGACGACTGTACCCAAATATATGTGGAACATTTAATGGTTGTTGCACAGTCAAAAAACATATTAAGGGCGCTTGCGCACAGAGACTACAATGTTGACAAAGAGATGAGTGAACCCTCTTGGAGTGCCCTCATGTAAGTACTTGGTAAATTATCATTCCATATGTAAATCATGTATTTCCTGTAAGATAATGTGAAAGCAAGACGAGCTGACATATCCAACCCAAAAATACAAAGTGAAATATGCCGACAAATAAAGATCATTTTACGCCCTTTGGCACAAACTTAAATTAGTTGTAGGAGTCTACACAAAACACTGTGCACCTCCATTACATGTCACCGCACAGTGTGGGGTCAATTGTATAGGTACATAAGAAAAAGCCGCAACAAGCTATGACAAAAATTTAAAACCAATGGCATAATTATTAGCACGGCCGCTGTAAGCGCTAATAAAGATATATTTTTCTACACCGGACGCCAGGTAGCAAATGATAGAAAATTCCATTCCATTTTTTTTGTTAATAGAGAGAGACTGTCTTTAGTTGTCGAGTGGATACGACATATTTTTGTAAGATCTGTGTGGTTGCCATTTGTGTTGTCTGAATAATAATGATTATTTCTGCAAAACCACGAAAGTTTTCCTTTCTTCCATGCAATACGTAAATGTCATGTCACCAATGCAATCTGGATGTATATATAGAAGCAGTCCGATAGATTAAATTTACATCACCTACACGGTCAAGAAGAATAAATTTGGCAGCATCAGAAGAAGAAGCACCTAACATGGAGTGTGTAGATCTCTACTACAAGGAAGTAAGTTCAACTTAATACGGACTCAAAGGAGCGAAACTCTAAAAACTAAAATTTGGGCATTACTTGAAAATAGTTAATTTCGATTAATCTCTTTATTTATGTACCTTTTCTCATTATTGCTATTTATATGTATACATGTATAAATTTTCACACCATAAACATGTAGTATTTTCCATAATTAATGTAACAGAGAATCACTATGTGCTAGCTGGTTCGGTACAAATTTTCTAAAGCAAGATATTAACACCAGAAATACCTTAAGCTGTCTCTTAGTCTGAGGTGTAAAAGAAATTGTAATTGCCTCAGTTTTCCTTTAGCCAGAAGGATTCCTGCTAGTGAAATGACGTTGCCCAAAAATTTAATTTTCTCACGCCAATATTCAGACTTTCATAGACCTACTGTAATGCTATATTTCAGACACTTTCCCAGAATTTTGTCCAACAGTTCAATTTTAAGAATTCTTCCCATGTTGTAGCTGCAATTAGTAGGGTGTCTACATATACTACGATTTTATTTACCAGCTGTGGGTCCAGGACTGCATCTAGGGCTGCAATAAATGTCACAGCCCTGGTCATTTAACCCAAGGGAGTAGACACAAAGTTGGTAACTTTGGTCTGTACAAACAAATGCTGTGTTCTTTCTCGGTGCACTGCATCTGCCAGTAGGAGGCGTACACAAATTGATATTCATTAGGTATCTGATGTTGGGAAATTTCAACAATTGTTCATCAAAGTTCCTTGTTTCATACTAACTGGGATAATAATTTTATTGATTACTCTTGCAACCAACACTAGGTACACATATGTCCTTTCTTATTTCATTACATAAAATTTCTGATATCACATTTGTCAAGGTACCAGTATCAAGGACAAAAGGTACAGATGTATTGCCTACCTTCACATTTATTACTGCCCATACAACAGCTTTTTTGGCATTGAGCACATCACCTGAATATAATTCATCTCAAACATACTGCTTCCAGTCCTATGGTAAAAAGTATACATGTTCACTATGTGTGGCCCACTGTTCCCTTTGGTCATCATCAGGAAGCTTAGCATGCCTGATTAGTGTTTTCCATTGTTGACAGTGGAGTAGCATCACTATTGTCAAATAATTCAACTTTCTCCACTGCATGTTCTCTGTTGCACCAAGTAGTGTAATGACTACTGCAGAAACCTTGATCCTTTGCCTGATTTTCCTGTTTTGTATCAGACCAGCTTTCATTGGCTTGTACTCATTAAATGTCTCATTGTTTACTTGCTTATTGTCCAGAGTACCTTGCCAGTTGTGTTGACCCATGTTGCCATGATTTGGTGAGTTCTGGTGTTTGAGTTTTCACCTATGATCTACTTTCTTTTGATAATGGTTATTTCGTCTATAGCCAGAGTTTGTAGGTCTATTGTCTTGTGGTACTGCATGAAGAGCTGCATCAAACCAGTCTCAGGACTGAAGACACCAACAACAGTGTATAAGTGTTCCAACCATGGATTTTGATATTGTTATTACTGGTTGGCGTGTTTCCATTGCCCTGAAAATTTGATTGTGTGCTCGTGTTGCCTCCTTGACCTCATACTTCTTTATAAATTAAGTCAATGGGATATAAGTTTGCTCCAATACCTCGTTTTAATTATGTGTGTCTGAAAATATTTTCGCAATCTCCCTTGTTTACTGTTGAATGGTTGTGGGTCAGACAGTTTTTGTTGCAATTGTTCCTAAACACTGATAGATCGAAATTTGTCTCAAAAGTTTTGCTCAAACTGATATGACAATGCACTGTCACATTCACTGGCCAGAGCAGTGTGTCTCCTTAGGAGAATCCTGTAAAGTAGCATATTTTTTTATGATTTGGTCTAGCTACATGGCATTATGTTAAAGAATACTCTTGTAAAAACTACTGGGTAGACATTGTTTGTAGAAAACACCTTAAATTGGTGTTGCTTTAAGAGGCTTTCATCCACCAATATTCATGAATGGCAGGGCCCTGTTCCGAGTGAGTATGGTAGTGATATGTGTGCAAAGGGAGGATAACTCGTTTGGTTTGTCATTGGGGTCAGTGATTGATTATACATGCTGAAATCTCTCTTTTAGTGTCATAGTGAAACTATGTAAGTGAAAAGGTATGCCCCTGTTATTCGCTAAATCCTTCTCATTGTTACCTACGTTAAAGCTAGTCAACTCATTTGAGCTAACTCTGCCAGTGGACAGTTCAGAATGAATGCGTTGTATAGCAGCCTTGAGGCCCACATATACTTTGGTAACAATTGTAATTTCCTTTTTGGGCATCAAAATTTCGACTATATCTGCGTAAGTTCAGTATTGCAGTACAACCTACTCTGTGAGTGTGATGTCACTATCAAACACCCCCACTTGGTATGCAGCTATTGAAGTTCTTAACATCAGTGTCAGTACGTTTTTGTTACAGTTGTATAAAACCAGTCGCTTCTAACAGTTTTTGCACTCAGGGAGTTTGTTGCAAACTGATGCAATAATATCGCTTAAGAGTGCACTGGTACATGTTGAAAATAAATTGATAATTCAACTCCTTATTGTCTTTCACTTACTGTTGTTAGATTATACTAGATGTGGGTACTGAAGCAAAAATTTAGATAATTCGTAAAGATAGTTTACCAAACGTAATTTCAATTTTGGCTGCATAGATATTCAGGTGTTGCTTTTCTGTATTCATTTTTTAACTGAAGGAAAATATCAAAGAGCATGCTCCAGTTGTTTCAGCAAATGTGTAAAGATTTTCTAATTGTAAGCACTTTCGAAAATCTTTCCATGCTAAATATCATACACTGTGGTAGTTCTGAGATGGCTATACAATTTTTGTACTTCTTAAAGAATGACTGTTATTGAAGAAGAACATAGCGAAATTAAATTAATTGTTCTTTTCATAAATTCAGTTTCATCTTACCATAAAGTTTTTCATTTTGTAGTTCATTTCATAACTCACTTTCAATATTTTTATATCAATTTTTTCTGTGTTTTCAGCTCATTTCTCAGGTATTTTAGGTCATAAACGTCGTTACAAGTCCTTTTCCATATTTGTAAACCAAATAAATACTCACTAGGGCAGCTGCCCTCACTGGTATACTGCTGTAGGTGCCCCTGAGCCAGATCTTGATAAGATTTTAAAATGATACAAAGACTGGCAACTTGCTCAAAATGTTCAGAAACATAAAATTGTGCACATCACAAAAGCAGAATACATTGTATTTTATGACTGTAATATCATGGTGAGCCAACTGCACTCTGTCAACTCACACAACTACATGGCTGTAATAATTTGTAGGGATATGAAATGAAATGATCACACAGGCTCAATTATTGGTAAAGCAGATGGTGGACCTTGGAGCATTAGGGGTATATTAGGAAACATTAAGCAGTCTACAACGGGAATTACCTACAAAACTTTCATGTGACCTATTGTAGAATATTGCTGAATGCTGCGGGACCCAAGCTAAATAGAACTAACAGGGGACATTGGACATGTACAGTGAAGAGCAAACCAAATGGTCGCACATTTCTTTGGCCAATGGCAGAGCTTCACAGAAATTCTGGTAAAACTGATCTTCCAGGCGCTTGAAGATAAATGCAAACTATTGTTAAAGCATACTTACAAAGTTTCAAAAATGGTTCAAATGGATCTGAGCACTATGGGAATTAACATCTATGATTATCAGTCCCCTAGAACTTAGAACTGCTTAAACCTAACTAACATAAGGACATCACACAACACCCAGTCATCATGAGACAGAGAAAATCACTGACCCCGCCGGGAATCGAACCTGGGAAACCACACGACCACGGCCGCGGACACAAAGTTTCAAGGACCTCTTATGTATCATTCCAATAGGCAGTCACTCTTCCTGCTCTCCATATGTGAAAGTAACTGGATGAAGCCCTAATAACTGGCATAATAGCAACTATCCTGTGCTACACATTTCACAGTGTTTTGCAGAGTATAGATATACATGTAGATGAAAGCAGTGGACTACTCTGGACTACATTTAATTAGTAATATAAAAAAATTATGTCTTGCTACGAAGTACTTCTATTGATATGGAACTTCCTGGCAGATTAAAACGGTGTGCCGGACCAAGACTCGAACTCGGGACCTTTGCTTTTCGCGGGCAAGTGCTCTACCAACTGAGCTACCCAAGCACGACTCATGGCTCGTCCTCACAGCTTCAGAACAGTGCAGAACTAGCACTCCGTTCTTCCAGGAGTGCTAGTTCTGCAAGGTTCGCACGAGAACTTCTGTGAAGTTTGGAAGGTAGGAGGCGAGGTACTGGCGGAATTAAAGCTCTGAGGACAGGGCGTGAGTCGTGCTTGGGTAGCTCAGTTAGTAGAGCACTTGCCCGCAAAAGGCAAAGGTGCCGAGTTCGAGTCTCGGTCCGGCACACCGTTTTAATCTGCTGTAGAGTGAAAATTTCGCTCTACTTTTACTAATATCTTTGAAAATTTTAGGGTCGTTCAGCAAGTAAGACCTAAAAATTTTTTCTGAGAACATATTTCTTCTTAAGAGTCAGAATTTGTTGACAATATCAGTCAACATTTCTTTTATATGTACTGCTTATCTACATAGTCTCCACCATGTTCTGTGGTCTTACGCTGGCGTTGTGTAAGGACACGTACTCCCTGTTGGTAAAACCTCTTGCCCTGTACTTGCCATGTTTTCACAGTATAAACTATGCCCTCATTTTCTTAGAAGTGTGTCCCATGTAGACAAAATTTAAGTGTCCCAAACAGATGGAAGCCCAAGATCGCTAGGTCTGGACTATAAGGTGGAGGAGGCAATGATGCACAACCCAGCTTGGAGACGATTTTTTGGGTTTTGTATATGTGCGTGCGTTTTCGTGTTGGAGTAAGATTTCTTTTGGATTCTTTGTCAGACCGAATCTGTCGCAAATCGTTCTTGTGTTGGTTCACAGTCATTACATAGATATCTGAATTAATTGTGGTTCCTTTTCGCAACATGTCCACGCACATGACATTGTCACTATCCCAAAAGACTGTCATAGCCATGACTTTGTCAGCAAAGGGAGCTGCATCGTATTTCTTATTCCTGGGTGATTGCAGTTGGTGCAACTATAATAGCTGCCTTTTTGTCTCTGGTTCAAAGTGATACACCCAGGTTTCGACAGCCATAACGATCCCTGACAGAAATGCCTCCATTGGCATAAAACTGCTGCAGTAGCTCAGATGAAATGGCTTTGCTCTGAATGTGGTGGTCTGTTTGAATTTCTTTGAACCTCCTCGTAGTACACATACTTCCGATACTCATCGATAACAATAGAGCCAATTCTCGAGTTGTGATGCGCCAGTCTGCATGAATTAAGGTATATGAATGGCTGACCATGTAAGGAGCTGAAGCTGACAGCACATTCCGAACATGGCGTATTATGGAGCTCAGTACTGCGCTTCCTGATGGCTCAACTCTTTTTTTTCCATAGCCCAACAACAATCCTAACAACGGTATCGTTACCTTATGGTGCACACAAACATTTATGGATGTCCTCCATGGTTTCTTATTTCACAACCAGTAATCCAGTTACAGCATGCTGGTTGTAATGAACGTCGTGGCAGACGCCATGATGCTTTATTACAGGTCTGCTGTAATCATATCGATTCAGCTAGGCCCCAACAGCCATCGTGCCAAGTGTCTTCAAGGAGTGTGTGAATACTATACTTCAAGACTGTGTATGATGCTATGCTTTGGGACACTCATCTTGTACAAGGACCCATACTTCTCTGTACAGGATGTAATGTGATCTACATCTACATACATACACCACAAATCACTGTATGGCGAATGATGAAGAATAACCTGTACCACTAATATGGTACACATTTCCATTAATTTTCAACAAATGCTTCCCTCATCGATCTTTTTTACAGATGTGTGAATTCTACTTACTGTAGCCTTTCGTCATTTGCGGGTTCTCTTTTGAATCGAGAGTACAACTGCATTTACTTTCTCAGAATTTTCCTAATTTCGTTGTTAAACCATGGTGAGTCTTCTCCATCCTTAATCCACTTACTCTCCACAGCACTATTTACAATCCATTTAAACTTTCTCCGTGATTCCTGTCTATTCATCTTACTGGAACTGAATTATGTCAGTTTGTTTTCTAACAGTAAGTGGGATAGTAACGACTGCTTATCTGCTCTTTGTAGCAAATACACTCTCGTAGCCTTCTTTAACTGAATTATTAACTTCAGTTACCAACTTCACTATGATAACATCATGGTCACTAATCCAGGTATCTGCAATGAAGCCTGCTCAAGTCAGTTTTTCGTAAACATGTCTAAAGTTCTTTCCAAAACTGTCAGTCTGTATCTCCTGCAATGAGTACACATAGGCGATATACATGTGTCTTTGTGACACATTGTGACGGTAATTTCACCTGGATACAAACAGTGACAGAGTAGTATCATAACCACTATTGTTCAAGTGACAAATGACAGACTGGCTGGATATGAAACATGTATTTTTATATTGTACCGCTATTGAACTATATCTACAACGATATATCAATAATTTGAGATGTTAATGAGTGTAACCAACTTTTCAGAGGTGGAAGATAAAGCGAGACACAGTCGCACCTCATACTCAGCTGAGGAAGATTTTGCATGTTTCTCACTAGGTAATGATGTCATTAGTAGCTCTCAAGGAAACAGATGATACTTCTGCAGTGTGAATAAACGTTTTAATAGGTGGTTTGCAGGCTTTGTTTAATTTAGGCTAGACTATTTATTTAATTGTTATGTCTTTTTTGTGGGGGCTCTGAGCGATTTCAATGAATGATAGAATCATGATGTTCTTTATTATAATGTATTAGGATTTTTATTCCTCTAAAATGAGCAAAAACCAGAAGTCGTAAGAATAATAAATTTGGGTTTACTTTTCATATTGTTTCATAATTTGTTACATGGCCCATCATCTTAGAAGATACCATGTTGTGAATCCTGTTGCATCATGGAAGATTCAAATCCATGCCAGCCAGCTGCTGTCACTATGTGTATAAGTATCCACATATAGAATTGGTCATTTCTGCTATGTCAGGTGTTTACCTTTCCCCTTAGCTAACAGATGAATTCAGGATGGAAATTATCTTTAACTCCACATCCATCAAACAATTAAACAAAACTGTGTTTTGTAATCATGTGTTTGTACCTGTCACAATTTATCATGGACAGTATGCCAGCTGATCACGATATGTACTAAAGTTCACCTAATATTAAGAAAACTGTGATTTTTAATCATGTGTTTATACCTGCCACAATTACTCATGGACAATATGCCATCTTATCACGATACTTTCTAAAATGTGTAAAAAATTGTATATAACGATTTGAGAAAAGAAACGAGGTGCTCTTTTTGACTTGCACTGCTACTTTATTCACACTTGTTTTGCAGACACAATATAGATATAATGACGCTCTGAAACTTCCACATCTGCCAACAATTTTTGAGAAAATGTTTACTTTGAATACTGCTGTCATAATGAAGCATGTAAGGTACAAAAGATAAATTATTTGAATTTTCTGCAGAGAATTATTGTTTGGAAATAGGTACTCCACCGGACTGTCTGATCGATGCCGTTGGATTGTCATTGTGGGCGATTTTAGTATCACATGTCCTTCCAGTGTCGATGTAATGCAGACTGTCTAGTCTTGTGTTATTAATGTCCTAGATTTTTTTACTTAAGTTACTTTCCATTTTGCATCCAATGAATTTGCTTTACTTAGGTGTCGTCTAGACTGCTGCCTCAGTTCAGAAACAGTAAGTCTGTACAACACAAAAGTGTCCTGGATGTCAGTCAAACCATACCTAGCTTGGTAGGACCATATCTGCTAGAGGCATGAGCACTATTTTGAAACCAAGAAATTAAATCTTACGGTGGAATTTAATGAAGAAAGTGAGTGTTACTTCTGTTCCAGGAGACTAGCGGCACCCAGGTAAGAAAAAATCACATTCTGTCATGAGATAAACATATATTTGGTTTGTATAGAGGAGAAAACTGATGAAGGAAGCAAAAGTACATTGACTGAGGCTAACATTTATTACATTATTTCTTGATCAACGTTACATCTAAAGCTGTACAGAAAGTCAATGAGACGATACACTGCACAGCGATGGGGAACCTACCTAGGGTGAAATCATTTTGGATGGCAATTATATAGTGATCACTGTATTTCACAAATATTAATTGCAATATTTTTACTTGCACTGGAGTGAAGCATTTACACAAAAATAGAGGGATTGGGAGCACTAGTTACAAGACAATAATTGGATGATCACAAAAAATTTGACAATTATAAATACTTAACAAATTCATATTACAGTATACCTTACCATTTTCCAGTATTACCAATGAAATAAAATAATAATGTGCCCACTAACAACAAAAAAGTTCTTAAGGATATTATGAGTGATTTAATCGTAATTGTTAAGAGAAATATGGAAATGGCAGGTAGACTGTGATGGAAGTACTACATTGGACAGTAAGTGGGCAAGAGCAACATACACTTTATATTGTACTAAAGAGAAATTAGTGCAAACTACCAATGACTGAAACGTTAATCTTAATTTGTTATGTATTCTAAGAAACTACTTAAATGAAATAGTACTGTAAAAGCCTTTATTTAAGAAAAAAATTAAATTAAATTCTGTAGATGCTTCTTGATGCTCATTTATAAGAAATCTTACCCTGAATCGTTAAACACATTACATCATATGAGAGTTATGTTACTGAAAACATTTAAAGCCACAGCCTGGGAATTGCAGCAGTCATAGTCAGCTGCAATTGAGAGAGGTAGGAGACCTGATTATTATTGTTGCTATGCGCACTGCTACTTTTGCTGATGCTTTTTGTAGACTGCTATTGACATGAATCAAAACACTGACAATAAACTTAACTCACTGTGAATCCTTGTACTAATGAAAATGACGCTTCTACACCTTCTAGTAGATTTCTTGAGCAGACATACTAAGAACCCTCAACGTTTAGTAATTCATAGATTAGAATTCTGGAACCTGTAGAGTATATAACGAAGTAGGGGGTGTGGGTTGTACAGGGTGATTAGAATTAAAGCTAAACTTTCAAAAAGCTGTAGAAATAATACCACAGGTTAGAATGACATCAAATTGCAACTTAATGTTATTGGAGAAGAGGGAAAACGTACGGCAGAAGAAAAAAAATAGTGTGATAATTGATCAATAGATGGCGCTGTATGTGTCAGAATATGTAAATGAAAGAACCTGTCATGCACATGACCCACTGAAATTGCTATAAACACACTCGGTACATGGCTTTTCCTCCTTTCGCATTTACAACATTCGCCATGGCTACCTGAATGTTGTATCGCGCTCTGTTCGTAAAGATGTGTTACAAGAACGATGACTCTGCACACGAGACTCTGCAGAAGATCTAGACACTGAAGGGTTTGCAAAAAGGCGTTGGTGTGATGACTGCCTTGAGGCTGTAGAAAATGGTTCAAAAATTCCAAAAGACACGTTCTTTTGGAATGCAACCTGGTAGAGAGAGGATACGAATTGATTCGATGTCAGTGGAAACTTTCGCCACAGCAGTGCTGGAGGAGACAAGAGATGGCGTACAAACGTGTAGTGCACGGAGAATTGTGTGAATACTGGACATACCAGTGAGCATGATGCCTAAAATCGTTACCTGTGTGCATGAATTGCTTTCTGTTGACCTGCCAGCAAGAGAGACCTTTGCATGGAAGTGGACAATGGTCTGGAAGATTTTGGAATGGACTGGAAGATTTTGTGGACAGACTCTGCCCAGTTCCATCTGACAGGATATGTCAATGCACAGAAGTGTCGATTACGGGCAATGGAATATCCACATGCAAATCAACTAGTATCATTTCATCCTGAGAAGATCAGTTTGTAGTGCAGTTTTATGGCATCATTTGTCATAGTGCCATATTTTTTTCGAAGAGACAGGTGCTTCAGGCCCTGTTACCTGTGTTGTCACTGGTAAGTGCTATATGAGTCTTCTGCGCAACCATATCATTCCAGCTCTCCAACGGCGTGGATGTGTGGATGGGATCATTTTTATGCAAGATAGTGTACTTCTGCACATCGCAATTCCAGTTAAGCAGCTGCTGAAGCGCCGTTTAGGAAATGTTAGAATTATCAGGCGCCATTTCCCTACAGCCTGGCTGTCTCGATCACTTGATCATAATTCATGTGACTTCTGGCAGTGGGGCTATCTGAAAGGTGTTGTGTTCAGTGTTCCAATTGCAAACTTAGCTGCATTGAAGGCACACATTGCGCAACACATTCTGAACATGACCCCGGAAACAATTCGATCAGTGATGAAGCATACTGTTTGTCGGTTTCAACTTGTTACTGAAAACAGTGACGGCATGTTGAACATTTTTTGCGCCAGTCACATGTAAATTAATAATCCGATTTGATTTTGATTGATACTTGCCTCAAGACAATTAAAAACTGATGTGTTTGATGCTTTTTATGCGGTTTTTGGCTTTGGGGCAATTAAAAAGCGATTTTTCCCATCCTATGTGGTATGACTTTGCTGTGGTTGATGGACTTACGTAACTAACAGTATCGCACATGTACTCCCATGCACACCGAGTAGAACAGTTTGTTTAATGTCAAACGTACACCTTAGGCGTTGTTGTATTCTTCATTTGTCATTTGTAGTTGACCACTATTAAATTATAATGTTTACAGCAGCATCTATTGCTACATTTTGTAATTATTTATTTTCTTCTGCCATCCTTTTCACTTTCCTCCAATGACATTCCGTTTAATTTGATGTCATTCTGACCTATGGTGTTATTTCTACAGCGATTTGAAAGTTTAACTTTAACTTTAATTATAATCATTCTGTATATCTTGAAACATGCTGAAGAGTTATCCCCCTGAGGAAGAGAAGGGAGAGAAGTAGGATCTACCCGCTGTCATAGACAGACTTACACCACGATTTGAGCCTGATCTAGAAGACCCTTTGTCATTTTCTCTTGACACAACAGAACCTAAATTTGAATTTCTCAACAGCTATGCCCCCAGTTTTATTTTTAGGAATTGGTTATTTTCTTAAATTAGATATTAAGCTTCTTTCATCACCTGCAGTTTAACAGCACAAAAATATGGCAGTAGTGCGCTTTGTGAATGGGAAACTGGCATTGACATCATTGTGGCAATCTGTGATGGTGGACCTATGAGATATTTATAAATGGACCATAACCCATTTTATTCTACTGTTCCAGTCATTGACTGGTTGTTACAAATCACATATTTTTTGCTGCATTGGTATGCGGATCAAACCCATATTTAGTGATTAATTTTTATGTTTTGTCTGAATCTCCATAAAGGAATTATTTCTTTAGTATTGAGCTTCGGATTTAACGTTACATTCTTCAGCAACAATGTATAAGACTTAGAATACAAAAACGATAGCTTCTTATCTTGAAGTAATTTGTACCATTGAAATCCATAATCTTACTCAAGCTGAAAAAATGCTTCTCGAAATATCTTCTGACACTCTACCAGTTTTCATTGTAGATGTTTTTATAAATTTCTCTGTTGCTGTGGTCTATTGTGACATGTTTTCTTGTGCTTATATTGCAAAAGAGAGCTATATTATGTGGATATGTGTTTCAATGATTCAAATACGATGTTAAGTTATGGATACAACAAAAAAATTGAGTAATTAACTCATGCTAGTTGCTACTGTTACTTGGTAATTGTAATTCACATTTTACTGTTGGTTATTTTAACAAAGAATGGGTGCATAATTAAATAAACTACAAACTTCTGTCACTGTTATATTCGTTTATTCATGCTTTTCAGCAACCTATTTCAGATTGGTTGTTTGCATCTGCATCCTACAAACTACTGTTGTGGGAGCTGCTCAGTGCTGTGATTAAATGAGTAAACTTTCAGTTCGTTTGACTGAAGATGAACGATAATAGTTTTTTGGTTGACACTGGAAAAGTACAAAGTACTAATTGTTACAGATATACCACAAGGCTTCTTCCTTCTTTTTCCTTGTGTACATGAATGACATGCCTGCTTTTTTGTCTCATAAGCCCATAATATAAGCTGATGACAATAAACTTATTTTTGTGGACAACAGCTTGAAGAAGCTGAAGAAAAAAAACAGAAGCAAAGCTTGACAAATCTGCCATATGGCTCTATAATAAAAAGCTTTTCCTAAACAATAGCAAGACTGCAACTGTGTATTTCTTCCTGCACAACCTACATGAAAAAGTAAATGCGCCTGACTCTGTTAGACCATGCAAATGTAAATTCAAAATTGGAATCCACCTGAATCTAAAAATGAATAGCAAAAGCCCCATTGAGCAGATATGTACCAAACTATCTAGAATAATCTTTTTGTGAAACAAATTAAATACCTTAGATAGCAAATGACAACTACTATCTTTTTACTATGCTTTGTTTCAGTCACATCTTCAATATGCAATTAAACTGTGGGCAGACTTCTTTGGTGCTCAAACAGCGTTCATGTGACAGAAGAAACCTGTAAGAACAATTACAGGAATTACAAGTCGAGAATCTTGTCAAGAGCATTGTAAAGATCTAAACATTTTCACTGTACCTTCCCTTTATATTAAAACGTGTTTTCTTTAAGAAGCACTACCTCATAGAGCAGCTATCAATTCCTGTGAAACTAGAAACAGAAATAACCTAGATGTAGAATTTACAAGACTGTGCAAGATCCAAAGTAATTTTAAACAGACAGGTATGTAGCTATATAATGTATTATAATAATAAAATATATAATTAAAGGAAAGAATGAAGGAAATTTGATTGGTAATTTTCCTTTTGCTTGTAATGTAAAGAGAATATTAGTACAGCATATTGTTATGAAATGTTCTGCGTGTACGAAATTGTGCTATTGTTAATTCACTTTACCTTGCGTCGTTTCTTTTTCTGTTTCCATCACTATATATATTTTAATTATATTTGCTGTCTTTTGAGGGCTTCTTCTTCTCTTAATTTTACGAAAAGATGGCCGTGGACTTCTTTTCCTCCATTTCAATTGTAGATGCAGGCAGCCAACTCCATGGAACACTAGTGCCTCTCAAGATGATATAAAATATGTAGGAATTCTTCTTAATTTGGTTCTATTTAATTTTAATAAAAATACTTATAACTGTTATTAATATTTGTCTTATTCAGAAACACATGTAATACAAAACACTCTAGCCTGTCATACTCCGAGCAATACATCTCAACCAAACTACTACATAGGAGAGAGTCAAACAAAATCATGTACAAAAAAAATGAATGATGTTTTATGGTCATTTGTTCACGCATTACAGTACATTCATAATTAATGTCTTTGCCGACGCTTATGGTCGGTCTCTGATTCCGTCGTTATAGCTATTTCAATTTTTAATGAATTTTAGCCCTATCTTATCCAGAGCGGAGGGGGGCTTGCACCATGTACCTACGCAATAACAAGCTACTATCTTCTATGAAAGAGTTCCTTGATGATACGTTCGAGAAGCACTATCATAAAATGTTATTTGAAAAGTGTGCTTATAGTATTAACTGATTTCAATGTGCATGGTAAATCTCCTTATCCCTTTGTATTGGTCAAACCTACCACTTGCTGTAAAAATTAAACTAAGAAGGAAATAAAAATTCACTATTGTGCATTTCTCAAAATATTAAAGTGTATGCAAAAACTTCAGATTTGTGTAACATAGCAGTGTGTATAGTGTTGCTCAATAGTTCAATTGTACCACATCAATTTGACAGTTCGAAAGCTAATTTTTTTGCAATTGGATGGTGAACTATTAATTGTGAAGTAGAAATTGACATTTAAAATTGCCTGTTTTAACATATGTTGGCTAATGACAAATAAAGTGTGTTTATTAGGCAGCCCACAATCCTACCCCTTTGTGTTGAGACATGTAATTTATTTCAGCAGAATATGAACGTTTAATAAAGTCACGCTTTTTTAAGGAAACGGATAAAGGTACAAAAATTGTGAATTCGGCTTATGCCGCTGTACATTTCGCTTCCCTATAGGCCGACCAATAATTTAATCATATTCGAGAGCTGTCGTGTATGAATGACCATCTTTGACGTGTCTGTTTCGATTACTGACTTCTTCGATCAGAACCACATGAAAAATTCTTTGCTGTCCTATTTTGTTCAGATTGTCGTAACCACTATAGTAAAGGTTGGCTCTAATGACATGCGTGTGAATATGGGGGAGTATGGTGACTTTTGAAGATAGGGTGTTTATTCATGTCAGCCTGTGTGACGTCATTGAAGTTTTTCTCTAGTGAGACACCGGCATTTTGAACAGAGGCAGGATTGGCTATCGAATTTGGTTAAAAATGGCGTCTGATTCAGTTAAAAATCGAATGCAAGTTTTTAAGAACAAAGGCAAGGATCAGGATGTAAGTATCTAAAATTAGTTGCGTTTTCGTAGTGTTTCACTTGTAATACCCCGTGTGTGGCTCACAAGTGGGACGAAAATATGGAGACAACTCAACGTCTACACACTGTAACTCGTGCAACTGTGTACCTGAGAATGTAGAATATATTGTAAAAGTTTTGTAATAATTGTGGATTACTTCTGTTCACATATGCAGAATGTTTTATACGGCTGGATATTGTTCTTGTCTTTGCAACTCGGCAATATAATCTACACGTTTGTAACAGTTGATAGCGATTTATATGAATGCCATGGAAAAGTCAGTGTCAGCTGATCGTAGCATAGTGTAGCGTCATGTGTGAATGGAAACCCAATAGTGGCTGCTATTATGTTTCTTATTTTCGAAGACAATGAAGTCACAAATGCCTGAACTATTAATGCCACTGAGTCACTAAAGCCCCCATATTTCGTTCCCAGTTGTGCAGTGTAATATAAATAATGGAGTTGTTATGACTTAAATGGGCTGATCTTGTGGAAACAACTTCGTTTTTCTCAAGAAGGTATAGTTTATATATCCAGCAGTTGAGGAATTAGCCCCTTACGGCAGAAATATGGAAAAATTCCAGCGGCATATGAACAGTAACATCAGGAGGCCCTAAACCTAGTAAGGCGATACTGTATTTTCGAATGCAGTTGAGTGTTAATAATTAACTATTGTGACAGGATGGCTACATCCTGATAACCTCTGAATTTCATAGTTGAACATTTTAAGTTCATTTATGGTTAAGAATGAAATCTCTGCATAAATAGGTGTCATTAATTGTATAACCGTTATTATTAGATATACTTAAATCAAAAATATATGTTTAAAATTGTTTCATTTTTAAAGTGGATGTTTCATACTCTATCCATATTGTGTGTGCCAATTTGTTCGGATGTCGTTATATGGAGTTAAGATCTAATTTTTGTGTAGCAGTTTCATGAGTAGGCCTAATTTCCTTGCAGTGTGCTAGTCCATAAGGTGAACACCTGCTACTCATATACAGGAATAGATCAGTAAACATTTGTGCTGTTATTGTATGCTCCATTAATATTTTTGTTTTACCAATATTTAATTAAACAGCAATGGCATAGGTTTCAAGGCATGTACAAAGCAAAAATATTTTCAGACTATCAAGAATATTATAGATATTAAGTCAAAACTTGATCACTCCTGGTCAGGCCATTTTCTTCTGTTGAAAATATGGTTTGTTTCATTGGAAAAATACTGTTGACACTTAAATTAGTTTAAAATACATCTGAGCTTTTGTAAATGGGCTCATTGAGTAGACAGGTATGTAATTCTTTGTTTGGTATAGGTGTCTCAAGTTTTGTTACTTTGAATGTTTTCAGCACTGGTTAATGCTTTACAGTGTTTTACCATGATTCGTGTGGCACAGTGTTCACCTTTGGTGATTCTTTTAAAGGGGGGTAAGAAGGGTATGGAGAAGTAAAAGCTACCTCAATGTTCATTCACTGTTGAATTCAGTCCCTCTTGACTGACTATATAAACATGTAGGCCTATTTGACTTAAAGGAAACAGCTCACCACCTCTAAATGGGCTACAACTAATTAGTGCGATAGTTGAAGTCTACTTTCATGTATTGCTGTACTTTATTGTAAACCTTATAAAGAAAAGAATTAGCAGTGCAGCTGTATCTGTGGTCTGAATAGATAGACTTAAAAAACCAAATATACCTTTAGTAATAGCTTACCTTACCTACAACTTTGTATATTCACTTTGACATGTTAAGTATACTGAGGGAGGTGACCTAAATATTAGACACAAGCACAAAATTTGTTTGTACTGTTTCTTTAAACAAAATACCTGTCAAGGAGAATCTCCTTTAAAATGACAGTGTATTTAATTCTTTATAGTTAAAAGTATAGAGTAGGAAAAATATGTATTTTGGACTGAAAATCTTAAATATGGTATGGTTGGTCCAAAATATGGTGTGAGAGATTTTCTATACACAAGACAGAATGTTGAGGTCTTAAAAATTAGACAAGAGACAAAAAATGTGACATGTGTATAACTGGTATTTTTTCTGGAGATATTTATAATATGAAGCTTACACCAGTGAACTGCAAAAATTTATTTCTTGTTTTTAATGATATTACAGTCAACCAGCATTGGTAGGGGGCTGTTTTAAAATTACTAGGCCTACCTGCAACGTGACACTATTATAAGAAGAAGAGATTAGCTTTTTTCTTTCTTTCCATGAACATCAATAAAACCATTAAGCACAAAGCAATTACTCATCTGACATTTCCCGTCTTGGAGGCAACATAAGGAATTGGCAATTTTGCCATCACATCACTCTTGACAGAGAAATCTTTAATTTGAAAACTGGTTTGGATTTCTGTAGAGGCTCTACAGACATGACTTTGTTATTTCAGAGTACTTTCTGCGTGATGCAGCTGTATGAATTCTTCTTTCCACCTTCAGATTTATCCAAAGTATTAACTTCACCACTTACATGTGCTGGTTAGTGATAACAATAGGATGTTGTGGGTCCTGCAAAAGCACTAACATTATCCAGACTGTCTTCACTCTTCAAAGAGATACGTCGGCCCTATTTTCTGGTTTGACTGATGTAACTGCCATACCTTAGGTCAGTGAGACCCAACTCGCTTTTTTGTTCATGAGACCCAGAAAATATTAGATACAGGCTTCCAGGTAGATGCTATTTTCCTTGACTTCCGGAAGGCGTTAGATATACTTTGCACTGTCGCCTGATATACAAAGGAAGAGTGTACGGAATATCAGACCAGCTGTGTGGCTGGATTGAAGAGTTTTTAGCAAACAGAACACAGCATGCTGTTATCAATGGAGAGACGTCTACAGACGTTAAAGTAACCTCTGGCATGCCACGGGGAGTGTTATGGGACCATTGCTTTTCACAGTATATATAAATGACCTAGTAGATAGTGTTGGAAGTTACATGCGGCTTTTTGCGGATGATGCTGTAGTATACAAAGAAGTTGCAGCATTAGAAAATTGTAGCGAAATGCAGGAAGATCTGCAGCGGATAGGCACTTGGTGCAGGGAGTGGCAACTGACCCTTAACATAGACAAATTCTATGTATTGCGAATACATAGAAAGGAGTATCCTTTCTTGTATGATTAAATGATAGCGGAACAAACACTGGTAGCTGTTAGTTCTGTAAAATATCTGGGAGTATGCGTACGGAAAGATTTGAAGTGGAATGATCATATAAAATTAATTGTTGGTAAAGTGGGTGCCAGGTTGAGATTCATTGGGAGAGTCTTTAGAAAATGTAGCCCATCAACAAAGGAGGGGGCTTACAAAATACTCGTTTGACCTGTACTTGAGTATTGCTCATCAGTGTGGGATCCATACCAGATCGGGTTGACGGAGGAGATAGAGAAGATCCAAAGAAGAGTGGTGCGTTGTCACAGGGTTATTCGGTAACCGTGATAGTGTTACAGAGATGTTTAGCAAATTAAAGTGGCAGACTCTGCAAGAGAGGCACTCTTGCATCACGGTGTAGTTTGCTCGCCAGGTTTTGAGGGTGCGTTTCTGTATGAGGTATCGAATATATTGCTTCCCCTACTTATACCTTCCGAGGAGATCGCGAATGTAAAATTAGAGAGATTAGAATGCGCACGGAGGCTTTGACAGTCATTCTTCCCGCGAACCATACGTGACTGGAACAGAAAAGGGAGGTAATGACAGTGGCATGTAAAGTGTCCTCTGCCACACACCCTTGGGTGGCTTGCGGAGTATAAATGTAGATGTAATAGCTCTCTGGCTCTTATTGTTTTGACCTCCTACTCATTTTTTGGTGACTTTTCTTTTTCACAGGTTTGCTCTGTTTGGATGAGATCATTACCTGTGGTAATGGGTGTGACTGCTGGGTCACAATTTTGTTTTTTAATTTTATGGAGGTGTAACTTCATAAAAACTTTATGAAGACTCACTGCTGTAAATAAATTTGCATTTCTGCCTTTAGAATCAGCTTGAAGTTCACTTCCTTCACAGCAAGGCAAAATGCAGTCTTCAGAAATGTGACACAGCTCAAGACTATCACTAGTGACATACAAGGGTTCATTCAATTTTGTTTTGCTTATGTATTACACCTGTGAACCTTTTGGGATCAAGTTGAACAGCATACTGTGATCTATCATAGAGGTGGAGTGTGGTGTTCTTGAAGCCAGAAATTTGTTTTTAGGCTTGAAAGCATCTAGCAAATTCTGACTTAGACCATGTACATGGGGTTTCTTCTTTGCCACTGAATCAACACAGTATTCAGTGTTCTTGAACCGCTTTAAGGAACTTACCCAAAGGTTGCAACTAATCAGTTATGTATGGTGACTGTTGCATAATTGCAGCTGTTGTACTTCACTTTCTCAATTACTTTGGGGTCTAAATGACTAAGGTGCCCAACCAGAGGCAAAAGCAAAGGTCTTTCTCTTACAGTAGCACAGAAATGATTAAAGTAGCAGGACAAGAGTAATGCCATAAAACCATGAACTGTATTTAAATAAAATGTGCCAAGCACTTTAAACTTGAAAATCTACAGTGTCTGTATTCTTTGGTGCACTAATGCCAACAGCTGCAAGAAATTAGTCTGTATTCTGTGCAGTGTGCATTAGTGTCAACAGTAGGAAGAAATACACATTTTAGTGTATGGAACTGCATGATTAATAAAATGTTATGTATACTGTTTAGGAATCAACTTTCATATTTTGAAGTAGTGTATCATGTTTAAGCAGTAGACTGACTTCATAATTTTATCTGTGTAGTGAATGTAGAAGTAATGAATAATCCAGCAGACAGAGCTGTTATCTATGAAAAACTAATTATGACTAAATTTTCCCAAACAGAGGCAGTGTAAATAACAGTAAGAACGTTCATGATATGTTAGGTTTACCCATGGGTGTGTAATTTTTTGGAAGAATTATGTGTATTAATTTTAGGATACATTACCTTCATGCTATGTTTTATTGTGTGCTCTTGGATATAGAGGAATGTAAGATAAGTAGGCAGCTTTGACTGGTGATACAGGAAATGACAAATTCTGTAAACAATATGACAACAGTAACATGTTGTTTATCTTTAAATGAGCTAAGCTACAGATCAGTCTGTTACCCCTACCAGGTTTATTTAGATTCATATTCATTGGCTTTGCCAACTCAAAACAAAACTGTCATCTCCCAGCCTAACCAGTATGTCGTGCTAGACTACATATTGGTGTGTCACTGCAGCAAGTTTCTTTCTGCCAGCTAACAACAAAACTGAGAGTATATGCACCAAAAGGTGTCAAGACAGCAGCCATTAACATTGTTTCATGAGCCAAAGTCAACAGCTCGTATAAAATATTCCTCTTGACATCTGTTAGTCACACGTTGACTGGACATAATTTAGTTGTTTTTTTTTCTACTAGAATTGGCAAAAGCTGTTGCTTGCTTTTGGTAGGTGACCTGTGTAATTATGTACACGCAAAGCTTATCATTACTGTTGAACCTAGAAAGTGTTTCTAATTTTAAATACAAAGAAGTTTACTGAAAATCTTACCGTTTCATTCCCTCCTTCCTTTTGAAACAGTATTATGTTACTACAGATTCATCAGACACTCAACTTTCAGCTGTAGACATTAATATTTAACAATTATACTCATAGCATAACTTCATGCTTTCCTGGGATCAGAGGAATCTATGGAAACTGGATGACTTTGGGATGTTTTAGATTGTTTCAGCTCATTACCAACCTTGTACTGTTGCAATACAGCCTTTCAAGAGGCATTGTTATTTGATGCTGTTTCCAATGTGCTCCCTGCCCTTCCAGAAGTTGAGGCTTTTTCGTCCATGCCTCACACCACACCCCATGGCAAGCTCCTGCAGTAGTCAATGTGGTAAGTGGTGAACATGTGCCTACACACCCACCATCCCCCAAAAAAGTGCTAAATTATGTTGTGTGTAGTAGTCGGCACATTATAAAGCAGTACATTGCCAAGCTATCAAATTCCACATTTTGTGCCTATTACGTGGATAATTAAACTCAAGATTGGGGTACTGAATGGTCTGACATCTGTGGTAGACTGTTTCTGCCTGCTGGTGTGTAGAACAAATACACCTGATAGTATGGAATTTTTATCTTTAGTTTTTCGAGACACTGCTAGTATAAAGTTTAGTATAGTTATATTATTATTATTATTTTAGTATTATTATTATTAGTAGTATTATTATTATTTATTATTAGTATTACTACTGTGTAATGCAAACTGCTTTGACAGGCACAGTTTTCAAACAATGCTATACTTGCTAATATTGTGGTAACTACGGAAATAATGAAAAGAATTAGGAGTGTTTGTAAACCTGTAATAAAAAGGATTAATTCTGAGAAATGGTTGTGATCTAATTTGATTTTTCACTATCTTTCGTAGGAAATGCGGAGGAGGAGAAATGAGGTGACAGTTGAACTGAGGAAAAATAAAAGAGAAGAAACACTCCAGAAAAGAAGAAATGTGCCAATAGCAGACTCAGCAGGTAAACATGTTTTATAACAGAAGGAATTAATATTTATTGCATTGCACACAGATTAAAGCATTAGGTGCAAAAATTCAGTTTAAGTGAATGGGAGGAAGGTGTAATGTGTGTGTGTGTGTGTGTGTGTGTGTGTGTGTGTGTGTGTGTGTGTGTGTGTGTGTAAGAGGGGAGGGGGAGAGAGAAAGAGAGAGATTGTAACTTTGTATTAATACATATACTTCTTTATTTTAGATGAAGATGAAGTTGAACGACCAATTAATTTGTCACAGTTAGTCCAGAATGCAGCAAGTGACAATCCCACAGTACAGCTAAATGCTGTTCAGGCTGCACGCAAGCTTTTATCGTCAGACCGCAATCCACCAATTGATGATCTTATTGACAGTGGAATTTTGCCTATTCTTGTTAGATGCCTGGAGTGCCACGACAAGTAAGTTGTGAGAACCTGATTGTTTGGCAGTATTATCGGTTAGTGTTCTAAAGTTGCCAGTAAAGGTTTTTGATCTTCTGATAAACTGTCTGAAGACTTTTTAAAATATTTCGTGATATACATTTTTTAATACCATTATTGTCTGTAAATTAGTATCTGTATTGAGTTGTTTCCTTGTAACATTACATGTAAAATTTGAAGAACACAAGAATAGGAACAGAATTTAAAAAAAATCATAATCTATTAATTTAAAACTGATAACATCCCGAAGATTTAAGAGCATAAATGTTTCACCCTCAGTACATCTGCTGCAAAGAAAAAAAGATAGCTACGGTGTTACTGGATTGGTAAACATTGCCTGTATTTGCTACAAAATTACTGTTAAGAGAGATACGTGGAGACTACAATTTATATTTTGTGAATACTTAACTCCGTTCTGTAGTTTTGTACCTTTTGAAGATTCCAGTTGCTTCATTTCATTGCTATTGTGTCTGCTGCTCTCTTGGGTAATAACCATTATTGATATATTTGTTTTTCCATCACACCTCAAGGCAACAACTGCAAACATTGCTCTGCAAAATGTATTTAAGTAATGGTGTGTCCTTTGTTTTAGGTTCTGACAAATTAGTTCTAATTTGTTCCCAGTTTTTGGATACTGAGATAATTGTAGTAATTGATTGGTATGGGATGTTCATTAGCTAATCACACATACACAAGTTGTTCTCTTTCCAGAAATTGAGTTATGCTATGCAACATATTGTAAAAAGTGAATTAACCCAGTGTGACAAAGGTATCAGGAATTGTATGAAGTTTGAAATAATTTCTATGATTGTACAACATAATGAGAATTACAAACTTGCAGATTTTCAGTGATTGTACTATTTAAATTCAATTTCTTTCACATGTGGTGGCTTGATAAGTGATTCTTCAGATGGTTTTTGTACAGTAGTAGAACAGGAATGAAAAAAGTTATATTAGTCAGTTAGTAGATAACGATTGCTTTTGATTAGTTTTATACTTATGCTGCAATGTGAATTATCTTGATTTTAATTTATTCCTCCACAGCAAGCAAGTCAAACTTATCTTATTGAGAAATAGCTATTTGGGGAACAAGTTTATTTTTTATGGATCACACATTTTAGTTAAACTGTATTTATATAGTTAATGAATGAAGAAGATGAAATAATCTCTTCAACCTGTTATTTCCCTATTCAGTGTTAGCACAAATCTCCTTTTATTATGTTTTCTTTTGATTCTGGGCCTTCTACAAGGTGTATAAGACCCGGGACATCTGGGAAGAACCTGGTAATTTTGTCATCCGGGGAAAAACCTGGGAATTTTTTAGAATTCTGGGAATTTTTCGTTTTAGTTTTCAGTTAAATTTTTGTAATTTTGACTGGTAAAAACATACTCTAACAAACAATATTACTGTATCCCACTACTGTAGAATAAAACCGCAGCATTAAAACATGAACGAGAGAAAAAAATGAACATAAAACTTAAATTGCAAAGTAAATGTACCATATAAAGTAATACAGTGTGTCTGCGAACAGCAAAATGTCAGACTTTAGAAAGGCTATGCAATGCTTCGGAACAACAAATTACTTCTGATGAGTGCGACATCACAACCCTTTACTTTAGATTTATTTAAGCAATTAAGAGCGGGCTGATGCACATGTGCAGTTGAGTCGTGTATGAGTAATACTTTCTCTCGCTTCTGGCAACTGTAATGTGGCTTCTTGCTGTGTAAGCAACAGTAGCAGAAACAAGCTACCCGGGAAAATTTTATTGGTGCGCCAAAGCTGCCAGATTCACGCGTGTGCAGCAGGCCCAGATCTGGGGGCGGCAAACCGGGATATCTGAACCGGGTGGCAATTACAGGGGGAGGGGGCAAATTTATATTCTTAAGGAAAAACCTTGTTTCACAAAGCACCTAGCATCCAGTGGTCTATAGAATATTCATAAGATTTTGAAATGCACCCCTGCTGGATTTTGGACATTTTTGAACACATTCCAAGTTGATTCCTGATTGAATTGTAAGTTGATTTTTTGAATGCGTGCATAGTGTACGTGATGTCTGTCAGGAGAATCCTCGTCGCATCTTGAAATGAACTTTCCTACAGACAAAACAGGATGGGGCTATATGGGCTGAAAGGAATAAAGCTGAACTGGTGAATGCAAACTGCTGCTTGTTTATGTGGTGGATTCGGTTTGCAAATGTTCAGTGTTGTCATAATTACTAGTGACATCCATAACAAGCAGCCGCTTAAGTTCCATTGTGGAAGTAGTGCGGAAACCGCATTGTATGAACACGTAATAACGGCTAACTGGGGAATAGTCACTGTATAACTAAACTGGTGATTGTGCCGTTGTTAGTAAAGGTAACTGGAGAATGAGTTTTGACGGTAGGATTAGTTATAGAATTAGTAACAAGATTGTTTCTTAGAATGAGGGAGGAGAAGAAATGCGGACATCATACAAATTATAGAAGAATATGACTACTCCAAATTTATAGAAAAATTTCGTTCTATCACTTTTCGGTCTCATACATGAGAAACTGGAGTGTATGAATTAAGTGTGAAACTGTTTCCTGACATAAAACTTTTTGATTGTAGTAGGCCAAATAGATATTTCATATTGGTACTTCATGAATTATATTGTCGTACTATAAAAATAATTGCCAAAAGTCTCGCTTATTTTGTATGTTAAAATTGCTGCAATGTTAGAAAGGCCTATTTTGTTTTATCCAGTGCACAGTGACAAATTAGGTGTAATCAGATTGAGAAACCACACCAGTCTTGGGTACTGTTTGTATTAACAACTTTAGCAGCATTGGACGACGACATTTTGATTTTTCATCTAGCAAAACGTTTGACGAACTTTGAGGTAATAGTTCTTTTGCAGAGAGGAAAGCACACCATGTAAAGCTGTAGCAAGATTAAAGAGAAAAATCGGTAGGCCCTAAGGATTGAAGAAATGTGTAATGTCTTGACTGGTTTTAGGTATCCTATATTTTTGTCACACAAAATGGCAAGTTATTAGTTAATAGGTAATAAAGAGTGCAAATTTTTCGAAGAGTTCTTGTTCTCACAATTACAAGTAATTCCATGCGGTATTAATTGAGAGTTTCTTTCTAAAGAGGGGCAGGATGTCAAACTGGCCAACTGGGAGCAGGAGAGGCACCACAGGACACACAAATTTCCACTGTCCTGAATATAGTTTGATGGCATCCATTACAAAATATACACATTTAAATTCCATAGAGCGAAATACAGTGACATGCGATAGAAGAATGCTGTATGAAGAGGCGTGGCCCCGCACTTCGGCACACTTAAGACCAAATAACATGTCTTAAATTTCCTCGAAGATATGTTTTATGTATAAGACTCTTCAGAAAGATGTGCAAAATTAACTTATTTTTGAAAAGTCTTTTTTAATTTTTGATGTTCTGATGCACAGAACAGTCTGAGTTATAGTGGATAGTCTCCATGTGACCTGTGTTGACATTTAGTAATTTTTGTTTCCTCTTCGTTAACTGCACTCACGTCTAATGAAAGACGGATTTCTGTGGCTGGGAGCTATCAAGTGAATTGAAATACATTCACATAATTATGGAAGGCTAAAATATGTTACTAGTTTCAGATTTTATTTTATTTCCACCTTTCTGACTATCAAGTATTAATCACCTTGCAGAACAATGAAGTTATTTTTGTCAGTTTTCTAAAGAATTTTGGCTTTTATTAAGCTTTCCTGCTGACGCAGTTAATTCATTGGAAACGAAGTTTCATTCCACACTATTGGCTAGTTTCAGCTGTTCGCTTCAAGTGCGCATTTGCATCTTCTAGCACGTGTGGCATTATGCCATAATGGAGAACCAAACATGAGATAATACAGCACTAATACCCCAAGAAAATTTACATCCAGAAAACCACACCGAAAAGCTTAATATCAGGTCGAGGCCTAAGTCATTATGAATCTGGACATAAGAATGTCTGCTTTAACGCGAACTATGTATTTTTGTATGGTTCAAGAAATTCCGACGCTCTTAGGATATCCTCTGATGTCTTGTTTCTTGTACGACGTAATGTAAGAAAGATCTTTTAATGTTTCACACGTATGAACATACAGGCTTCCTACGTCACCGTAGCTGTGAAAGTGTGGCGACGCCTGTTATCTGGCACTCTCTGGCAATTGCTGAAATGAATCTATTTCTAACAGGTCATGGGAAAATATTGTGAATTGTGGTTCGAAATGCATTATTTTCAAAGTAAATTTACTTTTACGCAATGTAAACTATGTGTGAGAATGTACGATGAATTTCTTAAATCAGTGTGTTTGGTCTCATATAAAAATCAACCATTTGATGACAAGCCATTTAGAAGAATTTTGAGTCCAGAAGATCAGTGTAACATGCGCTAAACAGATTAACATTATATGTGAATGCTTAGCTTCTTTTGTAGCTCATTAATCTTAGAGACAAATATTATATGCAAAAGTTTTGTTTTTCTTGTAGCAACACTATGTATATTAACTTAAACCATTAACTTTTCCTGTTGATGGAATTCAAATTTATGCTTTCGTAATAGGAAAATAAACAGCGTACATGTTGCTGCACATCAAAGTTCTTTCCAAAACGTTTTTCTCCCCTGAGTTTAGTTTTCTAAAGTACTACACTGCTGTATAAAACCATATCCATTCAAAGGATTGATAAGTTTTACAGTTAGACAGAAAATATACTGTCACTATGGAAAAGTGTATTTTCACCTGGGAGAAAATGTGTTTTAACTGGGAGGTCTGGGAAAAATTGAGGAATTTTTCTTCCTTGTCCACGTATACACCCTGTTCTACCTTTTGGTTGTGCTTTCGCCTTTGTTTTTCTCCTAGTGGTCTCATACCCTGAACATGTGCCATTCACTTCCAGTGTACTAAAGTGTTAATTTTCAAAACTTATGTTTACTAGAGCAAAGTGCGAAGTTATTGGTCTTTCAAACATTCTTCCAGTCAACAATGCATTTGTTTTAGGATAATATGCTTCATCCATGACTTTTGTTGTGCATGTACTCCATCCCTGAAGTAAAATGTTTATCTAATCTGCCATATCTGTATTGGACTTGATGTTTTACAGATATAAACTTCCTTGAGTGAGAGGTTGACAGCTGGTGAATATTGAGGCTATTACAGTAGTTTATATGTCAAATTGCACTTATTTGATAACTATTTTGTTTCTGATGTGAAGTGTTGGGTCCATGCTGCCACTGCTGTAACAAATTGGTGCACAAAATCAGATTTTTCAGGGTGGTCCTAAAATTGCTGAGGAACTACTTTTCAGTAGTTTTCTTAATTAATCATGTAAAATGCACTAAGTTTTCACAGGTTGCTGGTAGTGTTATTTCACGTGACCAAATCAACCAGTTGAGTTACCATATTTAGAACTCTCTCAATGTTTTCATCTGTTTTTGCAGTTTTGGAACATCCATGTGGATTAAGTTCAACTGCTTTTGAATTTAGTGATCCATTTATTAACTGTAGAAAGTAAAAGAGTGGGTTCCTTATGCAGCAGTACCCTAAGTTAATGAACTGGTGTCTAAGAATTTCTCACATTTAATTATTATTTGGGTTTGTCCCAGTGCAACTGCCATAAGAACATTGTTCTTAAAACTTACTTTCAAACAATCCCTCTTCAGATGCTTCTAAGTAGTAATTGCTAAATGAAACCAATGTATTAAAAAAAAATTGCTAAAATGCTCTGTGAAACTGTTAGACCACATTAATAGGCCACAAAATCATTAGGATGCTACATTTACAAAAGATGTGCTACTGCCTGTCAAGATTTTAACATCAGATATATTTATGTGATTGTATCATTTTTTCTCCAGATTCATCAGTCACAAAATACATGGTAGCATTAAATTTGCAGATTAAGCTTTGTTTGCTAAGGTCATTATTTTAATATCTTAGGTTAGGATCACCTTCCATTTGCAGACAAAACACAGGCAGATGTTACACACAGATTTTATTTGGAAGTTTCAGCAAGGGAGCCATGAGTGGTTGTGTGGCCACCTCACTGGGATAAATGCTGTTGGTAGAAAATAATACAAAGTAAATGTCTATACAACCTATTAATTTGGTCAGTGGTAGCTGAAATGAATCAGGATGTATACATATCAAGAAATCCAGGAAAAGGGGGAATTTTTTAGAATTTGGTACTTATTAATTGCTTTAGTTTTCGCTTACTTTTGTAATTTTGACTGTAGGAATTGATACGCTAATGAAGAATTTTACTTCAGCCTTGTACTGCACAATAATTTTGCAGCAGTAAAACATAAACAAGAAAATAACACCAAAGTAAAATGTTAGTGGCAATGAAAAGGTCATTTACAGCAACCAAACATGTGCACATACAAGCCAACAGCACGGTATGTCAAAGGCTTCAGGAAGAATGCAGTCAAATACTTCATAACAAATGACTTTCAATGAGCATAATTTCACAACTGTTTACATTTCTAACAGTTCACGAGAAAATATTGCAAATGGTGGAATGAGAAGCATTATCTTCAAAGTTTATTTCCCTTTACTGAGATTAATTAAATTATGTGTGAGAATGTGCGAAGAGTTCCTTAAATCACGGAGTATTTTTTACTCTCATTCAAAACTTAACATTTTGAGCACCAGCCAATTAACAAAAAATTTGGGCCCACAAGACCAGAAACTTATGGCATTAATTACAAGTTTAGTGCCAATTTGTCTTAAACGATGACATGCACTAAAGATGACTAAGCTGCTAGGTAAGTTTTTCATATTGATTTTAGGTCTTAAATAGATTACAAATTACACCACGATGATGGTAAAAAGCATCATTATCCTTAAAGTGTGAGATGTGTTCTTGAGCAATTTCATGCATATTTCCTTTTACGTGGAAAATTTGAAGTGCTTGATGAAACGCATTCAGCCAGGTACCCCACAAAATGTTTGGTACAGAGCAGTGAAATTTATAATCTTGCTTGTCAGCAATGTTCAGCCACTGCAGTGTAAGCTGCGCTCTTAGGATCCTGCTCAACTACACTATCAGAAAAAAGCAAAACATTTTTGTCAATGAGTATTTTTATGTGAAAGTACAGCTTTTCTTGTAGCTACACCGTGTGTATTTTTGTATGTGTATGTGCTGTTTGTGAAGTTACTGGCTGACTACATCATGTCATATGTTCTGGATATTTGTTATTGGCTGGCAAGATCACAGTTTCGGTTTTAGTGCCACGTGGTCTGAGGAGCCTTGTCAGAGTTCATGCGGTATCTCTTTTGTTACTTGATTGTAAATGAAAAGCCCAAATTGCAATCAAATTGATGATACATGTTGCTACCAATGATTGGAAATATTAGTCAGTATTTTGACATGAAGTTGTTGGTAATCACATTAAAAGGCTCAAAAGGTGAAATTACTTATATAGGTCCTATCTAGTGACATAACAGTTAATCGTGGAATCCAAATTAGCTTTGAAATCTTATGAAACATGAGCTGTTATGTGTCATTGGGGTGTGAACTTTGCCATGCTGTTGTTTGAGAAGGCATTCCACAGTCCATGCATCATCAATTTAATTGCAATTTGGGCTTTTCATTTACAATCATGAACATGTGCTGCACTTCAAATAAAATTCGCCTGAATCTGAATGTAGTCTGAATTTAACTGGGCACATACTAAACAGCTGTATACATTTTTCTACAGTGCAGAGATTAATTCTAACTTAAATATGGGCAAGCAGATCAGTGTTGATTTTAAAGGTTGGCGACAGGTCCATTGCTAGCCTGAAGTAGTCAGATTTCTGATTTAGTAAAAGAGAATTAAAAAGTCATTCAATTTAATTGATCAATGTTTTATGAGGAATAAACTGAGATTGCTAGTGCAAAGAACAGCTAAGACTGAGATGTAGATGTGAGCTCATGGTTGGATCACACTGGCAGTGTGATGCTAATTTTAAGTTAATGGTAAATTTTGAAGCATAGTCTATAAATAAATGTGGGGACAAAAGAAAATTTGGTGCTGGAAAAGCAAACATCTGTAGATTGTGTTAGAAAATGAATAAATTAAAGAATGCTAGTTCTATGTACCCAGCTTCTAGAAGGCTGATGCAAGGAAGGTTTTGTGAATTGGAGCAGCAGATTGTTTGGAATGTTAAGTTAAATAATGCGCCTTGCAGATTACTCACAGCTACTCAAATTAAGATGCTTGGGTTTTGCAGTGTGGCAGTCAAAGCAAATATGGGCTGGTGCATGGGATGTCGAAAAAAGCAGGGCTTAAAATCCAGTGAAGAAAAACTAGCTATGTGACTTCTGTGGCATTTGATGAAAAAACTACTTGCTGTTCCGGTGTCATTTTATGTAAGGAAACACCTTTTTTTGATAGGTTGTAAAGGCAGTGTCAATTAAATGCCAGCATCCAGTTCTGCTCTAGCAGATGTCAGGAAACTGCCTTTGTATGTGGTTCTTTGTAAGAAGAGGCCAAAAGAGGAATTTTCCAACCCCTTTTTATGTGGGAGGTTTTAACCCTGTTTTAACCCTTTAACTGCTCTGGACGTGTTAACGCGTGTGCCTTTGTACCTGTCCCTATGTGCTCTCAATGTGTTTACGTGCACCACCAGTCCTTGTAGACACAGTACCAGGTAGAAAGGACTGGTGGTGCACATAAACACGTTCAGAACATACAGGGACAGGTACAAAGGCATGCACGTTAACACATCCAGAGCAGTTAAAGGGTTAAGGCATGTGTGGGATTGGCTCTGTTGTTCACTTCTATTGAAGAGAACAGTGTGTCTCAGGGTTCTGTGCTCATTGTCGTCGTATTAGCCATGGCCATTAACCCTATTACGAATTGTATCCCGCCAAATATCTCAGGCTCATTTCATTGATGACCTTGCGATCAGTTGCAGCCCTCAATGAACCTGTCTACTTAAGGGGCAGCTTCAGTGGTGTGTCTTCCATTTTTAATCATGGAACATCAACAATGACTCCCACTTTTCTGCTGACTAGACTGTCTGTATGAACTTCTCTACAGTGACCAGTTTCGTCCCTGTTCCTGTCTCGGTCCATTCCTTCTTATATTTGTTGACACAACAAAATTCTTTACTCACATGTGACAGGAAACTGTTGGTCTTCTCAAGTCTCTTTCCTGGCAGCTCACTGTTCTCGCTCCCTCATTGCCCTCTGTTCTATGTTGCACCTTGCGAGGAGTGGTTAGTACTATCCTCCTCAGTTTATACTGTTCCATTATCTGTTTGAAACTGAATTATGAATATATTGTACATTTATCCTCACATCCGTCATACTGATGCCATCCGCCATTGTGGGGTATGTTTAGCCACCGGTGCCTTCTATACTAGTCCTGTTGTGGCTGCTGGCTTACTGTTTTCCTATCAGTGGGGTGTTCTGCTCACTTTAGTTTGCTGCTTAGACAGCTTTGCATTACGATATCTGCTATGTTCCCAATGGATTTGAGCTCTTTGCTGCCGTGGCTTTGTGCTGATGTGTGTGTTCATTTTGTACTCCATTTGGTTCCTAAGGGCACTATTCCTAACCTAGTGTATCACACTGATTTTCTCATTGTGCAGGTGGTTTGGGGACAGTGTCTTAGTCTCTCAGTGGTTCCAAGACCTACCATGGTGTTGGTTCTGCCTTTGTATTAGGTGATGATCGTTTTCAGTATCGGCTTCTTGACCAGTGCTTGATTTTTACCACAGAACTGTATGCATTTTATTGGGCCACCCAGTACATCCGGTGATACGGGCTTCCAATTTGTCATCTGCTCAGACTCTCTGTACTGTTCAGACCCTTCACATGCTTTGCATTGTCCATTCTCTAGTATAACTGATCCAGAGTGCCTCCCACTCACTCACTCACTGTGTGAGAGGCAATGTGGTGTTCCTGCTCTTGCTGCAGCAAAGGCTGCGGCTCTCCTCCCTCAGCCTGCTAGTCATTCTGTTCCCTTGGATGATCGTGTTGCTGTCTGTTGGCAAGTAGTATAATTTTATAGTGCACAGTGATCTTCTCCCAGAGGAACAAACTGCGAGACGCTAAACCTCTCCCAATAGCATTGTCTACTTACTTTCGCCTCTCCTGTGACTGTCATTTTACCCAGGCTGCGTATAGGACACTTATCACTTTAGTCACCTCCGTTTATTAAATGGTGACCTTATCCCAATCTGTGCCTACTGCTCTCAACCCTTGACGATGCACCACTTTCTGATAGTGCCCTTTAACTGTTTGTTTACATCAGTTTGCTTTCAACTTTGTCAGATGTTTTAGCAGATAAGTGTTTTGTTGATAACTTCTTTCTTTTTATTCGCTGCAGTGACATGGCGAAGCAAATTTGATCTCCCCCTCCGTGGGGATCTCTGCCATCTCAATGATGTTTTGAGAAACTTCTGTAGGGGTGTCCTAGTCCTTAGATGCGCCTGTTTTTTAAATGTGCTGGATTGTCTTCTTTGCCTCTGGTTTTTATTTGGCATTTGTTTTTTCTTTATGATGTGGGTACTTATGACCTTACCAGTTTTGCACCATAAAGCTCCAGCCAACCAAAAGAGCAACTTGCTCCAGGACCTCTATAGACATTGAGAATATGAATGCCTAACGACCTAATGCTAGGTCACCTGAACATTGTCTGAAACAGAATACAGGGCTGCTTACATAACAGGAGAATATTGATGATGAATTGCTTTGTGGCTTTGCAGGAATTTATGGATTGGATATCAAGGAACTCAAACTTATTAGTAACTCTGTCTGTACTGCAAGGAGCAGAACATAGTGTATCTGTAACGAAAAGATTAAAAATATGCTGTTTACTGAATGGCATTGATGAATCAGATAACATAATGTGGGAGAAGTGCCAGAAACAAAAAAGGTAGTAGGTTTGGTGGTGGTAAATAGAACCTAGTAACACTGGAAATAGTGTAGCAGAATATCATAATGAAAAATGGGTTGTATAGATAAAATGCTTGTAAACTATTTCATTGTATTTCTTACTATATATGGACAATCAATAAATGGCATATATTTACAATAGAACTGTAAGCACTTTGTAATTTTGACAAATCAACTTTGTTAGAAACGTCTTGAAGTATTTTCAGAATAGTGTTGTCTTATGTTTGGGTGGATGTAATGTGTGCAAAATGCTCAAAGAGGTAATTAACATTTCCAATTCAGAAATAACATTTCTGAAATACTGTAGACTGTGGATCCAAGAGAACAGAAATCTTTTATGCTGTTATTACTATGTTTTAATTGTTGCATCATACAGGAGTCAGCAAAAATTTATTGTTAATTCTCAGTTGCAGAAAGTGCCTAATTTTTTTTTTTCGTTTCTCACTATCTGTAGGACATGAAGAAAAGTCAAAAACTAAAGTTTGTAGAATGATGGAAGAAACTTGCAGGAAGAATGTCATTTAACTCATTACACTGTTGTAAAAAATTTTTTTTGGAACTCTGAATTATTTCCCAAAATATTTTGTGCATGAGATAAACAAAATCATTGCCCAGTAATGTTTTATGCTACGAACTAAATCACTCGTGTTTGGTCGATTATAACTATTGAATGTGTACCAACGTTATTTTCGTGCCAGTAAATAAAGGAAACCTGTTGTTCAGTGGAAGATGATTGATATTTATGATGTCGAAGGCAATCAAAATGTGAAACTCTGTTGTTGCAAAGAAAGGTTTCGTGGAATCTTTGTGTGGTCACCTGTGAGGTTATCCTGAATATGGAAGGTGGAAGGTCCTTTTGCTCTGAAAAAGGAATTTAAAAAATTTCATAATTCAGAAATTTCATCCTCGCAAGATAGTTCCATGAAATGATGCAAACATTCATGTAGACTGAAAAGTATTAAAATAAAACCATCCAAAAAATTATGTTGTAGGCCAGAATTGATGACAGAGCACCTTGAATATACAGATTGTTTTAAGTGTTTTAAATTGTGAAGAAATTGAGACAATGGAATACTGCGAGAACAATACTTTGCGATAACACACAGATATGACCCAAAAAACCCTCTTCAGTTTGTGACACTTTTGATTGTCAGAAATCAAATACAATAGTTAAAAAAATGGCAACAGTGTGATATGGAAATAAAAAGTTGATATAACTAATTGGAAAATGTAAAACAAAATTAACAGCAAAAGAAGTACCCAGAAGACAGTCAGTTGTCAGTGTAACTTCATATATATCATCTTTGGGTATGTTAATGATATGAGGTTCATTCAAATAAAACCTGGTCAGTGCATCTACCTTTGCCTTACACATAACTGCAGGTATGGTGGCACCATCTCTTTGTTATAGACTGATGCGTGCGCACTGATGTTGCATAGTGCCTGTGTGGTTTCACGCCGAAGAGGTGGTGGTCACAAAAGTTATTGTCCACTACTGAACATGCAGACAAGCAAGCAGGAACAGTGAGGAGTGATTCAAATTATGGCATCGGAGGGAGTTGGAGGCTTTGAAATTGGATGGAGGTTAAGTGTTGTGGAATGGTGAGTCACTGGAAGATGCTCATCCTGGACAGGCTCATCATGTCATCACAATGGAAATGGTTGTGGTTGGACAACTGCAGAATCACTGTGGACGAAATCCATCAGTTACTGGATATTAGTGTGGGCACCGCCCACACCACAGTGCATCAACACTTGAACTTTCAAAAAATCTGTGCGCAGTAGGTTTCCCATCAAATGGTTTCCGAGCAGCGCAATGCACAGGAGAGGCACAGCAGTGTAATTTCTAGTTTTGGCCATGAGATAAGATTTAAGATTATGGCTGGTAGTGGTTGAGGAAACTGACGGGAAAATTGCATGTTAATGACATCCTGTGTCCCCATGTGTTACCTCTCATGTGACAGTATCGTTGTTTCATTTTTTGTAGAATAATGCTTGTTCATACAATGCACATGGCTCTATGAACAATATCTGGAGCAGCTCAAATATATGTGTCCCAGTGACAGTATTCAGGATATCAAGACCTGTTTAAAACAGTTGTGGGCCAGCTTACCTCAGGAGATACAAAATCTTTAACACCCTTCCCAGTTGAATCTGTGCATGCATCCAGTCCAGATGCTGTATGTCATATAAGTTGACTCATACTTAAGTGCTGTAAATTTGACTTAATTTTATAATCACTGAAACATCACATATCCTCTTAACCTTTAAAGTTTCATTTTGTTTCCTTCTCCACTTCTGGGTTCTTTGCTTTGTCACACAATGTATTAGTATGCAAGAAATGGAGCAGAGGTGGAAAGGTTGTTCTTATTACATAGATGGTCTCCTCATATGAAGGTAATCTCATTTCTCAGAAATGGTATTGTGCTTTCCTGTGAACTGTGTAAGCAAAACAGGGTGGGTGATGTGGAGAGGTTTGTCATTTTCCAAGAGACAATAATATAATGGAATACTTGAAGGTTACTCAGTAGGCTGTATATAGAGTTAACTAATCTTTAAATTGGTGTTGTTTGGCAGCTCCATTTGAACAATTAGAAAAGGCCACAACGATAATTTCATTCAACACAGATTTGGTAAGACAACTGGGGATACAGACAAACAGTACAGATAAGGGGAAATAACTTAGAGCTTCTTAGTTTTTCATTGACTTCAGAGCAGTGCAGGATGAGACCAATAAAATTGGAATCAGATTGATGGTATTGTAGAAACTTCAAGAAAAGGCACCTCATAAAGCTTACACAAGGTGTACCGTATTTACTTGAATCTAAGCTGCACTTTTTCTCTTTTTTGTAATCCAAAAAACTGCCTACGGCTTAGAATTGAGTGCAAAGCAAGTGGAAGATCTGAAAAATGTTAGTAGGTGCCGCCACAACTAACTTCTGCCATAGAATATATGTAGCGCTACACAGGCATGCTTTGTAGGCACAAAGATAAATACTGGTGCCAAAACCTTTGCGTCAGTAAATAAATTTAAAAAAATAGGTGGAAGACGAGCTTTTTTCTCTGCCCTGAGTTTCGACCACTGCATTTTCATACATTATCCAATGAAGTAAATACAAATTCCGTATTGTTAGTCTTCGAATGTAGCAGCATTTCTATGTACTACGAAAATCTGACTGGCAAGACTGTTTGGGATGTTTGTCAATATGGCCAACTCTGTTCTGAATTTTTTCATACCTGTTTGAAGAGATTGTTGCTAAAAGAAACTTAGGAATTGTGAATCACATGCAGTATTCTCTTGACCATAAGAATAATATGAATTTAAATTTTTGTCATGTATTATTGTTTCATGTTTGTTTGCTATCTCATTTAAATCCTGTCTGCCTAATAAACTACGAAACTAGAGTGAGACAAGAGCAAATGCGGAAGAATACAGTCAGAAATGAAGCACGGCAATTTCTTAGATTTTTAAATCTAAGATGACTAATTTCTGTGCAGAATGTAATGTACTAAAGAGGTGCCTGCAAAGATTTTCAAACAGAAAAATTTTCACTAAACTCCCACTCAGAACATCTTCTATCATACGCAGTCTATTATTTGGTTCTTGTTGATCATTATCAAAGAAAGCAGCAGTGTAAGTAACAACAAATAGCAGTCTCTTGCCACTGTTTCGCTGATGATTCCTTTCTCTTTTTCTTTAATTGTAAGCGGCGGTAGCGGGCACAAAAGCCATGTGGTGAGCGGCGACAGGCCATAAACACTCATTATCAGAATGTGACAAACAATGCATGACACAGTACAGTAATGCATTTTCAGCTTAGTCACTTAAACACCTATAACAAAGAGAACGTCACTGATCAGATCAAAGAAAAATAAGCAATCAATTCAAACCAGACGAAGCACGTGAAAAAGGAAGGGTACCCGTATAAATATGGGCGGAGTGCCTGACGCATAGCAATGGCTACCTGGTAAAGCTGAACTGCTAACCTTACAACTCAAACCAAACTACTGTAACTGTATCGTCATTCATTTGACGTAAATTGTCTCATATTACAGTGGACCAACTTGGTTTAGATTTGGAGGTGCGGCCTAAAGCATATCTCTCACCTTGAATTTTGAGTCTCAAATTTCAGGTGTGGCTTAGATTCAGGGAAATTTTTTTCTTTAATTTCAAGTCTTATTTTTCAGGTGTTGCTTAGATTCGAGTGCGGCTTAGATTGGAGTAAATACGGTAGTTCTGAAAACGTGCCACTTTCATTTACGACAACAGCAAAACACGTTGCATGCAGTGATGTAGCACAGCAAAGATGTTAACATAAACATTTCACTTCAATACCTCTCCTAAATGTAAGTATTGTTAAATACAATACTTAACACATTCCAATTAATGACTTAGATATTAAAAACCAGGCATATGGTAATGGTTTGGTGAGAATATCTACAGCTTGCTTATTGGCCAGCATATGCTGAATGGTTAACAGGCCTCCTTCAGTTCTTTCATGGGTATAGTACAAGCAATCATCAGTGTGCTTCAACCTCTTGTGAAATTAGATTTTTGGTAAGTTTGGTGGCACTTGCATTATCTACAGGAACACTCTACTGTGGTGAATTTTCTTGATAGAATTTGAATAGCCATACTGCTCCTCTTGTTCTTTCACAGGCAGCCACATATTCAGACTCCGTTGTTAAGTGATATGCATTGTCACTTACTAGCTAAGGTAACCACTGCTCCACAAAATCTTTTATCTGCTAACTGAACATAGTTGCTGATCACTGGCATAATGAGCATCAGTAGATATCTCCATTCTTGGCTAGTGTCACACTTTATATCCAATGACACTGAACGCTTCATATACTTTAGATTCCTTTTTATCAAAGACCAGTGATTGAGGATTTTCTAAAAATTTTGGTACTTAGCTCACTATGAATTATATGAGGCCTTGTGCCAACACCTAAATACCATTAAGTGAGGTAATTTTGGATTATTTTGTGATTGTTTTCACCATAACTTGAATAGGTATTGTTAGACTGAATTGTTTATGGGAGTGGTTGGATATTTGTTACAAATAAAATATCCTAAAAAACAGTCGTATTTGTACCCATATTTGCCTGAGACAGACAAAAACAAAATGTTTGAAATCATCCATGGATTGGGATGACGTACAGGTGTGGTTTTTAAATCTGTCTGAAGTTTTAAAATATGATGGAATTGGACAAAATTTGATTTTTTAAAATTCTTTAATATACTTCCTATTTGATTTTAATGACTTAACACCTTCTAAGGTTGTCTATCATGAATAAGTGATAAGGATAAATATAATGAATTTTATGACATAAAGGTTAATTTTAATAAAATACGGAAAGGACAAATTGCTACTACTCATAAAGAAGACATGAAAGCTGCAGACTGGCATGATTAAGACACTCACATGTAGCTTTTGGGCACTGCTCTCTCTCTCTCTCTCTCTCTCTCTCTCTCTCTCTCTCTCTCTCTCTCTCTCTCTCTCTCTCTCCACACACACACACACACACACACACACACACACACACACACACACAAACTCCAGTGTCTGTTTTTTCTAACAAAATACATTGCATATTTTTAAAGTTCTAAATTGAAATATTAGAAACAGAACAAAGGTATTCTACTAAAAGAGCAAAATGAATTTACTTACTTGACATTCAGAATTAAGTTGCAAACACTTAAAACATTGTCTATAAAGTTACAATGGCCTAAGACTCTAATAGTACATCTTCTTTAAAAATAATTGTACATCTCTTGTCAACTGGTGTAGGAAGTACTCACTAGCAGCACTACCACTTGTTTCCACACTATTTTCTTTTTCCTGGAAGTTATGGCCCTTAATTGATCTCCCTGGAGGAATCTCCAGTTTGAAGCAGTGGGAATTACCTGGCAGTGGCATATTTGGAGGATGAGGAACTTCAAGCAATGAAGTCCATGTCACTGTTGTTTTGCTGGCTCCCCCTCATTGTCAGACAATTGCAATAAGACATGATATGGATGAAATAGGATTAGGCTTGTGGTGCGAAATCCACTTTATTTTCAGTAGAGTTTGCTGAAGTCTTGGTGTCTGCTTCAGCAGAGATGGGAAAGCATCCTTGAAAATGGTCTTGCGAGTGTACTATGTCCTTCAGTTTCCTCATAGTTATGTTGCTTAGTGGAAGATTTTCCAGCGTTGGCTTTATATTGGAGAAATAAATCTTAATTGTCCCTTTGTTTACTTCTGCCTGAGCTCATTTAATATTTTCATTTAAGTGAACGGAGATTTTCTCGATGTTGCTTGAGGAATAAATGCCACCGTTCTTCTCCAGGTAAATTGTTGGCATAATTCTTCTCTTTTTGGTCAGATTTATTGAGGCATCCTTTCTCTAAATCTCTTTAGTGAGTTTAGTGAAAGGAAATACCCAATGTCCAGCCATCAAGATACTTTGCTTGTAAACATTTTTTCTTCTTTCTCATTTAGTGCGTCTAGTGGTTTCCTTACAACTTTTTGGATATAGTTCCTGCTCATTATTTTGTAAGGTCAATCTATGTATGCCATACAAATCGCACGCTTTTCTGTATGATAATTTGCCACACTGAATATCATGAGCAGCTTCATGTAAAAGTTCTGGTTCATAATTACACCATACTTCACCTTTCTACTTTTGTATGTTCTCAGCATTGTCCAAAATAATCCTGCACAGTAGTTTTGTAAAAACCATTACTTTATAACTTCACACAGAAAACTCAACCAATTTGTACAGTACTTGCATCACTTAATTAAAAGCAAGTTCCTAGTCCAGACTGTGTACCAATTAGGTTCCTGTCAGAGTATGCTGATGCAATAGCTCCATACTTAAGGCGTTCTATGAAAAAACCGTACCCAAAGATTGGAACGTTGCACAGGTCACACCAGTTTTCAAGAACGGTAGTAGGAGTAATCCACTAAATTACAGGCCCATATCATTAACATCGATATGCAGCATGATTTTGGAACAAATATTGTGTTCAAACATTATCAATTACCTTGAAGTCTACTGACACAGTCAACACTTATTTAGAAAATATTGTTCTTGTGAAACACAACTAGCTCTTTACTCACATGAAGTGCTGAGTCCTATTGACAGAAGACTTGTGACTCTGTACCACACAAGTGACTTGTAGTGAGATTGGGTGCTTATGAAATATATCAGTTGTGTGACTGGATTTGTGATTTCCTGTCAGAGAAGTTTGTTTGTGATGGAAAGTCATAGAGTAAAACCGAATTGATTTAGCCCATACAAACTTCTGTGAAGTTAGCACACCAAATCAGTTACACCACTAATTCCCTCCTGGCTCAGTTCCATCACCAAATTGCTTAGGCTGCCATTCAAAGAAGCAGATTTTACATCATACTGTGCCAAATGAAGATTATCATTAACAGCAACACACACAATTTCTCATTGTATTGTATCAAGCAACATGTTTATAGTTAATGTCTTCTTGTTGAGAAAATCTGCAGACAACTAGTCTTGCTTTTATAGCAGTCAATTTTACCATGAACTATATACCTAATTCTGTAAAGCCAACAGTTTATAATGGCAGATGTTCCAAAGTCCATATAGCATTGTCTGCTGTTTATTACCACATTGCTTTTCTCCTTTGTTCCGAGCCTACAGATTTAGTAGCCTGTAAGCTCACTTGTTTCAGCCAACATCATTTCAGTAGGATGATCTGGTTTCTTCAGTTGTTGGCTATTTCTCAATACTTGCATTACAACTACATTCTGCAGGTTCCTTAAACACACTACAGTTATCTTCATGATGACTCTTAGACTTTTCATTGCCCATTTTATTCAGGATTAACACCATTTTCCTTCCAGTTTTCTTGGGTTCAAAAACGTCCTTACCCTTATCAGTTTTTCCAAGTCAGTACACACTCAAAAATCACAAGTGCAGTTAGAATAACCAAGAAAGATTCCTAGTTTTCCTTTAGGATCACATTTCTTTCCCTTTTCCTTCCGGATATGAATTAAACTCTTCATCCCAAAAACTTGCAGCTTACTTATGTACAGTAAAACTTCATTATGTTTTTCAGGGGAGTAATGGGTAGGGGGTGTTTTAAATGTGGAAAAACATATAAGAAAGGAAGTGCTATGCTCGCAAATTAACTTGTAAAAAATACCAGTGGAAAATACAATAAATCAAGAGTTAAATTACAGAAAACCTTATATAGTCCTACTAGGTACTTGAAAATTCAGAGAAAGTAAATCTATACACAGAAGAAAATGTAATTTTGTAAAAATTTGTAATTTTGCTTGTTTCACTCTTTGCTGCAGCTATGGTGTTCACTGTACCTGCATAATGGGATAACTGTCATTTTGTTAGAAACATCATAGTGCATCAGGAATGTGTTTTTCTCTAATGTACTCACTGCATCATTAAGTCACTAAGGAATGTCGAGGCCCTTCTGTATTGTCCTCATCAGAAGTATCTTCCTAATCAGTCCCCTGAAAAGTGCATTTTGACCTGTCTGAGATAGTCATGGTTTCTGTAGTGATGAGATTAATCTGGGTATTTTTGCTACTTCAGTTTTTATATTTACACATCTAATGGTGTGTCACACGAGCATTGTATGATAATACAACTTGAAATTATGTATTACTCAAAGGTCAAGTGGCAGGTCACTTGTGCAATTTACAGGAAAGAATTCCACAGTCACATTTCTAAAATAGGAAGTTAAGAGGGTGTGCTGCACACCTGCCTACAAACAGTAAAATCTACACACGTTAGACCAATTTTTTTTGCAGCGATGCCTTGAAGTCGGCTTTCACACTTTTAATTTATGGTTTCTGCTTATTAGCACATTTTTTGGGTAATGTGGCAATGTTATCAAAACAATGTGGATTGTCAAGTTCCCCAGTCATAAGTGGGAGGGAGCTTTTCACTACCTTAACTCTTAGTGCACAACAGAACTGTTACGCATTGTTTACCTTTTCCTCTATAGTAGTTCTTTCCTTAAAATGCATTGTAACTAAAACAGGTTTGTCTCATTCATGTTGAAATTGTTTTTGGGATGTCAGTTCTATCAGGTAGGTTTTTTCCCAATCTTGCACTATCTTGTGATCAACACTATTGCTTTCGCCACTCACATTCTGACTTCTGAGGCCATGTCTGATCTAAAATTTATGAAGCGTTGAAACTTACTGCAACATGTTTTACCACCAATTCAGTTGCTTTCTTACAAAGCATTGGGCTGCTAATAGGAATGCCTTCTGCTCTGTCACCTGAACAGCTGCAACAAACAGTGTACACCTTCTTTCCTGCTGCGAATGCATGTCCGGCTACTAGCAGAAATTTCAAACACATCTGCTATCTTAAATATTCTTTGCCATTGCTGTGATAGAATTTAAGGTAGACATAACAATTCCTAATTCCTTGGCGATATCCACTCATTTCCTATTCCTATTTTCCTTCACTACACTAATTGGTAGTTTTTCAGTGATTGTAATGCTTTTCTTCTTCCATTAACTCATGTTACCAGTTCTCTAAATAATCACATATAGAAGTTACAGCACTGCTGCCCATACAGTAGGCCGGAATTAAATAGTTGCCTTTAATACGTGCATTACTTCAGTGAATGCAGTTAAGCTAATGAGCTGTTGATGTGCTTTGAGATTCCCAAGTGACATGCAACAACTCTTGACCAGATGAGGCCTTCTGGTTTGTCAGAAATTGTGTAACTTTGGGGAAAAAATGGCTGCTACATCTAGCACCAAGATTTCCTTCAGCTATCTCCACTTTTAACTGTAAGTTTCAAACTCCATACTTTGTATACTGTACTTTTTAACATTTGGTTTTTGTGATGACTAATGTTGCAGTTTATACTGTTGTACTGTATCTGTCAAGCTATAAAACACAGAAGTCTGTCACATTAAAAATTAATCATTACTTGGCTGAGAGTGCTTGCAACAATGTGATTTTTGTAGTTGCCAACACAACAGAGGCAACTACTATTACACTTCTCATACTACACCCATTCCATCTGCAGTGCCATATTCACCCCTCAAGCTGGGAGCCAGAGTACATACTCGCACGCTGCGAATGTTTGTGGCGGCATCCCGACCACGTACTTGCCAGTTGCAGTCTCGGAGGTGAAACTGTATTGCTGTATCATCTGTTAACAACAGCCGGTGCTACTTCGCCAGCTAACTACAGACATATCTGTGCTGCTCTGCTTCAAATATTTTTGTTGTGAAGTGAGGCAGTCGGGAGAAATAACGTGTTGTATCTTACAGTCCGAGTGGCACTCTTGAACGCATAACGATGCAGCCAAACACTCCGCACAGTCTTGCTTCAGAGCAAATTCTCGCAATTCTCAATGAACAGACAAATGGTTTAGACTAGTCTGTTCCACCCGAGCTCCATGGAGCCGGAGCACTCACTGCGGCAGCTCGAAGCCGGTGTGGAGGGGGAAAGAGTACTCACTGCCCCCTGGCCGCATGCATCCGCAACTGACGCAATAATCAGTGTTCATTGACAGCTATGACTAGCCTCGGGAGCCCTGTACCTCTATTGGAGCATACCTTTCTTTTCACTGAGAGGGATGGTCGTCCGCAGTTTCTTGTATGTCATAAAGTATTTAATTCTGCGAATAGGTACAATATACGACATTATACACGTCTTCACTCAGCGCACTACGATCAAGTAGAAGGCATTGCACGCAGAGAACTGGTAGCCAGGCTTAAGAACGACATACCAGGAGACTTAAAGTTTAAAAAGCGTTTCGTAATACGGAGGGTATCGAAACATGCAACATAATTCGTGTTCTGTAATGCGTTTATGCGTGAACGAGAGCGGAGAAAACACTACTGAATCTGCAATTTGAGCAAGCTACAGGGTCGGTCACATCATTGCGACAAGTGGCAAGCCATTTTCGGTGGGACCACTCGTAAAATCGTGAATGGTAGCAGTTGTAGAATGTTTGTTTCCAAGTGAGATGCAGGCAATTGAAGGGGTTTGCTTGTCAAAGCAAACAATGGCTCGTCGAATCCTGGACATGGCAGTGGATTTAGAGACACAGCTCACGAAAAAGGCACAGAGCTTTGTTGCATATTCACTAGCGCTTGACCAAAGCACTGCACATGCTGAGCTTGCAGTCTTTATTTCCTGAACATCGTATTTCCTGGTGTAGCGTGTCACTACATCTTAGCAGCTAAAGTATGAGGTTGTCGATCTTGTAAGACGCAGCTGGCACATCAAAAAGCTTGTCTTGCTGCCTGCCTCAGCCAGCTGTGCCACGTGCCGGCACACTTGAATGGTCACAGAGAGCAACACGGCTCCCTGGAGCAGGGAGCGCTCCGCGGCTCACAAGGGAGCCGACGAGCTGGAACAGCCTATTTTAGACAGTACAAATGACAGCAGAAGTGATCTAGATGTTGACGATGAAAGTGATTTTGACTGTTTGGAAGAAACGCCTGAAAGAAGTGAAGAAGAAACGGAGGACAGTGATGATGACATCAAACAAGGTGCACCAGTGAAATGTGCACGGAATGAAGAAGACTGGAAATGGCAAGAAGTTGACAGCTGTTGTCTCTCTGTAAACACATTCATTGGTAAATGTGGACCTGTGACACAGGTAAATTCTGTAGCTGAAACGTTCAAGATGTATTTCGGTGAAACCAAAGTAGAAACAATCGTGTGTGAAACTGTTATGCTGCAGATTATATACAAAAACAGACGGTTATAAAATCTCGTTGTAGGCTATGTAACTGGGTAGATACTGACAAATATGAGCTTTTTGCTTTTCGCACTGCAGATGTTGTTGGGAATTATTCAGAAGCCATCCACAAAGCCGTATTTCACCAAGCATCTGCTTTTGAACATGCTGATTTTTTTACCAGAGAATGCAACAAGACAGGTTTGAGCTACTTTGCAGATTCCTTCACTTTGTAAACAATGGAGAACTGAATACATTTGAAGGGAATAAGAGATTGTTCAAGTTGGGTTCTGTCATTCAACATTTGAATGATAGCTTTAGAAATACATACATCATGGGAGAAAACATTTTTTGATCTACCTCTAAAATCAGTAAAGTTTGGCATAAAGTCCTATGAGATCTGCGAATCTTCCACAGGTTATTTATGGCAATTTATTATTTATGCAGGAAGTTCCACAGAAATAGAAACGAAATTTCTTTCTGCAGATTCTCTGAAAACCGGTCACTGTAGTGAAGCTTGTCGAGCCTCTTTTCAATTTCGGCCATATGCTCTGGATGGGCAGTTATTATAACAGTGTCCTTTTGTGCCACTTTCTGAAGGAAAGAGGTTGTAGCTGGCACACTTCGACTGAATAGGAAGAATGTACCTGATGCATTGAGACATGTAAAACTGAAGAAAGGTGAACTCGTAGCATATCATTCACACGGTGTAATGGTACTGAACTGGATGGGTAAAAAAAGCAGGTTGCCTTTATTTCTGTGTTTCATAATGATGCAGTTGTTATGGCAACCAAAAGGGGCAATGAGGTACCAAAGCCTCAGTGCATAAAAGAGTAAAATAGTTTTATGGGCGGTGTAGATTTGAAGGATCATAAACTACAACCTTTCCTCGTGGAAAGGAAGAAAGGTGAAAGTGGTATATGAAAATGTTTGGAACGCTGATGAATGTTGCAGTGCACAATGCTTTTATTGTTTACAATGCTAGCGAAAAAACAACGGAAGAAACGCATCTAAATTGAAGGCCTCTGCTCATAACACAATTGCTGGAAATTCACGGGAAGAATGTAACTTCACCTTGATGTGGGCGACCTTCAAAAATTCCTGTGCCTGAATGGCTCACAGCAAGGCATTTTATTGAGAAGATCCCTCCCACAGAGAAGAGGAGTAAGCCTCCAAAGAGATTTGCAGTCTGCTGCAAGAAGATAGGGAAACATAAGGAAACATTGTTCTGGTGCAAGGACTGTGGTGTAGGACTTTTCGAAGATTTTTCAAAATATACCACACTCAAAATTCATTTTCAGTGACAATGTATGTTTTAATCATAATAAATATGTATTAATACCAATTCCTGAAATTTTGGTAACATTTGAACAAATAATTCCCATCCTAGAGCAATTTCACTGATAGGCTGCATTCTGGGGCCAGGCATCCATATAAACTACCGCCAGTAGGCTAGGTGTGTGCCCGGAAACTACTGGCTTGAAGGGTTAATAGGCAGAGCTTACCGATCCCAATCCCCTTGCCTGCAAACCAACCTCTGAAACCATACATCATAAATTGTGCACTCTGTAGATATTGTGCTGTGATCAGGAGGGGGAGTGAGAAACATAAAAATGTTCTACTGTAGCTGTATCATCTTTGCAGTGGATACTGTTAGTGTGTTGTGCCATTCACAGATCTTGTACTAGTGTGCAATACCTGGCATTGGCAGCCAGAAACAGTGGTGCCTGTCTGTGACTTGACATCTCCACTATATGATGAGTAGCACTGTCCTTTCGTAATATTGTCATAATTCCTTACAAGCTTTGTTTATAGCACCCCTGCCCACATAAACTTGGACAAAGCTGAGCAAGCAACATGGTTTGAGCTAATTTCACAACAGTTCAGTCTTCGCAGAACACGTGCTGAGCATGAACAGTTGTATGCAATTGAATTTGGTAAAATCTTTCACTTCAGTATTTTCAAATTCCCATTCACCGTCACATTAAAATTCTATTGATGGTAGAGCACAAAAGTTCTTCGCAACCCTCAGCATTTCTGCCATTGTCTAGGCAGTGTCAGACTTCTGCCTGAGTAAATACACAATGCATTGTCTTGAATAATTACAGGTAAAGCACAGAAAATATTCAGTGATTTACATTACTTATGTACACATAGGTCAGCATGACTCACTTCTCCAGGTTGTATATATTGTTGCTGTTGTGACTGAAAACTGTTCTGATGCTGCTGCCCATAAGACATGCCTCACAAAATTCACCAAAGTCTTCAACTTCAACACTACATTACTCCAGGGATTGTTGAAGTATTCTGCCAAATTTGCTGATTCCTTTTACCCAAAATTTACCTCAGAACTGAAAGGATGAATTGGTTTTGCCATCATCTCTCTCTTCTATCAGTTATCACCTTTTACAATGTCATTGTTTTGGAACTCAATTTTCTTTCGATGAATAAAGATCTAATTCCTTGTCATAACAGAGGATACAGAAAACATTTTCTGCCCTTCTGGAGTATACTAAAAATCATCTATATGGTGTAACTTCCACCGTCCAACAAAAGCTTCAAAATAGTCCCACTGCATAGTGTATTTATAGGCAAATTATTGCCCATAAATATCTGCATTGGTTTTGCAGACTTCTGCACACTGTTAGATTTTCTTAGTTGTGGGATTTGTTGCTCTGTAGTCAGCAATCAGTCTTTGTACATTCCTGCACTCATTACTTCACTGATGAAAGCCTGGTCAAACAGTTCACTTTGATATTGGTAGCAGACACTTTAACATTTTTTTTACATATTTAATATAGTCAAATCTGCCACAAACAAAATGTTAAAACTTCTTTTATCATCTTTTCATAGTTATTTGAGGAAGTAACATTCCTGCCTGTGGTGCCACCTGCATTTTTCATTGTTATACATTTGCTTTGATAGTGAACAGTACAAATAACTCATCCATTAAATGTTCTAATGTCTGTTTATCTTCAGATCTTGTCCACAATGACTGTCATAGACTTTCGTAACTATCGGTGTGTCAAATAGATGCACAAGTAATGATGATTTATCAGGTTTCACGTAGAGTTGCTGTATGTGAAGAACCATGATCTAAAAACGAGCTAGATGTGGCACAGTATAATTGTCTGAAGTCAATTTAAAATTGAAAAACTCTGAAGAGAATATGCATCTGGCTTTGTTTTTGTTTGAACAATGCATGTAGCTTGTCCCACCTACCTCCCACAATCACATGCAACCATTGCTTCAACAATGATCTGACACTCTGCACGATCAGCTGTCCCCTAAGTTTTTAGATAGTATTAGTTGTAGTGTTCCACATCCCTGTTAGTACCTTCAAGTTAATGATATATGTCGTCAGACTGTAAAAAAATAGACAAAATTTTAACTTCATTTCCATTTTGGTAATTGAAATTCTTATGTCCACATTTTAGCATTGCAGTAGCTTACAGTTTCAAATTGTGTTCTACAGTTTTTATTATGTTCTAAATACAACTGAACACTCTATGCTGCACGAGTGCTTAGTGTGTAGGGTTCATCAACTTTTGCCCATGTACTGCTGCACTGGAGTCCGTTAAGAGCACTCACAATAGTGTTACTGTACACAAGTTTTGATTATGAAATTCCTATTTGGATTATGCTAATACAGTGTTTGGCCATTTGTTGCAGTTCTATAGTCCCCAGCTGTGACATTTAACTTTGCCGTTAAATGGTATTGTACCTTACATTCTGCGTATGTTGTTGCATGTTTTTCTAGGTTTTTACCATAGTGCTTCCTGACCTCTGTGAGGATGGATATCACTCAATAAATTTAACTGTAGAGACTTTTTGAAAATTCTGGAAAAAGTTTCAATCAAGTGATTGAATAGGCTTGTCAGAAAGAAATAATTATGAAAGAACAACAAAGGAAATGTAGGCAACTAAAACTGTTAAATTCCTAAATGTATTTCTGTTAAGAAATAACTTGTTAAGCAACAAAAAAAAACTATTTCAGTGAAAGATAGAAAACTGTTAAAATATTGCTTAAGCAAGCAGCAGAAATTGTTGCTCTATGCAGGCAACAAAACGGGACTTAGAATATTGTGGTCTAGTGTGGATGCCTGTTAGAGGTCCTGTGTTATGAAAAGAAATGGCATCTAGATCATAACTCCTGGTTGCTGTCATGGTGGGTGCCAGCCATGTTGGTATTCACCTCTTTTGGGGCATGTTCAGAGACATCCTCACTGGCAATAGGTCTGTTTGTAGCAGGGCTCATTGCTGAAGATAATTATACTCCTGTCAATGAGATTATAGGCTGAAGATGTATCTGGAGGTGGCACAGACAATAATGGATACCAGCCTGTCCCCTGCTATATGGCCCGGCAGCCAGGAGTGATTGTCTGGGTGTTATTTCTTTGAACAGCAGGACCTATTTGGTTGTTATCTGTGGTCCCAAACAGCACGATGGCATGTCAATGTTTGCCCTTTGTGTCAAGCCATCCTGGGCTTAAAAAATGACCACCTGCACATGACGAAAGATTCTACTGATTGTCTTCGTGCTTGCTAAACCCTACCTTGGCCAGCAGGGCTGCCTGATCTCTCTCCATTTGAGAGCATTTGGTGCATTAAGGTCTAGTCCTTCCAGTCAGCTCAGGATTCTTATGATCTAACGTGTCAGTTGGACAGAATTTGGCATGATATCTGTTAGGACATCCAGTAACTCTGTCAATGCCAATTCGAATAGCTGCATGCATAATGGTCACACACATTGACTTGATCAATTTGTGAAACTCTCTCTCTCTCTCTCTCTCTCTCTCTCTCTCTCTCTCTCTCTCTCTCTCTCTCTCTCTGAAAAATTACCAATTTTTTTCAGAAATTTTAGTCTTTTGCCTGTTCGTATAAGTAACATCTACAAATTTGCTCCATTTTTGTAACTGCTTTGTGGTGTGACCTCCACTACCCCGAATGCGTTTGCCTGGATGCAGCAAATATATAATAAAAGATGAATATTGCTTAGCAGATCTTAAGTTTCTTCACCTGTCTCCACTTGTTCAGATGCATATCCAGTAATAAATGAGGTTAGTAAAATGGTAACAATATAAATCATGATCACCGGTAGCAGTGCGAATCGCCTTCACCGGTAGCAGTGCGAATCGCCTTCACCGGTAGCAGTGGGGGTCGCGGGTCGCGGTCAAATGAGTTTCGTTAAAGAGAGGGAATTCATATGAATTATAACTGAGTCATTCAAAATATGCAGATTGAGAACAGACAGAATGAACACTGGAAAGAGATATAACACCACTTCAGGAACTTCCTCTTTTGAGACTAGAATTGAGGCAAAGTAAGAAACAAGGCTGTGTAATGTTTTGGGTTTGTTACTTTTAGCCAGGAAGATGTTGAAGATTCATAAGACACACCTGAAGCTTTGAGTGGTGATGTAATGTTTTCTACGCAATTATCAAAAAAGAAAGCGTGCATGGTATTCAAAAAATAACTTCAAAGATCTGTAGTATCAGTAAAGAACCTTGTCAGTTTACACCTGTTGCGGAACAGAAAGAGAAATCTTTGACCTCTAAATTACATTAACATCACAAAATTTAACGAATCCAATGAATCCACCGTCTGTTATTGTATGCGTATTTCATTTACTCAAACCACATGCACAATATTGATTGTAATGAGTAAATTGCTTTCTGATAAAGCAGTTGAGAACTGAAAATGATTATTTTTGAGTTTCGCTAGTAGATGATTAAAAATCACAACTCATTGTCTCGCGAAAGTATTGTTGGTAGTAATGCATTTGATCCCATTTTATTTAATCTGTAAATGAGTGAGAATACTATAATATTAGTGACCTACTTAAACACCTAGGATTTTTCTTATTAGTACTCTTTACAGAAACTGAGCAGTTCTTAATGAATATTTTGATGAAATGTGACAATTACCAGGTGTAATAAATGGATTGTTAGCAAATGAGAGTATCTGTGTTTTGTTTGTTCCAGTTATCTTAAGACATTTAATCTCTTATTTATTGAAAAATTTTCTTATAGTGCTGCACTGCAGTTCGAAGCTGCTTGGGCACTAACAAATATTGCCAGTGGAACATCAGTGCAGACACAGGCTGTGGTTGCTGCTGGAGCTGTCCCACTGTTTTTACAGTTATTGCTATCTCCTCATCAGAATGTTTGCGAGCAAGCAGTGTGGGCTTTGGGTAAGTATAAAAACAACAGAGTTGAAAGTGATTAGTGGAAGTACTTTGCCAGGAAGGAGATTGTTTTTGTGTTAATTTTGGAAGTTCTGTTGTCTAAACAGTAAAATTATGCTGTATTGTGGTGTTGTAAGAAGCATGGAGATTGTTAGATGTACATAAATCATTCAAGAATGTCTTTCTGAAACAGTACTCCCACTTACAGTATGTAGATAATCTATAAAAGAGCAGTGATGATGGAGACAGAATACAGTGGCAGAAAGCTGTAGATTCCCTTATTAAATGCAAGGGCTGGTCAAAAAATATTTTACTTTCATTTATAGTATCAACCTTTATTTAGATCAAATCGTTTGATATTAGTCACCTTCTAAGTAGTCACCTTCAGCTTCTATACACCTTTCCCAATGCTGTTGCCACTGCCAAAAGCATTGCTGGAAGACATCTTTTAGTGTGGTGTGCAGCTGCTCCATCAGATTCTGTGTAATATATACCCTGTTGTGAAATCTGGTCGCTTTGAGTCTTTTATTTTCAGGAAAAGTCAGAAATCATCTTTTACTGAATCAGGGTAATAGGCAGGCTGACACATCACAACTGTGTTGTGCTTGGCCCAAAAATTGTGAATTAAGAGTGGGTGCATTATGGTGAAGGGCCCATTGCACACAAGTCTGGCCATGTCTCACTGCTTCATGAAAGTGATTCAGAACACTCTTGGTAGTGCTCCTTATTGATGTTAGTACCATATGGGCGATGGTGGACCATGCCATAGGAATTAAAAAAGGTGGACAGCATGATTGTCACAGTGTTGTGCACCTGACCCTCTTTTTTAGGACATGGGATGAGAGATGCTTCCATTGCGACTTTTTCTGGGTCGCACCCATACACCCAAGACTCTTCACCAGTGATCATTATGTTAAGAGTACTGGGATTATTGTTCACAAAATCCAGCGTGACGTACGCAATTTTTGAATGAAGTTACTTTGAAGTTACTTCTGTCCAGCTGTTAGCAACTGTAGCACAATTTTGCTGAGGTCCTACTGCAGTCAAAATGTTCCATTAAAATGCAATGAATAGACCCAGTACAAATTTTAACCTCGTCTTAAAGTTCTCTGATCAGTCCTTATGTGATGAATGACATGCTCATTTGTGAGTGTTGAGGGACTACCTTAACTGCTTCTCTTTGCTGATGAGTGGTAATCTTTGAAGAGGTTGTACTACATCTTTATTTTTGCAGTATCCATTGCTTTATCCTCAAACACTTGTTGATGTATCATTTAAACACGAGAATTATCAAGCTTTATACATCGGGTAAAAATAGTGAGAAAGACAAGTTAGAAGCTCAAAGGGGACATCAAATGATATTACAGGTGACCCCCCAGCCCCCATGAGTGGGGTGAGAACAACTTTTTAAGTCTTAAATGGAAACCCCATTTTTTATCGCAGATTTGGATTCTCCATAAAAAGTGCAAAAGTTTTGTCTGAGACATTTTTAAACCATTGACAGATGGCGCTGAAATTGAGAAAAATTAAAAATTCGGAAAGAATTCAGATTTATTTAGAATGATCAGAGAAGGACGCATCAAATCGATACAAAATGTGGACCAATTCTTTCATTGTGCCAAATTAAGCTATTTTTTATTAAATGTGTCCTACCTGCCACAGTTTTTGATGGGGGAGGTGGAATGGTATTAAAATCTTGTTAGGGAACTGTTCAGTTGCATTACTCACCTGACTGTGGTGCTACCGAGGCCAAACTGCGAACGATGGCTCAGTATAAAGGTTGGTGCAATGTGATCAGACGTCACTTCACTTTCAGATTATGAACCGTAAACATCAACTGATGAAAGTAAATTATTCTTCAGCGAAACATAGCTCACTGTCCTCCTACAGAGGTTGTTGATATGATTATAATTTTAGGTGAAAGCTATAACAATTACACTGCAACTGCGCAATTTTATGCAGAATGTTTCCCAAACAGACGACATCCAGGTGGAAACATTATTCGAAATTGCCCTCAACGAGCTCGAAATGGATACATGCTGTCGTGAATAAAACGAAAATGATGCTCGTACCCTTACCGTTCTCACCTGTGTTCAACTGGATCCCGAAAGGAGTAGTCGTGCAATTCAGAGACAAACTGGAATACCGAAATAACCTGTTTTGAGAATTTTGAAGGCACCCTATCGTGTGTATCATATCATACTGACACAGGCATTAAGGCTGAAAGATGTGCAAATACGCGTGCATTTCTGCCAGTGGGCCTTGGAAATAAGAGGTAACAATGATTTTTTAGATACGTTACGTTCACCGATGAAGCTGTATTCAAAAACAGTGGCGAATTAAATCGTCATGATGGTCATTATTGGTCCCCTGTCAGTACACACTGGCACACCCGTTGGCAATCAACACAAATGGTCATTAATGGGCTGGTGAGGAATTTTAAACGGTTACTTGATAGGATTGTATTTTTTTGACCGAAATATTACTGGAGAATCTTATTTACAACTTCTCCGTGATGATTTGTTGGAGCTAATGGAAGATAGTGATGTAGAAACTAGGCAATGAATGTGGTTCCAACAGGATGGAGCAGCTCCCCATTGTGCTGAAAATGCGCGGAACGTTTTAAATGTAGGGTACCCTTGTCGGTGGATAGGATGCAGAGCACCATTTCAGTGGCCTCCACATTCAACAGACCTAACATCTCCTGGATTTTATTGTGGGGTTATAAAAAAATATTATTTATGAAAGACAGCCCACAACTGGACACAATGCAGCCATACCACGGGATGTAGTAATCAAAACGGTGGACAACTTTCACAGACAAGTGACTTTATGCATCGAAGCAAACAGGGATAATTTTGAACCATTTCTTCATGGCTAATTTCATTAATTAAGCACCCCAAATTTTGAAAGGCAAGGAAGGGACTCTCACTAATGAAGCACCCCATGGGAACATCATTCAGCTAGGTCCATGTTGTCGTTCCTGGGTAACACTAAAAATAGGATACAGTACATTTTGTGCAAAAATAGCTTAATTTGGCGTAATGAAAGAATTGGTGCACGTTTTTCAGTTGAATGAGTCTCTCAGGTAATTCTAAACAAATCGGAGTTCTTCCCCACATTTACTTTTTCTCAATTTCAGTGTCATCTGTCAATGGTTTATAAAAATGTTTCAGACAAAACCTGATCACTTTTTTATGGAGAATCCGAATCTGCAATACAAAATGGGTGTTTCCATTTAAGATGGGTGTTTCCATTTAAGATGGGTGTTTCCATTTAAGATGGGTGTTTCCATTTAAGATGGGTGTTTCCATTTAAGATGGGTGTTTCCATTTAAGATGGGTGTTTCCATTTAAGATTTGAAACTTGTCCCTGCCCCACCCAAGGGGGCGGGGGCTGGAGGTCAGTTGTAGTATCATTTGATGTCCCCCTTTGAGCTTACGGACTTGTCTTACACACTATTTTTACCCGATGTATAATTTTCGAGATAATCTCATCCGAAACACCCCCAGGGGCTCAGCATTCATTTGCTGAATACGGGCTTGGCGACCCTGGGGTCCTGAGCTGGGGACTGGTCAGCACCGCCAGTCTCCTGTCACCATAACCCCCGGACATGCTTCAGCGACTACTGTATGATGCGGTGGTGGAATGTTGTGTACTGCGGGAATGGTAATCTTCGCTTGACTGCCTGGATTGCGAGGAGGGCCAACCTCTATAAAAAACCCTCAAGCTTTCGGTGTGCTCTGCACCTAGGGTTTCTCCCTTTTACATCCACAAGGGTCTTGAGGGAATTGCAGGAACACTGAAATCTGTGGAGCGACTGCGCAATGGGACTCTGTTAGTTGAGACTTCTAGTTCCTGTCAAGTTGCTTACCTTCGGAAAGCAACCTGTCTAGGAGAGTACGCTATAGAGACTGAGCTCCACTCCACTTTGAATTATAGTAAGGGTGTTGTGACATGTAGGGACTTGGTGGATATCCCCATAGACGAGTTAAAATCTGAGTGGGCTGACGATGGTATTGTTGACGTGCAGCATATTATGAAAAGAGTCGATGGGGACCTCGTCAAATCTGACTTGTTTATTCTCACATTCAGTTGCCCGAGACTCCCAGAGCATGTTAAAGCGGGGTTCTTATGTTTGCCAATACGGCCATTTTCCCCCAACCCAATGCACTGTTTTAAATGTCAGCGCTTTGGGCATACTACGTTGGGGTGCAATGGGATAGCCACTTGTGGTAAATGTGGTCAGCCTGCCCATGACGGAGCCGATTGTTTATCGCCTGTGAAGTGCATGAATTGCTCTGGGAGTCACCCTGTCTGGAGCCGGATCTGCCCCATCTTATCTCGTAGAATGGAAGGTACAGGAGCTTAAAACATCTAAGCGCATCCCCTATGGTGAGGCCAAGAAGCTCTTTAAGGCCATGCAACCTCTGTTTTCAACATCTTTCGCTTCTGCTCTGAAAAAACCTGTACAAATGGCCACTATTACTACGCAAACGGAGGTTGCTAGTGTTAGCACTAATACCTGCACTTGCCAGTGCACTTGTGCCGCTGCGGTTGTTTCATAACCTGCGGCTCTCCCCGCTACGTTGGACAAGGCGGTGGTTGCTGACATTGGGGTACTTCCTGCCTCTCCCCATATGGCGCCTTCTGCCCAGACGAGTAAGTTGACAAGGCTCTGCATTCTAAGCCCCCCAAGACAGACGCCGAAGGTGAAGTTTTGCCACCTGAGGAGACTAGTCAGGGTCGGTCCGATGACGAGGCCATCGTACTGTCTGACATCTCCCGTGGGTCGTCATCGGAGCTTATGGCAATTGATGTCGACCGGGGGTGATCTTCTCGTCCCAGGAATAAATCTCCAGCCAGTACGGGCTCTCCTCCAAAGCACAGAGGCAGGGTGAAAGTTCAGCCACCCTGATCACTGGCTCCCATATTACAGTGGAACCTGAATGGGTTCAGGACGCATGTGGCCGAATTAAAACTCCTTGTAAGTGTGTGCCCTTTGTGCTTATGTCTCCAAGAGACAAATTTTTTGGGCACTGATGCTCCTTCTTTACGGGGCTATATCGTATATCGAAAAGATGATCTGACGGGGGAAAGGGCAAAGGGTGGTGTTGCGGTTATTGTCCATGACATGCACCCCTCATCTGAGCTCCCTCTCGTTACCGACTTGAAAGCAGTTGCAGTTGACATTCTTGTAGGTCGGAGGCTCACAGTCTGTTCAGTTTATTTACTGCCTCAGGATGCAATAGACTCTGAGTCTCTCACAGACCTTATTAGCCATCTCCCCTGCCCATTTCTTCTTCTGGGGGACTTCAATGCTCATAATGTCTTGTGGGGCTCTCTAACTACTTGCGCCAGGGGTCGCATTCTGGAAAGCCTCATGATGTCGGAAGACCTGTGCATCCTCAACTCTGGTGCTCCCACTCATTTCTGTACTGCTTCCGGGTCATCATCGGCTATTGACCTTTCCTTTTGCTCTCCAGCACTCGCGGATTCTGCTCTGTGGGAGGCTGCTGCTGACCTCCATTCTAGTGACCACTTCCCTTTTTGGATTCGCCTCCTGAATGAGGCTGTGGCATTACCAGTGCTGCCCAGGTGGCACCTCTGCAGAGCTGACTGGACACTTTTCAGCCATTTGGCTGTTTTGGAACACCGTGCCAGTGTCCACGAATGGGTTGACCATGTTAGAGCTGTGATCTCCCATGCTGCTGAATTTTCAATCCCACAGTCATCCGGTCATCCCAAGAGGCGTCCTGTCCCTTGGTGGACCTCTGAGTGCCGCTCAGCCATCCGAGCCCGCCGTGCAGCTCTGCGCCGCTTCAAGTGCCGTCGCTCAGCTGACAATCTTGCGGCCTTTCCGGTGGCAAGGGTCAAAGTGCGGCGAGTGATTAAAGAGAGCAAACGACTGTAATGGCAATCGTTCTTGAACTCCATCTCTCACTCCACTAGTTCTACGAAAGTATGGGAAGCCATCAGGAGGATTTCCGGGAAACTCGGCCAACTACCTGTCACGCATTGCTGCATCAGGGATGTCTCCTCACGGTGCCGAGAGACATTGCCCAGACACTGGTCATGCATTTTGCGGACTCTACTGCCACTATTAACTGTGATCCAGATTTCTGCCGCCACCGCACTGCCATCGATAGGGGTCACTTGGACTTCCGGTCTCTAAATTCTGATCCCTACAACTGCCCCTTCACAATGTGGGAACTGGATTCGGCAATGTCTGTGGCTCATGATACTGCGCCTGGTCATGATCAAATCCGGTACAGCATGCTGCGGCACTTGTTGCTGCCATCCAAGGAAGTTCTGAACTGTTTTAATATGATATGGTTATCCAGCACGTACCCTGACTCGTGGAGGGAGGCGATTTTGATTCCCCTCCTCAAACGAGGGAAGGACCGAACGCATCCCAGTAGTTATTGAAGTATTGCTTTGACGAGCTGTGTTGGGAAGACGTAGGAACGCATGGATAACCGTCGCCTGGTTTGGCTGCTCGACCAGGCAGCTCCTTAGCCTCTCTCTGTGTGGCTTTCGGAGATGTCGTTCCACTATAGACAACTTGACCCTGCTTGAGGCGGCCATCCAGCAGGCCTTCCTACGTAACCAGCATTGTCTAGGTGTATTCTTTGATATTAAGACATATGACACTACTTGGCGCCACCTTATCCTCAATCAACTCCATGAGTGGGGCTTTTGTGGCCGTCTCCCCATCTTCATTCGGTCCTTTCTTTCTCACCGCCTCTTTAGGTATCGGCTTGGTAATGTACTATCTGATCTGAACGTGCAGGAGAATGGTGTTCCTCAGGGCAGCGTTTTGTCACCCTCTTTGCCGTCACTATTAACAGTATCACATCCACTATCCGGAGTCCTGCCAAATGCTCCTTGTTTGTGGATGATTTTGCTGTTTTCTGTTCTTCCTCCAGTCTTGTCACTGCTAGTCGGCAGTTGCAACTTACGATAAAGTGCTTAGAGGCATGGACTGCAAAGACGGGTTATACCTTTTCTGCAGACGTGTGTGTGTGTGTGTGTGTGTGTGTGTGTGTGTGTGTGTGTGTGTGTGTGTGTGTGTGTGTGTGTGTTTTCATTTTAATCATTCTCGGCGTCCTTTTACCTTCCCTGAATTGCGTCTGAGGGACACCTACCTTTTAGAGTCACTGTGAGGTTCCTGGGCCTCACTTTTGATTCCAAGTTGTCGTGGTTGCCTCATCTTAAAGACCTCAAGGTGCGGGCCCTGAAGGCACTGAATATTTTCAAAGTGTCTGAGCCATCGGTCCTGGGGAGCAGATCGGGCACGTCTGCTGCAGTTTTATAGGGCTTTCGTCCGATCGTGTCTTGACTATGCTTGCAGCGTGTATGGGTCAGCAAGGCCTTCGTATCTGAAGATTCTTGATGCAGTACACCATGAGGGTATCAGGCTGGCCACTGGTGCCTTCCGTACCAGTCCCACTCCCAGCCTGTGTGGTGAGGCAGGGGAACCGCCGCTCGCCATCTGGCGGAAACTCCTCATGGTGTGACGGGTGTCATTTCCTTGCCTGTCCTACCTCCCGTGCGTACCGACCGCTTATGTAACGTCTTTTTCCAGCCGTCCCAGGGCAATGAGACCACTCGGGATTCGTGTGTGGTGAGGCAGGGGAACCGCCGCTCGCCATCTGGCGGAAACTCCTCATGGTGTGACGGGTGTCATTTCCTTGCCTGTCCTACCTCCCGCGCGTACCGACCGCTTATGTAACGTCTTTTTCCAGCCGTCCCAGGGCAATGAGACCACTCGGGATTCGTGCCAAGCATTTACTTAAGTCCCTTGGTGTGGGGCGGGTGGCCCCCCAATGACAAGGTTTTACTTGCCTGCCTCCCTGGTTGCTCCAGAGGCCCAGCATCCTTCTAGACTTGTCAGAGTACTGGAGGAACTGCACTCCAGAGTTTGTTTTTACCTCCTTATTTTACGATCTTTTTACACCAGCATCCGGACCATGTACCTGTATTTACGGATGGCTCTAAACAGGGGGACTGTTGGTTGTGCTGTTGTTTTCCCTGATTGAGTCATCAAGTTACGGCTTCCTGCGGCGTTTACCATCTTTGATGCTGAATTGTTTGCGATCTTGCAGACATTGGAGCAGATGAGGTGTGTTCCCAGTCTTAAGTTCATCATCTGTTTTGACTCCCTGAGTGCCCTTCAGACCATGTAACACTTGTACCCAGTGGATCCGTTCGTCCAGAACATCCATGATGCCCTACTCCACCTGCAACAGCAGGGGAAGGAGGTTTCTTTCTGCTGGGTGCCGGGGCACGTAGGTATTAGGGGAAACGAACTGGCAGATGTGGCTGCCAAAGATGCATGTTCCCTCCCTCACGTTGTTGAATGTGCCATCCCCCTCCATGCTGTTACCTCCCTTTTGCGTTTTCGTGTTATGCGTCAATGGGAAGCGGAGTGGCTGGCAGTTGGTGACAATAAGCTGTGTCTGGTCAAGGCCACTACGCGGCCATGGCGTACGTCCTGCCAGTCATGCAGGCAGAATGAGGTTCTCTTAACTTGCCTCCGCATCGGGCACAGTCCCTTAACGCATGGTTTTTTACTGCAGTGGGAGGACCCCCCCCCCCCAATCTGCTGTGCTTGTCGTCTAGATTACTGTCTGCCACATTTTACTTGACTGTCTTTTATTCTCTGACCAGAGGGCGGTGGTTTCTTTGCCACCGGATTTGCCCTCTATTTTGCAAGACGACGCAACGACTGTGGCTAAGGTCTTACGGTTTTGTGTCCTGTCCAATTTGTTGTCTCAGATTGTAGGGAGAGGGTTTTAATGTGCTGCTGGGTGACTGGCTCACCCAGGTTTTAGGTAAGAGGTCAGTCAGTCATGATTACCTCCTTGTTTCCCCCTTCGGTTTATGTTCTCCTTTCCTTGTGTTTCCTTTTTTAGTGGGTTCCTTCTCTGGTTTTGCCCGTGTATGTGAGGATTTGGAACTGCGTCAGGTCTGTCTCTTAGCTGTTCTCCGTGTTCGCTGTTCGTCTTAGTCCCTTCACTGCATGTTTTCTTATTTTTAAGCGTTTGGGCGCTGATGACCATGCTGTTTAGTGCCCGTAAACCACACACACACACACACACACACACACACACACACACACACACACACACTCACTTCAGATGGACCACCTTTTATATGAACAGTTGTGTTCATTGTTTTAGCTCTACTCTGTTCAAAATACGTGATGTGTTTGAATTTGCTGTAAGTACAAATATCCTGATCATTGTTGTTAGCTGTTGTGCTGTTAAATCAGATCAGATCTGGTGTGGTCTTTATCTATTTTGCATACCACTGTTGATAGGAAATAAGAAAAATGCTGCTGAATACGTATTCTGAAGAAAAGTTCATATCATGCTTAAGCTATATTTAGTTTGTCATTTAAACCCCTGCCTCAGGAATATGTTCATGACTTAATCAATATGACCTGACAGGCCTTTCCTATTTTGTCAGCAGATAAATTTTTAAAAACATTGCCATTATTTCTTAATTTACTAATTGATGTAGTACACTGTGTAGGTCATTATACCTGTAGTTCACTGACTTTTAAGTAAGGCTTAAGAATTGGCCTATTAGTACATTTATTGCAACAAAGTTTGCCAATTTAGTGTACATTAGAAAATAAATTTTAATCATATTTTTCTCTTCCACAGGAAACATAATTGGTGATGGACCTAATCTCAGGGATTATGTTATCAGTTTAGGAGTTGTACAACCGTTGCTTCAGTTTATTAAACCTGATATTCCCATTAGTTTCTTGAGAAATGTTACTTGGGTGATTGTTAACCTGTGCAGGAATAAGGATCCTCCACCATCCGTCCATACAATCCGTGAGATTTTGCCTGCTTTAAATATGCTGATACACCATAGTGACACAAATGTAAGTTATAGCATTAAGTGTGCCATAAACTAGGCAGTAGTCATGCAACTTTTACTGTTATCAGTGTTAATCCATTTGACAGGTAAGTTACATACTATTAAGTGTTGAACTGCTGTGTACAGAATTGTTTCTACTGATAGTCCATATTAGAAATTATTTAACCTTTACTCATAGACCACATATCAGTTTGAGTTATGTGCATTGTAATATGAATCAGTAACTGAAATACTTCAACTGAACTATTACAAAGATTTTCAAACATTAAATATTAATTACCTCTCAGTATGAGGGCCAAAAATTGCTCATCTATGTGCTACATAGACTCTCAGCTTATTAACTCATGATAATCTTCTTAGGTCTGTAGCCAGATCCTGGACACAATATTTCCAGGGTCCATCTGGCTGCAGTCTTTAGGTGGGAGCACTGTTTGCTAATCTTACCAGAAGTGATTCATATCATGAAAGGTGGCCCATTTATATGCTACTGAAGGCCAACAGTGTTAATGTGTAGCCTCTGTATTCTATTTATAGCTTTCTATTTATAATGGCTGATAGTCTAATTTCAGTGTATTATTTTACAATGGTTCCAATAGTGAGATCTGGGAGTAACAATATGAGTCTTATGATAAAACATTTCGTTTTTTTTTTTTTTGTGAGACAATGATATGCCACTGCAGATTTCACAGGCTGCAACAGTTGTAAGTATTTATGGTGCTCAACATGTCTACAGTTAATGGTGCAAATAGTTTGTCAAAAATATTTTTTCCTGTAGTGGTAAGCGATTTGATAAACTTGGACTTTCTGAATCCTGGGTCACCTTTACCAAGCCAAGAAGTGCACTAACTTTGGCTGGCAGACAAAATATGCTCTGTCTTCAAAATCTGTTCTATCTTTGAAGAAACGCCCCCTACATATGGTAGCAAAGATATGTTGCAGTGGGCTTTGCCCTCGTGCAGTAATATATCCTACATTGAAAGAGCAGCAACCCAGTTCATTACAGAGGATCCAAATGTATTAACCATTCCAGCAGACACCACCAATCCCCTTCAAATGTTCATTCTTTTGCAGAATAATGATGTAGGCAAAATAAATTTTTACTTAAGGACTTCGGATACCGAAGACTGTAGAATGACGCTACTGAACAAATGAAATGGAAGATGCTTTCACTTTCGAAGAATGTCAATGTACTGAAAAACTACATCCTGATGTTGCTGTTCCACGAAGGATATAGATGACAATAGTTTATGCAGAATGGGTTCCACTGCATCCAGCTGAGTAATTCAGGTGCACTCACTTGCAACATGACCAACTATTTAGCATTAGTTCTAGCTCTGATGTCCGAAAATGTGAGCACCATATTTCCAATCCTATGATTTTTACTAGCAGTTGAAGTATTTGTGTCTTGGTCTCTCATGTTTACCTGTAATCTTTGATGTAGTGTTCTATTTGGGGTTCCCCATGAAGAATCCTTGATAATTGTTGAAAACCTAGACAGAAATGGAGCTGTGCTGTTGTGTGCTAAGGTCTACACATTATTTATTCAGTGAAAAATGAGCGGTTATGGAGAGCCAATTATCCACCATAACCATCATTGTATTTTTGAAGTATTTTGAGGACATCACACTGAGGAAGACTTTTTAAAGCCTGCCTGCTTTTGGAGGTACATCAATAGTAAGTTTGTGGAGTGCCCATAAGGAACAGGAAAATTTAGTTTCTTTGATTATTTAATCAAGTTAACCAAAAAATTGAGAGGGATGGAAAACTTAAGTTTCTAGACATATTGGTATACAGAAAGGACAAAGGTGTGTGTGTGTGTGTGTGTGTGTGTGTGTGTGTGTGTGTGTGTGTGTGTGTGTGTGTGTGTGTGTGTGTGTGTGTGTAAAAACAGATGCCCATACAGATATCTGCAGACAATGAGTTGCAATCCACCATACCAGTGCACAAGGCCCCTGCAGATGTCAGCAAAGAGGGTGTATGCCATCTCAGAAGCAGAAAACTTGACACAAAAGCAGAAGCTGGACTGCCTTAAGCTTGTCTTAAAGCTTAGAGGCTACGCATACAGATCCATTGGGCATTAGGTTTTTTCCAAATCCAATGAAAGGTGCATGTAATCAGACTTTCCTACCACATGCTGGGACATACCTCCAAAGATAGGGCATATTTTAAAAAGGTGTACTTCATCTGCCAGCCAAGATTGGACCACTTTTTGGCTTTGTAAAAGGTGACCTGGAATTGAGGAAGCTCAGTGTTTACCAAATCCATTGCCACTGTGGGAAAAGTTCGAGGGTTAGAACTAAAATAGTGGCAACTATTTATTCACAACCGATACAAAAGAGTTACATGTTTTCACCTGTTACTGTTCTTCAAAGTGGTCACCAGTGTTGTGTACTACCTGATGTGGAAGGTGTAGTATACGGTTAGCAGAGCCTGTTCCGTTGATGGTGCGAATGAAGTGGTCTACTGTCTGTAGAATCTCTGGAACAGTCATGAAATGAAGGCCACGAAGTGGTTCCTTCATCTTCGGAATCAAATCAGTCACAAGTCCGGGGACTATGGTGGATGGTACAGTACTCCCCAGTCCCATTGACCAAATAGAGCAGCCACAGCTTGCACTGTATATGCCCGTGCATTGTTGGGATGCTCCAAAAACGAACAGTAATATGACTTAGGTCCTTGTGACTTAGACTTGATTCTGAAGACGAAGGAACCACTTTGTGACATTCGCTTCAGAAATGTTCTAGAGATTTGACAGGCAGTAGACTGCCCCCACTCACACCATCAACAGAACGCAGACTTTGTTAATGGTACACTAAGCCTTCCACATTGCTGACAACAGGTAATGCACAATGCTGGTGACTGCTTTAAAGGACAGTAACAGGTGCAAATGCTTAACTCTTTTGTATCAGTTGTGAATAAATAGTTGCCACTATTTAAATTCTAACCTTCGTATATCGGCCAAAACTATTAGCACAATTCACAATACATGTCTTGAATACACATGGCTGTTGCAGCCTGAGAAATGTGCAGTGGGGGAGTGTTGTTTTACTGTGGACACACAACACTGTATGATAAGATATAAATGCTTTCCACTGTTCTCACATTTTAAAAGAACCCATTAAAGTTAGACTGGCATACAACATAATACAGACAAGTTACCCATTAACCCCATGACATTGTATTTAAATACCCTACTCGTTGCTGTGAAATCAGATGTAATAAATGAGCTAATATAATTATTTTACATATCAGCTAATAGGATAGATATAGCAAACACAAGTCTTTCGTAATGTAGTGCAATACCGTGTTTTTACACTGCCTTGCACTTTCACTTCCTTTTTCCTCGTAAGCAGCATGCAACACCTTTTTGCGACATTTTTTCTTCTCCGTTAGAGGTATCTGCATTAGATAATGAGTCCACATTTTAGCCTGAAGTCTCATAGGAATGATCGTCAATGAAAAAAAGAGGGAAGATAATGTTCAATGTCCTGTTTATAAAGAGTTTGAGAGATGGAGTACAAGCTCAGATTGTGAAAGAATGGGGAATGAGATCAGCTATGCCCTTTTTCCAGGCATCTTCCTGTCATTTAGAGTAATCACAGAAAACCTAAATCTGGATGGCCAGACACGAATTTAAACTATTTCCTGGGTATACCAGTAGCCCTGAAGTAGGTTTAGCAGGTGTGGGTCCCCCCCCCCCCCCCTCCCCCATTGACCTTACAATACATTTAAGAGCCAGCTAACAGCTAGAAATTGAACTCCATGTATTTATACAGTGAAGCATGCATTTGCAAGCTGAACTGCTCATAAGATTTGAATGTTACTACTTCATGTGACTATAGCTACTTGTTTGATGTTTCATCTGACCTTGAAAAACAAGGCAGTTGGCTTAGCTGGCAGACTGCATCAACAGTGGTACTCAATAATGATAGATTGTTTTTGCTGCCTTTCACTGCTGGTGGCACTGTAACTTCATTTTTAGTAGGCAGCAGCAGCAACAATTTCTGGCAAAGGTGCTGTGGGCCTTTTGCGGTGTACAAAAGGGCTGCCATTCAGGAATCAGGCTTGTGGGATCAGCAGACATTGCCCACAACTGAAGATGGTGGCCAGGTGGGCCATGGAAATATTGTCCAAATAACATCTGGTTGCAGACTGTACAAAAATCACACTCGGCTAGTTTTAGACCAACTAGTTCTTCAAAGTGTGTATGTTTGTATCACTTCATGAAGGTTTTTCTCTGTAGCCTTACTATGGACTTGAGTAGCATACATCTCAGGGATGTGGATTTGTGAGTTTTGTGTAGATTTACCACTAGTAAATGACAGATGGCAAAAAGTAAAAAATTGTCAGACTGCAAGAAATGTTGCATTCTGTGTGATTAACAGTATTGCAATCTCAGTAGTAGAGTCTGTTGCACCTTGTTAGTTGTTACAGAAGTAAGTGATCATGTCTAAAGATTTTTGTAGTAGTTGATATTCTCATGGGGTAAGAGGTTTTAGTGCTTTTAGTGACAGCCTCCTGAAGGCCATCCACCTATACTCTGCTTATGGTATCATATTACATTTGTTCCGTTTATGGGCCATTCCATGCCAGTCAGTCTAATTTTGGAAAAAGTTCCTGCATGACTATTACAGATTTTGTTGACATTTTGTGTATTTTATGTGAACATTCACAAATGTTCCCAATGAACGTTGGTAAACATTTACTTTTACCAATGCACCACTTTCAGAGACTAGTTTGACCCCATAGTGTGGCTATCAACTGCACCTGTGAAATTTTGGCAACTTTGAAAGATAATAACTCTGGCAGTATATTCTTCAAAGAAACAGAACTAGGTCATCTTGTACATATTTTTTGCACTCTGTTAAACAAAATAATAAAGAAATTTTCTTGAGCAGTTCTCATAAGGATAATTTGAAGCAAAGCCTGTCAAAAAATAATGCCTGAAAAAATATGAAGTTTAGCTTTTTATATCTGAAGGTCTTAGATTACACAAAATTTTATTCTCCTGCTTTCCAATAGTTTACAAATTAAGGGCATTTTTTTTTGTAAAATGCTGTAAATGGATATTTTTTGCCCAATTGTATACAGAAATCTGCTGCAAACTCTTAAATAGTTTTCATTAGTATTGTCATGTTCTAAACCACCTAAAAAAATATGTTCAGGCCCTAAAAGCAACGACAAGGTGGACCTACTTTGAAAATACAACTGTGTTCTGCTAGTACTCAAATATCGACATATTTCATGTTCTAAAATTGTTTAGCACATTCTGGGAAGGGGTGTGGGATAGTGGAGGAGGAGAGGAGCAAAGGAGTTGCAACCTGTGGTTGCATTGGCTGAGTGGTGCACAGTGAGGAGGAGGGGATGTGAATTTAGAGGATGTGATAGGACAGGGGGAGTGGAAATTGTTGGGTGTAGTGTGTGGAGAGAGAGTAGGTTACTGTCGGTTCAGGCTGGGATAATTTCAGGAATAGGGAATGTAAGGATAGCTCCCATCTGGGCAGCTCAGGAAAGCTGGTGTGATGGGGAGGATCTAGATGGCCTGGGTAGTGAAGCAGCCATTGAAATTCAGCACATAATGTTCAACTGCATGCTGTGCCGGCATGTAGTCAGCTTTATTTTTGCCCATAGTTTGACAGGACTGGAATAGAAAGTGAGTGGGTGGATTGGGCAAGTTTTGCATCTGGGTCTTCTACAGGGCTTTGACATCTGACAGTGGATTGGGAGTGGCATGTTGTGTAGGTTGAGTGGGTGGTGTAATACCACTTTAGGACTGGCAGGAAGGATCTTGGGTAGGATGTCCCATGGTAATCATAGCTGGTTCTAAATGGTGGTGAGAAGATTGAGACTGTGTGATGATAGGATTCGGGATATTTCTTAGAGACTAGGTCTAGGGAATAGTGCCTGTCTGTGAAGGCCTTCGTGAGACCTTTGACATATCGGGCAAGGGGATTCTTGCCACCACAGATAGTGACCCAGTGGTCAGGCTGTATCGGAAGGATTTTTGTGTGGAAGGGATGGTAGCTGTTGAAGTGCCATTACTGTTGGTGCTTGGTGGGTTTAATGTGAACAGGAATGGATGGAGCCATCAGAGAGGAACTGGTCAACATCCACACCGTGTTGTGAAGGACCAGCTGAATTAGATGGAAGAGGTGTAGGGAGAAGGGATGAGCACTGGGTGTTATGGCCCTGAGACTGTCCTGTTGCTATCACCAGTCAACCTGGAATCTCTTATTCCAACCTGTTTGTGCCATCTATGAGGAACCTTTCCAGCCAAAAACCAAACCCGTGGTCTGGTTCAGATTGATGGGAAATATTTCTGTGATTTGGATTTGGGGCCAAGACACTCTACTCATTCCTTCACAGCCTCAACACCTTCTGTCCATCTGCTTCACCTGATCCTCCTCAACTTACGTCACCTGCCAGGCTGTTGACCATAGACTCTCTGATGGCTACATCAATACTTCTGTCCACATGAAACCTACCAATGACCAACAGTACGTGAATTTAGATAGCTGCAATCCCATCTACACCAAAAAGTTACTCCAGTACAGCCTGGCTATTTGAGGATGGTGTATCTGCAGTGAGAGCAACTCCCTTGCGAGTATACTGAAGGTCTCACAAAGGTCTTGACTGGCAGTCACTATCCCTTGGATGTACTCCAAAATTTCCTGTGCCCTACCACTCACTCACTCACTCACTCACTCCTCCTCCCAGCCCCAAGCAGGAGTGACCCCTTATCAACTCAATAACACCCCAGACTGGAACAGCAGAACCACATCCTTTGTCAGGGCTTTGATTACCTATCGTCATGCCCTGAAATGAAGACATCCTACACAGGATCCTTCCCACCCCTCCTAAAGTGGTGCTCCATCACCTGCCCAAGCTCCACAAAATGTTAGTCCATTCCTATGCCACTTTAAACCCTAACCCTTTACCACAGGGATCCTATCGCAATGGAAGACCTAGGTGCAAGATCTACTCTCTCCACTCCCTCTGCCCTATCACCACCTCTAAATTCACAGCACCTCCCCTCTCACTGCGCACCACTCTGCCAACGCAACCACAGGTCTCAACTCCTAATCCAACCACATAGTGCTTTCTACTCCAATCCTGTTAGTATTATCCATACTATCAGATGCCAGGGCATCAGTGAAAAGTCATGTCATTTACCCAACTACCAAACAGCTGCCATGAGCAAAGTAGACCACATTGTGGCACAATATGCAGTTGAACAGAACATGCTTGATTTCAGTGGGTGCTTAACAACCTGGGCCATGTAGATCCTCCCCTCCACCAAGAGCTTTTCTGAACTATGCAGAGGGGGCTTAGCCTTATAACACGTCCTCCACTCCCAGAATCATCGCGGGCCCAACCTATGGTAACCTACTGTCCCCACACTATCCAACATTATTTTTAGGTGTCCACATGTCCTTGATCAAGTGCACATTGATATGTTATAAGGAGCTGTTGTTGTTGTTGTTGTTGTTGTTGTTGTGGTCTTCATGGTCTTCAGTCCTGAGACTGGTTTCATGCAGCTCTCCATGCTACTCTCTCCTGTGCAAGCCTCGTCTCAGAGTACCCTCTGCAACCTACATTCTTCTGAATCTGCATAGTGTAGTCATCTCTTGGTCTCCCTCTACGATTTTTACCCTCTACACTGCCCTCCAATACTAAATTGGTGATCCCTTGATGCCTCAGAACATGTCCTACCAACCAATCCCTTCTTCTGGTCAAGTTGTGCCACAAACGTCGCTTCTCTCCAATCCTATTCAATACTTCCTCATTAGTTATGTGATCTACCCATCTAATCTTCAGCATTCTTCTGTAGCACCACATTTCGAAAGCTGCTATTCTCTTCTTGTCCAAACTAGTTATCGTCCATGTTTCAATTCCATACATGGCTACACTCCATACAAATACTTTCAGAAACGACTTCCTGACACTTAAATCTATACTCGACGTTAACAAATTTCTCTTGTTCAGAAATGCTTTCCTTGCCATTGCCAGTCTACATTTTATATCCTCTCTAGTTCGACCATCATCAGTTATTTTGCTCCCCAAATAGCAAAACTCCTTTACTACTTTAATCGTCTCATTTCCTAATCTAATTCCCTCAACATCACCCGACTTAATTCGACTAAATTCCATTATCCTAGTTTTGCTTTTGTTAATGTTGCTCTTATATCATCCTTTCAAGACACTATCCATTCCGTTCAAATGCTCTTCCAAGTCCTTTACTGTTTCTGACAGAATTATGATGTCATCGGCGAACCTAAACATTTTTATTTCTTCTCCATGAATTTTAATACCTACTCCGATTTTTTCTTTTGTTTCCTTTACTGCTTGCTCAATATACAGATCGAATAACAATGGGGAGAGGCTACAACCCTGTCTCACTCCCTTCCCAACCAGTGCTTCCCTTTCATGTGCCTCGACTCATATAACTGCCATCTGGTTTCTGTACAAATTGTAAATAGCCTTTCGCTCCCTGTATTTTACCCCTGCCACCTTCAGAATTTGAGAGTATTCCAGTCAACATTGTCAAAAGCTTTCTCTGAGTCTACAAATGCTTGAAACGTAGGTTTGCCTTTCCTTAATCTAGCTTCTAAGATAAGTCATAGGGTCAGTATTGCCTCTAGTGTTCCAATATTCCTACGGAATCCAAACTGATCTTCCCCGAGGTCGGCTTCTACTAGTTTTTCCATTCGCCTGTGAAGAATTCGCGTTAGTATTTTGCAGCTGTGACTTATTAAACTGATAGTTCGGTAATTTTCACATCTGTCAACACCTGCTTTCTTTGGTATTGGAATTATTATATTCTTCTTGAAGTCTGAGGGTATTTCACCTGTCTCATACATCTTGCTCACCAGATGGTAGAGTTTATGTGTTTAAAAAGTAATTTGATACCATTTACATTTTCATTTTTAAAGTCTCTTAAAGTGTAAAAAGAGGAAATTTGCTGTTTGAGTAGGATCTGACACAAGCAATTTACTAGTGCTTAATTTTCCTGTTAGTATTTCTGGCCAGGATGGCAAGGAGAAACAGTTTTATGAAATATGTCCCATTTTTCACTCTTTTGATGTATGCCATTAGTTCTGAGAATTAAGGAACTGACTGGAAATTTGAGCCAAAGATACACGTTACCAGTGTAGTGAGTACCAAGTCAGTGTTGAATAACAATGCTTTGAAATTTATCATTCATAGCAATAAATTCGTAAAAGGTCTTTAAACGTAATTACTGTATATATGATTTAAGCTTGATTACTAGTCATTTCATTTAAAAATATTTTTTCTCATATGTTATGTACAAGTATGCTTGACCAACTTCTTCTCTTCTCAAAAATAATGTAACTATAAATGCTTTGTGGGTGCACATGTTAATTCAGTGGATACTACTTTGGGTCTCAGATGAATACTATTATATGTAAGTTAGAACTAGTTTGTTAATTCAGGAAGATTTGACAGAAGTTTTTAATTTGCACAAATTATTTTAAGTTACTTTGTGGTCAGCTGTACTTGATAAGGCACATTGCTGGTAATCAGTATTTTGTTGTTGGTTGCAGTATTTTGCAGCTTGTGATTTCAAAATTAGATGTCCTGTGTGATGTTTTGGTAGTTAAGAGTAATGATGACCACATCAACATAAGGTGGCCAGTGTTAAGTATGTTATAAAATGAAAAACATGCAGTTGCTTTGATGTTGTTTCAAGGTGTTTTGGTGACTCCCTACACTATCTTCAGGCCTCAGCTGACGCCGGGGGAGTTAACTCCAATCGGACATTTGCTCCCTCTGTGTGCCAAAAATATGTGAACTGGCTTCAGTAGAATACTGCTAAAGTGATGTTGTGTAGTTGATGGTGGTAGAGACATTGCTTTTAAAGTATTCTATGGAAGCAAGTTCATAGTGTTGGCCACTGATGGGATCATGTATAAGATTGGAGTTCATGGAGTTCAGCCCCTCAGTGTCAGTTAAGGCTGGAAGATGTATTAGATCACCAAAACTGGTTGTAATGCTAAAAAAAAGCAGCAGCTGCAGGTGTTTAATTTTATTACTTAAGTGAATGGCCAGTCCTGCAGACCATCAGTTAAAAAGATGGACATACAAAACATATGTTAGTGTCCCATTTGGTATTGGGAAGACCTCTCTCCACACCCACAGGTGGAAGTGGAAATGAGACATCAAACAGTAAATATTTTCAATGTAAATCAGTACACATTTGGGCCTTGCCAAGTGCATGTACATGTTGATACAGTATTATTGCAACTGGGAGTTATGACGCTTCGGTTGGCTTGTTGTGAGTTTTTATTGTGGTATTTAACGAGGACACACTGATCTATTTGATAGTATGTGCGGAACTGTCTTGAAATCATTGGCAATGCAATGGGTTTTCCTCAGTCAGACTATACTTGTTTACTGTAATGTAACTTCAGCGGGCGTCTGATAATGGCCATGGGAGGCCAAATGCAGTAATATTATGGTCAGGTAACACCAGATTTGTGAGTATTATAATGCATGGTAGCATTTCTTCCTTAAGTATCATTTATAGATGCAGAGAAATAGTTGTAAGACCCAATACAATTAAAATAATTTTTTCAGATCCTAGTGGACACTGTTTGGGCATTAAGTTATCTTACTGATGGTGGGAACGAGCAGATACAAATGGTGATTGACAGTGGTGTTGTACCGAAACTAATTCCATTGCTGTCCCACAAAGAAGTAAAGGTGAGATAGACATTTTATGTTTGTCTTCATACATATATTTAATGATTTATATATGCAGCTGAGAAATTTCATAGTAGTATTTTGCACTTGCATCAAGTAAAATATTTTTATATCCTTGTGCTTTACAATTGCATTGTGTTAACAATAAATTTATGGTATGCATATCAATAATACTTCATCTCACTTTTCCAGCAACAAGTTGGTTTCTCTTTTATTACATTTTCTCTTTTTTGCTGTATATTGTTAAGGGTAAAGACATTCACATAATGTTTCTCATACTGCTACAGAGGTCACAGTGGTAGGCTTCTATTGTGGGTGGTGGAAGGGGATGGTTTGTCAGGATGTCAATAGTCCACCAACAGTGAAGCAGAGTGGATGTCTGGTAGTCATCAGACACAGTCATAGAAATATCATTGCTAAAACATTGTGTTTAACAAAAATTGTTTTGCTCCTTGGAGCAGTCAGCATCCCAGGACATAAGCTGCATGCAATGTGCAAGGTGGTGCAGCAGTGTCAAGTGGCCAGTGGTAATGACTGCATTCACCCAGCTACGGGGTAGACTGCAGCAGCATGTGAGAGCTTGTAGTTCAGACTAGATTGTGCAGCAGCCCAGAACGTAGAGCACATAATCGCATACTGGCCTCAGGTTGGATGAGATGGCTCTCAGCAACAGTGGTGGCTGCCCAGACAAGGAGTTTGCCTGCACAGGTAACATTGGTTTAATGGCTGCATGGCCTGAGGCTCCAGCTGTAGACCTCCAGTGTAGGAGGCTGGCAGCAGTTGAAGTAGGCCCCCTCAGGTGGCCCACAGGTTGGAGGGCAGCATTGGGTTTGGCACCAGCAGCTGGGCCATGGCTAGCAATTACTCAGGGACACTGGTTGAGCCATGTAGACTTTGAGGCTGCCATAGGTATACCCCCTCAGGAATGGTGGCTATCACTGAGAATGTTGACTAAGTATGATAGTTTGTACGGTCTTTGCCTGTCCTTGTTCTGCTTCTTCATAGATTGTGATTGTGTAAGCCTAAAAACGTCTGTGGCTTGGATGTGAAGTAACCATGCCACCAGTTGTGTAGTGGCTTTGTGTTCTTGCTGAGGTGGTGATATTTAAACTCCAGTCCCTTGGCTGTGCCTGGCGCTGTGACAACTTCCCTGTATTATGACAGCAGTTTCTTTTGTATCAGCAAGCATTTCCTGATGTAATAATGTTTGATCAGCTTTTGTCTGATCCACTTATGTGGCCTCTTGCATTAGTTGCGGCAGGTATCTTAATTTTACCCAGCTGTGTCAAATCAATTATTTGTGGCATAGTGCGCCTCCCCCCTTCAGGAAAGTCGGTCTCCAAATTTCTGCTCGTGGTAATTCTAAAAAATCTCAACCTAAGTCAACACTTATATGCTGTACACTTAGTTTTTGACTAGCTCAACTAAAATGACAAGGTTCATTGGCTTCTCTCTTCATTCTAAACATAATTTTCTAGGTTTAGTCCACTGGAATTTTAAATTCTCACATTGTGACAAATCCTTCAGGTAACATTTCACAGGAAACACTTGCCCAGCTCTGTATGCTTCATACTTCCCCTTGTATACTGAGTAGGTCCCTATTTCATGCTTGCTTAACTAATCATTACTTGATAAAATTTACCCAATCCACTGCTAGTTGATGCACCGTGAGTTCATAGGGTGGACTCTGCCAATGGCAGATATAGATTACACAGAGCAAAACCAAAACTACTACAGTACCAGAAATAGATTACCATAAAAATGTTGTGGTGGTGCTTATTGCGATACTGCTGTAGATGTTGGAGCATTTGCTCAGTGGTAACTTGACTTGACCCTCTTGTGAGGCTATAAGCTCTGTAAACTGCCACACTGTACTCAAGTGTTGTTGCTCATCCATTGTACATAGTTACCAGTTCTGGACATTCTCAGTGGTAACACCACCTGGAGAAAGGAATCCACATTATTATCCCTCACCCTCTGACAAAGCTGGGCATATGTGACTCTTTACACTGTTACATTGTCAGAATAGCACACTCCCCCTCACTTATAAATTAAACACCTACGACAAAGACTTAACAAAACTTGATATAACACCACTACAATAAGATAGCAACAAAATTGTCATATATTTTATTCAATGCATTTCATGTATCTTGGCACCCCCCCCCCCCCCCCCACACACACACACACACACACACACACACACACACACACACACACACACACACGTATCAATGTTACATTATCCATTGACTGATTCTGTTCTTGGGTAATTTACCAATGCGCCACCCCACTTGCCCTTTACATTAGAGCACTTTAATATTTGTTTTTCTTTGCTCATTTCCAAACAGCCAATAACATCTTCACAAAGGTCAAACCCCCTATTCTTACCCAATTTTATGTTCAGTCACATCGGAAGGCAATGGCATTTTTCTACTATATACTACCTTGTACAGTGAAAGCCCAATGCTTCTATCAGTATTATATACATATAAGGTGTAAGGTAGGTAAACCTCTCAATAATTGTGATAGTTGTTTACATAACTTAGTATCTTGCCTGTAGTACAATGGAAATGTCCAATTCTTCTGTTTGACGAGGGGGTGGGAAAGGCTAGTTCGGAGCTTCTGGATTTACTGTAGCTGGCATAGCTGCATAAGGTTGGAGCCCTGATTGTAAATGTTGTTGGGAATGCCAGACATTAATAATTAGTTGTTTACTATGGCTCATGGCACTGTAATCACTTGTTGATTTGGGATTGCAACCATTAAGCTATAATGAGAAAAGTTGTCTATGATGGTTAACATGTAGTGGTTACCTATCAGTATTGGGTTGAATGGACCCAATATGCCCATTCCCACTATATTAAATTCCTTGGTTGCCTCCAGTAATATTTGCTGCAGTACTCGTTGAGGACAGAGATCAGCATGTTGTGTGCACAGTATAAAATTTTACATATTTGTCAGTGTCCAGCCTCCTCATCCTCCACCAGTATTGCTGAGATATTTGATGATTTGTCCTTTGCATTCTTGAAATCTACCCATACATGGTCATGTGCCTCCCTTAAAACTTTGTCCTCCAAGCACTGCTGTTTAACCAAACCTGCCACCAAATAAGTTTATTTTATGTTTAGATCATTTATTGTTACTTGTGTGGAAAGTACTTGCTTTGTAATTGTTTCATTAATGAACTTTGCTTCTGAATTTCAGTAGATATTATATGACCTGGCAGAAAAAGCTCTAAACATATTGAAAATGCAATGAGTGTACATTACCCAAAGTGTGCTTATCATTCTGGGTTAAATTCAGGAGAGGTAGAAATAATTTTGAAGTTTTCACAAAATTTAACTGCAACCATTACATCATTGCTTACACAATTACATCATTTACAATAAAGTTTTGACTATTTGCTGAAAAATGAAAAGGTAAATTTGAAAGATATATTTGATATAGGTAAGTCTTATATAAATTTCGTGAACATTTAATCTGGTGCAAAATGGTTTAGATGTGAAGTAGGCACAATAAGCTTCTAGGTGGTGGTAGTTAATTGCAAGAGCTTATGGGAACAAAATGCTCCAGAAGGGTGCTGTAGGTAATGCAAGATATGCTTCTTCTGAAGTTCCTTGCTCTTTCTTTTGTTGCCAGAGTATTATATGTGTGACACACTAAAATATCTTTTCCTCTTTGAGCAGCTTTTGACTTTTCCCAGTGAACCCTCTAGTGCAGTTTACATCCACACGTTAACCTCTGATGTCTTTGTTCTGTTCTGCCATACCATGCACACCTTCTGGGATGAACTTGGTCTACATTCCTATTCTGTTCTGCTAATATCTCTCTCTCTCTCTCTCTCTCTCTCTCTCTCTCTCTCTCTCTCTCTCTCTCTCTCTCTCTCTCTCTCTCTCTCTCCCCCCCCCCCCCCACCCTCTCTCTCTCTTGTGTGTGTGTGTGTGTGTGTGTGTGTGTGTGTGTGTGTGTGTGTGTGTGTGTGTGTGATCTGGGCGGTCAGTTGCTCGATAGTGCACATCTGTTTGCCCATACACAGCTGTCATTCGCCTATTATCTATGCCTGGGGGGCACTCCAGTTGCCTCTGCACTGTTTTTGGATAGCACCATTTTGTCATCCATCGTTTACTTTAACTGTGACGCTACATGAACAGTTTAAAAACTTAGCCGTTTGTGAAATGCCTCCACCATTGGTCAGAAAGTCAGCTTTTTTGGATTTCCAATAAATTGTTCTGTTTCCACATTACAACAATGACTGCTCTGTTTCCTGTGTCCAACACTCTTTTTACACCTCCCACTGCTAGTGCGGCCAGCAGCCACCAGTGATTATTGCACACAGATGTTGGTCACTATGGTGGTGACACTAATGTGAGTGAATCATTTAGTTTTGCTTGTTCTTCCTTTGAGTAAATATGAGTGTAATGTTTCCAGTGGCTACAGTGTGATGTTTCTGTCTTGTGCAATAGAATGGTTGTGTAAGCCATGCCTTTTTCCTGCTCCTACGATATTAACTTGATTGATGATAGAAGTACTTTTTAAGACCAGTAGGAAAAATTGTGCATATCATTTTTAGGTCCAGACAGCGGCTCTCCGGGCTGTTGGTAACATTGTTACTGGAACTGATGAGCAGACCCAGGTTGTTTTGAATTGTGATGCTCTTTCACATTTTCCTGCCTTACTTACTCATCAAAAAGAAAAAATTTGCAAGGTAACTAAGTAACTTATCCATAGGAAGTTTATCTTCCTGAATTCAGTGAGGCAAATTCCTACTTTTAGGAGTAATTTAAGTTGTGAATTAAGTATGTCTGGTGGTTGTACTGAAAGTGTGTTTTCTATTGTGTTCAAGCAAATGTTAACACTCTTGAAATGTTTGTATAGGAAGCAGTGTGGTTCTTATCGAATATCACAGCTGGAAATCAACAACAGGTTCAAGCTGTTATAGATGCAGATCTTTTGCCCAAAATAATTAGAAATCTCAGCAAGGTAAGTGTTGAAAGTTTGGTGGTATTGTTAATTTTTTTTTGTTGCTGCCTGTAAACATGTCTTACCTCCTCCATAGAATTAGTTCCTATTGTCTGTAATCATAATAATACGTACATAAGTTTATCTGCCACTGGTCTGTAAAGTTCAGCATAATGTTGACTTCTGCCATAGTCCAGTAATGATGATGTATTCTCACATTTTTATACTTGGTGGTTATTATTAAATTGGGTGTTCTATTTCACTTCAGTTTTTGTAGTAGTTCCTGAATAAGGAAGCTAGTGGGAAAACACTTACTCTTTCAGAATTGGACACTTTGCAATGTTCTAAGCAAGTGGTAATAGGTAACCTGTACCAATAACTGCTCTTGAAATATTTATAAGAAAAAGTTGCTATTTTCTCCAGACCCAGTCTGGGTAAAAATCCATTAATTCAAAGGGAACTGACATATTAAGTACTGTGCTGTTGGTTTGAGGTGTCATTCCTCCAGTGTCTTGGAGAGGCACAACAGTGTTATTACTGGTGTGGGGTGTGTGGAGTAGGACTGTTGACATGTTTAAAAATATTGGGAATCTGATATGTCCATATTTTAAAAAATCATTATTGGCTCTCGACATATCAAAAAAGTATTGATATATTGACGAAAAAATATCAACTTACCTGTCTAAAAAAATAGTTGTTTTTAAGTATTGATTTAGTATTAAATATTCTGTACATCAACAAGCTAGCAGCCTGCCTGCCCCCCCCCCCCCCCCCTTAAAGCAAGAATTGCACATCAAACGATGCACTTTCACACTTGGTGATAACCACTTCATTAACAGTAGTAACTGCATGTGAGAGGCACAATAAAAGGTTTCCGATAAATTTGTCATTCAGTTTCATCACACATCAGATTTGTCCAGAAAACTCCATGTCAACTTCTGTGTTTTTTCCAGTTTCTGCCAATACCAGCGACACAGCAGTTGTAGTGTCACAATTGCATGGTTAAGCTGAATATTGCAGTCTCTGGTAGTGCCAATTGAATCAGCATTTACTCACACGTCTCTGCCCACCGTAAAGACCAGTGCTGTCATTTAGATTTTTGTTCACCATTTTCAGCAGCTGATTTTGAAGACTGCTGATGTGAAGAAACAGCGCACTAGATGCATTAAAAATTGTTTAACACTACAGGTATGCTGTTTCGTCACATCGGAAGTCTTGTTATTCCAGTCACACCACCACCACCACCATGCAGTGCAATTGGACTACGTCTTTCGCGCTACATATACTTGCATAAAGTACAGAGAGAAAGATTGGATGTGATGAAAGCTCAGAAAGTAGTAAGACTCATTCACACAGTAAAAGTAAAATTGTTCTTATACTTGAAAAGAACAGCTTCAAATATTTAATGAAAAAGGTGAAAAAATGTAATATAAAATATAAATATCGACAGTTGATATTGTCATTTTGATGTTGATATATTGGGAAAAAATATTGCCTTCTCTATCAATATTTTTTGGTAAAATAAAGCAGCCTGTCATAGATTTCCTGCATTCACATGTTCTCTCATGTGACAATATCATGGCACAATTTTTCTGCAGGGAAGCGATAGTCCACAAATGACGCGTGTATGGACTGTTCACATGATGTTGAGGTACTTCTGTAGCCAGAAAGATCCTTAGATTCTGTCCCTGATAAAACGTGTGGGGTCAGCTCGGATATAATTTCTGTTCCAGGGCCATATCCAGGATATCAGAGGACCCATTAAAACAGCTGTAGGCCAGATTCCCATTGGCTTTGACACCCTTTCCAGCTGAACCAGTGCATGCCTCCAGGCTAAAGAGGGTTTAAATGTCATTGTGATAAATGGGCTTGTACTCCAAAGTTATTTGTAAATTTACTTGACTTTATCACTGAAATATTATTTTCCCCGTCCCTCAACTCGTGAATTTTCATTTACTGTCCTCCCCTACTGGGTGCTTCACCTTATCAGGTAGTGTATATATTGTTTGTTATACTAATATGTGTTGAATCATTGTCTTGTTTCTCAAGAGGCTAACATGTAAGAAGTTTTCTGCAGTGCTCATAATGACTGTGTCGTATTAAGAGTTGTAATAGTTGTATTACCTGTCACAGAATTTTGTGATCATCTTCCGTAATTGTTGAAAATTATACTAAAATAAGTGTTAAATTTTTACACAATGTACTTTCTTTTAAATATAAAATTACAGGGTGAATTCCAAACCCAGAAAGAAGCAGCATGGGCCATTAGTAATTTGACCATAAGTGGAAATAGAGAACAAGTTGCCAGGCTAATTCAAGAAGGTGTTATTCCACCATTTTGTAATCTTCTGAACTGTAAAGATACTCAAGTAATACAGGTGGTACTAGATGGGATTAACAATATGTTGAAGGTTGCTGGAACCCAAGTTGAACAAGTAGCAAATATGATTGAAGAATGTGGTGGTAAGTACTGCACATTTTATTTGTTGTAATATGATTATCTGCTATAAGACAGTTCTGATTATCAAAAGCTTTACCCAATGGTAGTGAAGAGTGGCACAATGGTTATGACAATTCTGTCTGGAGCACTGGCATTCAAATTTACATGAGATATCGGGATTTAAGTTTCTTGTGTGATTTCCCTAAATTGTAACTTGAATACCGGAGTGGCTCCTTTGACTAGGATATAGATACTTTAAAATTTCTTCCTTCTTTAGACAAGGAAACTTGCTTCCTAAAAAGTAATGCCTTTCAAAGAGATGGTCTTACAGTGTACAGTTGAAAATACTAGCCTGTACTGATATATTCCAGTGGAAGAATCCGACATTTTCACAAAATAAGATTTGTACAGTGTAATCGAACATGAGGAAAGTTGCTACCACTTGTTTCACGAAGTGTCTAGCATCCAGTGCACATTGGTCTATCAGTTATTCATATAATTTTCAAATGCATCCCTGTTGGTTTTTGAACACGTCCTATGTTGGTTTCTATATTAATGGTAAGTTGATTTTTGAATGCATGCATAGTTTGTGATATCTCTGCCAGGCTGCCAGGGGAATTGCCCTTTTTGCTTGCATTGCCCGTCACATCTACCAATAAACTTTCCTGCTGACAAACGGGGGCGGGGCCATAAGAGATCAGTGGAAAAAAGCCAAACAGGTGAATGCCAATCACTGTTATTTGGTTGACAGGATTTGCAGATGATCAGCATTGTTATAATTACTAGCGAAATCCATAGATTGAGACTACCAGAGTGGAAACAAAAGACCAACATGAATAACAAGTAAGAAAGATTATGTATTATCTTCTCGGTGTATCCAAGAAAATGAAATTTTTGGCCAGAATGCTACACTAGTAATTGCCAGCTGTTCTGTACAGTCCCCAGCTAGCAGCTGCTTACTCTATTCTGGGAGTGCTGCAGAAAACACGTTGTACGGACACTTAATAATGCCCAACTGGAGAATAAATGGGGATAACTAAACTGGTGATTGTGGCAGGGTTAGTGAAGTTACCTGGAGAACAAGTTTCGACATTAGCAGTAATAGTTACAGAATTAGTGATGATGAGATTGTTTGTTAGAATGAGGAAGGAGAAAAAATTGGGGCATCACACACATTATGGAAGAATATGATTTCAAATTCATGTAAAATTTCGTACTACTACTTTCCGGTCTCGTGTTCGAGAAGCTGGAGCGTATGAATTAGATTAGAAACTATTTACTAACATAGAGGTATTTGCTTTTAGTAGGCCTAATAGGCATTTGATACTGGTCCTTCGTGAATTATATTCTGTGGTGTTATAAAAATGACCATTTGTGCCAAAACACTTGTTTATTTGATGTGCATTAAAATTGCTGCCATATTAGGCAGGCCTACTTCATTTTATCTAGCAGACAGTGACAAAATACACGTAATCAGATTGAGAAACCATATCAGTCGTGGGCACTATTTGTATTAACAGCTTTTTCAGTGTTACATAACGTACTTCCCCCTCCCCCACCCCATGTGGCAATTTTTTTATGGACATTGAGGTAATAAATTCTTTCACGGAAAGTAAAAGCGTGCCGTATAAAACTGTAGCAAGATTAGAGAGAAAGAAATGCTAGGACTTAACAGCCAAGTTATTAGCTAATAGGAAATAAAGTGCAAATTTTCTAAAGAGTTCTTGTTCTTCCAGTTACAAATAATTCCATCCAATATTTGTAGTGAGGTTTTTCAAAAAGAGGGGCCGGATGTCAAACGGGCCAACTGGGAGCAGGAGAGGCACCACAGTACATTTTAGTTTCCACTGTCCTGGATATAATTTTATGGCATCAATTACAAAACACTGTGTGATTGAATTCCACAGAGTGAAATAGTGATGTGCAATAGAAGAATGCTGTGTGAAGAGGGGTGATGACGCACTGACAAATTTAATACGAATTAACATTTACTCGAACACACATTTTGTGGTTCTGGCTCTTCAGAAAGATTGTTGTGGTCGTCTTGAGTCTTGACTGGTTTGATGCAGTTCTCCATGCTAACCTATCCTGTGCAAGGTTCATCATCTCTCAGTACCTACACAACCTATATCCTTCTGAATCTGCTTAGTGTATTCATCTCTTGGTCTCCCTCTACGATTTTTACCCTCCACGCTGCCCTCCAATACTAAATTGGTGATCCCTTGATGCCTCAGAACCTGTCCTACCAACCGATCCCTTCTTTTGGTCAAGTTGTGCCACAAACTTCTCTTCTCCCCAATCCGATGCAACACTTCCTCATTAGTTATGTGATCTACCCATCTAATCATCAGCATTCTTCTGTAGCACCACATTTCAAAAGCTTCTATTCTCTTCTTGTCCAAACTATTTATCATCCATGTTTCACTTCCATACATGGCTACACTCCAAATAAATACTTTCAGAAAAGACTTCCTGATACATAAATCTATATTCGATGTTAACAAATTTCTCTTGTTCAGAAATCCTTTCTTTGCCATTGCCAGTCTACATTTTATATCCTCTCCACTTCGGCCATCATCAGCTGCCATCATCAGCTATTTTACTTCCTAAATAGCAAAACTCCTTTACTACTTTGTCTCATTTCCTAATCTAATTCCCTCAACATCACCCGACTTAATTCGACTAAATTCCATTATCCTAGTTTTGCTTTTGTTAATGTTCCTCTTATATCCTTCTTTCAAGACACTATCCATTCCGTTCAAATGCTCTTCTAAGTCCTTTGCTGTCTCTGACAGAATTACAATGTCATCGGCGAACCTAAACATTTTTATTTCTTCTCCATGGATTATAATACCTACTCCAAATTTTACTTTTGTTTCCTTTACTGCTTGCTCAATATACAGATTGAATAACGTCGGGGAGAGGCTACAACCCTGTCTCACTCCCTTCCCAACCAGTGCTTCTCTTTCATGTCCCTCGACTCTTATAACTGCCATCTGGTTTCTGTACAAATTGTAAATAGCCTTTCGCTCCCTGTATTTTACCCCTGCTACCTTTAGAATTTGAAAGAGTATTCCAGTCAACATTGTCAAAAGCTTTCTCTAAGTCTACAAATGCTAGAAATGTAGGCTTGCTCTTCCTTAATCTAGCTTCTAAGGTACGTCGTAGGGACAGAATTGCCTCACGTGTTCCGACATTTCTACGGAATCCAAACTGATCTTCCCCGAGGTCGGATTCTACTGGTTTTTCCAGTCATCTGTAAAGAATTCATGTTAGTATTTTGCAGCCGTGACTTATTAAACTGATAGTTCGGTAATTTTCACATCTGTCAACACCTGCTTTCTTTGGGATTGGAATTATTATATTCTTCTTGACGTGTGAGGGTATTTCGCCTGTTTCATACATCTTGCTCACCAGATGGTGGAGTTTTGTCAGGACTGGCTCTCCCAAGGCCGTCAGTAGTTCCAATGGAATGTTGTCTACTCCGGGGGCCTTGTTTCGACTCAGGTCTTTCAGTGCTCTGTCAAACTCTTCACGTTATATCTAGTATTGCCTCGGTTCAGAAATAATCATAGATCCAGGACTGATGCAAGGAGCAGTCTGAGTTGTAGTGGGGAGGTGGGTAGTCTCCACATGGCCCGTGTTTACGTTTAGTAGTTTTGCTGTTTCCTATTTGTTTATTGCTCTCATGTTAAATGGAAATGAAGTGGATTTTTGTGGCCAGGAGCTATCAAGTGAATTAAAATACATTCACCTAATTACAGAAGGCTAAAATGTTATTAATTTCAGATTTTATTTTATTTCCACTGTTCTGACAGTCATGCATTAATTGGCTTGCAGAACAATAGAATTAATTTTTGTTGGTTTGCTAAAGAAATTTGGCTTCTATTAATCTTTACTGCTGAAGCAGTCAATTTATTTGAAATGAAATGTTTAATTCCACACTGTTGGCTAGTTTCAGCTGTTCACTGCATTTCAAGTGCACATTTTCATCTTCTAGCAGGTACGGCATTAAGCCATAATAAAGAGCCAAACATTAAATAATACAATGCTGGTGCTCCAAGAAAATATATATCAGAATCTGAACATACCAATGTGCGGTTTAAACCGAATTGTGCATTTTAGTATGGTTTGCGAAAGTCCGATGCTCTTGGAGTATTCTCTAATTTCTTGTTTCTTTTATTACATAATGTAAGATCTTATAGTGTTTTACACATACCAGCATATGAGCTTCCAGCGTCATTGTAGCTGCGCAAGCGCGATGACCCCTGACACTCTGGCAACTTCTGGAATGAACTTATTTCTTACAGGTTGTGAGAAAAAATTATGAATGTTGTTTGAAAAGCATTACTTTCAAAATAAACTTCCTTTTATGTGAGATGAACTATGTGCGAGAATGTATAATAAATTTCTTGAATCAAATCAACTCTTGGAGGACAGCCATTGAGAAGAATTTCCTGGCATTTATGATGCCGTTGAAAATTTTATTGGCACATTTGTGTGGCGTATGTTAAAGTGAAACACGCACCAAAAGATCCCCATTATATGTGAGCTCTTAGCTTATCTTGCTGCTTATTAATCATGGAGACCAATATTATATGTAAAAGCTTTTATTTTCTTGTAGCAACACTATGTACATAAATGTAAACCATTGACTGCTATTTGTGTGTTCTCGCTGATTAACAGTGTTGCTATTGACTGACTGCATCACATGCCCTATCATCGGCTGGCGAGTTCGTGTGACATGAGCTGTGACTGGCTTACAAAAGCACATCACAACATTGATTTCAATACTTACGAAAGTAACATGTGGTTTTTGGTGGAATTCGAATTTATACATTAGTAATACGAAAATATGCAGAGTACATGTTGCTGCACATCAAAGATCTGTCAAGAACATGTCTTTCTTCCCCTGAATTTTGTTTCCTGAAGTGCTGGGAAATTCTGTGCTAGTGTATAAAACCATAACCATTCAAAGGATTGATAAGTTTTACGGTTCCAAGGAAAAGTATACTGTCACATAACACGGAAAAATTGTATTTTCACCCAGCAGAAAGGGTACTATTAACTGGGAAATCTGGGAAAAATTCGGGTATTTTGTTTCGTTGGTGGTGTATACACCCTGTGCCATAATTGACTGTTATTTTTGATCATTGGAACAACTTCTACTACGTGATCAGGCCCAGTGGACTGCATGCATCTACAAGTTCCCTCCTCCACTGCATTCTGTCTATTGCTGCTATCCGCCATTTGTCCACATCTATTGACACTTCGTTTAAATCTTCATGGAGTCCATTCCTCCAACACTTCTTGGGTCTCCCTGGTGGTCTCCTTCCTGTAGGTGTGAAATCCAGGAGCTTCTGAGGCCATCTATGATCCTCCATCCAGGCCATATGTTCATTGGAACAACACATTTGCGTTTTGTCATCTTCCTAGCCCAAATAACAGTCTGTAATTTGGCAGTGACAAGAAATGTGATAGAAGTTAACACTATTGTCAACCATCAGTTTTAGAATCCATTCCTCCTCCTATCAATGGTATTTTTTAATTTTGTATCAAGGCAATGCAATAGTTCTGGAATGAACCATTACAGAAGAAAATGTGAACCATCTTTTGCTTTCAGCTTAGAGTTGGAAATATTGACCAGTTGGAAATATTGATCTTTAGCAGCTAAGGAAATGACTAGGCAGACAAATAGACAGGAAAATTGGCCACTACATTTAGAAGAAATGGGTTAAAACTGAAAAATATTTAAAGGGTGTCAGATGTTGGGATTAGAGCCTACATTGTCTTCTCGTACTAAAATGTGAGCCACTTGCCTAATAATGTCTTCTGAATGAAAATATTCATTCTAATCATAACAAAATACTTCAGTCTCCCTCTCACATCACCTCAAACTTAACTATGCCTGGACATGGCACTCATCAGGTAATTGGAAGCTTATGGTATATATCACACATTAATCTTACTGCATGAAAATAGGAAAAGTTTAAGATATTTGCTAGAAGTCATGCTTAGGGGTTGTTAGTAAAAGCATTTATTCAAGTTACATGGCTCTTGGTCATATGGTTGTACCAAGCCCTTAATGGATAGTTATTTTTTCATAAAAGATCTGTTTATTTCTTGTTAAGTAGGGATAAAGGCAAAACAGGGTAAATAAGTAGCTGATTTAGATAGAGAAATATCTGCTCAAGACAAGAACATACAGTAGTAAATTGTATTAATGTGCTCAGTGCTAAAGTGTTAATTTTTCACTTAATCCTGTTACCAGTTGCATTTGTTTGTAAAACTTGTAATGTGTTTAAAAATTTACTTTCAGTATCATTTTCTGTTAATGACATAAAAAACTGTCCTGTAACTTTTCAGTGAAGTGTGTACATCTGGGAACTTCCATCTCTTTGGCCCAGAACCAAGGTGTCACCATTGTTTTGTGTTGGTTTCACATGTATGTTTATCTGTATACAATAGGAATATCTTTTGCAGTTTAGTAACTCTTATTTTTCAACAGGTTTGGACAAAATTGAAGCACTTCAGAACCATGAAAACGTTGAAATATATAAACTTGCTTATGATATAATAGAACAATACTTTTCAGAAGATGTAAGTATATATATTTATACATTTATTTACTCAAATCTTATTAGTTAGCCACAGCTTAATTTTCCTGTTAGCAACATTTGTACATGTCAAAAATGGACATTGATTCTTATATGAAAAATTTAACAATGAAAGGCAAATTAATATTTTTGTTGCTGAACATTTTAAATATTTTAGACATTAGTGGTTACTTTGATACCTCCAATCAAAACTGTGTAAGAATTCTTTTATCTTAACATTTTTGAAATTTCGAAGTTTGACTTGTAATTAATAGTGGCATTGTAGTGGTGACTGAAGCGTTCTTGCGCGCACACACACACACACACACACACACACACACACACACACACACACACACACACAAAGGTTTCAAACAAGCTACACAGTATAGATCTTTTGTTTTTCTTCACGCAGTGCACTAAATAAAACGTTCAGTGAAGCCCAAGGAAAATTATCTATTCTTTAGTGAATTCCATGGGTTAAAATAGCAGAACAAGGAAAACTAAACTCATATATGCCTGAAGGCACTGTAGCTTCAGATACTTCTAAACAATTATGTGTATTTCCATTAAAAATAATGTAAACCAGGGAGATCACTACATTGATCACAGGCAAGTTGCGGACAAAGAAGCTAGGAAGATCTGTTTATAGGAATACGGGGAGAATCAGTTGGGAGGCTAATGGAGAAATTGTAATGAGTTGTGTATTGTGGGAGTACATTAGGATTGAACTGCATAGCTTGGCAAATGATTTTACTCTAAAAAATGTATAATAGCATTAAGTTATGCATGTTCAATCATTAAGCACAAGACTTCATTATTCTCCTCTGGACCAACAGTAAATTGAATAGGTATGTGTGGCACAAGATTATTTGCCTTCAAATAGATAAACTGTTACGTAGTAGTCTTGCATATAATAGAAATAATGTTTAGGTTTCTGTTATTAAGGTAGATGGGAGAGCTAAGTTGTTAAATCATGTAACCACTTAAAATAAAATATAGTAGGGTGATTTTCATTTGCCTCAGAAGGATACAGAAAATAAAATTTGCTGAACTATGAGTTAAACCATTAATTAGCTTAAGACTCAGTTGACTAGAATGCACTAGTTTTTAGTAGATAGTATTTAATTACAATAGTGACATGGATTAGGAGAAATAAGTATGAACAGGGGATTTATCAAAATAATGTGGTAAAATAGTAAAGAGATTGAGTCAAAGTAGAGGAGTGTTACGTTAAAGTCAATCGTGATAAGTAGACAATGATGAGAGGAAACTTTAATTTCAGATGGAGTTAATGAATGAGGTGTGAGAAATTCAGCAGTAACTGTTGGGAGAAAACTGTAATGGAATGTGATAGAAGTTGCTACCAATACAAATCATGTAGTAAAGTGTAGACAAAGTAAATGGGGAGAGAATGTAAATATGCCAGAATGACTTGTTTCAAAACTTTTTATCATATTAAAACTGCGCTGGAATGGGGTTCAACCTTGGAACTTTGTTCTTCACAGGAAATGGTCTAACCAAAGAACTGTTCAAGCAAATCTTCAGACATGCTCACAGCTTCCTTCCTCCCAGTACCTCTTTATTACTTTCTTTACTTTGCAAAAACTCTTCTGCATACCTTGCTGCACACAGTTTTAACCAGTCTGGAAGTTTCCAAACTGTGCACCTTCCACTGCAGAATGAAGGATTCATTCTAGTAAAAATCTTGTAGGCTGTGGCGAAGTCAATTCTCTGCAGTATCCTTTCTTCCAAAAGCGCTAGTTCAGCAAGTTTTGCTGGAGAATTTCTGTGAACTTTGGAAAGAAGGAAAGTGGTACTATCAGAAGTAAAACTGTGAGGCAGGTTAGAAATTGAACCTGGTCAGCTCAGTCAGCAAGGCCACTGTTGTGGCAAGGTTCAAGGCCCAAATCCTGGTCAGACAGTGTTTTTAATTTTCTAGCAATTTTGTTATATAGTTAAATATGACTCAAATTTAAATAAATAATTAAAACCAGCCTGTTCCTCTTTAAGGGAAGTGAATGAATAAAGTAGTTAGAGGATGATACAGCTCACTCAGCATTTTTATGTCTCTCTCTTTCTGGTTTTCTGTGAATAGTTAAGTTTGCTATGAGTTTTAAGATATTTCTTCTTCACATTGTGATTTTTCTCGAGAACTAGTTGGAGTGGGAAAGAGTAAGGAAAAGAACATATGTACGGTAAATGTTATGTATAAAATATTTAAAATTTTTGATTATTTATATTTGTTCTAGGCGGAGGAGGATCCAAATTTGGTACCTACATCATCAGATACTGGCTTCCAGTTTGATCCAAGTTCAAACATACCAAATGAAGGATTTAAGTTCTGATGGACATTTTATATATAAAGTCACAGTATTGGACTACATTTTGAACGGATTCTCTTAAAGTGCTGTGACTGCTAAGCTGTTGAAAATGCAAGCTTGGTGCAGACCCTGTTATAGTATGACTGCTTCCATCTGTACATAGATTCAGAAACTATTTATGACAGTGGTGTTTTTTAAAAGGCTGAAGAGCCATGGTTTTTACAAAGAAAATAACTTACATTTGTAAGTACTGGCTTTTTAGTGAGATACACTGCATACTTGAACTGCTTAAAAGTGCAGATGTATGGAAGTCGTATAATCATAATTAGCACACATTCATATGTGGCTGCAGATTATATGCCTTTGGTTATTTGTTTGACTAATTAAATATTATGAACTTCTTCACTGTTACGTGGCATGTCATGTAATGTCAGACATACTTGTGGCATATTGCATTTTGTCTGGAGTGTTAATGAAGTACACTTGAAAATGGTGAAATTGTATTTGTCTCTAAATACAGAAATTGTGTGTTTGTAGTATGATGGTGCCTCGTGTACAAATGGTAACTGAATTAAATTGTGTGTCTCTAATAATAGAAAACACACACACACACACACACACACACACACACACACACACACACACACACACTTACTTATGGTGCTTTCTGGAAGCTGTAAAATGTTATGCTGTGAAAGCAGATCATCAGACACAAGTGAGTATTACCATTTGTTGCTTTGCCAGTTTCCTGATTACAGGTTGGCAGGAGGATGTCGTCACTAATTTATCACACAGTGTTTAAACTAATTCATCTTGGAAAAAGAAACATTCTAAATTGTTAATTTGACCATAGGTATAACCTATGTGCAATTGGTATGTTGTAAATTAATGAGAGTTGTTGTTCATTATCAAATTTCAATTTGTTTTACAGATACTGGGAAAATAAAGTTCTCTAGATAGTGTACATATAATTCATGATAGTTACCTCTTAATTTTATTCTCTCAAAACACATGGTAATAACATATAATGAAATTAAAAAAGAACATTAAGAAACTTCACAAAATTATAGTGTACACACTTTAGGTTGGAACTGAAGTTAGTACTGAACATGCTGAAACAAGATTCATGTTAAGAGTACAGTTACTGAAAGCTTACAGCTTTCTTGTGTAGAGAAGTTTATCTTGTGTACTGCTGAACGAAAAAACGACTATGTTGATTTCTTTATTGATTTACATTCACAGAATTCTTTCTGTAAAATTTTGTTTTGTTGACTGTTCTGAAATCTTACTGTGGTATTTGGTGGAAAATTTACAGAGAGATGTAATGGTCCTCTTGTCACCATTAGCTGTGATGATGTTTCTTCAAGAATTTTTCTTTCTTGGTTTCTTCTGTGTTTCTGCCTTGTCTGTATAAAAGAAACACAGCAATGTAAACTCTTTGAACAAATAGCAGAGATTAGATACACATGTTGCCAGTTGGGAAGTATTTTGAAATTACAGAATCCAGAAGTCAGTCAAGTTACATATTCCTAAAATGATAGACTAGCTGTAATTGTTGAATATGGTTTGGTCAATAACAGTATAAACACAAATGTTTATCAAACAATAGAGCAAATCTAATAGAATGGAATAATAATATGAGAATAATAGATTGTTCCTACCACATAGAGAAGGCACTCAGTGGCTGACAGGCACAGCAGTCTCCTAGCAATGTGCCTACCGTATTTATTCAAATCTAAGCCGCACCTGAAAAATGACTCAAAATCAAGGAAAAAAAATTTCCCAAATTTAAGCCGCACCTGAAATTTGAGACTGGAAATTCAAGGGGGGAGAGAAGTTTTAGACCGCACGCCCAAATCGAAACAAAGTTTGTCCATTGTAACATGAGGCACAATTTAGGTCAAAAGGATGAAGATGCAGCTACAGTAGTTTGGTTAGTCGTAAGCTTAACTGTTAAGCTTTACCAAGTTGCCATTGCTGTGTGTCAGGGGTGCTCTGTCCTTATTTGTACGGGTAACCTTGCTTTTTCACGGGTTACCTTGCTTTTTCATGGGTACCCTTGCTTTTTCACATGCTTCGTCTGGTTTGAAAAGATTGCTTATGTTGCTTTGATCTGATAATTGCCGTTCTCTTTGTTATAGAAGTGTTTACGTCACTCTAAGCTGAAACTGCATTATTTTAATGTGTCATGTATTGTTTGTCTCATTCTGATAATGAGTGTTTACGACCTGTCCCCCTCGGGGCGGCATGGCTTGCTTTTGTGGGCGCTAATGCGGCTTACAATAAAAAGAGAGCAATTGTCTTATAAGCGAAACAATGGCAAGAGACTGCTATTTGTTGTTACTTACACTGCTGCTTTCTTTGTTAATGATCAACAAGAACACCAAATAATAGACTGCGTATGATAGATGATGTTCTGAACAAAATCTTTGCAGATGCCTCTTTAGTACATTACATTCTGCACAGAAATTAGTCATCTTAGATTTAAAAATGTAGTCAGTTGCCATGCTTCATTTCTGACTGGATCACTATTCACTATAAGATTTATACGAATATAAACATAACATTATATGTATATTCTTCCACGTTTGCTGTTGTCTCGCTCTAGTTTCGTAGCTGTTTCGTAGTTTATTAGGTAGACAGGATTTAAATGAGATAAGCAAACACAAAAGAATACATGGCACAATGTTTACATTCTTCTACCTTTTCTTTTAATTTATTTACTGACGCAGAGGTTATGGCGCCGGTATTAATCTTTGTGCCTGCAAAGCATGCCTGTGTAGTGCCACATATATTAGACGGCAGAAGTTAGCTGCTGCGGCACCTATCAACATTTTTCAGAACTTCCTCTTACTTTGCACTAGATTCTAAGCCGCAGGCGGTTTTTTGGATTACAAAAACCGGGAAAAAAGTGTGGCTTGGATTCGAGTAAATACGGTATCTGCCACTGTCTCTGCTGTGTGGTAAATAGCAATCTATCTTTTAAATATTGTTGTCAAATTTATGTACGAATTAAGTGCTCCCTGTTGAAGCTCAGAAATGTGACAGCTTTATTCATATATTAATCTGTAGTTCATACTTCTCCTAAAGCTAAAAAGAAATTATTGTATGCCTCGTTTAGTCAGTAAATAGTAGATGTTGAGTTGCAGACAACAAAAGTCTGCTAAACAAGTAAACTCTTGGCCAGAAAGCCTTCTTCTGAATTATTTAATTCAGGAGGAGGCCTTTTGGCCACAAGCTTACATGTTTAGCAGCCTTTCGGTTGTTTTTGTCTGTGACTCATTGTCTCCACTACATGGTGAGTAGCAACCTATCCTTTTCGTAATATTGTGTGTACTTAGTAAAATTTATTAATTGGTAAATTGAAGTTTGTAGTCACAGCATGGGAAAAAGTATTTATGATAATATTGTGACCTTCATTGTGTTAAAGTGCAATACTATAAATTATAATTCTCCTGCCATTACAACACATTTTTGCAAATACTTACGTGCATTTTCTATATGTTAGATTTAAGTTTTCGTTCTAATTTATGTGAGCTCAGGAAACTTCTTTTCAATCTTCCAGTTCATTCAATGTTTGGCTGTTGGCAAGTAATTCTACAATGTGCCATGGCTTGTTGAATGTTCTTTCTGATGTGATTTGTGGCATACTGACACTCTTCTCTATGAGGACATACCATTTCTTACATCTCTCCCTGAGGAGAGTTCTTTTTATTTTTTAAGGTGTGCCTTGCCAGTGGATTTGATGTTGCTGTAAAGATAAATCAAGAGTACTGAAGAGTGCCACAACCATGTATTTTCTCAATAAGTGAAAAGGCTGATTCCTAGACTCTTTTGCAATGAACCCCTGATTTTTCACTTCATTGTACGTTCTTAACCTGCAGTGGTCCAGAGAATTGGGCAATATGAAACATTTTGTCTTTGTGCACATCACCTCAGTCTGTCTCCAAAACAGTATTATGGGGATAAAACTTTTCTAATCTTTGAAGTCTTAAGTTCCGTTGTAATCATTTCCTGCAACAATTCTTTGAATAATGGAATACTTGTGGAGAAATTGCCCATTGTAATGCGTGTTGAGGTTCCTCACAAAGTTTTCGTTTGTGTCTATTATACTAGATTCAACAATGATCTCTTTTCTGTGGTAAGATCCATAAACATATTCATTTCCTTAAATATAATGCCAATTTTTTCATACTCTCAGCCATTCATACCTTCTAAATTAAAGCCTGGTGAGAACAAACACCTTTTTCCCAGCTACTGCCCCATTTCTCCACCAGCTGCATTTGCAAGGTGATAAAATGTATGATTCATCAGTGGCCATAGCCGCTTTTTCACACTACCTGCCACATTCCACCCTTCACCCCCCTTGGTTTTGCATGTTGTCTCCTGTTCACCTTGAACTTCGTCCACCTCCTGGGGCAGCTACTCTTGATTTGGTCTATTGCAGAAGTTTGTTGATCTTTGCACACGATGTAGCAATAGCACCTTTGTGTTCACTGCCACTGACTGGTGTCAGATGTGTCTTCATCATTGGCAGTTAATGCAGTGCTCAATGTTTTTAACTTGCTTTGAGAGATAAGTCCAATGTGTGTTCAGAGTGACAGCTACACCGGGAAAAACCCGGGATACTTTTAGAATTCCGGGAATTTTTCATCGTTTAAGTTTTCAGTTAAATTTTCGTAATTTTGACTGGTAAGAGCCGATACTCTAACAAAGGATATTACTGTAGCCTGCAACTGCAGAATAACAGTAAAACATAAACGAGAGAAAAAACGAAAATAACTTAAATTGCAAAAGCCATACACGACGTCGACAACATAGTGCTCATGTAAGCATCTGCCAATTGAAAATGTGTCAAAGGCTTTAGGAAGACTATGCCACTGCTTCATAACAACAAATTGCCTTCAATGAGAGTGAAGTCGCAACTGTTCACATTTGATTTGTTTTAGCGGGCTCGTGCACATGCGCAGTTGTCGTGTTTTAGTAGTAATTCTCCCGCTTCTGGCTACAGGAATGTGGCTGTTGGCTGTGCAAGCAGTCGCAGCAAGCAGTTAGATGCTACCAGGGAAAGGGAGTGCCAAATTCATATTCTTCAGGGAAAAAAACTTGTTTCACAAAGTGCCTAGCATCCAGGTGTCGAGCATCCAGTGATATAATGTATCGATTAATCATATGATTTTGAAATGCCTCCCATGTTTGTTTTTGAACATTTTTGAACACATTTTAAGCTGATTTCTGAATGAATAAGTTGACTTTTGAATGAATGCATGCTTAGTGTACGTGATGTCTGTCGGGAGAATCCATGTTGCATCTAGGAATAAACTTTCCACAGACCAAAGCGGACGGGGCTATACGAGCTTGAGGGAATAAAGCCGAATGGATGAATGCCAATCGCTGTCTGATTATGTGGTTGGTTGGGTTTGCGAATGCTCAGCATTGTTCTAATTACTAGCGAAATCTATAGATTCAGACTACCAGAATGGAAATAAACGACTGACAGGAATAACAGGTGAGAAAGATTGCGTGTTACCTTCTCGGTGTATCCAAGAAAATAAAATTTTGACAGAATTTTTGGCAATATCGCTACACTAGTTGTACAGTCCCCGGCTAGCAGCTGCATAAGTTCTATTCTGGAAGTAACGCTGTTCTAACGTGTAATAATGCCTAACCGAAAATAATCGCGGGATAACTAAACCTGTGATTCTGATACGTTTAGTGAAGTTAATCGGCTAACAAATTTTGATAGCGGCAGCAATAGCTACAGAATTGGTGATAAGATTGACTGTTAGAACAAGGAACGAGAAGAAATGGGGACATCACACAAATTAATGAAGAATAAGATGATTACAAATTTATATACAAATTTCGTAATGTTACTTTTTGATCTTGTGCTTGAGAAGCTGGTGCGTATGAATGGAAATGTGAAACTATTTCCTAACAAAAAGCTTTTTGCTTGTAGTAGGCCTAATAGGCATTTGATATTTGTACTTATTGGATTATGTTCTGCTGTGTTATAAAAATGGCCATTTGTACCAAAACAGTCTCATTTATTTGGTGTGTTACAAAATTGCTGCTCTATTAGAAAGGTCTATTTTGTTTTATCCAATGGACAGTGATAAAATAGATGTTGTCAGATCAAGAAACCACACCAGTCTTGGGTATTATTTGTATAAACAGCTTTTTCAGTATTAAACGACATTTCGATTTTTCATGTAGCAAAACGTATGACGAACTTTGAGGTAATAGATCCTTTCGCAGAAAGGAAACCACGCCATGTAAGGCTGTAGCAAGATTTGAGAGGAAAAAAGTGCTAGGAACTAAGGTTTGAAGAAATGTGTAATTTCTTGTTTATCTCCCGTCAGTATTGGTTTTATATATCCTATATTTAATTTTAAGTCACAAAACAGCAAGTTCTTAACTAATAGGGCAATAAAGAGCTCAGATTTTCAGAAGAGTTCTTGTTCTCTTGATTACAAATAATCCCGTCCACTGTTAATTGCGAAATTTTTTTAAGAGGGGCAGGCTGTCAAACTAGCTGACTGGGAGCAGGAGAAGCACCATAGGACATTTCAATTTCCACTGTCCTGAATATAGTTTGGACGTGCAGTAGAAAAATGCTTTATGAAGAGGTATGGCACTTCATTTTGGCATACTTAAGACCAAATAATGTCTTACATTTCCTCGAATACATATGTTTTATGTTGCAGACTTTTCAGAAAGTTGTGCGCTACAAGATGAACATATTTTGAAAATTCGATTTTTTAGTATTGACCCGGTTTGCAAATGCCGTAGATACGGGGCTGATGCGCAGAGCAGTCTGAGTTATAGTGGGTAGTCTCCACGTGACTTGTGTTTACATTTAGTGATTTTCCAGTTTCCCCTTCGTTTACTCTCATGTCAAATGAAAACAAAATGGATATCTGTGGCATGGAGCTCCCAAGTGAATTAAAACACCTTCACATAGGAAGGCTGAAGTATATCATTAGTTTCAGATTTTATTTTATTTCCACCTTTCTGATAGTCAAGCATTAATGCCTTGTGGAACAATGAAGTTATTGACTGTTTGCTAAAGAAATTTTACTTTTGTTAATCTATTCCGTAGAGGCAATCAATGTATTTGAAACGAAATGTTTAATTCCACAGTGCACAATTTCATTCTCTAACATCTATGGCATTATGCCATAATAAAGAACCAAACATGATATAATACAGTACTGGTACTCCAAGAAAGTTTACATCCCGAAAACCACACTGAAAAGCTTAATATCAGGTCTAGATCTACTTCATTGGGAATATGGACATACGAATGTGCCCTTTAAGTATGCACTTTAAATGTGCACATTTAATTATATGGTTCACGAAATTCCGATGCTCTTGAAGTATCCTCGAATGTCTTGTTTCTTTTGACATACTGCATGATCATTCAATGTAATACATGTACATACATACGGGCTTCCTACGTCATGATAGCTACCAAAGTGCGGTGTTATCTGTTAACTGCTGAAATGAACCTATTTCTAACAGGTAGTGGGAAAATATTGTGAATAGTGGTTTGAAAAGTGTTACCTTCAAAGTAAATATCCTTTTATGTAAGTTGAACTGTGTGTAAGAATTAGCATGAATTTTACTCTCATTTAAAAATCAACTCTTTGATGACGAGCTATTTAGAAGAATTTCGAACCATGAAGATCAGATATTTGTCATTATTAAAAATTTTCCTGGCGCATTTGTGTGATATATCTTAAGTGTAACAAGCAGAAAAAGATCAACAGTATATGCAAAGCAAAGCTTCTCTCTCAGCTTCAGACCAATATTATAGTGAAAGCTTTGCTTTTCTTGTACCAACAATATGTGCATTAATTTAAACTATTAACTTTCCCTGTTTGTGTGTTCGTGCTATGTAACAGTGATGTTACATCATGAGTCCTATGCTCTGATCATCCGCTGTCATCAGCTGGCGAGATCACGTGCCATGAGCTACAAACTGCTTACAAAAGCACATCGAAATCTCGATTTCAATTATACGGAAAGTAACATGCGATGTTTGGTGGAATTCTCACGTATATTTTGGTAATACGAAAATATGCAGCGTACATGTTGCTGCACATCAAAGATATTTCGAATAATGTTTCTTTTTCCCTGAGTTTCGTTTTCTAAAGTGCTGGGAAATTGTACACCTGTGTATAAAACCCTAACCATTCAAAGGATTGATAAGGGAAAATGTACTGTCATCCGGGATAAAACTGTATTTTTAACCGGGAAATCAGCTATTTTTTTCCCCCTTGTTCACATATACACTGTATGCTCTTACTTCATCCCGATCTTCTGCCCCAGAGCCGGACGATGTTAACACTCAAATGTTGTAGCACACTCCTCTTGCGAAGAAGCACTTTATGCTTCCAAAGTGCAATAGCATTTCGGCAGATGGCAAGTTTCCCCGATTCTATTGTGAAGCCACTATCATACCCGTACCTAAGTCTGGTGAAAACAAACACCTTTTTCCCAGCTACTGCCCCATCTCTCCACCAGCTGCATTTGCAAGATGATGGAACGTATGATTAATCAGTGGCCATATCTGCTTTACTTCACACTACCTGCCACATTCCACCCTTCACCACCTTGGCTTTGTGTGGTGTCTCCTGTTCACCTTGAACTTCATTCACTTCCTAGGGCAGCTACTCTTGATCCGGTCTATTGCAGAAGTTTCTTGACCTTTGCACACGATTTAGCAATAGCACCTTTGTGTACACTAATGCCTCTGACTGTGGTGTCCAATGTGCCTTCATCATTGGCACCGACCATTTTTGGTATCACCTTCTAGAACACTGCTCAATATTTACAGCAGAGCTCCACTGCTCAATATTTACAGCAGAGCTCTTTGTCCTGTACAAGATCACCCATTACATCTGGTGACAAAGGCTTTGTCATTTCTCTGATTCTCTGTGTCCTTCAGAGCCTCTGGATGTTGTACACAGTCCATTCTTTAGTGCACCTTGCTGTCTATTGAGAGAACCGCAGTGATATTCATGTGAGTTGGTCTGAAGAGAAATTAGGCTGCTGGACACTGCTGCCAAGGCTGCAGTCCTACCTCGGTCCGCTAGCTTTTCCATCCCTTCGGATGATCTCCGTGCTGACATCTGTGGCAGGTGGTGGCGTCATTCTGGCATCATCACTGGTCTTCTCTTCATGGGACCAAGCTCTAGGGAATTAAACCTCTTCCAGCAGTTTGGCTAACCTTCTCTTGGCTCTCTCACCACCCCCGCCACGACTTTCTTCCTTGTGGTCAACCTTTGAGTGTTTGCCATTTCCTGACTATTTTCCTTAACCAATGATGTTCTAATGTAGTGTTTGCCATTTCAGTTATTCCATTGTAGCAAATGTTGACTTTTCCCAAGAAGAAATCATTGGTCTTGGCTCCCTTTCCTTCCGTCAATTGTACTTAATGTGTATTTTAAGTTCTTTTACTTCTTGACTTAAGGTTATGACATGGGCACTTATGACCTCAGTTGTTTCTGTGCCCCAAAACAAAAAAATGCTAGCATGAAATGCCATTCTGACTAAAGATAACTAAAATGTTTGGAATGTGGGTTGTTTGCTAAGGGGCCTTAAATACTTCGGCCATGTATCAAATGTGTACGATTAAAAGATTAACAAAGAAAAATAATAAATTTTCGCCTGCATCAATTTTATTTTGGAGAATTAAACAGAATGTAAACTACTAGAAATAATTTTTAAGACAATGTAATGATAAAATTGAAGGCTACTGGGTTAGAGAGACCTCTGTTAGGTACCCAACGGTTACACTTGAGTGCAAAATAATCACTGAAGGTAAGTGTGAAAGATTGGATGTAAAACAGGGTAACCAGGTACTATTACAGACAACTGACATCAGTAGCTACAGTGGCAAAACAATTCAGAGAACTTAAAAAACACTGTAAGGTTAGCAAACAGGGAAATATTTTTGTTTATCAAGTGTGACAGTAAAGAAAATGCAGATTCTCAGGATTTTTGTAACATTCAGTGTACAAAGATACAGAGTATTAATAGGAAAAAATACAATAGTGTTGTACAACACAGCTTTAGATGTGTGTTGAATAATGTTTTGAAGGACAAGACATGTATTGGCTCAATAGCCATGTTTAGTTGCAATGAATGGAAAGAAATTTTCGTCATCACAAAGGTAATCAAAGCCTTATTGACAACTAAAAGTTGAACAAAGCCAAAATGAGTAAGGGAGTTAATGAGCAATTTGTTCAGTGAATTTGAAGTTAATTTCCACCATTGATCTGACAAAATAATCGTAAGAAGTTGTCTTTCTCAAAACTAGCAAACCATCTACACGGATGCTCACCAATTGTGCTAGCACTGAAATGGAAGCTGACTAAATGAAATAGTGAGTTATCAGAAACTGGCTATGGAAGATGGTGATACGGATTTTTCTTTCCATTATCAGAAGAACCCTGAAATGACATTGAGAAATAAAAAATTAACTAAACTGAACTAGATAGAACTGTTTATTGAAAAAGCAGATGCCAGTTTACTTTTGCAGGAAGTATCCCATGCGTGGTGGCTTGCCTTTCAAATTAGCGTCTGCAACAGCTGTCATTGAATTTCTTTTCTCGGAGTATGGTTGGTTTCAGGTAATTAAGACCAGTAATTAAGTATTGGTTGTTGGTCTGGGACCCATACATTAGAAAATATCCCAAGAGCAACAGATTTCATGCTAATTAAAGTGGCACAAGAAAATTTATTTGAAGCTCACTATTAAAATTCCGAGAATACATGTTAAGCACCATGTTACCTCACACATTTATCTGGTAAAATGAACAAACCTATATAACAGGAAAAAAGAGCTTCTAGGAAGGCTTACGTCACCTCTTCCTGAATACATGTATGAATGGAATGTAAGAGGCGAAACAATTCTAGTCAGTGTACCAGCCATTTTATCCAACAAAACCTGTTTTTACGTTACCATATCTTGCTTTCTGCTCTTGTAGTGAACACAATTGGATTTAAAGTTAAGTTTGGGAAAAACAAGCAGGTCAATTCAACTCTGCAAAGGAAGTCTCATTGAATGCACTTAACAAGTGTTTCTACCGTTATGTTGTGCAGCTAACTGTCTCGAGCGTTGCTTTGGGCAAGATACAGAAGCTGCAAATGCTACAGAACACAGCTATCTGGCAAGTGTTAGATGCATCGCACTTAATATGGCTTGGTTAGTTTCGCATGAAACAGCTTCCCATCATTCTTCCAGTGACCGAAGACACTAGGAACCAACTGTTATGTTTCCTGTTGTACTTGGCAGAACTGGAACTTTGGGGACATATGATCGGAATGAATCCTTGAAACACAAGTGGCCCTCATGGGTTGAGCCCATCTTTTCCTAAGTCATCATCTTTGCAGCCTACAGCATCCAAGCAGTCGGTCATTAATAAATAATCAATTACGGTTATGAGTCAGTGTCTGGAAGGTTTAAAAATTACACAGGTGTAGAGTAGTGAAGTAAATGCCGAGTGGCAAAAGCCACTTCAATTTCAAGAAAATGTGCACACTTAATAATGCGGGAACTGAAAGGGTGACATTTTCATTCTCTAGGAGTAGGCCTGTCATCACAGAAACTGCAGATTCTGGTCACGGAACATTTAGGTCAAATCAGATTATTTTCCCAGGCACATATAAGCTGTCAGTAAGTGGACTGAAAGAAACACAACCATAAGTTAAAAGGTCTAAACAAATATAAATGATACAAACATATGCAAGTTGGTGTGCTGTTGTATCACTATATAACTTTTGCAGCGTGAATGGATGGAATGAAACAATTGCACAATTGGCTTGCCTGAGCCTAACTGACGGGTGAGGAAGCCGTATGGTGCTCGAGATCATAGCCATTTGGCCGCTTCTTATTGTTCAATAAAGAAGTAAAATATGTACATGGAGAGGAATCGCAGCATGCTTGCCCCTGTTCTTTAAGTGTAAGGGGCAGACTAATGGAAACAGGACAGATGGAAGAAAGTAAATTATTTATTTTAAAAATAATCACCATAATTGTGAGATGAGACCACCAAAGTCTTCATGGAAAAAAGGTTTGAAGTTGCATATGGAACCACGATTGTACCTAGATGGGAACTTCGTTGTTTGAAGCAAATCAATGGCCATGAGTGTTTTTTCAAAGCTCCACAAATATGGAAATCACATGGGAAGAGATTGGGACTGTTTGGAGGATGTGTAAGGGAATCCCTAGTGAAACTTGGCAGCAGAGTTAGAACAACCTTGGCAACACATGGTTCCATAAGCAACCGACATTTTTCCATGAAGGCATTGACTGTCTTGTTTCTCTGGGATAAATGTATTATGTTATGGCAACTACTTTCAAAATAATAGTTTACTTTTCAATCTGACTTTTTCCACTTGTCTTGTTTTCATTTGACAGCCCCTTACATTAAAAAAAGGAAACTACATACATGCCAGTCCTTATGAGTTTTTACTATGATTTATTAAAATCAATTTTCCAATCACCTGAATTTCTCCATACACGAAACACATTTATGCTAGTCAGTTGCATAAAAACCCCACCAGGATGCCCGCAAACAACCTTCAAACTAGGACAAATGTGGGGAAACACATGCATATGGGAGCCATACCTACAAAGGCAACACTTCACGAGACAGTTCTCACCAAGGCTACCATTTGCAATGGGACTGCATACATGAGTAGTTTTGTCACTCAACTGGCAGCTTCATTTCTTTTATAGCCTATTTTTAATGATTGGAATTTGTTGACATGTAAACTTTTCTTGCCACTAAGCATTAACAAAAAATGTAAATTTAATTTTGCTCTTTTTCATCTGTACTAATTTAATTTTTAGAGGGTGATCTCTCTTTAAGACTACACTTCATTTTGTAGATGTTGTGTTAAACTTTCATTTATGACACCACAATTAACTCTCATGTTGGCGAGGAGGAGAAATGAATGTTCCTCTAGGAAAAATGCAACAGGGGTTGCACAAGAGTATTTGTTAATGTCAAAAATAAATTGATGGATCAAATTGTTGTTGTAACTTACTACCCTTGACTTGTACCAGGTATTAACACTGAATCAAAAATATCAATATTGTAGCAAACAATCCACTGGTGAAATATCAATATTCTTATATTGATTTTTTAGCTTTGTTTTTGCAACTAAAGGAAAACATGAAAATGCACACTCCAATTGCTCCAGCAAATGTTGAACACGCCATCCCAACAATGGATGTTGCTACATTTTCGAAAACATCTGCATGCTGTCACACACTGTAATAGCTCCATGATGGTCATGCAATGATTTCCAAAGAATGAGACCCCTCAAGAAAAATAGTGATTTTAAATTAATTATGCCCCCTGTAATTTCAATTCTCCCCCCCCCCCCCCCCTTACAAGGTTTATATTACTCTAGTTCTTTCTTCTAAATCTTCTGGAAGTTTTATCTAATTTTTATATCTTATTATTATTATTTTGAGGTCTTTCAGCAATAATTTTCCAGCTATTTTAAATCATAAAAATCCAGGCCAGTTGTTTGCAGCTAATTTTTCATATTCATAAACTAAATTCATTCTCACTATAGTAGGAGTCACGAACAATGGCGGTCAAGTTTAAGCTTGTTCTGACCATGTCGTGCATTCTCCACCAACCAGTGAGCATTCGGCATGTTCTGAGCACTTTGCTGAAGCATCGTAGCTAATGTGAGCATTGAATGTGATCATAGTGAGTTGTTTCGCGAATTTAGATTCCATTTTTTGTGAGTTGTCATTGTTGAATGTGGTTGTCAAATTTTGCTTAAGGAAGTGAGACATAATTTGCAGGATATACACTTTCTTCAAGTGGAAAGCATGCCCATGCGCACACCAGAGCTGTTGTTTGGAATGGTCAACAATACAATCCGTGTTGTCAGTGCCTTGATATGTGCTAACCGCCATTGTTTGTGGATCAGACAACAGTAACAATTGTGACCCTTCTCCACCTGAGTATGCCGCCCCCCCCCCCCCCCCCCTCTCTCTCTCTCTCTCTCTCTCTCTCTCTCTCTCTCTCTCTCTCTCTCTCTCTCTCACACACACACACACACACACACACACACACACACACACACACACACCCCTCAGCTTATGGAGTTTTTGGCTGTACTTATCTCCATGAACTACCCCTCAATTCAGTATGCGTCCGGATCGCAGCATAATTTTTAAATTCTCACGGGTGTAAATACCCAGATGTCGTTTCAGAGCAATAGTAAACATCACTTACAGTGCTGCAAGTAAAAATTATTATTATTATTGGGTAAAAAGTGTGCACAAAACTGTCACAAGAAATATTCTTGGTACAAAGAAATTTCCCACAGTTGTGTACAAATTTATTAGTCCACTCTTACAGTTTCTCAACCTGCATAAATAGTAGTCTAAAAATTCAGATTTTATGTTTGTCTACGATAGCATACTCATGTCAATTATGGTCATACCTCATGAGAACCATTGCTCTTTCAAGAGTTCATGTGTGGTATACTCAGAGCCCCCAACTATTGCTCTTGCATCAGGTCCTTGCTGCTTCCCCTATGCCCCCTCCTTACCATCTCAGTGCCCTTGCATATGTCAGTCATTCCTGGTTTCTGCTATCTCATTTAGTTTCGTTCCTCTTTTTAAGCATTTTTGCTCCCTCTTATAGGTTTTACATCCTTTTCTAAATTTTGTATCCATAGTGAGTCAACTGGGAACACCCTACTTAATGTCTTCGGTGTGTGGCCTTACCACCTCTTACACCTTTTACTCAATCCCGTTGTTCTTTTCACACTATATAGCCAGGATGTCCCCCCTGACAAAACAGGAATCGATCTTCTGATACCTGAACTGCTTCCTCGCTGTGTATGCCAAGGAGCGGATGCTCGTCATTCTGGAGCATCAGAACACCCAGCAACAGCCACTATGCCATGTGGCCTTTTCAGTGGCTAGTGTGAAATTCATCAAGCTTCCCCAAACTGGCTGTTCCTCTACGGCCGTATCTTTAGTTGGCAAAGGATCTTTCAGTGCTGCTGCTTACGACTCTGTGGCCTTCCCTTCCCTGATTACTCTGTACTTGCTTCGGCGGTACATATACTAAAACTGGAACGATACAGAGATTAGTATGGCCCCTGCCCAAGGATGACATGCAAAATCGTGAAGTGTTACACATTTTTATCTCGTGCTCCTGAGACATCCGTTCATGCCCTGGGGAGTCATTTCTTCTGTGTACAGACTCCTTGAGCAAGCTATCGACCAGTGCTACCCTCATCATCTTTTGGTAGTAACCATCCAGAAGTTCATCTGCCCTGGAACAGTCCAGTCGTTCAGTGGTGTTTGTCTGGACCCCAGGTCATGCAGATCAGAATCCCAGGCAACGAACTTGCTGACAGGCTGGCCAAACAGGCCATGTGGAAACTGCTTATGGAGATCGGCTTCACTGCAACTAACCTGCGTTCATTACTATGCCGCAAGGTTTTGTGGCTTTGGGAGGCGGAATGGCATAACCTCAGTACGCACAACAAACTGTGTGCCATTAAGGAGACTACAAATGTGTGGAAGACCTCCCTGCGGGCCTCTCTCAGGGACTCTGTGGTTATGTCGGTTCCACATTGGTCACACTTGGGTGATACATGGCTATCTCCTGTGCCGTAATGACCCACCTCGGTGTTGGTGCGGTGCCTGGCTGACAGTAGCCCATATCTTGGTGAGCTGTCCATCTTTGGCTGCTCTGCATCAGACTCTTCTGTTACTGGACTGGTTGCCATTAATTTTAGCAGACAACACCTCATCGGCTAATTTAGTTTCATGTTTTATACATGACCGCGGGTTTTATCATTCTATATAAGTTTTCGCGAATGTCCTTTGTCCCTTTATGTCCCCCAATCTAATGCTTTTAGGCCAGATGTTTTAATGTATTGCAGAGTGACTGGCTTTTCAGTGTTATTCTTGTGGTCGGCAAGCCACAGTCGTCTGCTCTCTTTTTTTAATCTCTTCTACCTGTTTCTTTCTTCTCAGTGTGGTTTTCTTTTTCTGTTTAGTACATAGTAGTGTTGGTTGTCCTGTCACTCTTCCATTTTCCTGTTATCGTACTGCACATCTCCCTTTTTTCTTCTTTCGCTTGTGTAATTATTTTACCTGGAACAAGTGACCGATGACCTTGCAGTTAGGCTCGCCAGCTTAGGGTGAAACCTTTTCCCTGCTACCAGGATTGATGGGGACACTTTCACTACCAACAAAGTTATTTTTCATAGAAACTATCAAAGACAAGTTTGTTGAAGTGGATTATCTGAGTGAGATGCTGTTGGATTCACTGTTGATCAAAACTTCTGCAGCTCTTCATGCCTGTGACCATCTTGGTGACATCCCTGTGCCCACTACTACTCACCAGTCTTTGAATATGGCTCAGGGTGTCATTTTTCATAGGAACTTCATTCTTTAAACTAATAAACTCCAGGATAATCTGGAATAGCGGGAGTGTTTATTTTGTTCAGCATGTTCCAAAATGCCTCAAGAACAATCGGATCAATACTAGTGACTTTATTCTGACGTTTGAGGGTGATACCATTCTGGAGAAGGTAAAGGTTATGGTTTATTGGTGTAACATGAAGCCATACTTCCTGCTATCCATGAAGTGTTTCTGGTGTTTGCATTTTGGGCACATTTCCCACTGTACAGTGGACCCTCTGTGTGCTGAATGTAGATTCCCACTCCATGAGAGGAGTCCCGGTGTTCTGTCGCCCATGCATGTTCACTGTCATGACCATCACTCTCTACACTTGCCAGATTGCCCAGTTTATAAGAAGGAAAAGAAGATATAGGAATATACGTCCCATGACGTAATCCTGCACTGGGATCATCAGAAATATGACTGTCTTCACCCTGTATCCACATCTAGCTTTGCCTCCGTTACGTCCTTTCCCCTCTCCTCGCCCCCTTGAGGTACCCATGCCCTCCCCTCTGGGTGCTGCCCCTCCACTCAGCCAGGGAAGTGTCCACTTTCTTTGGCAACTGTCAGTGATGTGGGGGACCACTTCTCCCAGTGTCTCCCAGACCAGAGGCCTGCTGCTACATGCCAGATACTGCTGAAGCCAGTTCTCTCCTCGAGCCCTGCCCCTCCCCCCGCACTCCCTCAACCTACAAAGGGAAAGAGAAGAAACATAAGTGCTGGGACAAAGCCCCTCTGGTCCCCTCGAAGGTACTAATTCCCCTTGCAACCTGAAACTGGCCTCTTGTTTATGGACATTGCCTTGTCCTTCTGAATGATGGATGAATGGTGACCTAGCAGCATGACCGCTTCGACCTGTTTGGAAACCTGTTTTGCACTTATTCAGTGGAATTGTAAAGGATACAACTGTCATCTTCCGGAGTTGCAATCCCTTATTTCCTTTCACTCTGCAGCTTGTGTAATTTTCCAGGCATCTCATTTTACTGATGCTAGCTCACGGACCCTTTCTGGGTTCCACACTTTCTCGGAACCAGGTCAGGCCTCCGAGGCCTTATGGTGTTGTTTGCACATTTGTCCATACAAACAATGTTAGTAGATGGATCCTGCTTCATTCCACATCATAATTGGTTGCTATCAGAGTTCACTTGGATGCTACAGTCACGGTTTGCAATTTCTCAACACCTGCTGCACTGCCTTCCTTCAGCATCTCCCTCCTCTTTGGGGATTTTAATGTCCACCATTCCCTATGGGGCAGTCCTTTTTGTAAAGTCAGGTTCTCATCATAAACAATTTTCTCGTGGACCATTGCCTGTGCCTTCTTAATGATAGTTCCATACCCATTTTAATGTCGCTTATGGCACTTTCTCGCCACTGATCTTTCGCTCACTTCCCCATCCCTTCTCCCTTCATTACATTGGTTGCTGCAATGATGATGATTGCGACAGCAGCCGCTTGTTGAATACCCACATCCTGATGCCCATGTTACCGCTCTCAGCTTTCCATGGCACTGATTGGCCTCTACATACGTCCTAACTCATGTTTACCTCTGCTTTGTAAGGTTGTATTGATAAAGACAGATGTGATGTGACCAATAAAATTACTCACGCTACTGGCAATATCATCCTTATTTCGAAAGGCTCCTTTTGCAAGGTCCTGAGGTGGAGTGCAGCCACTGCCTTCACCATCCATTATCACCATCTAACCTTGCAATGCCTTAAGCAGCACCCATCAGTCTTATTACCTATAAACACCTCTGCACCAAGGCCCATAATGTATCAGAGCAAGGGAGTGCATTCTGAACACTTTGTGTTCTCCCGAGGTTCTTCTATCCCTTTATCACAGGTGCGGACTATGTTCTATGCCCTCCATGGTGGTTCTTATTCATCTTCTGCCCCATGGCTTTCCCTCCCACGTGACCTTTGTACAAATCCACTAGTTCTTGTGGAACACATTGTGACCTCTTCTGTAGCAGTGTCAGTGCCTACCTGGCTGCCTTCTTCATAAGAGTGAATTGAAGCTTCCCATTTACATTTTACCCCTTTTCAGGTGGAGAGATAGCTCTCCTTCCATTTTTAATATGATATTCTGATATTTTATCTGAGTACAATGACCATGTAGCTGTTTTTATGGGGGTCTACGCGGGGTACTCTGTTGGTTGATCTGTCATTTTCCCAGGTTGTGTCATCAACATCAGACTGCCTTCAGAATTTACCACCTTCGATGTGGAATTATATGCAACCTTGCAAGCACTGGGCAGATGAGAGGTTCTCCCGGTGTCAGATTTCTCGCCTGTTTAGATTATCTAGCACCCTTTACTCTCTCCAACGTTTGTACCTAGTAGGCACAGTAACACAGAATATAGAGGATACCCTCCTACAACTATGGTGACTGGGGAAGGAGGTGTCTTTCTGCTGGGTACCTGGACACATTGGAATTGCCGGGAATGAAAGGGTGGATCAAGAAGCAACCAAGAAGGTGTGTCGTGATCCTCTGGTATTTCGGTGTGCTATCCCCCTGCATGCTATCACCTCGCTGTTGAGGTACTAAGTCATGACGAGTGGCTGGCTGTGACCGATAACAAGCTCCATGTTTTCAAGTCCACAACTCAGCCATGGAGTACTTCCTTCCAGCCACGTCGGCGAGATGAGGTCCTTCTAACTCGTCTTTACATAGGCCACAGCCCTATGGCACATGTATTCTTACTCCAGTCAGAGGACCCTCCAATATCTGGTGCTTGTGGCACGCAGATCATGGCGTGCTGCATTTTATTTGCTGACCAGCAAACTGTGGCAGGTGTGCCGTCTATTTTATGTAATGATCACACAAATGTAGTTAGGGTTTTAAAGTTTTGTGAATTGTACAAGATTTTAGGGAGATGTTCTTACTGTGTCAAAGGGTGGCTGGCTGATCCCAGTTTTTTTGTAAGTGGTCAGTCAGTCACATTTCTCTGCGCTTCTTTTTTTAGTTCTCCTGTGTTTTAATGCCTTGATTAGCTCTCTTCCCTCCGAATTGGTTTTAGACCATGTGAGAAAGTGCATGTGATGCGGAGTGATGGTGTGGTCATTTCAAGTGCATGCGGATACAAACTTTTAGTTCACCTTTCCTTTTTTTTTGTTTTCATAACTGTAAGAGCACTGATGACCTCGCTGTTCGGTGCCCATTAGATCCAACACATTTGTCAGATGGAATCCTACAATGAACCTTTAACTCAGTGGGAACTTCTGGCCTTCTCTTCACACAACAATCCAGCCCCTGGCCCGATTCCATTCGTAACAAACTGCTCCAACACCTCAGTCCTGCACATCCCCCAATATGTTCTCCGGGTTTTTAAGTATGTAGCTTGAAGGTGTTTTTCCTTCTCAGTGGAGGGACAGTACTGTGGTTACTGCCCTTAAGCCTGGTAAGGATCCATCATCACTCAATAGTTACTGAGCAGTCTGCCTCCTGCAAGTTTGACAGTACTGTGGTTACTGCCCTTAAGCCTGGTAAGGATCCATCATCACTCAATAGTTACTGAGCAGTCTGCATTGGTGGTGCCTGACCTGGTAACTCCCTATGTATGCCAAGAACTATATCCCGTCTTGTCTGGGACATGGAGACTCCAAGCAATGGATTAATGGCCAGGTAACCTTTGCTGAGGCTGGGTGGTGCCCGTGGCGAGAGCCCCTCTTTGGAGTTCATCACACCATGGTGAATGACTTGCACATGAAGCAAATGAAGGTTTTCCTACTGTTGGTTGTACATCTTCAGCAGTCTCTTCAGAAGGAAAGAGTGCGCGCATTCAAAGCAGATATGACCCCAAAATATTTCCTTCCCTGGCTACATTGTGGGAGTGACCCCCCCCCCCCCCCCCAAATAGCTGGTTGGTACAAAGCCAGATGATAATTCTTATTTGGCTGCAAAGCATTTATCCTGTGTAGACACTGTACGGGACAAGTTTGGGGTAGTTGCAGCCATTTCCCAAAATGAAGAGTAGGTCAATTTTGGTTAAAACGGCATACCTTGCCCAGTCACGGGAGTTTCTTGCTTCTGACAGTTTGGTAGCAGCCTAATGACAATCATTCCCCATAATAGTAAATATGGTTTACAGTATCATTTCCTATCATGACCCCCTCTTGCAGTCTGACAATGAGCTACATGCCAACTTTGAGTGATACTTTGTTCGTTTTGTCCCTAGGGGGCCAAAGGACAATAGGATTGCTACTGGGGCCTTCATCTTGGCCTTAAGAGGGTGATTCGTTGCCTTACAAGGTAAAAGTGGTGAGTGATGGTATATCAGTGATGTGAAACTGTATGTTTCTCCCCCCTCCCCCGAGGACCCATCACAGTACTCCAAATGTGAGAAATTTTAGACACACGTCAACATATTGCGACACCAGTACAGTCTGTGGGGATTGCAGACAGTTGTTTGGGAATGTTTCATGTGCTGCCAGCCCCCCCCCCCCCTCGCCTGCATCATCTGTGAAAGGCATCATTCTCCCTGCTCACCGGACTGCATTGTCTTTAAGAGAGTGAAAAAAAATATAGGTATATAAGACTGGACAGACATACCAAGAGGCCAAGAAAAAGTATGCACATGTAAATCTTGCACAAATGACAATGTTGTACACTACAGCTATGTTGACATCACCCCCCCCCCCCCCCTACAGCAAGACCTCAGGCATTCTCTCGACCGTGCCTGCCCTGTGATGGTTGGGAGCTCTCCTCCTGCTGCTTCCCTCACACCAACTTTGGGAGCAATAGCTCCCCATCCTCGCCAATTTCCATCCCCCATCTGGAGACGTATCATCCTCATGTGGCTACTCATAGCGGGAAGGGGTCCCTCGACACTCCCCTCCAAAGTTTCTGCTGGTCTGCAACTGGATGCCAGCCAGTGGCTGAAGGAGCCACAGACTGTTGGTCCCATCTTCATTATCTTCAATCCCTGAAACTAATTCAGGGAAGCCCTCCCAGTCATCCCAACATACTGAAGAAAAGGACGACAAAAAGAAGTCCTCTAAGTTGAAGGAAATTCTGTTGGTCCCCACAGCACTGGATCCTACACACATCAAAAAAGTTTTGCATAACCTCAGTTCCCAAAACTCCTAAAGATAGGCTCACCAACACTATAAGCAGCATTCTTTGATCCACCACCTCATTGTCTTTAAATGACTGTGCCTAGGTCCACCACTTAATAAAATGATGGAAGTAAGAATGCTGGGAACGTTCTGTCCATGTATGCCTCTTTTGCAGGTTTGAGAGATCAGCTGTCCCTATGGATACCAGTCATCTGTAGATGTACGTCATAATTTGCTGAATGGTGCTGTTTTCACTGACCCAGATACCGTAGCTGAACATTTTGCTCTGCATTATCTTGAGCCTCTGTGTTTGAGAACTATCAACCTGCCATTTGTGTCCTTAAAAAAAAGTAGATTGAGCGATTGCATCTGCCTTCCACTCCACACACCTGGAGGCCTATACTGCTCTGTTCAGTGGAGGGAATTCTTCAGTGCCCTACGCCTTTGCCGTGACATTGCCCCAGGGCCAGACAACATCAACAACAAATGGTCAAACACCTGCCAGTGGATTGTACCAGTGGATTGTCAGCATCATCTCCTTACCATCTGCAACCATATTTGGAGTGAGGGTAAGCTCCCACTTAAATGGCAGGAGAGCATCGTCATCTTTATGCTGAAACTGGCAAGCATTCCCTTGAGATGGACAGCTATGGCTCAATTATTCTCAACAGTGTTAGCTCCTTCAGTTTCGGGGTCGCATGGCTCCATTCCAGGGCGGTTTTTGCCAAACTCTTTCCATGTTGATAATTTGGTTTGCCTGGAGTCTACCATCTGGGCAGCTTTTGGCAATATCACCAACGTATAGCAGTCTTCTTTGACCTGCAAAAGGCTTATGATACCACACCCTCACAATGTACTTTCTGCGTTCAATTTGTGCTTCTGACAATACCCCTGTTATCCAAAAGAATGGGGTACTGCAGGGCTCTGTATTAAGTGTTCCTCTCCGTTTTGGGGCATCAAAGGACTAACAACAGCCACAGGGTCTTCAGTATCACCGTCTTAGTATGCTGACGATTTTTGCTTTTGCTGTTGGTCCTCTAGTGTTGGTGTTGCTGATTCGAAACATGCAGTCATGAGCCCTCATCCATGGCTTTGTTTTCCTCCCTACTCAATGTGGCGGAGACTTATCACTTTTTGGGACTGATCTCCGATGCCCAGCTGATGTGGCTTCACCAACTTAAAGCAATGGTGCTGGCTACATCTTAAAACACTTTGCTGCCTCAGTAACACCAGCTGGGGTGCAGACTGAGCTACTGTTCTGCAGCTTTACAAAGCCCAGATCCTGTGTCATCTTGATTACTGGAGTCTGGCATATGGTTTGCATAACCATCAGCATTGCGATCACTAAACCCAATACACCACTGTGGGGTACGACTTGCAACAGGAGACTTTTGGACCATCCTCACAAACAGCCTTCTCATAAAAGCTGTCGTCCCTCCATTATGGATCAGGTGCCAACAGCAGCTACCAATCATTCTATACATGTTCACAGCTCCCAAAGCATTCTGTCTATCTTGTCCTTTTTCCTTGTCCGGAGGTCCACCTCTCACAATAAAGACCCAGAACTGGGGCACAACTGCAGTTAGACTACAGTGTCTCTGCTCTCATCTCAAAACTTCCTCACTGTTGCCTCTTGTCAGGGAGCAATCGAGCATGCCCGCATAGCACGTATCCCGACCTCGGATCTGTCCTGATTTACACTTTGGACTGAAAGGTTCAGTTGATCCCATGTTGTTTCTCCACCTGTTCCTGGCTCTCCTCAATACATTTCCAGGATCAGAAGGGGGATACATTGATGGCTCAGAGGTTGATGGACGAACCGGTTTTGCACAAGCACATACGAGCTGCACTGAACTACGTTCCTTGCTGAATGTGTCTTCACTGCTGAATTGGTTGCCATGAAACAAGACCCCAGCTACACTCGTTCTTGCACTGGCAAGATGCTTCTAATATGCAGAAACTCGCTGAGCAGTCTTCAAGCTACAGGTAAGTGTTACCTTCATCACCCATTAGTCATGACTATCCAGGACCTCTGACCCCCTCCAAGCTGGACAGCCAGTCGCCTTTGTTTGGACCCCTGGGTATGTTGGGATTTCAGCAAATGAACAAGTTGAACACCTGAAAAGTAGGCTACCAGGCTGCCAATTTTGGAAATGAGAGTCCCAGAACTGGACCTTTGATTGACTCTATGCCTTTTATCGTTGGATGTGTTGAGTTTGGAATAGTTCGCGCTGACTCTCCAAAAGAGCTGACAGCGATAAAAGAAACCACAACCGTATTGCAGTCTTTCCTTCGCACTTCTTGGAGGATTCAACTGTCCTTCGTCGGCTATACATAGCTAAAGCAGCTGACTTGGTTTACATTTCATGTGCGAAAGTGGTTTCTACGTGGCTGTATGAGATGAGGCACTTTGGTCTCACTGACTGTCTGAAAAGGTGGAGGCACACTGCTCACCTGCTCTGGCCCAGGTGTTCCACTGTGACCTTACCCTCCCCAACATTTTATTCTCCTTGTTCTGTTATACTTGCTATTTTTAATGTTTTATCTTTCTTAAACATTTATAATCTTGTCTATGTTGCTTGTTTCCTTGGGTAAAAGATGGTGACCTAGTGCTGGTAGGATGCAAAAGGTGCGTCTCTCACCAAATACCATGCTCTAGAGACATCAAACTGCATTCTTGACAGAGAAGCTCACCCACTTTAGCCCTTTCACTCCCATACTACTTCTCCTCAATTTTTTCTGTCTTATTGTATCTGCCTTACAATCAGGGTTTTCACGATTAGCTTTTTGTATCCTCCTCCTGAGGGTTATTCCTGTTTAGATACAAGCAGAATGAAGAGACTGGTGAGCTCGTAGTTTGGTCCCTTTAACACAGACAGCCAACCAACTAGTGGATGTAGGCCTTGCCCCGTCAACTTTTCCCAGTGGGTTAAGCCCCTTTGAACTACCAAATTATGGTGATACTGACTGCTATGTTTCACCTGCGGTTATTTTGTATATTATGAAGATCACCTGATTCAGTGGAGTTGAAGTGCAATATGGTATTTTACTGTGCATCAAACCAGGAATGTATTGTGCAGCACAGTGAACAAGGCTGTTGACATCTTGAGGGGTTGGAATCCCTGAGCATAACCATGATGATTATATAGAACAGGCAGCTCTTTGTCACCGAGAAGCTGACATACACATTGTAACTCTGTTCACAGGGACATGAATTGCTGGACTGAAATCATAGTATCAACAGCACCCAAAAATCATCACAGAACCAATCTCAACTATGCACTCAGTGTCTTACATGATTTGAAGAGGGACATAATCATATGAGTTGTTGGCACACACAACTATGTCCATTCATCTGTCAACTTTTTGTTGTTTGGCCTACTGACAAATGTGTTTTGTAATGGAACAACTTATATATATGAGGGAAACATTCCACGTGCGAAAAATATATATAAAAAACAAAGATGCTGTGACTTAACAAACAAGAAAGCACTCGTATTTAGACACAATAAAAAACACACAAATATCAAGCTTTCGCAACCCAAGGTTCCTTCATCAGAAAAGAGGGAAGGAGAGGGAAACACGAAAGGATCATTCTTTTGTCTTTCCCACTCCTTCTCTCTTTCCTGGTGAAGTAACCTTGGGTTACGAAAGCTTGAAATTGTGTGTGTGTGTGTGTGTGTGTGTGTGTGTGTGTGTGTGTGTGTGTGTGTGTGTGTGTGTGTGTGTGTGTGGTTTTTTTAATTGTCTATCTACCAGTGCTTTCTCGTTTAGTAAGTCACTTTTGGTATAAATACTGGTGTATTAGACTTAAAACACTATACAGAGGTGGGCTGCAGAAATATCTTTGTAAACTTGTAAAAAGTGCATCGATTCTTCATGAAAGTGGTGTGGCTTTACAGTTACATTTTATCAACTTGTGTCTGGAATCAAATCGTGGATGCGAAGAATTTCCAAACATATAGTACTGTGGAGTTTCGTGACCACGGCTGTCATTGGAACACTGGCTTGGTGGTGCATCACATTGCTTGGCATATATTAAGTTATTAGAGACATGAAGAGGCTGTGTGATATTATCCACCACCACTACCACTGTACCAACAATGCAACAACAATCACACTTCTGCTGATGCAAAGCACAGAAAAGGTACACCTTCAATTTTGTTCGGTAATGTATCACATTTTAGGTCAAAGTCAATAAAGAATTAGTTTGAACAGTTTATTTTATAAATCCATCACTTACTACCCTTAATCCTTTGCCATTTTATTTCAAATAATAATTTAAATTAAAAAAAAATGGTCTTTAGAATCATGATAATAATTCCAGACTATTGTACTTCAGAGTACAATGCTAATAACGCAATTTGTTTAAACAGCAATTATAAGTATCTGTGCACAGGTCACCTTTATTTTTCTATTTGCCAAAGTAAATTCACTAAATGACAGTTTACGATCCAGTTAGTAATTTTCAATAATTAATTACATAAAACAATTTAAAGATGGCTGCCAAAACTTGGCATTAGAATCAATTTGGCTTGTTTTCATCTTAGAATTTTGATTACATGGTACAATTCACAACTGTGCTTTCAAAATCAGAGTACATTTCAAGCTTTATTACAATCAAATTAGCTCATTTAGAGCTTGGCAACCTTAAGAATCAATATATAAGGTTTGTTTCAAAGGGTTTCATATGGTAATGCATGATCATCTTGTTTCCTGCAGCTGCAACTTAAGCTGTTCAACAAATGGATGCACTTGCAGAATCAAACTAATACTGAAGGTTGGCAGTGCTATGATTAAGGCAGTGTTCTTGTAATAGGGAGTGAATTTTACAATCTAGCCCCTGCATCCCTCAGTTACTTTGTAAATGGTAGTTGATAGTCTTCATTATTTGACAATATTCACAGTGTCTGAGTGACAAGATGATAAAATTGTGTTCACTGATAACTTTTCAAAGATTAAAATTATGACCAGTGCCACAGCTACAGCACCCAATTTTGCCCACAATGGCTGATGATACAGAGTGTTAGTTTTCATTAATCAGTATAAGAGTTTTGAACTCACAATGTTAACTTATACAACAAACAATTTTATGACTAATTTGTCACAAAATGCCAGTTTTATAGTGGCTCAATACGAAAAACTTGAAGCAATTGTAGGCAATTTGTTCCCTCTTAAAAGCACAGATTGAGCTTACGTAAAATTGAGCCCCCCCCCCCCCCCCCCCCCCAGGGGAAAACAGTTCTTTCATGAGTTTGTGTGTGGTGCACATAGGGCCCCAAGATATTGCACCCCATTCTTCCTTCCATAGCGGCATTTCCTTCACCTGCCCTCTCTTCCTATCCTCGCTCCTTTCCTTATGACCCCCCACCTTCCCCTATCTCGGTGTTCTGATTTGTATCAACTTGGCTATCCACCTGGTTCTCTGTGTTGCTTGCAATTTTGATCCTTCTCCCTGTTCTTTCATCCTTTTTGGCATTTAGGTCACTGCTTGAAGCTGACCCACACTTCTAAATTTTCTGTTTTTAGTGTGAGCCATTTGATGAAGAACTCCCTTCCTAGTGTCTACAGTGTGGATTCCTCCCTCCCCCTCCCCCACCCCACCCCACCCCATTCCTTCCCTGCTGTAGCATCCCTCCACCCTGCTAGGTCACCAGCAGATGTAGCCAGTCTATGTGGTGGGGCTTTTACGTACCTCTCTGGCTGAGCCCCCTAACAACAAAGGGATCAATGCTACTGATGCCTGAGTTGTTCCCTCCCCATGTACGTCACGGATTGCTTGCTTGTCTTCCTAGTGCATTGGAACTTCCAGCAATGGCTGCTGTGCATCATGTGGCTCTTGCTATGGCTGGGTGGCACCCATGGGGAGAGTCCCTGATCAGAGTGGGTGGTATCAGGGCAGAGGTTTGACACATGAAGTGTATAAAGCTACAAAAATCTGGCTGTTCTCAAACGGCACTCTCTTCAAATGATGACGGATCATTGAATGCTGCTTCATGACCTGGCAGAGCCTTCCCTTCCCTGGCTACACCATGGGAGGAGGGCCACGTTCGCTATCTTGGCATGAAACACTTTCGCCGCTACCTCAACTTCGAACTACGATGGATGGGGTCACGTTCACTGCCACAAAGCCACTGTTTTTTTGTGGAGAATATTGAGGACAAGTTTCGTGAAGTGGAGTCTCTCAGTAAGATGCGGTTGGTCTTCCTGTTGATCAAATCATCTTCTGCCGACCAGTCTGCAGTTTATTATGCTTGTGATTGTCTTGGTAATGTCCCAGAGCCTATTACTCCTCACTAATCTCTGAATATGGTCCAGGGAATGATTTTTCATAGGGCTAATCTGGAGCAATGCAGCATTCATTTCGTTCGGCTTGTGGAGAAGGGTTACAAAGACAACCGCACCAATACTGGCGTTTCCTTTCAGACTTTAGAGGGGGTGCTGTACAGCAGACCCTCTATGTGGTGACTGTGGACACCCACTACATGAACGAAGTCCATGTGTCAATTGTCATGACCACCACTTCCTTCACTCGCCCATTTGCCCAGCTTCCAAGTAAGAAAAGAAAGAAAATCCATGAGTAGAAGTCCCTAGATCACCAGTCCCATGCTGAGGCTCGCCAGAAATATGAGACTCCATCCAGTGTCACTTTCTTCAACTGTTTCCTCTGCTACACCCTCTCCCTCTTGTACCTCTTCTGTACCCCACTCTGCCCTTCCCCTCCCCTCCTCCCTTGGACTGCACTGGAAAATTGCTCCTTCTGTCAATTGCAAAAGTCATGCAGTGTTTGAGTTCAAACAAAACTTCAGTTGTCTAAATTCAACACAAATTGTGCCTTGTTTATGGGCCGACATCAATGGAAAGAGGAAAGATTAAACAATGGTGCAAGCTCTTTAACAGTAGCTGTGCAAATGTGCGTAACAAATGGCAAAGACAGGCTTAATATCTAGGCCAATGAAATTGTACAACAAGCAAGGAAAAAACTGCAATCTGACTGATGATTGGTGTTCGGGCTGGTGAAACTTGGATATCGCAAACTGTGTAAGGAGGTTACCAAAAATGTTTACCAACCACCGCAAAAAGCAAAGAATGTCATGTGGATTCTTTTTTCATATTGTTGCGAGCACTGGGGACATAGCTTTCGTACACACCAATGCTATGGCCATCATTAAACATCTTCAAAAAACCCTGCCTTACTTCAGTTGAAAAATGATGGTTGTTATTTTACGGGACTAAAAATACAATCTTTTTGTTGATTTCATGGAAATGATGCAATTACAGCTGATGAGATTGCGAATTGTTTACAAAACAGACTTGGGTCATTCCATGCCAAGTCGTCTAGTGGCTCCCACATGGCCCTCATGGATTTTGATGAAATTTTGTATCATCATTCACACATGCTCTCGATGAACACTGGTAAAGTTTCAGTTTCAGATATTCAATACATTTGGAGATACAGTCACTTGTTTAAGACCATAGCACAGCTTTCTATAGTGCTTCCTTGAATTTTCAGTAACTTTGAGATGATATATCTCTGTAAGTACTTGCGTGAAAGAAACAAAACTTGGCCATCTTATACAACTTTTAAGTCTCTTTAGAGCAAAATATTAAGAAAGGGGTTTCTGAGCAATTTTCACTACCTGAATAATTCTTTTATCTCATCATACGTTTCTTCAATTTCTTCGTCATCTGCAGAGCTAGTAGGCATATAAACTTGTACTACTGTAGTAGGCATGGGCTTTGTGTCTATCTTGGCCACAATAATGCGTTCACTATGCTGTTTGTAGTAGCTTACCCGCATTCCTATTTTCCTATTCATTATTAAAACTACTCCTGCATTACCCCTATTTGATTTTGTATTTATAACCCTGTATTGGCCTGACCAAAAGTCTTGTTCCTCCTGCCACCGAACTTCACTAATTCCCACTGTATCCAACTTTTACCTATCCATTTCCCTTTTTTAATTTTCTAACCTACCTGCCCGATTAAGGGATCTGACATTCCACGCTCCGATCCGTAGAACGCCCGTTTTCTTTCTCCTGATAACGACGTCCTCCTGAGTAGTCCCCGCCCGGAGATCCGAATGGGGGACTATTCTACTCCGGAATATTTTACCCAAGAGGACGCCATCATTATTTAATCATACAGTAAAGCTGCATGTCCTCGGGAAAAAGTACGGCTGTAGTTTCCCCTTGCTTTCAGCCGTTCGCAGTATCAGCACAGCAAGGCCGTTTTGGTTAATGTTACAAGGCCAGATCAGTCAATCATCCAGACTGTTGCCCCTGCAACTAGTGAAAAGGCTGCTGCCCCTCTTCAGGAACCACATGTTTGTCTGGCCTCTCAACAGATACCCCTCCGATGTGGTTGCACCTACGGTACGGGCATCTGTATCGCTGAGGCTCGCAAGCCTCCCCACCAACGGCAAGGTCCATGGTTCATGGGTTCTGACCTGGCTTTGTTATTAACAAGCTGCTGCTTCAACGTATCAGAAGCCTTATTAGCTGTTTCGGTAACAAGAGTGCGAATTCCTGTCTTACCATTATGATTCACCTTCCCAAAGGGATTGAAGCTTTTGTGTAACCTCTCATATTGTGTAAATAACAGGGCTTCATGGTGTAGGCAAACTTGAGAGGTACTGTCCAGCTTTGCTTCAGAACGTTCGACCAACAACTCATCACTAAAATCCGCAAACCATTTTAAAGCAGTTCCCCCCCCCCCCCCAAAGAGAGTGACATGACACTATCTCCTTGCCCAATTGAGCAGGAAGGTATGCTGTTCCCTTCTGCATCCATCTCAAATCAGTAACTAAATAATGTATTTGGCCTCTAAGTGCAAATTATAATCTGCTTAAATTTCAGACAAATTGCTACTGAATGAAATTATACACAATGCATAATACCAATGAAAAAATCTAATGAGAGATATATGCTATAAAAAACACAATCAAAACAATTTTTTGTAAATGAGATTACAAACTTCGATGGTCTTACGAATCACTTAACAATCCACGCTCAGTCAAGCGAACCCACTCACTATGCTGCAAACACACCACTGAAGTACTGATTGTTCAAACAAGGCTCACAATAATGAAACAATCTGATTGTTAAAGTAATTGTTGCCATTATATTTTCTATAAACTGTGAATCCTGTGTAAGTTTCTCTGTGAAACTAGTGGTTACATATTTACCAAGGTAGTAGGTTACATGTAAGTGTGATTAAATACAAAATTAAAACTCTTAGATGTTTCCGTAATAACTTTAAGACAAAAATTCACAAGTTACAACACCTACGTATTAAAATCTCTGCAATATTGATTGGAAAATTTACATCACTTGATGCATGATTCGAGCAAACATTCTTTTTTGGAAAAATGTTTTATACGATTGAATCCAAAAATTAGGTCTTCATTTTCCACTTGTAAATATTTACAATTTTGAGAAGTACAAAAAATATGAAGCTATTATTCATTGAATTCTCTCTCTCTCTCTCTCTCTCTCACACACACACACACACACACACACACACTTATTAGGCATAATAAAAGGTTTCAGGTATAATTTGAGTGCCAGAACAATGTGTTCAAACTTCCAGTGCGCCTCTTTGATGATGCTACTTTTTAGGGCCTTATATGCTTGCAATGCAAAACCAAATCCACTTTTCTAAATAGTTTAGAATATTCTCCAAACTCTTCTAAACTATGGTCATTAGAAAGAGCAAACACTTTTTTTTGAAAAATTTGACTAAAATTACCCATTTTTAGCACTTTTTGAAAAATCGTCAACTTCATCCTAGATTTGTGAAATAATGGAAAGCAATAGGAGAATGGAATTTTATATTCTAAGATCTTGTGTTGGTGAGTCATGGTGTGCAAAGTTTCATGTACATCCCACTATTACTTTTGGAGATATAAAAAACTAAAGTTAGCATTTTTTTAAACAGCTGTTTTTTCGCCCAACTTTGCTTCAAATTATCTATATGAAAAATGCTCAGAAATCCTTTTCTTAATATTTTACTTTAAAGAGCTCTAAAAGTTGTATAAGATGGCCAAGTTTTGTTTCTTTCCTGCAAATACCTACAGAGATATCTCATCTCAAAGTTGCTGAAATTTCAAGGATGCACTATTGGAAGCTGTGCTATGGTTTCAAACAAGTGACTATATCTCTGCAAGTATTGAATTTCTGAAACTGAAGATTTACTAGTGTTCGTTGAGAACATGTGTGAATGTTCATACAAAATTTCATCAAAATCCATTATGGTCATGTGGGAACATGTCTCGATATGAGACCACTTGGCATGGAATGGCCCACTTGCCATCCAAAATCGATGGCGCAGGAAGCTAGTTTGGAACTGTCCTGATCAGTGTCATTGATTATCCCCAAACTGCTACTTAGCTGAAAATGTTGACTGCTGAACACCTAGTGATGAATATTTCACCATCAGGCCAGGTGCAATTCATTAGACACGAGGCTCGACTGTAATCATTGTCAGTCACATGGCGGCAGGTGTGCAGTTCTGCTCAGCAGTCAACACGTTAAGGATAAGATTTAAAATTCAGCTGTGTCCACTTTGTTTCAAAAACAGGTGCAAGAGTCTGCAGCTGCCTTCCCCTCTTTAAAACGATATAATGAAAACATACAAATCAGTAGGAATGAGTGGGTGGGTGGTAGGTAGATAATGAATCTGTTTATGTGATATTCTTAATCAACACATTGATTGCCATGGGGCTGCCAATGGACACAGCAGAGGTTCAGGCCTGACACCATGTGCCCACCAGTGGTTGCACCCTCCACTATCTTTAGTACAGTAAATAGTGCAGTACTGTGCATTAATTTCTATTTCTTGATTAAGTTGAAGCTGCTGTACAAGGAGGCATGTACAACATCTTAGTCAACATTTTGAACTTTTTTTTCCTCCAGCTTTACACACCTTTGAAAGATAAACTGTATCAGAGTGGAATGTGTAGCCGCCAACATGCACATGGCGTCAGTTGTGAACCTCTGCTGTGACCACTGTTGGCCTCACAGCCATCCACTTGCAAAAAATGGGGTCAATTGTATGTGATACTTATAAATTAGCGAACAGATAGTCACCTCACAAAACAAATCCCCCACTTTTACTTTTGTCTCATAAAATGAGACACTGCTGGTCAATTTATTTAAAATGTATACTGCCACACACTTAGTGATGGACGTTTCACCACCAGGTTGGTCCACGGCATGAGGCTTCACTGCATCCAGCAGTGGGCACATGGCGTCATGCTGTGACCACCAGTGGCAACTTGCAGATGTCATGTTAATTCGATAGTTACGTTACAAAAATAAGCAGAAAAGCTGCTTCTAAAATCTTGGTGTAGTAAAAAGGGGCTAATTACCGACAGTATAGTGCCAGGGGTACAGCGTACACGGACTGTCCACTAGTTTCAGCACTCTGTACCCATGACTTGTTAATTAGAGATGCTTGCCATTGGTTTGTGCCAGACATTAGGTGGGTGCCTTCAGGCTGCCCCTATTGAAGTTGGTATTCTAAACCTGGTGGTGAGAGAACCACTCAATGGGCAAATTTGAATGGCATCTTGTTATTGATCGATCTGTTACACAGTTGCTCATACTCTGTCTTGAACAATGCCACTGTGCCAACATGTCAGCAATTTTCCCCAAAGGTGATCCTGTCTTGTCATTGCTTTCCTTGCAGCATACTACATCCTCCCAGTTCTGAAATATTACTTTTTATTGTATTGAGTGACAGTGCCATGACGGAAATATCTTATACATCGCAATTCGAGGTCATCAAAATTACTTCTCCTGAAAGAAGGCAAAGGAGTCCAAATTGCTTGTGCAAGGGATACAGTGTCAACCAAATAACTGAGTATGTTAATGCATCTCTTGTGAGACTTGGGTAGGCAAGCATGATCCCAATCAAATCCATTTCACAGGTTAACAACAAAGGATGGCAAGCCAGCCAGCCTGAATTTGGTTTTATGGCGTTTCCCCACATTTCACTGGGCAAATATGGGGCTATACCCTCAGATACATGCTACATAAACATTTGGATAATATTTTCACACTTGCACATAGGATTAACTTTAAACATAGACAGATGGGGGTACAGATCCCACCCTTGGGGGTAATAAGAGACAGATGATCTTAGATGTTTAATTTCTTCAAACCATCAAGGAGCAGTGTGTGAAGTAATTACACATGCACAGCAAGATCTTCCAGAAGACTATTCCTTCCCCTATCCCCACCCCAGGTACCACCAACCATGTTGCAACAGTTGGAAGTTGAGCAGTACCAAAAGACTGCCATTTTCAACTGGTTACATTCAAAGACAGAAAATTTCTGTACAGAGAAAACGAAGAAAGTAATGCAATCATATGAAATGTGTTTGGAAGTAAAAAAGTGAAATACATTTGTAGGAAATGAACTGCCAGTAAAAAATTGTTCTAATGTGTTTGATTTTTTATGATAACACAACCTTTGCTTTTGAAAATACACACATCAAAAAAAGTTTTGCATCACCTCGGTACCGAGAGTTTCAGAATCTGAACAGAAAATTGGAACAGAGATTAACATAAACATCATTTTCGCCCCTTTTTATTGCTCATGAAAACCACACATTGCATGTTGTACCACCATACAGTGAGATCTTCAGAGGTGGTGATCCACATTTCTGTGCACACCAGTATCTTTAATACCCAGTAGCACATCCTCTTGCATTGATGCATGCCTGTATTCATTGTGCCAATACTATCCACAAGTTCATCAAGGCACTGTTGGTCCAAATTGTCCCACTCCTCAACGGCAATTCGGCGTAGATCCCTCAGAGGGGTTGGTGGGTCACGTCATCCTAAATAGCCCTTTTCAATCCATCCCAGGTATGTCCGATAGGGTTCATGTCTGGAGAACATTCTGGCCACTCTAGTTGAGCGATGTCATCATCCTGAAGGAAGTGATTCACAAGATGTGCATGTCGGGGGTACGAACTGTCATTCACGAAGTCAAATGCCTCGCCAATATGCTGCTGATATGGATGCACTATCAGTCGGAGGATGGCTTTCACATATCGTAAAACCATTATGGCACCTTCCATGACCGCCACTGGTTCCACATAATGCCACCTCAAAACAGCAGGGAACCTTCACCTTGCTGCACTTGCTGGACAGTGTGTCCAAGGCCTTCAGCCTGACCGGGTTGCCCCCAAACACATCTCTGATTATTGTCTGGTTGAAAGCATATGCGACACTCATTGGTGAAGAGAACGTGATGCTGATCTTGAGTGGTCCATTCAGCATGTTGTTGGGCCTATCTGTACTGTGCTGCATGGTGTTGTGGTTGCAAAGATGGACCTTGGGAGTGAAGTTGCGCATCAAGCAGCCTATTGCGCACAGTTTGAGTCATAACACGACATCCTGTGGCTGCACGAAAAGCGTTATTCAACATGGTGGCATTGCTGACAGCGTTCCTCTGTGCCATAATCCGAAGGTAGCAGTCATCCACTGCAGTAGTAGCCCTTGTGCGGCCTGAGTGAGGCATGTCTCTCTGTATCTCCTCCATGTCCGAACAACATTGATTTTTTTCACTCTGAGAGGCCTGGACACTTCCCTTGTTGAGAGCCCTTCCTGGCAAAGAGTAATAATGCAGACGTGATTGACCCATGGTATTGACTGTCTAGGCATGGTTGAATTACAGACAACATGAGCTGCGTACCACCTCCTTGGTGGAATGACTGGAACTGATAGGCTGTCGGACCCCCTCCGTCTAATTGGCGCTGCTCATGCATGGTTATTTACATCTTCAGGTGGCTTTAGTGGCATCTGTGAACCATCGAAGGGACTGTGTCTGTGATACAGTATCCACAGTCACCATCCATCTTCAGGAGTTTTGGGAACTGGGCTGATACAAAACTTTTTTTGATGTGTGTAACTTGTGTAAAAGAAACAACATATCGGGTAAATTCACACGAAAGAATAATGGTGATTATGTAGAGTTGCCTGTGCGGGATTAGAAGAGCGGTCTAAGGTGCCGCAGTCATGGACTGTGCGGCTGGTCCCGGCAGAGGTTCGAGTCCTTCCTCGGGCATGGGTGTGTGTGTGTTTGTCCTTAGGATAATTTAGGTTAAGTAGTGTGTAGGCTTACGGACTGATTACCTTAGCAGGTAAGTTCCATAAGATTTCACACACATTTGAACATTTTATTTAGAGTTGTCCACATCAACCATCAACCATCACCTTCACATCAGCCATCACCTTAAGTAGTGGTCTTTCAGGTTTTCTTGGCACAATTGACTAATGACGTACTTCTTGGTGTTCTGTCAAGTTGTTGTTTCCATTTTATAACTTCTTCTTCAGCTGCTCAAGTTTCACTGTTCACTTGGTGCCTGGACTCCAACCAAACTGTGAACTATTGTTGGTCCCACATTGCTATTTATAGCTCAGTTCGATAGTTAATGCCCACTGTGCCCATTGATGCTCTTTTGTTTAACAGGTCTCACTGACATTCCATGAAATGCAAATTCTCTCAGTTTTCCAGTTTGGTGAACATGTTGGTCTGTAAGATTTTAATAAACTGAGTGCCAAACCCAAAGCATTATTTACATTGAAACCTCAATCTGTGTCCATTAGGTTTTCTGACATCTTCATTTTCAGAGACTTGTTAATGGCAGTGTCCCAAAAGCTTGTTTGCACCATAGTACTGGTCTTGTATTTCATTTCATATCTGAGGCAGCGCTCAGTGCCAGCTGACTTGCTTGGTTGTTGTTGTCAGGTGTGTTGCTGATGCTCCCAGTCTGTCAGCTCCAAATAGGGTATGCGAGATTTGCATGGACAGCAATACACACCTGGCTTTCAGAGACCTACATCATCTTTGACATTAAAAATAATACTTTTTATCTTTGTTGATGAGAGTGAAATACACTGGATGCTATGTTTCTGTAGGAGTCTACCTATCTCTGCAATTAATGGGCCAGCATAAGGTAGGCAAGTGATTTTTGGCTGTTCTACCTCAATCTGAATCTCCTACTCAGTTTGATGGTAACTGGTCCACAGCCTTCATGAAATTTTTAAATGAAATCATTCCATTTTTGGCTATTAAAACATTATTTGTTGCAAACACAATTTTGACATGTGGCCATTTTCAAACATCGTGGGATGTTGTAACCCACTCAATAATATAAAGATGTGACACACTGTGTAAGAGCAGTTGCAAGTGGTGGTGTGAATTTCTCTGTTGTTCCATATACCACACATGTTAGAAAGCTGTTGAAATCATGATATAAACATTTAACAGTTGTGGTAAATGGATCACAAAATGAGCAAAGATGTAAACAATTCATGATTCTGACTACGTAGCCCATTCAATTTGATGATCTGAGTATCCATTTTTTTCAGAAAGTTATGAACAAACTGAAGGCATGGCAATGGATAGTCCATTACCACTTGTCATGGCTAACCTATATGGGAACACTTTGAAGCATAGGCACTAAAATCGGCCAGATGGAGCAGAAAACCTTTAAGAGTTCCTGGTACGTTTAAACACAGTCCATTATATTCAAATGGAACCTGAAAAAGATGGCCAATGACTTTTCCTTCATATGTTAGTTAAGAGAAGAGTGAACAGATTCCCTGGGTCACAGTGTATACAAAAAACCTACGCACACTGACCTCTATCTCTATGCCTCATTTGTAGCGAAGAAAGTCGGCACGAAAGAATCTGTTCCATAGAGCTCAAACAATATCAGACAAGGAGGGCCTCTAAAAAATTAGAACACTTACAAATAATGTTACTAAGGTATGGATGCTCAGACCATCAAACTGAACGGCTGACGCCATCAAAATTCAAGAACGCCTGAGTGTGACATTTGGACTGAGAAAGCTGAGCCAAAAATAGCTTATCTGCCTTACGTTAGTCCAACATCCAGTAAGATTGGTAAACTCCTTCATATGGCATCCATTGTATTTTTTGCTCCCTTCATAAAAGATAAAAAGTATTCTTTGCAATGTTAAAGTCAATCTAGGTCTTCAAAAGCCAGGTGTATATCGCATTCTGTGCAAATGTGGCGTGTCCTATGAGAAAAGTCATGGAGAGATGCATAGGGGATCAGCAACACACTTGAATGAAACGATGATGTAAATCAGCTTTCACCAAGCACAGCCTCTAATATAATCATGAAATGAAACACGACACCAGTATTGCGGTGCAAACACCAAGTTTGTAGAAAAGTGTGATTAAGGAGTCTACAAAGATAAGATATCAGATAACCTAATAAACAAGGATGGAGGATTGAATTTAAGTAATGCTTGGGCTCCCATGCTCAATTTATTAAAATATCAGCAACCAACGTAGAATTTGTGAGCTCTGTAAAACAAGAGAGCATCAAAGCATGTAGTGGGGATTTAACTCAGTTATAATAGCGATGTGAGACCAACAGTAATTAAAAGTCTGGTCGGAGTCCAGCAAGCGAGTACACATAAAAGCAAAACTTGCAGCACCTGAAGAAGATGGTTGCATCAGTCATCGACATTGTGTGCATAAAATAAAAACAATAACTCAGCAGGAACACTGGAAAGCACACCATTAATCATCTCGAGTTGCTTCAACTGAACTATAGAGCAGCTGTATAACTAATATATTTCTCAGCAGCAGCATATGTTATACGAGGCACATAGTTTTCCAAGATTTTCATTCTCTCTGACCATCACTAGAGTAAGGTGCCCTACCGATCTGCTGGAAAGCAGTCAGTGACACTGACTGGTGTTTCAAGTGGCTAAGACACCATCTTGCTGTCTAAGACCTCTGTGATTTCTCCCAAATCAACATCAATGAGTTCTGAATGATTCAATTGAAAATCATGCGCTAAATTCATTCTCCATCCTTGTTCTATCCAACTTTGTGCTCTTTTTTTTTTTTTTTTTTTTTTTTTTTTTTTCCCCCCTCTCTCTAACGCTCTTGTTAGCAATGGGATGTTAAACCCTAATCTCTCTTCCTACTGAAGATGAAACTACAGTTGCCACCTAGCAACAAACTTTGGAGATTCTGATCTGTATAGTAATTGGATGATGAGTCATGTGTTGTTCTACATGTTAAGTCAGTTTTATGAATGCATCATAAAGGGATTGTCACATGAAGAAAGATTGCGTTTAACATCCTCTTGACAATGAGGTTATTAGAGATGAAGCACAACTCTGATTGTGTGTCAAGGATAGGGAAGAAAATTGGCCATGCCGTTTCAAAGGAACTGTCCTGGCATTCGCTTGCACCAATTTACGGAAATCATGGAAAACCAAAATCTAGATGGCTGGACACGGATTTGAACCGTCTTCCTCCCATGTCAATGTCACGATTTTAATTAAACATCTTGGCAGATGATATAAAAAAAAAAGTAACCTCTAGACCTATTCTGATGCCTGTAACTAGGATTGTACTTCTCATTTTTAGTGTCAATTGCTTAAGGAAATATTTCTTTCACAACTGCATATATTTAGGAATTTTAATGACACAAAGTAATGGACAAAATACGGAAGTTCGTAATCATATTTTCCATAGCTTTGTTACATGCAAGCTATTTTTTATCCATTGAACATATTGATTCATTACTGAATGGACCCATGGCTGATACCATGAGTCTCTCTCTCTCTCTCTCTCTCTCTCTCTCTCTCTCTCTCTCTCTCTCGATACTGACCACTATTTACTAACAGTAAATTGAAAATAAGTAATTTCTATTTGACATCTTCTTTTGATAGCAGATTGTACTAAAACTGGTCTTGTGAATAAAAAAATACTTTGTTTGACAATAAATTCAACCAATAAAACTAAAAGTAATAAGGATGCTGGTAATATTACATACTGAAATCATTACTTTTATTTAATTTTTGTTAAGGCAGTGTGTGTATAAATTTCATCAATTTCAGTTCTAGGAAGTTCCTTCTTGAGGAAAGATTGCTCTATATGTAGTATATTTTGAGTCAGCAACTGAACCACATGTCCATAATGCTTATACAATGTGGTGTAAATCATTAATGCTGTGCAGAAGTGTTTAACAGCGAACACAATTGTATGTCATGCGTGTTACATTAGTAACTGAGAATGAATTCTGTCTGAATACTCTGTTTCTCGTGACAGGTACTTTTTATTTAAGAAGTCCTGTTCATGTCAATTGAATAAAGAGAGAATATGGTCTTGAAGTGATTACTAAGACAGTCCTTGGATGAAACAAGGGCATAGTGTCAGCAAAACATTTAAGAATGTTTAGCAGACAAACTTCTACTTGAAATGACTCTTCATATGACAATGGAGTTAGTAACAATAATAGTTGGACACAAACAGCATGACAGCAGTTATTTCTTATTATTTTACAACCACTTAAGGCTAAGGAGATGACAATTTCTGAGTTATTTTAAGTCTGTATCACTTAATAATAATTGTAAATCTGTGAAAAGTAGCAATAATCAATGTAAAACAATACAATGATTAGATAGCAAAACATGGGGTGGCTAGTTTATCCCGTGCTGTTTGAAAACAGTATTAGTCATTTGCTCCTTAACACAGCCACATTGATTTAACACTGAAGCATAATGCTGCAATGTAACATGAAATGGAGCAAGCTCTTAGGGTCTATTTTAGGGATAGCTAATTGTCTACTTTCGTTAATTGGGAGAATTCCTGCAAAGTGTAGTTCATCTATAAAGGAGACTGCACAAAGGCCTCTTGAGTACTGTTTGAGTGTTCGTGATACCTACCAGGTCTGATTTAAGGAAGACACCAAAGCAATCCAGAGGTGTGTTGTTAGAGTTGCTAGGGGTAGATTCGATCAACACGAGTATTATGGAAATACTCCATGAACCAAAATGGGAATCTCTGAAGGAAAGAAACTATCTTGTCACTCCATTTATACTTTGAACAAGAAAAGGAATGGCTAGCAATGGTATATGGCACCCTCTACTATGCTATATGGTAGCTTATGATGTAATGTAGAAGGCTTATGATATTACGCACAATACAAGTTCAGATCAATATACTAAACAGAGTGGAGCATCTGGCCACCAGATGTGAATCTCTGCCATGTTTGGCAAAACAATCTATTGACACACAACATAGATGCCAAAATGATGTCTAAATTACAAAAGTGATGTTTATGCAGTACACATATGCAGCAAAACTAATGATAAGTACTTGATCATTATTGCTGTCATTAAAGTTCGTAAAAAAAAAAAAAAAAAAAAAAAAAAAAAAAAAAAAAAAAAAAAACCTTGTCTGGAAGAATTTTTATGGCCGCCTCAAGCAGTTTCTAGCCGCTGCTTAAAAATAAAATTAAAAAAAAATCCGAAAATGCTGCTTCTGCATACCTACCTAATGTAAAAGTCGTGTTATTGGTAAGTGGCATATAAGTTTCATTTGTTGTAGCATTTAGAGATATTAGGGAGAATTCTGCTTTCGATTTTTTTTATGTACTGTAAGCAGTTTGTGCCTAGTAGACTACAGAGATGAATTTATCTGTCTGTTTGTGTACGTTGCTTTGGTATTTAAATACTGTATTGATTCTTAACAAATACCTCAGATCTGGCACGCTCTGGTTTTAGAGGCTTCGAAAAATCTGTGTTCGGAACTTCCCATGCTAATGGCGTTTCTGGAGTTATCTATAAAATACAAGAGACGCACGTTACGGTGACATACAATTCATTATTAGTAATTTTTACTGATATACATACAAGTGTGCTTATTTTGCGTTTTTTATTTTTCGTAACTCTTTCGATTTTACCGGATTCTCCATTTTAAAACCGAGGTGCTACGGCCAATGTAATGTTACGAAAAGCCCTCATTTACCGCGCTGTCTTACCTTTCTTTTATAATTTTTTTCCGTGCTACATGCTTGACAGCGAACATTCTTGCGACTTCCATTTGGAGCAGAAGACAGAATCGACTCCCCAAAAGTTTCTTTCTTTGTTGGTTGGTAATATATACCAACACGATGAAGAAAACTGAAACAAAAGATAGGCATAAAAAGCTTATACTTAGTAATAAGATTAATCTTTACCAGAATGCGTGTTACTTAGGCGGTGTTTTCGTCCAGTGATTATCCAGTCGATTAGTCCTCATTATATGCCCCATTCGCTGTAGCAGCCTAAAATTATCCTCCTCGATACGCGCGCAGCGCTCTTCTTCCCACTGTAGTTTCTTCAGTTTGCAACACACGTGCTGTCGTGTTGGAGGAGGAGTTGAATCTATGGCAGGGAGCGCGGACTGGACCTATACAAGGGGTTAAAAGTTTGAAGCACCATATCACTCATTTACAAATCCATCAAATGTCATTTATCAACGAATACTAACCTTGCGTCGATGATTGTTATATCTTCTCTGCTGCCATGGACGTATTAACAATTTCTCTCTTCTCGTAAGCATATCGCTTTTGACTGAAGTGTTTCGCGAACGTTATCGATCAAACCAGCGTTGCATAGGTAGTAGCCACGTGCCATGTATGTACATGAAACTGTTTAAAGCCCAAACTACACGCCCATCACACCTGCACAGACAAACTGTAGCCTATGGACCAAAACTTGCGCAGATATGATAGTAAGACGAAATGGAAGGTGGAGGTTATCTCTAATACTAGTTAGTGAGTTGATCGTCTGACACGTCATTTACCAGAACGTAGTCTCTTGCCGCTAAAATTCCTGTCCTAGAAAGACAGATGGCAGACCATCTTGTAACTGTCATCCAGACACACGAGATTTATGGCGATTTATTGAATATAAAAAGCGCAAACAGATCCTAACGTGTATAGAGGAAATTCGAAGAGCTTTGAATATCTGCGCCAGTAAGCTTGCAAGTGGAAAAAAGTTGATATTATTATTATTATTATTATTATTATTCACACACACAATTGATAGCAAATACCGTACCAGTGGAAAGTAATTTTTTTTAAATAGGTAAGAATTAAGTGAATACCTTATGTTACAAGGTTTGCTAACAACGACAAAATAATTCAGATGAGTTTCGATCAGGGGGACTTACAGTAAGGCGACTTGGTTCTGTCTGAGGCCACTTGGAGCGTTGCACGTTTATCAGTCCTAGAGAGCCTGTATCCCTATACAGGCTCTCTAATCAGTCCATCATCTCACTTTGTTATTTGCTGACTTTTAGCCTTTAGCCTTCCAGATTTCTTTTCGTTTCATAGTTGATACAGTTATTTTGAAGCCCAAACAGCAAAACCTGTCTACTATATTAAGTGTTTTGTTTCTTAATCTGATTCCCTCAACATCACATGAATTAATTCGACTACATTCCATTATCATTGTTTTCGCATATATATATATATATATATATATATATATATATATATATATATATATATATATATATCTCCTCCTCTCCAGATGCTGTCCATTCCATTCAACCGCTTTTCCAAGTCGTTTGCTGTCTTTGACAGAATTACAATGTCATTGGTAAACCTCAAAGTTTTTATTCCTTCTCCTGCACTTCAGTTCATACTCCAAATTATTCACTTCCCCCCCGTACTAAATTGGTGATCTCTTGATGCCTCAGAATGTGCTCTACCAACCGATTCCTTCTTCTAGTCAGGTTTTACCACAAATTTCTCATCTCTCCAGTTCTATTCCATACCCCGTAATGAGTTACATTATTAACCCATCTAATCTTCAGCATTCTTCTGTAGCACCACATCTCAAAAGCTTCCATTCTCTTCTTGTCTAAACTGTTTGCCATCCATTTTTCACTTCCATACATGGCTACACTCCGTACAAATACTTTCAGAACAGACTTCCTGACACTTACGTCTATACTTGATGTTAACAAATGTCTCTTTTTCAGAAACGCTTTCCTTGCCCTTGGCACTCTACATTTTATATCCTCTCTTCTTCGACCATCATCAGTTATTTTGCTCCCCAAGTAGCAAAACTCATTTACTACTTTAAGTGTCTCATTTCCTAATCATCACCCGACATAATTCGACTACATTCCATTATTCTCGTTTTGCTTTTGTTCAATTGCTCTCCCAAGTCATTTGCTGTCTTTGTCAGAATTACAATGTCACTGGCAAACCTCAGAGTTTTTATTTCTTCTCCCTGGACTTTAATTCCTACTCCAAATTTATTATTTACTGTTTGCTCCATATACAGACTGAATAACATAGGCGATATGCTACAATCCTGTCTCACTCACTTCTCAACCACTGCTTCCCTTGTGTGTCCCTTGACTCTTATATAACTACCATCTGATTTTTGTACAAATTGTGAAAAGCATTTTGCTCTCTGTTTTTTTATCCCTGCCACCTTTAGAATTTGAAAGAGAGTATTCAAGTCAACATTGTTTATAGCTTTCTCTAAGTCTACAAATCCTATAAACATAGGGTTATGTTTCTTTAACCTTGTAAGGTCAATATTGCCTTGTGTGTTTCTACGTTTCTCCAGAATCCAAATTGATCTTCCCCAAGGTCAGTTTGTACCAGTTTTTCCATTCTTCTGTAAAGGATTCGTGTTAGTATTTTGCAACTGTGACTTATTAAACTGATAGTTCAGTAATTTTCACACCTGTCAGCACCTGCTTTCCTTGGAATTGGCAATACTATATTCTTCTTTAAGTTTGTGGGTATTTCACCTGTCTCTTACATCTTGCTCACCAGATGGAAGAATTTTGTAATGGGGCTGGCTCTCCCAAGGATATCAGTTGCTCTAACGGAATGTTGTGTACTCCCAGGGCATTCTTTCGACATAAGTCTTTCATTCTTTTGTCAAATTCTTCACGCAAGATCATATCTCTCTTCTCTTCTTCATATACGTCCTCTTCCATTTCCATAATATTGCCTTCAAGTACATCTTCCTTGTATAGACCCTGTATACTTCTTCCACCTTGCTGCTTTCCCCTCTTTGCATAGGACTGGTTTTCCATCTGAGCTCTTGATATACATACAGGTGGCTCTTTTTTCTCCAAAGGTCGCCTTAATTTTCATGTATGCACCACCTATCTTATCACTAGTGATATATGCTTCTTCTACATCCTTACATTTGTCCTCTAGCCATTCCTGCTTAACCATTTTGCACTTCCTGCCAATCTCATTTTTTAGACTATGTATTCCCTTTCACCTGACTCATTTATTACATTTTTATATTTTCCCCTTTCACTGATAAAATTCGGTATCTCTTGTGTTACCCAAGGATTTCTACCAGCCCCCATCTTTTTACCTACTTGTTCCTCTGCTGCCTTCACTATTTCCTCTTTCAAAACTACCTGTTCTTCTTCTACTGTATCCCCTTACCTTGTTCTTGTCGGTTGTTCCCTAATACTCCCTCTGAAACTCTCTACAACCTCTGGTTCTTTTAATTTATCCTGGTCCCATCTCCTTAAATTCCCACCTTTTTTTCAGTTTCTTCAGTTTTCTCTGTGGTTCATAACCACTAAATTGTCAGAGTCCACATCTGCCCCTCGAAATGTCTTACAGTTTCAAACTTGTTTCCAAAATCTCTGTCTTACTGTTATATAATCAATCTGAAACCTTCCGTTGTCTTCTGGTCTTTCCCACATATACAGTCTTCTTTCATGATTCTTAAACTAAGTGTTAGCTATGATTAAATTGTGCCCTGTGCAAAATTCTACCAGACAGCTTCCTCTTTCATTCCTTTCTCCCAGTCCTTATTCACCTACTACTTTTTCCTCCCTTCCTTTTCCTACTATCGAATTCCAGTCCCCCATGACTATTGAATTTTGGTCTCCTTTAACTATCTGAATAATTAATTTTATCTCATCATACATTTTCTCAATCTCCTCCTCACCTGTGGAGCTAGTTGGCATATTAACTTGTACTACTGTGATGAATGTGAGCTACATGTCTATCTTGGCTATAAAATGCATTCACTATACTATTCATAGTAGTGTACCCATGTTCTTATTTTGTTATTCATTATTAAACCCACTCCTGCATTATACCTATTTGATTTTGTATTTATAGCCCTGTATTCACCTGACCAGAAATCCTGTTCCTCATGCCACTGAACTTCACTAATTCCCACTATATCTGACTTAAACATATCCATTTCCCATTTTAAATTTTCTAACCTACCTGCCTTATTAAGGGATCTGACATTCCATGTTCCAATCCGTTGAATGCCAGTTTTGTTTCTCATGATAACAACATCCTTCTGAGTAGTCCCCGCCTGGAGATCTGAATGGGGGACTATTTTACCTTTGGAATATTTTACTCAAGAGGACACCATCATCATTTAACTCATGCAACAAAGCTGTATGCCCTCGGGAAAAATTACAGCTGTAGTTCTCCCCCCCCCCCCCCCCCCCCCCCCCGCCCACCCCCCTGCTTTCAGCCATTTGCAGTACCAGCACAGAAAGGCCGTTTTGGGTGATTTTTCTGTAAGATGTAATATTTTTAGCAATTTATTAGATGAGCCAGTTACTGTGCTATGTTCATCAGACTGTGGAGGTATATATGTATATAGATTTCTATTTGAGAAAAGATTTATAATAGCTGTAGAAAGAAAGGAAGCTAAATCACATTGTAGCAAAAAAGTGTTTTTCCCTTGGTAATAAGTTAGATAATAAAATTCAATGGATACTGACTTTGAGTGATTCTAAGAGCTCTAAAAGACATGTAATTAAAATCAAAGTTTTATTGTAGTTTAAACTGGATATAAAATTTCATATTTTGTCAGTTCATATTACTGAGCAGTTTTTTTCTTGCTGAGCTTGGCACAGATGGGTGTAGTGAAAAATTATTGATTAAGGGACATAACAGTAACATGTCCACTTGGTGCTGAACCACTGGCTGTTAGCATAAGAAACACTGGCTAAGGGTGTCTTAAAACCATCTATAAAACAGAGGCACCTACAAAGCACATTTACTCTTAGATTAGAAATTATTATTAGATTGCTAAAGAATGATTTCATTAATGATAAGGTAGCACAGTCATGTAGGATTTGGGATGGCAGTCTAAAACAACTATATTGTGAAGATGTGAAATGGTCTAATACACTCCTGGAAATGAAAAAAAGAACACATTGACACTGGGCTGTCAGACCCACCATACTTGCTCCGGACACTGCGAGAGGGCTGTACAAGCAATGATCACACGCACGGCACAGCGGACACACCAGGAACCGCGGTGTTGGCCGTCAAATGGCGCTAGCTGCGCAGCATTTGTGCACCGCCGCCGTCAGTGTCAGCCAGTTTGCCGTGGCATACGGAGCTCCATCGCAGTCTTTAACACTGGTAGCATGCCGCGACAGCGTGGACGTGAACCGTATGTGCAGTTGACGGACTTTGAGCGAGGGCATATAGTGGGCATGCGGGAGGCTGGGTGGACGTACCGCCGAATTGCTCAACACATGGGGCGTGAGGTCTCCACAGTACATCAATGTTGTCGCCAGTGGTCGGTGGAAGGTGCATGTGCCCGTCGACCTGGGACCGGACCGCAGCGACGCACGGATGCACGCCAAGACCGTAGGATCCTACGCAGTGCCGTAGGGGACCGCACCGCCACTTCCCAGCAAATTAGGGACACTGTTGCTCCTGGGGTATCGGCGAGGACCATTCGCAACCGTCTCCATGAAGCTGGGCTACGGTCCCACACACCGTTAAGCCGTCTTCCGCTCACGCCCCAACATCGTGCAGCCCGCCTCCAGTGGTGTCGCAACAGGCGTGAATGGAGGGACGAATGGAGACGTGTCGTCTTCAGCGATGAGAGTTGCTTCTGCCTTGGTGCCAATGATGGTCGTATGCGTGTTTGGCGCCGTGCAGGTGAGCGCCACAATCAGGACTGCATACAACCGAGGCACACAGGGCCAACACCCAGCATCATGGTGTGGGGAGCGATCTCCTACACTGGCCGTACACCTCTGGTGATCGTCGTGGGGACACTGAATAGTGCACGGTACATCCAAACCGTCATCGAACCCATCATTCTACCATTCCTAGACCGGCAAGGGAACTTGCTGTTCCAACAGGACAATGCACGTCCGCATGTATCCCGTGCCAGCCAACGTGCTCTAGAAGGTGTAAGTCAACTACCCTGGCCAGCAAGATCTCCGGATCTGTCCCCCATTGAGCATGTTTGGGACTGGATGAAGCGTCGTCTCACGTGGTCTGCACGTCGAGCACGAACGCTGGTCCAACTGAGGCGCCAGGTGGAAATGGCATGGCAAGCCGTTCCACAGGACTACATCCAGCATCTCTACGATCGTCTCCATGGGAGAATAGCAGCCTGCATTGCTGCGAAAGGTGGATATACACTGTACTAGTGCCGACATTGTGCATGCTCTGTTGCCTGTGTCTATGTGCCTGTGGTTCTGTCTGTGTGATCATGTGATGTATCTGACCCCAGGAATGTGTCAATAAAGTTTCCCCTTCCTGGGACAATGAATTCACGGTGTTCTTATTTCAATTTCCAGGAGTGTAGATCAGTACATGCAAATTGACGATGTAAGCAGAAGCATTATCAAGCCTAATGACACATGTATACCCTGGTACTATGCCATGTACATGTTAAGAAAATTGTAGTGGGGAACTGAAATAAACAGTTCAATGAACTTACCTAAAGTAGTAATTTTGGTGACGAAGAACTCTCTTCAGACATTTTACATGATGCATGTGAACTGGAGTCACTAGCCCTGAGTAACTGCCTTGGGGTGACAATCAGGCTGCTTGGTGGTATTGTTAAGAAGTAAACTGTGTGCTTTTGGCCACTTAGGGGAACCTTCGTAATCTATGTAAATGACTGTGAGAATGCAAGTGGCTGACCACATGGATGTGCTGTAGGCGCCCTGGTGGTCCCAGTCGCCTACAGTGGACTGGATGGCTGAGCAGTGACCTCTCCAGTTGTCAGTATGCTAGGAAATGACTGTGGATGTGTCAGAAACGCCAAAGAAACATTATTAATTCATAACGCCTTTATTCCTGCCGGATACAATGTGGCTTGGTGATATCAATGACCTTCCCCGAGTCCTCACTGACTCGTAGCGATGACACCAGCTCCGGGCCATACGGTCCTGCTAGTGCAGAGCCGCCTGTTGTGCCATAGCGGAGGAATGTCCTTACTCCGGCCACGCGTGGCTGGCGGTGTCCAGCTGGTCGGCCGGCTCGACGCGGACGGCAGGTGGCTCCGGGTTGGAGTCCCAGTGCTGTCGGCACGAGAAGCATTCTCATAGTGCGGAGTGTACTCTATCCCAACCCGTCTTCTCCCCTGCTCCTCCTGATTGCTCTTCTGCGGTGGGCGGGCAGAACGGGCTGCAGTCCCCCAGCGTCGCCGGCTCAACCGGTTGTGACGGTGGATGCACAGGGCCTAGGCCCCGCACGATCTCGACGACGGCTCACTGATGTGGTCAGTATTGGTGGGGAGTGAGTGTGCCACGATGTCTGCCTAATCCTGGGTTGATGATTGTCAGCGGCAGCAGAGAAGACCAGAGCTGGTACTGTCCCCCCACGTCTGCTACTGGATGGGCCACCCTTACTGCAACATCTCCTTAATAAAGATTAACATGTCGATCACCGAGCTGAGCGCTACGCAGCGACCCAGTACACATCTCACTGCAAGTCTAACTGCGAGTGCCTTGTTGCTATCAAAGCCGGCGTATTTAAAGGAAGCACGAGCGATGTCTTGATGTCGTGTTCGTTTGTAATGAACGCATTCATTCCACCTATACTGCTGATTCATCTGTCGTACTCGCCCCCTTAGGTGTTCTTGCGACAGAGTTACGTGTTGTTACGACAGACTTGTGTGAAGTTGTGAAATGCAGTAAGCTGACGCCTTACCTCTGTCTTGCACTCTAAGAAAGTCTCCGTCTAACACAAACCTGCATGCTAAGCAATTCTCTCTCGCCTGCTGTATGTAACCAGGCCATTGCCCCTGCGTGATGACACTTTCTGATATATGTGCAATCCTCTTATCCCTTGGCTAACTTACTGCCTCTGGCTCTCTTCATAGGCAACGAAACTTTGACAATATTCCACGTTTCCAACTCTTTACTATGCTGCGACACTACACTGCTGTATATGATATGTAGCAGTCATGATCAGTGTTGTACAGTTATAGTTATAGAACACATGACAAGTAAATAGTTGATAGACAGTGACTGTGTATCAAAAGGACAACTTTTGCTACAAATATTGATCCTGCAAACTGTCCCTCCCTAATCAACAGAATTATGAGTTGCATGTACATAGAAGACAAAATATGTGAAGTTTAATTAAGAAAAATATAAAGTGTAATTAAGAAAATGTTATTCCCCTTAATGAAATTTTCTTTGTATAAACCTTGTAAATATTTTTTCTCGTCTTTGATGTAAAAAGAAGACAAAATATGTAAAGTGTAACTAACAAAATGTTATATCCCTTAATTTCCTATATCATGTATATGATAAAATGGATGATTTATTTATTTATTTGGTCCTGTTGATTACATATTATACAGACAGTGTTCTAGTAATATAGGGAAGTCAATTGATGCAATTACAGTAGTACATTAACATTTATACATCACATTGCACAGACATTGGTTTATTTTATAAGAACAATTACTTGCATGCATTATTAAAGCCTGCATTATGCCAAAAACAGTTTAAGTGATTGTTTAAAATAGTAGAATAAGTGACAGTGCATATTTTTATGCTGCTGACATATATAAGGAAGTAAATTTTCTTCATGGTCATGGTTTCAATGAATACAAGTTTTAACTGCATTCCTTAAGAAGAGGTTTAAGTGAATGCTCCAGAGAGTGGGATACATGGAGTTCACATTTTCTCGTAATGAAACAGTTATATTTACATTTTATCACCACAATTTCAGTTAAACTATGAGTAACAGCAGCATCACTTTATCTTTAATGGAGTGCTTTTCTTAGTCTGTTTCCTCCACTCTTGTACATCATAACTCTAAGTATTCATTCATTTTATAGAAAGTTTGTTTGATGAGGAATAATTTTAGTTTCCTTTTGAAAACCTGTACATTGTTTATTTCCTTTTTTATATTGATGGGGAGCTTATTGAAGACCTTTGTACCTGACTCAGTAACTCCCCTAAGTACTTTAGTGAGAGTTGCAGAGCCTTGATGAAAATTTTTCACCTGTCTTGTGTCATGGTTGTGGATGTCACAATTTTTCTGAAACGGTTCCCTGTTGTTGGCTACAAATAACATAAGTGAATATATATGCTGACCTGTGATGGTAAGTCTCCTGAGAGATTTGAAGAGACCTCTGCAAGATGTCCCATTACGGACCCCACATATTAGCCTCTGCTCGTTTTTGTATTCTGAAGACTAACATTATTTCTCTGTCTACTAACTGATGGAGAGCTCTTAGTGCAAATTAAGATGAGCTGATCAATTTGTTCTTTCCATCTTAGGTGACTGTCTATCTGGATACCTAGGAATTTTGTATGTGTGGTGTCCGCCCCCGGTAGCTGAGTGGTCAGCACGACAGACTGTCAATCCTAAGGGCCCGGGTTCGATTCCCGGCTGGGTTGGAGATTTTCTCTGGTCAGGGACTGTGTGTCGTATTGTCCTAATTATCATCATTTCATCCCCATCGACACGCAAGTCGCCGAAGTGGCGTCAAATCGAAAATGCACGAGGTGAGCGGTCTACCCGACGGGAGGCGCTTGTCACACAACATCTCATCTCTCTGTATGTGTGGTTTCATTGATTTTGTGATTGTTAACATGTATTTCAGGAACTTTATTTTTTGTCGGAAACTGTATCATATTGGTTTTTGACATATTAAAGGTTAGGTTATTCACAGTGAAGCATTTGTGTACTTGAGTAGAGACTGTCATGGCTGTATCCTGCATTGTGGAGTTGGGTCCTTTTACGAGGATCTTGTATCATCAGCAAACATTACTATTTTTGCTCCATTGTTAATTGTGATTGGTAGATCATTAATGTAGATCAGGAAAATTAATGGCCCAAGAATTGAGCCCTGGGGACTTCATACTTTGCATTTCCCCAGTCTGATGTTAACGCTGTTCCTGTCCCCCTTAAGACAACCCTTTGCTTCCTGTTCTGTAAGTATGATTCTAACCAAGTCGAAGATTTGTCTTTAATGCCATAATGTGGAAGCTTTTTTAAGAGTGTGTTGTGATCTACACAATCAAATGCTTTGGCATGGTCACAAAATATCCCCATTGGTTACCTTTTGTAATTTAGTTCACTTAAAATTTCATCTGTTAGGTTAAATATAGCTCTGTCTGTGGAGGAGCCCTTACGAAAGTCAAACTGTGTAGGAGCCAGTAAGCCATTTTGTGTAGTGTGACTATTAATCCTATCATACACTGTTGTTGTTGTTGTGGTCTTCAGTCCTGAGACTGGTTTGATGCAGCTCTCCATGCTACTCTATCCTGTGCAAGCTTCTTAATCTATATTCGATGTTAACAAATTTCTCTTCTTCAGAAACGCTTTCCTTGCCATTGCCAGTCTACATTTTATATCCTCTCTACTTCGACCATCATCAGTTATTTTACTTCCTAAATAGCAAAACTCCTTTACTACTTTAAGTGTCTCATTTCCTAATCTAATTCCCTCAGCATCACCCGATTTAATTGGACTACATTCCATTATCCTCGTTTTGCTTTTGTTGATGTTCATCTTATATCCTCCTTTCAAGAAACTGTCCATTCCGTTCAACTGCTCTTCCAAGTCCTTTGCCGTCTCTGACAGAATTACAATGTCATCGGCGAACCTCAAAGTTTTTACTTCGTCTCCATGAATTTTAATACCTACTCCAAATTTTTCTTTTGTTTCCTTTACTGCTTGCTCAATATACAGATTGAATAACATCGGGGAGAGGCTACAACCCTGTCTCACTCCTTTCCCAACCACTGCTTCCCTTTCATGCCCCTCGACTCTTATGACTGCCATCTGGTTTCTGTACAAATTGTAAATAGCCTTTCGCTCCCTGTATTTTACCCCTGCCACCTTTAGAATTTGAAAGAGAGTATTCCAGTCAACATTGTCAAAAGCTTTCTCTAAGTCTACAAATGCTAGAAACGTAGGTTTGCCTTTTCTTAATATTTCTTCTAAGATAAGTCGTAAGGTCAGTATTGCCTCACGTGTTCCAACATTTCTACGGAATCCAAACTGATCCTCCCCGAGGTCCGCATCTACCAGTTTTTCCATTCGTCTGTAAAGAATTCGCGTTAGTATTTTGCAGCTGTGACTTATTAAACTGATAGTTTGGTAATTTTCACATCTGTCAGCACCTGCTTTCTTTGGGATTGGAATTATTATATTCTTCTTGAAGTCTGAGGGTATTTTGCCTGTCTCATACATCTTGCTCACCAGCTGGTAGAGTTTTGTCATGACTGGCTCTCCCAAAGCCGTCAGTAGTTCTAATGGAATGTTGTCTACTCCGGGGGCCTTGTTTCGACTCAGGTCTTTCAGTGCTCTGTCAAACTCTTCACGCAGTATCGTATCACCCATTTCGTCTTCATCTACATCCTCTTCCATTTCCATTATATTGTCCTCAAGTACATCACCCTTGTATAAACCTTCTATATACTCCTTCCACCTTTCTGCCTTCCCTTCTTTGCTTAGAACTGGGTTGCCATCTGAGCTCTTGATATTCATACACGTGGTTCTCTTCTCTCCAAAGGTCTCTTTAATTTTCCTGTAGGCAGTATCTATCTTACCCCTAGTGAGATAAGCTTCTACATCCTTACATTTGTCCTCTAGCCATCCCTGTTTAGCCATTTTGCACTTCCTGTCGATCTCATTTTTGAGACGTTTGTATTCCTTTTTGCCTGCTTCATTTACTGCATTTTTATATTTTCTCCTTTCATCAATTAAATTCAATATTTCTTCTGTTACCCAAGGATTTCTAGCAGCCCTCGTCTTTTTACCTACTTTATCCTCTGCTGCCTTCACTACTTCATCCCTCAGAGCTACCCATTCTTCTTCTACTGTATTTCTTTCCCCTATTCCTGTCAATTGTTCTCTTATGCTCTCCCTGAAACTCTGTACAACCTCTGGTTCTTTCAGTTTATCCAATTCTCTCAAATACCTTAGAGAATACTGGCAGCAGGGAGATGGGCCGATAGTTGGATATTTCATCCCTTGCCCTTGGCATCACTATTGCATGTTTTAATCTATCTGGGAACACACCAGTTTCCATAGATTGGTTACACAAATAGCACAATATATAACTGATCAAGTCTGCACATGATTTTAAAACCCTACTTGATATGCCATCATATCCACAGGAATCTGAGTTTTTGAGTAATTTTATGGTTTTTTTTCAATTTCTTTGGGGGTTGTACTTCTGAAATGAAGTGCTACTTTAGATGTTATTTGCATGTGGTTAAGTAGTTCAATAACTTCTGTGTGAGCCTGTTTATTATGGTTCACTGTTTTTTCAGCTATAATAAATTGAATTGAATTGAATTGAATTGAAGATATTTTAAACAACAGATAGCTATAGTTATTTGTTTCTTCCTGATACTCATGTACAGCTATTTTTTGTGATGATGGTGTTCCTACAAGCTGTAGTCTTGAGGGTCCCCCTTTTAAAGCCTGAAACCATACACCCTTTTCCAGAACAACTGGTTGTCCACCGACGAGCCAAGAAACCAACAACAAGAATAATGTACATTTGTAATGTGTAATTAAAATTCTGATGAAACCCGTCTGTAAATCCACCATCTCTCCATACACAGAAGTGATTGAAATAATGAAAAAGACAATTTACTGAAATATGCAAATTAAAAAAAATTATGTGATCCATAAATACAAACACAATCTTATGAACAAACAATCTGTATGTGAAAAATCTTCCTTCAGATATTTTTTGTATCAATATTTGAAGGTTTTTAACTTAATCAGTGTGAATATGCAACTGAAACATTTCAGTGTCAACTATATGAAAAAAATCTTTATTCGAAAATGTTGTAAGAAAAGTACCTAACAAAGAACAATGTAATTGGAAAATGTTAATTATTTGCTGTATTCAAAATTAATGAAAATATTCAGTCTCATCAAAGTAATTGTAACAAAAGGTCAAAGTCCTCATTCATGGTTTTGCCGTGTTTTCCATCGAATGGTGTACTAAACTTAAAATTTCTCCAGTACAAACAAGAAGTCCAATCTTATGATGTATAAAATACAACAACAACAACCCTAAGGAAAAATTAATAATCATGTTCCAATCAAATGAAGAGAAACTTAACTTGACCAAAATTGTAATCCTTTCAGAGAGTAAGGAATTATGTAAGAATGGCATCAGCCTTGTTTATTGCATAAATATATCCTTCCATCATTATGATTATATAACATATATCTTCCAAAAGAACAGAAAAATCGGATTCCCTCTGTTTTTAGTCAGAGATTGCTTAACGCTGCAGAGAAAGCAATGGCATGGATTGTGAATCCTTACCAGTACTGAAATGACACTCTGGCCACTACAGAATAATGGAAAACCAATTAGAGGCGTTTTAAGTTTCTACACGTTCTGGGTTCCTGGTAGAATACAGTCTTCTCATAGAAAAGAAGGTTTTTCTAAAAAAAATTGCAACAATAAAAATAAGTGTATGTTAAATCATAATGTTGCACATAGTGTTCTTATTACAATCCTTACAAGTCAGAATGTATGTCAGCCAAAAGAATTGACAGCATTCAGAGGATTTCAGAATAGAGAGACAGACTGAAATGGCAGTTACATTAGATTACTATTTAATGCTCATTTTAAATAGTGCAGAAAATGAACCTGCAGCCTTATCTATCACTTCAGAGATTATCTTTTATTGCAATAATATTCAAAATAATTCATTTCCTTGCTAGCCAGCAGATAGGGCAGGCGAGGATAATATCATTGTTTCATTTGTAACATGTATATCTCACACTATAGGGCACTAGTTTTGTACCCATTTTGGATGTGATTATGTTTTCACTGGCTGTTCATAGTAACTTACCTGGATTTCTATTTCTTTGTTCATCATTTGAGCTGCACCTGCATTACCCTCGTAGGTGTCTGCAAGAGGGGACACTTGTGTTGCCTACCTCTCCCCACCACATGATACCTGGATTACAGAGTTTTAATTCATTACAGAATTCGTATACACTTCTAAAAGTGATCTCTCATGACTCTGATAAAACTCTTGTTTAGGCAGTTGAAACACTTAGTTCTTGTATCATGACTTGTCTCAAAACTGAACATCTCATTTATATTAAGAAATGGCAATTTTAGAGGACTACCACCTACCCCTCCCCCCCCCCCCCCCCCCCCAGCCTCCCCTCTCCCCACATGGATAATCTGGGGATCGTTTCCTCAAAAGTCAACATTAGAAAACAAAATTTTTGGAACCACATTTTACTGAATTACTTGAGATGTTTGCACACATTGCTAAAGTCTAACGCAATTGTATTTTACAAATAAACTCTAGTTGCATACTACAGTGGTGTAAAAACATTTTTATGAGTTTTCAGTTGCAAATAAAAATATGTAGAAATCAGAACTGAACATGTATGACAGTAATGTAGTTTATTTTAACCCACTGAACAAATAATAATTTAGTCAATTCTTTCATTAAGGCACAGTAATTTGTTATTTTCATTGTCATGTTCATAGCAACACTCCAGAGCCTTTCCATAGAAATCTCAAATTCTTCTAATGATGTATCAAAAACTCCTTAGTTTTGTTTACATCATATTTTTTGACACTCACATGGCTTCTTGGTTTTATTACGGCTAATTGTTCAATGTCCTTGAAACTATTTTTGTCACGTTTCTTCACTTCAACAATTATCAGTGAGGGAAAGTATGTTGTTTTGACTTTGCATGTGGCACCATCTTAGTTAAATCTTCTTCTTCTCCTTCTTCTTCGTTTAATATAAATAAGAACTCTGGCTTCAGACATTTTGAGTGGTAGCTTCTTTTTTATTAATTTATTAGCAGTGATCATGAAATGGTACACATGTCAGTTCTTGCCCAGAACTAAATAGGTACCATGATGGCTCAGAAACTCATGACAGTGTGATGATAAGATTATAGTTTAAATTTTCTCAGTTCCTTTCTAATGGTGTCAAATACCCTATCAGGGGTTACGTAACTGTGATCCGTGATAGGGAGGTAGAGAACTGCTTTGCTGGAAACTAACGACAAATGTTTATGCTGAAAACTAACAATAAATGTTTACCACAAGCAGTAGATGTTTACAGTTGGCAGCAAAACTCATTATTTGGAGATGTTGAGTCTAGACAAATTTCACAGTTTTGTGTGCAAGATTAAACAGGCAGATACTAAGTTTTCATAAAATCCATGTACTGCAATAGATTCAGCTCATCTAGATGTTTATGAATACATATGTAATATTTTTGCAAGTTTTGTAGTAGTTGAGTTTTGTGAAAATGGTCCTCAATTCTTGTGGACATTCACATTATCCCTATTTGGTTTTACATAGATAACCCTGTACTGATGTGGCCAGAAGGCCTGTTGTTCTTGCAACTGCTCTTCACTAATTCCTTTTATATCTAATCTGAAACTACCTATCTTTCTTTTTAAATTCTGTGACCTACTTACCCAATTAAATGATGTAACATTCCACACTGTGGTCCCTAGAACACCAGTTTTGATCCTCCCGATCACAACATTCTCCTGAGTTGCCCCTCCTGGATATTTGAATGGGAACTATTTTACCTCTGGGATAAATTACCCAAGAGGACACCATCATCATAATTATGCCATACAATAGAGTCACAGGTCCTCGGGATATATATTGGATGCAGTTGCTCTTGCTTTCAGCCGTTCACAGTGCCAATGTAGGAAGACCATGTTGGCTAACATTACAACACCAATTCAGCCAATCATCCAGACTGCTGTCCCTTTTCAGAAGCAAATGATCATCTGGCCTCTCCACTGATACCACTTCCATGTGGTTGCACCTATGGTGGTGCTATCTGCTGCTCCTTGGCAAGGTCTATGGTTTGTTTGGAGAAAAAATTCTACTAGGACCACTAAAATAGTGTGGAATTAAAGTTATCACCCATACTTCAATACTGTCCCATTTTAACAATAGAAATCAGATGGTCACATTAACAAATGATGCAACAGGAATAACATTAAAGTCCAAGTGCAAAATCATTAAATGTTCTGACCAACATAACAATTTACCCAGGACATTGGAGGACTGTTCAAAACATATTATGTTTGCTGATGATAATGTGCCTGAACTCATACATACACACACAATCAGGAGAATAATGGATCAGCCTTACAAGTGGTTCACAACAATCAGCTAAACCCTTAAATTTGCCAAAGACTCACATTGTGTAGTTCCAAACAAATAAAAGGGAATCAAAAATACCACAAGTAAAAATTAATGGAGATGCACTAGATGAGACTATTTGCAAGCAGTACCTAGGCATCCAGATGGATAATTAACTGAGTTTGTACCGGTGTATGGAATAAGAATAAGTTAATATGCATTGACAAAAATTTTTGTTAATTTGCTCAACAACATGAAATCCCTGATAGATAGGAAAGTCCAACCTAAAACCATTGATTCTGGATAACACCTTCGATTCCATAGCAGAATTTTTATTTAAGAGCTGGTATGCTGTAAAAAAAAAAAAGTATTAGTTGCCAGCATGTAGCCATCCATTGAAACTAATAATGTGTATGTATCCTATAAACTCACTCATTCCACGTCATTTGAATACAAAAAGTTGTTCAAATGATAGATCATTTACCATGTAACTAACTAACAAAAAACTCTTTCAAACAATGGAACCTAGGGATTGGAATATCAAGAATATTAAGTAAAGTATAGATTGCTACTCACTGTAAAGATGACACACTGAGTTGCAGACAGGCACAACAAAAAGACTGTTACACATTTAACTTTTGGCCAATGCCTTCTTCAGAAAAGAAAACGCACACACAAACAACCATGCGTCATGCACACTGGAGTGCCCTCTCCCACAGCTCGAACCAGAATTCAACTGTCACATTGAGCAGAAGTATGGAGTGAGACAGGAAATGGGAAGGGATAGCAGGTTACAGGAAGAGAAGAGTGGTGTGTGGTGCATGGTGCAGGAACTTCATGGAAGCATGGCAAGACTGCCAGGCACAGCGTCGGGAGGCTGTGGAACAGAGAGGTGTTGGAGGGGCTGGGGGAGGCCCAGGGAGCAGAAAAGGAGAAGAGTGAGAAAGCAGAAAGAGGGCCAGGTGCATTGACCGAGGTAGCACACAATGAGGGTGAGAGGACAAAGGGGGCAGAAACTGTTGGGTGGAGGGTGGGGGGACAGGAGGTTACTGAAGGTTGAGGCTATGAGAATTGGGGAGCAGAGAATGCATGGTAAGAATAACTCCCATATGTGCAGTTCAGAAAAGCTGGTGATGGAGGGGAGGATCCAGATGGTCCGGGTTGTGAATCAACCATTGAAATCTAGTGTGATATGTTCAGCTGCATGCCGTGCCATAGGGTAGTCTACCGTGCTCTCGGATTCAGCTTGTTGGTAGCTGTTCATCCTGGTGGACAGCTGATTGGTGGTCATACCAATATAAAAAGCTGTGCAATGATTGTACCAGAGTAGGTATATGACAATGGCTGCTTTCACAGGTGGCCCAGCATCTGATGGTGTAGGATAAGCCTGTGATAGGACTGGAATATGTAGCTCTGGGTGGATGGGTTAGACAGGCCTTGCACCTGTATCTTCCACCAGAATATGATACCCTTGGTAAGGGGTTAGGATTGAGAGTGGCATAGGGATGGACTAGGATGTTGTGGAGGTTGGGTGGGTGATGAAACACCACTTTAGGAGTGGTGGGAAGGATCTTGATGTCCTTCATTTCAGAGCATGGTGATAAGTAATCAAAGCTGTTATTCATCTGCAAAGGATGTAGTTCAGTTGTTCTAGTCTGAGGTGGTTATGAATGATGAAGGGGGCACTACTTGATAGTTGGTTCTTAGGAGTGGTGGGAGGTTGAGGGTGGAGCTGTGCATTGTGCAACATTTACCTGTCTGCGATTGACCACACTGTTCTGCTGTCTGCACTGTGGGCTGTCAATCTTAGCTGTACCAGGAACAGAGTGAATGAGGTGCAATGAGCCATCAAGGCCTGTGGCTCATTTGGGTACCAGGCCGAGCTCATGTTTCAACAGGGAACGGTGCAACAGGCAAATGGACAGTGCTGGCAAAGAGGGAATATCAGGCCACAAGTGAGCAAAATAGCTCTCTGAATCATCTGCCCTCTTCTGAGAATCATGAAGGTTTGATATGCTAAGAATAGGCTGTTCTTGAGTCTTTGTAAAGAAAAATAACTCCTAATGTTATATAAGGGATGTAACACAGTAATGCATAATACAGTAATAAACATAGTACAAGCAACTTTTTATTGGTTCATAAATTCATCCTTTCTTTTTTACACTTCTTTCTAAAGTCTCCACCTTTCTGCACTCTTTTATGAAACTTGATCTCAAATTTTGTAGTTAAGTTTTTATTACTCTTTGGCCCACAGTTTTATATTGCCTAAAATGTTTCAACAATCTCTCCATACACCCTACTTTTTATATTCTTCTTCACGTAATGTTCCTTGGTGATTTTCCACAAACAAGCTCTTTTGTGGTACGATTTGATAAGTTTTTCTGTGGTCAGTGGTCTACTCCTTTACCATACTAAAAGCAACTAGAACTTCATGTCGTGCTCAGGAAAACTCGTAGACCGTGTTGTCACTTGAATAATTGCAAAGCTTCTCCTAACAGTCAGATCAACAGCAGTGGCAACCTTCCAGCGTAAGCAAAATCCATAGTCCTGGAGAAGTGTGTAACATTATTCACAAGAGATCTGTGGCCCTTCATCAAAGGGGCAGGAGAATCTCACCTTGAAAAAGAAATATCAGATGAATACCATGTAGCTGTAGCCCACTAAGTGTTGTAGGATATGTAGGATGGTGTGTGCACATGTATAGCTGACACGTGGGCAGATGCATACACTAAAAGGCATTATTTTAGTCTTAATACACAATAAATATCACCAGAGTTGCAGTGTGAAAATTGGGTCCTGCCTGTTGTAGATTTCCTGTTTGTTGGAGAAAACTGCTACAAATGTATGGGTCAAAAATATAACTAACATAAGAATGTGAGAGATACAAGCCCTCTCTTGAATGTTATGTTCATTACCAATTGGGGGCAAATGTGAAAAAATTGCTACAGAGCTGTTGTCGCCATCCATACAACCACTCCTTCAGCACAGTTCTATGCTACACCGTTGAGGAAAACTGGTTGCAGGAATATTACCATAATGTTCACCCATCATTGGAATCAACAAAACATATGTAACTTCTTTAAAAAGGACTGGCCATGTGAAAGACTCACAGTTGTAGTTTACGGTGAAGCAGCATGTTAAGACTCACTGGAATATTTTGTGTGTCATGCTAAACTCTGTGTTTATGGAGCATGAACAAATTACTGAAGTATTACACAAATTCAGAAAATACACTTGTTTGGGAACTGGGATTACAGGTAGCTGACAAATTAATTTATTTTCTCAAAGTGTTTCAAGAGGATACCCTGGTTATGGAAGCTGACAGTGATTTGACACTACAGTTGCTTGTGCAATAGGTGTACCAGCTACAAGAAACCTGTGTTGAGAATGCGGCAGACAGTAAGGTAAGTACTCCCATGTATGTAAGAAGGTGTATTTATAAATGAAATTTATATTTTGGTTAAATATTTTAAACACCCATAACTGGGTAAGAGATCATGATTAAAGAAGATGCTGTGCCTCAACATTGTCAAATATTTGCCGGAAGCAGCACTACCTTGAAGCACTCAAAACCTCTTAAGTGAACAATGGAAATAAAGTCAGTGCATTTGCTTGCATTATTCCTAGTACCACAGGTGTGTCATCTAAAGTAATTCTTGACAACTGAGAGAGAGGAAGTTTATGCCTCAGCACATTCCAGATGTGCTGCACTAAGAGGTAAATGCAATGTGAATTACCTATGCTAAGTAAGTATTTTATCAGCACCAAATTTATTAACAGCTGCATGATGGAACATATTTATCATCCATACTGGTATGATGTGTTATTTGCAAAATGTCCTATAGAGAACAATACCTCAGCATCAACACTTTCAAAATGTGGAGACTGTAAAACATCAGAACAGTTGTGCTGTGGTATAAAATTCTAACTTCAGGGTATGCCAACATAAACTTTTAAATACTTACCATTTCCTCATACATAAAAATTTGGGTATTAGTAGAGCGAGCTTTAATAAAATTAACTGCATCATACTGTATAGACTTTTTACATGCATGTAACAATAAGTTGATTTAACAATTACAAGCAATGGTGGAGATTTAAGTGTCCATCTTGTTCCTGATGTTACAGTAAACAGTTGTTTTAATGTATTACCAGAGGATCTAACAACAGAACTTAAACCTAGAACATTAATAGTGAGGACATTGTGTTATTTTTCCACAAACTCCCAAACCAGAAGCGTGCATTGAGCCTGCGTACCCCACCCGGGTCCGCAGCCATGATGTCGGGTGAGCCTCGACTCGCAGTGCTCAGTCCGCAGGTCGAGCCGCACCAGGGCTCATTGGACCAAGTGGTGCCCTGCCAGAACACTAGTCCATCTTGGCACCCATGTGGCTCAGCTGTTCATCACATAGTGCACCCAACAGGCTCCACACTGTTGCAGATACAGAACAAAATCTCTGTGAACTGTATGCAAGCAGTTTTTTACTTCACACAGTATTTACCAACATAGTACTTGTATCTCTCACATTCTTATGTTAGTTATAGTTTTCTCCCGCACATTTGTAGCAGTTTTCTCCAACAAACAGGAAATCTACAACAGGCAGGACCCAATTTTCACACTGCAACTCTGGTGATATTTATTGTGTATTAAGACTAAAATAATGCCTTTTAGTGTATGCATCTGCCCACGTGTCAGCTATACATGTGCACACACCATCCTACATATCCTACAACACTTAGTGGGCTACAGCTATGCAGTATTCGTCTGATATTTCTTTTTCAAGGAGAGATTCTCCTGCCCCTTTGATGAAGGGCCACAGATCTCTTGTGAATATTGTTACACACTTCTCCAGGACTATGGATTTTGCTTACACTGGAAGGTTGTGTAAAACTGCATCACTGCCCTTGGCAATATTATAAATAACTGATTGAAGAGTGTGCTTCTTCTATTTCTGTTTATTTTATTTACTTGTCCATATAAATCTCTTTTTCAGTATGTATATCGTACACAGGATATTGGACAGAAAACTTTTTTATCTATTGGTTTTTCAAACATACAACATACATTACATAAACTTTTGTAACAAACTGGACATACAGTTAAAAATTACAATTTTTTTAATACTGTATATTTTTAACTTATTTCTACAATTAAAGCTAAAAATAACATTTTTTATTTCATGAGGTACTGTGAGATTGAATAGTAGCAATGTTTCAGAAGGTATGCTGTCACAGACTTTTTAAAGCTCTGTAGTTCAGGGAGAGATTTTATATGTTTTGGTAATCTGTTGTGTAATTTTGTTCCTGCATGATATACACCTTTTTGGCGTAGTGTGGTGTTACAATGATTAACATCTATGTCACTGTCTGACCTGGTACTGTAATTGTGGACACTTTTGTTTTGAGGGAAAAAGTTTTCTTTTTTTGGTATACTTTTTTTGACATGCATGACTACTTCCAGTATATAAATGCAGGGAAGGGGTAAGAACTTAAGATCTTTAAAGAAAGGTTTGCATGGTTTTCTGCTGCTCACTTGTTTCATTATTCTAATAATTGCCTTTTGTTTCCTGAAAGCTGTTATGGTCTGGTGCACATTTCCCCAGAAAATGATACCATACTTTAGTACTGAATGTACATGAGCAAAGTATACAGCCCTAACCATTTCTGCACTAGTACTGTTGCAAAGAATGCTTACTACATAGCTCGTTTTTGTTAGGTTTGAATTTAGGGATGTGATATGAGTACTCCATTTAAGATTTTCCTGGATATGAATCCCAAGAAATATAGTTTCATTGACAACACTAATGATTTCATTATCTATACTTATTACAGGTTGTGCAGCATTTTTATTTTGATCTGTGTGGAAATTCATGTGTACCATTTTTGGGGATTAACTATTAGCCCATTTCTAGTAAAACATTCAGACACTTCTTTTGTAATATTTTTTGCAGATGCAGTGAGATTTTCTTCTTTATTTCCTTCAAACAATAGACTGGTGTCATCTGCAAACAGTACATGTTCAGCATCCGTAACATGTAATGGGAAGTCATTAACGTATACCAAAAAGAAGGGGACCTAAAATAGAGCCCTGTGGAACACCATAACTTAGCCCACATGGTTCTGAAAGGTGTGCCTGGAATTCATTTCCTTCCATGTAAATAATTTCAGTTGCTTGAGAACAATATTTCAAATATGATTTAATCCATTGATTTGGCACACGTCTTCTACCACACTGTTCAAGCTTCCTCAGGAACACAGAATGATCAATTACATCAAAAGCTTTTGTTAGGTCTAAAAATAAACCTAAGATATTTCTTTGAGTGTCCACTGCACTTAAGACATGGTTTGTCAGGTTGAAAGTGGCTGTTTCAGTTGATCGCTGTGGTCTGAAGCCATGTTGACATCGAGAAATAATATTATTATTGTCAAAGAATGTAGTCAGTGGTGAAAGGAGCATTTTTTCAATAATTTTTGAAAAGTCTGACATTAGAGACACAGACCTGTAGTTACCCATTCATTGCTAATCACCCCTTTTTTATCTAGAGGTATTACTTTTTCCATTTTCATTTGCTGTGGGAAGACACCACATGATAAGGAAGAATTGCACATGTCTTATAAAAGAGAGGGTATTTGTCTTGCTGTTATTTTTATAATATAATCTGGAACATCATCAGTACCAGTTGAATAATCACTCTTCAGTGAATTAATGGTATTTAGGAGCTCTGTCGGGCCTATTGAACTGAGGAACATGGATATAATATTTTTCTCATTAGGTGAGAGTTCTTTCCATGTCATATTAGGTGGATTACCAAATTTTTCCTTCACTAATTTTCCAGCAACAGTTGAATAATAAGAATTGAAGCTGCATGCAGCTGCCCTGGGGTCAGTAACATTCTTGCCATCGTGTAATATCACAATTTTTTTTTTAGTTGTCTTCTTCCCTGTAAGATCCTGCACAGATTTCTGTATGGACTTAGGTTTATTGGATGACCTCATAATATATTTGTCATTTTCCTTAATTTTTGCCTAGTTTCAAAACTAGCTTGTAGTTTTTGAAATAATTAAGAAATTCTGTACTGCTGTCAGTTTTTGACTGCAGAAAAAGTTCCCACTTCCTCTTAAAGGCACTCTTAATACCTGATGTAATCAAGTTCCTTTGTGCTGATTAGATACTGGAAGTATTCAATATTTTTCTGACTATAAATCCTTTTATGGATAATATTTTGTACACTGGTCAAAATGTGATTTACAGGTATGGTTATTAATTGCAAAAAGTGGCAGTATATTAATGAAAGCACTGAAGGACAACTATAAGGAAGCTGTATTGCTGATAATCTACAAGTGAACGTTGCAACATCAAAGCTGTTAATGAAGATATTTTAAGATGGTGAGGTGGAAGATCAATGGCCTTTTGCTTTGAGAGACAATGGCAAATTGTGATTGGTGACTGATAACTACACAGCCACTGGCAAAGTAATACGCAGTTGTCACAGCACAGCACCACAGCACCACTGAGCTGTTGCAGCACAGGGCATTCTACATTCTGATGCTGCATAATGCATGGCAGAGCCTAGTTAGCTGTATTTACTCCAAAACAGATTTTATTTTATTTTTAAAGGGTTTTACTTGAGGTGACATTGTGAATTGGGTTGTTTTTTGGTAAAATTTCCTAAGTAAGTATTCATAACTGTTGTTTACTGGGAAAGTGTTGTTCAAATCCTATTATTAATTGAATTTTCTGCCACTTTTAACTAGAGAAGTGAAAGGAATCTTACAACCTAACTCTGACTTGTGTGTTGGGATAGGATAAAACAGTGTTATTCTCAAAGCTCAGCTAGCACAAATCACTGTTGAAATAGTAGCACACGTTGAACAATGGGTTGAACAAAGCAATGTTAATTTAAATGCTGAAGATGGTAAGCCTGAAAAAATGGTCTGAGACAGATGTCAAGTTAAACAAGCAAATAAGTTAGAAGAATATATTGCTATCTCACTTCAGGAAGAGACTCACATAAATCAAAAGGTATTAGATTAAAAACAGCCATAGCATATTTCAAATGGGAATTAAATTCCGAGATAATTAAGCCTTGTGATCTAGTGAGGAATGAGGTAAATGAGCAACTAAGAGATGTAAATGTAGATCTGAAACAAATTAAGGGGTTTACTAAACAAAAATTTGCAGAGGTACAAAAATTTTGATACAACTGTGAGATTTTATGTTTTAGACAAAGTAAAGATTCTGAGAACTTACCAATTTCAGATTCTATTTTCACAATATTGGAGGGATGAGTTAATAATTTAATTGAAAAAAAATTCAAGAAAAGACAGCATCATCTGCCAGTACACTTCATTTGACAATTAACAATAAGATATCTGAAGGGGAAATTTTAAAATTAAGATGATGCTGAGACAAGTAATATAACACACAGGGGGCTGCAAATGTCAGAAAATACCGCTGTAGTGGATGACAGATGATGAGCAGTTGACGTCACCAGGTGACGTACCTTGCTACACATGCAATGTTTCGGCTTGTCGATCCTACACTCACTGGTAGGGGGCAGTAATGCACACCACTTTTTGTTCTTGCTGTATCTGATGTGAGACAGTAGTGGTGACACAAGACTATAATGAATTGGTTTAAATTTGACAAGCTTGCAGACATGCATCTCAGATATAGAGCTACCAATTCTAATATGCTTGCAGCATGACATATTTTGCATGTTTACATTCTCACATATCGTTTGCTACTGTGAATCATCGAACACTTGGAACAGGGTCTCTACACGTGAGTAAAAATGAGAGCAAAAAATGTATTGAGGCAAGGTAAGGGAGTGTTAAGACAAGAGGTGTTCTGAAATTAAAGTTAATTACCAGACAAGATCAAAAGTATGGATTTTATGTGAACACTGAAAAAGTATATTTTGTAAATATGTATATTGGCTTAAAACTTTATTTTTGTTTCAAGTGTTTAAACATAAATTCCAATCATGTGTAGACACTTACCATTAACTTCAACCTTTTAGGGTCACAGACATGCTTGGGCTTCACCCTCAAGTACAACAGGACCATGAAATGACTGCACAACAAGTCACAAGTTAGTTGGGTGTTTCCCAGTCAGCAGAATAGTGTGTGTGTGGGACGCAGAAAGCCTAAAAGTGTACCACAAGGCTAAGGTACACAAGTTGGATGGAAGGGATAATGCTCCTCATACAGAATTTTATGAATGGTTTCATGTATGACAGCAACAGGACCCTAATTTTACTTCCATGGTTATGTTTAATGACAAAGCAACATTTAATGAAGAAGGAATCTTCAACACCAAAAATAACATTTATTTGTCCAGTGCTAACCCACATCAAAAATGTACAAGTATGGCTGTCAAGACAAATTGAAGGTTAATGTATTGATAGAAATTTTAGATAGTAGGGCCATACATTTTACCTGAGTATTTAAAGGACCATAGTTACTCAGTCTTTTTGAGGGTGGTTTTGCCAGAGGTACTTGAAGATTGTTGCTACAGTGGGATGGATCTATACTGCACTAGGCCATCGCAACAATACATTATTTAAATCAGGTGTATCCAGATAGGTGTGTTTGACAATTTACTGTCCAGAAAGATTCCCAGTTTTAAACCTACTAGATTTATCTTTTTGTGTCATATGAAGGAGCTAGTTTATGGCACCACAGTAGAGTCCCAAATTGACCTCATAGCCTGCATAGCCATTGCCACTGTGTAGATCCAAAATCCAGAAACTATTTTTGAGCATGTACAGGAAGGGGTGATTGAGTGGTGCAATATTGCATTCAAGGGTGCAAATTCTGAACACCTTTTGCAGATTTGACCTGTTGTAAATATTGGAGTTACAAATTTATTATCCTTGTTTAACCAAGCAAAAGCTGTTCTTGATTTGTGTTTAATTCCTGTTGTCCCTTCTTTTTTCATTACAGACATTTAGTAAAGAAAATGTATGTCATTTACTAGTAACGGTACAATTTAGACGCTTATACTAATTCATGTGCAACACAATAGGGTATGTTTTTGTTATACTGTACCAAGCAGTAAACCAGCAGATACTTTCAGACTAGTAAATAAAATAATAACTATTACATCTATGTAAGTGAATAACTGCGTAGCCCAATGAAAAAAATACTGCCTACCAGATGTGAGACTCGAACCCTGGGCCCCATGTGCTAAAGTCAGGCATATAAACCTGGAGATACACCATTGTGAATGCTTGACCTGGATTGGAATGATCGGGTGTGACAGACCATAGATTCAATTGTTGCACATGCAGCAATGTATGTCTTTGGTGACATCACTTGTTCAGTATCTGCATCCACTTTTGGGGTATTTCCTGACATTTGCAGCCCCATGTGCCTTATATTAAATTACTTGGCTCAGCATATCTACATCACTTTGGAGGTTTTTAAACAATAAGAATCACCCTTTTTCCATGGCGGCTGCAGTGTAACACGTGTTAAGTTCGGCTCGTGAAATTTAGTCGAATTCGAAGGTGTTCTTGCAGGTGGTGTTGTCTAGTACAAGCGGAAATCGTGTAAACAACAGTGTTCTGTGCAATAGTGCTATTTTTTTTCTGTGCTCCGCCAATATCTGCGAGAAAATGGTAAACAGAAGAGTCAACAGCAGCGTGTCCAGCAGCGGGGAAGCAGCAGGTGCGGCGGGCCTGCTCTTGGCGGAAGGTGCGGCCGCGGCTCCCGGTATAGCAGAGCTGGTCCGCTCTGAGGTAAACGCTACGCTTCGCGATAAAAACAATCTTGATCTGATAGCAGGCACCATATCAGATACTGTAACGGCAGCAGTATTGGCCAAAATGCGTGAAACTGTTGAGGCCAATACTGCCGAAATTACAGCACTAAAAAAGTCTGTGTCTGAATACGAGAAAAAGGCACGAGAGTTGGAAGTGAAACTATCTGCCGCCACAGACGAGCTAGAACAGTACCAAAGGCGAAATAGTCTACGACTGTTTGGAGTAGCAGAAAATAAAGAAGAAGACACGGACAACCTGCTTATACAGGTTGCGCGTGAAAAATTAGGTGTTGAAGTGACCAAGGCAGACATTGACAGGAGCCACCAGGTGGGACGAAAACTACCAGGTGCTACCAAACCTCGTCCAATAATAATTAAATTTGTGTCGTACCGAAAAAGGGCTGAGATCTTTACCCAGAAGAAGAAGTTAGCAAGGACAGGGCTTACAATAAGGGAAGATCTGACACATGAGCTGCTAAAGATTTTAAACAGTGCCATATCCCATTTTGGTCTTCAGAATGTGTGGACTCATGATGGCAGAGCAATCATTAAGACTGCAGCTGGAAAGAAGACAGTCACAAACATGACAGAACTAAATAGTATTAAGTGAACCTACTCGAGCCAAAAGTCAAACTTAACACCATTTGCAAATTTTAACAGTCCTATACTCAGATATAGTCTTGTAATTGTATTAACTTTTTAATTATTTGTACCTTCAACTAATTGTTTTTGTAACTGTATTAACTTTTTACTATTTTTTTTGTGTCTTTAGCTGTAGCCATTGCTTAGTTTTAGTTACTGCTAATACTTTTTTTCATTTTCTCAGTTTATTCTGTTCCATTCTGTAATAGTTCTATTGCAATTATTAGTCTCTCCTTTAGTTCACTAGTCAACCATCTCTTCGGTTTAAATTGCTCATAACAAAAATCACTATCAGTATCACTTTAGCAAATTTAAATCTAATTGTAGCTTCCTATGATAATCACTATCAGTATCACTCTAGTAAATTTCAATTTAATTCTAGCTTCCTACGATAAACTATTAAATATTAAGCTTACTTCTCTCTGCTGGCAGCATCGGCCTCTTAAATCACTCCCCTTTCCTTTATTTCCACCCTAAGCTGTTTCAAATACTCTAATGACATCTCTCCTCTTACGACATAGGATACTCAGTGACACAAAGCCGTCACCATTTTGGTCATATTCTCCCTGCACCGAATACCTCTAATCCATTTTCTATACTCTGGCAACCTCAGGAAATCTCTTGCAGTCGCCTTTCTTTCGGCACTCGCGGAGTCACAAACAGGGCTCACAAAATCTCGGACACCCCTGTATTATGTCACTCGGCAGAAACACCGGCCAGTGCCCCTCGCAGCAGGTAGTGCCTAACAAAGGGACAAACCAGTCTGCCACCCTACTCCAGGCTGCTCAGCGGAACGCGTCCAAGCTTTTAGCAGCTCACTGTAACATTCAGTCTTTACCTGCGCATTTCGAAGAACTTAGCCTCCTCTTCAACCAACTGAACTATCACGTAATCCTCTTATCCGAAACGTGGTTGAAACCACACATATCCTCTGCATCTATTCATCTCCCAGGGTACACATTTCTTAGGGCAGACAGATCAAAAAAGCGAGGTGGTGGGGTCGGCCCATATATACGAACAGATCTCAAAGCAAAAGTCTTATGTACGTCAAATCCTGTTGAAGAAAAAGAGGCTGAATTCATGTTCATTGAAATAAATATACAAAGTCGGAAATTCTTGACTGGTGTCATGTACAAGCCGCCAAAAATAAGCTCAATGAGTTCCTTCCAGTCGGAATTACATTCACTTCAGTGTCAATATGAACATGTCATCGTAATGGGTGACTTGAACATAGACCTGGTAAGAGACACTCCCTCCGCAATAAACCTAAGAAGACTGTTTAGTTGCAATAGCATGAACATTCTTCCATTACAACCTACACACCATACGGCGCACAGTCATACTCTTATATACGTGATCGCAACGAAACAGACTGACAAAGTAAGAGATGTTGGTCAATCATCGGCCCCTGGCCTCTCAGCACATGATGTAATATTCATGGCCTACTCTGTGCAACCCCCAAGGATCAAATCGCGTTACATAACTTGTAGGAACATGAAACGTATTGACCTTGACGCTCTAACAGCCGATTGCTCAGAAATCTCATGGCATCAAATAATCAGAGAACCTACAATCGACGGCAAAATTAATGAACTTGGTGATAAACTCACTGCCCTCTATGACAAACATGCACCTGTGCGCACAGTCCGTGTAATAAAATCTCCTGCTCCATGGCTGACAGCTGAATTACGTCAAATGATGACTAATAGGGATGCTGCCCACAGGCGTTTCAAGGCAGATCCGAAACCCGAGCGCTTCAAATAATATAGAAAGCTACGGAACAGAGTGAAACAATGCATTCGCAATGCCAAAATCAGGTACGCTCGCTCCCTTGTATGCAGCGATCTGACACCCAAGACTCTATGGAAGAATCTCCGTAGCTTGGGGGTCGGAAAGGCAAAATCGGAAACTACTTTTCATGTGTCAGCTAACGAATTAAATGAATTCTTCTCTGCACATCTGAATACCAGCACGGCTGATAATTACCGTCCACAAGAATCCCCAAACAGGATAACTAACAATGTTACCTTCCATCTAAAACATGTAACAACAAATACGGCAAAAAAAGCAATAATGAGAATCTCTTCTGATGCAATAGGCAACGACAGTATCGGTATAACCATGATTAAGAATGTGGCCGATATCTTAGTACCTGTCTTAACTGACATATTTAATTTTTCCCTCGTGAACGGAATGTACCCCACTGCATGGAAAAGAAGCATAATTCGACCCATTCCTAAGATCGAAAACCCACAACTGCCTAGTGATTACCGACCAATTAGCATACTGCCTGCTGTTTCCAAAGCACTTGAATATATTGTTCATGACCAAATCACTGAACACTTGCATGAATTCAGTCTATATGACAAATTTCAATCCGGTTTCCGTAAACATCACAGCACAAACACTGCTCTAATTAAAGTAACTGATGACCTGAAATATGCCATCGACAATCGAAAGGCAACAATATTGACGCTACTGGACTTCAGCAAAGCTTTTGACACTGTTAACTTTGACATATTACTCAGAAAAATGCAACAGCTTAACTTCTCTGATAGTGCAATGAGATGGTTTGAAAGCTACTTAAAAGACAGACAGCAATGTGTTGTCTGCGCAAATGAAAAATCTTCCTGGAAACATGTTTCTTCGGGAGTGCCACAAGGATCAGTCTTAGGACCACTTCTGTTTTCTTTATATGTCAACAATATTTCGTCGGTTTTGTCCTCCTGTAAACATCATTTCTATGCCGACGACCTCCAGCTCTACCTAAGCGTCAGACCTGAAGACGTAAACACTGCAATCGCTCTGATGAATGATGATCTGTCTTCAGTAGTGACATGGGCGAAAATCCTGGGGCTTAAATTAAATGCAAAAAAGACGCAAGTAATCTTAATAGCCCATCAGAAATTAATAAGTTCAGATTTCCGCGAACGGCTACCTCCTATTCTGCTCGAAGGTACTCCAATACCATATCAGAAAACAGTGAAGAACTTGGGTGTAACTTTGGACGAGCATCTCAACTGGGCGGAGAATACAGTCGCAGTGTGCCGAAAGACGTCTGCTTGTCTCTATGCTCTCAAAAAGTTTCGGAACATATTCCCACAGGACTTGAAACGCCAGCTCGTGCAAGCACTCGTTCTACCGAACCTCCACTATTGTGATGTGATTCAACAAGGCATGAGTAGTGAAAACAAAAGAATGCTAGAGCTAACCATGAATGCCTGTGTGCGTTACACCTGCAACATTCACCGATATGATCATGTTAGTGCTTCATACTCCGAGCTAGGGTGGCTGCGGCCGGACAAACTTCGTGACTACCACACTCTATGTCTACTTCACCGACTCCTCGTCGCGCAATCACCCCAGTACCTAGCTTCAGAGATTAAAAACCTGTCATGCCATCATAATCAAAACACGAGGTCACTCTTATCTGGTATCCTAACTGTGCCCACTCACAAAACAAAAACTTTTGCAAACTCCTTCTCAGTTGCCACTGTCCGCCTCTGGAACAAACTACCCCTTACCTTGAGGAAAATTCAATCTACTGTTGCTTTTAAGAAGAAGTTGAAGCATTTCCTACTATCATCCGCATAAAATTCTCCACAAAATTAATGTGCAAGGCCAATCCTCTCATCTGTCAAATAGCCAAGCTAGCGTCTCCTATCTTGCTCCTGAGATGCCTTCCACTTCATCTACCTCTATGAGCCACGCAGTCTTCTTTTCCTTTATATTTTCCTTAATCATGTTTCATCATGTCTCTCTATTCTTCTCCTCCCTTCACCATGAGTCTCCCTCATACTCCCTGCTGCCAGCACTCCTATCTAAAATCTTTCTCTTCAATAATGTATTTTTCGAGGTGTACCTTTCTAATTGTTTATCTCACTTTTTGTATTAGATGTAGTTTAACATGCCTACTAAAACATATGACTGTAAAATAAGTAGAATACCTGGTTAGATGTAAGAGAGGGCCTGATGGCCCTAATATTGCCAGGTTAAATAAATAAATAAATAAATAAATAAATATTCCATTTTACCACATTTGCTTTAGCACCAATACTCATGTGCGTCATATTTTCAAGTCTATTGAAAGATTCGGCATTGTTACTTATACTAATAGTTCGAATCTCTTGGGGAGAAACAATAGTCACAGACGCTCTACAAAATATAAAATGGTCACTATTCTGCTTACCCTATGTCCCAGACTCATATAACCTACATCTTGCTCCATATCTGATCCCACTATAATATACACCATTGACAGGTATGTAAATGATAAGAGCTGCAAATCCTTATGATAGATAGAACAGGCACCACAGTACATTATTTTTGTTCATGTTTAGTGTCTTACCAGGCCTGGTAGGGTATACAGGATATTTCAAAACTTGATGACAAAAATAATAAAAAATGAGAAATAAAGGCTGTGTCAACATGACCCCATAAATGCATCATTGCAGATTTATTTGACATTCAGTTCCTACAAACTGCACTGTACATATGTAATGCCAATTGGTAACCTCTATGTGTCAGAGAAAGTGTTCAAAGTGACCTCTGTTCATCACTTAATGGAATTCTGCACGTGATCAAAAATGCCTGGTGTAGTTCATACTGCCTAAAAGGCTTCCATAACGCATTGAGAGTAGCTGAAAACGTGAGTTACTTTAATGTTCCCACAGGTGAAATTGCAGGGGCCTTAAGTCAGGTGAATTGGGTGGCGAATCAATTGATACACCTCTACCTATCCAGCACTCAGGAAAATGGCCTGTCACTTGTCTCTTCATTTGAAATGTGTGGGGGCACCACTATGCATGACATACAGTTTTTGACAAGGTGCAATCAGCATGTCTTCCAGGCACTCAGGCAGTGCAGTATGCAAGAAATCTGTGTTTCCTTCCAGTAAGTCTCCTGGGAGGATGTAGAATCCCAACAAGCAGTTGCCAACAATGACTGTCAGGATGTTAGTGGAGAATCTCTGTTGGTGAGGTGGCTGGATGGGACATGGGGATTTGTGCCTGTCCAGTTGTGTCGGCTATGCAAATACTGGATTCTGTCCCTTGTGAATGTTGCTTTATCTGTGTGTAAAACAACAGCTGCAAGGTTGGGCATCATAACACATTGCTGCCGGAACCACTCTTGGAGTATAATCTGCAGGAGACATGGCTTATTCACACTACAGATGGTATGGATACAGCACTTTTTCATATAGATTCTCCCCCTGCAGGTCTGGGGGTTAGAATAGGCCTGTCATAAGAAGCAACTTAAAGGAGTCTCACATGTTTTGGCTTTTATGTGATGGTCCCCTTTTGGGTTTGACCTCCATTTTTCAAAATTTTCCTGAAGAGCGAGCCAACTGGGAAAGGGTGCCTTACATGGTGCATTGTGTCCATCACGTGCTGAGACCTATTGCGTCTTTCATTAGCGTAGATCTGCACTTATGCTCATTCTCCAACTGTTGGGTGAGGTGCGTATTTTTCCATCAACTGTGCTGACGGTGATAATGGACTTGTTTGCTTGGTTGCATCTGATATCCAGCATGGTAGCCAGTCTGTTGTGGTGGGGCTACCATGTACCCTCTTGGTTGTAGCCCCCTGACCACACAGGAATTGCTCTGCTGTTGCCTGCACTGTTAACTCCCCACATATGCCAAGGAGTAGATGCCTGTCACCCTGGGGCATCGGGACTCCCGGCAGTGGCCATCCTGCCAGGTGGCCTTTGCTGCAGCTGGGTGACACCTGTAGGGAGGGCCCCTGGTCGAAGTGGGTGACATCAGGGCAGATGCCACGCGCTGAAGCATACTACACCATCTCTTGGTGGTAGTCAAACACCAGCAGTCTCTAAGCATTCGTGGGCTCAATGCAATGCACAGAAGTAGGACCCCAAATCGTTGCCCTCCCATTCCACACCATGGGAGGAATGTCAGGCTAAGGATAGCAGCGAACCTTATTTGCTCTGGTACCTTGTATGTTTGAGGTCTGGTGGGGGATCTTTCATGATGATGAAGCCTAAGTTTTTTGTCGAGCATTTAGAGGACAAGTTTGGGGAGGTGGAGGGCTTGTCCAAAATGAGATCTGGGTCAGTCTTGATCAAAACAGCATCCTCTGACCAGTTACTTGTGTTACTCGCTTGTGACAAGCTGGGGGATGTTTCTGTAACCATAGTGCCCTATAAGCGCAATGGTACAGGGTATTGTATTTAACAGGGATTTTCTTTTGCACTCTGATGATGAGCTGCACGCCAATTTAGAGCAGCGAGGTGTACATTTCGTTCAGCATGTCAGCCGGGGTCCGAGGGATAATCAGGTTGCCATTGGTGCCTTCATCTTGGCCTTCGATGGTGATACATTACCCAAGAAGGTCAAGGGGATGGTGTACCACTGTGATGTAAAGCCCTATATCCTTCTCCCAATGCAGTGCTTTAAATGCTGGGAGTTCAGTCATATGTCTTCTGCTGTACTTCCAGCGTCACATGTCGAGATTGCTGATGCCCATCACATCCCAATGTTCCATGTGCCCCACCTCCCATCTGTGTCAACTGCAGTGTACCATTCACCTTGCTCACCTGACTGCAGGATTCTCCAGAAAGAAAAGAAAATCATGGAGTAAAAGACCCTGGACTGGCTGACCTACACTGAGTCTAAGAGGAAATTTGAACACCTACATCCTGTACATATGACATCATCTTACGCCAGCGCTACAACAGTTCTAGCCCCATCAGCTCCGCCAATCCCAGTCACCTCTCAGAGCCAGCCCCTTGATGATAGGGGGCACTTCCCTCCTTGTTGGTACTGCACCACCTACTTCAGGAGCAACACTCCCCCAATCAGAAGGGCTATCAGTCCCCACTTCTGTGCCAGAGAAGCATAAGTCTTCTCATTAGGAAGGGATCCCTTGGGTCACTCCCTTCCCAGGTTTCTGCTAGTGGGAAATATGACACCCACGAGTGGCTGAAGAACCCAAAAGCAGCTGGTCATAGGGCTTCAAGCTCATTTTCAGTCCCAGAGATTGAATCAGAGAAGTCCTCCCAGCCAGAGAAACCCAAGGAGCAGAGAGAGAAATCCAAAATGAATATCCCCAAGACCAAGGGAATTGCAGTGGCATCCACACCACCACTACGTGCAAGCTCTGCATCTGCGGGTGAGGTGGAGATTGTGGTGTCCGGTAAGGACCAAGATCTTGCCAGACCCTCAGACACAATGGATATAATCTGCTTAGGCAATAAGTCAGTGGTAGCAGGTGACCCTGAGGCGTAAACTGCTTCACTGACTGTTCCATGCCTTCCCAATCTCACGATGACATCATCCTCCAGTGGAATTGCGGTGGTTTTTTCCACCACCTGGCTGTGCTACGGTAACTGTTACGCTTTACACCTGCTTTCTGCATTTCCCTCCATAAAACCTGGTTTCCGGCAATGCGGACCCCTGCCTTTGTTGGCTATAAGGGATATCACAGAAACCGTAGTGACTATAACAGTGTCAGGGGAGTTTGCGTTTATGTCCTAAACTCAGTCTGTAGTGAAACTGTGCCCCTTCAAATCCTTCTTGAAGCCGTGGCTGTCAGATTAAGGGCGATGCAGGAAATAAGTGTTTGCAATGTATATCTTCCCCCAGATGGTACCCCTGAATGTATTAGCTGCACTGATTGATCAGTTCCAAAACATTTCCGACTTTTGGGTGATTTTAATGCCCATAATCACTTGTGGGGTGGCACCGTGCTTACTGTCCGAAGTAGAGATGTCAAAACTTTACTGTCTCAGTTCGACATCTGCCTCTTAAATACTGGGGTCGTCACACATTTCATTGTGGCTTGAGGTAATTACTCGGCCATTGATTGCGATGTCAAAACCTGTTCTACATCTATTATGATACACAAACTATTGTGTCACAATCCTTTATGTTTTACTGACAGCACGTATCACACTGAAAAATTCCTGTAAACTTTCCACCATAAAATTCAAGGAAGGGAATAATGAGGAAAAGAATTCCATCTAGACCAAAAGAGGCGCTACCAAGCATAACCATGCAAGGAACTTGCGTAGCTTTCCTACCTTTGCTACACCAAACAAAACAGCTTACTATGGAAAATTTTATGTAATCAGTGCTCAATTCTTATTTCTTTCCAAAATTTTCTCCTCAATTTTTGTCTTTTTGCTTTACTTGCTCCCCATTGTGATTCATGCACACAGAAAATAGAGACAATGAGTTTTTATGACTAATAACAATGTTGTAGAAATTTCTTAGTATAACAAGAGTTAACAAACCCTACTTACAACCGATACCATGAAGTCACGGCACTTAGGTCAAAAAAATTATAGTATAGTACAATTGCATTATTGGTAAATGTTCTGCATGTATGAAATTGTGCTATTCGGACTTCCTCTGTTACATTTCAATTGTAGTTGCAGGCAGCCAACTCTCGTAGCACGTCATACTTTGAGAAATACATCTTACCCATCCTTCTACATACAAGAAAGTGAAACAAAGAAATGTACAAGGAAAAGTGAATGATGTTTTTTGTTCATTTGTCTGCACCTTACCGCACATTCATCATTAATGTGTTTGCCAATGCTTATGGTTGATCGTTGTTTAATTTTTTTTTAAAATGAATTTTAACTTTACCATATCTGGGGGGTCTTTTGCCATGTACCTACACATGGCACCTGTCAATGTTTGAAAGGGGCCTATTGCAGGTATCCATTTTGCTGGCTAGTGAAATTGTGAAATAGCAGATAAGGGGAGCATTCAGATGTGACAGCGGTCTGATTTTGGACTGCATGGATGCCTGAAGACCAGCATACTTTTTGTCTAGGTTCACTAATAAAATTTTATAAAGAAAAACAAATTTCTCAATTGAAGACATGAAGTCTGTAGATGAGTCCTTGATCATGTTATGGCTATTTATTTGTAAACATCTCTCTTGATCACATAACTTGCACAGTTCATAATTACTGATTTCAGCTGTTGCCATCTTGAGATCTGCTACAAATAGAAAAACAGTGGTATGACAAATTTTAATTCATTTCTTCAGCTTCTATCATTATTGAAGATAAAGCTGAGATTCATGTGTCTCAAGGAAAATTTAATTTCAGCAGATCAATAGAAGATCATTTAGCTGAAGCTAAATCTGCAGAAGACCTAGTAATACACAAGAATAACAAATAAATCTCTTGGTAAAAGATCTTTTCCCCCTAAGGGAAGTCTTTCCTCTCCCGGGATTGGAATGACTCCTTACCCTCTCCCTTAAAACCCACATCCTTTCGTCTTTCCCTCTCCTTCCTGAAGAAGCAACCATCGGTTGCGAAAGCTAGTAATTCTGTGTGTGTGTTTGTGTGTTTTGTTCATTGTGCCTGTCTGCCGGCGCTTTCCCGCTTGGTAAGTCTTGGAATCTTTGTTTTTAATATATTTTTCCCATGTGGAAGTTTCTTTCTATATATATATATATGATGATGTAAATAAAATAGAAAGAGACTTCCACATGGGAAAAATATATTAAAAACAAAGATTCCAAGACTTACCAAGCGGGAAAGCGCCGGCAGACAGGCACATGAACAAAACACACAAACACACACACAGAATTACGAGCTTTCGCAACTGGCAGTTGCTTCATCAGGAAGGAAGGAAGGAGAGGGAAAAATGAAAGGATGTGGGTTTTAAGGGAGAGGGTAAGGAGTCATTCCAATCCCGGGAGCGGAAAGACTTCCCTTAGGGGAAAAAAAGGACAGGTGTACACTCGCACACACACACACACACATATCCATCCGCACATACACAGACACAAGCAGACATATTTAAAGGCAAAGAGTAAGGGCAGAGATGTCAGACGAGGCGGAAGTACAGAGGCAAAGAAGTTGTTGAAAGACAGGTGAGGTATGAGTGGCGGCAACTTGAAATTAGCGGAGGTTGAGGCCTGGCAGATATCGAGAAGAGAGGATATACTGATGGGCGAGTTCCCATCTCCGGAGTTCGGATAGGTTGGTGTTGGTGGGAAGTATCCAGATAACTCGGACGGTGTAACACTGTGCCAAGATGTGCTGGCCGTGCATCAAGGCATGTTTAGCCACAGGGTGATCCTCATTACCAACAAACAAAACTTGAAGGAGCAAATTATAATTAAATTCTGCCACAAACGAGGCGCGCCTGGATTGCTGATTTCAGCGGTAAAGGTAGCAAGCTGCTATGTTGTATGCTTATACGAGGTCTGCCTAAAAGGTATCTGACCTTCGATTCAGAATAGAGATGATAGTGTGGTGCCACTGTACACAGTAAAGGGAGAGACCTTTATGCGCATGTGTAAATTTTGTCCTTCCCCCCTCCCCCCTTCCAGCCCGTCAGTCACTGCCTGTCAGTTGCTGAGTGAGGTGCTACACAATGTGTTCATCAGATTAACGATTCTCTCAAGATGACTGAATGTGTTGAACAAAGATACTGTATCAAATTTTGTCAAAAGCTTGGTGATTCTCAAAGTGAAACAATTCGTAAGATTCAGCAGATATTTGGAGAAGATGCGATGGGTGTAACACGAATGAAGGAGTGATTCAACTGATTCAAAAGTGTCTGCTTCGATGCTCTTGATGCAGGATTCCTGGCATGGGTGAAATGATGAACAGACAGGTGTTATTGGCATAAATATATATAAATAAACTTGGTCTTGCTAATAACTTTTATAACACTTTTTAATATATGGTTGTAATCCACATCAGCACATTAGCATCCTGCAGGCCCCAAACTGCTCAGAGTACATCTGTTGTGGAGAGGGTGCAAAATTTGGTGATGGCAGATCATCATTTGAGCATGCAGGAGATTGCTCAAGAGGATGGAGTGAGTAAAGATTCTGCACATGCAATTTTGTGTGATGATTTGAACATGCACCAAGCGGTTGTTGAAATTTGTACCCATTTTGTTGTCACTGGAACAAAGAGACCTCTGTTTTGATGTTGCATGAACCTTCTGGACACGACCAACACTGATCCTGGGTTTATGAACACCGTGATAGCTGGAGATGAGTCATGTGTGAACAGGTACAACCCAGAAACAAAAAGACAGCCATTGCAATGGAAGCATCCCAAGTCTCCAAGGCCGAAGAAAGTGTGGCAGGTGCAAAGAAAAATCAAGCGGACACTGACTGTCTTCTTTGATGTACGATGTTGTTTGGCACAAAAGATCAGACATGTGGACGGTGAAAAACTGGCAACTACATCACGACAATGCCCCCACACATTCATCCCACTTGATCCAAAATTTCTTGGTCAAACATGGAATTACAGCAATTTGCCGACCTTCCTACTCTCCACACATGGCTCCTTGTGACTTCTGGTTGTTTTCAAAATTGAAGACGCCACTGAAAGGATCCCATTTTGAGAACAGAGAAGAGATAATGCACAACGCAACAACGGAGTTGAACAAAATTCCAAAAGAAGACTTCCAGAGGTGTTTCTGGCTGTGGAAGAATCGATGGGCTAAGTGTGTGCAAGCACAAGGGTCCTACTTTGAAGGAGATTAGGGTCCCAACCCCACCAGGTATTCGAAATATTTTTATGGCCAAAGGTTGGATACTTTTTACTCAGGCCTCATATGACCGTGCTTGGTGCCATCTCTCTTGCAGTCGATAATCCCTTTTCCTTCCAATTAATATCCTTTATCGAAAGTGCATTTCTACAGAAAAGATGAAAATTTGTATAAACTAAACATTAAAGACCAAGATAAGTCATCAAATTCTATAAGACTGTGTCAGAGAATAATCTGGTCATTGGTAAATTCCCAGATAAATGCACTTTAGTTGAAAGGTATCGATACAGACAAGATTTCATTTTTGAAGAATTGTATTCATAATTTTGTTAAACACGCTTCACAATGGAGTCAAGGGAAATGGCCATTGTTGAAAATTCATTATAAAATGCAATATGCCAAGATATCAGAAGTCCGAGCTTGGAAACAGTTGAAAGTAATTTGCCAACTCATGAACTGGCCGATGGCAATGATCAGAACAATGAGGATGGCGTCCTACTATCAAAAGATAATGACACCATTAATATAACTAATCACAATGACACTTTTATGATGCTCCATGAGATAACTTCTTAGTTTTCACTGGGAAAAATTTTTCCAAATAGTGAAACTGGAGCACAAGACAGCAAAAATTCCTTTGATTATTTGCTCACGACATCATGAATGCAAGAACAGGGGAAGTTCATAAAAGCAATGTAAATAGTAATGACACCCACAATTTGACACAACTCAATGCAGCTAATAACACAACAGTTTGCAAAACATTGGGAATTTCAGGAAAGAGTGACACAACAGTTAATAAAACAACAGGAATTTCAGCAAAGTGTAACACAATAACTTAAAGATACGGCACAGGAATTCACAAAACATCAGGAAAATATAGGACAACAGGTTACACAGTAAAATTGGGCATTTAACAATTTCAAGGACAGTATTAGTCAACAGTTCAGTGAGGTGAGCAAAACTATACAAACTGAATTATCTGATGAACTTTCCAGAAAGTTGACATAGATAGGCAAACAACTAAAACAAGAAATAATTATCGACATATCCCACAATATAAATATGTTATCAGAAAAAGTATCATCTATGTACAATAAACAGGAACAACTTGCAGGTGAGTTGAAAACATCAGTGAAGCATATTCTCAAATTCAGGAGATGAAATCCCAAATGGATGCGTCGATAAAAAGTGCGACGAACGCTGTCAGTGAGCTGCAAGACGTATGCAAAAACTTACCTACAGAAGTACAAACATTAAGTCTAAGAGTAGACCAGCTAAGTTGAGAGTTAAAATTGCTAAAAAACAGAAAGATAAGTTATGTGCAGATGTAAAGGAAGTAACTGAAAACGCTGAAACCAGGATACAGGATAAGGGGAGCACCCTTGATGAAAAGGTAGTGTCAAGAAGGCAAAATTTATATAGATACAGTAGAAGAAGTTCTAAAAGACAAAGAAAGAAGTCAACTTATAGCTAAAATAGATTTGGGTTTAAAGGAAGCAGAGGAAAGGTTATGAGGCAGTATTGCTACAACTACTGACATTTAAAAACAACATTTGACAGAAAACAAACCCATGCTTTTTGAGAAGTTAAATACTTTAACTGGTTGCCTACAATATAGCGAAGGTTGCGGAATGCAGCAACACTTGCCAGCAGCTGTATCTGATAAGTAAGTGCAGTTGCCATGCGCTACACCATAAGCGAACATAAATGTGCCTGTCACTAGCAGCCCGGCATGTTTGTCAATATTACTTGCAGATGAGGGATTACTTATGCATCAAAAATTTCCGATATTTAGCTCAGTAGGGAAAAGAACATACCTCAGGGTCTTTATGCATGCATTTCGAAATGTTTTCCTCATACCTGAACCAAAGCCCAGGAAATTAGATTTGTTGTTGGGTACACACAGGGTGATGTTCTGCTATGGGCTACAGACATGGTGGAACACTGCCACTACTATGAACAGTTTTAGAGAGCCTTTCTGTATAAATATTGGTCTGATGCCATACGAGAGAGGCTCAGATGTGAAGCATTCAACCCAGCTCCATTCAATAGCAGACATGGAAGCTTAAGGGGCTATTTTGAAAAATACTGGATGAACCCGGTATCTCAACTGGATGTGCTGAAAATTTTAATGACCCACCTTCCTGCCCACATTAAATAAAAACTCATTACCATTCCAGAACAAGACCCTGAATACTTTCTATCTGTACTAGACTGAATAGATTTGATATATGAAGAGAGGCCAGTACAACCCAAGCCTGATCATACACAGGATTTATGGACCAACAAGTGAGCAACGGATTCATAGTACAACACAGATGGCAACGTTACTCCACACAGACCTATGGTAACAGTAACAGTAATCACAATGCCAGTGGACAAAGCCGTAAATTTAAGGGCGGATATAAAAGAAATGGCCAAAAATTTAACAAAAACAACTACAACAGGCAAGTGTTATATGACCAGGCTGTACAATATGTACAGACACAAATTACTGGCAATAATCAGCCGATCTCTTGGAAAACACAAAACCATACCATCAGCTGAATAATCCACAGACAGTGAGATTTGGCCAGAAATATAACACACATATGCCGAATAATGTGCAAAGGCAAAGAGAATTTCAGTTGAGAGCCTCACAGGATATTAACTGGCGTAATCAAACACCAACAGTCCATATAGTTGAAGTTAATTCTTGATCTTGCACAAGAGTGGGGCATGAGCTTGAGTGACACTTGCTTTATCAGATATGCTCAAGGTACGTATAGCCTCTAAGTTTTATATATGTATAAAAATATTAGATATAGGGTCCTGAAAATCACATTCCAGAATTTATGTTGTTAGTTGATAAGAAACATTTTTGGTTTTGCTTTTTCTTATATGCTAAATGTGTAAACAATAACATGAGTGGATATAACAAGGAAGAATTTTACTTTTATTTGTCTAGAGATGGCGATACCCTAACACTTCACTTTGCATGTGGCCCAGTTGTAAACAAATAAATGAACTTGTGAAATGCATGGTAGTGCACAATGCAATACACAACTCGCTGTGCCATAAGTGATATCAGAGCGATGCACGCGCATTGGGGAGCAAGTTAGTCAACAAGCCACAAGCTCGTGCGCGCCAGACAGACACAGCTGAGAGTGTTGGAGCACCCAAAACAAACAAACCCAATGAACTAAAGCCTGTACTAGCATTTGTAAAGCCTAGTGCATAAACAAGGACATAGAAAATGAAGGGAAAGTCTACACTACAACTATGACTGTCTACACAATACACACATACAAAGATAAGCTAGGGGATTGTATACACAGAAAGGGATCCTAAGATAGTAAATATTTATTGAAGTTACACTACTGTGTACATTATATCTATGTATTTACAACTTTAACTATGGAAAGTACATGTACTAATTACACTTGATGGACCAGAAAAGTCTTGCTGCAGATAAACATATGAGTACAGTAAAGTGGCAAACTGAAAAAGAGGTCGCACCACACCTATAATACACTTTATCTTTCAGATTTATAAGGTAAGTAGAGATGCACACATAACATTAAATAAGTTTTGTGATAGCACAACTACACACTTAAGTGAATGAATACGTAGTTGCATATATAAAAAAAGGTATTAGTAGACATCAAGCCACTATACACTTACCTACGAAGCTTTAGGTTTAAGTTAGAATCCTGGGAGCGATGCATCGATATGTCCTAAAGTGAAGAATGATAAATGCTTGTAAAATGATAGGTTCAATATAAAAATAAGAAACGACCGCACCGCAAGATAAATATAGTTATAAGTTGGGGATATGTATGAAAGTGGTAGAGTGAAAGTATGTGAAGAGGAAAACAGTTGCAGTACATCATATATTATGATGCTGAACTAAGGTTGACCACTACAAAATAATCAAGGGGTCAAAACCAAACTATTGTGAATGTCGAATACCATTGAAAGTGTCAAACACCTGATTTATTTTGAAATTTGTACACATGTTTGTTACTTATGTAAACACTGCTTTATGCTCATTGTACGTAACATGATACAACTCTGTATACCTCTGCATATGAAATGGTTATCTTTTATGCAGTGAATATAACAAGTAAATATTGAGCTGCACTTTTAAATACCGAATAAGTATTTGATATGATTGGTATCATGAGGTTTGAGTTGTGTTTATAAACAACAAACTATTTTGTTCTTGGGATCATGATTAAGTCTAATAATGAGATGTAACTGAGCACACAAATGCCTTTCTATGGAATTTCCTCAACCCTGTAGTGTGTAGATCCTTCCTGGAGAATGCTAGAGAGGCAAGACCATGCATAGTTACTTGAGCACAGCATAGTATCTATTGTAGCGAATGTTGTTTACTTCTTTAATTCTTTCGAAAAGATAAATATGCTCTGATGAAAAGTCACTGTAAACTGAAATGAAATATATTTCAATTAATGCCATAAAAGATAACAGTATCTATTATTGTGTGAATGTTACAGACTAATTTATAACCAAAGGAGCATAAAATGTATACTCTTGAAATCAAATAATGTAATGAAACTGTAATTTAACAAAATGCACTAAAACAAAATGATGAGCAGTGAAAAGTGAAGAGAATATGTTACAGACTATAATTTATCCAATGTATAATGATAATGGCATGTCAGCAAATGAATAGGATAAGTGTATTTCGCAATTGTATTTGTATTTTTTGTTGTTGTTTGTTTTTTTTTTTGTTTTGTATGTAGTATGTGGATAGTGCACTGCAGAAACTTTATCTAATGCAACTGTATGAAAGACACTCAAAACCAAAGTGCAAAAACAGACCAAACCTGGCTACAAAGTGTTAAGTGTGTGTGTGTGTGTGTGTGTGTGTGTGTGTGTGTGTGTGTGTGATAAACTAAAGATAGTAATACCTCGTGTAACTTGAATTTTTTGTGCTCGATTTTGTCATAAATACATGAATTTTCTGTGCTCAGGAATGTCATACAAGCAGCAAGAAATTTACCTTGTCGACAGATGTTGGTTGTATGGCTGGTGTCCCCACTGACTAAGTGAGAGTGACGAGGTGAAATAAATTCCTCGGGTGACTGGTATGAAAACCATTTGTCATCGCATCAAAGATTTCACAAAGAATCATGCCACTGAACATGAGCTGCGTGAATCTGTGCTGTGAAAGTGACTGTAAATGCATGACATGGACACACTGCCTTTATACTAAACATGTGAGCATGAACTGGGATGATAACAACCACTGCACTGTGTGCACATGCTTTGCAAGCTAAACACTGGGCAGATACTGACTGACAACAATGGGACTAAGAGGTTACAACAAGCACTTTGTTATGAAAGAAAACTTATGTATGTATGCGATAAAAGAAGCTGACATGCCAATATAAATTGATAAGCATACAGGATAACTCCAATGGCCGAAAATAAAGGCTATGCCCATAACAGCCAGCGTTATCAACACTCAAAAAGAGAAATAAGCTCAGAAACTGTGCATCTCCATCTGACGTCAGTGCACAGTGGGGAGCAATTGTAATGGATCATATTATTTTTTTCTTCATCCTTTTCTTTTTATATATGTAAAGCCAAATGTGAATTAACAAATTGTTTTGTGCCAAAGATAATGTTTTCATACAAAAAAGAGAGGAGATACACTCCGCAATTGATTAATTTCTGTATCTTCACCTGTTTGTTTCTAGGTATGGCAGCAGGAAGACATATAACCAGCTCCACCATGCCAGTATTGTTTAAAAATGTGTATTACAATCATATATTAAAAAGTGTTATAAAAGTTATTAGGAAGACGAAGTTTATTTATGTATATTTACACCAAAAACACTCTTCTGTTCATCATTTTGCCTGTGCCAAGAATCTCTGCATCAAGAGAATCGAAGCAGACAAGAGGAATTTCCATGAGCAGTGGACGGACGATCCGATAACAGCATTGTCATAAGCAGCACTACACACAATGGAATTAATGTGAATAAGTACATAAATTTAAATGATGAATGTTGAACTTAAATGTATTGACATTGAAGGTCTGTTGATATTAGTGCCAGTTAAAGTTCACCCAGTATAAGTGTATCTTCCAATTTCTTTCAATTATTCTTTCCATTTTTATTTATTTATTTATTTTTTTTTTTTTTGTTATTCGAGTAGCAATTATTAATCAGTTACCATTATTTTTCCTGCCCCCTATATAAACACTATTCAAGTCACTCTGAATGTCAGACAGTAATTATCTTCATGGTAGTGAGTGTTGCAACTGTATATGTCAGACTGTGACTATACTGCAGAAGCATTATGATTCTAATACTGTTATGAAAAAAAAGTATTAGGTGCAAGTGTATAAGCACATTATTACAACTATATAAGTTTTAATTAATTTGAAATTTTTTGTCATAACCAGAATATGATACATGCAAATGTGAAGACACATTCTTTCAGTTATAATAGAGTTATCACTAATGTTGTGATGATGTTCCAGAAAAATCAGTGAGATGCACAAGAAGTTTTGGTTTGATCACAACACAGTGTTGGCTGACTTGCAGAGAATCAGAGCGAACTCGTGGCTGATTGCACTTAAATCCGCCACCTAGTTCGACTCATGTGACTGGTCAGTTGAAGATGTGTTTTCCATGCTGATAGCATCCACACTGGACATAGATGTAATGAAGCTTTCAAGAACTCTGTGTCTTCCATCAATATGTCCAGTGGTGTTACAAGATGCCTCCTTGCTCGAATCGGCATGTAGTGCCGTAATCGGCAAGGCCAATGCAGGGGATGGTTGCATGGCAAAGCATCAGAAGAGAAGCTAAAAGGGTATTAAGAATTGAGTCTGATTTAAATGGCCACAGAGATTTTGCCATATACATTTTAAAAGTGAGACCAAAACATTCTACTGAGCCATTAGAAGCTAGATGAGATGTGGACATAAAATGCTTCATCCTGTGGTGAGTGCAGAATTGCCTTAAGTTAGATGCTGTGAACTGCCATCAGCTGTCTGTTTCCAAGATATAAGATGCTTCTTCAATAGCAATTTGTTTTTCTTTTTTTCCCCTAGCCCCCCCCCCCCCCCCCACTATTACTGTTGTTGACTACAACCTGAGGATGTAAGGAAAGGAGTTGACCATAGTCATTCCAAGGAAGGGTCTGGCGAAATCCACATTTGCGTGATCCTCTCAATGAACAGCTGCTGGCTATGAAGAATTAAACTCTGGAGGGCTGACTGATGTGCTTAGAAGGCTGTACAGTGACAAACGACCCTTGTGATGGTGCCATTCCTGTGTGTCCAGTAGACTTAATGGCAAGCCAATTGCTTCATACAGGTAGTCCCCCAATGCTACTGCTGAAGTAGCTGCAATTTCTGGTGCTGCAGAGATGTCAGTAATACCATATAGCAATTTGTCATTTTCTTGCATTAACAACAGGACACCCTAATGAATCTGACATTGGATAAAGAAACAGCGGAGCCCCAGAGGAGTAGAGGTTGTTAACTTGGTGAGCCATCCTGTGCACACATGTGGAGGGTCTAATATATCTAAAAACAAAATTGTATTAAAAACAAAGATTCCAAGACATACCAAGCGGGAAAGCACCGGCAGACAGGCACATGAACAAAACACACGAACACACACACAGAATTACTAGCTTTCGCAACCGATGGTTGCTTCTTCAGGAAGGAGAGGGAAAGACGAAAGGATGTGGGTTTTAAGGGAGAGAGTATGGAGTCATTCCAATCCTGGGAGCGGAAAGACTTCCCTTAGGGGAAAAAATGGACAGGTGTACACTCGCGCGCACACACACACACACACACACACACACACACACACACACACACACATACATATCCATCCGCACATACACAGACACAAGCCGACATATTTAAAGGCAAATAGTAAGGGCAGAGATGTCAGTCGAGGCGGAAGTACAGAGGCAAAGAAGTTGTTGAAAGACAGGTGAGGTATGAGCGGCGGCAACTTGAAATTAGCGGAGGTTGAGGCCTGGTGGATATCGAGAAGAGAGGATATACTGAAGGGCGAGTTCCCATCTCCGGAGTTCGGATAGGTTGGTGTTGGTGGGAAGTATCCAGATAACTCGGACAGTGTAACACTGTGCCAAGATGTGCTGGCCGTGCATCAAGGCATGTTTAGCCACAGGGTGATCCTCATTACCAACAAACACTGTCTGCCTGTGTCCATTCATGCGAATGGACAGTTTGTTGTTGGTCATTCCCACATAGAAAGCGTCACAGTGCAGGCAGGTCAGTTGGTAAATCACGTGGGTGCTTTCACACGTGGCTCTCCCTTTGATCGTGTACACCTTCCGGGTTACAGGACTGGAGTAGGTGGTGGTGGGAGGGTGCATAGGACAGGTTTTACACCAGGGGGCGGTTGCAAGGGTAGGAGCCAGAGGGTAGGAAAGGTGGTTTGGGGATTTCATAGGGATGAACCAAGAGGTTACGAAGGTTAGGTGGACGGCGGAAAGACACTCTTGGTGGAGTGGGGAGGATTTCATGAAGGATGGATCTCATTAGGGCAGGATTTTAGGAAGTCGTATCCCTGCTGGAGAGCCACATTCAAGGTCTGATCCAGTCCCGGGAAGTATTCTGTCACAACAGCAACAGCAACAGCAACAGTACCTCCATTATGACAGCTGCCACCCATTCCATATCAAACGGTCCCTTCCCTACAGCCTAGGCCTTCGTGGCAAACGAATCTGCTCCAGTCCTGAATCCCTCGACCATTACACCAACAACCTGAAAACAGCTTTCGCATCCCGCAACTACCCTCCCAACCTGGTACAGAAGCAGATAACCAGAGCCACTTCCTCATCCCCTCAAACCCAGAACCTCTCACAGAAGAACCCCAAAAGTGCCCCACTTGTGACAGAATACTTCCCGGGACTGGATCAAACAAAACCACTGGCAGGTTGATAGATACACAAACAAACACAAAAAATTCAAGCTTTTGCAACCAACGGTTGCTTCTTCAGGAAAGAGGGAAGGAGAGGGAAAGGCGAAAGGATGTGGGTTTTAAGGGAGAGGGTAAGGAGTCATTCCAATCCCGGAAGCGGAAAGACTTACCTTAAGGGGAAAAAAAGGACAGGTATACACTCACGCACACACACACACACATATCCATCCGCCCATACACAGACACAAGCAGAAATGTCTTTCATGGATTGCTCTGTTCAGGTGTTCTGACTTTCCTTTCTCTCAGAGTCAGGGTCCAGGGCCATTAGAAGTCAAGACACTGCTTCTGCATATGATTGTTGGATGGATGGACAGCAGTCTATAGAGTACTGAGAGTTTTCTAATTACAAATCTCACAATTGCAAGGAACTGGCTCTGTCTGCTGGGAGCCTAGCCTTGAGCATGAACAGTGCCAATAATGATTTATGATCCATAATGAAATGAAACTTCTAGACATCCAAAAAAAGTATGAAGTTAGAGCTTACTGAAAATGACAGCCAATGCCTCTCTTTCAATTTGGGAATAATGTTCCTGAACCTGATTTAATGTTTTGGACACGAACCTATAGGTATTTCAGTACCATTGGCAAACGTATGATCCAGGTTGGCTCCGGTACCATACAATGAGATATCCCTAATCAAAATTAATGCTAAATGAGGCTTGTACATCATTAAAGATGGCGTATACTGAAGACATAATTTCAACATATAAAAAAACCTTCTAAGTGTCCAGCCAATGACAGCAAACCTCTTTTCAGTTTAACTGATTCAATGCGTAAGCAATAGAAGACACACGTTGGATAAACTGAGCACGAAGTTAACTTTGCCTAAAAGCACTTGGACATCTTTTACCAACTCAGGGACTGGCATTTTGTGTAGTGTCTCTTCCAGAGGCTGAAAACTTTCTTTACTGAGAACATAACCAAGTTAGGTAACATACAGCTTGAAAGAAGAGCAGTTTGAAAAATTACACTTGTGGCATTTGTTTGCAAAAACGATTTGGAATCACAAATTGTGTAAACACTCTTTGTTAGTATATTCCAGTAACAAAATGGATCAAGGTAGTTTACACAGTAAGGATACCTGTAATGACCTGTTCTGACAATCTTTGAAATATGGCTGGTGCACAAACGGCTCTAAATGGTAATCTGCTGTACGAATATATGCCAAAGAGCTAGTTTAACACCAAAATTTTTCAGGACATGTTGTGTAATGGAAGCTGACAATAAACATTCCGAAGATCAATTATGTAAAAAAGTTGATCCCAATACAATTTAGAAAAGGATGCAGTCATGATGTGGTGACCTGGAGAAAATCGACTTGTGCTTGTGCAGTGACTGTTAGTTTAAAATTGCCACACATGCGAAAGGGAGCCACGTGGCATTTGAACTACCACCAAAAGGTGGCCCATTATTTAAAAGAGAGGTTACAATATGACCAACTTCAGCTAACTTCATCTTGAGGTGCTAGCTTAATTTTATGCATCTTAAAGAACTGTGACACTATCAAAGGCTTCAAAACTATGGGGGCTTGGAAGTTCAAAGCCTTTCCTAACCTTAACTGAAACAGAACTGCAAATTGAGATTGGATAGGGTTTATTCCATCAAATGGCACCAAAGGTTGAATAGAACTCACAGAATATTGAACAGAAAACCAAAATGCAGAGTATGCATCCAATCCAGATACATTTTCCATAGATGGGTCTGTAACCTTCAGGAAAGACAGTGTCAGACTAACTATACCCGACTGAAAGTTTCCAGTGAAATCTCAAGATGTGTATAACGTATGTAAATTTTGATTGCAGATTATCCAGTGGTAGAGCATCAATAATGTGTGAACTGTTTTATTTATGTTTTGGATATGTGTTTGTGTTTTAGAGGCACACAACTGTAAGGTTATCGACATCCTTATGAAAATTAGTAGAACTGAATGTGGTTAAAATGTCAAAAATATTATAAAAGAAGTAAGGGGAAAACTAGCAAAACATTGCATTCACTCTCTTCCAAATTCACCCACAGCAACACGCACAATCTCACCATCTCACATGTCATAGTTATAGCATAATAATGGTAAGATGTTCTAAAACTGTCAAGTAAAACATAATTAATACAAGAGGAAAGCTAAAATGATTACACAAGGGTATGTGGCTGAATAATCATGTACAAAAGACATGGATGAGTCAGCCACTAGAATAACTCATTAATAACTTCTTCCAAAAATTTTAGGGAACAATTTGGAGATTGTACAGAATCTTTTAAGGTATTTGTATTGTTGTCAGTCAAACAGAGGGCAAATCACAGGTAAATTAGCTGTTGGTCTCTTGCCTGGATATAAAACACACTCAACTAAAAAATGGCATACTGTGATCTGCATGCCACCAGCACCACACATTGGAGAGTCCTTCCGCCATAGCAACATACCATGCATCATAGAGCTGTGTCCTATGCGAAGATGAGTGAGAAAGACCTAATCCTGTCTGCATGGCTTGAAGGAGGTATACCATGGCCAAGTTGTTGACTTTACTAGACGTTTACTATTGTCTGTCACTTCCAGTCACTCTTCTTCCTGTCTACACACAACTCTGTACATCAACAGTGAGTTGATAGCACATAGGGGGATAACACACTGAATTATCTGACTGTAACAACATACCTCGATTGCTACATATACTACTTTGTTTACCTTGATACTGATGTGCTCTGATACCAGCAGGAAGACTCTTCCTTCCCCGGCCTTTGTACTGGAGAGCTGCATCCCAGATACTCTGGACTACTTTATCTGCTAGATACAAGTTTTGTAAAAAAATGAAGCACTCAGGAAGTCAGAACAGATGAGGAATTTAGCAGTCATAGCACATCTCATCTGCTCCAGTGCCCTCAAGATCATGTATAATTTCGCATCGATCACAGTGAATTCTTGAGGTAACAGGATCTTGAGGACACAATCAGGGAAAGTAACATGTTATATCAATGAGGCAAACTAAGTATGACATTAAAATGTTAAGAACAAAGTGGGGGAAATATTAGTAACCTGGGCAGCAGCAAAGGCATAAATGCATAGCCACAGTGCTCGAAGCTGATTGATCATGTGCCTGGCAGATTGGAAGCTGCATGTGATAATGAGCTAAAGAACTGTAAGATTTCAACACACAAAAGGGGGCCTTGTGTATTCTGATGATGGAAACATTGACACAGACAGCAAATTAAAAATAATAGGAAGACAGCACTTCTGGTTAAAGGTAGAGCATGGGACGAGAGGGAGAAAGAGAGCTAGCCTTCTGGTGCAGACAGCACTGAGTCATCTGAAACCAATGGAGGGCTTAGGGCACAGCATGCAACCAAGTTGCAAAGAGTGTGTCTATTCCCCCACCCAGCCTCTGATGAACAGTTGAACAATAGTGCAAACATACAGCCAATAAGATGGTGAGTTGCCCTTGTCACTGTCATGCCAGGCATTGGTGGGGTCAAAGGGAAAATGTAACAAAACACAGGTGCTCAGAGTGGTGGTAGGGCTATGACAGCAGGGAACAGATCCACAAGCCACAGAGGTACCTGAGCAGCCAGTGCTTCATGGGTTTGAGACTAAGGATCTAGCCTCTTCATAGCAGGTGCAGCAGAAGTGGCAGCCGAGTCAAACAATGGGTTCAGCGCAGCCAAGGAGGACAATGGCCAAGGCATCATGACATCATGGGCACATGGGCAGCGCATAAGCACCTAGCAATGCAGCACAGTATGACTCAATGTACCACAATAAAAGTGGTACTTATCAAAAGTTGTTATAATTATACTGTAGCTTTAAAGTGTTAAGATTGTTAAATTTGGTCAAATGCCCTAACATAATGAAGCTTCTTCATCCCCAACAGTGTTAGAATGTCAGTTGAGGATGCTGTGCATATCATTTCACAAGTATTTGAGGAGAATAAATGAGATCTTAGGGAGTTTATCAAGAACGTAGAGGCAGCGTTTGAACTAGTTAAGCCAGAGGAACTTGAAACATTATTGAAATTTGTTCAATCTAAAATAAATGATGAGGCCAGGTCGTGACTGCAAGACCGCAAAAGAATGGTTACATGGGAAGGAGCAAAGTGCATTCTGGAAGAGAATTATGCAAGTAAATGCACCATAGGTTACTAAGTTTGTAAAATATTCCAAGCAAGGCAAGGACAAGGAGAGCCAATCTCGTTGTGGACAAGCAGAATTGTTGAGATCCAAAGAGATTGCCGGAAAGCTGTAAGTTGGGTTACAAGTTGGGAGAACTTGAAAGGTGCCATAAAATTGGTAGTCTCTTTGAGGAGAGCTTGTTTTATTCAGGGCCTAAGTCATGATAGAATTCAGACAGTAGTGTGAAGCTGAGGAGGTGTAATCGGTGTGGCAGTAGCAGTATAGTTAGCATTGCAAGAGGTATATGCAATATTAGCAATGAAAGGGAGAGGTCTTGCCCTAAGGATAAGGTTTAACCATGGAAAGGAAATGGCAAAATATAATTTAAAATGTTTTACAAGCAGTTTGAGAGGGCATATTGGAAGTAAATGTAGGAAGAATAAGCCAGAGGGCAGAGTAAGGGTATTGACAGGTAAAAAGTTCACTAATTTTTGTTATGTATGTTGGACAAGATGGAGGAAAGCAAATCCTATAGATGTCAGAGAATTTAGGGGAAATCACTGATAAACTGAGGAGATTTATGTGAATGGAGATATCCACAATGTAACCTTCTGGGTAATTGTGGTGTCCTGTGCAAGAGGGTAAAAAATGTTAATTGCTTCCAGTGTAGGTGATTGGAGCATTATGCAAAAGATTGCCATGAAGGCCCATGGCATGCACAGAGAAAGTGCAGAATGCTAATACCAACAAAACAGACAAATATGCAGGGAAGTAAAAGACAACAAAGCAACACAGTTGGGCTTTGTCACAGTAAGTAAACCCGCAGTTAGGGTAATAGATTGAGCAACAGAGAACAATGTTCTAGGGTTATACTGTGTAGAGTTAAGAGAGTACTTAAAGTTATTGATAGACACAGGAGCACAAGTACAAATACATTTAAGTGTGGAAGGTGTTGGAAAAGAAGGACAGAAGTTTGATCTGTATCAGTCAGAACTAGACATTCCGTATGATGGACTGATACGTACAGACTTCCTAACAGAGCATAAGGTCAAGTTAGACTAAGCAGGGAAAGTTGTACGACTAAAAGGGTGGGACATACCTCTGAAAGTAGAAGAGGAACCAAAAGGTTATGAGTTTGAAGCAGATCAAGAATCTGAAGGGGAAATAGGTCCCCAAGAAGATAAATTGTTGTTGTGAGTGGCAGCAAGGTGCCAGGAGAAAGCGAAAGAGGAATGGTCATCCGAAGATAGAAAATCCCACAAAAAGCACATGTATTTACATTTCTGGTAAAAGTTTGAAAGGGTAAATGGATAGTGAGTGCATTGAATGTGTCGTCAGAGAACAGAGTTCAGCTGCAAAATATCAGGTTACTAACAGAGGAACTACAACTACTAGTAAAAAATACACAAAGCAGATTACTGACAGAGGAACTAGAACCACTAGTAAGAATATATGAGCAGATGTTACAGAAAGAAACTCGGAAGAGCTACTGAGGTTGGCAAAAGAGCAAGTGCCAGTGGTAAGGGCCACATTGGCAGGAGTGAACAGAACTGTTTACACTTTGGAATCAAATGAGCATTCCCTAAAGACAGGTATGGAAAGACTAGAGTGTTTCATGAAAACACACGTTAAAAGAAACTGACATGGGATTTAAATGGGTAACTTCCTTTGTAATTGTAACAGAACAGGTATTGAAACTGTCAGCAGTATTTGGCCAGATGGAGGAGGAGTATAACCAGATGATAAAGGCCACTGTGAATGCACAAAAACGCATGCTACATCCTCACTTAATCAATCCAATACAAATTATAAAGTATTACATGATGAGCTAAAGAGTGTTAAGTTTTCTGTTCCTCTAGCTGAATCATCTGGTTATTTACTGTTAAGAATAATTGACTTATGTGTTTTCATTTCTGGTAGTACAAACATAATTAACAGTCCACTGATAGACAGGAATAATTTTAAATTGTATAGAGTACTTCCACTACCAAGAGAGATTCCTGAAATGAAAGGAAAATGTGTTTACATACAGCCAGAGAGTTCTTGCTGATAGATGAGTCCAAAAGGCAGTATGCAAAACGTTCAATGGAGCAAGGAATTTAGTAATAAATGCAACTGTGCAGACAGTTCTTTGCATTGTTATCAACTTTTGATCATGGAGAGAGCGAAGAAAAATTATTGCAAGCACTGTTCTGGAAGTGTGTGTGTGAAGAATAGGTGCATGAATCAAAGCATCTTGATGCATCCAAACAACAATGAAATGTTCTAGGTAGCTCACAAAGAAAGACTGACAGTTTTTTGCAAGAAAGAAGCTCCTAAGGATATAGTAATGAAAGGTGTAGGTGAAATAAGCTTTTATAATAAATGTAAGAGTTACAGTACAACAGTATTCATACAAACAGACAGAGTGCCCCCACAATAACATAACCAAAAATGATACAATACCACAAATACATTTAGCATTTGATTGTTGTGTTGTAAGCGAGGAAAATAAAAACATTATTGTGTTAGATTTGCTGTTAGAACATGCAGTAGCACAAGTCAATGATTTAAAAATTGCAGGGAAGCAACTGGACGATGTCCAGAGAATGGCTGACATACAGGAGGAAGAGCTGAAACACTCCAGATATCTTCCACATTGTTCCATATATGTAAGCATGACATTAATAATACTAGTTAATAAGATGTTTTTGTAATCAGTGTAAGTGTTGTAAAGAATGTTTTAAGAGTATATTGAAATATTTTGATGATTCTGATTATTGTGGAAAGATGTGTGTATGAAACAATATGGTGAATCAATGGCCCAAAATTAGTTTGGCTTGGAAACAGATGCTAAAATGAAATTGTAAAATATGTAAGTAAAATGTAACTGTTTAAAAGAAACAATAAAAGTAACAGTAAAAATGTAGAAACAAATGAAATAAATGTACTTGGGAGATAAATAAACGTAGCTTATAAAATGAAATGTCAATGTCAATATTTTAATGTCAGTATATTAAGGTCAATTTGTTAATTGTCAGTGTTTAAATATCAACATTTTAATGTAAATGTCTTAATGTCAATGTGGTGATGCAAAAGTAATAATGTCAGTGTATTAAGACAAGGGATAGCGTGCAATTCAATCAACATATGTAAAAGAACCACAACAAATGAAAGAAAATCCAAAATCTGTAACGTAACTGTATCAAAGGTAAATTAAAGAATCTGAACTGATGCTACTCTGAAGAGTAATGCCAATTTCCCTGGCAGGGGAGGTGTTACATCCATGAGGCAAACCAAGTCTGGCATTAAAATGTTAAGAACAAAAAGGTAAAATGTTAGTAACATGGGCAGCAGAGAAGGCATAAAGGCATAACCACAGGGCCAGAAGCTATCTGGTCATGTGCCAGGCAGGTGGACAGCTGTTTATGATAATGAGCTAAAGAGCTATAAGATAACACACAAAAGGGGGAATTGTGTATTCTGATGATGGAGCCATTAACACAGACCATAATTAAAAACAATAGGAAGACAGCACGTCTGGTAAAAGAGAAAGCATGGGACAAGAGGGAGAAAGAGAGACAGCCCTCTGGTCGAGACAGTTCTGTGTCATCTAAAGCCAATGAAGGCTTTAGGTCGCAGTGTGAGACCACACTGGGAGAAGCATCTGTACCCCTCCACCCAGCCTCTGAAGAACTTCTGAACAATAGTGCAAAAAACAGCCAATGAGGTGGTGAATGGCCTTTGACACTGTCTCATGCCAGGTGCAGGCAGAGTAAAAGGGCAAAATGTAACAAAACTTGGGAGCAGGGTGCTCTGCAGTGAAGGTGTGGGAGGACAGTAGTGGTGGTAGGAGGAGTTTCAGGCAGGAAGCGCGTGGATCTAGTGAGAGTTTGTTTGCATCTGCTTATGGACATATAGGCAGTTACCATGGACTCTGAGTTTAGTCATGTAGGTCACATTTGTTAGAACAGATGGAATGGTGTTCGTAAGTTGCTGTCTCTTATCAGACTTGGCTGCTTAATGGAAGCACTCAGCTGGAGCAGTTAGGATGTACTTACTTTATTTCTGAATAAATCCCAGATTCTTAAAACTTTTTGGAGAGTTACTTCAGTTACAGATTGTAATGTCTTAGCCAGGTCAAATTCTCCATCTCATTATGGCCACCAGCTAAGCCTTTTGTTATGAACTGTGTAACTCAATACCAGGCAAAACCCATATCTGGGATCCTATAAACAGAGAAGCCAAACTGACTGGCTATTTAATCCTAGCTGTCAATACTGCTTCATAGTTGTAAAGCTCATTTAAAATGTCATAAAATATTGCATTAAAAACAAATGCAGGAGCAAGTCTCTTATGCATTGCACTAAATCTAAAATTACTGTGGGCTTTGACCAAAACCAGAGTGGCACTTCCAAACCTGGACTTGGGTTTGCACTTGCCCCAATACCAAGTGACTCCAGCACGTGCTTCACAGGGATTCCAAATGACCTTGTTGCCTATGGACGATTTGAGAAAAGGTGTGCCATAGTTGAATGAGCAAAAGTGTGATATGCTGGTGGATTTGAAGCAGGAAGAATTTTATACGCTTGATGCATGGTGAGTAGTTGCTGAGAGATGGTGGGTGGTGGTTTTCCAGCTTCAGTACAATCTGGGTGATGACTAGTTCTGTAAGCATCCTTGGCCAGCCTGACCCCTTCATGGCGGATAGTGTCAATGATCTTCAAGTAAGAAGGTATCACTGATCCATACATTGTGCACCCACAATCTAGCTGGGATCCCATTGAAGACCAATAAAACTGTAGCAGATGCACTATTTTCACTCTCCAATACCTGTGGCTTATACACTTTAAGGCATTTAATACTTTCTATGTCCTTGCTTCTTTCAGGTCCTTTAGGTATGGTAACAACAGTTTTGAATAAAAAAGGAGGTCCAGAAAACTATCTGAGTTTTTAAATTGCAGAATGGTGTCCCTCATATGCAGGTAAATTAAAAATACAACAAGAATGATTAAAATTAACACACACACTTATCTGCAGGAAATGTGAAACCTCTTATTGCAACTCACCCCTCTAACCTCTTCACTGTGAATTATAACTGACAAGTTGCTGCTGTAGTGCTGGAGGAGGAACAAAAAGCTGCAAATTCTTCCATAATTGAGGAGCAGTGCACAGGACTCCTCACACTAAACTTTATACTGTTTATGGCTGTGGTTAAGAGAGGCTAACACTTAAAACAATTCCTTGAGAAACATCCTGTTCAAAGCTAGCTCACAATACATCACCAACTCAGTATATAAAGAAGAATTTTGATAAGAAAGATCATATAAATATGGGTGTATGGCCAGTAAGTCCCCATTGGTGGAGCTGTACTAGAATATTGCTCCTCAAACTAGTATCGCATGTTTCATGGATGCCAAAAAATATTCATAAACAGTATTGTCTACCTAGGATTGCTTACTGTATAGCAACTTCAAGCAGAGTTGGGTTGCTGACAGTGAATCAAAATTTCCTGAATCCACACTGATAGGGGCTAATGAGCTGCCTTGTCGAGACCAGGTGACAGTTGACCATTCATCCCTAGGTCTTACCTATTTGTGGGGTCTGAAGATGAGTACAGTAGCAGCAGGATTCTGGGATTAATTTCTCATTAAGACCAACTCACCAGGACATGGGAGAATAGAGAATGGGGCTAGTGAGCTGCTGCCAGGCACAACATATTTATCAACTTAGGATCTGACATGAAAGTCGATGCACAGAGTCTATTCTTGTCAGGGCCATAGCAGAGATTTCACAATCAGAAGAAAATCTGTTGTGCAACCTGTGAGATTAAACTCTTAGGATAGGATTGTACACATATTCTCCATAAACTTTGAAAGCTGACAATCCATGAAGCAGAATCAATTTTGTGATGTTGCAAAAACTCTGAATGGGCTGTCACTATGTGTACTAGGAGGAAACATAGTCAGACAGCGAAGCCAACTTTTGCACTAAGTAATGCATTAGAGGATATAATTACTTATATGACCAGTGAGCAGGCATCTTGCAGATCATGTGCCAACTTTACAAACTACCTCCCCCAGATCCTGTCATGTGCAGTTTCCATCCAGTTTCCTGTGAATCCTAGTTGTTTCAGATCTTTCCATAGTCTATCTTCCCATCTGGCTTTTGGTATTTCCTGGGGGCACTTTCTGTCTGGACTTCCTACCAACACTACATTTGGAATAGCATCACTGTCATCCACAATGGAGGATTGGCTGGCAAAAATGCCCAGACACTTAAAATCAGTTCCCTGAAAATTCAGCATTAACCATTTCTGGTACACTTCCCAGCCATCCTGTGCACAACTGTAAAATGGATGAAAAGCTGGAATAGCTGGCAATGCTTTAAATTATTAAGACTGTTGACCTTGTCAAAATTTAAACTAGTTCCTGATGTTGATTGAATTGGTGCTGCAACTGCATAAATAACTTTGCAACCATGATAATTGTTGCTTGATATGAAAGTAACCTCCTAGTTGCAAATTCTGCAGCTCATTCTTCTATAGCAATAGTTATTTATTACACATAAATAGTACAATATGAAACAATATAAGTCAGTAAATTTACAAGAAAATAAAATAATTGCCCTGAGCCATGAGAAAATTAAAGAATTTACACAACAAATTCACTTTGCATGCAGAATACATGGCAATTGCAGTATAGTTACAAAAGTGTGGGGACACTGATAGATTGTGATGGAAACCATCATAAGAATTAGTTAATCTGGTTGCCTGAATATATGTAGGCATTGAAATGTAACTTTGCTCTAACAGTGGCACATGCAAGCATAGACAATTTGCACAGCAGTAAGAACAGTGTGATCTGCTATCCAACAGAGTCTGTAAATATAGTATTATCATTCAGAGAATGCCAAATCAGAACACAGCATTGGAAAAATTGCAGAAAATCAGAGCAAGCTCATGGTCACTCAGGCTTAAATCGGTTGGGTAGCTGGTCTCATGCATTTGGTCGCTGAATCACTGGAGATACTGAATTTTCGTTTCTGACAGTACCATGCAGATGTAATGATATTTGTCAACAGTTCCATGTCTTCCACCAAGATATCTACTGATGTTACAAGAACTATATTTGCTTAAGACACAAGCATTCTTGTGGTTTATGTGTCTGCTGGTGTCTACACTTTGATGTTAATTACACTGTCAAAAAAGATATGCTATGGTCCACTGACAAATAACTCTCCATAAAACTAAATAAAACCAGTTTAATTCAGTTCCAAACACCACATAAGAAGAAATTAGTGTTACACATAACTACCAATTAATAAAACAAGTATAGACCTCTCTTCAAAACTTTTAGGTTTTCACATTTACAGTAACCACTATCAAGTTACTTCTTCAGCCAAGTCCTATTTGTCCTTCTCCTAATTGCAAAATGAAGTTTAAAAAACAACTGTTGTTGGAGCTTGTACCTTTCCAGAACCACTATGTTGTATGTTTCAGTCCTGTTACTGGAAGTGTAGCATTCAAAGATATGCAGTACTTATTTACATCAGTGCCCTAGGACTTGATTCCACTTTTTTGTTTTTAGCTATTCCCCTTCTGCATATACTACATCTACAATAATTTGTATCCATCTAGGTGCAATTATTCGGTTTCTGTTGTTTCCAAATGGTGCTTTGTGATCTGTGTATGCACACATTGTTAGAGCACATGCATGTCTTCTGCAAGTTTGAGAGCTGCTGTGAGTGCTCATATTTTGTAGGTAAAATTTCTTGTTTGATGAACTTCTTATGTTCTATGTCCAAATGTATTATGATTGCTTCCATCATTTGTTTCCCCCTAATAGTTGAAAATGTGCCAATAATTATTTTTCAGCTCTGTCTTCTTGTATGCGTCAGTTACACAGGTTTGTAGATGGATTGAGCATACATTATTTCAGTTTAATTTTAATTTATTTTCTGTTTTACTATCAGACTTAATCTGATAAGCTTTTCCTGTTTATCTGGAAGTTTATCTGCACTAAGACTTCAAATAGGACTGCTAATAATAGGTTTGGTGGTATGGTATTTTCTTCCAGACTTCCCTTGCAGTTTTAAATTTCTCACTATTCTGAGGAAGTCTAAAGGAAGCTGTTGGATTGAGCTATTCAATCTTCAGTTTACTAATACATGTAGACTCAATGCCCTGCTTCTCAAGTGCTTTTAATACATGCTTCACTGAAATCAATTCAAAATCTTTATTTATGAATTCCAGAAAAAGTGGTTATTGATATTCATTATTCTGGTGTATATATTTATTTAGAACTTGCAAATGGGCCAATATGCTATATGCAGTTCACAAGTACTGCACTGTTCCAGTACTGCTACTGAAAATACACAGCAATAAAATATACTGCATCTGTGCGTCGCCGTGCAACAAACTGTTTTCCAGCTCCGCAAGATGACGGTTGACATTCCGCTGCCACCGTGGAATGTCAGTGTGTACCGCCCTTTTTAGGTCCTCCACATCCGCAATCGAGCCCAAGTCCTTGGCCTCAATCGCGGCGTGCACCTTCTCGTCTACTGCTTGATAACAAATCTGGGCATCTGAACATCCTAGCTCTTTCAAGTTGAAATAGCATTCAGAATGTAAAATAATTTATGGAAGAAAATTGTATAATATCTTATTTACACTTTTAACAAAATTAGCTGCAAACTGGCAAAAATAGGGATATTATGGGCTGTTGAGTGCTATCATGAACTGCACTGAATTAAAATTTTAGTGAAAGATATCATGATCAAAGTATCTTTGTTGAACAAATGACTATATAAGGCCATTTGATTTTCAGGTTTACTATGTAGAACACTTTTTAGCTTTGTGTATTGGTCAAGTTTTCTTAGACTATCAGTTAGAAGCACTGCTTGAGGAAGATAGGACCTGCTATTTCCACTCTCCTGTGGCTGTCAAGAAGTAATGGGAGGGGAGGGGGAACTGACCTCATTTATACATTTTCCTTTCAAATCTAAATTATACTGCATGCAAAGTAGTAGGAATTATCCCAGTTGTTTCCTTAAATGATCTTGGAAATAATGGAAAATACTAGTTTGATTGGATGGATTAGGCAAACATGTCTGTATTACCTTTAAAGTGATTTAAACTTTTCAATGTATTTTAGAGACCAACATAAGCAAGTGGACCTAAGGTTATCATATATGTACAGTACTGAATACTGTTTATATTGTTTCTGTCTGTATCTGCATTCACCTTGATGGGCATTGATCAACTACCAGCTACCAAAATCAGGCAGGATATTTAACAGGTTACTCCTGACTTCATGTGTTAATATTTGTGCATCCTTATAAAATTATATTGCTCCTTCAAGTTGAAATAGCATCCAGAATGTAAAATACTTTATGAAAAAAATGGTATGATATTTTATTTACAGTTTTTAACAAAATTAGCTGCAAACTGTTTATTTCTTGCTGATTACATAACTTCGTGATAAGCTTCCTTATGTGCCATTATCAAGAGGACATCTAGATGGAGTGACATTCGTAGATCATCTTGGAATGTAAGTTCTTTTATATGCTGTCTATTAATACAGTGCACACATTTACTTCCAGTTGTAAACTGACAGATTGTTCCAATGAAGCTTATATGAACAACACAAAATAAACAGTTTACATCTAATTTTATCAAAAGTATAAGGAAGCTGTCACATTATGATCTTATGCAAGCTGCAGGCCCAGCAAAGATGAGTTTATGTAATACAACATGAAGAAAAAATGGTCTTCATGCTGCCCTCAAGTAATTAGTATAGACACAAAGTGATTAATTTCTCACTGATTTCAATACCTGTTTGCATAGAAGCTGAGATTTCATTGTCTTGCTCATCAAAAACTGTGACATGATCAAGTCTTGCTTAAAATGGACTATTTCTCCAACAGACGTATAATCCTTCATCACTTCACAATGTTCTATAACAGTAATAGCCACTTTCATACAATATCCGATCAAAAATATCTGGACACCTCACCTTTATGACAGCTTAAACTCTGCTGGCGGCACTTTCAATGAAGTGTCTGAATGTCTGTGGAGGAATGGAATCTCATTCTTTCTCAAGAATGAAACCAGAGAAAGTAGGGATGTTGAACTGTGGAGTCTGGAGTGAAATTGACGTTATCACTCACACAAAAGGTGTTATATTGGGTTCAGGTCAGGACAGTGCACAGGCCTGTGCATTTCAGGAATGTTAGTGTCCAGAAACCATTGCCACACAGGTGCTGCTTTTTACAGTGCGCATTGTCATGCTGATAAAATCAATCATCATCTACAAATTGATCCTGCACTTTTTTATGCAGTACACAATGTTGTAAAATGTGTTCATATCCTTCTGACTTTAGCATTTTCTTAAGTGGAATTAGGGGATCACACCCTAAGAACAACAAACACCCACATAATGCAACACCACCAAACCTGCTTTGTACTTCACTGTTGGCACTACACATGATGTTAGGTAACCTTTCTCTAGGCATTCACCAAACTCAAACTCTTCCATTCGATTGCCATAGGATATAGCACGACCTATCACTCCAAAGCACTCAATTCCAGTAATCTCCTGCCCTGTGGCATTGCTCCTTACACCACCTCAAAAGTCGCTTAGCACTAACTACAGAAATGTGTGGCTTATGAGGAGCTGCTTGACCATTTTACCCAATTCTTTTTAATTCCCCGTGCACAGTAATTATGCTATATGGACTGCCAGCAACAGTTTGGGACTCACCAGTGATTCCTCCCACTGATTTCATGCGATTTTTTACAACCACCCTCTGCAGTGCTCAACGGTCTCTGTTCATTAATACGGGGGTCTGACTGATCTTGGCTTAGCTCCGGTTGATCCTTCATGTTTCAACTTCACAATCACATCACCAACAGTTGACTTTATTGAATGATGGATTTGTTATCCAACTAGTTCACATTTGAAATTCCTTTGCTCTTCTGACGATCCCATTCTCCTGCTAGTGCTTTTCTACTGACAACGCAATAATCCTCATGGCATTTTATACTGGTTGGTCTGCCTTTCAGGACTTCTAGTGGCCAATTCTGTATTACATAGGTGTGTCTGAGTAGTTTTGATCAGATAGTGCATATGCTAACACGTGTTGGATTTCTAAGTCTCTTTACCAGTGTTCTGTGATACAGATTGCAGTGCTAATCAGGGATTGTATAGTCTGCATGTTTATATAATGGAAGTTGAATCCATTTCAGACCTAATGTCACTTGTCCTCGTGGCTCTGTTTCTGACAATTAATAACTGTGGTTTCCATTTCATCACAGTGGTCAATGTTTTGTGGAGTTGTAGGATACGTTGATGGACTTCACTATTAAGCAAGGGCACATACTGCATAAATCCTATTATCTGTGACACCAGGAATTTGACAATAGAAAATCCAGGATAGAATAATGACAGTATTGTGGAAAGGACAGTTGCTACTCAACATGCAGCAGAGATGCTGAGTTGCAGATAGGCACAACAAAAAGACTGTCAAACAAAGCTTGCTCAAACAGGCCTTAATAAGAATAGACAAAACACACACACACACACACACACACACACACACACACACACACACACACAGACGCGTGCGCACATACAAATACAACTCACACACACATGACTGCAGTCTCTGGCTGCCAAGGCCACCAAACATGTGGTCATGAGTGAGTGTGTGTGTGTGTGTGTTGCCTATTCTCATGAAGGCCTGTTTGGGCAAGCTTTGTTTGACAGTCTTTTTGTTGTGCCTATCTGCAACTGAGCCGCTCCGCTATATGGTGATTAGTAACTACATCGTTTTTATAATACTGACACCAGGAATTTGGCTACGTATGACCTGAATAATCTCATTAATTACTGTAACCAAACTTACTCAATAAAATTTTGAAGGAGTAAAGACTATGTTAAGTGAAATGCCATCCATTTATAGTCTCAATCGGTAATGGTGCAATATGTGCGAAGTGTACTGTCATTATTACTTCCACAATATAACCTCTCTCCCACCCCTGCACACATACACACCGAATTGCACCATATTAATGTCACTGGAAAGATGTTGTGGACATAAATAATAATATGATTCCAATTTTGGCTTGTTACATAATTCCAAAATTATAAGCAGTCAGAGCAGAGTGTGGATTTACTTCTTAAAACTTTATTTAAAATAATGTTTTACGTAATATTTGTATTCTTACCATAATCAATCAAAAAGGACATTATAAAGGTCATATGCACCACACACACACACACACACACACACACACACACACACACACACACACACACACAAGCAACAATAAATTAACAAAACTTAACAAATATAAAATGTATCAAAGGCAACAAAATCACAAATTAGAATAAAACAAATGTGATGCTCTTTAGCAGAGTCACACCAACAGTACAATAGTACAATAAATTTCATTAATTGTGATTTCAAGAAATACACAACAATCTCTGAAACTAACATTTAACAAAAAGATAAAATAATCTATCACAATACAATGACAACATTACATAACAAATTGAAACTGAATAATAAATTGAACAGCATATAGCTTTTAACATCTTTCACATTTTAATGTAAGCACATACAATTCATAAACCTTTCATCTCATAACTGCTTTCTATTCATTTCTACTTTTAATACCTATGGCATTAAAAATGTGTGCTGCGTTTACTATTAAGAACATTTTATGAAATTGTGGATAAGAACTTTTTATATATGCATATACAAATATTGTAATCTTGTATAAATGAGTTCACACAAACATATGGCAGTGATCAGCTGTATTGTTCATGTACTTCAAAACTACACAGAGGTTGATTTGAAATAAAATGGCTTTTATCACACAGTACAATAGATTCGTATGGAAGCCATATTGGAAAATATTGTACAAATTGTTTTAAATTAAAGATTTTATAGAAAATGTCAATGCTTTCAGATACATTGTTGTTTTAATGTACTACACATTGGTACTTGAAAATATCAAACACTCTGCTTCTCTCACTACATGCCGAGTATTTGTTTCTCAGTTGCAGCCATTTATAGGATCTTTGTTACATCATCTAAAACACAGTTAGTCAACTTTAATCAAAAATGTGTGTGCAGCACAGAATTACATAATGAATGTATCCCCCAAAGATGAAAACTTTCTTACTTATATATAAGTTTCCTGCTATATGATATTTTTCATGAGTTATTTTCTACTCAGGTTCTACAAAGATAATGTACACAAATAAAGCTACATTTAAATGTGTCTTAGTCTCAAGCAAACAACACAAATAAAAAGAGAGAGAAGAAATGAAATTTTTTTAAAGTCCAGTTAGAGCACTGAACCTGGGCAAATAACATGTACTTTTGTTTTAGAAAATGAAAGGGCTGTAGTAAATGAAACAAGTTCAAAATTTTGCCAACTAGACCTGAAGACTAATAATGTAAGCTGACTACAGATATCTTATCTGCCACTTATTTTCCATATCTTCAAATGTTGTGCAGAGAATAGTGTCACTTGAAATCAAAATTCCCAATTACACTTATCTGCTTGCATGTTACTTGCATTCGAAGTATACTGTAACACAGATAATCTAATGTATAATGCTAAAGAACCATAAAGAAAAAAGAAACCAAAGCAAAAGCAGTCTTACAAATGGGACTTTAAAATCTCACATGATATTTAATACATATTTAACAAACCAAAAATATTTTTGTTATTATGAACATAAAAATACTGACAAACAGAAACAAAACAACATTGTCTCTATACCTCCATTACTGCGTATCATGCATCTGTACACAGTCAGTTTTAATAACATGTTTGCTGTAAAGTAGTATATTTTGTTTGTTGGTCTCCATAAACACAAACACTTATTGGTGAACATGTGTTCTGATTTATAATTTTGTATTTTAACTTTAACTGTACTTGATTTTCTACAAATTATGGTAATGATGTGCTATTCAGCCTGATTTATAATAAATTAAAATTAAATTCATTTCAATGGAACTTTAATTTTTAAACCTATACAATCTTAAAATTTTTGTGTTTGTTAGCTAATAACATATAGAAGTAATATGGCAATATTTCCAGGCATAATTAAATAACCTTGATGAAACATTGCAAGTATGTAGAAGGGTCAAAATAATGCAATAAATATTTTCTCATTATTGTCCTGTTTCACTTTTAAATGGTAATTGGGCATATGAAGTTTGGAGGGAATATTTTCGAAACTATGATATATAAAAATGTGTTTTATATAGAAGTTAAAATGTAATTAATAATCTTGAAAACTGTATAATTAACTTTCTTAAAATAATTTTAAATTTTGTAAAATACACCACCAACCTTAATTAATTTTGAAAAAGAGAATATTTTTGTTACAACATGTATTAAAGAAGCTTTCGCACCACATCCAACTATGTACAATAAAGCCGGTTTCTAAGATCTCATTTTTGAGAAATAAATCAATGAAAATAATAAATTTTTGAAAATATTATGTAACTGGATAGATAAAATATCTACTCACCAAGCTCCAGCAGGAGAACTCACATATAAAAGGTATCACAGAAGCTATCAGAGCCAATGGCTGCTTCTTCTGGCCGAAGGATTGAAGGAGAAGGAAGTAGGGTGAAGGAGAAGAAGGGGTAAGGCTTAGGAAAGATTGTAGAGTTTGGAAAGGTCATCCATAACCCCAGGCACAGGGGAGATTTACAGGACAGGATGAAAAGGAAAGAACGCGGGCCTCTGGGTAAGCTTTCCGGACTCTATGCCTCTTTGTAAGCCTCACCTGTCCTTTTCTTTCACCCCAATTCCTTCCCCGTCAATCCTTCTGCCAGAAGAAAGAGCCACTGGTTCTAAAACTTCTGTAATACCATTTGTAAGTGTTGTCTCCTGGCGATGCTTGGTGAGTAGATTTTTTATCTATCCAGTTACATTACATTCTTGGGAAATAATCTTTACAGAATGTGCTGCCAGAGTATTTTCTACATATCTAAATAAAATATATAAACATTCAATATTATTTTAATTATTGGTTTCACTTATTTTTGTTTCATGTTTTAAATTGTTATTTTACATTTTAAATTTCTGTGTTTAGTTACTGTTTCATACAACTGTAGTTTGTTAATTGCAAATAATAAATAACTCATTATTATAAAACAAAATCATTTCACTAATGGTCATCTGCTAATAAATCCTTAAAACATTACTTTTTTTACTTCGTGCACATTTAATGAATGAAACTGTTCACCTATAGCACACGGTAGACAAAAAATATGAAACAAAATTCAGCAGTATTCTCAAGCTGTGGTGAGTGATCCTCTACACATCCTGATTTGTGGCAAGCATATTTCAGTACACTGGAAAACCTTGGCAATGAGAATTGATTACATCCTAGTGACTGCACCACAATTATATTGTGATTGATATGGTAATCCTTAAGTAGCACTAGATCTGAAAATCTTCTCACAACATTCTTCCAACACCAAAAGCCATATACGTCCAACGGCTGTATCTGTGGTATTGGGCCTATTGGGATCACCAGATGAACAAGTTCCTTCTCATCAGGTACACTGCTCAAAATGGTTTTTTCTCACTAACCACCCCATTCCCATTCTTTTAAAAGAATCTATTTGAGAGTTTGGACTTACAATTCAAGAATCACTTGCAGATACCTGGAATGTTCTAGTAACAGCATCAAAATCTGGTAAACTAACATCTGACCATGTAAAATGATATCTGACAGAAGTTTTCTTCCACTGGGGGAGAAACATCTGTAATATTGTTAGATTGTTGGGGTGGTAATGTGGAAAAACTGTTTTGAGCACAGTACCTGAGGACAAGGAACTTGTTCATCTCATGATCCCAAAAGGCTTGATGGGACAGGTGCAGCCAGTGAATGTATGCGGTATTTGATGCCGGAAGAAGTTTGAGAGAAGATTTTCCAATGTTGTTCTGCTGAATGACTATGATGTCAATCTAAACTTGGGACACAATATAATCAAGTTGGAGTCACTAGTACATAACCAGTTCCTGCACCAAGGTTTTCTAACATTCTGAATTGTACCAGTACAATTCAGGATATTTAGCGGATCACCCCTCACAATTTGAAAATCCTGCTGAATTTTGTTTTATATTGTTGTCTGTTGTTTGCATTATGTGAAGAAATTTCATGCATTTTATGTGCACAGTGTAAGAAATGTAATGTTTGATGCAGTTTCTTACAGATAATCATTACTGTAATGATATTGTATCACAATATGAGTTATTTATTAGTTTTAGGTAACAAAATAAAAGTATGTGAAATGGTAAAATTAAAAAAAAAAACATGAATTTAAGACATAAAATAACAATTTAAAACATGAACCAAAATAAATAAAACAAATAATTAGAATAATAATGAATAGTTAGATATTTTACTTAGGTATGTTGAACATGCTACACAGCTTATTTTATGAATCAGCTTTATTACACATGAATGGATGTAGCATGGAAACTTCTTTAGTTTATCTTGTAACAAAAGTTTACATTTTTCAAAATTAATTAATGGTGGTGGGGTATTTTCCACAATTTCAAATTATTACATAAGTTGACTATATAGTTTTCAAGAATGTTAATTACATTTCAACTTTTATATGAAACACATTTTTTTTTATATATATTATGATTTCAAAGATATTCCCTCCAAACCTAATACACCAAATTACCTTTCTGGATGTGTTTTATTCCCTAAAAATAAAATTGACCAAAACTGAAAAAAAACATGTATTGTATTATTTTGACCCCTCTACATACCCGTCAAGTTTTGTTAATACTTTTAATTACAGCTGGAGAGTTTTCTAAGTTTAAGTTACTTATATGGATGTGTATACATAAATCATACAATAGAAAATCCAGGATGGGATGTAACAATATTATGAAAAGGAAAGTTGCTACTCACCATATAGTGGAGATGCTGAGCACAGATAGGCACAACAACACAACTCACGCACACGTTGCGTGCAGTCTCTGGCAGCTGAAGCCAGACTGTGAGCAGCAATGCATGATGAGAGAGGCGACTGGATTGGGGTAAGGAGGAGGCTGGGTTGGGGAGAGGGAGGGATATTAGGGTGGGGGTGGGGACAGTGAAGTGCTGCTGGGTAGCATTCAGGGATGAGGTGGAGAAAGGGTAAGCCAGCTATGCACGGGCATTCCCCTCATAACACAGTACCACCCAGGATTGGAGCAACTGAATTACATTCACTGCCAGGGTTTTGATTACCTCTCATTGTGCCCTGATATGAGAAATGTCCTGCCCACTACCCTTCCCACCCCTCCCACAATGGTATTCTGCCGTCGACCAAACCTACACAATACACTCATCCATCCCTACACAAGCCCTGCTCCCAAGCCCTTACATCATGGTTCATATCCCTGTAACACAATTAGATGCACGATCTGTCCCATACATCCTCCCACCACCACCTACTCCAGTCCAGCCACAAACATCACCTATCCCATCAAAGGCAGGGCCACCTGTGAAACCAGTCATGTGATCTACAAGCTCAGCTGCAACTAAAGTGCTGGGAGGATGCATGACAACCAACAAGCTGTCTGTCTGCATGATTGGCCACCCACAAACTCTGGTCAAGAAACAAGTGGACCACCCTGTTGCTGAGCATGTTGCCCAACATGACATCCTTCAATTCAATGACAGTTTCACAACCTGTGCCATATGTATCCTTCCCACCAACACCAGCTTTTCTGAATAGTGTAGGTGGGAACTTTCCCTGCAATATATCTTATGTTCCCATAACCCTCCTGGCATCAGCCTTCATTAGTCATTGTCCTCACCCATCCAGCCCCTTCCCTGTAGCCATTCCAGCACTACACAGACCTCACTCCACCATCACACCCAGTCTTTTTTTACTTCTCTCCTTTTCCACTAACCCTTCAACCTCCATCTCTCCCCTGCCCTCTGTCTAACCTCCCGACTGGGCATAGCTGGCTTACCCTCTCTCTGTCTCGTCCCTGAGTGCTCCCCAGCAGCACTTCACTATCCCACGCCCCCATCCTACTATCCCTCCCCCTTGTTACCCCAGCCTCATCCTGACCCCCTCTCAGTCACCACTCCCATCATGCACTGGCTTCAGTTACCAGAGACTTCAGTTGTGGGTACGTGAGTTGCATTTGTGTGATTGAGTGTGTGTATGTCTGTCATCTATTTTTGATGAAGGTCGTACTGGCCAAAAGCTTATTTGTGACAGTATTTTTGTTGTGCCTATCTGTGACTCCGCATCTCCGCTATACGGTAAGTAGCAGATTTCCTTTCCATAACATTGTGTGTACATAAATCTTATTCAGGTTGTTAAGTTTCAGTTTTTTATGATACTGACATGAAGTAAGCTTTTTATGACTTTTTGTAAAATTATTATTCAAGCCATGAGTGGTTTCACACACTTATATTAAAGTATTATAAAGTGCATCGCACAGTATGTAGTGTTGACAACATTTAGTGTGCTGCTTTGCTCTGTGAGGAATAAAAGTTTTGGTTAGGCTTAGTTTTGATGGATAAGAAACTGATTAGCAGTGTAAATGCATACTGCACATGCCTGGTTATTAATTGGCAGGTTCAAAAACTGGATGCTACACACACACACACACACACACACACACACACACAGAGAGAGAGAGAGAGAGAGAGAGAGAGAGAGAGAGAGAGAGAGAGAGAGAGGAAGGCGGGGGGGGGGGGGGGGCGAAGGGAGAGAGAGAGAGAGAGAGAGAGAGAGAGAGAGAGAGAGAGAGAGAGAGAGAGAGCACGTCCATTTCTAATAATTTTAAATGTCTTCCAATCTTGCCAATTAAGAGAGAACTTAACCAAAACAAATAATTCCTCACTTATTAATTAATGCAGCAACTAATATGATGCTGATATCATGTACTACATAATATGTGCTTACAGTTGTCTAATGACAGAGATAGGTGCCCTAATCATGGCTTGAATAGAGAAAGGAATTCCATGAAATAGTGATAGTTGGTGCTGTATTTCATTGTACATTACAGAAATCACTCAATAATATTATACCACAGAATTATGACATTTAATGCACTTTGGTTAAATCAAATGAGCTGTTCCAGTACAGCTCAAAATGTACACAAATATCCTTCATTACAGATAACTTGATATGCACACACTATAATAATAATAATAATAATATAGCCAAGCTCTGGTGTGGAACTTAAAATCTCAAAGTCCAGTCAATGTGATTTATTGCTTTCTTTTTTATTTCCTTTGTGCATAAATATCAAAGAAAATGGTTGATACTTGCTTCAATTATAAAGCATATGGCAGTAATTAAAAAAATTGGAAATGGGACCCATCACTCAATTTGAGTGACCTATTTATGTTATTTTGGAGACTGATTTGGTATTACCAAAATTTTCTGTAGAACAAAAATCCTTTGTAACTTTCAGCTTATTAACGATTTGACATAAGTTTGCAAGTGTTCTTTTGCGACTTACAAAGGAAGTTTATTTTTCATTGCTGTCATGGAAGTTAAGTCTGAGCAATACTATATCATCATTCAAACAAGGTCATAAATTACAGAGGAAATAAAAAGAAACAGAAGCAGCATACTGAGCAACAGAAATGTAGAAAAACATGTGGACAGTGGGGAAAATAGGAGGGAAGAAGCAGTATAAAGTTGAACAAAACAGGAATAAGATGAGTGTCATATTTAAGTCTGTACAATGGTATGGCATATGTGTTGTGGATTTAAGCAGAAAAGATGGCATATTAACAAATAACATGAGCTGATTATCAATTAAATGAGTATTGCAGTAATACCTTCTGTTGGTACATTAGGATGGTTCTAATGGATGCTAGAGGTAGTTACCACTATGTATCAGTCTTTCTTTCAGGCACCTCTACATTTGAACAACGCAGTTCACCATATAGTGTATGACTGAGAATAGATGTTACCATTCTGTCGTCATTTGACCCCCTTCTTATTCAGTTTATGGTTTGAGAACATACATTGTGATTTAGATACAGTAGGTATAAAGTAAAGTGCTGGCAGAATGTGCAGGTAAATAGCACAGATATGTGGGCAACACAGATGAAGGGTAAAATAGACAGAATATTTGAAAGTTAGATTATTCTGTGACTGAAAAAGTTCAACAAAATTTTATTCTTGAATATATGTAATGCAAAGTGTGGCTTGCTGGTAATGTAGAATGTAGAAAAGTTCTAGAACTTTCTACAAATGTACTAGAAACTGTATAGCCTATGTTCTCCAAAATTTTGCCATTAAAGGTATATAATGTCCCAAGCAAGATCACAAAGAGATTCTGCAACATGAAGAAACAAAATCAAAGAAGAAAGAGGACTTACGGTAATATGATCTGAGAGGGAGTACAGTGACTAAGAGGAAGTAGAAATGAAGAACAACATTGAGATATTATAAAAGAAACAAGAATTAGAGTATGTTCGAGTCAAAACAGAGTATCTTGTGATCAACAATAACTGCATAAGGAAATGAACAAAGGAAGAATGATAAAATTTAATTAAAAGCAAAGAGGCAAGCATCAAGGAATTGCAGGTTTGAACTTGGGAGTGTTCTATTATAATCCCATGAAAGAATACAGTCAACATCCAAATGCCATCACCAAAAAAAATAGACACGTCAATACTATGGTACAAAGAAATTCAAGGGCAAGACTCCAGAAACACACTTGATAAGAAAATGTTATGACAAAATGTTAAAAAATTGACTGATGAAAAGTATTAAAATAAGCTTTTCTTTAATAATAACAAAAACTCTTTTATTCAGTATTAACCATTGTCTCTGCCTAGTGTGGTTAAATGAAGCGATCTATGAAAAGTATTGGATTTGGCAGCAGTGCTGCAAAGCTTGAAAAACTGCTACTTTGATTTACAAGTAGAGTGTCTAGTATTTAATTTCACAATATATGAAGATTATAATCTTGCTGAGGACTTTCCTTGTTGATTCATTGGCAGTTGGGTACTGGGTCACGTCTGTTCCCTTATTAGGGATTTTGATGAAAGGATGTAGCTAAAGTAGGGAAAGGGTATTCTGGTTGTAACTGACAGAGTGAAGACTGGTAATTATGTACTGCATTAGCTGCACTTGTGTTCATCATAACAGACCCATCTGCCACAAAAGCTAGTTTGTGATGCCAGAGACAAGTGAGCATATGGTGCCAAGTTGAATATCAACAAGAAATTCACAAAAGAATCAGGGATTTATTTGTTGAGTAAAACATATCAAATAGAAGCAAGCCATTGTGAAAGAAAATATAGTATCTTAAGTTAAAATACAAAACATGTTATCAAGGATCATCATGTAGTGCAACATTTAATGCTCAAATCACAACTCTCCACTATTACTTTGCTACTCATGTTTTTCCCCCAAATTTTCCTTCTGTATATTTATCTTCAGCAATTGCAGAAGGTGTTCCTGCTTCTGGAAGATCAAAATTCAGCTATGGAGTGAATTTTACATTAAGATGCAACCGGTTATTTATCCATCCATGACAATTCTTACTGTGAAACAGGATACAGCACACATATATCTGTGTGGAGCACAAGCATGAAGGAATACACACTTGTTATTTTCTTATTCAGCTATAATTACTGGTTATACTAATGCATTTAATGATAAATAATTCCTACAGAAGTTTTGCATGTAACAGTACCAAAAATATCCACTGTTGCCAGACTGGTTACACATATTTCTCTGTGGAATACAAGTATGAAGGAGAGAATGCACACTTGTTACTTTCTTATTCAGCTGTAATTACTGGTTGTAGTTGTGCATTTACAGTAAATACTTTTTACATAAGCTTTGTTTGAAATAATATCAAAATCATATTGTGTTGCCAGTAATAATTTTGATTAATTTGATTTATCTTGCATGCAACACATTTAGGGAAATATTTCTTATTTCCAATTGAATTCCACTATTGATAGCTTAAACATGATATTTGCTTTACATGAGCTGCTGCATCAATCTGATAAATCCAATGTTTTAAATAGATAGATGTATAGAGTTTAAGTTCTTGGATGTAGTAAATTACAACAATGGGACAGTTTTGTATAGAACTGTTAATCACATCTGCACTTTCAATGTTTGCATTTGCCATCCTTCCAACTGAGCTGCTGAAATGAGCCTCACACACCAACTAAATAGTTCAGCCTCTCACTAACTCTGTTCCTTTTCTCTCAAATTGTGTTCTGAAAAATATTACCTGTGTCAGAAACACTACAACAGGCAGAATTTATTTACAAGTTGAAAGTCTTTCTAGATAAATTCACAATATTTAGATTTTCTTTTGATCACAGTCAGTTTTTTGTGGGACTATCTTAACTACAAAGCACGATAGACTGTCCAAAACAATGAGGGCAGCTGTACAGGACAGATGAGTGCCAACTCAGTACTGCTGTTTTATGTATTAAATACAAAATGTTATTAGGGAACCCTAAACCTGTAAGAATAAAAATAGTGCCTATGAAATTACTTGTTAACTGTCCTGTGTGTGACATCCAAATGAGCAGAACTCAAGACACTGAGAAAGATATCACTGTTATCGATTTTTATATTACTCAGAAGGTACCAGCCAAGAAAAGGACAGAATCCCATACTGAAATGACAACATAAAAAGGAAAGAAACAAATCACATTGACTGACCAATTCTGTAAATGAAATCTCTCATGCATCTGGCTTTCCCAGTATTAGTTATCACTCAACATTTTAGATCAACAAAGGCTGTCAGTTCATAATGTGAGCACTTGCTAGAATGGCATGTCTAACAAAAATACTTTTGTTGTGGCATGGTTTAAACAGCTTTGTTAACAAAATTTATGTTTGTATTGAAGCACAGCTCCCAACATTTTCTCCCTGGTAGTCTGAGAAATCAGTGACACTGGTATTTTTATTCCATGCTAGTTCTTTGATACATCCTATGAAATGCGATGAAAATAATCCATTTGATAATTCTGTTACAGATTCTTCTCCAGGGAATCCACCTGAAAGATAATCATGCCAGAGGTAATCATTAAAGCCTGCAGTGTGATACAAAACATAAAGTGTTAATGATTGCTGAGATATCAAATTACACATGTTAACATGCTTTAAGGAATATATTGAGAGCCTTCTCATATTATGGTCAATTTTCCATTGTCAAGATATGCATCAGCTCACAACAGGATAAACAATTGTTCTATTAACTTATTATATGTTTGTGTTGGTGTCAAAAACCTGCAACAATGATGGTTGAGAGGTTTTTGAACAAGTTATTTATATACTTGAATGAATCTTTTAGCCTGTAATGGAGTGAATAATATAATACCTCTTGCCAGATTAAAACTGAATGCAACACTGGGGTCTCTACCTGCATACTTGGATTTGCTGATAATCTCTTACTGACTGAGTTACCCAGTCACATACCATAGCCTGACTCAAAACATTAATCTTTCTGTACCTTTCTCTTACACTTTCCGAACTATACAGACACTCTATAGCATACTTTGTTGGACTAACTCCTCTGAGAGAAAAGATATTGTGGATAGAGGCTTACACAAATCCTAAATGTTATTTCTAGAATGTATTATTCACTGTGGGGTGAAGTATACAGAAGCAACATGACCTTTGAAGAAGAGTGGACATTTATAAAATAAATTTCTTCAGTAACACATTGATCAAGAATAAAGAGCAAAATGCCTTCCAAACTATACAGCTACTTTATAGCATACTTTGCTGGACTAACTCCTCCAAGAGAAAAGATATTGTGGAGAACAGCTTACACAAATCCTAAAGGTTATTTCTAGGATGTATTCTTCACTGTGGAATGAAGTGTACAGAAGTAACATGGCCTTTGCAGAAGAGTGGACATTTATAAAATGAATATCTTCAGTAACACATTGATCAAAAAATACAGAGCAAAATGCCCTTATCTCTTATTTTAAGCTAAATGAGTCTCTCTACAACTTACCCAGATAGAATATTCCATCTGTTATTAGAAATTTTTTGCTGCCTTCACCTTCTTCTGTTTCAGAATGAATAAGCTGACTATCAAACCATACAGTGATGTTCCTTGGACTAAGGTCAATCTCCAAAGTATGCCAGGTGCCATCAGCAGCTACACCACCAGAGACCAGTAACAGTGTTCGGTTTGTAGTGGGATGTCCCCATGCAAACTTTAACAGTCCTTCTTCTATGCCGATACCTAAATACTCTTGCCCCTGAAGCATCACAAGTGATATAACACAATACAGTAGTGAACTTACAGATATCAGAAACAGGTAAGTCCAAAATGATACTTATCACCAAGGAAGCAGAAGAACATACATATTGATAAACAGTAAAAACAGGAAAAAATGCAGCAAAATTACCAGAAACATGAAAAAGCCATACTTAGGAATGGTAAGATAAGTTATTTTCATTCACTGCAAACAGGAATTAATGATTATGGAAAAAAAATTTACTTCAAACCTCAGACCATGTAGATTGATGCTTTCCCCCTACCAACTTATTTATATTTTTATGTCCTGTTTTCCTTTCTCATTGTAAGAACTAACCTATTTGTGTCTTGGTTTTTATTTATTTATTTATTTTTATTTTTTACTTCTGAAGATTTACTGCCCAGTTCGAACTGCATAATATGCTGAACAATGGCAACATGTCCTTTTGATACTTTAAATCTGTGGGAAGTTGTTTTTCCTGGTTTACTGTATCTCATTTTCTATTGTAACTTGTTGTCATTAAATAATGGTACACATCTCCACAAGTGTGATTATCTTTCTGAAATATTCACTTGTATAGTAAGAAAACTATTAGTGTAGAAGGTCTTGATCTTTTAATGTCAGAGTGTTGCGTGTTTTTATTTCGTGTTCAAGATCTACATCTTGACTTTGCAAACCACTGTGAAATGTGTGGAAAAGGTCTCTTTCCACTGTGACACTTATCAAGGCTTCTTTCTATTCCATCTGCATACTGAGTGCGAGAAGAAGGGTTGCTTATATGACGCTGTGGTGTGCATGTTGTGATCAGTCTAATCTTGTCTTTGTGGTACCTACACATATGCTGCTTAAGGGCTTGTAGTATGTGCCTAGATTCCATACTTAAAACTGACTCTTGAAACTTTGTAAATAGGCTTTCATGGAATAGTTGGCATTTGTATTCAAGTATTTGGACGTTCTGGTATTTTGGCACCTTTATGACACTCTCCCATGAGTCAAACACGTATGTGACCATTCTTGCTGCCCATTTTTGTATACATTCAATATCCCCTGTTAGTCCTATTAGGTATGGGTCCCCCACAGTTGAGCAATATTCTGGGATAGGTTGCACAAATGTTTTGTAAGCAATCTCCCTTGCAGCCAGACCCATTATCATACCAATGAACCAAAGGCTGCCGCCCCCCTTATCTATGACAGAGCATCATAGTAATATTCCATTTCATGTCCAAACAAATTGTTACACCAAAGTATTTGTATGTGTTGATTGATTTTCGCTGTGAATCATTGCTATTGCAGTCATATAATACTATGTATGGAAGTGAAATGTGGACGATAAATAGTTCAGACAAGAAGAGAATAGAAGCTTTCGAAATGTGGTGCTACAGAAGAATACTGAAGATTAGATGGGTAGATAACATAACTAATGAGGACATATTGAATAGAATTGGGGAGACGAGGAGTTTGTGGCACAACTTGACTAGAAGAAGGGATCAGTTGGTAAGACATATTCTGAGGCATCAAGGGATCACCAATTTAGTATCAGAGGGCAGCGTGGAGGGTAAAAATCGTAGAGGGAGACCAACCTGCAGTAGGTACTGGGAGATGAAACAGCTTGCACAGGATAGAGTAGCATGGAGAGCTGCATCAAACCCATCTCAGGACTGAAGACCACAACAACAACAATACTATACAGTGTGACAATTATTGAACTATATGAAAAAATGGAAATTAGTTAAAAACTATGGCATGAACAGACTTTATTCAACTTGTAAATCTCGCTACAGATATTCAGATTTAGGTTATGACATGTTCGATACGATTGCTATCCTTGGTGACAGTGTGGAACAGATGAATAGTGAAATTCTGAATGACCTGCTGAAGTGTGTGAACACTGATGCTGTCGATGACCTCTAGAAATGCTTTCTTCAGCCCAGCAATGGTTTTGGGGTTACTGCTGTACACCTTGTCTTTCATATAGCTCCACAAAAAAGAATCTTATTATTCAGATCTGGAGAATATGGCGGCCAATCGAGTCCCATGCCAGTGGCCTCTGGGTATGCCAGAGCCAGAATACAGTTCCCAAAGTGCTCCTCCAGGACATCAAACACTCTCCTGCTTTGATGGGGTCGAGATCGGTTTTGCATGAACCATACCTTGTCGAAATCAGGGTCACTTTGGATTATAGGGATGAAATTATCTTCCAGAACCTTCACATACCATTCGGTAGTCATCGTGCCATCAAGGAATATCACACCGATTATGCTGTGACTGGACATTGCATACCACAAAGTCACCTGTTGAGGGTGAAGAGACTTCTCTATCACAGTCCCCCAAATGTGCCAGTTTTTCTTATTGATGAACCCATCCAAATGAAAGTGGGCTTCATTGCTAAACAAAACCATATTCACATCAAAGTCCTGTTCATCGATTATTTGGACAATAGTGTTGGCAAAACACAACTGCTGGTTCATGCCCTTGGGTTTAATTGCTGATGTGTTTGGATTTTGTATGGGAAGAGATGCAGATCATCAACAACAATTTGTTGCAGTGTCTCCTGGTTGATTCCAACCTGTTGTACAGCTCATATGATTGATTTCCTGGGGCTGGTTTGAAATACAGTACATGTCTTCTCAATGTTTTCATGTGAATCAAATTCTTGATTGTTAGCACACTTGGACCAGTTGTCTTCAGCTTGAACTCAGTCTCAAACTTCCTTTGAGCCACAGTTGGGCTATTATTGTTCGCACAGTAGGCCTTCACAAGTGCTATACGCTCAGGCATGCTGTACCGTGACTTTTTCATGTGCAAATGGCTGATAACAACAAGGCATATGCACATGTGCATATTAATTCCCATCATGCCCAAGAGCAACAGTGCAGGTTGAACGTCCTAATGCAAACCGTTCAGAAGTTATGACAATTTTATTTCATGTAACTCAATAATTGCCATCCTGTATATATGATATTGCTTCAGTAATGTCAGTTACAGTGTTGTCTTATGATTTAGCCAGTAGTATTTAATGTGTTTTGGGTACAATAACATTACAGGCAATTTTTCTTTCTCTTTTGAAATAGTTAATGTAGTTTACAAAAAGTTAGACCACTCACTTGCATACCGTGCATGAGAAAATTTCACAAAAATGAGACTGCATAGTGTTACAACTCTTTGTTAATTAACATTTTTGACCAATAACAAGCTAAAATGGAAAGTAAAATGAAATACAGAAGGAAGAAAGATAGCTAATGTCTTCTGGCATTTTTAGACTTACATAACCTCAATATTCTGCATAATATATGTAAAATGAGAAGGAATTCGGGAGAAGACATTATAAACATATAAAAGCTCATCATAACCCCCCCCCCCCCCCCTTTTCTCCGGAATGAGGTCTCGGTCATCTCTTAGTAACACCACTTTTAACACTATGCTACTGGCTTCACTACAATACCCATCTCTCTGTGCCTCATACCCTTCACACTTTTTGCTTTGTCACTGTAGTCATATTCCTTACTTAGAAAACCATGTTCCCAAAGACTTATGGACAGACTTAATCCAAATACCAAAATTTGATTCCACTTGTTCTTTGATGTCAATAACGCATAATGAATGCTGAAATAATTTTTGCTATTTGCAGGCAATGACACACTCAGTCAACATTTCTCAAAAGTCTAATGCAGTGGACAATTCTCATCCCATGTGTGCAACATGTAGGTAACATCATCCTTTAAATGTCCGACACAAGGCTGGGTTACAGGAATGTCCCCAACTCTTAGCCAGCCCAAAATTGAGCTCTAATCCTCATGACTTCACAGTCAATGAGATATTTAATATTGCATTTTCTTCTTCCTTCCTTTCTGGCATTACATAAGATTTAGAGTTTTCATTGGTGGTGGTAGAAAAACAGAAAGAATAATTGATTTTTACAGCAGCACCTGATGAGTGAGCACAAAGCAGTGTATGTGTTACTCAGTCACTGCTGGAAATACTGATTATCCTTCAAGCTTTGGTCTAAATATCAATAAATATCCTTCAACTGAGCCTCATGGCAACTTATCTGAAGCCATTCTTTCAATAGATAGCAACAAAACTGATAGGTAGCACTAAAAGTTTCTCAGTTTGCGTTACGGGGAGTATGAAACATTAACATTGGGGGTGAAGTATATGACAGGAGGATGGACAGGGGTAATTTTGTACCTTTGATTTCGGCAATGATGGTTAAAGTGATGCTCTGTCAAGACTGCATAAATTCTTTGATGACTAACTGTAATTCTGGGCAGTTTGAGTAGAATTCTGTGTAAAACATTAATTATCTCCGAAGGAGAATTTAAAACCCTTATAAAATGAAGTATTTTGTGGAAAGTATGGAGAAGTTATTTTGTGCAATGAAAAGTACAGGATCTTGAGAGAGGCTCCACTGTCATAAGAGGGAAAACTGGCAGCACACATCTGTAGCAGAAAATCATGTGTTGATTGGAGATGTACCCAGTGAATAAAAAATAAATGAAGATAAATGTGAAGTTAGTACAGCTAACATGAATTTAGCTCACCCTGTAAGAGGGAAATCTCCCACTGTCTGAAGTCATGGAAATGTAGAACATTGCTGTATAGATAGTTGACATCCACAATGATAATTAAAACCAGTTAAATATCACAATGAATGGCTTCTTTAATGTGAAAAGATATATTTTGAAGGAAGATATAAATGCTTATGTCAGTGTAGGAGCACAGTTGCCTTCCAGGGGGCACAGAGCACATTGGGTAGCCTTGAGGATTTACATCGCGCAATACGTAGTGAAACAGTTTGAGGAAGGGATGAGACAAGTGTAAATGAGTGATTTTCAGAAGCATAAAATACTTTTGTCTGCTGTTCGTAGGTATAAATTTGGATAAGTTTTACAGACAGTGTGTAATCAACACACACACACACACACACACACACACACACACACACACACACACACACACAGACACACACTCACACACACAGGCATACACAAGTTAAATATAAAATAAAAATATATTTTAATAGTATAATAAATTAATTCTATTTGATCTTGCTTTAAGAGCTTTAGTAGCAGCAGCAATTTTTTCATATTCTTGCTTCAAGTCTCTTGTACTTAATAAGGTCTAAAAATTCTGCCACTGAAAAGAAGCAATGACCTAATAAGAATGCCCATAGGCATTTATCAAACATGAAAATGAAAGAAATAACTTTGATTTTATGTGGGAGGCCATTGTACATTTGTATAGCACTATTTGTAGTAGAAGTTTTAAAGGCTGTTGTACTTACTGACTAGACACTGAGTTTATCTTTTTGCTGGTATCATGTTCATGTACATTAAAGTTTTCTCACATATGCATGACCACCAACTCCAGCAGCCCAGTCCAGAATGTGGCTTCTGGAGTTGGCAATCATGTGTGGATGAAGTGTACTTGCTTATGTGTACAAATGGCGTGTGTTTTCCTGTTTATCTTTTGCTGGTGAACATTGTGGCCAAAAGCGTTGTGTAAGTGTCTCTTTATTTTGACTGTTTTCAACTTAATGTGTCTTCTTTACAGAAAGTAGCAATTTACTTTTTCCTACAGTGTTCACATTCCTATGTGGAGTACCATTGCTTGATTTTACATTAAAGTTTTTATGAAAGAGGGTGGCTAAATTCGCAGCAGGAAGTTTCTGGGAAGCATTTTGGTATGGCTGGACAGGAATACAATAAGGTCACAAATGGAAAGAAATTAGAACTTACCTCATATCAGCACTTCATTCTCAGAAACACATTTCAGTCACCAAATTAAACACAAAACACAATGCATGAACTAGTACAAATTTAGTTAAATTAGATAAAATTTAATAGCTAGATAGAACAGCACTGGCATGTGGCATGTTATACGCTAACATGCCAACACACAGAAGCTTGTGTAAAACAAGAAAGACCCATGACTGGATGACAATTTGTGTTCATTATAATCTCAAGCAATTGTCTCAACTTGACAGTATAGGCTCTTATGCCATGAAAAAGCTTTACCAGACTTTGAGAGAGATTACAATAAAAATTACTTTATAATATTTAACATCAACTCACCATTGAACTCCATAGAATCATTCCCTTTGACTCAATAGTGGAAAAATTTATGTATAAGTAACCAATTTCCATTTTGGTTTGCACACTGAGTTCATTCTGTTTTGCACTTTTCCCACTTCCTTCAACAACAAGGTAGCCATTCCCTCCAAAATGAGGTGATATCGTCATTACAGCTACAGAAAAAAATGTACTGTCAATTGAGAAGTTTGATTTATGTTGTGGTAAAGTACATGAAAACTTAGAAAAAAGTAACCTTCTTCACATGTTGCTCCTCCCCAGCCAAGGGGACAGGAACATTCTGCAATTGCTGAAGTTCTGTTCATGCAACGTCCATTGTTTTGACAGCTGTCTTCTGTACATGTTAATTGACTTTCACAAAATGCTCCTGTATAGAACTGTAAGAAATTTGCTATAGCATTTAAAAATATAAACAAGTCAAACAAAAAAGTAATAATATTGTACATTAATCAACAGAAGCATTGCCTGACTTTAGGAAAGTAAAAGTATACCTTCTTGCAACTGCAACGAGGTTGAGAGTATGGATCTAACCAGCAAGTCCCACCATGTTCACATACATCACCACCACATGGTGTTCCATCACAGTCAGCTACATTACGTGCTGCAATCATATTCTTTTCATCCAATGGGATTTTCTCCCAGTTTAAATAAACTCTCCTTATGCAGCCTGTAAATGGTTCTGGTAATGTAGCCATTGCAGCATTTGGCAAGTTTGACAGATCTCCAGTACCTCCTTTAAATTAAGTAATAACAGTTGAGTTCACAAATAAGTGAAATTGTCATGCATTAATGGTTTTCTACAAAGCGAAAACATGTAAGATATATAATAACAATTCAATAACAGCCTCAACACCTAAAAAGATTACTAACACACATTCACATGATAAAATCCACAGACAAATGATTGCCACGTAAGTGATTGAAAGCTCAAGGGGCATTTGGATGAACAAGAATATTGCCACAAAATGTAGTGCGTGCAGTTTGGTGCTGCGATTAGTGTCATTGGCTGATGTGCTGCAGGTCACCATTTCAAATCCAACCACCAGCAATTATTTGTTGTTTACTATTTATCATTTCTGGAAGGTTCTTAAAATATAAAAGGTTTGTATATTCTAGAATATTTGATTTTTGTATGAATATCAGCATTCTCGAATATCTGTATAAATATATGCACTCTCCATCAAGGAGCTAAGTTCTGTTCTGGCTGTGTGTTGGTGTTTGTAATAAACTTGCTGTCAGTGCTACGTGTTGTATCTCATTGACAACCTGCTTTCAGATTTGGACTTGGGTGTGTTTATGAGCAGACATTATTTGGTGTAAATGTTGAATACTTCAAAACATCTACATAACTTTGGGTCCAAATAGGCAATGTAAAAGCTATTGCCTACACTGTCAAGAACAGAAATTCAAGCAGTACATTGTTCCTAAGACCCACATATTCAGAAGACCAGCAGCAAGGCAACTGCACATGAGGCATTCATCCATGTTTTCCAGAGATGCTGGTCAAGACCCAACAAAATGGCAGAAAGGATTTGACTGATCTGTCAAATACAACAAGTAGGATGACATGATGCATTTGTGTACTTTCATTCGCATGACACAGACCAGCAGTGGTTCTATAGCTAGGACAGATTCTAGGTCAAACTGAAGAAAATGTTTGGTGGCAAACTGCAGCAAGTCTGCTTGTGGAAGAACAAGTGAAGAACAGGGCCCAACATCACAGGTAAAAGACATAGTCATATCTACAGACTGTTTTGGCCCTATGCAATTATGAATCTGAATATGACATAAGCCAAATTAATTTTACACTCTACAGACTGCTTTGGCCCTATGCGATCATGAATCTGAATATGACGTGAGCCAAACTAATTTTACACTTGATGAAAGGAGTCACAGAAGATAAGTACCAAGCTGTTCCGATAAATAACATCACAACCCTTTTGGTAAAGAACATCTCAACAACAGGAATTCATCAAATGGTGCCAGTGAATTGAGATGGAAGAAGGGGGGTAGGGGTGGGGTGTTGGGGGGGGGGGGGGGGAGGAGGAGGAGGAGGAGGAGGAGGAGGAGGAGGAGAAGGAGAAGATGATGATGATGATGATGATGATGATGATGATGATGAGAGTTTGATGGAAGAGATATGATCAACTGCTGAAAGTGGTCTCTATGGTATTTGTGAATACATGCCAGAAAGTATGAGAAGAACTACAGCAGTGTATGGTATCCAGAAATGTTGAACAAAGTACACAAGACATAGCAGCCATGATTGTTGACTCTGTATATTATTAGGAAGTAACAGAAATGTCAAAGAACAGATATACCTATCTTTAGCACCAATGTCTATCACTAGTCAAACATGCCGTGTAGTCACTAGTCAAACATGTCGTGTAGAACGGACTCAATCACAACCATCAAATGACTACCCAACTTCGACCAGTGCACATCCAACCAACTCCTCCACCAAGTACAATGTCTCACAAAAGAACAGAAATTTGGAGGACGCAGAACAAACTGCCGGTAAATACCTTGTTTGATGACTATTATGCCATAAAATGTCAACCACAACAAAAGTCCTGTTCATGCCAGTCAATGGTAGACAAATATAGTCCACCTGTAGGATGAAGTGTATTGTCGTAACCTGGGCAAAGTCACTCCCCATCATGTTGTAGCTGTTCCCTGTCACAGAACAGAGGAACCAGCCGGTCACCTAGCCACCATCTTCAGGAAAACTAAGCAGTGTCATCCTCTGCCAGGCACTTAAGTGTGATTTGCTGAGTATCTATGTAGATGTAGAGCTGTGGAGGTGAGGATGCCTCAGATGCAAATGCTCCACAGATGACAGTCACCAAAATGTCAGGAAATCTCATTGATGTCATCACTGACAGTCATTCTGTTCAGACACTAATTGAACTCAAGGGCTTTCTTTCCTGGAATGTCATAGGCTTATCACTGTTAGCTAAACAAGGTTATGCTTTGTAATAGGAAAGCAATTGACCGAAAGTCACAAATGGTAAATACATCCAGTTGACTGGAGCATGTACTGCAAAAATAACTATTAGTGATAGAATATAGCCCTCCAAATTTGTCATTTTAATGGAATGTAGTCATAATGTTATTCTCACATGCGATTTCCTGCAGGCATCACAAGCAGTCATGAATTGTGGAAGATGAGACTTACAGACTGATGAAGCTATTCCAATGAGGATACGTAACCTTTGAGTGTTCTGGTTGGTTGATTGCTGTTGAGGTCATTGTTATCCTGCCATCATCAATAAGATGATTTACAGTTGCCTATAAAGATTCTCAGTTACGCTTGGAGATTTGATGAAATGAAATTCTACTCAAGCTTACAAAAAAAAAATCTACATACCAGTGATGATCATAAGCAGTGAAGGTGGTCCAGAAGAACTTTGGATCACTAATTGTCATGTACAGCTACAGTTCATCCTCATCCCTAACAGTGACAGATGAACCAGTCCAGGATGGGCAGTTTAGTGTCGTCCACTACCACTACAGATGATGCTGTGGAGGAAGGTACTACCAATCTGGCAATAGGGTCTTGTCTGACTGAGGAACTTTGGCAGACAGTGATAGCCAGTACTGATAGTTTTCAGACGCTTTCAAATCCAAAGTGGAGAAAAAACAGACCAACTGGCCCATATGGAAACATGTTACCAACACTGTGGACCATCTGACAACTAGCCAGCACTCATATATTATGTCACCAGTTGAATGATGGATAATCCAGGAGGAAGTGGAGAAGATGCTGCCAGATGACATCATTGAACCTTCAGAGTATCCTTGATCCTCACCTGTGATCCTTGTGAAGAAAAAGGATGGCACACAGCGTTTATGTCAACCACCAACAACTGAACAAAATCACAAAGAAAGGAGACTATCTACTGCTGTGCACTGATGATACCTTAGACTGTTTGAAAGCAGCAAACCGAGGTTGATGATGCTGATCGTTAAAAAGACAGCCTTCATAACCTCTGGTTGACTCTTTGAGCTCAAAATAATGCTGATTGCATTGAGTAATGCTCCAGCCACATTTGAATACACTGAAGAACATCTAAGCTGCATGATCACCTTGTTGAAGTGTGCTCAGACTGCAGGCCTCCACCTGAATCCAAAAGCATGCCCCTTTGCCACCTAAGACAAAAGAACTTTGGGCACCTAATGAATGGAGATGAAGTCCATCCTGATCTAGAGAACATAACAGCAGTTACAGATTTCGCAACGTCTTGGCACATTTTGTGAGAAATGTTTACTGTACCGAGGCACACATTGTTCAAGGATTTTTGCTGGGAGAAGACAAATCTTCCTCGAAAGGGGTGCAAGAAAGATCTTTCCTTGCCCTTAAGGAGGCTCTCACACCTTCTTCGTACTAGCACATATTCAGGAAGGTGCTGACAGGGTGGGAGCTTACACTTCCAGAGTACCCTCCAAGTCCAAAATGAACTACCCTACTACTGAGAAAGAGTGCCTTGCACTTGCTTGTGCTATCAACAGATTCTGGCTATTTTTGTTTGGCAAACCATTCACTATTGTGACAGACCAAAATTCTCTCTGCTCAATGACTATCCTGAAGAATTCATCATGTTGAATAGTGAGATGGGTAAAGAGGCTTCAGGAGTATGACATTGCAGTTATATACACCACAGTGATATACACAAGTGGATGCAAGCACAAGGACACCAAGTAGATTTCAAGGAATCCTTTGGCAGAACACACCAGCATGGACGAAACCTCACTCATCGCTGAATTAAATGACACTGCAGCTGGTCAGAGGGAAGATCTAGCGCAACTGAAAATCATAGAATCCTTGAAGGGAAGGAACTATACAAAGGATAATTCGAATTAATAAATGGAGCATTGTATAAGAGGAAATGGGGCAGATATTGTTGCTCATCATCCCAGCTCATCTACAGCCAGCTATAAGTATTTCCATGATGCTCCTCCTGGGATTCATTAAGACTCATATGTTAAAGACTACATGGGCCACTGCAAGGAATGTCACTGACAGAAGCACATGCTGCAATTACCTCCTGGGATCTGGCAGCAATATCTCCAGCAGCAGCTTCCAATGAATTGGAACTGACCTCTTGGGGAAGCTCTCAAAGTTGACAAATGAGAATTGCACTGACTACCTCATTGACTATGCTGTCACCAAAGCTGTGTCAACTGCCTACACTCCATAAATTGCAAAGTTCATTATAGAAAGCATAATTTTGAAGCACAGAGCACCATATCTGATGACCTCCAATCATGGAAAAGTTTTCCAGTTAAGACTAGTATCAGAGGTAATTTCATGTTGTGACTTCACCCACAACATGACAAGTGCTACCACCCTCAGATGAATGACCTCACAGAATACTATAATCTCAGTGTACATTGATGTCAAACAGAGAGATTGAGATATGGTATTGCCCATCATGATATTGGCAAACAACACAGTGAAGCAAGACACTACAGGCTGCACACCATTATTTCTGCTCCAAGATGTGGTGTGACATGTTGTTCATTCAGAATAACGTGTTACACTCCTCTCTCTTAAGCCAATGACAGATGTTCATGTAAAATGTTGTTTATATAGTATTTAAGTAGAGAACTTTCAATTGTGTGTGCTTTGATTTTATGCCTGTGCAGATATGATGGAAGAAGCACGACCACAGGACATCAGCGAAGTGTGACGGCGATCAAGTGTCTCCACTTGTTGTGGCAGTATTGCTTATACTATGGTGTCATAGCTTGGTAGTGTTTTGAAAGGCACAGAACAAGAGGCACTGTTGATAATGAAAGCACCCAGAAACAGTTCAAATAAACTTTAAGAGAAATGTCATTCCATTCTATCTGCTCTGTTCTAAGAGTCTATTCAGAGATGTTGTTCTGGTCTACAAATTCAAACGTGATCTGTACACCCACTGTGCACACATATTTAAATATGTCTGCTTGTGTCTCTGTATGTATGGATGGACATGCGTGTGTGTGTGTGTGTGTGTGTGTGTGTGTGTGTGTGTGTGTGTGCGCGCGAGTACATACCTATCCTTTTTTCCCCCAAAGGTAAGTCTTTCCACTCCTGGGATTGGAATGACTCCAAGAACTGCTGGCACTGCATAGCAGGTCCACTACTTCAAGAACCTTGAAGTCAGGTGGTTGTATAAGAAAATAACTGAAGTAAACAACATTTATGAGTAGCACTGGGGTGACAGATCACTTGGAAGGTAACACATCTGTGCTAATCAGTGATACATCACATCTAGATCTAAGAGAGAAAGCTGAAGAAAAGAAAAGTATATATGAGTGGGCAGCTAACAACAAAGTCAAGCTTAATATTAAGAAAAAAGTGCTATGAACTTTTACATAAACAAAACACCATATTATAATAACCTGAAGTTTGGTAATGAAATCATACAATCAGTGGAAAGCACAAAATTTCTTGGCATGCGATTTGATAGTCAGTTGAAGTGGGAAGACCATGTAAAAATACTTCATAACAGAATCTCTACAGCATGCTATGCCCTCAGAGTTCTTACTTCAGCATGCGATATTTCATGTATTAGATCAGTATACTTTGTGTACATCCATTCTGTTATTAGTTATGGGATGATATTCTGGGGAATGAACAGGAAAAATATCAAAGCTATATTCAAATTGCAGAAAAGAGCAGTATGTATAATGATCAAGAGTGGCAGCATGGCTTACTGCCTTGAACTTTTTAAAATGCTGGAAATCTTAACTGTCCCATGTGAATATATTTTTCAGAATGTTATGTACATTAAAAAAAAAAATTGGACACTATGTTAACAATGGTTCTGTACATCGTTACGAAACTAGGAACTGCAATAATTTCCATCTGCATAGAAAAAATAAAGTTAAAACACAAGAGTCTACTGTATACTGCCATCAAATTATATAATAAATTACCGCAAAACATAAAAGACATAGAGACAATCTCTTCCTTCAAAGAAAAACTAAAAAAAATTTTTTACAAAATAAAAGTTACTATACAGTAATGGAATACTTGAATTAAAAAAGGTTACTTAAAATCTGAAAGTACTGTGTTAAACTATATGGAGAAATAATAATTATATAAGACTGAAAAATGTAAATTAGATTATAAGAAAATTTCACTGTCAACTACTGTGTAAGAAACAAATTTAAACTGTAAAATTGTCTATTATTCAGTGATGAAATCCATACATTGTAAATTGTTTCACGGATTAATAAAGAAATCAAATCAAACCTTCTTGGTGCAGTCCAGTTACAGAACAGTGACATTACATTCCAACGGTCCTGAGGCTGATACAACAATGTCCATTTCCCATTTCAGCCAGACATTGCTCAAGATGACTATGTGAAGCACCTCATCACCAGTACGAAAGAAACAAGGTGCCTGGCTAACATACAGACTCTGGATGCCCAGGAGAAACACCGAGAGCACTATAATGCCAAGTGCTGACCAGTGAGATACAGCCTAGGAGACTTGTTACAGATTTTTTACCCCTGTGTGGAAAGCACGACAACTTGGAAAGTTGCTAAACCCTACTTTGGCCCATATCATATCCTTCATCACTTTTGGAACTTCACATACAAAGTCGAGGATTATGATCCTTCATCGAGAATACAAAAGCAGACAGATGCTGCCCATGTCATCAGTATGAAGCTCTATTACAGCCCAAAGGTGAAGATCAATAATGGGAGGTTCATGAGAATGGAAGACCCTTTTGACAATCATGATGCTTCAATAGGAGGGACTGATGCTCATCATAGCAAAAAGTATGTGACAACATGACCAGAACATGAGGATCTCTCAGAGTTGTCATACAGAGGACCACTGACAAGATCTGGATTCAGGGTGCTGTAGCTGGTGCCAAAAAGAATTTTGAAACAATGGAACACTGTTTATCAAGGAGAGTGAGCAATGTCACAAATTGTGGTGCACACAGTGTGATGTAGTCGTTACAATAGCTGGCTGACATGCTGCAGGTCACCAGTTCAATCCCTACCACCAACAATTCCTTGCTATTTAGAGCTTACCATTTCTAGAAGATACATGAAATATGTTATATTTGAATATTCTGGAATGTTCAATATTTGTGCAAATACTAGCCTTCTGGAATATTTCATGTTTGTATAAACAGCAGCAACCACCGTGCAGCAAGTCAGTTCTGTTCTGACTGTGCACTGGTGTTCACTAAAAACTTGCTTTCATTGCTAAGTGTTGTATCTCATTGATGATCCAGCTTTCAGATGTGGAATACTGTACAAATCAAATACAATTTGGAGCATTATTTGGCATGAGATTTATAAATGTTGTAAGGCAAATGATCTTCAACGCCCTGATGCAGTAACGTCTGAGCATATGATGTCAGAATCAAATTGTTGACTACTAAAGACAATGAATTCTTCCTAATAGTAGCTGGAAACACAAAGATAAAAATTGACCCTGAAAAGTAGATCACTTAGAGAAATGGCAGCAAGGGATAAGCAAGATAAAACTTTGCCTTAGTGTGTTCAGCTGGGGCTCTTATTTAACAAGCTGGAAATGCTGTTCTGGCACCTCTGAGGAGACAGGGTACAGCCAACTGAGGAGTGTGGTACATGTTGGAAAGAAAAATGTCTGTTCTCTGGGATGCAACACATTGAAGCATTCCAGAAAAAATTGATATGGTCAGTCTTGCTTACGTTATTTTTTCATCAAGTGACTCTCCGCACAATCGTGATAATGAAACCTGCAGGAGACTCTTAATAGAAGGGTGAATCAACAGGGTGTATACATGGACAAAAAAAAAAAAAACAGTTAAAAATACACTTTCACCTGGGGGAAAATACACTATACTCAGGTGAAAGTACATTTTTTGCCATGTTAAGGGACAATACACTTTCTCTCAGAGCTGGAAGAGTTATCAGTCCTTTGAAAGGTAAAGCAAATACACTCCTGGAAATTGAAATAAGAACACCGTGAATTCATTGTCCCAGGAAGGGGAAACTTTATTGACACATTCCTGGGATCAGATACATCACATGATCACACTGACAGAACCACAAGCACATAGAAACAGGCAACAGAGCATGCACAATGTCGGTACTAGTACAGTGTATATCCACCTTTCGCAGCAATGCAGGCTGCTATTCTCCCATGGAGACGATCGTAGAGATGCTGGATGTAGTCCTGTGGAACGGCTTGCCATGCCATTTCCACCTGGCGCCTCAGTTGGACCAGCGTTCGTGCTGGACGTGCAGACCGCGTGAGACGACGCTTCATCCAGTCCCAAACATGCTCAATGGGGAACAGATCCAGAGATCTTGCTGACCAGGGTAGTTGACTTACACCTTCTAGAGCACGTTGGGTGGCACGGGATACATGCGGACGTGCATTGTCCTGTTGGAACAGCAAGTTCCCTTGCTGGTCTAGGAATGGTAGAACGATGGGTTCGATGACGGTTTGGATGTACCGTGCACTATTCAGTGTCCCCTCGACCATCACCAGAGGTGTACGGCCAGTGTAGGAGATCGCTCCCCACACCATGATGCCGGGTGTTGGCCCTGTGTGCCTCGGTCGTATGCAGTCCTGATTGTGACGCTCACCTGCATGGTGTCAAACACACATACGACCATCATTGGCACCAAGGCAGAAGCGACTCTCATCGCTGAAGACGACACGTCTCCATTCGTCCCTCCATTCACGCCTGTCGCGACACCACTGGAGGCGGGCTGCACGATGTTGGGGCGTGAGCGGAAGACGGCCTAACGGTGTGCGGGACCGTAGCCCAGCTTCATGGAGACGGTTGCGAATGGTCCTCGCCGATACCCCAGGAGCAACAGTGTCCCTAATTTGCTGGGAAGTGGCGGTGCGGTCCCCTACGGCACTGCGTAGGATCCTACGGTCTTGGCGTGCATCCGTGCGTCGCTGCAGTCCAGTCCCAGGTCGACGGGCACGTGCACCTTCCGCCGACCACTGGCGACAACATCGATGTACTGTGGAGACCTCACGCCCCACGTGTTGAGCAATTTGGCGGTACGTCCACCCGGCCTCCCGCATGCCCACTATATGCCCTCGCTCAAAGTCCGTCAACTGCACATACGGTTCACGTCCACGCTGTTGTGGCATGCTACCAGTGTTAAAGACTGCGATGGAGCTCCGTATGCTACGGCAAACTGGGTGACACTGACGGCGGCGGTGCACAAATGCTGCACAGCTAGTGCCATTCGACGGCCATTGCTTGTACAGCCCTCTCGCAGTGTCCGGAGCAAGTATGGTGGGACTGACACACCGGTGTCAATGTGTTCTTTTTTCCATTTCCAGGAGTGTAATTTCCTGCCACTTAAGGAAGCAAAACCCAGGAAAAACAATGCATTTTGGGAAGATCTTTGTTGCATGGAAACATGTACACTGCATATTTTTGTATTACAAAAGTATAAATACGAATTCCATCAAATACAGTGCAGTAGCTTCTGAAGCACTGACATCAAGATTACGATGTGCTTTTGTAAGCCAACTGTAGCTCACCATCAAGTAATCTCATCGGCCAATGATAGCAGATATTCAGAGCATAGGACACAAGCTGATGTCAGCCAATAGTATTATGATTTTTAACTAGTGCGGACACACAAATAGGAAAAGTTAATAGTTTAAATTAATACATGTATAATTACAAGAAAAACTAAGCTGTCATGAATAATATTGGTCTTTTTTTAGTGTGTGTTACCTTTTAATGTATATCTAACACAAATGAGACAGTAAAATTTTAAATAATTGTGTTAAGAGCTGATCTTCTGCCCTGAAATTTTTCTAAGTGGCTGGTTGTCAAAATGTTACCTTGAAAGTAATGCTTCTTGATCCTCCATATGCAATATTTTTCTGCAATCTGTTAGAAATATAAACTGTTGTGGTGTCACACTCAATGAAAGAAGTTTGTTGTTACGAAGTATTATACAGCCTTCGCCCTAAAGCCTGTAACACATTTTGCTGTTTGCAGACACTTCTGTGTGCACTGTGTTTTGTTGTTGTAAATGACATATTCTCTTTGGCCCATTCACTTTGTAGGTAATTTTTTTCTTGGCATTATTCTCTCTTTTATGCAGTATTATTCTGCAGCAGCAGGGTAAAGTAAAATTCTTTGCCAGAGTAACAGTTCTTACCAATTAAATTTATAAAAAATTAACTGAATACTAAAACAATGAAAAATGTCTGGAATTCTAAGAATTTCCTTGGTTTTTCCTAGATGAAAAAATTTCCACATTTTCCCCAGATTTCCTCATTGTCCCAGGACACATAGACCCTGATCAGACGTATAAATGGAAGTTTTATTTAACAAAAAATTCATTTATTGAAAAACAAAAGGCAGTTACAACTTATTTTTCCATAGTTTCCTCCTTAGAAATATATTTTTCTGAATGAGAAGGCAGGTTTTTTATCATAGCAATGTAAAATAAACCTGGCTGCATCAGGAGCCAATTGCACAGGAATTGATCCATGCCCTCATCATCTTCACATTGATGCTCTCCTAGAGCTTTTTTAAAGCAGTCCAGACAAATGTAAATCTCAGAGCGATAGGTCTTGATGTAGGGAGGATGATCAAGTTGAATCCAGTGCATTTCCTGCATGCAGTATGGGTCCTGACATTGTCTAGGAAGAGGATTAACTGTTGAATTGGTTAGCCTCATCTTTTTGGATGATATGCATTCCTCACCTTCTTCAGCAGATCACAATAGTAGACAGCATTGATTTTGCATTGTTACTGCAAAAAATCACTGAGCGAGAGGTCTTGCTGATTGAAAAAATTGGTTGAAAGAATCTTTCCACCTGACAGTTGAGTCTTGACTTTCACTGGGACTCCCTCCCCTTTCCCCCAGCACTCCTTACTCGCTTGTTTGGATTCAGGAGTGTAGTGATGAACCCACATTTCATTGCAGGTGACTATCTGAATCAAAACTGCTTCATCTCCTTTTCTCAATCTTGCTGTAAGCCTCTGACAGACCTCCAAATGCCTCAACTTCTTATTTCAGTCAAAAGGTGAGGGACGAATCTGGAACACACTTTAACATGCCTTACGCAGGGGTGGTGCACCTGTTGCTTCAACATCATCAGCATTACTGACAAAGCTGTTGGAAGTATGTGACAGCCAGGTCTCCCTACTTCTAATGCCCCCACTCAACAGTATTAGTTAGATCCACAGGTCTGCTCCTGTCAACTGTTGATGCTCAAGAACAAAAATCCTATTTATATCTGATTCACCCTCCCACAGGTCCACTCCTGTCAACTGTTGATGCTCAGGAACAAAAATCCTAATTATATTTGATTCACCCTCTTAAGCGGGATAATGGGAAATAACCTCGAGTGTTTCAACACGGTTTACAGTGTGTATATTTAGATGTTAATGAATGTCATCAATATTGGGCATTTTCCTTTCAAATTTGTGCACAGTCAATACTCACTGACACACTGCATGGCAGTCATATTGTATTAAGTGTGTAATGATAATATATATGTAGAAAACATTTGTACACTGAATTACGTTGAAAAACAGTGCAAAGACAAATTATGCAACAATATAATGCCTCACAACTGTTCCACCAGCATACCAATGATGCAAATGACACTTTCAAGTATCAAAACTGAATATGAACAAATGTCAAATAAAAAATTGTATTAGACAATTTTCACACCATAACAGCTGATGCAAAATGATTTGCATCCCACATAGGCCATGGTATAAATCATAACAAACAATGAGTTGCAGCTCCACACCAGTAGAAAATATCAATGGACACCAATTTCTGTCCAACCACTGCCCCTCCGCCCTTCCAGATACTCCAACAGCCCCTCCAGCAACAAAAAGTAAACAAAAATTTCTTTGTTAATCTAAGTTAACACAATTTATTTTAAATAACAATTTTCTTTATGCATGAGCACCTGAAGATAGCAGAAAATGCTCAAAGTGCATTGTGTTACGTTAAATTAAACATAAAACAAATAAAGTGAAAAAACTACAAATAAGCAATTATTCCACACAGTCATGGTTTCCAAACAAAGTCAGTATGGTCACAAGTAATGAAGGTTTTTGAAATGCATAAACAAATGCTGAATGTCATGTATCATCATCCTAAACCATATCTTCTATTTAACTGAATTTCTTTTAGGCCACTACACAGGTTTTCCAACTACTGTTTCCAGATTTCCATCTTATTTTTTTACTCCCAATAACCCATTTATCTTTTCCATGTGTAAACATCTATGTTAGTAGGTTTCAATTTATTATCTCTCTCTTAACAGAGTTTCTCCATCCATTTTTCAATTGATCTTCTATGTTTCTGGGTAATTTAATTTCTGATAATTTACAACGTAGAAGCCAGAGTGAAATGTGGAAGTTATGTCCAGCCAAGAAAGTTAGTCCTGTCTGTGAACCAAATAGCAGTGCAATTTTCTACTATGTATCTGATGACTAGCAACATACCTTATACATGTGCATTTGACACTCTGTGTCCAACTGCAGGGTTAATGATGATGGACAAAGTGGTCTACAATGTAACCATTTTCATTTTCTCATTAAAGATACTCCTTGAACAAGTATCTCATTATTGCCTCTGTATCATCATTATAAATTATAGTAATACATTCAGCTATTCAGCCACACACACATGTATCACATACGCACACTCAATGTGAAAGACTACAAAAATCAAATGTGACTACTGACCTAAATATAGGACCTTTCCAAGAGCTGGGAGTTTTTCTCCAGCATGCATTGTCCCAGTGCTTAGACTACCATCAACTCTTAGATAAAGCTTTCGACCATATCTCCAAGCAAGAACTTGATGCCATTCTCTTGGAGCTAGGACTCTTCCACTTCGTATAACAATAGTTTCACTGCGTTTCCTTGACTGACCTTTGGTGTGGAAAAAATATGAAGGTTAGTAAATATTTCAATGTCACACAAAATGTCAGGGTGGCCATTATTCAAATGTAAATATGAAACTAGAGCTTTACAATTTCTGCAATATAGACAAGACAAACTAGAAAATTAAAAGAACAAATATATTGATAGAAACCTGTTAGAGAGTGAAGAACTTCTTATTCAATAATACAGACATGTAAACAAGGAAAGATCTATTGTGTAAGTAATGATTATTTTCAATCATTTAAAGGAATTTTTGTTTGATAACTGAGCAGAAATTAGAACCAATATATATTTTGTGCTACGAGGCTTGTATCTATAACATGCTATGTGCATTTTTAACTCTAAATATTTAGTTCTTTGAGCTCATTTCAGTCTCTTTATAATGGTGTTTACGGCTAGCTTACATGAACAACAGGAACATTGCAATATCAGCCTTTTTCCTATTTGTCTCATTCTCAGTTTTATCATTTCTTCTCTTCTTGTTAAATGGTTCCTTGAACTCCATATCTGCTTACAGGGATTTTACATTTGTGGTTGTTTGTAAGGATTGAAAAATATTTTCATGCATACTCAGTTGTGCATTTACCAGTAGCCTATGTTCTGAGTATTTCATATCATGTGATAATGTTGTTTTCAACACTTCTCATGTAGACTGAGAGTTCTTGTAATCCTTCCAGACATAATGATGGATCAATCAACATGTATACATCCAACATAATGTCACATGATCTCATTTATGAACCAGCCAAAATTTACAGCAAGCTTTCCAGCTGACAATGATCCTCGACAATGTGGTTTTCTCCTGGACTGTGAATTGGACTCTGTGCCTACCTACCGATAACATTTGATTAGCCCATCTGCCTACTGTCTTTGTCCACCATTCAACCACCAATAGCGTTTCCAGTGGTCAAAGTGTTGGTGTATGGAGCGGTGTTACATTCCACTCCAGTAGAGTGATGTGTAATTCTGTATCTACCTAGTCAACAAATTATGCTCACAAATTACTCATAGAAGCAATGTAGTGATTAAATATTTGGCAGAGTGCAACTTTCTGTGGTTTCTGTTATGTATTTTTGTACACAATGAATTTACCGAGGGGTGCTGCAAGTCTTCAAGGTGAGGCAACACTTACAGTGACAAGATAAAGTACTTTCATTGGCTCCATGCATAATTATCCCAGGTTGGAGCAGCAGAGCAAACTCAGAGTAAATGCCCTGAGTGAACAATGTGGTGAGCATTCCAGGACAAAACAGAAGCAGCTTATATAATAATCATTCAGGTAACAATCTGTCAAACTGGTGGATAGACACTGTTATGTAATACTGGGCAAATTAACATATGATGTTTCTCAGGTTGAAAAGTCTTGGATAGGAGAACGTATTTATTTTGATAAAACAATATACAGAGATTGTTATACAATAAACTGTTTGTATTTGTTTTTGAGAGTTCCATATTTCACTGAAGACTCTTAATTCAACTGTTGATTCCAGCTGAGGAGAAGTTCAACAGTTCTGCACCAGCATGGTGAAAACACTTTTTTACATCAAGCGCAGAAAATTATAGCCACGAGAAGTCAACAAACTCAAACCAGAAGACAGATAGGGAACATCAGAATGGGTATACCAAGAGTGTGGTTCATATTACAGAGTTTCTCTGTAGAACCTACAAACAGTGCTCTCCAGCAGTTACTCAACAAACATTTAGAATGGTATCTACCTCCAGAAATCTTGTGTTTGGTGTATTTCCTGAGCAGTCAGGAACTATTATTTTCTGCGATTTAATTGTAAGTAAGCTGTGCATAATAACATAAGTGTTATTGAAGAATCAGACTTACAATAATATCCATTTGTCAATTTATTTTCATGGTTTTTATTTTTTTGAGTTTAGACCGCCCCTTCTGTGAGCACTTCCATTTCATTCATCTTACAACACCATGTCCGAATATGATGACAACTGAGTCAGGATCTGCTTCTTTAGGTGTTTTATTACTTGATTTACCACTGAATAGAGCTGTGACAGAACACATTTGTGTTCAATGTTGTTTTTTTATTCAAATCTGTGATCATGACTGCAATAATTTGTTGATTATAGTTTTCAGTATACTGAAATTCTGCATGCATTCCAAGTTTTTCTTTCATGTATTCTATCATAGATATTTCTGCATAAAAAATGCAATGACATACTGTCACATTCGAAAAAAAATTCAGCTCATTTTAACTGTCTAAGCAACTATTAAAATTTTCTTTATTTATTGTGCTGTTTCAGCTACTGCCATCATCAGATATCTGCGATTAAGATTAGGGGAACATAAAGAATGACAGGCATTTGTAATACAATAGAAAAGTACAAAAAATGAAAAATTAAAATGTCAAAACAATACTTTTAAAAGTATGCTCTCCAAAAAGTTTAGAACTTGCAGAACAGTGTTCAGTACCCATCTTAAGACCTATGCCAAGTCGGGTGTCAACCAACAGTTGGCTCAAAAATTTGTAGAAAGATGTAAATTCTAGCCACCAGAGATGCAAGTTCTAGCCACCAGGTAGCACTTTGCTTTGCTTTGATGGGCAAGCATGCTGAGCCTGTCCTGTGGCAGGGTATGCATTCATGTGCTATTCCTGCATGGCCTGGCAATGTTGACTTGTATGGCCTGTCATGGGGGCCCAGGCTGTAGGGAAGTGGTCCTCATGCCGTTGTGGACTGAATCACTCACCCAATGGGTCCAGCTAATGCATAGTCAGTCAGCGGTGATGCTGGTGGGCCAAACTGTTGACAAGATGATTGTGGGAGACGTCTGCTTTTACATAAAATGCATGTGTGGTCAAGTGTAACCTGTCCCACAGTGGTAGGAGGCCCGCATCCTAATGGTGCTGATGTGTCAAACAGAGTCAGGGAAGGCACAGCACTAGATTCAGCACCCTTTTCTGCAACTGCTGAAGGGTGGCAATGTGGGAGTTCACACTGTGGGAATTAGCAGCATACCCCCATACCATGGCTGCATACTCCAACACTGGATGAACCTGCATTAGGTAGAGTGTAATGCCACAGCAGTGGGGAAGTGTTGACTCGAGGTTGAGCAGGGGATACAGCACACAGATGCTTCCCATGGCACTGTTCTGGACCTCATGGACATGCAGAAGCCAGGTGAGGCACTGGTTGAGTTTCACCCCCAGGTAAGTTACAGTCTTGGTCCATAGGATGCGGCCTCCTATGATGGCGACTGGTGGGAGAGCCTGTGGGGCCTTTTGTCATGTAAAGAGCCTTGCCTTCTTCACAGGATTGATAGAGAGCCCCATTTGGTGGCCCACACACCCAAAGCACCACAACCAGGCTGGAGACATTGGCTCATATTATACTGTGTGTGAACAAAGCCATGTCATTGGCATAGAGAGTCAATGCCAAGCGTGCCACCCACAGTGCATAAAAATTTATAGAGAGTACAACAAGGGGCCAAGTACAGACCCCTGTGGCATCCCTGCACATACTGGGGAGGAGATTAGTGTTTAACGTCCTGTCAACAATGAGGTCATTAGAGACAGAGCACAAGCTCGGATTAGAGGATTGGGAAGGAAATCGGCCATGCCCTTTCAAAGGAATCATCCTGGCATTTGCCTGAAACAATTTAGGGAAATCACGGAAAACCTAAATCAGGATGGCTGGAGATGGGTTTGAACCATCAACCTCCCGAATGGAAGTCCAGTGTGCTAACCACTGCACCACCATGCTCGGTGCATGTACTGGCCTCAGGATGGATGTGCCTTGTTTGGTCCTTACACAGGAGGTCCTGCAAGAAGGGTAGGACACAGGAGAACAACATCTGACATCGGAACCCAATGCACAAAGAGCTTGCACCAAAGTCTATCATGCCACATGGAGTCCAAGGCCATAGATATGTCCAGAAGCACCACACCAAGGTGCTCCCATGTCTCCAGTGGCCTCCAGTGATAGTAGTTGGTGAGAGGTGGCGTGGCACTTCTGAGGCCAAACTGCTCATCAGGCAGGGGGCACTCCTGGCTGATATGTGCCTGCAGGCACTGCAGGTAGAGCTTCTCAAAAACTTTGGAGAGGGGACTGATGGACGGTAGTTTAGTGCCAGCTGAGGGTGCTTGTTGGTTTTTAGGATGATGAACAGTTCCACAAGTTTCCATGCAGAGGAGTAGCCCCTAAATGAAGAATCTTGTTAAAGATGTCAGCCAGATGCCCAGTGGATCCCCTGTCATAGGTTCTTAAGGAGAATGTTAGTGATCCCATCACTGCCCTCTGCCTGGCTGGTGTTGAGCGATTGAGGTTTCAATGGAGCTTTCCCTTCATAGATGGGAAGTATGACACTGCCCACATCACAAGCTGCCAGGAAGGTACACAGCCATTCCTTGACAAGGTGGATGTGGTCATCATTGACAACATCCACTACTGGGGTGAAATTGACCTCAAAAGCATTGGCTACATTCTACTTATTGCAACTGCATCAACGTGGCCAGTCTGCCGCCTTCTTCATGCACTCGCACTTCTGATGTGACTCAGGGAACTTAATGCAATGGGTCGGCATTGTACAGTATTGTGCCATGTAGTCGAGCGCATGGTAGGAGAAGCATTGAGCCCATCTGCCACTGGCATGGAGCGGTTCAACCTCCACTATGATGTCAGCAAGCTTAGTAACATGCAAAATCTTCCAGTTGTTTGTGCTGTCCACCAGGATGATAAGGAGCAGTGGCATGTTCCTGTGTGTCCTGGGTGATGGCATGAGTTCGGTGGCCGAGATGCCATAGCCCATGGTCATCAGTTCTTGTTTGATGTGGTCCAGGCCATCTTGAGTGGGAGATGAGGAAGGCAACCTTCAGCAGATGGAGAGGCCTGATGTTGGGCATGAAGCATTGGAGCCCCTTGGTGTGGATGTAAGCCATGAGCTTGGTGTAGTCATTGGTGGTTGCCGTGCAGACCTTATAAAGGTCATCATTGAGAACATGGATCAATGTCATGTTTGTCATCTCCAGTTTACCAACTGGAAATCTTTGTATACTTCCTGCTATTATATGATGATTGGAGGAGGTTCCCTTGTTGGCGGTGTCTTAAGTCACCGCCTGCGACTGCTTGATGTATCATCTCAAAATGGTTCCCCGTAAGGATCGGTAATGATTACACTTACTTGAGCACTTGGGTCCAGGCAGTGTGCTACCACTTTGGTATGACAAAGCCGTCTGTATACTGCTGTGGAGAAGGAGTAGAAGTACCCTTCTGTGCCCTCTATTTTGGTTGCCATGGGACAGAGATGGATAGAGATGAGAGGTCATCCTCATCCCCCACTGCAAGCCACTTAGGTGACGCCTGCGGAACTCCCATGTGGTCATCTTTATGAGACATGCCTTTTGGGTCTATACCAGATTGGCTTCAGGTAGGCCAATGGCATCTTCCTTTGCCATGACTGGCTGGGTAGCACTGTAGCCTCTTGCGAAGTCATAGCTGGCAAGGCTGATTGCGACAGTGCTGTGGCTTATTCATGGTGAACCACCACTGACAGAATCTGCCTGGTCAGCACAATGACTGCTTGAGTGGCTGTGACTGGATGAGCCTTCCTTGACAGTACTGTAGTGTCTTAGCATCGCCATGACCAGCAAGGCCACTCCAGGCAGTGTGAAGTTACAGCTGGTGATGCAGCAAGATGCTGCTTCGTCTGTGCAGCAAATAACTTGTGCTCCTCATCCTCTCATCAGTGTAGTGAGCCACAGATAGCAATGTCGTTCATGCCCAATTTTTTTCAGTCGTTACACCATGAGTGCGACAAATCCTTCCCGTTGTCCAGGTCTTGTCCGGTGGCTAATTGGTGATTGTGTCTGTGTATGTGCGGATGGATATGTGTGTGTGTGCGAGTGTACACCTGTCCTTTTTCCCCCTAAGGGAAGTCTTTCCACTTCCGGGATTGGAATGACTCCTTACCCTCTCCCTTAAAACCCACATCCTTTCGTCTTTCCCTCTCCTTCCCTCTTTCCTGAAGAAGCAACCGTCGGTTGTGAAAGCTAAAATTCTGTGTGTGTGTTTGTCTGTTTTATTTATTGTGCCTATCTACCGGCGCTTTCCCGGTTGGTAAGTCTTGGAATCTTTGTTTTTAATAACTAAATAGAAAGACTTCCAAATGGGAAAAATATATTAAAAACAAAGAATCCAAGACTTACCGAGCGGGAAAGTGCCAGTAGATAGGCACAATAAATAAAACACACACACAGAATTTCTAGCTTTCGCAACCGGCGGTTGCTTCTTCAGGAAAGAGGGAAGGAGAGGGAAAGATGAAAGGATGTGGGTTTTAAGGGAGAGGGTAAGGAGTCATTCCAATCCCGGGAGCGGAAAGACTTACCCTAGGGGGAAAAAAGGACAGGTGTACACTCGCACACACACACATATCCATCCGCACATACACAGACACAAGCAGACATTTGTAAAGGCAAAGAGTTCAGGCAGAGATGTCAGTCGAGGCGGAAGTACAGAGGCAAAGAAGTTGTTGAGAGACAGGTGAGGTATGAGTGGCGGCAACTTGAAATTAGCGAAGGTTGAGGCCTGGCGGATATCGGGAAGAGAGGATATACTGAAGGGCAAGTTCCCATCTCCGGAGTTCGGATAGGTTGGTGTTGGTGGGAAGTATCCAGATAACCCGGACGGTGTAACACTGTGCCAAGATGTGCTGGCCGTGCACCAAGGCATGTTTAGCGACAGGGTGATCCTCATTACCAACAAACACTGTCTGCCTGTGTCCATTCATGCAAATGGACAGTTTGTTGCTGGTCATTCCCACATAGAAAGCGTCACAGTGTAGGCAGGTCAGTTGGTAAATCACGTGGGTGCTTTCACATGTGGCTCTGCCTTTGATCGTGTACACCTTCTGGGTTACAGGACTGGAGTAGGTGGTGGTGGGAGGGTGCATAGGACAGGTTTTACACTGGGGACAGTTACAAGGGTAGGAGCCAGAGGGTAGGGAAGGTGGTTTGGTGATTTCGTAGGGATGAACCAAGAGGTTACGAAGGTTAGGTGGACGGCGGAAAGACACTCTTGGTGGAGTGGGGAGGATTTCATAAAGGATGGATCTCATTTCGGGGCAGGATTTTAGGAAGTCATATCCCTGCAGAGTCTGATCCAGTCCCGGGAAGTGTCCTGTCACAAGTGGGGCACTTTTGGGGTTCTTCTGTGAGAGGTTCTGGGTTTGAGGGGATGAGGAAGTGGCTCTGGTTATTTGCTTCTGTACCAGGTCGGGAGGGTAGCTGAGGGAATGCGAAAGCTGTTTTCAGGTTGTTGGTGTAATGGTTCAGGGATTCAGGACTGTAGCAGATTTGTTTGCCACGAAGGCCTAGGCGAAGGGAAGGGACCGTTTGATATGGTATGGGTGGCAGCTGTCATAATGGAGGACTGTTGCTTGTTGGTGGGTTTGATGTGGATGGATGTGTGAAGCTGGGCACTGGACAAATGGAGGTCAACGCCAAGGAAAGTGGCATGGGATCTGTAGTAGGATCAGGTGAATCTGATGAAACCAAAGGAGTTGAGGTTGGAGAGGAAATTCAGGAGTTGTTCTTCACTGTGAGTCCAGATCATGAAGATGTCATCAATAAATCTGTACCAAACTTTGGGTTGGCAGGCTTGGGTAACCAAGAAGGCTTCCTCTAAGTGACCCATAAATAGGTTGGCATACGAGGGGGCCATCCTGGTACCCATGGCTGTTCCCTTTAATTGTTGGTATGTCTGGCCTTCAAAAGTGAAGAAGTTGTGGGTCAGGATGAAGCTGGCTAAGGTGATGAGGAAAGAGGTTTTAGGTATGGTGGCAGGTGACCAGTGTGAAAGGAAGTGCTCCATTGAAGCGAGGCCCTGGACGTGCAGAATATTTGTGTGTATGGAAGTGGCATCAATGGTTACAAGGATGGTTTCCGGGGGTAACAGACTGGGTAAGGATTCCAGGCGTTCGAGAAAGTGGTTGGTGTCTTTGATGAAGGATGGGAGACTGCATGTAATGGGTTGAAGGTGTTGATCTATATAGGCAGAGATACATTCTGTGGGGGCTTGGTAACCAGCTACAATGGGGCAGCCGGGATGTTTGAGTTTGTGAATTTTAGGAAGTAGGTAGAAGGTAGGAGTGCGAGGTGTTGGTGGGGTCAGGAGTTTGATGGAGTCAGGTGAAAGGTTTTGTAGGGGGCCTAAGGTTCTGAGGATTCCTTGAAGCTCCGCCTGGACACCAGGAATGGGATTACCTTGGCAAACTTTGTATGTAGAGTTGTCTGAAAGCTGACGCAGTCCCTCAGCCACATACTCCCGACGATCAAGTACCACGGTCGTGGAACCCTTGTCAGCTGGAAGAATGATGATGGATCGGTCAGCTTTCAGATCACGGATAGCCTGGGCTTCAGCTGAGGTGATGTTGGGAGTAGGATTAAGGTTTTTTAAGAAAGATTGAGAGGCAAGGCTGAAAGTGAGAAATTCCTGGAAGGTTTAGAGAGGGTGATTTTGAGGAAGAGGAGGTGGGTCCCGCTGTGATGGAGGACGGAACTGTTCCAGGCAGGGTTCAATTTGGATAGTGTTGGGGAGTTGGATCATTAGGAGTGGGATCAGGATTATTTTTCTTCGTGGCAAAGTGATATTTCCAGCACTACAGAGGCAAAGAAGTTGTTGAAAGACAGGTGAGGTATGAGTGGCGGCAACTTGAAATTAGCGGAGGTTGAGGCCTGGCGGATAACGAGAAGAGAGGATATACTGATGGGCAAGTTCCCATCTCCGGAGTTCTGACAGGTTGGTGTTAGTGGGAAGTATCCAGATAACTCGGACGGTGTAACACTGTGCCAAGATGTGCTGTATGTATATTGTGTATTGAAATTTATTTTATTATGCACCTTTTGACAAAGCCTTAGTAGTAAATCAAACAGTTTTGAGACTAGTATTATACTTCATAATATGTCAGTCAACTGTCATCAAGAAAGACAAAGAATTTATTGATTTTATACATGCTTTTTGTTGAAAATATGAATTTATTAGTTAGAACTTGATGTCCTTGTCAAATTGAGATTTTAGACATGTCAAACAATCTCATCAGACCACAAATATGGCAGTAGCACACAGACATGACACTGTATTGAAGAATGAATCATTGTCATGTGCCCATTACCGATCTGCAGTCAAGCCTACACTAATATTCTGGTGAACACACACTAGTTGAAACACACACACACACACACACACACACACACACACACACACACAAAAAAAACTGTTGGAACAATATGTGACAAATGCATCCTTAAACAGGAGGAGGACTACAGCTGATAGGAACATTACAATTTTCAGCATTACCATCAGCTGTAATTTCATTATCAGTTTACAGTTTTCAATGACACACTTCGTCATCATCACTCCCTCAGAATACATATAAATATACATATTTAGGGGGGTCTGATAATGACAAAGTATACCATTAAAACCAGATTTGTAATGAAATTACAGCTGACAGTTGTGTTGAAAATTGTGAAATGAAAGGGAAATAATTCATTCCATTCTCTGTTCCCAGCACTAAGGATCCTGAACCATTCATATTTGTATGTATACAAAACAATAGTTTTTCTAAGAGAGTATTTAGGTATTACCAATGTATACCAACAAAATGGACTCAAAAACACTAATTCTTCCCATTCCATCATTTCTGCTTATCAAAAAAATTGTCCTTGATAGTGGAACACAGTTATTCATCACCTTCTAAGAAAGATCAATTGAGTAAGAACAGAAAGCTTGTTAGAAAAATTTAGAAAACTGGAGTTATTACTGGTGAATCACAGTGTTCTATTTGTTGCATCACAGCTGAGTAAGGTATAATGGCTGTCTAGCACAGATCAGCAGAATGTTATCACAGGGGAGGGAGTGCCCATCAGCTAAATAAACAGGCACTATAGAATAATACAGCATATCCAGGATATTCACACTGCATAATATAGCAGTCCAAACCTCTAAAGGCTGAAGTTGTGACACATTACATTCTTGGTAAGGTGTCTGGAAGAGATAACTAGACAGCAAAATTGGGGTGAATAAAGCCATCGTTGCCTAACAGTTAATAGTCACATGTTCCAGCTTGTTATGATTTCCAGGCCGAAGTGTTGCCACTGAAGGGACACCACCCAGCCTGGATTGCATATATACCATGAAACGTTTCTGATGTCTGTTCAGTAATAGATGATGATAAATCTGTCAAATGAATTGTTCGATACCTATCATCTCCTGATGATGTTTCTTTGTAATTGCAAAACTTATTTTCATTATGTGAGTTTTCAGGATCATTATGATGTTTGGTAATTGTTATTTAAGATTTCATTTATCATTTAATTTTTTCATTAAGTTTAGAAAATGTTACTTTCATTTTTGATTTGTTTCTGAAAACGTTAATTATCCCATGAAATTGTTTCTCCTTCTAATGTCAGCAACTGATGGATATTTTATTTACATAGCAAAAATATATAACAAAATTACACCCAAAATTATTTATTAGGATTATCACTATAAAATTTGATGATACCTTGAATATTAATTTTTTGGTAAATGTGAAACTGAACTTTCTGTAAATATTCATCTTTGACAGATTTCACCACTGAGTGGTATTATCTTTATTTACTGTGTGTTTCGTACAAGTTTTGGGGGGAATCTTTGGTGTGCACTGAGAGGGGGCAGATGTGGTGACACATGGCTACAACTTGCCTCCATTTAAGATGTTGTGTAATTATCATCTTGTCAACTGAATTCTCTCAAATACGCATGAAATCAAAAGATTTATTTTTGTAAATCTGTAATTTTGGGAAAGAAAACAAATATTTCAAGCTGAAAGCCAGAATCTATTTCCAAAGTGATCAATCTGATTCCAACCATTATATGATAATAATGAGAGTAACTACAACAACGTGGAAACACACCAAACCTGGGCCTGTCATGATTCATCACCTAGCACATTACTGAATGATGAGCTGAGCCACTGATTCTACAAGGAAATCAAGATAAGTATTTACATTGTTAAAAACCATTAAAAAGCCAAGATTGCACAAAATATTTTTTTATTCAACAGTCTTAACTGTCATCTTCCTGTCTTAAACTTTTTTTTGGTAGTAAAACATGCTTGTGTTACATTGAACCTCATGCATAAGATGTCAAGTGGATAAAACTCAGCACATTATAAAGGTTTGTCAGCACTAAAATATTTAAAAACACACAGCACTTTGTCCAAAAGGCCATGTCCATATACATATTGCTCACAGATGCTTGTTACCTGATACAAACACAATAGCACCTTTGTTTGCATATGATGGACACATACTAAACAGTGTGAATCAACTTTAAAGTGGGTTTGCATTGTTTAGTATGTCAAGCATATGTAAACAGATGTGCTATTGTGTACCGTATTTTTCCACTTTGAAGTAGATTTGCACTGTTTAGCATGTGTGCAGTATATATAAACAGATGTGCTATTTTGTACAGTATTTGTATCATGTAAGAAGCATCTGTGAGCAATATGTATATGGACATGGCCTTTTGGACAAGGTGCTGTGTGCTTTTAGATAGTTCAGTGATGACAGACGTTTATAATGTTCTGAGTTGTATCCACTTGACATCTTGTGATGAGGTTCAGCATAAAATGAATGGGTTTACTAAAAAAAAAAAATGTTAAAGACCTGAAGCTGCACCTAATACTTTTCAAACCAGTTGTCTTGAATAAAAAATATTTTGTGCAATCTTGGCCTTTGAACGGTTTTTAATAATTAAAACAGATAACACTTCAATACTCTCAAATGAGAAAATTCAAAGTATTTACATTGTTTGAAGCTTTACATAACAATCATTTTAAAGTGAATCTACAGTGCCATTTCCTGTCAAATGTTATTATACATTTATACATGAGATTGTACTGACAGAAAAATGTTGAGAACTCGAACTCTATGAATTTTATTATCTGAACATTAATTATATGAATGGGAGGAGCTGTTTAGAATCATCTAACTTAGACCCTTTGTTTCAGTATGCTCATGTGCTCAGCAGTATCCACCTCAATAGTATCCAGGTGTGCACAGCGTCCTAGTGAGATACTCATTGCCAGACGTTAAATGCAAAGAAGATGAGTGCTTGCAGTTCAAGATGAAGCAACTAGCCATCATCAACAGACTCTGCTGTCATTAGCTTCAGGACTCTACCACAGCTAAGGTCTGTATACAGTCAACTTGGCGCCATCACTCAATCGAGTTATCTGCTTGGTAACTATCTTCCACTGACAGCCACCAACACGGCACGAAACTTTAGTGAGCTAACTGCCCAATTACACCATCACTGTCTACCAGCCCATACAGGACTGCACTGTTGCTGTCCATTGCCCAGTACAGGTGCATACCAACATTTCAAGCCAAGCAGAATACTGCAGTTTAACATCGTCAGCTCTGGTGTGTTGTACACTGTTGCTACAGGAGTGGCCTTGCAGCCAGGATGCCTCTATCACGTGTTGCCACTGATTCACTGTCTTGCGTCAGTGCTCTCCAGCTGCGCTGACTCCAGCACACATTGCCACTGGCATTTGTAATTTTCCCAGTGGACAACTGGTGGCACCAGTGCACTCCAGTGACTGTGGCCAACCATATCACAGAGATAACCAACCTCCTCTCCAGTAATGATTCTATCTTACGCTCATGAACAAAAGACTTTATTAACCATGGATGTTTTATTGATGCTCTATCATTTGACCCCAGTTGTGATGAAGCAAGCTGGGATATTTTCACTTCTCCTCTTGTTTTGCCATCTGCCTCCTTAAATTCATTTTATATTTTTGACTAATTATCACTAACATACACGAGTATAGTCTGCATTTTCATAAAAGAGAAAGGTTGGCCCTCAGTTTTAAAGAATATAACACCAGGTCTAATTTTGTGCTTACTTTTCTGTATGTCATCAATTTTTAATTAGTTTTGACTAATCCTAGTTACTGTCTTTCATTATAGGGTGAAATCGGTAATTTTTTCGTGACTTGAATTCTACAGTTGACTTATTAACAAATATAAATTCTGTACTAATTATAAAAATTTGGAAGACAAAACACTAGCATTCTTTAAGTATTTATTTGGCTCTATTTGAAAACATGTTAGCATAGCAAGAACTTAATTAATTCCAAAGTAATTACCAGTTTCATCAAAAGTATTGTTTGTGTAACTATGTATGTTACTTTCATCATTTAAACAAATAATTTAGCTTAACTCTTGTAGTAGAAGAAACTGTTAAAATGAAGGAAGTTTTTGATGTATTCAGTTAATTGATACAGGTTTTAATTGTAATTTCTGTAAATTAAACATTACGCAATGTATAGCTTCAGTACCTATTATCGTGATAGTACATAAAGACCTGATTTTTGGTCCCGAGTTTCAGATGAGAAAACCGTATTGGTTAGATAAAAAACAATGCATCAACTTAACTGTGAAATAAGTGTAACACAAATAGGCCATGCATTAAAACAATGACAGTTTCTGTTCAATACATACTGTATTATTCAGCAAGAACTGTGAACTGTGTGGTTCGGTTTTTACTGCTCATAGATATTCAACAGTAAACTATTGTAGCAGTATTCTGAAGTATGCCTGATAAGCATTAATAAGGCTTACTGAAAATTAAACAATAGTGCAGTGGCCATATTATCTGTGTATATTGGGGGGGTCGTGAACAATGAAAGTAAAGAACTGTGAAATGCAACTGTGCACCTGTCGGCTACATTATTTGCAGTAGTCAGTGTTGGAATACGGTCCCATTTTTCAGCCAGTATCACAATGCAGTACATCGACACCGAGGACCATCAATGAAGAAATAAAGCAGGTGAACATCACATAGCCACAAACACCACTGCACCCACATTCAGTCAGAGGAATGACACACTATCCTGACATGCCAGTAGCCCAATACACCCACTACTGTAGGAATCATGTCACAACCACTACATTCTGGTGTCAGAATATTTTTGTGACAGTAGTGGTCACAATGAAGTCAATGGCTGCCATTTGTGAAGAGGACGCTACAACTGCTATGGACTACAATTTCATTGCCATCACTCCCAGTCATCATTTGCAGCTTTGAGGGTACCATGCAGTGAGTGGTTTTCCTTCTTCTTCTTCTTCTTCTTCTTCTTTTTTTATTGTCATAGGAATTTAAAGGTGCAAGTTGTGAAAGCTGAGGTCCTGACAGCCTTTCTCAGTTCAAAGACAATACCAGAGATGGCTATAATATCATACGGCACAGGGAAAATTTGTTGAGCCACAAATTGCCTTCTACTCAGTCAGTATTTGTCATCTTTGCACATGCCAATGCTATGACCATTACGTCCAGCAATGTTCAGGGTTGAAATGTTTATTGATTCAATGCAAGGTTTGAGAACATTTCCTGTTGCTATTTTTGAGTTCCTGTAATAGCTACCCTTGTTTTCTTATTTTGTGTGTATTTTGATTGTAATTTATTGGTGAATAAAGTTTTACAATGTCAGAGCCATAACACAAGGTGTTTCCTTGCAGGAGGTGAATCAAGCTTTGACAAAACAAATAAAGCAGTAGACATTGGATAACTTGCAGTAACAAAAGAAAATAGCCATAGTAGAAGAGATTTCATCCACTGTAGCCACACCTTTGCTGGACTTGACTGCTGTTAGTCTGATTACCCCTTTCTCAAGCAAGATAACTGGGGATGTGTCATTGTTTATAAATGAATTGGAGGCTGCTACAAATTTGGGCACCTGGACAGACAGAGCAGTGTTGCAGATGGCTGAACTGTGCGTAACCGGTGATGCAAAAACATATATAATGTATCACAAGGAAATGAATAAAGCATGTACATTTCAGCAAGTAGAAAATGGGCTTTTAAAGTGCTTCTGGAAACAAACCAATACCAGGTTCACTAGGGAACAGCTCAGTGGAGTATTCCCAAGGTGAAATCAATCAGTAGAGATTTTCTTAATCAGGATCAGGAAAAGAAATGCTCAGACTTATCAATTAACACAAGGTGAGGAAGCAGAGACAGTTATTCTGCAAGAGTTTCAGCAAAGAACATTACATGTTTTTTAAGTGCGTTTCCACGTGACTTGTCTAGGATAATACAGATGAAAAACGTGAAGGATTGGACCACCATCATCAGGGTACCTATGTAGCTAGAGGAAACAGATGCAGTGATACAAATGCAACACAAATGACATGTTTCTTCTATGGATTAAAGTGTTATAGATACATGTGGGCCACATTTGAAAGCAGTGTCACAAGCAACAATGCCATGAATGCAAAATACTGGGACACCACATGCAGGATTGTTGGTGTAGAAGACACAATGGGCTTAGACATAGGAAATGGACGTTAAACAATAACAGGGTCTCCATATCTGCTAGCTGTCATTCCCTATGAAGACTGCAGAGTTGTAGTGTTGTTTAGCTTGTCAAGATAATTGGTATGGATTTTATGTTTGTACACAAATGGGCTCACATGTCTGTGGCTGAGTGGACCTCTTGGGTAGAAGGTGACTGAATCTTCATGTTATAGGTTACATGGATCAGGAAACAATTACATGGCATCACTGAGTTCAGCAATGTTGAATTTTTGCATTGCAACAAAGTATTTTGAGAGAATATGGAAGTTTTGCCACCTGTAGGTTAAGGGGTACAGCACAATCTTGAGGTCAGATTCCTTAAGTAGACATGCAAAAATTGATCTACTGTGGCACACTGTCAAACTCAGTGGAACATTGTTTGACTGAGAGAGACCACTGCAAGTAACACACAGCCACAGTGTTCTCCTGTCATGAGGATAGGACCCAGTAAAATTCAGAGCCGATGAAGTGGTTTTGGCTGGGGATATTAACTGCCAATTTGGACATTCTGGATGAGAACAATTTGGACATGTTGAGTGTAGACCTCTACCATAAGCAAACCATCAATACAACTACATTATGATAGAAAGTTTAGTATTGGAGGGGGGAAAGGGGGTAACCTTGGAGAAGCTACTCACAAAGTTCACAGATTTGTTCAATCCTACTGGGTCACTGCTGGTAACACCAACATGAAACACAGAATCCAGACTGGGGATAGAAAATATTGGAGAATACCTCATCATTTGCAAGCAATACTGTGGGAATTTATCAGATAGCAACCAGAGGACAGTGTTACTGAAGAAAGTAATAGACCGTGGGAAACAGTGGTTGCAATTGTACCCAAAAACTTGTTGGACAGGATGAACAAGTACATGTTCTGATGCAATTATCATTATTTAAACATTGGGATTGTTATGGATGCATATCTTATACCAAATGTTACAGCATCAATACATAACTTGGGTCAATGCAAGTAATTTTACAAAATGGATCTATAAAGTCGTTACCACCAGTTGGAGGTAGTGCCAGAGTCAAAGACCATATTCCCCCCCCCCCCCCTCCCCATCGACATTACCAATACAGAAGGGTGCCATTTGGGCTTAGGAATGTGCTGGGAACATTTCAGTTATTTCCATGTGGAATGGTGAGAGGTTTGAAGCCGTGACAGTACATGGTTTACTTGGATGATGTTATTGTCTTGTCGAAGGACATGAAGGAGCACACACAACGGCTACAAGAAGCATATAAAAGTTGTGTCAGCACCCTTAATGTTCAGTATGAATATGTGTCACTGTGCTTTGACAGAAGAGAACTATCTAGGGCAATTGATTTCACAAGATGGCATAAACATCGATCCAGAGTTGATACATACAGTCCATGCTTTCCTACCACTGCAGTCTACAAAACAGCTACTGTCATTTTTAGGATTATCCAATTATTAGAGACAATCAGTCAAGGGATTTACTGTTGCTGATGTACTGCAGACACATTTATTAAAGAAGGGTGTAAAATTCCAGTGGACAGCTGATTGTCAAGGTGATTTCAAAAAATTCATTTCCAAACTAGAAAGAGGAATTTATCCCATCCTGTGACTCAGGCAACCAGGCATAGGACTTGTTGTAAACCAAGAAATGAATAAGACAGAGCACCCAGTAGTCTACGCATCAAGACAATGAAATAAGCTCAAGAAAAATTACTTGGCTGTGAAAAAGGAAGTGTTGAGTTTGATACATGGTGACACACACTTAAGGTGTTACTTATATGGCAGAAAATTCAAATTCTTAACAGAACACATGGCTTTAAAATAACCATTAGGGTTGACACATCCATTGAGCAGGGTGACACAAAGGGCATTGAAATTAAGTGAATTCAACTTTGAGGTAGTTCACAAAAAGGGCTAAAAACATGGCAATGCAGGTGGACTAAGCAGAAAGATTGGTGTCATACGAACACTTAGCTGAATCCTTGCAGTATGGCAGAAGGCACTAACCACTGATGAGGATGGAAAGCTATTCAAATAACAGCCACAGTTTGCCATGCATGATGGATTGCTACAATCCAAAGGTATGTGAATGTGTTGGGGCCTGGTCATATGAGGTGGGGTACAAAAGGTAGATGCCATCATCTTTTGACATTTTTAAAGTCAAAATTGGAAAATGAGGGAATCAATACAAAATTTTGCAAAAATTTAAGAGATGTGTCGAAGTGTGCAAATAATGCAAATATTAAGGCACTCAAATGACAAGAGAGAATTAGATGGCATACTGTTAGGTTGCTGAAATATACATTTGGTGAACTAGCCCCTATACACTGAAGGTTAAATGAAGAAATTGATTATGCATTGCCAAGTGCTATATCAAGTCAGAGAAATGACATCACAAATTACAGCTGCTGAAAAGGACCTCCATTGTCCACGTAGTGTGCATTAGACCTTCTAAGAGAGCTCTGGATGCATTACCACAAGTGCTAGTGCTGCTATCAGCAAAGAAGGCTGGGGCAAGAAGGGAAGTAAAGAATCATACAGGTTGCACACGAGGTACCTTACGCGCTCAGGTCATGTCAGTATGTGACAAAACTTACAGAATGTATATGGAGCTCTGTGGTAAATTACATTATTTTCATTTTATTGTATTATTTTGTTGGGGTTACTATGTATTCTTAGTACAGAGAGATTTGTGCTTTTACTTTTAAGTTTTCTAGTAACAGGGATTGGCAGGTAGTACATGTGTAAAAGGAATAAGGATATACCTATGTACTGATGAGAGTTCTGGTGCAAAGAGCATTTTCGACTAAAAATTCCAGGTTACAAACAAGAACCTAATTTCACAGTTTTCTCATACCAAAAACATCTCATTTGCCTGTATTAAAAACACCAAATTCTCATTTCCTCATTTAAATTCTTCAAATTTAAAAAGTTTTATTCTTTATAAATAAGAAACAAAAAATCACATTTGCCTACATCAAAAGAAGACACAGGAATTCAAGAGGAAACTGAGCCAGAGAAAGCCAATAATATCCAATATAGTGTACACAGCCTTGACCATAGTTCTATTTGTTTCTTGTAACAGCAAAGGCTAGCAGAAAAACTTGCTGCCATTGAAGAAACCTCTGCAGATAAGATGTATGAGATAGCTAAAGAAGCCAACCGTAATGTAGCTTATGAAACACTGGGAAAAAAAGAAATCCAAAAGAGTAATAAATGGTTGAACTCAAGGTCAGACAATGGCTGGTGGGAATACAGGAGCAAAGAAAAGATGCTCAGAAAACAATAATTAAGGAAAAAAATGAAGCCTGGCAGAAAACCGGTGAAAAAAGAGAAAAAGACATGGGGAATACACGTGAAAATAAAGCCTGGAAGTTATTAAAAACAATGAGAACACAAAATAAAGACAAAACAGATATAAACTTAATTAGCATGCAGCAATGGGTACAACACTACCAAGGGATACTAACTGAGAACAGAGCAGCAGTCACTGAGAAACCACCAGACATTGAAATCAGTGATGATAATATACCATCGATAACCCCAAATGAAGTCCAAAATGCAATTAATGCCATAAAAAACAGAAAGATGCTTGGTCCAGGTTTAATTTATATAGAACTGGCTACAGCAGCACTGTCAAAACTCTTCGAGATACTGGCCCCAAACAGAGTTGAAAAAGGCAACAATTACATCAATATTTAAGGTCAACAGGAGATATTGTGCAAACTATCGTGTTATTAGTGTGAAGCCATCCATGGCAAGCATCTATGGCCATATCCTAAAAAAGAGGATAGAAGAAGAAATAAATTAATCTGAAGAACAAAATGGATTCAGATCTGGTCGCTCCTGTACTGATGGAGTATTTACCCTCAAAAACCTAGTGGAGGAAAGGACATCAATGGGCCTTATGACCCACCTTGTCTTTGTAGACCTCCAGAAAGCTTATGACACAATTGCACAGAACAAGCTACGGACAAGTCTAAATGATAATGGCGTGTCATTGGGCTATGTGAAAGCTGTCAGACTCCTCCACCAAGGTTGTAAGGCAATGGTAAAAGTGAGAAATCAACTACGTCAAGAGTCTGAGGTGACAAATGGATGCACACTTGCCCTTACACTCTTTAAGATCTACCTAGAGGAAGCACTAAAATCCCGGAAAAGGAAATGTGGAGGAGTCGGTATCAAGTGCTGATTAATTATCTTCCAGTATTCAAAAGAATAATTTTAGTGAAACAGCAAAATATTTTAAGGTGACCATTAGATTTACTAATTAACAAAAGGAGTTTACTCTTATGAATAAATGGCTTCTGAATAAAGATTACAGAAAAATAAATTACGCAAAAAAAGCAGTTTCCAAAAATTCAATAATAGAAATTCTGATGAATATACAAAATTATATAATGAATCTGAAGATTTAATTTTAGCAGATACTTTCAAAAATTTTAGCAGTGCATGTATTAAATCTTATAAACTTGATCCAGCTTGGTCTTTTACAGTTCCAGGATTATATTTGGATTCTATGTTAAAAATGACAGGAATTAAATTAGATTTATTACATGATTATGGTATATTATTTCTTGAAAGAGAAATTCGAGGCGAAATTTATCAGGGTATTAAAAGATATGCAAAATCAAATAATAAATATATGAAAAATTTTGAGCTAAAAAACAATCAGATTATATTGCATATTTATATGGAAATAATTTACATGATTGGACAATGTCTGAGTTTTTACCCTTTAAAAAATTCAATTGGGTGAAACCAAAAAGTTTTAACTCTGAAAAAATACTTAAAATGTTACATGACTGTAAGTAAGTTTACATTTTAGAAGTTGATTTAGAATATCTAAGAAAATTACATGATTTACAGTAAGATTTACCTTTAGTACCTGAAGGAGGAAATAAATTATTAACATCTTTAAAAATAAAGACAAATATGTTTTATATTTTGAAAATCTTAAACAATGATTAAATCTTGTATTAAAATTATAGAAAATTAATAGAATCTTATCATTTGAATAATCAGATTGATCGAAGAAATATATAGATTTTGAAAAAGATTTCTACAAGTTAATGAATAATTAAGAGGTGAGAAGAACATTGGAAAATATTAAAAATAGACAAAATACTAAAATCATAACATCATAACAGATCCAAGAAAATATAAGAATTACAATTAAAAACGAAATTATGAACATGCTACAGAATTATCTAACAATTATGTAAAACTTCATATGAAGAAAATAAAAATAAATTTCAACAAATCAATTTATATTGGAATGGGTATTCTAGATATTAAATGTATGATTTTACTAGAATGTTATGAAACCAAAATATGCTAAAAAAGTGATTTATGTTAAATGGATACTAATTTTTTTTACGATATAAGAACTGGAAATTTTTATAAAGATATTGAAATCATGATAAATGAATTTAATACCAGTGATTAATCAAACGATAATATTTATGAACGTCTGCAAGTAAATAAGAAAGTTTTAAGAAAAATGAAATATGAATATTGTGGAAAAGTAATATAAAGTTGGTGAAAAACAAGAGAAAAAATTTAATGGAGTTAAGAAATCTGTTGTGAAAAATGAAATACCTTAGATGATTACAACAAATGCTTAACTGAGAAAATAAAACAAAATAGAAAAATGAATATGATTACATCATTTAAACATGAGTTATATACAGTTGGATGTAATGAAATAGTTTTAAGCGTTGATGATGATAAATGAGTTGTAATACAAAATGATATTCATTCAATACCATATGGTCATTATAAATTACATCATAATAAAATAAATGATAAGAATGATTTCTTACAATAATTAAACAGTTGGACATAACATTAAATAAAAATAATTAATTTCTTAATATTCTTCCATGGTATTTTAATTTTTGATGTCTTGATACATAACATTTACAAACAAATTTTCCACAAAAACATTCAACTTTTTATAACCTCTTTCTTTATCTTTTTGGTAAGTAAAATTTAGAAACAAATTTTCCATAAAAACATTCAAATTTTTGATAATCTCTTTCTTTATCTTTTTGATATTTTAAAGCTAATATTTCATCTCTTGAATGCTTGCAGTTATGTATATATTTATAAGAATTTTTAATTTCCTTTCCAGATTTTTCACAAATAAATGCTTTAATATGCTAATTATGAAGATGTTCTTTTTGTTTCTTTATTTTACAATTATTACAACATGATTTTGATAGCAAACTATGTCTTGTTATTTAAATTTCTTCTGCATATCGTTTTATAGATTGCCCAAGGGACATATCATTTATTTTTCACTAATCAATTATATGGAAAAATTATTGTCATTAGAGATATACATTAAACTTATACATAAATGAATACATAAATGAAAATAATAGACATATTTATAATAACAAAGAAGTTTTAATAACATTGATGAAAAATAATCTCTGGTTTTATGTAGATGATTTGACATGATTATATAAAATGAAAAAGAAAATATCTCACTTCGACAATTTAAATAAAATCAGAGATGAAAGTATTAATGGTTTCAGAGAAATAATTTGTGATGCAGTTGGAATAATAAACGACAGAAATGAAGAAATAAATACATTATTACCACATATTGTTCCTCAAGTGAGTGATCAAAATTTAAGACCAACTCTTGTTATTTTAAGATTACATGATTTTAACTATGAATGTTATGTATCTGAGCAAAATTTAAATATGCACAAAATCAAATAGGTATTGTCAGAAACAGACATCGAAACTGGGATAAAATTAAGGACTGAATTGTGCACCAAATTCAGGAAATTTATATTAACCAATGAAAGAAGAATTAAGAATTGTTTGTCTCGAAATTATTTCCTTACTTTGATTGATATTCACCAGAATAATTGCTTTAAATTATAAATAAACTAACAAATATTTCTTAGAATGTAAAACTAAATTTACATGTAGTTTTTTCATAATCAAATATTAAACAACATTACTAAAAATAAATTATATGCATCTAATAAATGGAACTTACTAAAACCATATTATTCCAGCAACTCAAATTCAAAATCTTCAAATGATTTTGACATTAAATCGGTTTTGTGAACCTTTAATTATCTTTTTAATGAAACAATAATCATAATGAAAAGTATATTCAATACGAAAAATGTTTAAAGTATCATTATCTAACTCCATTTATATAGAAAACTTTTATTAGTAAAAATATATAAATTTCTCCAATTGGAGGTATTGCAAAATTATCATTATTTAGTAATGGAGAAGATATAACATACACTTTTTGTCTTTACCCTCCTATAGTGTGAATCACCGAAACCTAACCATTAAACATAGACTTTATTGCCTTTCTTATTTAAAACTTTACCAACAAGGTAAATATCCAGAAAATAATTTTTCGTAGTTCTTGTTCATAATAGGGTCCTTTTACTTATTCACCATTTAAATCTTACAATTTATATGTGATTGGATTTGAATGAATAACATCTTCAACTTCAAAAATATCTGTTGATCAATTTGCTGTATAAATGTTTTAAAAAATAGTGCTTTGACATTGTTATCTTACCTGCCGACAAAGGCAATGCCACTGTTGTTCTTTCCTGTAAGGACTACATTGAGAAGATGCAGCACCTGCTAGATGACGACTCCTATAGGAAGATCAATGCTGACCCCATGAAGAAGGTGGAGAACAAAACCAGGGCTCTACTCCAGGATGCGGATCTACCAGAGGGGGATGCCAAGAAATTGTCACCTCAAGGACCTGTACCACCACGACTTTATGGACTCCCTAAGGTCCACAAAGAGGGGGTACCTATGCGTCCAATTGTCGGCAACATTAGGGCACCTACTTACTTGCTGGCAAAATATCTGGCGGAATTACCATATCCGTAATTCCGTGGATTTCGTGAAACGTCTCGACAACTTCAGACTGAAAGACACTGATATCCTAGTGAGCTTTGACTACGAGAGTCAGTCAAGCTTATTGGTCAGAAAATTGACGAGAAGACCACCAAACTCTTTGGGAATGTCTTGACCTCAACGTATTTTCTGTTTAATGGGGAATATTGTGAGCAAACGGATGGAGTCGCAATGGGCAGCCCACTCTCACTGGCGGTCATGAATTTGTACATGGAGCACCTCGAGGAGCAAGCCTTGGCATCATCCAATTGGAAACCTACTTGTTTCTTCCGTTATGTCAATGACACATTCGTCATCTGGCCCCATGGCAGGGACAAGCTCCTGTATTTCCTCACACACCTGAACTCCATACATCCAAACATCAAATTCGCTATGGAGACCGAAGCAGAAGGAAGATTGCCATTCCTGGACATCATGGTCAAGAGAAGAGCTGATGGTACCCTGAGCCACGGTGTTACAGGAAGAAAATGCACACTGACCTGTACCTGCATGCAGACAGCTGCCACCAGCCTTCTCAGAGGAATGGAGTACTAAAAACACTAGTACACAGGGCACGCAGCATCTCAGAAGCAGAGAATCTGCCCCAGGAATTGGAACACCTCAAAAATGTGTTCTGAAAAAATGGGTACTTGGAATGGCAGATTAGACGTGCTCTCCATCCCACCACCACAGCACAACCTGTGGAGACAGTTCAAGTCATGGAAGAAGAGGTAGCCACTGCCTTTATTCCGTACAGTGGCGCACTATCGGGGAAAACTTGCTATATATTAAAGAAACACAGAGTTAAAACCGTCTTCTGCCCACCTAATAAAACATGGGCATTACTGGGAAATGTGAAAGATAACCTCAGTTTGAGGAAGGCTGGCATATACCAAATTTCCTGTGAGTGTGGGAAGACTTATATCGGACAAACAGTACGCACCATCAAAGATCATTGCCGATAACATCAAAGGCACACTCGACTGAAACATCCAAATAAGTCGGTGGTAGCAGAGCACTGTTTGTCCGAGAGACACGAGATGGATTATGAGAGTACCAAGATCCTGGCTCAGACCTCTAAGTATTGGGGCAGTGTTATAAGGGAGGCTATCGAAATTCGCACCAGGAAAGATCTTAACAACTGAGATTGCGGCTACAATCTCAGCAAGGCTTGGGACCCGGCATTGAATGTAATTAAGAAGACTCTCAGCAAGAAGTACGAACTGGCGACCAGGGCGGACGTAGCAAGCATATCGACGTTATGACAGATTCTGACGCCCATGTCTTCGCGACCACCGGTGAGCAGGCGCGGATGGCGAAAAGAGCGGCATGTGGGGGGAGGGGATTTAAATCGGCCGCCTGCCTTCAGGAGCTCAGTTTGTCAGTGCACCTGACGATGGCGACATTTCTGATCGCCGAAATATTTTGCCCGTTGGACACTATGAACCGGCAGTATACCCGTGGACTGTTCGAGCAACAAATACGCCGGGAGAAACTGAAGAATCACATCACTGTGTTTGCATGTTCGCAGCAGACTTAACCAAATTCATTAAAATACCAAAATCATAAAATTTGTAAAATGCTTGTGTTTCAGTAACTCATTTGCCACAGAAATATTGTTTTCCTGCATTACTGGCATGCAAACTCTGAAAGATTTTAGATTTTTATTTGATTATTTTGTTATTGGTTACACTGACTCCAATAGCAATACAGTTTATAGGAAATGTACAAAGATGGTTTATTAACTTATTTCAAAGAACATCATAATACACCTGTTTAGGTGCTCCATTTCAGTGAACTGTAAAATAACAGTTCATGCACGTCAGTTAAAATTAAAACCAGTAACTGTGAAAAGCACAATGATATCATGAAATGACAAGTAATGCAAAAAGGAACTGTGTTTCTAAATTACAAAACATTCAGCGCACAATGACATAAAATAAATATAGGGACATGTGTGGACGAATACAAATAGTGTATAGTGGATTGCCAGTACTTACCTTCAAAACAATGCCAACAGGTTTTGACAACACAAGATCCCTCTTCAGTGAAGTAAAAAGGAAGCTGTTGAGCAAGTTGGTGAATCACAATCTGTTTGTCCCCGGTAGCTAAGTGGTCCATGCAACAGAATGTCAATCCTAAGGGCCTGGGTTCGTTTCCCGGCTGGATTGGAGATTTTCTCCACTCAGGGACTGGGTGTTGTGTTGTCATAATCATTATCATTTCACCCCAATCAACATACAAGTCGCCTAAGTGGTATCAAATCAAAAAACTTGCACCCGGCATATGGTCTACCTGATGGGACGCCCTAGTCACATGACAACTCACAATCCAAGTTAAAGGAGATCAGTAACACACAAGGGCATAAGGGGGCACAGATGAAGGAAAATATGTTGGAAGCAGTGGGAGATCAAATACATTAGTTAGCATTGGACTGACTGCAGTTCATATATGAAAGAAAGGACACCAAAGGGTGAGAGCAGTGAGTATTTGAGAGAGAAACACAAAGAGAAAATAAAACAGAAACCAGAAGAATGATCCAAATAAAATGTAACACATAAGTACAGTAAAATGGTAGTGTGTAAGGAATATAAAAAAAGGACAACAAATCCTGTGTGAATGGGATAGAGGATGGAGGGTGACATATATTGAACCCAGGTGCATGACAGTGTGGAATGTTTTACTGGAGAGTGCGACGTCATATCTCTGAAATCCAGGAAGTTTCACATGACTAGTGTATCATAGAATTTAATCAGGTTCCTTGATTCTTGCTGTAAAGAATGCTGAGCAAGTGATTGCTGGATGTGCCCTGTGCACACACCTTGTCAGTGTCCTTTTGTGTAGCATGGCAGTTTGATAACAAATAATTCCTATTGATGAAGTTGTGTAGTGAATACATGTTATTTGGTAAATAAGAAACGAGTTGTTTTCTTTTAATGTAGTAATGTATTAGGATGGGGCAGGAGAGCTGTTGCACGCACATGTGTGATGGGGGGCAGCAGCATGGGGCAGATTTTACAATGGAATTAGTTCCAGTAGAACAATGGAAAATAAAATATGGTGGTATGGGACTGCCATATGGTCATACTTCAACCTGAGTATTGGCACAAACATACAGTAAAGTTTATATTATATTGCAGTTTTACATTGTATGAATCTTATTAATCTGCTGGATTTGAAGATAATAAGGGTATATTTCATTGGCATGTATTGATTAGAATAGTAAAAACTGAACAGTAAATGTCTGTATCACTGATTAATAAACTGTGAAAAGTTATGGGAAACAATGGATACAAGAACACCACACAGTTTAATGTTGAAGCACAGTATACATTTTAATTATGTATGAGAGAAATTTTAAGTAAAGTAATTTTTTTCTAAGTGCAAGCTAAACCTAAAAATCTACAGTACTGCTTTCTCGTAACTATCTCAATTCCTACGATTTGTATAAACTGCATTACTTCTAATTTTACTCACCTGCTCTGGATGGCTTGGCAAAGGTTTCGACTGCTACACTACAATGTTACCAGACACACAACTACTTTTGTTAACAAAAACGAAGTACTTCCTACTTAATTGTTACAGCCACATACCAGGGAGAATTCGAAGTTCAAGCACTCCACCCTGAAGTGAAAGTGACATGAAACTGTTTGTATCTGGCTGCCCTATGAACAATAGGAGCCCTCTGTCAGCCAGTGGTCGAATTTCTAGTTCAATACATATTTCATTTTCATGCAGATATTTGATAGGCAGAGATATAAAAGACCGTCTTCCAGAGAAGTGAACATCGGATGGTGTTTCATCTATTACAAACAGAAAAAAAATATCTTAGTAGATTCTGGCAACATTTTATTAAGATGTAGAAAGATGTATATTGATTTTTGACAGGACATTCCAATTTTTGTCAATGCACACTACCTACTGAACCTCTCATTAATCTTAACATTTATGTGGAAAATCAAAGTTCATCACAATCAACATGACAAGAGGAAAATAGTAAAACATTTATTTTGTGTACTACACTCTGATGAATACTGATGACAGTTTGTTTTACGAAGATTTGTTATAGCTTACATCATTGAGCATACAAATAGAATGAACATTCATGTTATGTATTCATTAAAATGATGTATAAATACTTCAACAATGTGTGCCTGAAATAAAATTTAGTTAATAATGTTAAAACAATGTTTAATATTGATCTACCTTCAATAAATATGCATTGGCTTCCATGCATTCCAGCAACATAGATCAAAGAAATAAAGTTTGAATTTTTTAAAATTTCACTGAAGTGAGTCAGTAAACACAGCAAACAAAAATCAGCCAGCTCTTGAGATGTCACACTAACAATATGTAACACAACCACCAGGCTTGGTAATGGTCTCAATGTGAGGTGGAAGAGAGTCCACAAGTTTCTTCAGGTACGGTATATCCAGATGAAACTACTCACCGATGATTAGCTCCTGTAAAGTTACCAAATTGTGGGGATGTTGACTGCTATGTTTCATCCAATTTTTCAAATAGTCCCAGACATTTTCTCTATGATTAAAACTGAATGATTTAACATATCAGTTGAGGTGGAATATGGTGCCTGATTGTTCATCAAACCAGGAACATATCTGGCAGCCCTGTAAAAATGGCTGTTGTTTCTTGAGAGATGGTAGTGTCCCCACCATGCTCACTGTGAAGGTATATAAGGAAGGTAACACTTGGTCAAGAATATTGGCACCAAAATCCTGGATCACATTCATGGTAACCTGAATGAATGAGGCCAGTTGAAAGAGAGCAAGCTGGACTCTTCCATCTGCTCCTAGTCCACCCCTAAAACAAATTATTTTTTTGGATTTTACTTAGTATTCAGTTTCTGTGTATTTTGTAAGCAGTATACACATGGTAGGTGCTCAACTACTTCAAAACCTTAACTAAATATATCCCTGCTTAAATTCATTATTCAAGGCATTGCTTTCAATGTATTGATTGCAATGATCCACCAAGTTTTAAAGGACACCTCTGTTACTCAAAACATATGACTAACTGAACTTTTTACTACAGTTCAACTTGGCAATTTTCATGTGAGCTGGTTTGTATTTTGAACTTACTGGGATTATTTGTGAAAAAGACTGGAATCCAACTTTTCAGCAACATACTTCAGTTTCTGCAAAACCAATTATCTTGCAAGATAATTAACATTAAATTTCAGGCATAGCTACATTTCCCACTGAAGGTTATATCTCTGTGCTTTTATGTGCTGACCTTCATTATTATACTTTCGTTGATCTAATTTTTGTGCACATAATGACATGATTCATCCATTAATTAGAATTTTGGCATAATTTACCATTATTTTTAATAGGAATTTGTACTTGTAAATAGAGTATCCCCAAAGTGGATGCATAAAATTGTTTCACAACCTTTTTTAGTTTCCTAGACTATCACATATTTCTGAAACAAAATTACTGCTAATACTCATAATCCATTTTTAGTGGCAAAGTCTAACCCAGCCATTTTTCAAATGATTTTGTAGTTTCTGAGATCGTAATAAGTTCACACACAGGCCTCCAAACATTTAGATGTCACCCAAAATTTTCAGCCTGGGATCAACTATAGCAATGATAACATCCATGTACAACTAGCCTGTAAAAAATCTATTGTCAGGAAGTACTCACCCAACACATATGTGAGATTTCAAGAAATTGCAACTAGCCAGAATGTTGTTTAAATTTGATTTTGGCATTCTATCGCTAAAGTGTTGATGATTTACTATACTGACATTCATATAACCATTTAGTATTCACGAAGTTCACGTTTAACATTTCTATGAAAAATATTAGATTATGTATATAGCGTCAGCATGCATGTATTATAAATCATCTGATGTACTTTTATCAAGCAGTGGCTGGGTTAAGTCTCTCAACGTGTTTTTCTTCAGACTGGTATCATGTTAAGTATTTGATGTTCAATCATCTCAGGGACTGTTTCGAATCTCATGTGTATGTACTGATTCTATAATCTATAAACACTGTGTTCTGGAAATATTGTCTCTACAAAGGACTTACACCAATGACTGTATTTGCCACTGTGGTACAGTGTCATACGGAGTGTATGGGTGTCTACTTGCATAGAAACATTTGACATGCAACCACATCCAGTCATCACAGTGGTTTTGGAGATAACAAATGAGGAAACGCCTTGTTACTTGGAAACCTTTGAACTGAACATTATCTACATTATTTCTAGAAAACAATTTACAGCTATTTTACAAGATGTCGATCGTTGAGACTCTAAGGGCTCTGTCACACAGTCACAGTATGAAAAACTCCCCCAGAAACATCACAGAACCACCTCTGACTGAGACTACACCTTCCATGCACTGTAAGTTAAACCCCTTATTGTGTCATAAGTTTATTTGATATCTTTTATTATTTAAAAAGGACAAAATCAAGACTCATTGGACCACACTATAGATCCCATGTCCTCAGTCACACTGCTGCCATTGCCTGACATGGGTCTCTACTGGCATGGTGACAGGATGTCCTCATTCTCTTCATTTGCCATGATGGGAATGGTTTCTTTGATCATGCCCAAGGCTGGGTCACAGGCCTTGCTAAATGAAAACTGTAGTTTTTATTTAGTAGTCTGTTGTGTTGTCAGATCTCTACAGCCCTTTTTTAGAATACGATCCCAGATGGCGTTTGACTGGGGCAATAACTTAGTGCCATCATGTCTGTCAGAGATGCAGTGCTCTGCCACAGCAGACTTTGCTGCCCGTTTGTTGCCTTTGCGGCATTTATGTCCAGTGAATTTTGCCGCACGTGGTGGCCGCACAGTCTGAGGCGCCCTGCCACGGTTTGTGCGGCTCCCCTAGTCGGAGGTTTGAGTCCTTCCTCAGGCACGGGTGTGCATTTTATTCTTAGCATAAGTTAGTTTAAGTTAGGTTAAGTAGTATTTAAGCCTAGGGACTGATGATCTCGACACTTTGATCCCACAGAAACTTACCACAAATTTCCAAAAAAGTTAAGTGCATTTTGCCTGTGCCACACAGATACTCTGGCGTAAGTACACTTGCAGTTTCCAGAGTCCTAGGTCATCCTTGACTGATCCCAAAAAGGATTTCATCTTGAGTGTTGAGCGGAACAAACTCTTGACATTATGTTACCGATTCTTCCAATTTTTGATTATGGGTTCCTCACATGTGGGATAACTGCCATCACAACAGGTTTCAGCTTGGGCAGGCTGTGGTCTCAGCTTCTTCAGTCTTAAGTCATACTGTATATGGTGATTGTCATAACCATTCATACAGAACATGGCCTGCAGGAAGGGGCATGGTAGTGGAAGGCATGCAAGTACTAATCTGTGTGCATCAGTTTACAGCAGTCGCTGTGTCCTAGTGTACCATCTGGTGTTTGCCCGATGAGCACATCCTACAGTGACCAGAATCTGCCAAGACCGTGAATGACTCGAGAACCTGCAGACACTGGCCACAGGCCAAGGGCTGTCAACAGCAAGTCAATGGACATGACAGGGGGACAACAGCAAAACGAGCATGGGCAATGAAGACAGAATAGTACAATAAAAAATCCATTTAGTAATCCATGAGTGGAACCAAAGGTGCAGTGAATCTTGAGACCAAAACAACAATGTATAATGAGAATGACAGAAGAGTGCAGTAAAATCACAACTGAAGACAGAGCCTCTATGCTGCTAGCTTTATAGTGTCACCATGAGCATTAATTGGCCAGCGAGATGGGTATGATTCTGCAGCCAGAACTGCATTGGTGAGATTAACACTCACAGATATAAGATGTAGGGGTACCTTCTACCAGCCATCATCAAGTTCCATGCCCTTTGGCAGACTTTCAAAATTGCTGGTTCAAGATACGAGAACCTTCCCCCTGACATGGTCAGGAAGTGATCACTGCGTTGGAAGGCAAACTTGAGCACAGAGTCCCATCACTTAAACCTACCAGCTGGATGAAGGACTTGGAGGTGTTGTACAATGTGCTAGGATGCGGTATCATAGTCAACATCAATTGAGTGTGGTGAGACTGTGGTGAGTCCTTCATCACTGTGAGTTCATGAGAACCATCACTGGTGTTCTGGTGCACACGTTACACCTGTGTGAGTATGGGATCATTACAGGCAGGGTTTCCATGTCCAATTGAGCCACCTGTGAATCTGGTAGGCATGCACACAGTCTGTTGGTATGATGGTGCTCCAAACACATCAGAGTGTCAACTATCGTAATGAGTCACCAATGGATGGTAACCACTGTAGCTGGCATCCACACATTTTTGTTCCATATGAGTGTGGTCACACTGCTGCACCTGGTGTATAGCACTCAGTGTGCCAGATGCAAGTTTCCTGGGGCAGTGGGACTACGAGATGGAGAAGAGTGGGAGTGGTCTTATGTATCAACATCATGAACACATCTGTGGTGATTCCTACCGCTCTTAACATTTGCTATTTAGATATCTGCACCATACACTCTGTTTTACTATTGGAGGGTGAGTGAAATGGCAAACTAAATGTGTGTTTGAAGCTGTCTGAAGTTCAGAACTGTTCAAAAGCTGTCACCATGAACAAAGTCCAAGTGAATGTGGTTGCAGTGGTAACTGTAAGAGCGGTGGGGTCAGGAAGGGAAGGGAAGGGGGATGGGGCAAAAGATTAGGTCTAGTGGCCTGGTGCCAGGTGCAAACAGAACAGCTGCATACTATGATCTCAATGTCCTTGTTCAGTTTCCATCAGTGTGACATACCTCAATGCTAGAAATAGAGTAGTTGAGGGCACACTGAAAGAAGGAATACAGAAGCAATAATAAACTTAGTGCTTACTCATTCTGTTGAAAGAGAGATGAAGAGTTACAAAAATAATGACATAGCTCACTGTAGCATTTCTACCACTAGCAGTTCACATGAGTCAGTGAAAATATTTCCAATCACAACACATTCTGATTGGAAAACTGACTGTTTAGAATCAAAAGTGATTGAATTAGGTCCACAACCTGATGAGACTGCAGGGACTACCTTCACTTTTAAAGGGTGCTGTTCAGAACATGGGACTCCTTGATAAGAGCATAACATTCACAGGAGATAATTGTAGTACAATTTTTGGAAGATTGGTGTAAGAATTGTTAAGGGAAAAACATTTTTTCAAAACTTAAAAAATTGTTAAATAGTGAACTTTTGATTGAGGTCTGGTATCCGGCTCACATCCTAAATAACTGTATTTATCAAGCTGGGGATGCAATTGTGATTGATATCAAAAGTGTAGTTTTCAAATTGTTTTAGTATTTTCAGAACTCTACAGTCTAGACTATTGAACTTAGAGAATTTTCAGAATATATTGTATTTAAACCAAGAAATTGTTGTACAATAGCAAAACAAAGTGGTGATCATTATTTTGGGGTATAAACACACTTACCAATATGTTCTCTTATCTGAAATAATGTTTTCTCTCACAGTTTAACCCACCCACAAACATTAAGAAGTTCTTTGAAAATGAACTGAGTGTCATCTATCTATATACAAACACATCAGCATGTTTCATTCATGCACAGCAGAGTTTGAGAAAGAAACTAATTTGCTTGTTGAAGTCTGTTAATAACATGCTTTCTGACCGTGAGGCCAATAAATTTATGTGGCTAAAAATGAAAGCTCAATTGGATAAGAAACATAAAAATGGACGGTATGCTGAATGTGACAAATTCACTGCAGCAGTCGTTGAATTCTATGAAAGATGTACACAATATCTGCAAAAGTGTTTGGTACCCATGCAAGAGTTCACATGTTTCATGTGGCTGTCTTTTCAAATATTGCCTGAGCGCAAGCATGTGGAATCAACCATTAAATATCTTTGGGATAGAGGTGTACCTGCTTATCATGTGAAACATTTCAGTGAATTCTACTGCTTGAAAAAGTTTGGGAATAAGAACATGAACATAAACAAGATTTCATTAGCTTTGAATTTCACAAAAAGTGGACTCTGTATTTTGAGAAATTCAGACATTCTTCCAGCTATATAAAAATGCTAAAAATTGGTCAGTTTTTCTTTGCCATTTCATCTCAAAGTGCAGAAAGACTTTTCTCCCTAATGCACAGTAAGTGAACAAAAGAAAGGAATAGTTTGTGAACACACTTTGAGGTCATTTGCAAGAACAATATAATTAGAAAAATGATGTTTGCAAAGAATTCTTCAACTGTCTAATGATTAACAAATGATTATTAAGGAAGATAAGCTCTACAGAAAAATATCCTCAGTGTACTGTTAACCAGGAGCAAATGGTGAAAAAAAAGTAATTGTTTCTAAATATAAAAATGTAGAAATAAAGCATAGCTGTAATTTGTTTACAATTTCTTGACCCATGAGCCCACTGTTCTGATCCATACTTGCATTAGAAATCAGAAGACTGTGCACAAGCTGCTACTGCCAACTTGTGTGACTTAACAACAATTGAGTTATTGTTGTTGTTGTTGTCTTAAGTCCTGAGACTGCTTTGATGCAGCTCTCCATGCTACTCTATCCTGTGCAAGCTGCTTCATCTCCCAGTACCTACTGCAACCTACATACTTCTGAATCTGCTTAGTGTATTCATCTCTTGGTCTCCCTCTACGATTTTTACCCTCCACGCTGCCCTCCAATGCTAAATTGGTGATCCCTTGATGCCTCAAAACATGTCCTACCAACCGATCCCTTCTTCTAGTCAAGTTGTGCCACAAACTTCTCTTCTCCCCAATCCTATTCAATACCTCCTCATTAGTTACGTGATCTACCCATCTAATCTTCAGCATTCTTTTGTAGCACCACATTTCGAAAGCTTCTATTCTCTTCTTGTCCAAACTAGTTATCGTCCATGTTTCACTTCCACACATGGCTACACTCCAAACAAATACTTTCATAAACGACTTCCTGATACATAAATCTATATTCGATGTCAACAAATTTCTCTTCTTCAGATATGCTTTCCTTGCCATTGCCAGTCTACATTTTATATCCTCTCTACTTCGACCATCATCAGTTATTTTACTTCCTAAATAGCAAAACTCCTTTACTACTTTAAGTGTCTCATTTCCTAATCTAATTCCCTCAGCATCACCCGATTTAATTTGACTACATTCCATTATCCTCGTTTTGCTTTTGTTGATGTTCATCTTATATCCTCTTTTCAAGACACTGTCCATTCTGTTCAACTGCTCTTCCAAGTCCTTTGCCGTCTCTGACAGAATTGCAATGTAATCAGCGAACCTCAAAGTTTTTATTTCTTCTCCATGAATTTTAATACCTACTCCAAATTTTTCTTTTGTTTCCTTTATTGCTTGCTCAATATACAGATTGAATAACATCGGGGAGAGGCTACAACCCTGTTTCACTCCCTTCCCAACCACTGCTTCCCTTTCATGTCCCTCGACTCTTATAACTGCCATCTGGTTTCTGTACAAATTGTAAATAGCCTTTTGCTCCCTGTATTTTACCCCTGCAACCTTCAGAATTTGAAAGAGCATATTCCAGTCACCATTACCAAAAGGTTTCTCTAAGTCTACAAATGCTAGAAACATAGGTTTGCCTTTTCTTAATCTTTCTTCTAAGATAAGTCGTAAGGTTAGTATTGCCTCACGTGTTCCAACATTTCTGCGGAATCCAAACTGATCTTCCCCAAGGTCCGCTTCTACCAGTTTTTCCATTCGTCTGTAAAGAATTCACGTTAGTATTTTGCAGCTGTGACTTATTAAACTGATAGTTCAGTAATTTTCACATCTGTCAACACCTGCTTTCTTTGGGATTGGAATTATTATATTCTTCTTGAAGTCTGATGGTATTTCGCTTGTCTCATACATCTTGCTCACCAGATGGTAGAGTTTTGTCATGACTGGCTCTCCCAAGGCTGTCAGTAGTTCTAATGGAATGTTGTCTACTCCGGGGGCCTTGTTTTGACTCAGGTCTTTCAGTGCTCTGTGAAACTCTTCACGCATTATCTTACCTCCCATTTCGTCTTCATCTACTTCCTCTTCCATTTCCATAATATTGTCCTCAAGTACATCGCCCTTGTATAAACCTTCTATATACTCCTTCCACCTTTCTGCCTTCCCTTCTTTGCTTAGAACTGGTTTGCCATCTGAGCTCTTGATATTAATACACGTGGTTCTCTTCTCTCCAAAGGTCTCTTTAATTTTCCTGTAGGCAGTATCTATCTTACCCCTAGTGAGATAAGCTTCTACCTCCTTACATTTGTCCTCTAGCCATCCCTGCTTAGCCATTTTGCACTTCCTGTCGATCTCATTTTTGAGATGTTTGTATTCCTTTTTCCCTGCTTCATTTACTGCATTTTTATATTTTATCCTTTCATCAATTAAATTCAATATTTCTTCTGTTACTCAAGGATTTCTAGCAGCCCTCGTCTTTTTACCTACTTTATCCTCTGCTGCCTTCACTACTTCATCCCTCAGAGCTACCCATTCTTCTTCAACTGTGTTTCTTTCCCCCATTGCTGCCAATTGTTCCCTTATGCTCTCCTTGAAACTCTGTACAACCTCTGGTTCTTTCAGCTTATCCAGATCCCATGTCCTTAAATTCCCACCTTTTTGCAGTTTCTTCAGTTTTAACCTACAGGTCATAACCAATAGATTGTGGTCAGAGTCCACATCTGCCCCTGGAAATGTCCTACAATTTAAAACCTGGTTCCTAAATCTCTGTCTTACCATTATATAATCTATCCAATACCTTTTAGTATCTCCAGGATTACTAATATGCACTGCATTTGAACATGAATGTCCCTTTGATAAGCTTTTAGAAAATTTATTACTTTTGATGTCGTTCCACTGCACAAGATGAACACTACCACTGGGTAGGACAGCAAAAACATTCCCTTACACCTCACCTCTCCTCACCAGTGCTTTTTTTCCCCCTCCCTGAGCCCATACTGCCCATGGGTCAACAATAGGTAAAAATGCAGTAGTTCTCAATGTAAATATAGTTACTGTAGTATTCTGGATCTGTTTGGAAAAGCCTGTGTTAGGCCTCATTTTCAGGAGTAACAATTTTTTCCTTCCTTGTCTAGCTCACTATATTTCTCAAATGCTTGTGCAAAATGGATTTCAAAGGATTCCTACAAGTCATTATTTAGAACTATTTGTTGTGGTAAACTGCCCTCATTTTATAGGTTTACCATTGTTAATACATAATCAAATTTAATTGTGTGGGTATTGAGTAACGTATCCTCTTTTCTAATTCCAAAATTTGAAAATGTCTTCTTTTTCATTCTAAAATAAAGAAAGTATCCTCTTTTTCACATTCCTAAATATTAGAGATAAAAACTAAATATTATAGACAAAGGTTGAAAATGAAATTGTGAGTGAAGTAATTCAAGTCTTGAGAAGAATGTTGACTGTAGGTACATGTGTTTTCAAAAAGTGTTCCTTCACTATTTTATAACAGTTTTTTCCTCTTCAGACCATAATATTAAATATCAAGGGAAAAAAAAGAATGGGTAACAAAGAGCACATATAGTTTCACAAGAATTTACTGACTAGTGTACAGTCAAAAAAACCTATAGCAGAATAATCAAGCAGGGAACACTTATGTTCATTGACAATATGACCTCCACCTTAAATATACAGAGAGTAGTGTTGTGGCTGCAACTACATCAGAGAGATATCTATGAAGACATGAAGAGGCTAGAATAACATTAAGTTGCTGAAGAGTGTCAGCAACCTTTCAAGTAGTTGCAGGTACAAGAGTACAGATAATTAACTAATCTGATCTTGTAACATAGCCAACATGACCATTCACACTGATATGTGGTACAGCTGAAATTAAGAGGAAAGTACATTTCACTTGGACATGCACCTCTTCTGTATGGTTTAATGAAAATTGCATCCTCCTGGGTAAAATATTCAGCAGGTAAAACAGTCCCTCATCTGGGTCACTGGGTGGGAACTACTCAGAGAAAACAAATCTGTCATTTGACAGCTCAATAACTTGAACAAGTAAAAGGAGGATATATACTTAATAGGAAATTAGGGAGGGTTTTTGGACATCAGATGGAAACAAATGAAAACAGTTGACATTACAAGGTGGGCAGAAGTAGCAGTTTTGAACATGGCACTGACCCCTCACACCTGCTGATGTCATTATGCTTGTGATGGTTGGATCTTTGGTAGGCTGGATATTGTTGCCTGATGTGTATAAGGGGGACACATTCCCTATTCTGGTAGTCAAATGTTTTAACTCCTTGGGATGTTGACAGTGACATCTATTGAAAGCTCAAGAATGTAACAATACCAGAGAAGGAAAGTTGCTACTCACCATATAGTGGAGATGCTGAGTCGTGGTAGACACAATAAAAAGATTCACACAATTAAAGCTTTCGGTCATTAAAGGCTTTGTCAGCAGTAGACACACATAGACACATGCACACACACACACTCACATAAATGCAACTTGCACACACATCTGCAGTGTCAGAGAGCTGAGACCACACTGCGAACAGCAGCACCAGTGCATGATGGGAGTGGCGACTGTGTGGGGGTAAGGAGGAGGCTGGGGTGGAGATGGGGAGGGATAGGATAGTGGGAGTGGCGGACAGTCAAGTGTTGCAGTTTAGACAGAGGGTAGGAGAGAAGTTGTGGAGGGGGGGGGGGGTGTAAGTAGTGGAAAGGAGAGAAATAAAAGAAATTAAAAGACTGGGTGTGACGGTGAAATGACAGCTGTGTAGTGCTGGAATGGGAACAGGGAGGGGGCTGGATGGGCGAGGACAGTGACTAAAGAAGGTTGAGGCCAGGAGGGTTACGGTAATGTAGAATGTATTGCAGGGAAAGTTCCCACCTGCTCAATTCAGAAAAGCTGGTGTTGGTGGGAAGGATCCATATGGCATAGGCTGTGAAGTAGTCATTAAGATAAGGGATATCGTGTTTGGCAGCTTGTTCAGCAACAGGGTGGTCCACTTGTTTCTTGGCTACAGTTTATCAGTGGCAGTTCATGTGGACAGGCGGCTGGTTGGTTGTCATGCCTACATAGAATTCAGCACAGAGGTTGCAGCTTAGCTTGTAAATCACATGACTGGTTTCACATGTAGCCCAGCCTTTGATGGGATAGGTGATGTTAGTGACCAGACTGGAGTAGGTGGTGGTAGGAGGATGTATGGGGCAGGTCTTGCATCTAGGTCTATTACAAAGTTATGAGCCATGAGGAAAGGCATTGGGCGTTGTGTAAGGATGGATGAGTATATTGTGTAGATTCGGTGAATGGTGGAACAGCATGTTTTGTATCACCATGGATCCATGCTCCTTCCACCTTCATCAATACATAAAAGGTAAATGTGTGACAATAAGGAGCAAATGAAGTCTAATGAACAATTGTCTATAAATGCAAGTTTCCTGAGTTCCTAGGCAGAGTCGTGTACAGGACATTGAAGTGACAATATCCTGCCATGCTAGCTAAAGGAGACATTCAAAGTGCTCTTACAGGCCTTGAGCTATCCCCACATACACTAAGTCTTTCATGTTCCCACATACATAAGTTGAAAGTGTAGAGATATGATCACCTGATGCACCATGCAACTGGAGCACTATGTCCAATCCACTGACTGAAGTAAATGTTGTCAAGGTTATCTCCATATTGTAATGCTTATGTGGGTTGGAACACCAGACAGGAACACAATCTTCCACACTGAAAAAGAACTTCTCCCAGCAAGGTATGCAGTGAGCCTGTAAAGAAGTGTAAATATGCACTGGATGTGGGGCACTGTGTAAGGGTGACAGATCTCAAGAGACAGTTAGCAGTAATCTCTGTCCACACATTGAGACTGAACCAGTAATGGTTGTTAGAGGCTGCCATCCAATGTAGGTTCCTTGTAGCCTTCATATATCTGTTGTGTAGGTTGGTGATACTGTTCATCATTTATTATGATGTGAATACAACTGTCTCTACAGAGGAAACCATAAGTTTCTGAACAAGCATACACAAGACTTTATTTGTTTGTTATCTCCAAATGGGCTTTCTCAAGTGGTTTCTTGATCATTGCTCGAAAGCAGCCTTTCTGTCTGTATCTGATGCCAGCATGAATCGAAGTAAAATGTATTTGTCTGTACACATCAGCTTCTATGCTTTCCTTGCTTAGGCCACCTCAAGGAAAGTTTCTTCCAAGGTAACAGGATTCTTTCACTTTTTTAGACACTGTCTTCTGCCCAGTTAAACATTTGACAATTGACTTATCTTCTTTCTACTACAATTCAAAACTTCTGAATTTCTCCCATTCATTTAAAATTAAACCCATGTACCAAGTACTTAAAAATATATAAAGAACTATTTTCACCAAAGGAAATACAGCAGCTCAAGTTCATGAGTCCACGCACACCTACACATTGGGCACAACTTAAGGTCCATAAGGAAAACATGCCTACAAGACTGTTCATTAAAGAGAGGGGTAGTCCTTTCAGTAAATTTGCCAGGGTAATTTTGAATTTTTTAAAGAAACTTTTTCACTACAATAGGCAATATTTAGCCAAAAATAGATATGGCCAACAAAATTCATAACATACCAACAACAGTAGACATGAAATTGGTGTTCTTAGACACAGTAAACCTAAACACTAAAATAGCAACCCATAGCGCCACTGGAATTATTAGAGAGAATCTAAAAGATCAGAACTGGCTTTCTAGATATGAAATTGATGAGTTCATTGCATAGTTGCTTCTAAACCTGAAATATAACTTTTGAATTTAATGATGAAATTTGAAATATTCCTCCAAAATGATGAACTTAGTATGAATCAAACAAAATGTAACAATATTATGTGAAGGAAAGCTGTTACTCGCCATACAGCAAAGATGCTGTGTCACAGAAAGGCACAGCAAAAAGACTCTCGCAGTTATAGCTTTCGGCTATATAGGACTTCGTCAACAATAGACAGACATATGCATGGGCGCACATGCACACCACACACACACACACACACACACACACACACACATGCAAACACAATTCCCACACATGACTGCAGTCTCAGGCAACTGAAACCACACTAATTTTTATCACAACATAGAAAACAAAATTTTAACTGGAAATCCCATTACACTATTTCAGATACATTGATGATAATCTTTTGTCAGTCAAAAATAACGATGGTGTTATTAATGACATCATCACTAAGTTCAATGATTTACAAGATAAAATTAAGTTTACACCTGAAATGGTAAACGATGGTTCCATTAATTTTTTAGATTTGAATACCAGGAATAACAATAGAAAACATAGTTTTGGGATTTTCAGAAAAAATGCTTGCACTGAAACTATTGTAAAATGTCATTCAAACTAGTCAAGCCAACATAATAACGCCGTTTTCAACTTTACTGTAATCACCAATTCGAGTTCCCACTTTTACAAGCTGAGTGAGAAACATAACTAGATGCCATTAAATACATTGCCAAAGTGAATGAATATACTCAACATTAATTAAATAAAATCTATAATAAAATTACAGCAAAATACCCACAAGTTGTTAAGACCCAGTTTAGCAAAAAATTTTGTTTGCCATACTACTATACAATTAGTACAAGTTAACATTAGATTTTAGAAAAGATAAAATAGTGGTTTCATTCACAACTACAAATAAACTTGGACTTTTTTTAGCTAACAGTGTTGACACAAACAAACAATGGAAAATCCAAGTTGGAGTATCAACAATGTCAGAAAAAGATAGTTTGCTAGTTGTCATAAAGTTGTCATTAAGTGCATGAGGTTTGCTTGCTTTTGTGAATAAATGTGTGTGTGTGTGTGTCTGTCTGTCACAGAGAGAGAGAGAGAGAGAGAGAGAGAGAGAGAGAGAGAGAGATATTCCTTTTCTGATCAAATCCTTGGCTGAAAGCTAATGTGTAAGTGTCCTTTTTGTTGTGCCTGTCTGCAACTTAACATGTTATCTTTACAGTAGGCAGCAATCTATCTTTTCTTTATAGTACTGACAGAAGAAGTATTTATCATGCATAAGATGCTTATAAATTTATATGTTCTGACTATGTGGGGCAGAGAAGAAGAACATTTGAAGTTATGTTTGGATAGGTGAAATATAGGTGAAAAATCTAACTTCACTGTCCATCAAGTTGAGAGTGGGCATGGTGTTCTATCTTTACACTCATATGTTAAATTGCTGCACAGAATGTAAAAAGACAGATGTGGACGTTCGGTATGAACACAAGGTTTTTTTGTAATCTGAGGTCTTTTGGTATCCAGCTGCTCAATGAGCAACACTGAAAAGCAGCCATTTTTAGGAGCTTTTTGATAGCCTCCTGCTTGGTGGCAGAAGACACCACAACCCAGGAGGAATGTAGGAGGCTTAACAATTCTCCTCTTTTTACGACAACACCTAATAATTCACCAGGTGAGAACAAAATCAAAATTTATTGTTATGTGTAGCTGTTATTTGTCTCCTAATTTTTGCTATTATCTTGCTTGTCAATGTTTTTATGGTCAATTGCATCAAATATGATTTGATTAGATCCCTTATAAGTTAAAAGTGTAAGGCAATTTGTGTACATCTTTTCTTCACTGCAGCTGAGGCACTGCATTTCGAACAATGTCTTTCCATTAATTATTATGGTTACCATATTTTAACAGATGAGTATGACTGGCTACTCTAGGCTTTTATCAAAGTATAATTTTCATATTTTTATATGAAAATTTTACAGTATTTTAAAGTGTTTCCCACATTTGTTGAGTAGGTTAATTTTTCCACCTATTGAATGTTCTGTGTCTTTAAACATGTGATTTATTATTAATTTAATTAATGGTTACTTGTTTTATCTCCTTAATATTAATAATAATTCCCAAGCCCGGTTGCAAAAGGAGGAGGGGGAGGAGTAACACCTCGTTAAAAAACCTTGGTTCACCTGGCCCGGGTGATAGTACCTTGTGAGGGCCCCTTGTCAGGGTACGATGAAGACCTCAACGGCAGTGAAGACGGAGATGAAGATCATCGGTACGGCGGAACTGGCGGAAGAGGCTAGCTTTACGGAGAAGATAAAGCATATCCAAAGTCCAGACACGGCTGTGTGGCAACCACCGGTACTCTGGCCAGCGTCTGTTCACCATGTGAGGTGCGGCTGAATACCATGCTCCAGGAACTAACAATCCCTGGTTCTAACCACCCAGCATAGCTGGAACTGAATTACAAGCAGTATGATTCATACAAGTAAAATTAATATTACCCCAGGTGGACAATCCACTCGCCCTGTGGCGACAACCAAGCTATCGGATTCTGGGGAGCTTGGGCTAGTACGACAGAGAGAATCGGAGTTCTCTGGTAAACTTCCACGAAAGTCGCATACATTTATTGGCACTTTCAACATCCAAACACTAATACAAACTGGCAAGTTACATAACCTGATGACAGAACTCAACAAACAGAAAATTCAAATCCTTGCTCTCCAAGAGACTAGATTCACCGATTCAGAAACAATAGAATACAATAACTACCGTATCTTTAAAAGTAAAACAGGCAAGAAAATATGCAAAGGAGCTGCATTATTTGGCGTGGCCTTTATTGTGAATAAGGACATCCTTGATTCTGTTATAGGTGTGAATCAAATCAGTAACAGACTAATGACCATGCGAGTCAAGCACACCAACAAAACATATACATTTATTAATGTTCATGCACCCACCAACATTGATAACAAAAAAGAACCCGAGAAGACAGAAAAATTTTGGGAAAAACTTGAAAATGAAATGTCCAGAATTCCAAAGGAGGACGTAAAAATTCTCCTCGGTGATTTTAACGCACAAATCGGCAAAGAAAAGAAATATAAAAAAACAGTCGGCAATTACCCTGTACACAAATTCACGAACAAGAATGGCATGAGGCTCATCGAGCTGTGCCAGCAAAACAACCTAAAAATCATGTCAACATCATTTCGAAAGGACCCTAAGAAACAAAAAACGTGGCGATCCCCTATCCTTCAGCTAGGGGAATTTCAAATAGACCATGTTGCGATTTCCTATGATTTCCAAAAAGAAATACATGACGTTCAAATCCGCAGAGGGGCAAATATAGATTCTGACCACTATCTTACCAGAGTGAAAATTAAATTCACTCCAAAAAGGAAAGGAGGAAAGAAAACTCCACTAATTCCCAAATTTGACCTGAAAGAAATCGAAGAATCAAAAATTACAGAAGTATGGGAAAAGCAACCTGCAAACAATTGGAGAGATTTCCAAACAAAAATTGTACAGAAAGCAAGAGAACTGATCCCATTAAAGAAAAAATCCAAACACCCATGGTGGAATTCAGATTGTGATAATGCAATAGAAGAGAGACGACATGCCTTCCTAAATTACAATTGTGACAAATCAGAAACCACGCAACAGACATTTTTCGAAGTGAGAAAGCAAACAACTAAAATACTTAGGCAAACTAAAAGAAAATATCTTCATGAACAACTAAACTCAATAGAAGAAGACTTCAGGAACCACAACACACAAGATTTTTACAAAATGTTCGCAAATCAAGTCAAAGGATACAATCCACGAAACCTCTGTTTCAGGAAAGAAAATGGAAAATTAGCATTAACTAACAAAGAAAATTGCCAAGAACTAGCTAAATACTTTTCACAACTTCTAAACTGCCCACAACCGAAAACAAGATTCCCCAGATTACAACCAGAATGCACGAATGAAAGTTCACTAGCGCCAACTCAGGAAGAAATATATAGCCACATTAAGAAGCTCAAAAATAATAAGTCATCAGGAGAGGATGGAATTGTAGCTGAACTACTGAAGAACCTTAGCCCAAACTCCCTAAAAGAGATCACCCACATCATCACAGAAATCTGGCAGACAGAAAATATTCCAGAGGATTGGAAGTGTGCACTAATTCGTCCACTGCACAAAAAGGGAGACAGAGCAGACATAAACAACTACAGAGGCATTTCACTTTTACCAGTGACTTATAAAATTTTATCCGCGTGTCTACTAAAGAGGGCACAAGAACAACTAGAACATACAATTTCAGACTACCAAGAAGGCTTTCGACCTAACAGATCATGCCCTGAACAGATCTTTAACCTTAAAGGTATTTTAAAAATGAAAGCAATCCGGTCTAAACCAATAGTGTGCACATTCGTTGATTTTAAAAAAGCATATGACTCTATAGACAGACAGTCTCTATTTAATATTCTCAAAGAACGTGGACTAGACACCAAAACCCGAAAACTAATCGAACAAACACTGACAGAAACCAAATCAAAAATTAAATTCATAGACGAAATCTCGGAACCCTTCTTAATTAAAACAGGAGTAAGACAAGGAGATGGGATCTCGCCACTATTATTCAACATAGTTTTAGACAAAGTAATGGAAGAATGGGAAATCGAACTAAGGAAACAAAACTTCTGGAAACCAATTGAACTAGGAAGAGGTAAAGGAAAATTGAACATCCCATATTTAGCGTTTGCAGATGACCTAGCAATTATAACTGACAGTGAAGAAACTGCAATAAAACAAATTGAGATTCTTAAAGAATGTGCAGAGAAGGTTGGCCTGCAAATCTCCTTTGAGAAGACTGAGTTTATGTGCTCCAAATTAGATATTCCGAAACTGGAAACAAATTTTGGTGAAATCAACAGAGTCAAACACTTTAAGTATCTCGGCGAAGTTATTGAACCAACAGGACTCGAGAAAATAGCACAAAACAACCGAGTACAGAAATTCAAGAAAGCATTCGGACTTGTTCAAAGCATATATAACAAAAAATGCCTGTCAAAAGGAACTAAAATCAGACACTACAACACAGTTATCAAACCTACAGTCACATATGCAAGTGAAACGCTCTCACTGAATAGAAAACTAGATTTACAAGATATTAAGAAAATAGAGAGAAAAATTATTAGGAAAATTCTGGGACCACGATACACACAAGATGGATACAGACTGCAGACCATCGAAACAACTGAAAAACTATCAAATATCGAAAGTGACATCAGAAAGAGACGAATGAAATTTTATGGACACCTACACAGATTACCTGGAAACAGGTTAACTAAACGTCTATTGGACTATGTGACATCACTTAAAGCAACAATACCCTGGGTAACTGAAGTTAAGAAGGATTTGACAAAAGCAAAAATTGACATAACAGACACATCAGACAGGGATACATTCAGAAGAAAAATTGACAAGTGGAAGTTTACTTCAGAGACGGCACCAAAACCATACCGACCAAAGTGGACTGAAGAAAGAAAGAAGGCCTTTGGGGAGAAAATGAAGAAATATTGGCAAAACAAGAAGAACCTAAAGAAATATTGATAAATCACCTGCTTATCGTTCTCCTATGGGGACATTCGCTAATAATAATAATAATAATAATTTTATTCTAATAAATTGTACTGGAAACTTTATGCTGATGTTAGTAGCTCTACCCTTATGATGTAAGCTGTGGCTGCTTGTACTGCTCTGTAAACAACAGCAACATTTACAATCTGGCCATGTCCATCTTAAAGTTGTATACTAATATTTGCTGGCTGCGTCATGCTTAATGAGTCTATATGACTCTGTTAAATGGTATATTACATAAATATTTGAGCATTAGTACTGTAAAAGGTGGTTTTAAGTACTGATTACTGTAAATTTTCTTATACCTTTTTTTTTTAGCACAGATGATAGCTATTCAATAGCTGAAATCTAGACCTGCAAACAAAATATAGGTTGGATTTGTGACTTATTGCTGATCTCCTTTTCTTTTTTTGGATCCATTATGTTCAACATTTCTTTAAAATCTTCTTTGCTTTCAGAAAGAGTGGATTATATTTGGAAGGAGTGGATTACATTCTCTATGAATCTTTGCAATGGTATGACCACCTCCTGCAATCTTAGTACAAATTCCTCATTACTTCCTTGACATACAAGTTAAACATCGACAATACCTCACACTTTATAACACATCAGCTTGTCTTTTGTGATGCCAAATTGTTTCACAACTGCTTAACATCAATTTATTATCCATGAATTTTGCTTTTACTCCAGTTGCAATAGATTTAACAGATTATTCACCTGTCTTTATCCTACATTCTTATTGTCTACAATATTGCAAATATGGTATATTAATCTTATCTGTCTGTGCTTTCCCTTCTATAGCCATTCCCAGTACCAAAGTCAATAGTGAGGCAACTGCTAATGTTTATACAGACTACTTGGTTATAAAAGTCATTTTGCAACACTTCTATTATGTTGTGGCGAAGGAATTTTTGCTATACTTGGCTGATTTATGTATTAGCTCACTGTACAGCTAGTCTTTCATCCTGGGATGCTACTACAGAACATGTCACAAGATCATCAGAGTGCCCATGATCTTTAACTTTTGGTCAGGAAAAATGCTGATAAATGCTGTCTCAGTCACCCTGCCCAAGCTGTCAATGCTTGTGAACTTAGTATTTATTCTATGACTGAATCTGATAAAGAGCAAGTTGCCTATGACTTCTACATTGTTTTTTAGCTGTGCTGCCACAATACTCCCACCAGGCCATTGGTATTTGTGTGTTTATCACAGGTTTTGTACATACATTGAGTTTAGTGAAGGAGGTGTGAAATGAGACAGAGGAGTTAATGCACTTCATTTTCAATATAGCCTTTGCCTGTCACTTAATCAGTTGTGTGACAATTCCTGTTGCACTGGAATTGTGATTTTGGGTGCTTTTTCTGCAACTTATTTCTTCTTTGCATCTGTCAGTATTATGATGAAAGTTAAAGTATACATTAAAAAGGAATGACTATGACAGCACTAAGCAAGAGGATTCTACTTCTTGAAAGTTACAGTATTTTTAAAGCTGTTTTTAAGCAGTTGATTTACAGTTTCTTAGTTATATGTGAACATTCTCATTATGGAAACTTGTTCAGCTATTTGTCTAGATCTAATACTGAGCCCATAGGTTACTATTATATTTTGTAATTTCTTTCATGACCAATTAAACATCAACTTTCATTTTTGGCTTGTTATGATTACACTGAATGATGATAGTTTTGAGTTTAAAGTCCAATTTTTCTGGTCATATAATATCAGGCAGATACCACAGTGTCTGTGGTTAGACAGGGGTATCTGAATATTTTCTTCTATGTTTGGGCTGAAACTTTTTAATTTCATGCTCTGTCTCTTAATAATATGAACTTCCTGATGTCCTTGACTATGGCAGGTACCCTGAAGGCCACCCATAGAAAATATTGATTTTCTGCTGGTCCTAGATCTTTCATAAATATCATTCTGGGCTTTGAGCAGAGATATGCCTTTCCTGGATGATTTCTTTAACTTAATTGTCTTGGATATTTTTGATTTATTGTTGACTTCACTGTTTGATAGTGCAATTTGGATTATCTTTGGTGGTTGAAACCTTAATCTTTGTACATTATATTTCTGAAACTACTGCCTACCTGAGACATATTTGCTTTTGGGTTAAAACACTGGATGTTCAGTAATATCCTGAGTTCAGAATTCGCAATGGTCTGAAGGTTAGATATTTGGTAAGAATTTTGCACTGTATCTTCCCTCTGAGAAAACTGCATTTATAGAAGTCTGGTATGGTATATTGATTCCACTGACAATATGCTGGTGGAAATCATCTGAACACCAACAGATTAGTATCTGGCCATTAGCCTTTGCATCTGTGCATGCAGTATGGATCGCATTTAAGTGTTTTCTTCTGATCATCCTAGGCCTCGCTATCACAGAAGTCCCAAGACAATATAGAAAATAAATCAGGCTCTAGGTATCAGGTTTTACAAGGTATCTATGCCAGGCACAGATATTACAAGGTGATGGGTCTTCAGGCAGTGGTTACAGTTGCAGTCATCTCTCAGTAGGCTCTACTGGCAATAAGTAGGTCAAGAGTCACTGCTGTGAGGGGAGTGAGACTTCTGTGGTTGCTAGGAAATGTCCTTCTTGTTGGCATGTAGTAACTGAGCTAGAGCATTTTTTTGCTCCATCTTGAAAACATGTGCATTATCAGTTCCTTGGAGAAAGATAGATACCGTCTTCGTGGAGGTATGTGCCGTCTATGCAACTAAATGAAGGCAGTTTGTTTGTTGCCATACGCGTTTCGCTTCATTTATTTGGGAAGCATCATCAGTGGCCTGAAATACATGTTTCTTTTTATATATACAATAAGCGTATTATCTGCTAGATATAATAAGTTGATATATTACATTTTGTCGGGTTTTTTAGGTTAGCCTGATTCGGCTAACTGGAGCATGAAGACCAACAAATACATCTCCAGAAACACATATATGTGTTAGCAGTGCTGGAAATCGTAAGTAAAACGAAAGATACATCATTTTACGGAACTTGTGCTACAAAAGTTGCTTCTAACCTAAAAAACCCGACAAAATGTAATATATCAACTTATTATATCTAGCAGATAATACGCTTATTGTATATATAAAAAGAAACATGTATTTCAGGCCACTGATGATGCTTCCCAAATAAATTAAGCGAAACGCGTATGGCAACAAACAAACTGCCTTCATTTAGTTGCATAGACGGCACATACCTCCACGAATTTAAAGCAACTAAAGGATAAGACGGAAAACAGTAAAAATGACGATAGATACTGTATTTACTTGAATCCAAGCTGCACTTTTTCCCCCATTTTTGTAATCCAAAAAACCGCCTGCGGCTTAGAATTGAGCGCAAAGTAAATGGAAATTCTGAAAAATGTTGGTAGGTTCCGCCACAACTAACTTCTGCCGTCGAATATATGTAGCGCTACACAGGCATGCTTTGCAGGTAAACAGAAAAATACTGGCACCAAAACCTCTGCGTCAATAGATAAATTAAAATAAAAGCTGGAAGAATGTAAACATTATGCCATGTATTCTTTTGTGTTTGCTGCTATCCCATTTAAATCCTGTCTGCCTAATAAACTACGAAACTAGAGTCAGACAACAACAAACGCAGAAGAATATACATATCACGTCTATTTATTCTTATGCCGAATAGCGATAGGTCTACAATCAGAAATGAAGCATGGAAACTGACTAGATTTTTAAATCTAAGATGAATCTAATTTCTGTGCAGAATATAATGTACTAAAGAGGCGTCTGCACAGATTTTCAAACTGAGAACAACTTCTATCATACGCAGCCTATTATTTGGTTCTTGTTGATCATTATCAAAGAAAGCAGCAGTGTAAGTAACAACAAATAGCACTCTCTTGCCATTGTTTCGCTTATAAGACATGTCCTCTCTTTTTTTTTCTTTTTTTTTATTGTAAGCAGTGGTAGCGCGCACAAAAGCAAGCCATGCCGCAAGCAGCGACAGATCGTAAACAGTCTTTATCAGAATGCTACAAACAATGCATGGCAGAGTACAATAATGTATTTTCAGCTTAGAGTGGCGTAAACACCTAAAACAAAGAGAACGGCACTTATCTATCAGATGAAAGCAAAATAAGCAATCGATTCAAAGCAGACGAAGCACGCGAAAAAGGAAGGGTACCAGTACAAATACAGACAGAGCGCCTGGCACATAGCAACGGCTACTTGGTAAAGCTTAACTGTTAAGCTTAAGAACTCGAACCAAACAACTGTAGCTGTATCTTCATCCATTCAACCTCAATTGTGTTTCATTCTACAATGAACCAACTTTGTTTCAATTTGGAGGGGCGGTTTAAAACTTTTCTCTCTCACCTTGAATTTGGAGTCTCAAATTTCAGGAGCGGCTTAGATTTGGGAATTTTTTTTCCTTGATTTCGAGTCTCATTTTTCAGGTGCGGCTTAGATTCGAGTGCGGCTTAGATTTGAGTAAATATGGTACCTATGTAAAAAATCTCTAATCAACTTAAAAAGTGTTGGAAGAGGCACTCATGATGGGCAGTAATTCTCTACCTTGGAAATTGAAGAAATGGAGGAGGAGAAAGCATAATGAAGAAAAAAATTTAGAAATGTGTCATACATATGTGATTCAAGGTTATGTGCTCTAAAGAATGCTTTAATCTACTTACGCCAAACAACTTGATTTTATTTATGTTACAAATGACACATACTTCTTTCACAGTAAGTGCCCACTTTTCCAAAAGGGCAATCACACTCATATCCATTAATGAGTGGTACACATGTTGCACCAGAGCTGCATTTGTGTTGTGATGAATCGCAGGGATTGTGCTGTTGTGCACATACTGGTCCAAACCATCCATCTGCACAAAGACACCTACGAAAGAATAAATGTTAAAATTAGATTTCCTCCAACAACAAGTAAAAGGATATTTTGTATGTCTATATTTTCTTATAATTAGTGTAGTACTACTCAACTACTATCAAAATGAAAGATTCCTGACACCTTCCACAATTTGTGCTTCTGTCTGACACACACACACACACACACACACACACACACACACACACACACACACACACAAATGTCTAGTCTTGCAGACTGAGGCACATGTCCTTGCAGCCTCCTTGGGCTTATTATGTTTCTGTGTGGGAAAAGACTTTCAAGTTAGATCAGTTTTCTGATATGTTACATATGATCCCTGTTATGCACAACCTATGTCAGTACGAAAGTCATGTTTATATGCCACCCATCAATCATTTGTAGGTGAGCAGTTGCCCTTACTGCTTTTTGATTGTTCACCTGATATACAAACATGCATGATGAGATTATAAAGAAAAAATTTCACTGTTATGGTTTGCTTATTTCTATTAATACTATTCTCTATTATGCAATGCCACAGTTCTTGAGAGATTTTATCCTTTTACAAAATAGCATCAAGTTACTCACATTATGTATAGAAATACATAATGTGAGTAACTTGATGCTATTTTGGAAAAATGCGAAAGTTTTCTTTTTACATTCTCAGATTCAATTGTTTCCTTGCATTTGTGCATGTCCTGAATTTTCTATGACCTCTTTGTACATGTTTTGATCAAGAGTCCTGTTTTCTTTATCCACATTATGTTTATTACTGTTGCTTCCATCCAAGGTGGCACCTCTGTTGTATGACAGTCCGCAATCTTGAGATAGTGCACACATCAGGTGGCATTGTACCTGGGACACATCATTTTAGGTGACTGCAGTGTTAGTACCTCAATAGTAGGAGCCACTGTTACCGTTCTGAAATTGTTATTTTTGTGTATCACAACTCTTTGGTACTAGTATTAAATTGCTGGACTCTGCACTCTAGTCACAATCTCCTTTTATTTTGTTCCCACATTCCATGGATCCATGCAGTGTGATGATGTGGAACGTTTTAAGATTACGCTTACTATTTGACAGTAATTCAGATTCCCAGCCCAGCCTGAGTAACAATGTGGAGGGCAAGTTAGAGGTACTTGGGCTTCATACTCCAGCTCTAGTTTGCATGATTATGATGACTCCTCTCTGCACTGGACGCTGTTTGTGCATAGCTGCTCACTTTAACTTCATCATCATCATCATCATCATCATTGTCAACCTCAGGACCTGCTTGTTCATTCTACCAGTCTCTGCAAAACCACCAGTGTGAGTGGTCATAAACTGTGTTTTTTCAATGCAGAGTAGGAAAGAAAATGGACAATGAGGGCTTTCTAAACGTTCAACTATCCAGTAAAGAAGGACCCCAAGTTTCTGCAGTTGTGGCAGCAGCACTTGCAACTACAACAACAACAACAGCTGCAACAACAGCAATAGAAGAAGTGGGAATTCCAGAAGCAGCAACAGCAAGAATCACAGTGGGGATTCCACCAGCAGCAGCAGAAATTGCTGTTACAATGGCTGCAAAATCAACAAAGTCTCTATCCACAATACACTTGCTTCCACAAGACAAATGACAGCTGTGAGGTATCTACATCAATTTACATCATTTTGTTCTTCACCATAAGGCAAGTTAAATAACTGTCTGAGAATGCCTGAGTGCGTGCTTACTGTCTTCATGTGATAAATTGTAAGAAGTGGTGCAAAAACTGCACCCATTTTAAGACCCCTGAGGTTTTTCTGATGTTTGAGGTTTGCTGACTGACCATTATGCTCACCAAATGCTTGTAGATGCAACTAGGCTCAAATTTAATAATGTGTTACGCAATGTACACAAACGTACACATTATGTGTTTCTGACTTGTAAGGCTTAGCACACAAGTGTGATTGTTCTTGTAAACAGTGTGGCACATTGTATGCAGAAGTTGACTTGTAAGGCTTAGGACACAAGTATAATTTTTCTTGTAAACTGTGTTGCACATCATATGCAGACTCATTAGTCCATGAAATTGTTATACGTCTTTTGCCTGATGTAGAGAACTTAGTGCGAAGACTTAAGAGTTGTTTGTTCTTTCCTTCAGCAACACAGAAATGCTCATGAAGTACCTGTTTAATAACACTTCTGGTGTTGACTTTGTCAACAGTATTAGTCACCATTGTACTCTATGCTCAACTGGTGAATTCCAGTCAACATTATCGTCTGATTTACTGGGCACCCATCCATCCAACAGTCCAATACCATGCGATAGTAGATAGTGAGTGTAGTTAGCAATCCACCACCCTTTTGTTTTTGACAGATATACAAAAAGAGAGGTACTTTGTTCACCGTTGGTGTGCCCCAAAGTGAGCAAGTGTCTGCCTTAGCCTGGAGCAGCGCATTACTGCTCTTGACACAATCCTTTCATGGTAATTTGGGTCTCAACTTTGTCAGTAGTATTAGTCACCACTGTGCTTTTCAGTCAACTGATGCCTTGCAATCAACATTATCATCCAATTTACCACCTATTCATCCAGTAATCCGACATCATGGGATTTAGTAGAGTGCAGTAGCTAGCAAACCACCACCCTTTCTGCTGACAAATACACAAAAACAGAGATGCTTTGTTCGCAATTGGTGTGGCCCATAGCAAGTGGAAGCTCATACATTTCCCTGTCCAGCATTGTCCAAGGGTCCTGGGAAAGTTCGTGCAAGGAAATTATCTCTAGATTGTGGCCACAGCATCAACCATGTCACTGCCCTTTCCATGACTTCACCTGTTTTGCATGCCACAAACCAGGGCATGCAGGATGTGTCTGCCTCAACCAAGAGAGTGGCAACAACACCAGCCATCAACACATTGTATGCTGTTATGATGGTACCACTAGCAGTAGCAAATGGAATGCAGAAGCTCATGCTGCAGCTGGAATGTAATGAAGCAATGGCAATATTCCAGCTGGACACAGTTGTGGCTGTGTCTCTAATCAATGTGGACACACACTGGCACATCGGTTTCCCAAAGCCATCGTCCTCCCAGTGCAGAATGTTGATGTACAATGTTCAGTTGATGGAAGGGTCAGACCATAGTTCAAGTTAAGTATAAAAATGTAGCAAGGCAACCAACCTTGCTAGTTACGGTATTACAGTGCCCATGTTTTCCAGAAGTATGATGCAATGTTCCTTCAAACATGCATGTGTGTCAAGCAACAGACACAGCAGTGACTACAGTCATTATGAAACGCATGAATTGTGTATGCAGTTGTGAATATGAACAACCATCAGCTGTACAATGGAATGATGACAATGAAAATTTGTGCCAGACTGGGATTCTGGATTTCTCACTTATTGTGAGCAGTAGCCATACCATTAGGCTACCTGAGTATGCTTCATCATCTGACCCAAACTTCCAAATGCCATCAACCATGTGTCTACAATCTGCACTCATACAACCATTATTTATATTCCTGTTTTGGTGTATTCCTGCATTAAAATGTCTCCCTTGTACAGGAATATATGTGATGCATATATAAGTGCAGGTTGTAGCTACGTGGTTGATGAAGTTTGGGTCAGGCCATCAAGCATGCTCGGATAGCCTAATGGTAAGGCAACCATTTGCGATAAGGTGAAAACCGGGTTCAAGCCCCAGTCCTGCAAAATTTTCAGTTGTCATTCCACTACACAGCTGATGGTTGTCCATGTTCGCAACTGGGAATACATTCCATGTAACCCCTTGCTAGTAGTCAACTCTTGGATGAAAACTATCACTTTTGGCTTAAACACTTTCATCCTTTCTGGTTTCCAAATTCAAATTAATCTAGTTTCACTTGTGATAACCACTCACAGAACGTGATGCTCTATGTGCACAGTATAAGCAACTGTTTGAACCTACATTAGACAGTGCAACACAGTTTCAAGCCCATGCATCTTTAAAGCAATCAGCTGTGCCAAAGTTTTGTAGAGCACATCCTGTGTCTTTTGCCGCCCTGATCAGGTTAAAGCAGAACTAGATAGACTGAAAGTATGTGAGTAACATTCCCAAATCGTCTAGCCAGCAGGCAATGCCAATGGTCATAGCTAAGAAGCTGAAAGGATCTTTTAGAATTTGTGGTGACTTTCTGTCTGCAATTAATGCTTAAGCAAATCCTGATCTGTATTTAGTTCTTAGGTTGAAGGAATTCTTGGCTAAATTGGCTGAGGACCATTAGTTCAAAACTTCCCAATAAGACCATGCAGCAGCTGCAATGGTGGGCTATGTACCTATAAGATGCATTATTGGCTTACCATGCAGCACTCAAATGCAGATACTTTCTCATTTGCCTTGTGGTGCAGACACAGAGTCTGACAGGTGGTAACTTAGACATATGTGACACAACCATGATAACTTTCTTGTTGTGATGTATGAAGTAGCAACAGAAACATGCCAAGATCCAGTACTACACAGAGTGTTGACTGCTGAATTGTGGGATTGGCCAGTGCACACCTATTTATTTTTCTCATTATGGTACCACCTTAGCACCATTGATGGTATTACATTGTTAGCTATCGGCAATTCTGAATGCCAGGTGGAAGTTCCTCTCAAGTCCTGCCCCCCACCCCCAAACCCACTGTCATGTACTGAAGCTCCTCCATGTTGCACACAGGGGAATGTCCAGTATGATGGCAATGGCAGAGCACCACATGTGGGTGGCACCACAGAACACACAGGCCTGTGTGCTCAATCAGTCAGCTCCATTACAGCATTTAAAATATTGGCAACACCCTAACCATCACTAGCAAAGAGTGCAAATTGATTGTGCAGAACATGCCAGGGATCAACGTGGTTGCTAGTTGTTGACATCATGTCTAACTTTCCATATTGGGCATGGATGGCTGCTACATCTACATCAGCTACCATCCATTTCTGATAGAGTGGGCACCTTCCACTCTGGTTTCCAACAATAATCCTCAATTTCATCTCCTGTATTTCAGGATTTTTGTGAACTCAGTCGCAATGAGCTCCTGACCAGTACCCTTCAAATCCACATCCAATATAACAGCTGAGCATGTGGTCAGAATATATGAAACTATATATGAAAGATACCAACAACAGCTGACTCTGACGAAGCAGTCACCAATTTCCTTGCCACCTACCAATTCATCCGAATAAATGGACAAAGTACAATGGAAATTTTACATGGGTGCAATCCCTACACCATCTCTGATCTGCTGCACCCAAGTCAGTGGGCACAGCACCTAAGCACACTTCTGTGTTACTAAGCAGCCTCTCATATCTGGGCTTGTACTTACAGCCAGAATCCTGGGTGGTCCAAAGGCATCATTAATAATAGCGGTGATGAATGTTTGAAATTGCAATTGGCCAGGAGCATCTAGTCAGGCACCAATATCACCTCCAGGTGCAGACTGAGATGATGTATGCAACCATGCCAGGAAAAAGCCTGGCCAAGAGCCTGCCTGATAGCCAATAGAGATGGAAACACTTCCACTGTCATAGCCACTTTCTGCTGACACCTACACTGGCAACATATCTCACTACACAACCAACAGAAGTTTATGTTTTTGGACTGGGTGGCCTAGGATGCCAAATCACTCTTCCTATCTCACCACAGCAACCATTCCCCCCCCCCCCCCCCCCCCCCTCTGCAGGCAGGACAAAGCAGTGCTCTAGAACCCACTACACTGCTGGGACTACCACAAACAGCAGCAACATGTGGCCCAGCCAATCATATTGGGGAATTATGACAGGAGCCTGTGGTGGGGTTTCTGACACGTCTCTCTCGCCTGCCTTGATGAAATTGGCACAGTATGATCCATTTCCAGTCCTACATGCAGATTAAAGGGGTAGAGGAGGGGATGGGTTTAGTATCTGACTGTAATTCGGATTCTCTGCCCAGCCCAAGTACTGATAAGGAGGACAGGTCAGAGACACTCACACTTCATACAAAAGCCAAAACTTCCTCCCTTTGGCCTGAGGAGGGAGGGAGGGGGGAGGGGGGAGGGGGGGGGGGGGGGGAATTGCTATTGCAGTCACAGACATACCACATGGACCCATTCACTGATGAGAGAATGCCAGTAAATACCATGGCCCTGCACTTGACGATCAGTCCCACTAGTCCTTGAAGCCTTTGATGCATGCCATTAATCAGTAGAGTGAGTGACCTTGCCTGTATTGTGTTTTGATTTGGATTTTTCCCTGAACTGTTTGTGCATGCTTATGGCAACTTCACTACACAATATCCTTTCTTCCAGCACTAGCTCTACGATGTATGCAGGAGAGCTTCTGTGAAGTTTGGCACTGGCAGAAGTGAAGCTGTGAGGACAGGTTGTGAGTTGTGGTTGGATAGCTCAAACGGTTGAGCACATGCCATCAGTAGGCAAAGGTCCCAGATTTAATTTCTGGTCTTGCAACCAGTTTCAGTTGGCCAGGAAGTTTCAAATCAGTGCACAATATGTTGCAGAGTGAAAGTTCACTCTGTGAAAAGGCTCATTATTAACTGTGTCACTTAGGATATTTTGAGCCTATAAATTATTGTGATTATTATGATTAAACTGCTGGATCCACTTAAGGGGGATTGGTTTTAGGTATGGAGTTATGTTGTTTTCTTCTCCCATAACAGCTGTATTTAGACGGGTATCTAATGCTTCTTTTCTGAGGTGCAGGAACCTTTGGCATCTTGTCATAAGGTGCCTGCCATGGTTACTAAATACTTCTCCACTAAAATTATTTACACATACAACACAAGTATCAAATGCAAATATTTATTAATTTGTACTATAGCTCATTTATGGTATAGTCTGATCTACATAGGACTATAGGATCAAGTAAAGTCTCTTTTATAGCTCTTGAACTCACTGGAGGAGACATACTTACGTGTAGAGTAATTGAACATATGGCACTTTCATTCCCTTGCTACTAATGTCTCTCTTAGTTCCTGATGCTGCATTTTTCCTTTGTGATCAGTGGTAATTACGTGCCTAGGATCAGTAAGCAAGTGATGTGCTTCGCCATGGATACAAGTAGACATAGATGCTGTTGCCATGGAATTGCCTGTATAGAAGTTTAGACTAAAGAAGAAATTCTCTAAAGAAAAATTCTATGGCAACAGCTATGTGAGCAGTAATGGAAAGCACAAAATAGAAAGGAATTGAAGTAGTTGTGGCACCTAAAAGCTGTAGGTAAAATACCAAATTGAAAAAGTGCAGCAACCTATCACATCTTGTCATAAGGAAGCAGTGATTCTAGACATAGGAGGATTATAAAAAATAAATTAATTATTATGAAGAAAGAACAGGAAGAGCAATATGCGAAGCCATCAATGACAACTACAGCTGAATTTTACTGCAAACTTCTCACAAAATCCAAAAAAATTCTGAATGTTATTAAAGGCTCTCAGTGACACCAGAGTTAATTTCCAGACACTCATGGATGACACAGGATCTGAAACTGAGGGTAAAAAGCAAAAGCAGAAATGCTGGAATCAAATTTAAATTTTTCTTTACAAAAGAAATTCCAGGAGTACTGCCCCAGTTTAATTCTGACACGACAGTAAAGGTGAATGATACTGATGTTAATGTTAGTGTCATTGGAAATAGCTGAAATTGCTAAAATTGAACATAGCTCCATGACCTAATTGAATCTTTATCAAATTCTACATAATGTGTGGTTGAAATAGCTCCTGTTTTAACCACAGTATCTTGTGGATCCCTCAAACAAAAAACTGTACCCAGTAGATGGAAGAAAGCACCTAATACAATAAGGGTACCAGAAGTGACCCATTGAACAAACATCCAATAACTTTGACATTGGAAATGGGAAATGTAACTTGTGTTTTTCTCACATTAATTCCGAAAGACATGTTCCAAGCAGTTAGGTTGATGCAGTACTTCTGATTTCTGAAAAGAATTTGACTGAACACAGCACTAATTCTCATTAATGTAAGTAGGATCACACAGAGGATTAAACAAAATTTGCAGCATGACAGTATTACTTGTTAGGCAGACTGCAGTGTGTTGTCATGGATGAAAAGTTACCAACAGATATATATTAGCTTCTGGTGTGCCCCAAGGAAATGTGTTGGAAATGTTGCTGCTCATGTTATACATTAAAGAAAGGACAGGCAAATATTAACAGTAATCTTCCACTTTTGCAGATGATACAGTTCTCTACAACATAGCACTGTCTGGAAAAATCTAACATTCATAAATGTAAAATTGTGCACTTCACAAAATAGAAGAAACCTAGTATCCTATGACAGCAATACCAATGGAACAAAAGTTGGAATGCAATGTGAAGACGCTGAAAACATGGAACTTTCTAATGGTTAAAGACAGATGTAAACTAACCCATGACAGTTTATTTACAAAGTTTCAAACGAAACTTTAAGTGAGGAATATAAGAATGTACTACAACACCAATGTATCATATATACTGTATATATGTGGTATCTGTTCTTTCAGACAAGTAGGAGATCTGGGTTTGAATCCCAGTCTAGCACAAATTTTCATTCCCCATTGATTTCAATCAATTCCCACCTACAGCCAATGTCCATAATTCCTTTGTGCCCTGTGTATCACTCCTCCAGTGTTTGAAAAGACAATATTAGATTAATTACAGAATATGTAGAAGTACTTAAGCAATCATTCTTCCAGCACTCTGTATATTAATGGAATGAGAAGCAGCACCAATAACTGATACAATTGAAGGTACTCTACACAATTCACAGTGGTTTGCTGAATATAGATGGAGATGGAACGTAGATGTGCTGTGGCATGGACCTTGTGTTTAAAAGGATGGATACAAGAGCTATAACTTCAGTCTGGCACCTCACTCACAAGATGATCAGTAGGTATGTAGCTAAAATGTCAGATGATCAGATGAAGAAACAGAGTTTCAGTGGATGCATGCCCAAGGTCTAATGTCTCAGCCAATACGCCATGAAAACATGAATGTTCACAGTGTAATAGTGGTATGAATAAAATTTTAAACAAAGGCCTGTGTGAATCTTTACTCTGTGCAGTAATGATTCTGGTACCTATCTTTTGTGTTCTGAAAGTACTCTGTACCATGGGAAAGTTGTCCTAGAATATTATTCTGTAGTTTAACGAAGAGAGATGGTCAAGAAATGAATGACCATAAAGCTTCTGTGTAATGTTCAACCATACAGAAAAACCATTGGATTTTAATAAAGCAACAGAATTGGCTTGTTTTTTGAGTGGATACAACATGACAAACTACTTGCAAGCTGTAAATTAAATTATAGAATGGAAAAATGAGTATGAATTATCACTATGTCTGAGACTCATAGATTTTTGTCTCACAACAGGTGGCTCCCTCTTTTCCTAAGATCTGAATGAGCTACACTCCCTACTTAAACTTGCGTCAAGAATGAAGTAAGATTTGCCACTCTGGTACAAAAAGGAGTTTACTACTCCAGCATTAAGCTGTTCAATGCTCTCCCACTACATATCAAATGTGTTCATACAGAAGTGCCAAAATTTAAACAAGTTCTCAAAGATTACCTGACAGAGAGATCTTTTTATACTGTGGATGAATATTTGAAAGAAAGTGTACATCATTACTAAACTTAATGAGTCTAGAACTAGTTCAATTGATTTTATTGAGCATTTGAGCATAATCACAGTTTTTGCAACAACAAATTGGCTGTACCTGTATTTACTCATGTAGGCCTAATGTCTGATTTAACCTTGTGCCCTTATTTGTAACCTTTATTTGAAACTTTTTTCTGTTAAATAGTTGTTATGTTATTTAGCTGACATTGTATATATTACTGTATTTATAGTATGTCTTACTTAGACTATGTACAATTTGGCATTGAATTGCCCTTGTATTTATTGTAAGTTTAAATTGAAACCTGTACAATTTGACACGTTCCATATCCTTGTGATTGACTCACTAACTGGATCAACGGAACATGAAATTAATAAATAAATAATAAATAAATATCATCTTTCTTTCAATCAATAAAGGTTGACATGTTGCGTGATGAAGAGAGATCAAAGGTAAACTCAGTAAAAGGTGCTATAGATGAAGACCAAAATCTTGTATAAGAGGGGACCTGAAAAATAGAGGTGATGTCTAGCAGGCTACAAGGTATTTAAGAATGAGTTGCTACTGTCTGCACCTTCACACTGACAGCTGTGGTAATCTCTTTTTTTAACATACCTAAGATGGTTTTTTAACATGTCTTAAGATGGTTCACATTACCATCACACCCCTCATCCATGTTTGTAAACATTGTGTTACCTGTACAATGAGTATCATACAAAAGATAAGGTGATTTTGTTGATTTTTACATATGATCACATATAACCACATTAAAATATATCTTACAGAGGGTAATCTGCTTAAATAAGATGTTTTTGCACATTGGTGGCTTCTTAGGCCTCAAATTTAGCTCGCGGCATGGCTTAGTAATAGAATGGAAAGTGTTCTGAAAACTGGTTACAACATGAACACCAACAAAGTAAAAAAGGCTAATGGAATGCAACTGAATCAAATTAGGTGCTGTTGACGGAGATATGTTAGGAAATGAGACTCTAAAAGTAGTGGACAAGTTGTGTTATTTACAAAGCAAAACAAATGACAGTGGCTGTAGAAGAGACGGTATAAAATGCAGACTGTCACGGGCAAAATAAGCATTTCTAAGAAATATATTCCAGAATGAATTTTAACTCTTGAGGAGAGTTTGGACTGATTTAGAACTTTCTGGCTGGTTAAAATTGTCTGCCAGACCAGGACTCAAACCTAGGTCGATCTGAGCACTGGTCTGGCACACAATTTTAATCAACCAGAAAGTTTCAGATCAGTGTAGACTCTGCTGCAGAGTGAAAATTCATCTTACAAAGAGTCCCCAAGGCTGTAGCTAAGCCATGTCTCCACAACATCTTTTCTTCCAGCAGTGATAGTCCTGCAAGATATACAGTATGACTTCAGTGAACTTTGGAAGTTTGAACAGGTATGAGCAGGCCATGAGTCATACTTTGACAGCTCAGTGGGTAGAGCAATATTATGGAAAAGACAAAGGGTTCCAGTCCCAGTCCGTCCAACAGTTTAATCTGGCAGGAAGTCATAAATTTAAATGTTAGGACAGCTTTTCTGAAGATATTTGTCTGGAGTCTAGCCTTGTATGGAAGTGAAACATGGATGATAAACAGTTTGCAGAAGAAACAAAATAAAAACTTTTGCAATATGCTGCTGCAAAAGAATACTGAATATTAGATACGTAAATCAGATAACTAACAACACAGTAGTGAATCGAATTGTAGAGAAAAGAAATTTATGATACAACTTCATTTAAAAAAAGGGTACTAGATGATAAGGCACATACTGAAGCATCAGGGAAACATCGGTTTGGTAGTGGAGGGAACTGTGGGGCGGTCTAGATGATATATTCACTAAACTAATTAAACGCTGATTGCTGTGGGCAGTATAGTCATTAGCTTGTCTGATAAACTTATCCATAGAAAAAGAAATATTTCCATTGTACCTAGAAAGAATAAAGTAATTCCTGTGTATAAAGGAGGCTGCAAAAAAAGATTCAGGCAATTTACATCCCTAGTCTCTAAAATAATAGAAACTGTAATAAAATAATATTAAATTTTATACAAACATGCAACATTCACAACAATGACAAACATGGGTTCAGAATGGGGATATCTACCTAAACAGCAACAGCTGATTTCGTAACTTCTGTAAAACCTTGGTGCCAGTTGTGTAAAGGGCCCATCACTACTGCTCTGGAGGATGATTTGGCATTGTTGTTATGGTAGGCTGAGTTTCTGAGTTCATGAAATAGCTTACAGTGCAGTAAACCGCTAAGACAATGTCTCCCTGCCACTATCACACTGCTATGCTTCAGGGTCAGGTAAGAGGGAAGAAGAGCAAAGGTTCTAAAACACTTCAACTAATTAGTAACAAAATCATACAAAAGAGGTAAAAGGGTTTATTTATCTTTGTGACTTGTTGAAAAATGAAGTCTGCAACACTGCTTTTAATGTAACAGGAATAAAACGCTCTCAATAGCGAAATGCAAATAATCATATGAAAACTTCACAGTAAACAGCAAATGCGATTTACAACAACTGTCTGTTCATTTCTAAGATTTCACTAAATGACATTCCCTGTCTGGGTCAGCCCTGGACAATGAGCTGTAACCAAATGGAAGATGATCTTTAACCAAGTAGGCAATAGCTGCTCTTCTATCTTCTGAGTAGTCTTCTGTCCATACGTCATGTCATTGGAATAAGGTACGCGGCCGGCAATTGGCTGAGGCAAAGTCGATATCTTCAACCTCAGCGCAGCCCGTGGTGCTGGTGGAAGCTGTGCAGATTGTGGTTCTCTTTATGGCACTGGCACCAGCTTGCATCTTAGTGCGTGGGCTGCTTTTGCCCTGGTGGTGTCTTGTTCGGACAACACAGCAGTAACATTCGTAACTAAAGCACTTGATGAACAAAACAAAGTCTGTGGTATGTTATTTGACCTATCTAATGCTTTTGATTGTGTCTGCCATGACATCCTACTAGAAAAGTTTCTTTGTTATGGTATGAAGGAGAAACCAGTAGACATCATTAAGTCATTTTTGGAAAATATAAATCAGTGTGTCGAAATAAAGCAAAAAGTAAAAAATAATATTACAAGTGCCTTTTCGAATTTTGAATATGTGAAATACAGGGTTCCTCAAGGATCCATCCTTGTTACACTACTTTTCATCCTGTGTGTCAATGATATGACCAAAACAATATCTGACAGTGTAGTCATGTATGCAGATGATACTTAATTTCTTGTTACTAGTTCTACAACAGATGACTTGCTAAATATGAAAAGCGGAAACAATAATTTCAGAGAAAACAATCTCTTTGTAAATGGAACCAAAGCAACATATATGCAGATTCATGCAACCAAAAAGCACACTTTGGACAACATTACAGTCAGGCTTGGAGATCTACATTACAGCCAGGCTTGGAGATCTAGAACTAAAGGAGAGAGACAGCTATAAATTTGTAGGTGTAACGGTGGATAGGTATATGATATGGGAGAACCACATAAATAACATTTGTAGCAAAATAGGTTCAAGCATACTTCTGATGAGAAAAGTGTCAAAGTCATTAAATAGACACATTCTATAAACAATGTACTATGGACTAGTCCATTTGCACCTCTCATACGGCATCCTAATTTGGTGGGTACTAAGCACTAGTCCATTTGCACCTCTCATATGGCATCCTGGTTTGGTGAAATGCTGCAAATGTGCCCACACAAAGGGTGTTAAGAATACAAAACACAGCTGTATGATGCATCACAAAAGTATCATCTCTTGGATATGATGGAGTGCCTATCAGAATATTAAAATACTGTGCTGCACATCTTAGCCCTGTACTTAGCCATATTTATAGTTTTTCCTTTAAGAATGGCCAGTTTCCTGAACAATGAAAGTACTCAGTAGTAAATCTGCTTTATAAAAAGGGGGAAGGCAAAAAGTAGACAATTTTAAGCCTATTTCTACGCCATCAGTGTTTGCTATAGTTTTTGAAAAGGCTGTGTATGTATGGATAATTAATCATTTTATTTCACATAATTTGCAATCAAATGTACAGTTCGGTTTTAGCAGTGGTTTAACAACTGAAAATGCTATATTCTCTTTTTTCTGTGAGGTACTGGATGAATTAAACAAAAGGTTTTGAAAGCTAGGCATCTTCTTAACTAAGGCATTTGACTGTGTTGGTCACAAAATATTGCTCCAGAAGTTGGACCATTATGGAATATGGGGAGTAGCTCACACTTAGTTCACCTCTTACTTTAATGATAGAAAGCAAAAGGTCATTATCCACAGTGTTGAGAATGAACGTGATGTGGGGACTGGGTGGGGCAAGGTCAGTGGAATCAGTGCTGGGGCCACGCCTGTTCCTTATTTATGTAAATGATATGCCCTCTAGTATTACAGGCGATTCTGAAATATTTATGTTTGCTAATGACCACTAGCTTTGTAGTAAAAGACATGTTGATGGCTTGTAGAAAATAAACTATTGCTAAAGCATAGTAAGACTCAGTTTTTACAGTTTCTAGCATACAACTGAACAAAACACGAGATTTTAATTTCACAGAATGGGCATATGACTAGTGAAACTGAAGAGTTCAAATTTCTTGGTGATTAGATAGATAGCACACTGTTGTAGAAAGCCCATGTTCAAAATCTTGTTCAAAGACTTAATCCTGCTATTTTCACTACTCAAACGGTTCTGCAGTAAGTGAATGTTTGACATGAAAAGTAGTCCACTTTGTTTATTTTCATATGCTTATGACATGTGGTATTATATTTTGGGGTAACTCTTCCCATTCTCAAAGGATATTTTAGGCTCGGACACAGGCAGTTTGGGCAATAAGTGGTGTAAGTTCACGAACCTTTTGATGACCCCTGTTTATTAGTCTTGGTATTCAAACATTGGCCTATCAAAATATATACATTCTTTACTGTCATTTCTTGTTAATAATATCAGCTTAATCCCAAGAATTAGCTGCTTTCACTCAGTTAATACCAGCTGAAATCCAATCTGCATTTGGATCACACTTCCTTGCCTCCGGTGCAGAAATGTGTGCAGTATACTGCTGCACGAATTTTCAGTAAGCTACTACAAGGATTCAAAGGTCTTAGCAGTAATACACACTTTCAAACTGAAACTGAAGAGTTTCCTCATGGGTCATTCCTTCTATTCTGTCAAGGAGTTCCTTGAAAAATTAAGCTGATTTCTGAGCTATATTGTTGACTGTTTTCACATGAACTTATGGCTTGTATTTTTTTGGGGGTTCATAAACATTTTATTTTATCTTTATTACTTTCATGTTGTAATTAAATGTACTGACACGTCCCATGACCTTGGAGTTTTGGACCTACAGAACTAGATGTGTAAAATAAAATAAAAATGCAATCCTGCAGAAATAAATTCAGGGAGCTAAAAATTTTAACAGTAGCATCAGTGTGTGTGTGTGTGTGTGTGTGTGTGTGTGTGTGTGTGTGTGTGTGTGAATACCATGACCAAAATACGAGAAGAAAAAATCGCTTTCATATAGGAGGACGTATGCTAAAATTATCAGACAAAGAACCTGTAAATTCTGCATGCATACTGTACAACTGTTTGCCACAATCACAGGTGCTAACTCCATGGGGCCTGAGGGAGCCTGAGTCCCCTCAAAAATTTGTTTGGGGAGGGGGTCCTACCAACCGATCTGTTCTTCTAGTCAAGTTGTGCCACAAACTTCTCTTCTCCCCAATCCTATTCAATACTTCCTCATTAGTTATGTGATCTACCCATCTAATCTTCAGCATTCTTCTGTAGCACCACATTTCAAAAGCTTCTATTCTCTTCTTGTAGAAACTATTTATTGTCCATGTTTCACTTCCATACATGGCTACGCTCCATACAAATACTTTCAGAAACGACTTCCTGACACGTAAATCTATACTTGATGTTAACAAATTTCTCTTCTTCAGAAACGGTTTCCTTGCCATTGCCCATCTCCATTTTATATCCTCTCTACTTCAACCATCATCAGTTATTTTGCTCCCCAAATAGCAAAACTCTTTTACTACTTTAAAAATATCATTTCCTAATCTAATTCCGTCAGCATCACCCGACTTAATTTGACTACATTCCATTATCCTCGGTTTGCTTTTGTTGATGTTCATCTTATATCCTCCTTTCAAGACACTGTCCATTCCATTCAACTCCTCTTCTAAGTCCTTTGCTGTCTCTGACAGAATTACAATGTCATCGGCGAACCTCAAAGTTTTTATTTCTTCTCCAAGGATTTTAATACTTACTCCGAATTTTTCTTTTGTTTCCTTCACTGCTTGCTCAATATACAGATTGAATAACATCGGGCATAGACTACAGCCCTGTCTCACTCCCTTCCCAACCACTGCTTCCCTTTCATGCCCCTCGACTCTTATAACTGCCATCTGGTTTCTGTACAAATTGTAAATAGCCTTTCTCTCCCTGTATTTTACCCCTGCCACCTTCAGAATTTGAAAGAGAGTATTCCAGTCAATATTGTCAAAAGCTTTCTCTAAGTCTACAAATGCTAGAAATGTAGGTTTTCCCTTCCTTAATCTAACTTCTAAGATAAGTCGTAGGGTCAGTATTGCCTCATGTATTCCAACATTTCTACGGAATCCAAACTGATCTTCCCCGAGGTTGCCTTCTAATAGTTTTTCCAATCGTCTGTGAAGAATGCGCGTTAGTATTTTGCAGCTGTGAGTTATTAAACTGATAGTTCGGTAATTTTCACATCTGTCAACACCTGCTTTCTTTGGGATTGGAATTATTTTATTCTTCTTGAAGTCTGAGGGTATTTTGCCTGTCTCATACATCTTGCTCACCAGATGGTAGAGTTTTGTCAGGACTGGCTCTCCCAACGCCGTCAGTAGTTCCAATGGAATGTTGTCTACTCTATATCTAACTTTAACCTATCCATTTCCCTTTTTAAATTTTCTAACCTACATGCCCGATTAAGGGATCTGACATTCCATGCTCCGATCTGTAGAACGCCAGTTTTCTTTCTCCTGATAACAACATCCTCTTGAGTAGTCCCTGCCCGGAGATCCGAATGGGGGACTATTTTACCTCTGGAATATTTTACCCAAGAGGACGCCATCATCATTTAATCATACAGTAAAGCTGCATGCCCTTGGGAAAAATTACAGCCGTAGTTTCCCCTTGCTTTCAGCCGTTCACAGTACCAGCACAGCAAGGCCGTTTTGTTTATTGTTACAAGGCCAGATCAGTCAATCATCCAGACTGTTGCCCTTGCAACTAATGAAAAGGTTGCTGCCCCTTTTCTGGAACCACACGTTTGTCTGGCCTCTCAACAGATACCCCTCCGTTGTGGATGCACCTACGGTACGGCCATCTGTAACGCTGAGACACGCAAGCCTCCCCACAAACGGCAAGGTCCATACTTTGTAAAATCACAAAATTATGTTGGAATTTTTTAGTTTCCTTGATTGACAATAGTTGCCTTTTAAAATACATTCAGTAATGAGTTTAAACACATAATTATTACAGTAGTAATCAAGTTAACTGAAAACAAGTGGTGTGAATAATGACAGTGCTATGGTGCTGAGGGCACACGTAGAATTTGTTTTGGTGCGCAAACGTTTGGATAAAGTGTGGTGCCGGCGGGCCAGGGCTGCGGGTGCAGCAAAATCAAAAGGACTGGAGCAGAAACACCAGGAACCCTCCACCTTGCATCGCCTTGACACTTCGAGACATTACAATGCCATGGCTATATAAAGGCCACCCTGCTGTTGCAGTCATTCAATGAGGATAGTTTCATTCAGTGCATGCTGCAGACGTGTGTAGTGTTCCGACTTAAGTGTATAGTTACTAATCTATATGACTATATTTTATTCATTTACTTTAGTCTCTTAGTGTATTGTGAATTAGGTTTGCAATGGATAAATTTGTTACCAAAACGGTGCACTTGAAAGTTGATGATACTGCAATTCAACCTCCAACAATTATTGTGTCATCATTTGCTTCGTCGTCTTACGGCAAGAACCGTTCACAGCTGAAACCTGGACAATCCAGTAAGGGGAGATGATTTCAAAAGTCTTGGTTGATCAAATATACATGGCTAGGATACGAAGCTACTGAAAAAGTTTTTTGCTAAACCTGCAAAGAGGCAAATGCTAAAAATCTATTGTAATTTTCTTCAAAAACAGAAGATGCATTTACTTTCGTAGGGTCCTATAACTGGAAAAAGGATTTGGAAAAATTCTGTCTTCATGAAAATACATTTACACATAAAGAAGGTGTTCTGAAACTAAATTCTATCACTAACCGAAGTATGACCTCCCAATTGTGTAAACAGTTAGAGTCTGATATGAAGAAAGGCTGATAAGCTCTGGAGACAATTTTTACTACCATGTAATTTCTATGCCAACAAGGACTAGCAATTAGAAGGCACAAAGATGTAAACTCAATTTTTTTTCAATTGTTGGAATTTTGAAAGAATGACAAATCTGAGTTTAATGAGTTAGGACATTCGGGGTATAAGTGGACGTCCCACAATATTCAAAACAAGATCATTGATCTACTAGAAAAGTCTTGTGTTGAAAAAGGTATTGGCTTCAATCAAGAAGACTGAACATTTTTCTGTCATGGTTGACAAAACAAGTGATCCTTCCATCCAAGAACAAGTGTCTTTTCTATTCGTACTGTCGATGATTCCTTAATCATCAACGAAGACTTTAATGGCTTATATGAGACCTACAACAATGAATCATGAACTCTATTTAGTGTTTTAAAAGACGTTTTTGCTCATATTGATTTATCAATGGATAACTTAAGAGGACAGGGCTATGTGGTGCCTCAAATATGAGAGGTAAGTTCAAAGAACTAAAAGAGTTACTTTTGTATATACAACCAAAAGCATGTTATGTGCACTGCACTGCTCACAGTTAAGACTTGGCAGTTGCAGACAAAACACCGTAAGGCAATCCATCAGAAGGATGGGACTTTGCAGAAGCATACACTGTGAGAGCGCCAATGACCAAGCTGGTCTAAGACCCCTTTGCCCGACTTGATGGACTATGCGAGATTCTAGTATCTTGATAATGTTGAAAAACTTTGAAGAACTTCTAGAGTTTTTTGAAACATTTTCTACAGAGGACAAAACAGAGGCAGGTTACAAATGTGCAGGCTACCTTGAGTCAATGTTACAGTTTAAGACTTATTTCTTTTTACATCTTTATTGCCATGCAATGAACCCAGTAGAGGATGTCAATGAAAAAATTCAATGCCCTCATCTAAGTGTTGCTGATCTGGAAAAAAATATATGAGGGCTTGAGTTGTATATTGAATGAACGGTGTGATGGTTTTGAACACCTTTGGCAATTGTGTTCAAAAGAAAAACCATTACAAGTTGATGATCCTACATTTTCTCAGAATCGAAGTATACCAAAGAAGTATGGAAACAATGAAGCCAGCCCACCGCACACTTTCAAAACCATAAAGGAATACTACAAAGCTATTTACATTGAAGTTTGTGAAATGGTGCAATCTTGCATTACTACACACGTCATCACAGTTGAGCAATAGTGCATGCTTTTAGTAAACAGAGGTGAAACAAATTTGGAACAATCAGATGAGTTTTTAAAACATGACCTAGACATTGAGAGAGTGTGCTTACACTTGAATATGTTAGCCGATATTGCTAATAAAAAATAACTGGTCTTAAAAAACATACGTGATGTAAGAAAGTACATTACACAAGAGCCTGCAGTTGCAGAAATGTTATGTGAAGTGGTGAAGTGCATTAAGCTTCTCCAAATAGCTCCAATCATGACAGCAAGAGCAGAACAGTCATTTAGCACCGTTAGATGTCTGAAGTCATATCTCCGATCAACAATGGAACAGAAGCAATTCTTCTTGCCCACCGAGATGTTTTGGATGAATTGGATATCCGACCAGTCATCAACGACTTCATATTCAGCAATTCAGTCAGACTGTTGACATTTGCACCTTTCTAAAGACACTCCAGCCCTAATAATGGCTTTTGTAGCAATATTAAAAATCTTTATAAAATAGAGAATTAAATACATACAAAATGATAAATTTTCAGTTTCAAAATATTAGTACTAGTTTAGTACTATATTACTATAGTACTGTATTAGTTATTTTCAAATACTTAAATACTTTTAGGGTGTAGGACCCAGTTAAAACCCAGTTAAAACCCACTATTTACATAATTTTTGACTGAAAGTATTAGACATACTATATTAACTTCATTAACTGTATTAAAGCATTACTTTTGAGATACTGTTTTTATTGAATGAACCCTGAGCCTTATTCAAAGTAAGCTTAATTCAGCTGTTTCACTTATTAAGGCTTATCTCACTAGGGGTGAGATAGATATTGCCTACAGGAAAATTAAAGAGACCTTTGGAGAAAAGAGAACCACTTGCATGAATATCAAGAACTCAGATGGAATCCCAGTTTTATGCAAATAAGAGAAAGCAGAGAGGTGGAAGGAGTATATAGAGGATCTATACAAGGGTGATGTACTTGAGGAAAGTATTATGGAAATTGAAGAGGATGTAGGTGAAGATGAAATGGAAGATATGATACTGCGTGAAGCGTTTGAGAGAGCAGTGAAAGATCTGAGTTGAAACAAGGCTCCAAGAGTAGACAACATTCCATTAGAACTACTGACAGCCTTAGGAGAGCCAGTCCTGACAAAACTTTACCATTTTGTGAGCAAAATCTATGAGACTGGCAAAATACCCTCAGACTTCAAGAAGAATATAATAACTCCAATCCCAAAGAAAGCAGGTGTTGACAAATGTGAAAATTACCGAACTATCTGTTTAATACATCACAGCTGCAAAATACTAATGTGAATTCTATACAGAAGAATGGAAAAACTGGTAGAAACCGACCTTGGGGAAGATCAGTTTGGATTCCGTAGAAACGTTGGAACACGTGAGGCAATGCTGACCTTACGACTTATCTTAGAAGGAAGATTAAGGAAAGGCAAACCTATGTTTCTAGCATTTGTAGACTTAGAGAAAGCTTTTGAGAATGTTGACTGGAATACTCTCTTTCAAATTCTAAAGGTGGCAGGGGTAAAATACAGGGAGCGAAAGGCTATTTACAATTTGTACAGAAACCAGATGGCAGTTATATGAGTCGAGGGACATGAAAGGAAAGCAGCGGTTGCGAAGGGAGTGAGACAGGGTTGTAGCCTCTCCCCGATGATATTCAATATGTATATTGAGCAAGCAGTAAAGGAAACAAAAGAAAAATTTGGAGTAGGTATTAAAATCCATGGAGAAGAAATAAAAACTTTGAGGTTCGCCGATGACATTGTAATTCTGTCAGAGACAGCAAAGGACTTGGAAGAGCAGTGGAACGTAATGGACAGTGTCTTGAAGGGAGGGTATAAGATGAACATCAACAAAAGCAAAACGAGGATAATGGAATGTAGTCAAATTAAGTCAGGTGATGCTGAGGGAATTAGATTAGGAAATGAGACACTTAAAATAGTAAAGGAGGTTTGCTATTTGGGAAGCAAAATAACTGATGATGGTTGAAGTAGAGAGGATATAAAATGTAGACTGGCAATGACAAGGAAAGTGTTTCTGAAGAAGAGACATTTGTTAGCATCGAGTATAGATTTAAGTGTCAGGAAATCGTTTCTGAAAGTATTTGTATGGAGTGTAGCCATATATGGAAGTGAAACATGGACGTTAAATAGTTTGGACAAGAAGAGAATAGAAGCTTTCGAAATGTGGTGCTACAGAAGAATGCTGAAGATTAGATGGGTAGATCAGATAACTAATGAGGGGGTATTGAATAGAATTGGGGAGAAGAGGAGTTTGTGGCACAATTTGACAAGAAGAAGGGACCGGTTGGTAGGACATGTTCTGAGGCATCAAGGTATTACAAATTTAGCATTGGAGGGCAGCGTAGAGGGTAAAAATCAGACCAAGAGATGAATACACTAAGCAGATTCAGAAGGATGTAGGTTGCAGTAAGTACTGGAAGATGAAGAAGCTTGCACAGGATAGAGTAGCATGGAGAGCTGCATCAAACCAGTCTCAGGACTGAAGACCTCAACAACAACAACTTATTAATCAAAGTGCTATTACTGTGTGACAGAAATATTTTATATTTTATACTTATAATGATAGTTCAGGATTTATTTGAACATAATTTCAGTTTTTTCAGAGCTATATATTCACTGCTCTTTAATAGTCTACAAGCATGATTATTACTGTAAATTAAATTAGCTTTTCAAGAAAATACCATGCATGTTTATATTTTGTTTCTTTTTTCAAAGCCAAAAAAATGTGTCAGTCTTGTTGAGTTATCAGGAGTCCAGTTTTCTGGGTTCTAATGTTGATCATATGACTAAAATGATTAAAAAGCTTTAAAACTTGCTATTTTTCATCTCAAATTTAGAAAATTTCCTGGCACAAGACTCCTTATATGGGGCCCCCAATATTTTTTATTAGTTGGCGCCCCTGACCACAATGTATAAAGATGATAGAAGTTATGTCTCTTTTTAAAAGAAAATTAAAAGTCATCTGATCAAAATTTGCCCTTACAGTGTTAAAAAATATCTTGAAGTAAAAATTTAAATAATAAGTCAGTATATATTGCAGAAGGAAACTGTAACTAATTTAAAACTATATAGCGAATCACTTCAGTATGTAAGATGTGTGGAGTAATATTTCATGTCAAATTGCCAATGCTGCTGTTCTCTACTTTCTCACTGTTTTTCTGGCAGTGCTAAGTGAAAACCAAGGAATTACAGAAGAATTAACTATATTATCACTGGCCCCTTTTATAACATACTTTTAATGACATTTTTGCGAAAATACCATGCATAGAACACATATAGATTTGACTGTTTGTAAGTAGCAGATATATGTACAAATCAGATTATAAATGCAATATACATTAATTGGTATGGATCACTGTATTTCTCTATGTATATGTAAATGACATGTCCGATATCTTTGTATGATCCAATGATCCACAGATAAATAAATAAATAAATAATAAATGTATTAGAACTTCATGAAGGATGCCCCATTTTTTTACGCATTTCGCATCTTTTGATTTTGATATAATTTTGTAGGCACATTCAGCAGCATATTTGGATACGGTCTCTGAAACATGTTGTGAACAGAGTTAGCAGCAAAGAAGTAATAAATTTATATGTAACGCACAATGTGGCAATTTTTCATACATCTCAGTGTTAATGATGTCATATCTCCTGCACTATGTGTGGTATTGTGATATAATTTTGTAGGGGCATTTAGTGGCATATGTGGATGCTGTCAGCAAAATTTATTGCAAAAGAGTTAGCAGCACAGAGGTACCAACTTTAAATGTCAGACATTTATGATGTGAGAGTTTTTCATGCATTTCAATGTTTATGACATTATGTCTCCTGAACTATGATAGGTAGGTAGTTCTCACCCACACAGTGAATGTTGCCTGACACTAAGTGTTCTGTGTGCCAAGTTTGATTCAAATCAGTCCAGAAGCTTCCTCTACAAAACTTTTCACCAACTCTCCCATGATGTGAATCTTCTTTAAAGCTGTTGTCACTTCCACTTAGATAACTTCAATGCTATCAAAACAGTGTTCTTTGAGTAGGTTACTGATCTTGAAGAACAAAAAGAAGTCAGCTAGAGTGAGGTCAGAACTATAGAGTGGCTGCAGCAGCACTGACATGTAATGCTTCTCCAGTAACTCACAGACACAGGAAGTCATGTGTTTGGCTGCAATGTCATGATGCAGCAGACAGATAGCGGCAATTTCTTTCCCCCCAAGTATTGTCCTTTTCCACAATCTTTCCAAATGTCCATGCAGTCAGCAGCATTAGCACTATGTCTTTGATGTACAAACTCTTTGTGAACCATACCCTAGCCATTGAAAAAGACAGTCAGCACTGACTTCAATTTGGATTTACTCACATTGCCTTCTTCGGTTTTGAGAAAGCCAGGGTGTGCCATTTGGCACTCTGGTGAAAGAGCAAACTCCCAGTAGTCTCATTTAAGCAGTTCATGAGTTTCTGCAGCTTTCTTTCACTGAATTTTGTGTAGAAAATGATCACCCAGTGTTGTATCCACCATGATGTGATCTCAAAATTGGGTTGCATTATATCAGCTATCCTGACACTATCAATACTCACAGCAGAATGATATAGGGTGCACTGCAAAGCTGTGTGTGCAGCCACCTCCCCTCCTCCAACTCAAATGGCCTGAAAGTACTGAGGCCAGTTAAAGAGCTGGGGAGCTCCCGGGATTGGAATGACTCCTTACCCTCTCCCTTAAAACCCACATACTTTCGTCTTTCCCTCTCCTTCCCTCTTTCCTGATGAAGCACCTTGGGTTGCATAAGCTTGAAATTTGTGTGTGTGTGTTTGTGTGTTTTTTATTGTCTCTATCAACATACCAATGCTTTCTCATTTGGTAAGTTACAACAAAGATGCTGTGACTTACCAAACGAGAAAGTGCTGGTAGATAGACACAATAAAAAACACACAAACACACACACAAATTTCTAGCTTTCACAGCCCAAGGTTGCTTCATGAGGAAAAAAAGAGAGAGAAAGACGAAAGGATGTGGGTTTTAAGGGAGAGGGTACGGAGTCATTCCAATCCCGGGAGCGGAAAGACTTACCTTAGGGGGAAAAAGGACAGGTATACACTCGCACACACACACATATATCCATCCACAAATATACAGACACAGGTAGACATATGTAAAGGCAAAGAGGTTGGGCAGAGATGTCAGTCGAGGCGGACGTACAGGGGCAAAGATGTTGTTGAATGACAAGTGATGTACAGGCGGCAGGAACTTGAAATTAGGTTGAGGCCTGGTGGGTAACAGGAAGAGAGAATATGTTGAAGAGCAAGTTCCCATCTCCGGAGTTCTGATAGGTTGGTGTCAGTGGGAAGTATCCAGATAACCCGCGTGGTGTAACACTGTGCCAAGATGTGCTGGCCGTGCACCAAGGCATGTTTAGCCACAGGGTGATCCTCATTACCAACAAACACTGTCAGCCTGTGTTCATTCATGTGAATGGACAGTTTGTGACTGGTCATTCCCACATAGAAGGCTTCACAGTGCAGGCAGGTCAGTTCGTAAATCTTGTGGGTGTTTTCACACGTGGCTCTGCCTTTGATCGTGTACATCTTCCAGGTTACAGGACTGGAGTAGGTGGTGGCCGGAGGGTGCATGGGACAGGTTTCACACTGGGGGCGGTTACAAGGGTAAGAGCTGGAGGGTAGGGAAGGTGGTTTGGGGATTTCATAGGGATGAACCAAGAGATTACGAAGGTTAGGTGGACGGTGGAAAGACACTCCTGATGGAGTGAGGAGGATTTCATGAAGGATGGATCTCATTTCTGGGAAGGATTTGAGAAAGTCATATCCCTGCTGGAGAGCCACATTCAGAGTCTGATCCAGTCCCGGAAAGTACCCTGTCACAAGTGGGGCACTTTTGGGGTTCTTCTGTGGGAGGTTCTGGGTGGATTTGATGTGGACGGATGTGTGAAGCTGGCCATTGGACAGATGGAGGTCAACGTCGAGGAAAGTGGCATGGGGCGTGGAGTAGGACCAGATGAATCTGACGGAACCAAAGGAGTTAAGGTTGGAGAGAAAATTCTGGAGTTCTTCTTCACTGTGAGTCCAGATCATGAAGATATCATCAATAAATCTGTACCAAACTTTGGGTTGGCAGGCCTGGGTAACCGAGAAGGCTTCCTCTAAGTGACCCATAAATAGGTTGGCATAAGAGGGGGCCATCCTGGTATCCAGGGCTGTCCCCTTTAATTGTTGGTATGTCTGGCCTTCAACAGTGATAAAGTTGTGAGTTAGGATGAAGCTGGCTAAGGTAATGAGGAAAGAGGTTTTAGGTAGGGTGGCAGATGATCGACGTGAAAGGAAGTGCTCCATTGCAGCAATGCCCTGGACGTGTGGGATATTTGTGTATAAGGAAGTCGTATCAACGGTTACAAGGATGGTCCTCCCCACTCCACCAAGAGTGTCTTTCCATCGTCCACCTAACCTTCGTAATCTCTTGCCTCATCCCTATGAAATCCCCAAACCACCTTCCCTACCCTCCGGCTCCTACCCTTGTAACTGCCCCCGGTGTAAAACCTGTCCCATGCACCCTCCGACCACCACCTACTCCAGTCCTGTAACCCGGTAGGTGTACACGATCAAAGGCAGAGCTACATGTGAAAGCACCCATGTGATTTTCCAACTGACCTGTCTACACTGTGAAGCTTTCTATGTGGGAATGACCAGCAACAAACTGTCCATTCGCATGAACAGACACAGGAGACAGTGTTTGTTGGTAATGAGGATCACCCTGTGGATAAACATGCCTTGGTGCACAGCCAGCACACCTTGGCACAGTGTTACACCATCCGGGTTATCTGGATACTTCCCACTGACACCAACCTATCAGAACTCCGGAGATGGGAACTTTCCCTTCAATATATTCTCTCTTATCCACCAGGCCTCAACCTCCGCTAATTTCAAGTTGCTGCCGCCTGTACATCACTTGTCATTCAACAACATCTTTGCCCCTGTACTTCCACCTCGACTGACATCTCTGCCCAACCTCTTTGCCGTTACATGTGTCTACCTATGTCTCTATATTTGTGAATGGATATGTGTGTGTGTGTGCGCGCGCGAGTGTACACCTGTCCTTTTTTCCCCCAAAGATAAGTCTTTCCGTTCCCGGGATGGAATGACTCTTACCCTCTCCCTTAAAACCCACATCCTTTTGTCTTTCCCTCTCCTTCTTTCCTAATGAAGCAGCCCAATGTCATGATTTTAGGATTGCACCTCATATGTTGCAGGAGTTACGCACACATGAAGAGCCTTGCATGTGATAGAGCAGCATGGAGAGCTGATCACAACAACAAGATGACTCTGTTATGAGAAAGGAATGGAAGCAGCCAGGGGCTTTCAACATATGTGTTATGCTGTGCCATTGCCATGAATCTGCAACTATTTCCATTTCACCATTTGTGTCATGTGTTTCAGATTTAGTTAATGGAAACTGATTGCTGCTGGATGGATTAATAACATTAATACAAGACAGAAAATGAAAGTTAACATGAAATGAGAATGGTAGGTACAGAAAAAATATTAAAAGCCAATGGTGTAACAGCAAAAATATCAACAAAGGGTGTAAACAGAAACAAAAATAAGCTGATGCATGAAGGGAACAAGATAGTCAGTCTACATACAGGTACTTGTACTAACCTACTGTACTTACACAAAAGATGCACCATGATGCAGGCATGCACCTCCATTCTGACAGGCATGTTCATGACATTCTGTGGTTCCACACTGACCAACACTTCTACCAGTGGCAGTCCTTGTCTTCTGAAGTGGTACTGAAATTCTGCCTGTCCTCAACTCCACATCAAAAAGACAACCTGAGAAGCCACTATGCAATGGTAGATCATGAGGTAGCAATGAAAAATTTGCTGATTCATGGCCACCTGCAAAAGTGAGGAGAAAAAAAATTAGTTTCTACAACTGAAATGTATTAATCCACAAATCTTTTTTTCCTCACAATGAAACACTACCAATGTATAATGGAGAATGTGTATTTAGCTGAGTCATGTGACCAGGAGATGTTCCGGTAACATTCTTCAGGTTATCAACACGAAGCCAAGCATGTTTTCCTGATCTACCCAGACTCACAAAATGTGGTCTTTTCGCTCGCTGAGTGACAGGACGTGGTGTGAAGATTCTCCGTGGTCCTGAAATTTATTAATAAACAGCTGGATCAGTAAAACCAACAGAACTAGCATAAGACTGTTGAAAGATGTGACTATTCTTAATGTAAATTTTGAAGCTTCTTAACATTTTTACAGTTAAGTAATTACAAAAGAACATAAGATATGTATGATTACAATGCTATATACAAAAATAACAAGATACAATATGAACACATTGATATAGTTGGCTGAATAGCTTCATCCAGCGTGTTAACTCATATTAACAAATCTGACCAATGAAGAAGTGCGACAAACTGCAAACTTATTTTATTCATTGTGTTTGATGGAGCTCATCAAATAAAAGAACCTACAGGGATAGGGAAAGAATAAAGATGCTGTTTAACAAAAGGAAATAACTCAAAGAAAGTTTAAAATGTGTAAGGAAAGTTGAGATGTACCTATCACAATGAAAGGGATAGTGACATAAATAGACAATGAAAAATTAGGAAATTTATGAAGATTTTGAGTTTGCTAAGAAAATAATGGGACATCCAACATGAAAATAAAAAACACATGAATCAAACTGACAAGACATCAGTGCATTGCTGTAAAAAGAAAATGAATGACAAGCATAAAAACATGGATATAGGAATCAGACAAAGCAGGAAAAACAGAAAAGAGCAGAAGAACAATTATTGTTTAATGCCTGTTTCACATAAATGTTATTATAAATGAAGCACAAGCTTGGCCTGCAGGATGGGGAAGAAGATTAGCCATGACATTTCAAAGGAACTATCTTCACATTTTCCTTTATACATTTAGGAGAATAAAGGAAAATCTAAGTACAGATGGCTGGATGAGGTTTTGAATGGCAATGTCCATCTTCCCAAATGTAAGTCTAGTGTAACCACTGTGGCATCTCACTTGGTAGGAAAATCAAGTCTAAGAGAGACAGAAACAGAAAGCATAGCATACACAATTCTTCCAAAAAATTCCAAGACTGGCATTATTACTTCCAAACAAGTGATATCATCACATAACTACAGTGTCAGCTTGAACTAACAATTATTAAACAAAAAGATGTGTTGGACCAATCAATTGTGAGCAGGAAATGTTAATTAGTGGATTTTGACCATAATGTGCCAATGCTTTTGCATCAAATCACAATGGAGTAGCAACCCTAAATCAAGCATTCAAGACTCTCCCCAGAAAGTTTTGAAGAAGAGAAAAGTCTGTGCAAAGTTTGCACGGCGTGTCTTAACAAAATCAAATCAACAATGTGTGGAAAACTGTCATGATTTGATTGAAATGCGAAATGCAGACATTTATTTTCTGGAAAATATCAACACAGGTGACTAGCCCTGCTGTTATAAATACAAACCCACACAATGGGGCAAGTTTCATCTGATGACTAGCAAACTGACATAAGCTATTGCCACAATGCTCTTCATTCTTCATAACCTGGATGTTGAACATGACTAAGTGATGAATTCCTGCCAGTCTCCACAATAAACTGGAGACTCAAGTGAAGAGTATTCATTAGCAACACCCAGACCACAAAAAATCTTAGAAGATAATATCTACTTTACTTTATTAATTGGTTCTCCATCATCCCAACAGTGTAAAGCTTGTGAGAGATCTTGATGACAGGCTGGTCCCTCTCATATGGAATCTAAATGACCTGTGCTTTCTTTGTAACATTCCCCAGTCTATCCATCTTTCCAACTTGAGGAAGGAACTTTTCCTCAACTGAATTTTCCTTTAAATATAATGTAGAATTTAGCATGTCCCACATAACTGACAGCCCCCCCTTTCATAATGCAATTTATGAAATACAATGCAGCACTGAATATCAATAATGAACTGTAAAGAGTTAGCGAGAAAACAACTGAAAAACTGTTGGAAACACATGTTGATCAACTACATTGGGAAGACCAGTGTAAAGTTACGATAGTAAGACATCTTTGTCTTTGGGGACTCTTTGGATTACACTGAGAGCTGAGTTGAGGCCAGGGCACTTAGAGGAATAGGGTGATTGTTAGAAGTTATAAAAGTAGTTAAAGTACTAAATAAATCAGAAAAGAAAAGGCAAACGCATGTATTAATAATTTGTGATCAGAAATAATGGCAGTGACATACAAAGTTCTGATTTAACTGTGTTCTCCAAAAGTTAATATATTTCTTGTTGTTGTTGTTGTGGTCTTCAGTCCTGAGACTGGCTTGATGCAGCTCTGCATGCTACTCTATCCTGTGCAAGCTCCTTCATCTCCCAGTACCTACTGCAGCCTACATCCTTCTGAATCTGCTTAGTGTATTCACCTCTTGGTCTCCCTCTATGATTTTTACCTTCCATGCTGCCCTCCAAAACTAAATTGGTGATCCCTTGATGCCTCAGAACATGTCCTACCAACCGATCTGCTTCTAGTCAAGTGGTGCCACAAATATCTCTTCTCCCAAATTCTATTCAATACTTCCTCATAAGTTATGTGATCTACCCATCTAATCTTCAGCATTCTTCTGTAGCACCACGTTTCAAAAGCTTCTATTCTCTTCCTCTACAAACTATTTATCATCCATATTTCACTTCCATACATGACTACGCTCCATACAAATACTTTCAGAAACGACTTCCTGACACTTAAATCTAGACTTGATGTCAACAAATTTCTCTTCTTCAGATATGCTTTCCTTGCCATTGCCAGTCTACATTTTATATCCTCTCTACTTCGACCATCATCAGTTATTTTGCTCCCCAAATAGCAAAACTCCTTTACTACTTTAAGTGTCTCATTTCCTAATCTAATTCTCTTAGCATCACCTGACTTAATTAGACTACATTCCATTATCGTCGTTTTGCTTTTGTTGATGTTCATCTTATACTGTTCTTTCAAGACACTATCCATTCCACTCAACTGCTCTTCCAAGTTCTTTGCTGTCTCTGTCATCAGCAAACCTCAAAGTTTTTATTTCTTCTCCAAGGATTGTAATACCTACTCTGAATTTTTCTTTTGTTTCCTTTACTGCTTGCTCAATATACACATTGAATAACATCGGGGAGAGGCTACAACCCTGTTTCACTCCCTTCCCAACCACTGCTTCCCTTTCATGTCCCTCAACTCTTATAACTGCCATCTGGTTTCTGTACAAATTGTAAACAGCCTTTCGCTCCCTGTATTTTACCCCTGCAACCTTCAGAATTTGAAAGAGCATATTCCAGTCACCATTACCAAAAGGTTTCTCTAAGTATACAAATGCTAGAAACCTAGGTTTGCCTTTCCTTAATCTAGCTTCTAAGATAAGTCATAGGGCCAGTACTGCCTCACATGTGCCAACATTTCTACAGAATCCAAACTGATCTTCCCCGAGGTCGGTTTCTACTAGTTTTTCCATTTGTCTGTAAAGAATCTGCGTTAGTATTTTGCAGCCATGACTTATTAAACTGATAGTTCAGTAATTTTGACATTTGTCAACACCTGCTTTCTTTGGGATTGGAATTATTATATTCTTCTTGAAGTCTGAGGCTATTTCACCTGTCTCATACATCTTGCTCACCAGATGTAGAGTTTAGGTGTGGCTGCTCTCCCAAGGCTATCAGTAGTTCTAATGGAATGTTGTCTACTCCCGGGGCCTTTTTTTGGCGTAGGTCTTTCAGTGCTATGTCAAATTCTTCACACAGTATCATATCTCCCATTTCATCTTCATCCACATCCTCTTCCATTTTCATAATATAGTCCTCAAGTACATCACCCTTGTATAGACCCTCTATGTACTCCTTCCACCTTTCTGCTTTCCCTTCTTTGCTTAGAACTGGGTTTCCATCAAAGCTCTTGATATTCATGCAAGTGGTTCTCTTTTCTCCAAAGGTCTCTTTAATTTTCCTGTAGGCAGTATCTATCTTACCCCTCGTGAGATAAGCCTCTACATCCTTACATTTGTCCTCTAGCCATGCCTGCTTAGTCATTTTGCACTTCCTGTCAATCTCATTTTTGAGACGTTTGTATTCCGTTTTGCCCGCTTCATTTACTGCATTTTTATATTTTCTCCTTTCATCAATTAAATTCAATATTTCTTCTGTTACCCAAGGATTTCTACTAGCCCTCGTCTTTTTACATACTTGATCCTCTGCTGCCTTCACTACTTCATCCCTCAAAGCTACCCATTCTTCTTCTAATGTATTTCTTTCCCCAATTCCTGTCAATTGTTGCCTTATGCTCTCTCTGAAACACTGTACAACCACTGGTTTAGTCAGCTTATCCAGGTCCCATCTCCTTAAATTCCCACCTTTTTGCAGTTTCTTCAGTTTTAATCTACAGGTCATAACCAATAGATTGTGGTTAGAATCCACATCTGCCCCTGGAAATGTCTTACAATTTACAACCTGGTCTTACCATTATATAATCTATTTCAAACCTGTCAGTATCTCCAGGATTTTTCCATGTATACAACCTTCTTTCATGATTCTTGAACCAAGTGTTAGCTATGATTAAGTTGTGCTCTGTGCAAAATTCTACCAGGCGGTTTCCTCTTTCATTTCTTCCACCCAATCCCTATTCACCTACTACGTTTCCTTCTCTCCCTTTTCCTACTGCCAAATTCCAGTCACCCCATGGCTATTAATTTTTCGTCTCCCTTCACAATCTGATTAATTTCTTTTATTTCATCATACATTTCTTCAATTTCTTTGTCAGTTGCAGAGCTAGTTGGTATATAAACTTGTACTACTGTAGTAGGTGTGGGCTTCGTATCTATCTTGGCCACAATAATGCGTTCACTTTGCATTCCTATTTTCCTATTCATTATTAATCCTACTCCTGCATTACCCCTATTTGATTTTGTGTTTATAACCCTGCAGTCACCTGACCAAAAGTCTTGTTCCTCCTTCCACTGAACTTCACTATTTCCCACTATATCTAACTTTAACCTATCCATTTCCCTTTTTAAATTTTCTAACCTACCTGCCCAATTAAGGAATCTGACATTCCACACTCTGATCTGTAGAACGCCATTTTTCTTTCTCATGATAAAGACATCCCCTTGAGTAGTCCCCGCCCGGAGATCCGAATGGGGGACTATTTTACTTCCGGAATATTTTACCCAAGAGGACGCCATCATCATTTAACCATACAGTAAAGCTGCATGCCCTCAGGAAAAATTACGTCCGTACTTTCCCCTTGCTTTCAGCCGCTTGCAGTACCAGCACAGCAAGGCCGTTTTGGTTAGTGTTACAAGGCCAGATCAGTCAATCATCCAGACAGTTGCCCTTGCAACTACTGAAAAGGCTGCTGCCCCTCTTCAGGAACCACACGTTTGTCTGGCCTCTCAACAGATGCCCCTCCATTGTGGTTGCACCTACGGTACGGCTATCTGTATTGCTGAGGCACGCAAGCCTCCCCACCAACGGCAAGTGTAATGAGTGACATGGCACATGATGATTCGGTACTCGCTCCCCTGCATGATACCTTACAAGTGTAATGAAACACTCTCAGAGACTCCATTCAGCATATTTTGCTCTGAGAATTGTTTCAAAAATTTGCATACTGAAGATGCTAGAGTGGCAAATTTTGGGTACTTCCAGTCCCCTGTAACTTGTGGATAATTTTCTGGAGGTCACATTCTGCTTCCAAGACAATGATAGATATGAGGGGACAACTCAGAGAGGGTGGTGGAGGATATTGCCATACTTTTCAAACAGTTTTTATCATGTCTGCAAATTATTAGCAGTGTGGTGCTACATAACATAAATTACAATTTTGGAGCATTAAACTATATATACAATGAAGAGCCAAACAACTGGTACACCTGCCTGATAGCATGTAGGACCCCTGTGAGCATGCAGATATGCTGCAACATGACGTGGCATGATCCTGACTAATGTCTGAGGTACTGATGGAGGGAACTAAAACCATGAATCCTGCGGGGCTGTCCGTAAATGTGTAAGAGTACGAGAGGGAGGAGATCTCTTCTGAACAGCACGTTGCAAGGCATCTCAGATATGCTCAATAGAATTCATGTCTGGGGAGTGTGGTGGCCAGCACAAGGGTTTAAACTCAGAAGAGTGTTCCTGGTGCCAATATGTAGCAATTCTAGATGTGTGGGGTGTCACATTGTCCATCGGAATGCACAATGGACATGAATGGATGCATGTGATCTGACAGGATGCTTATGTATGTGTCACCTGTCAGGGACATGCCTAGACCCATCAGGGGTCCCATATCTGCCACTGCACATGCGCTACGCCATTACAGAGTCTTCACCAGCTTGAACAGTCCTCTGCTGACATGCAGGGTCCATGGATTCATGAAGTTGTCTTCATACCTGTAGATACATGTCCATTCGCATAAAACAATTTGAAATAAGACTCACCCGACCAGGTAAAATGCTTCCAGTCACCAACAGTCCAATGTTGGCATTGACAGGACCAGGCGAGGTGTAAAGCTTTGTGTCATGCAGTCATTAAGGGTACATGAGTGGGCTCTCAACTTCAAAAGCCCATGTCGATGTTTCATTGAATGGTTCACACACTGCCACTTGATGGCCCAGCATTGAAATCTACAGAAATTTCAGGAAGGGTCGCACTTCTGTCATGAATGAATCTCTTTAGTTGTGATTGGTCCTGTTCTTGCATGATCTCTTTCCGGCCGCAGCGATGTCAGAGATCTGACGTTGTACCGGATTCCTGATATTCACAGTACACTCATGAAATGGTCATATGGAAAATCCCCACTTCATCACTACCTTGGAGATACTGTATCCCATCACTCGTGAGCAGACTATAACACCACATTCAAACTCACTTAAATCTTGACAACCTGCCACTGTAGCAGCAGTAACTGATCTAACAACTGTGTCGGATACTTGTCATCTTATATACACTCCTGGAAATTGAAATAAGAACACCGTGAATTCATTGTCCCAGGAAGGGGAAACTTTATTGACACATTCCTGGGGTCAGATACATCACATGATTACACTGACAGAACCACAGGCACATAGACACAGGCAACAGAGCATGCACAATGTCGGCACTAGTACAGTGTATATCCACCTTTCGCAGCAATGCAGGCTGCTATTCTCCCATGGAGACGATCGTAGAGATGCTGGATGTAGTCCTGTGGAACGGCTTGGCATCCCACTTCCACCTGGCGCCTCAGTTGGACCAGCGTTCGTGCTGGGCGTGCAGACCGCGTGAGACGACGCTTCATCCAGTCTCAAACATGCTCAATGGGGGACAGATCCGGAGATCTTGCTGGCCAGGGTAGTTGACTTACACCTTCTAGAGCACGTTGGGTGGCACGGGATACATGCGGACGTGAATTGTCCTGTTGGAACAGCAAGTTCCCTTGCCGGTCTAGGAATGGTAGAACGATGGGTTCGATGACGGTTTGGATGTACCGTGCACTATTCAGTGTCCCCTCGACGATCACCAGAGGTGTACGGCCAGTGTAGGAGATCGCTCCCCACACCACGATGCCGGGTGTTGGCCCTGTGTGCCTCGGTCGTGTGCAGTTCTGATTGTGGCGCTCACCTGCACGGCGCCAAACACGCATACGACCATCATTGGCACCAAGGCAGAAGCGACTCTCATCGCTGAAGACGACACGTCTCCATTCGTCCCTCCATTCACGACTGTCGCGACACTACTGGAGGCGGGCTGCACGATGTTGGGGCATGAGCGGAAGACGGCCTAACGGTGTGCGGGACCGTAGCCCAGCTTCATGGAGACGGTTGCGAATGGTCCTCGCCGATACCCCAGGAGCAACAGTGTACCTAATTTGCTGGGAAGTGGCGGTGCGGTCCCATACGGCACTGCGTAGGATCCTACGGTCTTGACGTGCATCCGTGCGTCGCTGCGATCCGGTCCCAGGTCGACGGGCACGTGCACCTTCCGCCGACCACTGGCGACAACGTCAATGTACTGTGGAGACCTCACGCCCCACGTGTTGAGCAATTCGGCGGTACGTCCACCCGGCCTCCCGCATGCCCAATATACGCCCTCGCTCAAAGTCCGTCAACTGCACATACGGTTCACGTCCACGCTGTCGCGACATGCTACCAGTGTTAAAGACTGCGATGGAGCTCCGTATGCCACGGCAAACTGGCTGACACTGACGGCGGCGGTGCACAACTGCTGCGCAGCTAGCGCCATTCGACGGCCAACACCGCGGTTCCTGGTGTGTCTGCTGTGCCGTGCGTGTGATCATTGCTTGTACAGCCCTCTCGCAGTGTCCGGAGCAAGTATGGTGGGTCTGACACACCGGTGTCAATGTGTTCTTTTTTCCATTTCCAGGAGTGTAGATGTTGCCAACTGCACTGCTGTATTCTGCCTGTTTACAGATCTCTGTATTTGAATACGCATGCCTATACCAGTTTCTGTGGTGCTTCAGTGTATTATGTAATATCCTCAATTTTATTTTAATAATTCTCTTCATATCCTATAAACTACACAGCATTTATTGGTCGTAGAAATTATATTTCTATAGTTTGTACACATGACACTGTGCAAATCAAAATTAAATAATAATGTAACATAAATTTTGAATTTTATCTCATATTAAAGACAGTAACTTATCAAATGCACATGGAGCTTCTGTTTCTCATTAGTTCATGTATTTCATTTTGAACAATATAATTCCTAAAAAGTTCATTTTAGTCATATTTTTAATTTCAGTTGTGAGCGCTATGATAAGGAGTGCCTACTGAATTTACATTATCAACAAATATATGAAGGGAATAACAGTGAAAAGAGGTACAATATGAAATCCAAACTTTAATGAAATAACACTTCATGCACATAAAATAAAATCTATGTATTTCTGCCAGTTTTGAAAATACGTGCGGGTGGTTACCTGATCCAAGATTCCAAGTAAGAACAACATAACCTTTTATGAAGCTCACAGAAAGGTGATCAGATTGAGCATCATGAGAACCATCTTGACCAACAAAAATCATTAGTGCTATCTGTTCCATGCTTGATGGTTTGAAACGGAATCTTAGTTCCATATTGTGGTGAATAGTTCCTGGTAAAGGATACGCAGTGTATGATGAAAATCCAGCAACTGATGGAGAGAAAGAAGGCTGGCCAATGTCTAAGTCTAGAAAAGTAAGAAATCAACATGGAACATTACAAAAAATACCCTTCTACAATTTGGTGGTTAACTAGTTTATTTTTGTTTTTGGAAATTACAGAATAACATACCATGCTCACAGAAAATTCCATGTTTTCCCAGAGGACAAAGACAAAGGAAGCCACTACCGGGGAAAATGACACATGTTGCACCAAACTGACAAGGATTTACTTCACAGACTGATTTCTCACAAGCTTTCCCAACATACCTGAAAAACATAACAATGCGTGTAAATACAGGTGGAAGTGAAATTTGAAAAGGAAATATTTTCTCAAGCAGAAAAAAGTCACATAATCACTATGTGCTATAATCATAATAAGAATAATGCATCTGATTTCTTTGAAATCTTACAAAAACTAATCAGTGTTCTCTCTTTATAAATCTTAGGAGATGACATGAATTTTGATTTGTTTTGTAACATAAGAATTTTAACATTTTAGAACATTTATTAGTTTATCATTTACATAAAATAAAGCAAAGGCAGCCCACACATTAAGCAGACTGATGTGAGCACAGAAACACTCATAATGGAATACAGTGTTAACTAGCTTTTGAGACATGGATCTTCTTCTGGCAGAAAGTACACACACACACACACACACACGCACGTACAAAAAGCACGCTACTGTGATGTGGCAATGAGTCTGTGGTAGAGTATGTTTCGGTGTCTGTTTGGTTCTGTGTGTAATCATGTGTACTTTCTGCTAGAAGAAGAGCCAGGGCTCAAAGGCTAGTTCTACTGTGCTCTGTTGTGGGTGTCTATGCATCACACACCCATCTGCTACATATAAGTGGTTGTGTTTCCTTTATTTTACATACTGTTCTGTTCAAAAGTTTGCCATTTCTTGTGCATTACTGCAAGAGTTTCAAAAATAAACTATGTACCTTACCCTGAAGGACATAAACAGTTCCACTCATCGTTGTGTTCTACACATGTTCCACCATCATAACAAGGATTTGACAAACATGCAAGTGATGCACATTCAGAAATTCCTGAAGCACTCAATGAGTCATGTAAAATATGACGTGGCATATTATCAACCTAAAAACACAAATACAAGTCAAAAATTAATATCTTTTTGTATCATAATTAAATGATACTACATGATAATGATTTTTGGGAGATCAAACATCGTTGTCTAACTACTATCAATCCATTCAGATTAACTTTGCGCATTGTAGCTAATGAATAAATTTTGTAGCTCCCTAGTTGCTGCTGCTGATCCCAAACCTGAATAAGAGACTAGAGAAGTCATAAAAAAGCTGCAAAGGAACTTGAGGGAAGTCTCAATACCTTTTGTAACTACGAAGCACTTTAGTTCAGTCTCATTACTATCTGCAACTTTTAGCAAGATGGAAAAGTTGTCAGTCAATGGATTCTGTGAGATTGAATCCTGTGACAATATCAAAGCTCCCCAAATGTCTGATTTTAATTATGACATTACACAGTAACTTAAAAATTATAACATTTCTCAAAATGGGGGGCAAAGTTACTTGTGTCCATGACATACCCTAAGTCACACGTGGCTTCTGGGTGGTGCTAAAATGAGTAACAACAAAACAGGATGAGACCAAACTGCCCGAAAAAACCTCCCAGTCATAGAATGCAGAGCAAACAACCAAAATGTCCTTAGTTCATAGAACTGGACCATCTATCCGCATATGCCAACTTAACATCGAAGGAATAAGCAGGTCGAAATGTGACTGTCTATCCAAACTATCGAAAAACCATGCAGTCGATGTCATTGCACTCCAAGAAACACACACAGCAGATGATCAACAGATAAGGAGCAGAGGGCAAATACCAGGATATAAACTAATAGCCTCAAATAACCATCCAAAATATGTTCCTGCAGTTTATGTGAAGCATAATATGAAAAATTACCAGATAGTTTCAGTGAGCAGCAAAAAAGATATTTTCATAATTTCAGCCAAAATTGATAGTGTAACAATAGTCAATGTCTACAAGCCTCCTGGAGTAAACTGCCCTACTCCTCCTCTGCCATCTCAGCAGCATCCATCTTTATTCCTGGGCAACTTCAACAGCCATCACAATCTATGGGGATATTGTGAAAACTACAGTAATGGTGAAGCTCTTTGTGAATGGATGAAAACCGAAAACTTGGAAGTAATTTTTGATGCCAAGGTTCCACCTACCTTTCATTCAGGACATTAGAACAGAGGATATACACCTGATCTGTGCTTCACAACTCAGCTTCACAGCACCCATACCCAGATACATTGCTTAATACTTAAAAATTTGCCCCACAATCAGCACCGACCTATTATTATAGAGACTGGAATATGTGTAACCCTTGTGCAGTCCAAAACCAAGATGAAATTTCAAGAAAGCTAACTGAACTGAATTCAGAAATCAAACAGATAACAATATCAGATGGATCAAGCCAATACACAGTAACTACAGTCAGTTTATAGGTATAATTAAAGGAGCAGCCAGATGATTTATCCCTACAGGCTATCATAAAGAATATACACCTGGCTGGATAGAGGACAGTGAAAAATTGCTTGAAGAATATGAAGAAAATTCAACTGTTAGCAAAGCTACAGATTTTCTGCAGTCACTTGATGAGAATAGGAAGAAGATCTGGCATGAAGCTGTAGAATCATTCGACCACACATTTATCTCCTAAAGCTTGATCTGTTATCCAAAAACTGGATGCAACAAACTCAGCACTGGTGAAACCTAAAACTGCCATCAAGCCGAATGATTTTTGCCAATCATCTAATCTCAAATTCCAAGAGCCCAAAGGATAAGCAGACAAGAAGGGAAATCAAAACCCAGCTCAACACCAAGAAAAGAGCACCCCCAAATTACTCTAAATTTTCCAATCCATTCAATGAAGAGGAAGTAAGAGATGCCATCAGAAACATGAAAGTTGGGAAGGCAGCTGGATTTGATGGGATGTACCCTGAATTTCTCACACAATGTGGACCAACAACTATCAAATGGCTTTCTAACTTCTTCTCAGATATTCCCTCCACTGGAAATCACCCACCATTATACAAGAAAACCAATCTAATAGCAATCCTTAAACTCAACAAAGACCCAATAAAAGTAGAAAGTTACCACCCACTAGCCCTGTTAAGTGTTGCTTACAAACTACTTCAACGACTCATCTACAACAGGATCTATGAAACAATTAATAAACAAATACCCATAGAACAAGCTGGATTCAGGCCTGGTAGAAGCTGTAATGACCAAGTTATTGAATTAACAACCACTACTGAAAATGGATATGAGAAGAAGAGCATAAGCATAGCTGCTTTCTTGGATCTATCCACCGCCTATGACACCGTATGGCGAGAAGGCCTTCTCTTAAAATTTGTGAGCATCATTCAGTGTCAAAAACTCACAAGCCTACTTAGTGGCATGTTAAGCAACAGACTTGCCCAGATGTACTCTGATAATGACTAATGACAGAAGCAAAGTTTTCCAATTAAGTGACAGGCTACCTCAAGGATCTGTATTGGCCCATTTCCTTTTCAATTTATACATTTATGACTTGCCAGCCACAACCTCAAGGAAATTCATATATGCTGATGACATCTGTTTGGTAACCCAGAGCTCCAGTTACACCACTGCCGACATGGAAATCCTGGACACATACTTCAGGAAATGGTGCCTCTGCCTAAACCCTCAGAAAACTGTTACTTCAGCATTCCACCTATAGAATGCTGAAGGTAAACTATGAGGACAAACCTTACAGTACTGCAGTACTCCGAAGTACCTAACTTTCTGACAAAATCTCTCTGACGTGGCCACAAAAGTGAAGACCTTTAAGAATATCATTCAGAAGCTTGCTGGTACCTACTGGGGTTGCTGTGCTCAAACCCTAATATCAACTGCTTTGGCACTATCATACTCTGTCGCTGAATACTGTTGCCCAACTTGGATGAACAGTGCTCACTGCAACAAGATAGATGTGTAACTCAACCAGACAATGCGACTTATCACAGGCTGCTTATGTAGCACTCAAACTGCATGCCTACCAGTTTTAAGTAGCATCCAACCTACAGCTCTACGGAGATCAGATGCTCTCCTGAAGATCTGGAGAAACATTCAGAAGAACCCGAAGCTACCCATACACAGCGATATATTAATAGCACAACATCAGCGTCTGAAGTCAAGAAAACCTCCTTGGTGAACTGCACAACATCTTGAAGCCTCCGACTTTAACATCAACGAAGTATGGAGAAGTCAACGGGAAGAATCATCAGTGTTCTACGGTTATGTGGTTGAAAAGCCTTCCATGCGAGTTCCAGGTTTCACACTCCCCAGATGCCAGTGGAGAACCATCAACAGCGTCCGTACAGGACAAGGGAACTGTGGATATCTAAAGCACAAATAGGGCTGGACAACATCTCCAGATAGTGACTGTGTAAATGCCAAAAACAAGCCTTCGGGGGATCAATAAATGACATCCATCATGCATCACCTGAAGGGCTCAACTGGATCAAAAGATTGTACTTGGAAATCTAAGAACTTGTCTAATGTGTACAAAATTTAGTATAATACTTTGGACATTTGATTCTGTACCTGTATTTTGCTTGTCATTTCTTACACTGTATACTCTTAAAATTATGTATTTGATCCCAGCTCTGTATCACCATACTATAAATAAAATTTTTCAAAATGGGAAAGGAAAACAACTACTGGATGAAACTGACAGTCAAATTATGTCAATATAAGAAATCCTGTATCGAGATGAAATAAATTTTGAACTCAGAATTTATACGAGCTATAGAGGAATGCTAGGAACATCCACTTCCAATGAAATGCCCCAATGTGGCACAGCATTTGCAGTCGAGAGAAATATTATAAATTCATTGCTAAATTTCATATATATGACAGAAAAATTTCACTTCTCTCTATCAAGTAAGGGAACAGGTCACACGTGTCAATTAATGTGCACAACCCCTCAAAACATCTATAACTGAAAGGATGCTAAAAAAATTGATGACCTCTAGAAACACTGGCAGAAGTTAAATATACAATTACAACACACTGTGACAAACTATTGCTGGAGATTTCAGTGCACAAACTGGCATACAAAAAATTTAAGTGAACAGAGGGATTATACTCTTTGCATACAAGACAAACAAAAGAAGTGAAAGATTAATTGACTTAGGTCAAATCTTTAATCTGACGGCAATGTCAACACACTTACTGCCTCCCCAGAAAGAAGGAAATATGAATATCTCCAACAAATGAAAGCACAATGAGAGCACATCCAACTAGCAGCCACTGCAGAAGTTCTTGGTAGTGGGTGATGGTCCATGAATCCAGTAACTTTTATGACTATATTGCTAGTTATGCATGTCTTTGTTGTCTATGGAAATGATGCTAAGTACTCCTGTCATGTACTTCACAATGGCATACAAACTGTATGTGTATATGTAGAAACATAAGACAAAATTTCAAACTGAACAGCTGACAATTACCACAGAAAAACAAAATGAAAGTATCGAAAAAGAAATTACCTGTTTGGATAAATAGATAGGTATAATAAACATTTGAGCATAACAAATCCAAAATGAAAACCTCTAGAACAATAAGATTTAGCCCTAAAGACCTTAAATGTGTATCGTATAATTCTTTTCTAATTTACTTTCCTAAATATCACTTGATTCTCATAACCTACAAAAAATCAATATGACATGAGTCTCAAAACCTTGGCACTCTGCAATGAAAAATAAAGCACAGATGCTGAAATGACAACTATGACAGAATTTGTAGAAGAAAGAGTTGAAACATAGCTATTGTGGAAATCTCACAATTTGAAATCAAATGGCAAGAATTCCTCAAGATTCAAAAAACATGCATCTAAACTCACCAATACATAAAAATGTAAATACCAACACTGTGGACTAATGGAAATTGTCCAATACTTTTCAAGAAATAACGCCAGAACTTTCTATCAGAAATTTAAAAAAAAACTTCAAAATTATCAGTCTCACAGTTCATGCTTGAGGAGTTCAAAATAATAATAAAGAAAGCTTCAAGCTGTTCCATCCCACTTTCAATACTTATAAAGTCCAAATTTTCACCTCATAGTTGAGAAATTCATCCCAAATATAATCTAATAATGTGTGACTGACATAACATCAAAAGTTAAATTTTTGCAGGATTTAAGATCAAGCCAGGGGTAAGAAGGGAAATGGCTTATCCCCAGTAATGTTTAACTGAGTTTTAGATAAACTGATTAGAAAATGATAAATAAAACTAAGGTCATAAGTATTGTTTGATGTCTCAAAAAGTATCTTGACTGCCTGATAATTGATGATGACAGTGCAATCCTCTCCAATAACAGATCAGAAACAATCCTGTCTCAAAGGAAACTTCAAGTAATTGAGACACAAACAGTCATAGTTATGTCTTTCAGTCCAGTCCATAACCTGAACAATTTGTTTTGTTTTCTAATGATTTCCAGCAACCCTCTGTTATTAAATGACTTTCACTTTCAATGTCCATGTTTGTCTCATTGCCATAAATGAAAGCTGGCAATACACAATGTAAGATTTCCTTTACAAACGCATAGGCAACTTAGTTCTTAAAACACAGTTGAGTTTATTAAAAGCATTCAAAGACCTTTTTAATGTAAGCCTTTCGTCTATTTCTTTCACTGCAAATCAAGTTACTGTCTACAAATGCTCTATATGCAAAAAAACCTCATCTACTGTTTGTAAAACATTATCATTAATTTTTAATATTTTCTTTTCATTGTGTTGCTTATATATTATACACATTTTAGTTTAATTGATTTTTAGACCTACTATCAAAGTTCCATATTAACTTATATATATATATAGGCACATGAACAAAACACACAGACACACACACAGAATTACAAGCTTTCGCAACTGGCAGTTGCTTCGTCAGGAAGGAAGGAAGGAGAGGGAAAAATGAAAGGGTGTGGGTTTTAAGGGAGAGGGTAAGGAGTCATTCCAATCCCGGGAGCGGAAAGACTTCCCTTAGGGGAAAAAAAGGACAGGTGTACACTCGCACACACACACACACATATCCATCCGCACATACACAGACACAAGCAGACATATTTAACTCTTTGCCTTTAAATATGTCTGCTTGTGTCTGTGTATGTGCGGATGGATATGTGTGTGTGTGTGTGCGAGTGTACACCTGTCCTTTTTTTCCCCTAAGGGTAGTCTTTCCGCTCCCGGGATTGGAATGACTCCTTACCCTCTCCCTTAAAACCCACACCCTTTCATTTTTCCCTCTCCTTCCTTCCTTCCTGACGAAGCAACTGCCAGTTGCGAAAGCTTGTAATTCTGTGTGTGTGTCTGTGTGTTTTGTTCATGTGCCTGTCTGCCGGCGCTTTCCCGCTTGGTAAGTCTTGGAATCTTTATTTTTAATATATTTTTCCCATGTGGAAGTTTCTTTCTGTTTTATATATATATATATATATATATATATATATATATATATATATATATATATATATATATATATATATATATTTCGCAAATCATTTTTTCGAAACTTTTTTCGAAAAATTTTTTTGTCGAAATTTTCTTGAATTTCTCGAAATTTTCTTGAATTTCCCCACCCTTTAACGTGATCTGGAGACAACATAACTACCCAACCTTTGCACCCATTGTTGTTCACCAACCTAAGTTCAGCACATGATCAACATAGCTCATCTCAAACCAACACTTTTTCGACTTTTTTCACACCTTTATCTCTCCCTATATAAATCTCTCTTTACTTTCACTTTAACCTCATATTACCCTTTCCACCTACCAATACCATGTCAACCTCACAACATCCCTACAACGACCCCATTAAATTTTATTTACATTCCCTCCGCAAACATGCCTTCACCCTAGCCAGATTACGCTCCCATATTTTATTTACTCAGGCTTGTCTGACATTTGGCATTACTCCCAAAGGCCTCACACTTAAAGTTCCCATCTCTGGCTGCAATCCTTCTTTCCATCAGTCCTTATACCAGTTCCAAACAGCACAATCCATAGCCCTCACCCGCCTAATCCTTCACCTATACATCGACTCGGCCAATGAACACACCCGTCAACTCCTATCCCAAATCAAAGTCCTCAATCTTTCCTCTCCCGCATCCACACCGGCTGTACATAGCATCCTCCTACAGGCCAACCGCAAATTAGAACAACATGCCACCCTCCACCTCAAAAAACTATCCAATCTCCTGGTTTCCCACCTCCGGAAAGGCAACTCACTCACCCTCCACAACCTTTCCAACAAACCTCAACCTCCTCTCATTGCACACAGACCCAGTCTCTCCCATCTACTCAATCTCCCACTTCCAGCTCCACTCCCCCCAACACCTCAAAATTCTAGTCAACACAATCTGGAACCACAACACCCCAATTCAGTAGTTAACCTTTCCTCCAAACCCCTCTCCCAATCCGAAACCTCTGTCCTATCCAAAGGCCTCACCTTCAGCCCCACTCCCAGGTTCAACCAAACTGCCCTTGTCAAGGATTTACTGTCCTACACTCGTAGTCTCTGCTGGAAATATCACTTTGCCACGAAGAAAAACAATCCTGATCCCACTCCTAATGATCCAACTCCCCAAGACACTATCCAAATTGAACCCTGCCTGCAACAGTTCCGTCCTCCATCACAGCGGGACCCACCTCCTCTTCCTCAAAATCACCCTCTCCAAACCTTCCAGGAATTTCTCACTTCCAGCCTTGCCTCTCAATCTTTCTTGAAAAACCTTAATCCTACTCCCAACATCACCACAGCCGAATCCCAGGCTATCTGTGATCTGAAAGCTGACCGATCCATCATCATTCTTCCGGCTGACAAGGGTTCCACGACTGTGGTACTTGATCGTCGGGAGTATGTGGCTGAGGGACTGCGTCAGCTTTCAGACAACTCTACGTACAAAGTTTGCCGAAGTAATCCCATTCCTGATGTCCAGGCGGAGCTTCAAGGAATCCTCAGAACCTTAGGCCCCCTACAAAACCTTTCACCTGACTCCATCAAACTCCTCACCCCACCGTCACCTCGCACTCCTACCTTCTACCTACTTCCTAAAATTCACAAACCCAAACATCCTGGCCGCCCCATTGTAGCTGGTTACCAAGCCCCCACAGAATGCATCTCTGCCTACGTAGATCAACACCATCAACCCATTACATGCAGTCTCCCATCCTTCATCAAAGACACCAACCACTTTCTCGAACGCCTGGAATCCGTACCCAGTCTGTTACCCCCAGAAACCATCCTGGTAACCATTGATGCCACTTCCCTATACACAAATATCCCGCATGCCCAGGGCCTCGCTGCAATGGAGCACTTCCTTTCACGCCGATCACCTGCCACCCTACCTAAAACCTCTTTCCTCGTCACCTTAGCCAGCTTCATCCTGACCCACAACTTCTTCACTTTTGAAGGCCAGACATACCAACAATTAAAGGGAACAGCCATGGGTACCAGGATGGCCCCCTCGTATGCCAACCTATTTATGGGTCGCTTAGAGGAAGCCTTCTTGGTTACCCAAGCCTGCCAACCCAAAGTTTGGTACAGATTTATTGATGACATCTTCATGATCTGGACTCACAGTGAAGAACAACTCCAGAATTTCCTCTCCAACCTCAACTCCTTTGGTTCCATCAGATTCACCTGGTCCTACTCCAAATCCCATGCCACTTTCCTAGATGTTGACCTCCATCTGTCCAATGGCCAGCTGCACACATCCGTCCACATCAAACCCACCAACAAGCAACAGTACCTCCATTATGACAGCTGCCACCCATTCCATATCAAACGGTCCCTTCCCTACAGCCTAGGCCTTCGTGGCAAACGAATCTGCTCCAGTCCTGAATCCCTCGACCATTACACCAACAACCTGAAAACAGCTTTCGCATCCCGCAACTACCCTCCCAACCTGGTACAGAAGCAGATAACCAGAGCCACTTCCTCATCCCCTCAAACCCAGAACCTCTCACAGAAGAACCCCAAAAGTGCCCCACTTGTAACAGAATACTTCCCAGGACTGGATCAGACCTTGAATGTGGCTCTCCAGCAGGGATACGACTTCCTAAAATCCTGCCCCGAAATGAGATCCATCCTTCATGAAATCCTCCCCACTCCACCAAGAGTGTCTTTCCGCCGTCCACCTAACCTTCGTAACCTCTTGGTTCATCCCAATGAAATCCCCAAACCACCTCCCCTACCCTCTGGCTCCTACCCTTGCAACCGCCCCCGGTGTAAAACCTGTCCTATGCACCCTCCCACCACCACCTACTCCAGTCCTGTAACCCGGAAGGTGTACACAATCAAAGGGAGAGCCACATGTGAAAGCACCCACGTGATTTACCAACTGACCTGCCTGCACTGTGATGCTTTCTATGTGGGAATGACCAGCAACAAACTGTCCATTCGCATGAATGGACACAGGCAGACAGTGTTTGTTGGTAATGAGGATCACCCTGTGGCTAAACATGCCTTGATGCACGGCCAGCACATCTTGGCACAGTGTTACACCGTCCGAGTTATCTGGATACTTCCCACCAACACCAACCTATCCGAACTCCGGAGATGGGAACTCGCCCTTCAGTATATCCTCTCTTCTCGATATCCGCCAGGCCTCAACCTCCGCTAATTTCAAGTTGCCGCCGCTCATACCTCACCTGTCTTTCAACAACTTCTTTGCCTCTGTACTTCCGCCTCGACTGACATCTCTGCCCTTAACTCTTTGCCTTTAAATATGTCTGCTTGTGTCTGTGTATGTGCGGATGGATATGTGTGTGTGTGTGTGTGTGCGAGTGTACACCTGTCCTTTTTTTCCCCTAAGGGAAGTCTTTCCGCTCCCGGGATTGGAATGACTCCTTACCCTCTCCCTTAAAACCCACACCCTTTCATTTTTCCCTCTCCTTCCTTCCTTCCTGACGAAGCAACTGCCAGTTGCGAAAGCTTGTAATTCTGTGTGTGTGTTTGTGTGTTTTGTTCATGTGCCTGTCTGCCGGCGCTTTCCCGCTTGGTAAGTCTTGGAATCTTTATTTTTAATATATTTTTCCCATGTGGAAGTTTCTTTCTGTTTATATATATATATATATATATATATATATATATATATATATATATATATTAAAAACAAAGATTCCAAGACTTACCAAGCGGGAAAGCGCCGGCAGACAGGCACATGAACAAAACACACAAACACACACACAGAATTACGAGCTTTCGCAACTGGCAGTTGCTTCGTCAGGAAGGAAGGAAGGAGAGGGAAAAATGAAAGGGTGTGGGTTTTAAGGGAGAGGGTAAGGAGTCATTCCAATCCCGGGAGCGGAAAGACTTCCCTTAGGGGAAAAAAAGGACAGGTGTACACTCGCACACACACACACACATATCCATCCGCACATACACAGACACAAGCAGACATATTTAACTCTTTGCCTTTAAATATGTCTGCTTGTGTCTGTGTATGTGCGGATGGATATGTGTGTGTGTGTGTGCGAGTGTACACCTGTCCTTTTTTTCCCCTAAGGGAAGTCTTTCCGCTCCCGGGATTGGAATGACTCCTTACCCTCTCCCTTAAAACCCACACCCTTTCATTTTTCCCTCTCCTTCCTTCCTTCCTGACGAAGCAACTGCCAGTTGCGAAAGCTCGTAATTCTGTGTGTGTGTTTGTGTGTTTTGTTCATGTGCCTGTCTGCCGGCGCTTTCCCGCTTGGTAAGTCTTGGAATCTTTGTTTTTAATATATTTTTCCCATGTGGAAGTTTCTTTCTGTTTTATATATATATATATATATATATATATATATATATATATATATATATATATATATATAAGGTCATCAGCACTGAAAGCAAATAGTACAAAGTCAAAATCAAAACAGCAATGGTGCATAATTGTTCCAAAAACACAGATTCCTCTCTTGTTAACACCATACAGGACTGCTAAAAATAAATTTGGTGGTATGGAAAGTAATTGCCTGACTGCTCTCTCTAATAGAAAGTGTTGCATTGACATTTGTACACTGGTGTGCAAAACTTAAGGCTGAAAGTAACTTTCGCATGATGTATCACTACCAATAAACATAGATGGATGAAACTTGAGCGATACACAGAAAGCACTGCTACGTATAGCACAGAAGATAACTGAAAGAAATAGACAATGAGATAAACAGAAATGACACTTTTATTCAAAGACAATAATTACACAGAAATCACAATTCATTATGGCCCATTGGTCATTACAAAAGTAGGGCCATGGTTCGTAATAGAGTTTCTCATCACCAAGGATGGCAATGCATGCTCTGTGGTTGACATACCCTCATATAATGAGAGGTAGGAACATGTAATGCACCCAGAACATAGTCAAACATGATAGTTTTGGTGCTACAGGTGTTATGGTGAGGGTATGAATAATGTTGCATGGGTGTACCGTCCTCTACGTCTTTGAACATGGTACAATCACCATGACATGTTACTATGTCATTGTACTTCTTCCTCAAGTGCATCTTTTCAGGGGTGTGTAGGCATGTGCAAACACATCAAACAGTGCAAGTGGAGGAGCTCTAAGAATGAGAGGATATTTTGTGAATGGAAAGACCTGCCCTTTCTCCCAACTAAAATCTCATTGGTGTATTGGGCATTTGTGTTGCAGCACATCCGCATGCACCAACAATGATACAGCAGTCATCAACCATGCTGGTGGAGGAATGCAATGCCCAACCACAAGAACATCAACCTTCTGGTCAGCGTGGTGGCATATTTCAGAGCACACATTACCGCCCGTGGTGATTACACATCCTATTAAGAGCCATGGCTGTCCTTTCGAAACGTCCAGGGGACAATCATAATCATGGCGACTGAAGAGTAATTACTGTCTTTGAATAAAAGTGTCACTTCTGCTCATCTCGTTACATATTTTTTTCAGTTACCTTCTTACTATACTGCAGCAACTGTGTCTATGGATGGTCCAAGTTAGATCTTGCTTGGCAGTGACAAACGAAGTGAAAGTTAGTTCCAACATTATGTTTTGAACACAGTGTATTCTTCAGTATATTAGCATAAGGTGAAGCAATATCTTGTTATTCATGTGCTGTTTACACAGATTTTCATGTTCAAGTCTTCTTAATAGTGACACATAAAAAGAATGAAAATTAATCAAACAAAAACACAGTTTTGAGTGTCAAATAAAATAGTGAATAATTTTCATTGACTGAACCTGAATTTTGTTTTACATTGTTAAAAAATTTTGACACTGTATTGTACAAAAGAAAGGTCAAGGTTAAGATTTTGAGGTGATAGACTTTACCAAAGTTTTCACACTGCCTGAGAAAAATCCCAGTATTCATTTCTAATGTAACTAAATCAACAAATAAGGTTTTGTAGAATATGATAAATTGTTCTAAATATATAGTGGGAAAACTCAGGCACAAACATTTCATATTATCTGAATAAAGAGTCTCCTTTCTATATAATTAAAAATTAGTGGTAAAGAATGAGTACCATAAGGCCATGCATGCAACCGATGAATCCAGTTTTCATCTGAACTTCACTGAGATCAGAATATTCTGCAGGGAATCCTCCTAAGTACAATACATTCACTGTTTTGCCAATCTGAGAAGTTGCAGCTATCTGTTCTCCACTCATGGCAAGTGAATCATTAATTCGTAAGTATGCATTGCAGTGCTGAGGAACAATGCTGTAAGGCAGTAATTCAAGCCTGAAAATAATTTTGTTCTTTTAAAGACTTATAAAATTCCATTTTTCATAGGCTGTTCAAATAATTTACTTGACAACATCATAAATATATTTAAAACTTATTAAGTAAATAGAAAAATAAATGTAAGTGCTTAAGAACAAACACACTGAATCATAACCAGTGATGTTGATTAAGTTATATATGTATCAGTTATTTCCATTTTTATTGTAATACCTTCTAAAAAGACCGAGTATCACTATAAATGCAACAGACAGAAAACTAATACTTACTAAATACTAGAACAGAAGTGATAAATGTCAGACAGACAAGCATGTAAATAATGGAGAAAAAGTAAACCTCCTACTTTAAGGATTTTTTAAAAAATAAATGATATAGGAAAAGAATGGGTATCACCATAAATGTTAGGATGAACCTGATATTCTTCCACATTTTGTATCATTATAAAGATAATACACAGAAAGTGACAAGTCATTGTCCATTCTCGTTTCTTGGGTTGACAGATAAACAGACAAAGAGAGTGGGGGGGGGGGGGGGGGGGGGAGATAGAAAGAGAGTGTTGGGGGAGAAGGGGGGGGGGGGATTACAGTCAAACTGGAAGAACAATATCAGAACAGAGGATAGATAAGGTGGAGAATGACAAGAAAGAAAAGTGCAATAAGAAGAGAGTAACAAGTCTGTCAGGGAGTGAGTGTTAAATACTTTGTTGAGTTCTTGGTGTTGAAGTGAGCAGCATGTAAGTCTGTGGTTGATTGCAGTAATTAATGTGGCTATACAACAGTTTAGTTGCCATATTCAGCTAAAATGCTTCCCTTACATAGCTGTTCTACATATTCCATCCACCTTTCATCCTATTCTTTTCTGCTCAGTACTGACTTCCCATCAGAGCTTTTGGAATTCTTGGAGTTGCTTATTTTTTCTCTCATGAATTTTCTTATCTAGAGAGAAAAATAACTAACAATGGCCACAGTACATTGAGGGTGTAAAAGGGTATAAAATGCAGATTGGCTATAACAAAGAAAGAATTTCTGTGAAAGAGAAATTTGTTAACATCTAATGTAAACTTTAGTATTAATAAGTATTTATATTGAGTGTAGCTTTGAATGGACTGCAGAAGTGAAATGTGGATGATAAGCAGTTCAGATATGAAAAGAATAGAAGCTTTTGAAATACACTGCTATGGAAGAATGCTGAAGATTAGATGGGTAGATCAATGAACTAATGAGGAGGTACTAAATCAAATGGGGAAAATGGAAATTTACAGCACAACTTGATTAAAGTAAGTGATCACTTGGCAGGGTATGTCCTGAGGCAGGCATCAAGGAACTCAAAGTGACAGAACAGGGTGGACACAGTCACCTCTGATTTTGTCAGGACATAACCATAACATGTATACAGCTCATAATAAGAAATTACTGCAGTCAAGGCATGCAGCCAGAACAACATTCTAACTTTCTTTGATTCTAAATAGAGATCAACAGCTGAAGCTCTCAATTGTGTGTTCTTGGGCGGTAAAACAAAATTCTTGGTCACAAATCCAAACCACTTCATTCTATTCCCTTGTTTATTCTACAGATGAAATGAAATTCTCAACATACGACAAGCTAAAATGTAATGCAATTGTTGTTGTTGTTGTTGTTGTTGTGGTCTTCAGTCCTGAGACTGGTTTGCTGCAGCTCTCCATGCTACTCTATCCTGTGCAAGCTTCTTCATCTCCCAGTACCTACTGCAACCTACATCCTTCTGTTTCTGTTTAGTGTGTTCATCTCTTGGTCTCGCTCTATGATTTTTACCCTCCACGTTGCCCTCCAATACTAAATTGGTGATCCCTTGATGCCTCAGAACACGTCCTACCAACCAGTCCCTTCTTCTAGTCAAGTTGTGCCACAAACTTCTCTTCTCCCCAATCCTATTCAATACCTCCTCATTAGTTATATGATCTACCCATTTAATCATCAGCTTTCTTCTGTAGCATCACATTTCGAAAGCTTCTATTCTCTTCTTGTACAAACTAGTTATTGTCCACGTTTCACTTCCATACATGGCTACACTCCATACAAATACTTTCATAAACGACTTCCTGACACTTAAATCTATACTCGATGTTAACAAATTTCTCTTCTTCAGAAATGCTTTCCTTGCCATTGCCAGTCTACATTTGATATCCTCTCTACTTCGACCATCATCAGTTATTTTGCTCCCCAAATAGCAAAACTCCTTTACTACTTTAAGTGTCTCATTTCCTAATCTAATTCCCTCAGCATCACCCGACTTAATTTGACTACATTCCATTATCCTCGTTTTGCTTTTGTTGATGTTCATCTTATATCCTCCTTTCAAGACACTGTCCATTGCATTCAACTCCTCTTCTAAGTCCTTTGCTGTCTCTGACAGAATTACAATGTCATCGGCGAACCTCAAAGTTTTTATTTCTTCTCCAAGGATTTTAATACCTACTCCGAATTTTTCTTTTGTTTCCTTCACTGCTTGCTCAATATACAGACTGAATAACATCAGGGAGAGGCTACAACCCTGTCTCACTCCCTTCCCAACCACTGCTTCCCTTTCACGTCCCTTGACTCTTATAACTGTCATCTGGTTTCTGTACAAATTGTAAATAGCCTTTCGCTCCCTGTATTTTACCCCTGCAACCTTTAGAATTTGAAAGAGAGTATACCAGTCAACACTGTCAAAAGCTTTCTCTAAGTCTACAAATGCTAGAAACGTAGGTTTGACTTTCCTTAATCTAGCTTCTAAGCTAGGTCGTAGGGTCAGTATTGCCTCACGTGTTCCAATATTTCTACGGAATCTAAACTGATCTTTCCCGAGGTTGGCTTCTACTAGTTTTTCCATTCGTCTGTAAAGAATTCGTGTTAGTATTTTGCAGCTGTGACGTAATGCAATTATCATTGCTAAATAATTATTTCTGCATGAAGACACATAAAGTGATTTATTGGGGGAGAGGGGTCCAGATTAAATTTAACAAGCTATATGACCACTCCAGAATTACATAACCTTTCACTCCCCACCAGAATGTGTCCTGTTTTGAATCTTCTTCGTAGATTAAAACTGTGTGCCCCATAAGCTGTGGCTACATCAATCCTGCACATCATCACCTCATCCACAATTGGTAGTCCAGCAATGTCTGCAACACAGCTTCAGAGAAGCTCGAAAAGTAGAACATAGGTACTGGCAAAATTCAAACTGTGAAGGTGAGTAAAGAGCTCTACTGGGATACCTCAGTCACTGAAGGCTTCAGTCTTAAAAGGTTAGGTTCCAAATCTGAATCCCAGCATGCTATATGGTTTTAATCCAGCAGAAAATTACAAAACAGCGTACATTCCGCTTCAGAGTGCAATTAATTCTGGGAACAAACCCTAGGCTGTGATGAGACAATTTCTCTGCAATATATTTTCTTCCAGCAAGATATACAGGAAAGTTCCTGTGAATTTTGGAAAGTAGAAGAGAGACAGTTGCAGAAGTGAAGTTCTGTGGAAAGGCCAAAACTCAACCAGTAACATCACTGAACATGATGAAATTCAAAGTTCTCAGTTCAAATCCCAGTCCAGCACACAATTTGAATTTATCAAGAAAAATCCAAACAATTTTAGAAGACAAGAATGATTTCATCTGCCACAGCCTATACAAATTTGAACCCTATGAGCTATTGTTCAAATACGGCATTGCATATTTCTTGTCCTGGGAGAGTAGAATGTGTAGAATGTAGTTTATTCATCTCATAACGCACAGTTACAAATCAAAGATTTTTGTTCTGGAGACACATTAGCTTACTATTTTAAAAAAATAAGGTTACAATAATTAACATAGTTCAGCAGGCATTTCTGTATTTTTACACATGAACAATTTAACAAGAACTTGTATAACACTTATGCTCATTTTGCAGCTTGCAATACAATTTATACAATATATTAACAATTTATTACACAATACATAATCTTTATTATTTCTTTTCTTTCCAAATTGCCATACTGTCCTGCATGAGTTCTTTAATTGAATAATAACATTTTTCCACTAGTGTATTAAATACCAATCTGTTTAGTAGGTCAAACTACATATTTAAAAGATTTATGTTATTTAATTTATTGGAAATTTTTAATCCAATGTACAATGGTGTTTGAGTGTAGAGTTTTAACTTATGAGAGAAAAGTTTGAAGCTGTGTCTCTGTGATGAGTACTGTAATTGTGTTTGAAATGAAAATTGTCAAGTGAGTTTTGATTTTTACATATAAAAATAAAAATTTTATAGATGTCCACAGAAGGAATGGTTAGTATTTTTAATTTTTTACATAATGGGCAACTTGATGTTCTTTTTTTGGATTAAACACATGTTTCTTATGTTTCTCTTTTGAAGTATAAGTAATCTTGGGCTGTTCGTAGAGTATCCCCAGAAAATTATTCCATTTTGAATATTCTCAAAGTAGCTGTGGCAGACTATCTTCCTGGTGTCCATCAGAGTGGGACCAGATAAGACATTCATCACATAAGCTAGGCTGTTTAGTTAGTTTGCTAAGAAGTCTACATGTGCCTTCCAATTTAAATTTTTGTCAAGGTTTAGACCTAGAAATTTTACATAACTTGCTTCAGTCATTTCCTGATCACCCTGCACTATTTTTATGGTAGATGCTGGTGATGTTTTAGTGCTGAACTGCACTAATTGTGTTTTTGTGACATTGAGTTTTAATCCATTGTGCTGAAACCATAATTCTAGGTCTCCCATTATATTTTCCACAGTATCATGAAATTTTTCTAAATTGTCATTTTCAATTAAAACCGAGGTCTCATCTACGAATAAAAGAGAGTGAACATCAATGTTTAAAGGTAAATCACTTATGTACAGCTGAAAATATAAGGACCTAAAATTGAGCCCTGTGTGACCCCTGTAGAAAAGTGTTCCCAATCCAAGAATGATTTTTTTCCATTTGAATTTAGAATAACTCTCTGTTTTCTTTGTGACGAATAAGATTTGAACCATGTCAATGCCCTGTCCACAATCCCATACCTCTCTAACTTGTGTAGAAGTAGTAAGTGACTGACTGAGTGGACTAAGTTATCAACTCTCTGCACATGTAGTTCAAAATGACTAACTGATGGTCTATAAAGCCATAAAGGAGGACTTTTCCCTTTATTTTCTAAACTGACAGTTATTTTTATATTTTTGGTTATGTCATTATGTACTATGTGTGTGATTCAACACACCAAAAATTACACAGATCATTGTGTTTCGAGAAACCTCTAACCTTATTCTTGACTCATGTTGTATTCTGTATGAAAGTATTCTACTTTTTGTAAAAATAAAATGTTGAACTTTATATAATTGTACGTTCATTGTTACATAGTACAGATGTCTCTGAACTAATTTTTTACTCACATTGCTTGCACTTTTAAATCATATCCATTGTTAACCAGACTTCGGACTTCTGTGAAAAGCATGGTTTGAACTCCACAAGAGAACTGGAAATTGAGTAATCCATCTTCAATGTAAACAGCCATATAAACATTTGATGTAAGTTGAGCATGCAGCAGAATACCACTCAGCACTAGTGTTCGTGCCTGAACTTCAATTTTGGCACCTGTTTTTTCAATAAGGTGGTGTGTAACGAATGAATGCTCTCTGAATGCGACTGTATCATTTCCTGTGTACACTTCACATAGAGGCCCAGTCCATTCAGACTTACATTTGCACTGAAACATGAGAAAAAGCTCAATATTAAATCAAATTTATTTTATTATACCATACTTCCACTACCTTATATTAAAAAGTGAAAATTTTGAATCATTCTGAATAGTAAATTGAATAGTTTTACAAAATAACAGCAAAAATCTGTGCAGTTTATGAGAACACTGTATGTTACTACATAGTCTTCTTATGAAGTGTTGTTAAAGTAAGATGTTAACTTGAACAGAAGGAAAAATATAAGATTTATTTATTTTGTTTATTTATTTATACACCTGTGGATAACAAATACTGAATAGTTTTCTCCAACTGCACATGAAAAACTTATGTAAATTCATTATAAGGAAATAGTCATGTAAATAATAATATATGTATATACACATAAAATAAAACACACAGAATATGCCGTGAGGGTGAGAATTTGCAGCTATAAACTACAATCCAAATGCCACCTCCTACGTCAGGGTGGCATGAAGAACTTACATTAAAAGTCATTTTGAACAATTAAATGTAGATTGATTTCACATTAGAACAACTACTGCTGGTAGTATGTTCGGATGATGTTCTAGAGATCTCTGAGTGATGGAGATGTGACAGTGCATGGCCAAGATAGCAGTAGCAGACAGGTGTACATATCTAGCATCTCCCTGGCTCCAGACTATCATGGAATCCCAAGTAGACAATGTTCAGCTATGGATATTGTTTTGACAGAGTACTGTTTAATGATATACATTTTCCTCTGTTAGGAGATATAATGAAGAATAATCTATGGTACTATAGCTATGTAGGTGACCATGATGAAGCAACACATTTTGCTTAATAAATTTAAGTATGTGAAGACTTTACCATTGTATTGCAGTTTGGAGTACACTATAAGCTCTACAGTTCTTTCAGAGGCAAAGTTTGCTATGAAATCTATGTCTGAGTTACAGTTACTGAATGTTAGATGTCTGATGACCTTAGCAAAGCACATGGATCAAAAGTTAGTCAAAGAGAGACAAGTTTAAATATTTTCTCATATGTTAAAGAGGCTTCCCTGAAGCCCAGGCATTCCATCATACATGATGACTGTGACAGGACCTGATATAATTCTGATGAGCATTTAATCAAATGAAGAATTAATTTTGAAAGAAAAGAAATAAGACAAGAAAGAAAGATGTCACTAACACAGAAGACAATTCAAATTTTCTTGGTGGGGAAAAAAACAAGGAATAAATGATTAACTGGTGACTGAAGTTTCATTAGCTATTTGTATTGCATTCATTGTGTTGGTAGAAGAGTGGTTAAGTGAGTTGACATGCTACAAAAAGCTAAAGATGGCAAAGAATTTTGAACACTAATTAATATTAACAGATTGTGTTCAACTGAAACTCAATAATACCCTGATCACCAACTGCTTAGCAACATCTAAATATTGTCATAGTTAACATCTGGAGAGCAAGTTTTAAGAAACGTGGCGGTTCCTATTAATAATTAATGAAGAAGTAATACTATCAACTGAATATCACTGATTGGATTGCAAGCCTATGAAGAGATGATTCAGGGACAATACAGAGTCAAAGAAAATGATATGCAACCAAGTACTAGTACGACTTGTTACAATAGTAAATGAGTGGCACAGTTAGAAGGACAGAAGTCAAGAAGAAAAGGAGAGAGGGATAAACATTCTGTTAGTTTTATCGGTGCATATTTGCAGTTCTTGCAATATTTTAGAATCAGAATGGCTTTTTTTGAAAAATAAGTTTACTTTAGCAACCACAGTAGAGTTAATAGGTAAAACAATTACTGTCACAGAGATTACTGGTGTGTTCTTTGATCCTGAAAAGGTTTTTCACTGTGTCAATATCTCCATGTTACTTGAGAAGTTGTGCAACTTCGGTATTCGAGGAACTGGCTACGAGTTGATAAAATTGTATATGACCAACAAGGAACAATTTGTCAAACAACAGAAACTCCCGATTGAAATATCAATAATATAAGGAAAAGATAGATTACTGCTCACCATAAAGATGACAGAGATGAAGATGGTATCTGTTTTTTCTGACATATCTGAAAGAACAGATACCATTGGTGATTGTGCAGCTCTTGAAGAATGAAATTACAATTAAACCCAGACCATTAGCTGCTTACAGGCATTGATAAATATCAATGGGGACAGTAGAAAATGTGTGTGCCGGTGGGGACTCGAACCCAGGATCTCATGCTTACAAGGCAGATGCTCCATCCAACTGAGTCATCGAGCACACAGAGGGTAATGCAACTGCAGGGTCTAATCTCCGGCATGCTCCCTGGGAGACCCACATTTCCAACTTACTCTCCACACACTACAATTGTAGTGCCCCTGTCCACTATACTTATTACTCACAGCAGTCAGTCTACCAATTCCCGTAAGAGTTTGAGCAATGTGAGTGCATCCACACTGAAGAAGATCATTGGCCAGTAAGCCTTATCTATATGAAGATGGGATCTGTCCTTTCCGGCCTTGAAAATTATCAAACCAACTAAAAAGAATTTTAACTGAAAATTCATTGTATTTTCTAGATGAGTTCTTAATCTTTATGAAAACTGATTTGTAAGTATGTCAGACTCATAGTCTCAGGTAATTCACAACCAATCTAATGAATATAAACATATTTGTAACACTGTTTCTTATATATTAACAACTGTAAAATTTATTGTTAAACACAAAATTTTAGTTTATACATTGTACACTGGAGCATTCATAAGAAGAATCTGTACAATTCCCTGAAACCATATTCTTTCTAGGGGTTAACAACAATATGGAAAGGACAGAATGCAACTTAACACATAGAGGAAGCATTAGAGTCACAGACAGACACAAGGAAAGAGACTGCTAAAATAATTAAGCTTTTGAACACAGTTTTCCAAAAAAAAAGAAAACAAACACACATTCACACAAGTGCAACTCACACACACACACGCACAGACATGGCCACCGTCTATGGGCAGTAAGGCCTGACTGTAACTGCATCTGATGTGAGCAGCAATACACTGGTGTGGGTGTTGGGTTTAAGAAGGAAGCATAGGGTGAGGACAGGGAGTGATGGAAGGTTAGGGTTGGGGGAAGATGCTGTGCTGCCTGTATGAGTGGGCAGGGACATGGTGGGGACAGGAGAAGGTTGCTAAGTGCAGTGATGGAAGGTTGTTCTGTGGAGGAGAGAAGGGGGAGTTTGAAGAGGGAAGGAAGTGGAGAGAGGAGAGTCATAAAGAAGGAGACAAGACTAGTAGGTGTGGTGGTGGGATAGAAGGTGTGTGTAGTGCTGGAATGGGAGCAGGAAATGGGAGGGTAGGTGTGAGGCCAGGGGGTTTCACAGGAATGAAGGATATATTGAACAATTTAGGAAAGCTGGTGTTGGTGAGAAGAATCCAGATGGTACAGGCTGTAAAACTCATCCAATTAAGGACATCACGTTGGGAAACATGTTCAACAACTGTGTTGCTCAGCTGTCTCTCAGCCACAGTTTGGCAGTGGCCATTCAATCAAAATGCTGTTGGCGAATGTGATTCAGTAGCTTCAGTTCTGGGTGATACCGAGTCATGAGAGATGTGCTCCTTTGCAGCAAGAGAGTGAGTATGTGAGAGCTGGTATGTAACCATAGAGACAAGGCATGGGAGATATGTTTCTGGACAAGGTTTGGAGGGTAATTTTGGCCCATAAATGCAACAGTGAGACACTTGTCACATTTCCAGAGGGACTGCAGAAAACCAGTCAATGATAATTTTAATTCTTTCTCTTTCTGTATGTATGCTCCTTCTGTACGTATGCTTGGATTAATTATAATACTAATATCACCCATAAAATAATAATTATGCTTATATATTACACAGAAGATTATTTAGATGTATGAGAAATAATAAAAGGCCCAAGGTTCAGCCTTTGTGAACCACATACATGATTATTCCCCTGTCAAAACGCTTGGTTGGACTACTAAGAGCAACTTTCTGCTTTCTTTTGGATAAATAATACATTATCCATTAGTTGGCTAGACCATCATTCTATAAAACCTCATTTTATCTACAAGAATATTGTGATTCACAATCAAATGTCTTGAAAAGGTTGCTAATAATATCAACCAATGCTATTTTTTTATTATTTAACACTTGTCAAATTGGTGAGTGACCGTGTGAATGGCTTTCTCAGACGAACAACTTCAATGAAATACAAACTGTGATTTACTGAGAATTCTGTTGTTGCTCATGCGGAATACTATTCCAGAATACATTACATGAAAAATTTTGGAAAATAATGTCAACAGTCACTATTTATTGAGATCTACCCTATCACCACCTTTCTTATAGAGGGATTTAACAATGGCATATTTCAATCTCTCTGGAAAGGTGACTTGAGTTAGTGATGCATTACATATTTCAAGTAATACAGGACTTACTGCATGGGAACAAATCTACATTACTCTATTGGAAATCCCATCAAAAGCTGATGAGTTTTTATTTTTGAAAGAATGTATAATTTTCTTAATGTCAGAAGGAGAAATTGTTTTCTGTATTTTTGAGACGGATTTCCTGATCCTCATATTCTTCTCTGTTTCTACTTTCACAATATCCAATACATCAGACTGTCTTATAAGGCTACCATTTTTCATAATTTTTGCTTGGGTAATTATATTTTAATCTAGCATCTTGTTATTCCTAACATATTCAGTATGCTATGGATGTGTGAATGTTTTCATATGAGAACTTAGTCCCATGAAGATTGACAAGAAGGCATTACAAGCATCACTGGCATTTGTTATTGACAGCAGTTCTGCCCAGGACCCATTACTTCGATGATTTTAAAAAAAAATCTTCAAAGTTTCGTGCAGAAAAGGTTTCTTTCAATAGCACAGGAGGAATTTTGAGCACAAGAACATTGTTCTTCAAAATCCCTAAATATGCTTCTTATTTCTACTTTTGTAGATTCTAAATTAGAAAGAACGTTGTCAACAAGAGTTTTTGTATTATTTGTTATTCTTATATTTTCAAAATTAATATACCAACAGAGAAATAAGAAGGACATTTTGACATTAAAATATGACACAGGAAACAAATCTAGCTTCAATAATGTTGCAAATTAAATTATACATAGCACAACAATTAGTAGTACAGTATTTCCAAATTTTTCATTCTCTCCTGTGCAGCACTTTAAAAAATTGCCAGATGATAAAAGATACGAGTTGTGAGAGAAAATTAACAAGACTGATATTTTTTAAAAAAAGGTTTCATTTTTTTTCAAGCAACAATACTAGCCCCTTCAAAGTAGCTATACAACTCTCATTCTTGGTAGCAGCACTGAAAGACTTTGATAGGGCCATTAACATGTCAGTCACATTCTTTTGATTGTTCTCCAGAGTCCCAAAACGACATCCTTTTAAGACATTTTTCAATTATGGGAACAGGGAAAAGTCACAATGACTCAAGTCAGTTCCATAGGGAGGCTGTGGAACAACAGGAATGCCTTTTTATGTCAAAAGTGCCACGATCGAAGTGGCCGTGTGACATGGGTCATTGTCATAATGCAGCATCCGCTTCTCTGCAATGTCCACTCAGTTCACCCTTTTACTGAGTCATTCATGGATACCTTTGTAAAACACTTGGTTGACATTGTGTCCTGGAGGAGCACTCTCAGAACAGCATGCAAACATTTGACATTTTCGTCAGTATTGAACCTGAAGGCCCCCCTGAGTGAGGTTCATCTTCAACATGTTCCCAGCCTTCCAAAAATGACTATGCCAGTGAAAAGCTTGTGCTTATAATAATGAATATTCCCATAGGCCTGTTTCAGCTTTTCAGAGGTCACACTCATGAATTCCCCAAGCTTACCATAAAACTTGACAGCATAAATTAGGTCTAAATTCTGATATTCCATTGTCTGCATTCAACACAGCATTGCCAGATTGCTAGTAGTGTGTCAGTCTCATTACTTTTTTTCATATACCTTATTTACCACACCAGCTAGGCATCGTTAAAAGCAGTGCTTTACATGCTAACTTAAGGGTGAATAACTGGTGCTGAGTACGCAATGGCTAAATCTCTCTTTAATTTACTGTCCAGAGAATATTACAGTTGAGGCATGGCTGTTATTTCATGCTAAAACTAATTTCTCTTTATCATCACATATCTTGTATTTTTGTGCTACATCATAAACAGTATATATTTAAGATACTTATGCTACTCCAAAGCAAGAAAAGAGACTTATACATACCTGACTCCAACCTTCAAAATATGTACAAGTTCCTCCATGGAGACAAGGAGTAACGGAACAGTCTGGTATTTTTGCAGTTGATGTGTACACTTCTGTCTCAGCAGATGGAATAACTTGAGTGGCAGTGGTATATTCAAATTCTGTTGTATCTAAGGCACTTATATCTGAAGTTGGAACAGTAGTCTTCACAGTTTGCAGTACTGTAAATATATCATCACTGAATGTTTCTACACCTACAGAAGTGAGAGATATGCTCTTTGTTTCATCTGTTTCTCCTGAAGGAGGTGGCAGTGTTACTTTTTCTGTTGTAAATGGTCCCGTTGTATAATAATCTGGTGGTATTAAAGTTGACTTCTCTTCAACTGAAGGAAGTGTTGCTATTTCACTAACCATTTCAGTATATGAAGGTACAGTCAATGTCTGAACACTTACTGGTTTTAATTTCTCAGTTGTAATATTTGTTCCTAACATTTCAGTACTTGTCAATGTTGAACTTTCAGTCTGTGGTATAATTTTGGAAGACTTCTCTTGGTACACTGTAACATCTGTAAACATTTGTTTTGCAGTAGTTGTACTAAGTTCAGTATCTGGCACCACTGTTTCACTTGATGATGTAAAATATGAAGATATTGGTTCAGAAGATGGATGAGTTGAACTAGTGCCTGCCATAAATGAAAAAGTAGATGAGGAAGGTAATACTGTCTCTGTGAATGTTGGAGCTGTAGTGCGAGAAACCTTTCCATCAGTAAGTGTGGTAGATTTAGGTACAGTTCTGCCAGAAGAAAATGCTGAAGTCAAATATTCAGTTGAAGCCACAGTTGCAGTTTGTGTAGGAAATTCACTTGTTGATGGTAATATGAATGAGCAATTCAAATGCCCAGGTGAAATTATAAGGCACTCACAGATTCTTCCAGTAAGATTGGGTGGACAAGAGCAAGTGAAATTATCAATACCATCTAGGCACGTACCACCATTCAGGCACCTGTTAACAAATAAACAAACAATTAAGCTATAGAATATGGTTACCTTCTCAAAGCAGGAATTTGGAAAGATACAGTTTCACATATTTGCAAAGGTTGTTCATAATATGAAGTAACTAAGGATAACTATTAATAGTTGAGCATGAAACTACTTGCTATCAACTTACACAATTGCAAAAACTACAAAACAAAATGTTACCATTTCTAACTCTCCTGAAATATCTGAACCAAAGCAGTATTCACTGAGCCTTGTACATCACTCATGCAGTTTAAAATTAACCTTTTGTTTCACAAAAACGAGCATAAATTTCAAGTTAAAAAAACTTTTTAACATTAAACTCATATTTCATAATTTCATTCATTCACACCATCAATAAATGAGAGGAAATTGTAAGAGCACTCCAAGCAAAATACTAGTACTGATTTTATTATCTACTTCAGAATATAAAGCAAATACTGAGACAAGTTATTAATAATAATAATTCCAAAATAAAAGTAAAGGAACCTGTCAAAATACAGAAAGAGAAAGAACTGTAAGATCAGTTAATCACAGTAATATATAGCTGATTATGAATAATAACAAACTAACTGACCTCAGACAAGAGGACAGTGCTTTCAACTATTTGTACAAGAAGGACCAAGGGTGGTGGGAGGGTGGGAATCCAGGTTAGGAACTTGAAAAAATGGCAGGAAACCGGCCAAAGAAAAGAGCATACACTTCAATAAAAGGTTCACTTAGGGGAAAGACGGTCAGGCAGCCAATGGCTTGGTGGTACCATCTGTGCTAGGATGTCAAGAATCAAGAAATGGAAGCACACTGCAAGCCAACAGTTGGTAGCAGACAGGAGTGCCTCAACATAGCATCATCTCACACTTCCTATTGGTGACTACTGTACGCAAGTTTTGCATACTTACTTCACTATTCAACTGTGCTGAGCCCTGCACTACAGCCTGTGCAGCTATAGGAACAGCCTTTACATTTAAAGCAAATCACAATAAATTTTTCTGATATTGACCAAAGGGGTGGACCTTGTACATGTTATTTCTTAAAAAGATTACAGCACCTGATAAATACACATAATGACAAGCAGACAGACAACAAGGGAATCCAGCCCAATCATAAACTTCACGGAAATATATTATTCAGGTATCCAACAGCACTGGAGGAACCGTCTAAAATTATAAAGGGATTTACCTAATAAATATTCAGTGGGTGTATGCTATCACCACAGCTAGCGCAATAAACTAGACAGTATACTACATCCTTTGATGTTATTGACCATTCCATTCCCTTGCATAAACTAAGTAATGAATGCATAAGTTAAGTAACTGGAGATCAGTCTGAAAGGCTGATTCATGCACCCACCCATTCTGACTGCTGCTCATCACTTACAGAAGGCTGGAATTCACAAGTCAATACTGCAACTGGATGTACGTAACTCAACAACTGTCAACAGATTACTGAAATAATATACAAAGGCAACAAAACATGAAAAGTTCTGGTACCTGTCCTATTTCTGCTGTATGTAAATGACCTGACTGACATTATGGAATTGGAATAGTCTTTGCAGATGACATTAATATTTTAATTAACTCAAACAGTGAGGAACATCTGCAGGAAAACAACATCAGTTATGCACAGTTTTGCACAGTGGTTCACCTACACCACATAAAATCTCCATCTTGCAAACCTTGTTTTCACCACTGAAGAAAAAAATCTCTCAAATGTAAGCCATACATAATCTTTTGGTATGCAGTTTCAGGAGGATCTGAAGTGGGAGTTGCACCTTAATAAATAAAAACTGAATACACTTATGTACACTATTAGGATTCTCACTCAAACCACATGTTGCTCACTGGCGGTGACAATGTACTGTGGCAGCATACAGTCACTACTGATGTACCAAATAATTTTTGGGGGGAATTCCGCAATTAAAAAAATTAAAGTACAGAAAAAGATTACCAGGATGATAAGGAACACTAAATGGAAGTATTCCTGCAGACTCCCTAATAAAAAAAGTCTGAAAGTAGTGCCTCTGCCTCGTTTGTATATACGCAAAATACTAATTTTTGGAAAACTGAGCATTTCAAAAAACAAAAAATCTTCAAATATAGCTATGAGTTACATGCATATGAAATTAGGCAGAAGTTTAATCTACACATAAACAAGTACAGTAAGTACAAATTTATGCGAAAGAGGAGTATAATGTACTGGAGTTATGTTATACAATCATCTGCCTTCTTAGTTAAAAAGCATATAGATGAAGTACATTTAAGATAAATTTGAAACAGTTTTTGCTTGAACACTGCTTCTGCTCTGTCTTTGGATTTCTGAAACATCATAATAAGTAAACCTGATTTATCAAATATTATTAATAATACAGGGTGATTCAAAAAGAATACCACAACTTTAGGAATTTAAAACTCTGCAACGACAAAAGGCAGTTCTAAGCACTATCTGTCGGCTAATTAAGGGAGCTATAAAGTTTCATTTAGTTGTACATTTGTTCACTTGAGGCGCTGTTGACTAGGTGTCAGCGTCAGTTGATGCTAAGACAGAGAGACAGAGCACTTCATCACTGACCTCCAAGAAGTCCTGATCTTACCCCCTGCGATTTTTTCTTATGGGGGTATGTTAAGGATATGGCATTTTGGCCACCTCTCCCAGCCACCATTGATGATTTGAAACGAGAAATAACAGCAGCTATCCAAACTGTTACGCCTGATATGCTACAGAGAGTGTGGAACGAGTTGGAGTATCAGGTTGATATTGCTCAAGTGTCTGGAGGGGGCCATATTGAACATCTCTGAACTTGTTTTTGAGTGAAAAAAAAACTTTTTAAATACTCTTTGTAATGATGTATAACAGAAGGTTATATTATGTTTCTTTCATTAAATACACATTTTTAAAGTTGTGGTATTCTTTTTGAATCACCCTGTACAATGATGTATTATCAGTATTTACTTTTCAACTCATCCGGTTAAGTCTCCTCTGACTTTTTTACACACCGTTTCATAAACCTCACCAGTCCTTTTCCTACAACCCTCTTCCTTCCCCTTCAAACCTCCTACCAGAAGAAAGAGACACCAACTTTAAAAGCTTGCAAATTTCAATACCTTTACATGTGTGATCTCTTGCTGTCATTTGGCAAGTACATTTTTACCTATCCAATTTCATTATAATTGCATATTATTTCACAGTATATTATTTCATTACGTTGATCACGTAGTCTCATTTAATAGCTATTGTGATTATAAATATTTTGCACTTCCATTGCCATGCCATCTTTTATTTTTTTTTTTTAAAAAAAAAAAAACACCCACAGTGGAACACACACACACACAAAAGGATTTAACTTTCACAAGCTCTTTCAGAGCTTCTGGTGGAAAAGTTGAAGGGAAAGGAAGAGGGGTGAAAGAAAAGCACTGGAGAGGTGTAGGAAAAGGGGTACAGTTTAGATGTAACCCAGAGCCCCGCGTCAGGGTAGACTTACAGATGGGATGAGAAGGAAAGACTCCTTCAACTCATCCACCAGAACAATAAGCCACTGGCTCCGAATGAAAGTTAAATCTTTTTGTGTGTGTGTTCCCCTGTTGCCGCTTGGTGAGTAGATCTTTTCACCTGACCTTTACATTATACTATCAATAATTGATTATTTTCATTTTTGAACAAACAATCTAGTATCTTGATTTATTTTATTATGTACTCTTACTGTATTCATCATTTAGTCTCAATGACTACTGTAATCATAAATTTACTATTTTAGCCCTGACTTGCCCTACGTTATACATATAAAGAAACTAAATTAATGATTTCCTGGACAAATTAAATGAAGGAGAGCTTCAGGAATGTGGAAGCACTCAAATTATACATTATAGCAACTGCAGGCAACTTTCATAAAGTACACTAACAGGAAGAACACATTATGACTGCTGCTAACCTACTAACATTGATAATTATGGAAATTACCTCTAGATTACCTTGGATGCATGTGTATATCAGCAGAAAAGCATTACTTTAAAAAAAAAAGACAAAACTGGTCCTCCTCTTTTTATATTACTCAGCTGCATTTTTTTTACCACTTCTTACTGCAATTTATGTAATTTTACTGAATTCAAAGACTACTATCAGCCATCTGTGAATTTGAAAATTTTTAACATGTGCAGTTTTTAAATGGAATTTACATTCCCAAAGTCCAAAGATTCTGATAAATTGCAGGAATGACTCTTTTACTTTGCTTTTCAAAACTGTGGATTACCTGTCTAATACATATCAGCAACTTGAAATAAACTTGCACCAGAACATAAAACTTCATGCAAAACCCTAGACAGGAAAATCATTTATGCAGGGCAAGAACAGGAATGTGTCACACACTAGTATTTAATGTTTCCCCTCTCGAATATAGTTTGATTCCTATGGGCTAATTTGTTAATGTGATGCTTTGTTTTCTGTTGTTAGCAACTATATTACTCAACAGCTTACCCGGTTCATGGTTCATTGTCACAGCTGCAAGTTGACTATCTAATAGCTTCCAGGGGCAACAAACATGTGATTTTCAATATTTAATATAATTATTGATGAATTTACAAATTTAAAATGCTCTCAGAACCTATACATTAAGAGGCATAATAATATGTTTAAGGTTCGACATGATGAGACAAATATAATGGTTAAAAACTTTGTATATGTCTTGAAACAGCATAGTTAATGATGCACAAATTTCCCAGACTACATTCATACAGTACTATACTTGAGAATGAATGCACTTGACAACTTCTAACACACTTCACACATAATTTCTAGCTTTTTAATCCTCATAATTTTGCTATGCATGGAGAAAAACATTACCATCAAGTATGACATTTCAATTTATTACTTCTTTACTGCAATCTCTAATAGCAACACATTTTTTCAGATTGAATCCGCATGTAACACTTAAGATATCTATAAAATTATATCATTGTACAATACATAGTTCAAGAGATATGATGTCATAAACACTGAGATGTGTGAAAAATTAGCTTCGCTTAAAACAGAGTGCAAATTATTCAGTCTGTATTCATCAAGTGTTTCTTAATGAAAGGACTAGTGATTTCTTACAAAGTTCAACATAATTTCAGACTATTTCTAAATTTTTTTCTCATTTCCATGCTTAATGTCAAATATCCGATACAATAACTTGTTTGTAATCAGATGTCTGAAACTGTTTTACACATGGGAGTTCTATTCTTTAAAGCAGGGGCAGGCAGGAATCCTGAACGTGTGCGGTGCACTTGCACGTGTGCAGTAAACAGGTGTTCTGTGAACACAGGGGCAAGCTGGCCACCCGCTTCTCTCCTGTCTCCACCATACCGTGTCTCCGCTACTTCCCCTGTAATGCGTTGTTTTTCCTGGCCTGCTTTATTGAATGAAGGCATAAGGTTAATACGAGTGCTTGAAAGAAATCACGGTTTGAAAGTGTACCTATTACCTACGATATGTTGTGTTTAAATATCACAGGTGGAGTTTACAATACGTCTAATGTCTGGAACAAAATTTCTACATACAGACAAACACAAACAGTTACGTAAATTTTCATTACTGATGTTTGCTCTTAACCGAGACTTATTAATTTTCATAACAGAAAACAATCTGTCACAAACGTATGGCGAGCCAAACATACTATCTTCGCAGCTTCACGATGGAGATGAGGAAACTCTTGCTGTGGAAAGTCGTGATAAAAAATCTATTACACGTCTTGCCAAAAGGAACTTGTCTCTCATACGAGAACTACGCTATAGAATCTACAGTATAGATCTATTAATTCCATTAGCAACTACAGAAACAGCAAATTGTCTCGAGAACTATTTAAAACCTTGGTATAAGTATGATATATCCCCAAATCGCTTGAGAAATTCCTCTTTTATTGCGCTAAGTATGGTAACATATTGAAATTTATTATAATGGCATTCAATATTAAACTTCCACTGACCAACGAGAATACTGTCACATATTTTACGTTTAGAATTTTCACATTTTTGCACAAAGAAAAAATGATTTTCCCATTCCTTTTTAAAAGATAGCAAATCTCCACTTCTGTGTTTCCTTGATTCACTCTGCATTTTCCGGTTCTTGAAATACAACACTCACTACGTAGTGGTCGCTTCGCTACAATGTCCGCAGCTTAGCCTGGTACTACATTGCCGCAACCTGGGGGCTGTCGCCACTGCCCCATTCGACGATTGCACGTGAGCAGCACACGTGCAGTGCTGTGTGCTCATGAGCCGCGTGCTACGTTTGCCTGCCCCTGCTTTAAAGAATCAGGAGTGGAGAGTTTGTTGGTATTGCTCAATCCAAGCAAGGGGAATGGTTTTAAGCCCACACCATCTTAGTTTCTATAAGAGAATTTTATGAGCTACTAATTCTAAGATATTTGCAAGATAACAGAAAATCTGACAGGGAATTTTTGTGTTTAGTTCTATCTGAATGGAACATGTGAAACGTTAAAAAAAACTGCATATCTTATATTCACTACACAGGGAATTCTGTAGAGTGCATACTATATTACTTGGCCCCCAGTTGCACGGAAGGCGCAGTAAGGGAGATGACAATGATATTGGCGTGGGCTCTCTTGTGGATGGGATGGCAAACTAGGGGAGTTACAGTTCTACTGATGAAACCTTCACACAAATGCCTATTATGCAGAACTTCTAAGCTACAGCTAGTGAGACTACAAATGACCACATTAATAGGTTACGCCAGTACAACTGAGAAGTTGAAAAGTCAATCATTTATTATTAAAAACGCAATGAGTTCAGGATTACATTGAAACTGCAACAGTGGGACTGATTTATATTCACTTGTATTGTGCACCTTTCTCTCTTTATCTAGTTGCCATGTTAAAATTAGCTCTTTTCTGAAAATACAGCAGGTTTTATGCAATATCTTTTCACAAGCATGCTAATGCAGTTGCAATTGTGACAGAATCCTGAAACAGTCTACCATTAATCGGACAATTCAGATCAAGTATGATTGCTTCACTTATGTTGTTACAATTGTATAGTAATTGTCATTTCACCAGCTACTGATGGCCCTTAAAATAACTACATTATTTCACAGAAACAAATCTGTAATCACTCATACATTGTACTATATAAGAGCATTTTGCATGATAACTATAATGTAAAATAGTCTCCACTTTGTCTGAAAAAATTCTTCTCAGTATCTTGAACTGTTTATGAGATATGAGAAATGTTATGGATATTTCACACGTACCTTATCATTTGCCCACACAATAATAAGTGAATGCACTGCATACTATCAAGTGCTCAAGAATGGTGACAGATATAGATCTCATCTCAATTTTATAGAAAAATTCAATCTGTTAACTCCATTCTGTACTCAGAAATATATGGTCTACTATGTACTCCATATTTTTCATAGCTAAGTAATCGAATTTTGCACAGTATGTTACTTAACATACAAATGTCACACTAAATGCGACCATTAATGAAATAAAAGGCAGTTCATCATGAAGCTTACAAATGAGGTTATGATATGTGTGAGAATAAATTTTTTTGCCCAATACTTTCTTCAAAATTGTTTGGGAAAGTTGTGGAGCCCACATGCAAACACCTCCATTTATGCAGTGCCGCAGAGGTGGGCAGAGAACATTTCAATTATAACAGATGAAGCACACAGCTCAGTAAGTGACAAGCAACTGAGGCAGCTGTTCTTTTAGAACAGAGGGCTGAACTTACCCACCACTGAGAATGAGAATACATTTCCTCGCATGGGCCAACTTATCTTGTGTAATCGCTCCAAATTCAGACATAACTTTCCCAAGACTACTCCCTGGTTAAAGGGCTTTTTTGGTCTTTTTAATCATCTCATTTTTTTAAATAATTATTGGTCAGTACCAGTGCAGTGTTGCCTGTTCCCTGTGGAGTGGCTCCAAAGAAGTGAAATAAGGAATACTCCTCAGACATAAGTAAGTGAAATTGCAAAAAATACCTGGATTGGATACAAATTAACAATTCTACTCTAATAGTGTTTTCTTACTCTGGAAATCATTGTACAACCTTAGCTTTGTTATAATGTAAAAGATCAAAATAACAAAATATAAACTTCGCTTAATGAATCCACAATTTTAACAGAACCTTTCTTTACATCTTATGACAAACTGTGACATAGGTTCCAGAGCTTGCTAAACCAAAGCATCTTGCAATATCTTTTAAAGAGAAATTTCTATAGAAATAATGTTCCAGGTCATTTAAATCAAATTACCTTCTGACAATTGGAAAACAGAAAGATCAATATTTGTACAGAAGCACCAAATCCAGGTTTTAGGAGTACAAGAATCGATATTATTGTATGAGAATGTAACCCATACACAACACTAGATGATATAAAAGGAATCATTGAGAGTTTTCAACTTTGAACAATGAGGTCCACAATTACAAAACAAGTAACAGGGATGACTTTCATAGGGATGTACACACAAAATCAATATACCAGAACAGTGTAGTATACAGATCAAAAGTCCTCTTCAATGCATTGCCGGATAAGATCAAAATAATAGCAAATTTTAATACATTTATAAGAGAGCTAAAAGACCTACTTTTAATCCATAGCTTATACAGCATTAATGAATAATTGGAATATTACTCAAGTGTGTATGTTCTGCCTGAAAAGTATTTCTGAATAAATTAAACATTAATTAAAGTGCATTGTTATGTGTTCTTTGTGCTATGTATGTGCACATGAAATTCATCAACATCATAAGGTGAATATTCTGTGGCTGACACTGCTTCTCGCTTCCTATATTCCACTTCCTCCAGTCGTACCGATCACCTTCTTGTAGTCTTCTGGCAGCCATCATGTACTGGAAATATTGACTGCAGCTGCTTCTAGGTCACCCATGCTTTCTTTTTTTAATGGAGTCCACTATCACACTTTCTGTGGCCATTGGCTATCATCCGGTCTTTCTACATGCCCATACCATTTTGGAAATTTCGTTTCTATAGTGTCTATTCATCAACACCCATAGCCTCTCTTACATTACTATTTGCTACATGGCGCATCTTGGACAAGCCACAACACTTCTCCAAAAGTCCACCTTGTGTTATAATAATAAAAAATTGGAAAAAAGTAATTTAAAAGTATGTTACAACTGCATTATTAGAAATTTTGTGCTTGTACGATTTTTGGCTAATTGGACTTCCTCTCTTACACTTCAATTAGGATGCAGGCAGCAGACATCAAACACACCAACGCATCTCAGAAGTAAGAGAATCCTCCTTACTTGGTTCCACTTCACTTCACTAAAAAATATTTAATACTGATATCAAATCTTCTCTTATTTCGAAATGCATATGACAGAAAACACTCGTACCCCATCATACTCTGAGTCGCTTATCTTCAACAGAAATTTCTACATACCAGGCAGAATGATTAAACAAAATCATGTACAAAGAAAAATGAATGATATATATATTAAAAACAAAGATTCCAAGACTTACCAAGCGGGAAAGCGCCGGTAGATAGGCACAATGAATAAAACACACAAACACACACACAGAATTTCGAGCTTTCGCAACTGGCGGCTGCTTCGTCAGGAAAGAGGGAAGGAAAAGGAAAGATGAAAGGATGTGGGTTTTAAGGGAGAGGGTAAGGAGTCATTCCAATCCCGGGAGCGGAAAGACTTGGTGACATAAACATGCATGTGCTATGAAATAATTTCTGAGTGTTATGGCTAGTAACACATGATAGATTAATAAGTGAAGTATAGTTGTTCGAGCCAGTACTTATCTCGACGATGGATGCTGTTGGCCAGCAGTATGTCTCCGTGCCATGTCAACATACAGTGTTGGGGAAATTGTGTAGGTACTGATCAAAGACCCTCGGGATATATATATATATATATATATATATATATATATATATATATATATATATATCCCGAGGGTCTTTGATCAGTACCTACACAATTTCCCCTCCTTTGGTTCCATCAGATTCACCTGGTCCTACTCCAAATCCCATGCCACTTTCCTAGATGTTGACCTCCATCTGTCCAATGGCCAGCTGCACACATCCGTCCACATCAAACCCACCAACAAGCAACAGTACCTCCATTATGACAGCTGCCACCCATTCCATATCAAACGGTCCCTTCCCTACAGCCTAGGCCTTCGTGGCAAACGAATCTGCTCCAGTCCTGAATCCCTCGACCATTACACCAACAACCTGAAAACAGCTTTCGCATCCCGCAACTACCCTCCCAACCTGGTACAGAAGCAGATAACCAGAGCCACTTCCTCATCCCCTCAAACCCAGAACCTCTCACAGAAGAACCCCAAAAGTGCCCCACTTGTAACAGAATACTTCCCAGGACTGGATCAGACCTTGAATGTGGCTCTCCAGCAGGGATACGACTTCCTAAAATCCTGCCCCGAAATGAGATCCATCCTTCATGAAATCCTCCCCACTCCACCAAGAGTGTCTTTCCGCCGTCCACCTAACCTTCGTAACCTCTTGGTTCATCCCTATGAAATCCCCAAACCACCTCCCCTACCCTCTGGCTCCTACCCTTGCAACCGCCCCCGGTGTAAAACCTGTCCTATGCACCCTCCCACCACCACCTACTCCAGTCCTGTAACCCGGAAGGTGTACACAATCAAAGGGAGAGCCACATGTGAAAGCACCCACGTGATTTACCAACTGACCTGCCTGCACTGTGATGCTTTCTATGTGGGAATGACCAGCAACAAACTGTCCATTCGCATGAATGGACACAGGCAGACAGTGTTTGTTGGCAATGAGGATCACCCTGTGGCTAAACATGCCTTGATGCACGGCCAGCACATCTTGGCACAGTGTTACACCGTCCGAGTTATCTGGATACTTCCCACCAACACCAACCTATCCGAACTCCGGAGATGGGAACTCGCCCTTCAGTATATCCTCTCTTCTCGATATCCGCCAGGCCTCAACCTCCGCTAATTTCAAGTTGCCGCCGCTCATACCTCACCTGTCTTTCAACAACTTCTTTGCCTCTGTACTTCCGCCTCGACTGACATCTCTGCCCTTAACTCTTTGCCTTTAAATATGTCTGCTTGTGTCTGTGTATGTGCGGATGGATATGTGTGTGTGTGTGTGCGAGTGTATACCTGTCCTTTTTTTTTTTCCCCTAAGGGAAGTCTTTCCGCTCCCGGGATTGGAATGACTCCTTACCCTCTCCCTTAAAACCCACACCCTTTCTTTTTTCCCTCTCCTTCCTTCCTTCCTGACGAAGCAACTGCCAGTTGCGAAAGCTTGTAATTCTGTGTGTGTGTTTGTGTGTTTTGTTCATGTGCCTGTCTGCCGGCGCTTTCCCGCTTGGTAAGTCTTGGAATCTTTATTTTTAATATATTTTTCCCATGTGGAAGTTTCTTTCTGTTTTATTTATATATATATATATATATATATATAAAGCCAACAGCAAAGGCCTTTAAATATGTCTGCTTGTGTCTGTGTATGTGCGGATGGATATGTGTGTGTGTGTGTGTGTGTGTGTGTGTGTGGTGTGTGCGAGTGTACACCTGTCCTTTTTTTCCCCTAAGGGAAGTCTTTCCGCTCCCGGGATTGGAATGACTCCTTACCCTCTCCCTTAAAACCCACATCCTTTCGTCTTTCCCTCTCCTTCCTGAAGAAGCAACCATCGGTTGCGAAAGCTAGTAATTCTGTGTGTGTGTTTGTGTGTTTTGTTCATGTGCCTGTCTGCCGGCACTTTCCCGCTTGGTAAGTATATATATATCCCGAGGGTCTTTGATCATGTACCTACACAATTCCCCAACACTGTATGTTGACATGGTACGGAGACATACTGCTGGCCAACAGCATCCATCGATGAGGTAAGTACTGGCTCGAACAACTATACTTCACTTATTAATCTATCATGCGTTACTAGCCATAATACTCAGAAATTATTTCATAGCACATGCATTTTTATGTCACCAAACTTGATCATCCACTTGTTGAAGGACACATATAGCCGTCCAAAAAATTTTATAAATTTCTGGCCTTTAAAGTTCATTTCTTCACATGGTGTTTGGTTTCCAATGAAAATTCATACAAGTAATGAGTTACAACAATATACATAACATGATAGCTTGTACCTATGGCTGACATTCCATCCATCACTTATACTATGAACATAGATTTCTTAAGTTTTAAAAAGTCATAAAATTTTCATTAACTGGTTTCCGTTACTACAATTTGTTTGTCAGTTTTAACTTATCCTAGTTCACATCACATATACAAATTAATTACACATATACAAATTAATTACATAACACATTATTATGATACAATACCAGCATATGATACATTTATACTTCATTTTATAAATAGGCTTTTCTCGCTTATGGGAGCTCATTTCTTCCTTAGGTAGAGTAGGGAGAAAAATATTGTAATCAGGACTAAAACATTACGCATTGCTGGCCTAACTACGCTTGGCACCACCTCCTTTGTTTGGGAGAAAAGAAAGGAAGTACTCATTTACTGGTTCGAGGATTTATGAGGAAATGTTACTTGTACAGTCATGAACTAGTTGCCAAGGAACGTTCATTTTATGGAAATAATGTGTGCTGACTAAATTATTCATGTAGTATCGTGTTGTTTCTTCATGTGCTAGCGCTATTTACTTCAATTCACATATAGCTTAGTGTAAAATATGACATTTTAACCATCGTAGACTTATCTTTCTTGAACACCTGGAAATGTCATTATTCCAGCTTTCATGTGACATGATAAAAATTAATTGGTTTTTGTAAAATTACATTCTTAAATGTTTATGTGTACTCTGCAGTGAATAGATAGTGGTAAATGTCATGGAGATACACTGCGATAGTACATATTTTTAAATTCATTGCCTTGTGACCTTTGTATAAATATCCTTATAGCTAAATGGTTTACTTGAGATGTGGCCCGTTTCTTCATTTGGTACCTGCTACTCCCAATGTAATTCTCTTCTTCTGCACCGTGATGATGCACTGGTTGCTGAAAGAAAAATACTTAAAACTAACTGCATCATGTAGATCGGTGGCCATTGATACATTTGGTCATTACATCCATCTGCAGATATTTCCATACTTTGTTTAAATTCATAGACATTAGTTTATTCTGTTACTCTTTATGATTATTTACCCTGAAAAGAAAATTATTTGACCTCTCTTATGGTATTTTGTTGTTTCTCCTTAGCTTACATGTCTCGTATAATTTTTCATAATGCTTAATTTTGCTTGTAAATATTTTGTATATAGCTTAGTATTTAATTAAATCTCTGCATAAATATATCAATAGGTTCCTTGGTTCTTAGATAGTAGATGCAACTGCTTAGTATTTCCATTTACTTTCTATTTAAGTTAAGTACTTGCACATATTGCATTTCTATTTGGTTGCGCCTTCTGCCAAACTGTCGCACATAAGCAGACATCAATGCCTCCTCTCCTACTACTAATGTCAGTGCATATTGTTGAGTGTGGACAGCTGAGCCATAATCTAATTTTGTTTATACTTTCACTTCACATGAAGCAATGTATTACTTCTCGTTGCTGTACAAATAAAAAGAATTACTTATGCCTATACACATTACTTTATCTTAAAATACACTCCAGAAGCAAAATTACACTTTGAGTAATGTACACTATGTACGATTATCTTGTGACAGAAAGAAAAAAAGCTACCTAGCTTCATCATTATATAAAAGCATTTATATCCTTGTGAGGGTGGAATCCCTTGTCTCTCCCTGTTTTCTCATAGACTAATCTGTACATCCCAGGGTATGGTATTTTGTAAATTACATTTGGTGCTAAATAGTGTAATTGCCACTTCTTATTCAATTTGCCATATTTTGTCGATTTAGGGTGTGTCCATAAGAGGATTCATTACCCCTCAAAAATTGTGTAACACGTTTCAGTTTCTTATTATAAATATTCTTTCTATACTCGGCCCTATTTTTTAGTGTAACTATGGCTTGTTTGATTTTGTCTTGTAGTGTCATTTCAGTAGTGGGTACCTTTGATATGGGCGGCTCTCAGTCATTTGCTTGTTTTGTCCGGAACATCAGTTCGTTAGGTGTGAAACCTGTTGAAGAATGTGGAAGGATACTGACAACCTGCATGAAAGGAGTTATGTATTCTACCCATTGGGTGTGTTTGTTAGGGGTGTATGTCCTAATAAACTGGTTAAATTCCTTAAAGACTTATTTTAGTTGGCTTGCTTCTGGGTGAAAAAAGTTTACTAATATGTGCTTTATGCCCTGTGTGGCCATAAATTGTTTCCACTTTTGCCCAATGAAATATGAAGTATCATCAGTTAATAGTACCTCTGGTTTATCTACTCTTCTCAAATAGTCTCCCTCAATTCTTCTTCTGATATTCGTAGCTGTTGCAATTTTAATGGCATACACTTTGATATATTTTGAGAAAATATCATATAGTCCTACTATGTCTCTTACTTGTCCTTTACTTCTTCAATATGGACCAGTTATGTTCAAGGATACTATATCTAGAGGGTTTTATGGGGGTATTGGGTGTAGCTCAGTATATTTTGACACAATGGACTGTTTTGTTTGACATATTGCACATTTCCTTAATACCTGTAGGATTCACCTTCCCAAATATGGAAAATAACAAAGTGTTGCTATTTTTTCAGTACATTTGCCTACTCCATAATGCCCCATACTTCATGTGTATGCCTTATAAATTTGTCAATATAGTTTTCGGGAATACACACACACACACACACACACCACTGATCAGATTTTTCATGTTTCCTATGAAACAAAACTCAAACTCCTGATACAATTTACCTATCTTCCCACCTTCATTCTTGCTTAAGGCTTTGCATGACATTACTCCATCTGCGATCATGCTGTTGTAAAATTTTCATTTGCTTACAAAACTTGTGGTAATCAGTGTGTTGTGTTGTACCTTGGGTTAATAACATTTTGATTTTTGCATCTTGCTCTGTTAATTCACCAAATCCCTTTAAACCTTGTGGTAACCTAGACAAAGTATTGGCAATAACATTCTGACTTCCTTTAATATAAATGGTCTTGAAATTGAATTCTTGTAAATGTTGACACCATCTAGTTAATCTACGATGCAATAGTTTACATGTTAAAAGAAATGACAGTGACTGATGGTCACAGTAAACTTTGGTATCCTTGCCCCACAAAAAATGTTCCAACTTTTTAAATGCCCATATTACAGCTAAGCTTTCCAATTCTTTCCACAGAGTAAGATCTTTCTGCTTCTGATACATTGTGACCAGCAAAACTGATGACCTTCGGTGCTTCCTTACATTCTTCTTCTTGCATCTGGAACAAGCATGCCACAGCCCCCCAGCCCTTGAGATGGGGCATCTGTGTATAGACAAAAATCCCTGGATATTTCAGGGTGGCTAAGAATGTTTGCATAGACTAACACATGCTTGATGTTATTAAAGTCCTCCTGACACTTATCATCCCATAACCAAGGCCTATTTTTTCGTAACAAGTTGAGCAATGCATCACTGTTCATCAGATGCTAAGCTATGAATTTACGAAAAACAGATGCGAGGCCTAAAAAGGCTTTTTGTTGTTTTTTATTTCTTGGAGCTGGACAATTGCGTATGGCATCAAGTTTTTTCGAATCAGGTAATATACCTTGTTCTGACACATGTCCTAAAAATTTGACCTACTCCCTATCAAAACTACACTTTTTTAAATTGGCAGTTACTCCATAATCTGTATATCACTGAAGTAACTGTTCAATCAGCCTGATATGTTCTAACGAAGTGGAGATGGCTATTAGCAGGTCATCTACATAAACAATGACTTCGCTAAGCAATTCTTGTCCTAAAGCCTTGTCCAGTGCACATATAAACACTCCTGCACTAATGTTCAGTTCAAAAGGTAGAACACAGAATTTGTAACTTCTGACACAAAATTTGTAACTTCTGCTACCACAAACAAATGCTGTATGTTTTCAACTTCCTTCATACAGCTTTATTTGCCAGTGGACATCTTGAGATCAAGTAAACTGAAGTATTTTGGATTGTAAAACTTTAGAAGCTGTTTGTGCAAGTTGTCTGATCTAATGTGTACAGCTTGTGTCTCTATATGTGCAGATGGATGTGTGTGTGTGTGTGTGTGTGTGTGTGTGTGTGTGTGTGTGTGTGTGTGTGTGTGTGTGTGTGCGAGTGTATATCTGTCCCTTTTTCCCCCTAAGGTAAGTCTTTCCCCTCCCGGGATTGGAATGACTCCTTACCCTCTCCCTTAAAACCCACATCCTTTCGTCTTTCCCTCTCCTTTCCTCTTTCCTGATGAAGCAACTGTGGGTTGCAAAAGCTTGAATTTTGTGTGTGTGTGTTTGTGAGTGTCTCTATCAACATACCAACACTTTTGTTTGGTAAGTTACATCATCTTTGTTTTTAGATATATGGTACTATAATCTTATTGATACGTCTAGCATCGAGAACTAATCTTACAGAACTGTCTGGTTTACTTACTGGTAATACAGAACTACAATAGGGTGAAAATGAAGGCTGTATATTTCCCCTTAAATCATATGATTGATCTCTTCCCTTATCGCCTCTTGTTCTGCCCACGGAATAGGATAAGACATTACACAAAATGTTTTATGTCAATAGACATTGTATATCATTTAGTATCTGTGATTCACTTAGTTTCTGCTCTGCCATTTTGTTACTAACCTCAGTGTTCGCTTGTTGTTCAGCATCAAATTCATTTGTGAAATATGCATCTGGAAAGGAATATTGTACTATTACATTTAACTCTTGTTCGCTTTTGTTACTTTCATCAGGTATTTTGAGTAAATCAATAGAAAAAATAACCTCATCCTTATATAAAAGTGACATTTACCATTACCTATGTCAATTTGTTTTTTGTATGTTCTAAACATGTCCTTACCAATAAGACAACTGACTATAAATTTGTCAATTAAAAGAAATCAGGTTACCTTCCATTCAGAATGCTGTTGCACTCAGCGACTGTTATACTGACTTGTAAATAATAGATTTCAGCTATCAGTCGTCCTTTTTAAATTTTATTGTCAGATCTAGATTTCAGTTAGAAACTAGACATTCTCAATGCATGATCATTTTTGATTAATGCATGTAATTGCCTGTTGGTCAGGCTTCATCCACAGTTCATTGAATACTACTCAAATGAGTAGTTTTGATCAATGCATGTAATCATATGCTCTGACAATAAAATTTAAAAAGGACAACTGATAGTTGAAATCTGTTATTTACAATATAATTATACAATAATTGCACTTCACTGTAAAATGTTCAATTTGTAATGAATAAATGCCTGATGTTTTACCAATTTAGTCTTACTGCCTGTAGCAGTTTGCACCTTGCAATTTTGGACAGGAAATGTTGGAATTTTGCCTCTCTTCTTCAATTCACAGAAAAATGAATTCAACATTAGGCTCGTAGTTGAACCTGTATCTAAAATTAACTGTCTGTCAATATTAAATATTTTCACCTTAATGATTGCTTGCACTTGTTCTTCCTTGACTTTACCTACTATATTTAACTCATGCTGATACAAACCATCCTTGATGTCACCTCGATTGGCGAATCACATGAAACATGTTTGTAGTTCTGCCTTGCCCCCCACTCCCTGAGAGGTCAATAGCCTGGGGCTTAACTATGACCATTTGGTGTTTCTGATGGTGAAGTGTGACTTAATTTATTACCTGGAGTAAATTCAGTTAGCTACATTCTGTGGGTACTGTGTCATTAGCTACTGTGCGGTTATTTTGCTGCCCAAAGGTTGGCTGCGGTGCAGTGTAAGGCATGGCATTGTTGCCACATGTCAGCCACTGATACGGCTGACTGTTTCTGTTTATGTTTGGGATAACGCCTTGTGAAGGTGGACTGAAATTCGCTCCTGCATTGAAATTGCTGCTGTTGTTTTTAAAATTTCTTTTAAATCATTTGTTTTTTCAATTCCCATTACTGTACTTGTTATCTCTGAGTATTTGATTTTGCTGTTGTGTGTACCATCCCTGCTGTGTGTTTAGATCATGTTTCACTGACTGATTTACATAACTATGCTGTTGTACCTGATTTTCTGTTGCTCTACTGGGCATAGGTCTTTCCTCATATATTACGTTGATAGAATCAAGCACTGACAGAAGATATTCAGTGCTGTTGTGACTAATTTTTCTCTAATGTGCAATGGGAAATGATTTTTCAAACTTTTTAACATGTCTACCTGTAATATTGGGTTCATCCAGTAGCATGTCTTGTTCAGGTATTTTTCAAAGTATCCATGTAGACTACTGTATCTGCCATTGAATGATGTGGGATAGAAAACCTCACGCCTGAGTCTTTCTTGCACAGTCTCAGACCAGCATTTGTTGAGAAAAGCTCATTCAAATTAGATACAAGCGGTGCAACATACATTCACTTCAGTTGGCCACAAAAGGCCCACCTTGCATATATCCCATGACAAATCTGATTTTCTATGCTTCCGTCCAGTTGCATGGAAACATATGATGAAAAGCACTGATAAATACTACTGGATTCATTCTTGTACCTTTGGTAGTGATTGTCTCAGCAAACCTTCATCAGACAAAAGTAGTTGATAGACACGTAGCATTTTCGGTCATATTTCTGTTGTTATTGTAATTACCCCCCTCCATGAACCATGGACCTTGCCGTTGGTGGGGAGGCTTGCGTGCCTCAACGATACACATGGCCGTACCGTAGGTGCAACCACAACGGAGGGGTATCTGTTGAGAGGCCAGACAAATGTGTGGTTCCTGAAGAGGGGCAGCAGCCTTTTCAGTAGTTGCAGGGGCAACAGTCTGGATGATTGACTGATCTGGCCTTGCAACATTAACCAAAACGGCCTTGCTGTGCTGGTACTGCGAACGGCTGAAAGCAAAGGGAAACTACAGCCATAATTTTTCCCGAGGACATGCAGCTTTACTGTATGATTAAATGATGATGGCATCCTCTTGGGTAAAATATTCCGGAGGTAAAATAGTCCCCCCATTCGGATCTCCAGGCGGGGACTACGCAGGAGGATGTCGTTATCAGGAGAAAGAAAACTGGCGTTCTACGGATCGGAGCGTGGAATGTCAGATCCCTTAATCGGGCAGGTAGGTTAGAAAATTTAAAAAAGGAAATGGATAGGTTAAAGTTAGATATAGTGGGAATTAGTGAAGTTCGGTGGCAGGAGGAACAAGATTTCTGGTCAGGTGACTACAGGGTTATAAACACAAAATCAAATAGGGGTAATGCAGGAGTACGTTTAATAATGAATAGGAAAATAGGAATGTGGGTAAGCTACTACAAACAGCATAGTGAACGCATTATTGTGGCCAAGATAGATATGAAGCCCACACCTACTACAGTAGTACAAGTTTATATGCCAACTAGCTCTGCAGATGACGAAGAAATTGAAGAAATGTACGATGAAATAAAAGAAATTATTCAGATAGTGAAGGGAGACGAAAATTTAATAGTAATGGGTGACTGGAATTCGAGTGTAGGAAAAGGGAGAGAAGGAAACATAGTAGGTGAATATGGATTGGGGCTAAGAAATGAAAGAGGCAGCCGTCTGGTAGAATTTTGCACAGAGCATAACTTAATCATAGCTAACATTTGGTTCAAGAATCATAAAAGAAGGTTGTATACATGGAAGAATCCTGGAGATACTAAAAGGTATCAGATAGATTATATAATGGTAAGACAGAGATTTAGGAATCAGGTTTTAAATTGTAGGACATTTCCAGGGGCAGATGTGGACTCTGACCACAATCTATTGGTTATGACATGTAGGTTAAAACTGAAGAAACTGCAAAAGGTGGGAATTTAAGGACATGGGATCTGGATAAGCTGAAAGAACCAGAGGTTGTACAGAGTTTCAAGGAGAGCATAAGGGAACAATTGACAGCAATGAGGGAAAGAAACACAGTAGAAGAAGAATGGGTAGCTCTGAGGGATGAAGCAGTGAAGGCAGCAGAGGATAAAATACATAAAAATACGAGGGCTGCTAGAAATCCTTGGGTAACAGAAGAAATATTGAATTTAATTGATGAAAGGAGAAAATATAAAAATGCAGTAAATGAAGCAGGCAAAAAGGAACACAAACGTCTCAAAAATGATATCGACAGGAAGTGCAAAATGGCTAACAGGGAAGGCTAGAGGACAAATGTAAGGATGTAGAAGCTTATCTCACTAGGGGTAAGATAGATACTGCCTACAGGAAAATTAAAGAGACCTTTGGAGAGAAGAGAACCACGTCTATGAATATCAAGAGCTCAGATGGAAACCCAGTTCTAAGCAAAGAAGGGAAGGCAGAAAGGTGGAAGGAGTATATAGAAGGTTTATACAAGGGCGATGTACTTGAGGACAATATTATGGAAATGGAAGAGGATGTAGATGAAGACGAAATGGGAGATACGATACTGCATGAAGAGTTTGACAGAGCACTGAAAGACCTGAGTCGAAACAAGGCCCCCGGAGTAGACAACATTCCATTAGAACTACTGACGGCCTTGGGAGAGCCAGTCATGACAAAACTCTACCAGCTGGTGAGCAAGGTGTATGAGACAGGCGAAATACTCTCAGACTTCAAGAAGAATATAATAATTCCAATCCCAAAGAAAGCAGGTGCTGACAGATGTGAAAATTACCGAACTATCAGTTTAATAAGTCACAGGTGCAAAATACTAACGCGAATTCTTTACAGACAAATGGAAAAACTGGTAGATGCGGACCTCGGGGAGGATCAGTTTGGATTCCGTAGAAATCTTGGACCACGTGAGGCAATACTGACCTTACAACTTATCTTAGAAGAAAGATTAAGAAAAGGCAAACCTACGTTTCTAGCATTTGTAGACTTGGAGAAACCTTTTGACAATGTTGACTGGAATACTTTCTTTCAAATTCTAAAGGTGGCAGGGGTAAAATACAGGGAGCGAAAGGCTATTTACAATTTGTACAGAAACCAGATGGCAGTCATAAGAATCGAGGGGCATGAAAGGGAAGCAGTGGTTGGGAAAGGAGTGAGACAGGGTTGTAGCCTCTCCCCGATGTTATTCAATCTGTATATTGAGCAAGCAGTAAAGGAAACAAAAGAAAAATTTGGAGTAGGTATTAAAATTCATGGAGACAAAGTAAAAACTTTGAGGTTCGCCGATGACATTGTAATTCTGTCAGAGACGGCAAAGGATTTGGAAGAGCAGTTGAACGGAATGGACAGTGTCTTGAAAGGAGGATATAAGATGAACATCAACAAAAGCAAAACGAGAATAATGGAATGTAGTCAAATTAAATCGGGTGATGCTGAGGGAATTAGATTAGGAAATGAGACACTTAAAGTAGTAAAGGAGTTTTGCTATTTAGGAAGTAAAATAAGTGATGATGGTCGAAGTAGAGAGGATATAAAATTTAGACTAGCAATGGCAAGGAAAGCGTTTTTGAAGAAGAGAAATTTGTTAACATCGAGTATAGATTTATGTATCAGGAAGTCGTTTCTGAAAGTATTTGTTTGGAGTGTAGCCATGTATGGAAGTGAAACATGGACAATAACTAGTTTGGACAAGAAGAGAATAGAAGCTTTCGAAATGTGGTTCTACAGAAGAATACTGAAGATAAGGTGGATAGATCACGTAACTAATGAGGAGGTATTGAATAGGATTGGGGAGAAGAGAAGTTTGTGGCACAACTTGACTAGAAGAAGGGATCAGTTGGTAGGACATGTTTTGAGGCATCAAGGGATCACAAATTTAGCATTGGAGGGCAGCGTGGAGGGTAAAAATCGTAGACGGAGACCGAGAGATGAGTACACTAAGCAGATTCAGAAGGATGTAGGTTGCAGTAGGTACTGGGAGATGAAGCAGCTTGCACAGGATAGAGTAGCATGGAGAGCTGCAACAAACCAGTCTCAGGACTGAAAACAACAACAACAATATTGTAATTACCAGTAATTCCTGTTGGTAATTGTTCAGGTATCTAGGAGTTATGGGTATATTTACATTTTGCACTCAACAACTGTCACTGGTACCTGCTGTGGGACTCATGCCAATTTGTGGATAAATACTGAAAAGTTGTAGTTTATTCACTGTAGCCTGTGTATTACTTATGTGAGCATTTTGAGATAAAGTAATACTTTCTTCTAAAAGATTTCGGATCCTATTTTCCGCAGCTTGCAGGTTAATGTTTACCTTGTTCACTATTTCAATTTCTTTTTTCTGAATGGTCTTTTCTGCTACGTCTGTGTATAACTTACAATCTGTTACTAACTTCTCTGCAATGGTATTACCGTTTTCTAACATACCTGCTTCAGCTTGACTAATGATATCACTCACTCAGATTTTCATTTATTTTCTGTCTCTCCTTCTTAGCATATACGAAGTTAACTTCTAACATTGCTACTCTTACAGTAAGCTCTTCTACAGCTAAAGGTACACCTTCATTGTCTGCATTTAGTTTGTTAACAAAAGTATTTTCCTTTTTTTTACTGTCGAAACCTGCTGGTTTTCTGTGGCTTCAGTATTTATGTTTGCATCTGTGATTTTCTTTATCCATTGCTCTACTACACTCCTGGATATGGAAAAAAGAACACATTGACACCGGTGTGTCAGACCCACCATACTTGCTCCGGACACTGCGAGAGGGCTGTACAAGCAATGATCACATGCACGGCACAGCGGACACACCAGGAACCGTGGTGTTGGCCGTCGAATGGCGCTAGCTGCGCAGCATTTGTGCACCGCCGCCGTCAGTGTCAGCCAGTTTGCCGTGGCATACGGAGCTCCATCGCAGTCTTTAACACTGGTAGCATGCCGCGACAGCGTGGACGTGAACCGTATGTGCAGTTGACGGACTTTGGGCGAGGGCGTATAGTGGGCATGCGGGAGGCCGGGTGGATGTACCGCCGAATTGCTCAACACATGGAGCGTGAGGTCTCCACAGTACATCGATGTTGTCGCCAGTGGTCGGCGGAAGGTGCACGTGCCTGTCAACCTGGGACCGGACCGCAGCGACGCACGGATGCACGCCAAGACCGTAGGATCCTACGCAGTGCCGTAGGGGACCGCACCGCCACTTCCCAGCAAATTAGGGACACTGTTGCTCCTGGGGTATCGGCAAGGACCATTCGCAACCGTCTCCATGAAGCTGGGCTACGGTCCCGCACACCGTTAGGCCGTTTTCCGCTCACGCCCCAACATCGTGCAGCCCGCCTCCAGTGGTGTTGCGACAGGCGTGAATGGAGGGACGAATGGAGACGTGTCGTCTTCAGCGATGAGAGTCGCTTCTGCCTTGCTGCCAATGATGGTTGTATGCGTGTTTGGCGCCGTGCAGGTGAGCCCCACAATCAGGACTGCATACGACCGAGGCACACAGGGCCAACACCCGGCATCATGGTGTGGGGAGCGATCTCCTACACTGGCCGTACACCTCTGGTGATCGTCGAGGGGACACTGAATAGTGCACGGTACATCTAAACCGTCATCGAACCCATCATTCTACCATTCCTAGACCAGCAAGGGAACTTGCTGTTCCAACAGGTCAATGCACGTCTGCATGTATCCCGTGCCACCCAACGTGCTCTAGAAGGTGTAAGTCAACTACCCTGGCCAGCAAGATCTCCGGATCTGTCCGCCATTGAGCATGTTTGGGACTGGATGAAGCGTCGTCTCACGCGGTCTGCACGTCCAGCACGAACACTGGCCCAACTGAGGCGCCAGGTGGAAATGGCACGGCAAGCCGTTCCGCAGGACTACATCCAGCATCTCTACGATCGTCTCCATGGGAGAATAGCAGCCTGCATTGCTGCGAAAGGTGGATATACACTGTACTAGTGCCGACATTGTGCATGCTCTGTTGCCTGTGTCTATGTGCCTGTGGTTCTTTCTGTCAGTGTGATCATGTGATGTATCTGACCCCAGGAATGTGTCAATAAAGTTTCCCCTTCCTGGGACAATGAATTCACGGTGTTCTTATTTCAATTTCCAGGAGTGTAGATCATGATTGTTGTAAAAAGAATCTACGTTCTTTTTCAACTCTGTAATGTTACAGTTAACTGCAGAAAGTACTTCACGCTTATTTGTTTCTTCATATCATTCAATTTTTTGTTGATTTCAGTGTGAAAAGTTTTTACTAAGTCATCAGATTTCTGTGAGACTGTGTCTTGCAAATCCTTGAATAATTGTTTTTGTTCTTGTTCTTGTTTCATTGAATTTAGATCTTGTGAGATGGTGTTCAGATTGTGTGTCAAATTATCAATTTTGGTATTCGTATCTTGTTTTATATCACTAAAATTGGTGTTCATTTTGTGTTTTATATCATCAAATTCCATGTTTATCTTAGATAATAACTGCCATAGCAGTGCTTTGGGTATACTACTGTGGTTGCTGTCAGCTGTACTTTCCAACTTAATGTTTGTGTTATGATCCAGTGGTGCTTGCAAAGTGTTGTCAAGATTCCTGTTGCAATTGCTCCCCAACATTTCATTCATGAGCAGTATGCCACTTTGGGAGATGCGTGACATTGTCTCATCAATTGTAAACATTGTCTTGTCAAGGTTATTCTACTGTGGATCATTCCTATCATTTGTCACACCTGCGTCACTCATCACCGACCCACTTAAACTTTCTGCAGTAGGCATGCATGGCACCTGAACTTCAGTTGTTCAATCGCAGAATTCTATGCCATCTTGGCTGACTGCATTTTCGCTGTTGCTATCAACAATGGACATATATTTTTCTGCCATGTTGTATGAATATGCAAAAATAAAAATTTTACAAAAATGTTTAAATTTCTTGTGCTGATTATTACACTTGATAATTGTAATTTTCACCATGTAAAATCATGTTTTACGTCTATTGTGAACTGCAAACTATTGTATTGCAATTCTTTATGTTTTGCTGACAATGTGTATCACACTGAAAAATTCCTGTAAATTTTTCAAAATAAAGTTCAAGGATGGGAATAATGAGGAAAAGGTTTCTATCTACATCAAAAGGAGGTGCTACCAAGCGTAGCCATGCAACCAACTTGCGTAGTCATCCTACCTTTGCTTCGCTGAACAAAACAGCTTACTATGGAAAATTTTACATAACTTGTGTCCAATTCTTATTCCTTTCCACAATTTTCTCCTCAGTTTTTGCCTTTTTGCTTTACTTGCTCCCCGTTGTGATTCATACACACAGAAAATAATGACAATTAGTTTTTATGACTAATAGTAATGTTATAGAAATTTCGTACCATAACAATAGTTAACAAACCCTACTCACAACTGGTGCCCTGAAGTCCTGGCACTCAGGTTGCCAGTTGTGTTATAATAATAAAAAAAAAAATTAAATGGAAAAAATCAATAGAAAAGTATATTACAATTTCATTATTAGAAATGTTGTGCTTGTACGGTTTTTGGCTAATCGGACTTTCTCTCTTACATTTCAATTGTAGAAGCAGGCAGCAGTCTTCAAGGACACCAGTGCGTGTCAAAAATAAGAAAATCCTCCTTACTTGGTTCCACTTCACTTCAATAAAAAATACTCAATACTAGTTTCAAATCTTCTCTTATTTTGAAAAGTATATATGATACAAAACACTCGTATCCCATCATACTCCAAGCCGCACATCTTAACAGAAACTTCTATACACCAGAAAGAATGAGTAAACAAAACCATGTACAAGAAAAAATGAATGGTGTTTTTTTTTCTGTTTTTCATTTGTCCTCACCCCATGTCTTTGCCAATACTTATGGTCGATTGGTGTTTCATTCTTTTGAGGTCTTTTACCATGTACCTACACGAACTCTAGTGCAAGCAACTTCTTTCTCTGACACTTGTTTACTACACATTTCTGCACCATACAAAGTAATGTTTTCAGCAACTAAAAGATGTATCATCTGCTATGTCCTTTTTGTTATTTTGTAACTCCAAAATACTGAGTTCAGTTGTCATATGGCTCTCTTTCAGTGCCCCATTTTATTATTTAATTTTTTTTGTTTGGTGTCATCATAACCCACAGGCACTTAAAAGACTTACATGCCCTGATCTTACTGGCTCCAACCTCAAGATCCCCTATGGTATCATCACTGATATTCAGATATTTAGTTTTTGTCAACCTGATTGCGAGGTCCCCGTTTTAACTTTTGGAGCACATGCTCAGCATCATCCTGGTCTCCTGCTATCATGAACTGGATTTTAGCGAAGATACGTTGTTCCCCATAGGGGCTCCCACACCTTCACATTTGCTCTTCCAAGCTTTAAGTGCATCTCCACTTGGAGTTCAAATAGTGTTGGTGCTGTTTCACAAGCTTTAACAGCACTCACACAATCTGTAAAGATCTGTTTCACTGCTTTGATATAAGTACGAGTCATGTCATTATTCTTCATACTTGTCCACAGATTGGTTTGTGATATTGTGTCACAGGCCTTCTGCAGATGCACAAAGACTAAATGAGTCTCTATCCCTCTGGCATTCTCTTCTCTATTGGATTCCATAATGTGAATATTACATCATACATGAGCACCCATGGCTAAAACCTTTCTTTTATTCAGATATTATAGCCTTCATGTCTAATCTTTCTTTTAAGGTTCTCCTGTATAATTCTGCAATGATGGCATCACACTTATACCCCAGTAATTTCCACAGTTCTGCCTATTCCTCTTCTTATAGACTGAAGCAATAACACACTTTTTCCATTCATTGGGTGCCCAGACCACTTCCAAATGCTTCTGATACAGTTGAGCCAAGATATCTAAACAACCATAGGAGCTGCTATTATTACTTATTTGTTTATTCCATCCAGACCCAGTGACTTACTTTAGTAAAATCAGTCAAGATTTTTCAGTTAATTTTCAGCTGTGCGTCTTTTGTGTCTGTATGTGTAACATTCTATTTTCTTATATTTAATTAAGTAGAATTAATCAAATCATTGTGCATTCATAGGAAAGCAACCAGTCTAGATCCAATATTAAGACTTATATGAGCCTATGTTTTGTAAATGAATGTAACATTGTACAATTTTATTCAATCTAGTATTCTGATAAATGATATATCATTACTGTGACAAATGGGCACTAAATAAATAAACACTTTCAGTAAACATGCTGTGTAATGCACCATCTTTAGAACAACATTCTGTGGGAAAAGGGTTGTCAGTATAACAGAATTTAGGTCAAGTTCAAAGAGAATGTCTATTTTAACAAAGACACTGCAAAACTAACATAATAAAAATATAATACAACCTATAATCTAATAAGAACCAGAAAATGAAGGAAACAGAATAAATCCATAAACAGATCATCAAGGTCAGGATCAAAAATTTTGAAAATACCTAGCAACAAAAATACTTCTTGGTGACAACACTGCATAACTAGGTATAGAAAGGCAATAGAAGAATCTTGCAGGAGAACATCCACCACCTTTAAGAACAAACACAAACTGAAATAGTTGACCATCTAAGATATTTGCAAATACAACTCAACAAAATTTTCAGCTAGTTTATGAAGCAGTACTCACAAGAAATGCTACAGAATTAATTAAGCTTAAAAGTAAACAGTGAACAGCATTTAAAAAAAATAATACCTCCTGAACATTAAAATTTCATTTCATCAAGGAAAAATAAGAACTAAGGCCCAGAAGGTAGGTACGAACAGTTTATCAGAAATGTTATGTTACTAAACAGTCATAGACAAATTTATATGAGAAATTAACATGCCAAGAATGTAGGAGAGGTATGGGGGAACAAAGATTGTGGAAAAACAATACAACAATGATATCACAAATGGGGAAAGTGGGACTGCTTAAAAAAACGAACAAGAAATTTAAATATGATTTGGGATATCACAATTTGTACATAAAAGAGAAAACCTTACTGGAGATGGCCTAAATTTTGAGGAAAAACAGAGAGTATCAAATGTCAAGTTTTTGTTTCACACAAGTAAATGGCTGAAATAATCAAGCCAAATGTGAAATGTTACCAACGTGTTCTTTTTTTTATATATTAAAAAAAAAGCTGTTAAACTGTTCAGTTTCACAAACTAAACAAGACTGCCAACAGCAAAAGGAAAGACTTTCTACCACTTGGACTAAGGCTCAGTCATCCACAAAAAAAGTAAAAACAATAAGTTAGTGGAAAAGGCTCAATTAGATCAGAATTTTTAAAATGGTGAGATTCAAGCATTGTATTCCATATACTAGCTTTTTTTCTATCTGGTCCTACTAGCTCAATAGGCTACTTTCCAGGATTTTGGCCTTTCTATCTCTGTTGGCTCTACCACATGTAATGTAATGTCAGGCTTAATTTCTTACATGATCTGGGGCTCCACAAGAAGCTCTGCCCATATTAAATGCACTAATTATTGACAATAACTCTATTTAGATAGTTTTCACATAATTCACATTCCTCATTATAGGTCTAACACCCAAAAATATCAGTTCTGTAGAAGAAAGTGAGAGTTTTGTAATCTATTTTCCTTGCCAGAGCCTTTACAGATCAACATTATTCCACCCAGCCAGTCTACAAATAAATGTCCTCCACTATTTTATGCTGTTTCATCAAAAAAAAAAAAAATCAGAACTGAAAACCTGATATTGCCTAGTGTTGCATTAATAATCAATTATTTGACAACTAAATCACAAATCTTCAATTTTCTCATATTGTTGTCTGAGATGAAAGATTATTCTATCACAACTTCTGATCCAAATTTTGATCCCACCCACATGCTCATGGGTTATTCTTATGTAGGTAAGTTGACTGCAGTAACTGTCCCACAAAATCACCAACAATGCAATCACCATTAACAATAATGACACCATTAGTTGAAATCCTGTCACAGGCATTTCATATACAATGATGGGAAAAAAATCACAGTCCAAAAAAATACGTAATTAAAGTAATTAAATTTTGGGAGAAAGTTTGTCTAGGTAAGTGATTAGGTGATTAACACTGCAGGATCACAGGATAATGTAAGCACGAGATAAGTCATTGCTAATATGAAATGCTGGTACATTAATAACTGGTGTAGCTACCAGAACGTTGAAAGCAAGCATGCAAATGTGATGTATCGTGTTGAATGGATGCCAGACGTCAGTTTGTGTAATGGAGTTCCATGCACGTTGCACTTGGTCGGTCAATACAGTGTTAATGCTGTTTATAGATGACACTTCAGTTGTCATCAAATCCCATATGTGCTCAACTGGTGACAGATTTGGTGACTGAGCAGGCTATGGCTACATGTTAACATTCTGTAGAGCATGTTGGTTTATAACAGCAGTATGTGGGCAAGCATTATCCTGTTGGAAAACACCCCCTGGAGTACTATTCGTGAATGGCAGCACGACAGATCAGAAAGAGAACCAGCTTTCGACAAGAAATACAACAGACCTCCAGCGTACCTCCAATGAGCTCTCACTTGTCACCACTGAAGTCGCATATGGTGCTGGCTTCAGATAAATGGAATGCTCACTAAAAGGTGTCTGCCTCAGAGTTGCCCTTGAAGTAACCGTTGTGTCACTGTGATGCCAACTCCTGCTCAAATTTCTGCTGCAGATGCAATATGATGTGCAAGAGTCATACGCTGAACACAGTGGCATTCCCTCTTGGTGTTGCCACATAGCCATCCAGAGCCCAGTCTTCGTGCGATATTCTGGTGACCGTCACTGCCAACAATCATGTACTGTGGCTACAGTCCTGCCAAGTCTTCCTGTACAGGATCCCATTCAAATTCAGCGAGGTGTTGATTTAAAGGCATTCTTGACTGACATCAACTCATGATGTCTATTCTCAAAGGTAACTAGCACTCATAACCATTACAGCATATAGTCACAGCCAACCTGATTTGCATCCTCATAGTGGTGCTACTTGCATCACTCTTAAGCAACTGCCACAAAATTGAATAGACATCATCTTTCAGATGTAGAAACATGCCTACCATCTTTCATTTATATCACACATCTTCCTCTTGGTGTTGAGACTTACATCAGTGTATAATCAATCATAGGGGATGCATGAAAATACCTATTTTTGTTTACCAGCTGTTCTGCAACTGGTATGCATCACTCTATTCATTCCTCATGTTCCATATTTATCATTATGGAAGAGAACCTTCAGAGTCACAGAATGTGTCACAGTATACACTGAAATATGATAAAGAAATCATAGAAACTTGACCTGTATATTGTATTAACTATTAAATATCACTACATTGGTAAATGCTATTTATTTTTACACTAGCTAAATTTCATCAAATAAACTAGAAGGGAAGCTGCTACTTTGAAGAGAAAAGAACCTGCTACCTGCTCAATTTCTTATACTAACTAGCTGTAGTGTCATATTTACTTGATTACAGAGGTATTTTTCAAGGAAAACAGTCAACTACATCTTTAAACACTGAGCCCAGTTTATGGCACATCTACATCCACTTCTATAATCTGCAAACAACTGTGAAGTGACATCTCGTGGAAATCGGGTTTTCTGCCGGATATCAGTGTCTTCCAAACACGATATTTCGACGTCATTACTTGACGTCTTCATCAGGTGTTCCCTGAGACTGGCTGCTTGCTGGACTGGGTTGCATATTTATGCCTGCCCGGTGCCTGGTGTTCTGTTTGCCGTTCCCTAGTCGGTCCGCGCCCGCTAGTCGCGCTATCCTGCCGCTCTAGGTGTTCTCTATTCCGTCCGCGCCCGCTCTGGCCGACTCCAACTGCGGTCGTGGCCTCCTAGTGTTCCCTTCTCGGTCCGCACCCGCGAGTGGCACTCCAATGCCGCTCTGGACGTTCCCTATTCCGTCCGTTCCCCCTCTGGCCGTCTCCGACTGCGGCTGAGGCTTCCTGGTGTTACCTTCTCGGTTCATGCCCCCAGTGTGCGGATGTCTGAGGCTCGTTGTTGGTGTTGGAAACATATTTTCTCCGGCATTGCTTTAGCAGTTCAAATGCCGAGTTCCATGCAGTGCTTAGGTGGTATCCTGCTTCCCGGTTAATCAAGTTTTGTGCGATCTTTATCTCTATAGATTCAGTGATGACACTACCCCAGAACCTGGGGGTCTGGACCATGACCTTGGTGTTCTCATAATCCATGGAATGTTCCAATTCTAGGCAGTGTTCTGCTACTGCTGATTTTGTGGCCTGCTTAGCCTGGTATGTCGCTGGTGTTCCTCACATCTGATTTCCACCGTTCTAGTCGTTTGGCCAATGTAGGACATACCGCATTCACAAGGAATATTGTAAATGCCAGGCTTCCTTAAGCCCAGGTCATCTTTGACTGTTCCAAGTAAGGCCCTGATTTTGCTAGGTGGGCAGAAGACACTCTTGATGTTATGTTTAATTAGTATTCTGCTGATCTTGGCAGAGACAGGCCCGGCATACGGTAAAAATGCCAGTTTCTTTATTTCTTCTTCTTGCTCGTTCTCCGGTGTATCCTGACGTCTGGTGGGATGTAGAGCTCTGCGGATGTCCCTGGATGAGAATCCGTTGTTAGCAAACACTTTTTGAAGATGTTCAAGTTCCCCTGCCAGGCTGTCAGTGTCAGACAGTGTCTGGGCTCGGTGTACGAGTGTTCTAAGCACCCCGGTCTTTTGTGCTGGGTGGTGGCAGCTGTCGGCCTGTAGGTATAGATCAGTGTGTGTTGGCTTTCGGTACACACTGTGGCTGAAGGTGCCATCCGCCTTCTTCTTCACCAGGACATCCAGAAACGGAAGCTGACCATCGTTTTCTAGATCCATGGTGAATTTAATATTCGGATGCCTTGAGCTCAGGTGGTCCAGGAAGTCTTCCAGTTTTTCGCGACCGTGTGGCCAAATGACAAATGTGTCATCAACGTATCTCAGGAAGCATGTTGGCTGGTAAGTGGCAGTTGTAAGAGCCTCGTCCTCAAACTTCTCCATAAACAGGTTGGCCACTACTGGTGACGAGGGGCTACCCATCGCCACCCCTTCAGTCTGTTCATAGAATTGACCTCCACAAAGGAAGTAAGTCAATGTTTGAATATGCTTAAACAGATCCAGCACAGCTCCATCAAACTTCTCACTGATTAAGTCAAGCGTGTCCTTAAGGGGCACTCTGGTGAACAGGGACACCACAGCAAAACTGACAATTAAATCTGCATCTGAGAAATGTAGGTTTTTAAGACGTTCCACAAAGTCTTGTGAGTTGCGAATGTGGTGTGCACACTTCCCCACATATTGTGCCAACATTTTCTTGAGATACGTAGCAGCTGGGTAGGTGGCTGCCCCAATATTGCTCACAATGGGTCGTAGTGGTACACCCTCTTTGTGGATTTTTGGTAGTCCATAGAGTCTGGGTGGGACTGGTGCCTTGGATTTCAGTTGTTTGATAACTTTCTCAGGCCAAAATTTCGCTGTCACTCCTAGAGATCTACCGGTAGCCAGTTTCATCAGCACTGTGGAACAAGTCGTCAACACACTACCCTCAAGTACGGGAGAAGAGATTCGGAGAGAGACGTGCAGAGCCCTTACCAGAGCCAGGCTGCCTAAGTCTAACATCTCAAGAGACGAGAGGATGGACCTCAGGAGATTATGAGAAGATGACGACATAGTGGTGTTACCAGCAGACAAAGGGAACTCCACAGTCATACTGCAGAAAGGTGACTATGACCCGAAAATCTGGCGACTTCTGGAGGATCCGGCTTACAAACCACCAGAACAGGATCCAACTGACAGGGTGGACAGAAAAACCAAGTCTCTGCTGAAGGAAACTGGCTGGCCTGAGAAAGTTATCAAACAACTGAAATCCAAGGCACCAGTCCCACCCAGACTCTATGGACTACCTAAAATCCACAAAGAGGGTGTACCACTACGACCCATTGTGAGCAATATTGGGGCAGCCATCTACCCAGCTGCTACATATCTCAAGAAAATTTTGGCACAATATGTGGGGAAGTGTGCACACCACATTCGCAACTCACAAGACTTTGTGGAACGTCTTAAAAACCTACGTTTCTCAGGTGTAGATTTAATTGTCAGTTTTGATGTGGTGTCCCTGTTCACCAGAGTGCCCCTTAAGGACACGCTTGACTTAATCAGTGAGAAGTATGATGGAGCTGTGCTGGATCTGTTTAAGCATATTCTAACATTGACTTACTTCCTTTGTGGAGGTCAATTCTATGAACAGACTGAAGGGGTGGCGATGGGTAGCCCCTCGTCACCAGTAGTGGCCAACCTGTTTATGGAGAAGTTTGAGGACGTGGCTCTTACAACTGCCACTTACCAGCCAACATGCTTCCTGAGATACGTTGATGACACATTTGTCATTTGGCTACACGGTCGCGAAAAACTGGAAGACTTCCTGGACCACCTGAGCTCAAGGCATCCGAATATTAAATTCACCATGGAACTAGAAAACGATGGTCAGCTTCCGTTTCTGGATGTCCTGGTGAAGAAGAAGGCGGATGGCACCTTCAGCCACAGTGTGTACCGAAAGCCAACACACACAGATCTATACCTACAGGCCGACAGCTGCCACCACCCAGCACAAAAGACCGGGGTGCTTAGAACCCTCGTACACCGAGCCCAGACATTGTCTGACACTGACAGCCTGGCAGGGGAACTTGACATCTTCAAAAAGTGTTTGCTAACAACGGATTCTCATCCAGGGACATCCGCAGAGCTCTACATCCCACCAGACGTCAGGATACACCGGAGAACGAGCAAGAAGAAGAAATAAAGAAACTGGCATTTTTACCGTATGCCGGGCCTGTCTCTGCCAAGATCAGCAGAATACTAATTAAACATAACATCAAGAGTGTCTTCTGCCCACCTAGCAAAATCAGGGCCTTACTTGGAACAGTCAAAGATGACCTGGGCTTAAGGAAGCCTGGCATTTACAATATTCCTTGTGAATGCGGTATGTCCTACATTGGCCAAACGACTAGAACGGTGGAAATCAGATGTGAGGAACACCAGCGACATACCAGGCTAAGCAGGCCACAAAATCAGCAGTAGCAGAACACTGCCTAGAATTGGAACATTCCATGGATTATGAGAACACCAAGGTCATGGTCCAGACCCCCAGGTTCTGGGGTAGTGTCATCACTGAATCTATAGAGATAAAGATCGCACAAAACTTGATTAACCGGGAAGCAGGATACCACCTAAGCACTGCATGGAACTCGGCATTTGAACTGCTAAAGCAATGCCGGAGAAAATATGTTTCCAACACCAACAACGAGCCTCAGACATCCGCACACTGGGGGCATGAACCGAGAAGGTAACACCAGGAAGCCTCAGCCGCAGTCGGAGACGGCCAGAGGGGGAACGGACGGAATAGGGAACGTCCAGAGCGGCATTGGAGTGCCACTCGCGGGTGCGGACCGAGAAGGGAACACTAGGAGGCCACGACCGCAGTTGGAGTCGGCCAGAGCGGGCGCGGACGGAATAGAGAACACCTAGAGCGGCAGGATAGCGCGACTAGCGGGCGCGGACCGACTAGGGAACGGCAAACAGAACACCAGGCACCGGGCAGGCATAAATATGCAACCCAGTCCAGCAAGCAGCCAGTCTCAGGGAACACCTGATGAAGACGTCAAGTAATGACGTCGAAATATCGTGTTTGGAAGACGCTGATATCCGGCAGAAAACCCGATTTCCACGAGATGTCATCAAATCGCCGGGAAAGTCTAAGAAATTACAACTGTGAAGTGCATTGCAGAGGCTACATCTCATTGCACCAGTTATCAGGGTTCCTTCCCATTCCATTCACATGTGGAGCACAGGAAGAATGATTGTTTAACTGCCTCGATGCCTGCAGTAATAAATCTAGTCTTGTCTCCCCGATCCCTACAGGAGTGATGTTTAGCGGGTTGTAATGTATGCTAGTCGTCATTTAAAGCCGGTTCTTGAAACAGTGTGAGCGCCTTTCTCACGTTAGGATACATCTACCTTCACGAGTCTGCCAGTTCACTTTCTTCAGCATCTTTGTAACACACTCCCATGGATTAAACAAACTACTGAGCACTTGTGCTGCCCTTCTCTGCAAATGTTCAATGTTGCCAGTTAGTCCTATTTCACATGGGTCCCACACAGGTGAGCAGTACTATATGAGGGGTCGCATAAATAATTTGAAAGCAATCTCATTTGTAGACATATTATATTTCTCCAGTATTCCACCAACAAACCAAAGTCTACCACTTGCTTTACCTACCACTGAGCCTATGTGATCATTCCATTTCATATCCCTACAAAGTGTTGTACCCAGGTATATGCATGAGTTGGCCGATTCGAACAGAGACTCATTGATAGAATAGCCATAGAATACTATGTTTATTCATTTTGAGGAAATGCATGGTTTTACACTTCACAGCATTTAAAGCAAGTTGCTCAACTTTGCACCAACTTGAAATCGTATCAAGATCTAACTAAATATCTACGTAGCTTCTTTCAGGCAGTATTTCATTAACGATAGCTGCATTATCTTCGAGTGTTATTAATACTAACCGCAAGGTCATTAACACAGCTTATGAGCAACACGGGTCCCAACACACTTCCCTGGCGCATATCTAACATTACTAATACATCCAATAATGACTCTCCATCCAACATCACATGCTATGTACTCTCTACCAAAAAAATCCTCAGTCCAGTCACAAATTTCACTCGATATCCTGTATGATCATACTTTTCACAATAATTGTAGATGTGGTACTGAGTGAAATGCTTTTTGTAATCAAGAAATTCTGCATCTACCTGAATGCCTTGATATGAAGCCTTCAGTTTGTCATGTGAGAAAAGTGTCAAATAGGTTTCACAATGTCGATGTTTTCAGAATCCATGGTGATTGCCATCAAGAAGGTCATTCTGTTCGAGATACCTTATTACATTGAGCTCGGGATATGCTCTAAGATTCTACAAAAAATTGATGTCAGGTATGCAAGTTCTAAGATTCTACAACAATTGATATCAGGTATACTGGATGGTAGTTTCGTGAATCACTTTTACTACTCCCATTGTAAATGGTTGCGATCTGCACTTTCTTCCAACTACTGAAATGGTTTTTTGTTCAAGGGATCTACGATAAATTATAATTAAAAGAAGAGCTAACTCAGCTGCAAATACAGTGTAGAACCTGATGTGGATTCCACCGGGCTCTGGAGTTTTGTTCAGTATTAATGGTTTCAGCTGCCTGTAAATGTCACTGGCACTAATATCTATTTCACTCATCTTCAGTGCTATGAGAATTAAATTGTGGCAATACTCTTGGGTTTTCATTTCTTAAGGACCATTTGAAACCAGAGTTAAGCATTTCTGCTTTTGCTTTGTTACCCTCAACTTCAGTTCCTGCCTCATCCACTGCCATTTACACATAACCTTTACACATAATCAGAATTTTTTTGGGTTGTGTCAAACATCACTTGACAGTACACTGCTACAATACTAATTGGAGGCTTCATGCATTGCTCTCTCGAGAGTTAAAAGTGTTTCATTGGGTATCTCTCTATCTGTAGCCCAACCAGTATGCTTTAATTTATACAGGGTGCAGCAGCTTTCATAGTAGGATATTAAAGACACACCATCAGGCACTAACTGTAATTTATTTGTTACCTCTTATGTCAATTAATAGTTAAAGGTATGCCATTTATTAATGTCTAAGTCATTGTCCATTGTGTGGATTACTTGTTGAATATTACTCCTGTCAAATGATGCCCACTCTGTACAACACATTCATCTAGGTAGTGTGGGAAGCTTTATATAGCTCAGCGTAACGTATTCCCTGGGACATTGGTGATGGCAGTTCTGATGTGATCCTTCAACTCAGGAATGGTGGCACAACATGTTCGGTACACTTCTTGCTTCAGGTAGCCCCAATGGAAGAATTCTGCACATGAAAGGTCAGTTGAGCAAGGAGGCCAGGAAATGTCACCAAAACGGGAAATTAATCTATCGGGAAATGTCTGTCACAAGAAATCCATGCAATTTCTGACCACCATTCCTGAGTTGAAGGATCGCATCAGAACTGCTGTCGGCAATGTCCCAGAGAATACGTGAGGCCGAGTTATGGAAAGCTTCCAATGCTGCCTAGATGAATGTGTTGTGCAGAGGCGACATCATTTGACAGGAGTCATATTCAAAAAGTATCCACACAATGGACAATGACTTATACATTATTAAATGGCATACCTTTAACTATTAATTGACATAAGAGGTAATAAATAAATCACAGTTACTGCCTGGTGGTGTGTTTTTAATATTTTACTATGAACGCTGCCGCACTCTGTACTTATTATCCATTAGTCTGTGTTTATTTAGAAGTTTCTTTACAGTGACTGTGTACTGTGGAGTGTCCTTCCTATTGTGAAATTTCTACGAGGTACATATCCATCAAGCACATGGTCAACTATTCTTCCAAACTTGAACCATAGTTCCTCTACATACTGCTGTCCTATGCTGAAATTTTAAAGGTCCTCATTGAGACACAGCACTATTGCTTTTATCTGTTTTGCTGAAGATATAAATCTTTCTACTTGCTTTAGTTTACAATTGTACTTTGGTAACATATGTTGCCACAAATCACAGCGTGGTCACTGATACCAATTTCAATGTGGACATCCTTAAAAAAGAAAGGTCTGTTTATTGCAGTTAGATTTAATATATTCCCATCACGAGTGGGGTTCCAAACTATGTGTTCTAATGTAAATAGTCTTCAGAGAAAGCATTTAGTAATGTTTCACTGGATGTCTTTTCACACCCACCACTAACAGAACTATAATTTTCACAATTGGATGTTGGATGATTAAAATCTCCACCAATGATTACAGTATGACTGGGGTATGTATGCATTAGCAAACTGAGATTTCCTCTGAAGTTATTAGTTACATCCCTAAGTGAGTCTGGTGACTGACAGGAGAATCGAAGTACAATTTTATGCCAAGCCTTGATAATGAGTTTTGTCCAAAGAATCTTGCATCTTTAATTTATACCTCAGTGTATTTGTGTTTCTTGTCTTTTGCAACAAGTGTGTCACCTCCATTTCCCATTAGCCTTTCCTTTGGATACACAACTGAATTTCCCCCAAAAATCTCACTGCTATTTATTACATGTTTTAATACAATACCACTTGCTATGCTCCATTGCAAGAAATGTGGCATTTAGCTAAGAAAACTTTTCATTCCTTGAATACACCTGTTGTGATAATTATAACATTCACCCACTTGAGCATTTCAGTAACATACGTGGAATTTAAAACTTTATGCTACTAGCAGAGGCAACAGTCTGGACGGTTGACTGAACTGGCCTTGTAACATCAACCAAAATGGCCTTGCTGTGCTGGTACTGCGAATGGCTGAAAGCAAGGGGAAACTACAGTTGTAATTTTTCCTGAGGGCATGCAGCTTTACTGTGTGGTTAGACGGTGACTGCGTCCTCTTGGGTGAAATATTACAGAGGTAAAATAGTACCCCATTTGGTTCTCCAGGTGGAGACTACTCAGCAGGGTGTTGTTAGCAGGAGAAACAAAACTGGCATTCTATGGATTGGAGCATGGAATATCAGATCCCTTAATCAGGCAGGTAGGTTAGAAAATTTAAAAAGAGAAATGGGTAGGTTAATGTTAGATATAGTGGGAATTAGTGAACTTTTGGTGGTAGCAGGAACAGGACATCTGCTCAAGTGAATACAGGGTTATAAATAAAAAATCAAATAACAGTAGTGCAGGAGTAGGTTTAATAATGAATAAAAAAGAATAGGAACACAGATAAGCTACTATGAACAGCATAGTGAACCCATTATTGTGGCCAAGATAGATACGAAGCCTATGCCTGCCACAGTAATACAAGTTTATATGCATATGCCAACTAGATTCACAGATGATGAAGAGATTCAAGAAATGTGTGATGCGATAAAAGAAATTATTCAGACAGTAAAGGAAGATGAAAATTTAATAGTCATGGGGGACTGGAATTTGATAGTAGGAAAAGGAAGAGAAGGAAAAGTAGTATGTGAATATGGACTGGGGGTAAGGAATGAAAGAGAAAGCTGCCTGGTAGAATTAAGTGCAGAGCAGAACTTAATCATAACTAAACCTTGGTTTAAGTGTCATGAAATAAGGCTGTGTATGTGGAAGAAGCCTGGAGACATTGGAACGTTTCAGATAGGTTATATAATGGCAGGACAGAGATTTTGGAACAATGTTTTAAATTGTAAGACATTTCCAGAGCAGATGAGGAGTCTGACCACAATTTATTGGTTATCAACTTTAGATTAAAACTGAAGAAACTGCAAAAAGGTAGGAATTTAAGGAGATGGGACCTGGAAAAACTGAAAGAACCAGAGGTTGTAGAGAGTTTCAGAGAGAGCATTAGGGGACCATTGACGAAAACGGGGGATAGAAATACAGTAGAAGAAGAATGGGTAGCTTTGAAAGATGAAACAGTGAAGGCAGTGTAGAATCAAGTAGGTAAAAAGCCGAAGGCTGGTAGAAATCCTTGGGTAACAGAAGAGATACTGAATTTAATTGATGAAAGGAGAAAACGTAAGAATGCCGTAAATGAAGGAGGCAAAAAGGAATACAAACATCTCAAAAATAAGATCGACAGGAAGAGCAAAATAGCTAAGCAGGGATGGCTAGAGGACAAATGTGAGGATGTAGAGGCATATATCACTAGGGGTAAGATCAATACTGCCTACAGGAAAATTAAAGAGACATTTGGAGAAAAGAGAACCACCTGTATGAATATCAAGAGCTCAGATGGAAAACCAGTTCTAAGCAAAAAAGGGAAAGCAAAAAGGTGGAAGGAGTATATAGAGGGTCTATACAAGGGTAATGTACTTGAGGACAATATTATGGAAATGGAAGAGGACATAGATGAAGATGAATTGGGAGATATGATACTGCATGAAGAATTTGACAGAGTACTGAAAAACCTATGTCGAAACAAGATCCTGGGAGTAGACAACATCCCATTAGAACTACTGAGAGCCTTGTGAGAGCCAGCACTGACAAAACTCTTCCATCAGGTGAGCAACATGTATGAGACAGGTGAAATACCCTCAGACTTCAAGAAGAATATAGTAATTCCAATCCCAAAGAAAGCAGGTGTTGACAGGTGAGAAAATTACTGAACTATCAGTTTAATGAGTAATGGTTGCAAAATACTAACATGAATTCTTTACAAATGAATGAAATAACTGGCAGAAGCCAACCTTGGGGAAGATCAGTTTGGATTCCGCAAAAATGTTGGAACACGTGAGACAATATTGACCCTATGACTTATTTTAGAAGATAGGTTAAGGAAAGGCAAACCTACATTTCTGGCATTTGTAGAAAAAGCTTTTAACAATGCTGACTGGAATACTCTCTTTCAACTTCTGAAAGTAGCAGGTGTAAAATACAGGGAGCAAAAGGCTGTTTACAATTTGTGTCAGAAACCAGATAGGAGTTATAAGAGCTGAGGCGCATGAAAGGGATCAGTGGTTGAGCAGGGAGTGAGACAGAGTGGCAGCCTATCCCCGATGTCATTCAAGCCATATATTGAGTAAGCAGTAAAGCAAAACAAAAGAAAAATTCAGAGTACGCATTAAAATCCATGGAGAAGAAATAAAAACTTTGAGATTTAATGATGACATTGTAATTCTGTCAGAGACAGCAAAGGACCTGGAAGAGCAGCTGAACGGTATGTAAAGTGTCTTGAAAGGAGGATATAAGATAATCATCAACAAAAGCTAAACGAGGATAATGGAATGCAGTCGAATTAAATCAAGTGATGCTGAGGGAATTAGATTTGGAAATGAGACACTTAAACTCGTAAATGAATTTTTTATTTGGAGAGGAAAATAACTGATGATGGTCAAAGTAGAGAGGACATAAAATGTAGAGGAAAATGTTTCTGAAGAAGAGAAATTTGTTAACATAGAGTATAGATTTAAGTGTCAGGATGTCGTTTTTAAAAGTATTTGTATGGAGTGTAGCCATGTATGGAAATGAAACATGGACAATAAACAGTGTAAACAAGAAGAGAATAGAAGCTTTCAAAATGTGGCGCTACAGAAGAATGCTAAAGATTAGATGGGTAGATCACCTAACTAATTAAGAGGTATTGAAAAGAATTGTTGAGAAGAGGAATTTGTGGCACAACTTGAGTAGAAGAAGGAATTGGTTTGTAGGCTTCAAGGGATCACCAACTTGGTATAAAAGAGAAGCATGGAGGGTGAAAATCATAGAGGGAGACCAAGAGATGAATACACTAAGCAGATTCAGAAGGATGTAGGTTGCTGTAGGTACTGGGATATGAAGGAGCTTGCACAGGATAGATTAGCCTGGAGAGCTCCATCAAACCAATCTCTGGACTGAAGAGCACAACAAACACAAGCACAACATGCTACTAGTAATTCAGATGGATAAATAATATTAAACTTCCTGGCAGATTAAAACTGTGTGCCGGACCGAGACTCTAACCCAGGACCTTTGCCTTTCGCGGCAAGTGCTCTACCAACTGAGCTACCCAAGCATGACTCACGATCCGTCCTCACAGCTTTAATTCCGCCAGTACCTCATCTCCTAGAGCACTGGCTCGCGAAATGCAAAGGTCCCGAGTCCAAGTCTCGGTCCCGCACAGAGTTTTAATCTGCCAGGAAGTTTCATATCAGTGCAAACTCCGCTGCAGAGTGAAAATCTCATTCTGTATATAGAATATTGTTTGATTTTTGGACATGTCCATTAGTATGTTCTGCCAAAATAATTAGCATTTGAACCGTGTCAGGCTGTGGGTTCAAGGACAACATTGATATCATGATGCAACATCAACTACTGGTAATATATGTCTGTGGCTCTCGTTCTCACTGTACATTGAAGGTAATGGATCAGTGCGATTTGAGCAGATGTGCGGGATGCCTTAGTGACAAATGTTTGAACCACACTGTCAAATCAGTGAGTTTGAAAGAGGGCGCATTACTGGCATGAGAGAAAATGTTGGATTCATCTGGGAAATTGCTGCTTGTGTGGAACAAAGTGTTTCGTCAGTGCAACAGATGTGTAGAGAATGGTTCACTACAGGCTGTACAACATGATAAGATGGTAAATAATAGAGTTCAGCTATCAGTCATCCTTTGGAATATTTATTGGCAGATCTAGATTTCCGCTAGCAACTAGCCATTCTCAATGCTAAGAATGGCTAGTTGCTAGCCGAAATCTAGATCTGCCAATAAATATTCCAAAGTATGACTGATAGCTGAAGTTTATTATTTACAAATCAAGATAACAGTCGCTGCATGCAACAGCCTCTGAATGGGGGGTAACCTGATGACGATAAGATGGATTAAGTCGCACCATCCAGATCATCCCCAAAGAAGATCGACACCTCATCTACATGGCATTGGAAGACAGATCTGCATCCTCCTCAGCTCTGGCACAACAGTGGAACACATCATACACTATCATGGGTGACAGTCCGTCATCATTTATTACGGTATGGGTTACATTTGCATCATCCATTTCTCTGCCTACCTTTGATGAACGTGCACAAACATGATAGATAGCACTGGTGTGTGGAAAAACATCACTGGGAACAGGAATGACATCAAATAGTGCTTTTGGATGACTCCAGGTTCTGTTTGTTTGAAAATTATGGTCGCATTTTGGCTCACTATAGACAAGGGACATGGCATGACTGAATTCACACACGATATACAGCGCCAACTCATGGCCTTATGGTGTCAGGTGCTATTGGGTGCAACTACAAAATACAGTTGCTGCATGTCTAGGGCACTGTGAGCTATGTGAACGTTATCCTGTGAACCGTAGCCACAGCCTTTCTGCGCAACACCCCAGACACCATTTTTCACCAAGACAAAGGACAACTACATGTTGCTGAGTGAACTTGTGCCTCCTTGGTGCCACAGAACGTTAGCCTTTTGCCCTGGCCTGCCAGATCACAAGGCCTGTCACCAATGGAAAATATATGGGAGCTGGTGAAATGACAGCTGCAATGCTGTGACCAAATGCGAAGCACCACAGATAAACTTTGGAATCAGGTGAATGCAGCATGCATGGCTATAGCACAGGATGCCATTTGCACCTTATACACATTAATGCATCATGCATGGAACAAGTTATCAGGGCCCATGATAGAACCTATGCCTGCTAGGCAACAAGAGATATGCTGAACTGAGTGACTGAAATGTTAGTCACTTCTGCAGAACACCTAATGTATGTGTTCTGTGAATATGAACATCCTTCTCTAGTCATTCAAGGTGTTCTGTTTTTTCTGAACATGAGTATAGAAAAGCATCTACATGACATACATCAATGCATAAATTATCTTTGGCAATATTATGGAAAGGTTAAATTGTTATGCACCATACAGCAGAGACATTGAGTCACAGATAGGCGCAACAAAAAGACTGTCAAACAAGTAAGCTTTCAGCCAAAAGGCCTCCTTCCAAATTAGATAAAACACACACACACACACACACACACACACACACACACACACACACACAAACGCAACTCACACACAACACACATGTGTGTGCGTTGCATTTGTGTGTGTGTGTGTGTGTGTGTGTGTGTGTGTGTGTGTGTGTGTTTGTTGACAGACTTCTTGTTGTGCCCATCTGTGACTCAATGTCTCTTCTGTATGGTGATTAGCAATCTACCCTTTTCATAATATTATCTACTACAGCATAAAAGTCTGATTTGTAATCTAAAAAAGTACCACATCTTCCAGAAGATGAGCACTCGAGACATCTTCTCAAAAAGGATCAGGCATAATTGATGCTTTTTATCTAAAAGCCAACTAACCCTGCACCGTCAATGGACTACAATCTACACAGGGGTTGTTTGACTATTACATATGCTTAAACCTGGATGATGCCACACTATAGTAAATTTACCTGTTGTTTGGTGTAAATGACACAAACTCATGGTCATCAGCATTTCAGCATATTATATTGCATGGGTAGCACCTGTGATCCATGTAGCACTCAAACAGTTTTATACTGCAAGTGGCCACCTTCTTCACCCACTCAGTTACAAGGGCTCTAGAAATCACAGAAAAACAATCTGCAGAACTTGCCACATTGCTTTCTTCTGAGTCTCCACCAGTTGTCACGGGTTCTCATGGAGTGAGACTTACCACAGGTGCTGCTGCCTGTGCTGGCACTACATTTCTGCCACCAGTCACATGCCTCCAAGTGCTGGACACTGCATCCACTTCTGCCCCGCCACTATATAGATAGCTGCTCTGTTGATCTATGGCAATTCACATCAGGAGTTGCTCCACGGGCAAGCACTGACTGTCCTCAGCCCTTTATATACAGTTCCCTTCACAACAGAGCAATCTACGTAGGGTGTCTCTCCATGGTCCAGCACCCACTGACTATCTGTGTTCCGTCAATAAAGATCTCCCTTCTCTGAGTGCACCAGTCCCTCTGGGATCAATGCTGGCTGCACCTCGTGATCCCTCTAAATGGAGTCCACTGCCTAAGATCGAAGAGCCCTTTGCTAGCTGCACTTTGAATAACCTCACTAAGTGCCTCTTCTACATCACTTTATGGGACATCGCCTCCATCACTGTCTACAACTCTCCACCTTGCAGGACTTCACTCTATCACTGACTGCGATCACCTACAACCATTCCTAATGCATTCCAGTGTACAGTGACAAACTCTGAGCTGCCATCAAGTTACACACCTATAGACTATTACAGTGTTTGTTCACTGACTTAATACAGTTCTATATTTCTGGCCACCTGAGCTCATATATAGTAGCATGTCATTCCTACTGAGTCATAAACACAACGCTCGCAATAAGGACTGCTGCTTTTTGGTTTTCTTGCCCCAGCAACAGACTCAGTGATCACCCATAGCAGCCATTTTTATTCTCCCTGCCCCCTCCCTCCCCCAGCCCAACACCAAGCTTCTGCTGCAGCAGCTGAACTGCCTAATCACTGCTCCCTCCCTCCTCTTATAGGGTGTCTTCTCTGTCCCTCAGTATTTCCATGCGGGTCCACCCACCTGTCCTCTTCTCCAGGATCCTCTGCTGCATCCTCTGTCATCCCAGGCACCATCAATGTGGACCCCATCAGAGCAGGTTCTGATGCATGCTGACACTAGCCATATAGACGCAGACAGTGCCACCCCCAAATCTTTCTCCTGTTGTCCTGCTGCTCTTCCCTTTGGGCAGGCCTCACACGTCATATTCTGTTTTTCTGGTCTGACAGGCAACTCCCTGGTATGCACTGTGACTTCTGTAGGTTTCCATTCTGCACCATCCCAGCCTGGTTGCCATCTCGGTTGTGGGTGGCACATGCCACATCCCCGGCCTTCTGCATCAACTCGAGTAGCTGCTTCTCCAAGTCTGACCATACCCAATGGGTCACCAGCTGATTTTCCCTGTGCTTACAGTGCCGCCCTCATGGCAGTTTTGTTGCAAACCTGGGCTGTGACACTGCTGGCACCTACAACAGCACAGTCACCCTACCATGATGTCAGCCAATGTGTTTCTCTTTGTACCCTTCTCTTATGGCCCCTGCTCCCTGGGATTCGACCTCCATCATGTCAGATATGCCTCCCCTGGACTGTCTCACTTTTCCATGGTGCCTCCTCCCTAGCAGAGCAGCACAATTCTGAGATGGCATCACCGTATTTCCCAAAGGGGGAGGGAATATTGTATTGTATGGCTAGTGCCCAAACTACCACTCAAACAACTGTATATTGTGAATGACCTCCTGTCTCATCTACTGACTGCACAGGTTCTAGTGATCACAGGAAAGCAATCCACAGTACACATAAATATGGTGGACTGTTTTCCTCTGAGACTCCAGCAGTCGCCATGATCCTTGGTGGTAAGGGCTTCCTCATAGGTGGCACTGCAAGTGCTGGCACTACATTGCTGCCGTCAGTCATGTTCCTCCCGGAGCTCGTACCTGTATCCATCCACAACCTGGCTATCTAAGTAGCCAACAGCTGATGTATGGTAGTTCACATTGGGAGTCACTCTGTGGCCAAACACTGATTGTCTGCAGTCCTTCAATACAGAGCTTCTTCTACTGAGTGCAGCAGCTGACATCTGGAGTCACTCTGTGGTCCAGTAATGATTGTCCATGGTCCCTCAACAATAAGCTCCCTTCATAGAGCATATCAGTCAGCCTGGGATAAATGCCATCTGCATCTCATGGCCCCTCTACATAGAGTTCACTGTCGAGCACTGAAGAGCACTTCACCACCACGCACCACGTGTTAAACGGCTGGGCCATTGTCGAATGTCTCCTCTATACAGCTTTGCTGCATATTATCTCCAACATAGTCTCTCACCTATTGCCTCCTGGGACAAATACCAAGGTGTAACACTCTGTAGGGATATGAAATGGAATGATCACATAGCCTCAGTTGTGGGTTGATTGATCGAATACAGGAAAAGGGCAATCAGTCTCAAAGGAGATTGCTTACAAATCACTCGTGCGACCCACCTAGAATATTGTTCAAGTGTGTGTGACCCATACCATATAGTACAAACAGAGGATACTGAACATATACAAGGAAGGGCAACACGAATGGCCACAGGTTTGTTTAATCTGTGGGAGTGTGTCACAGCAGTACTGAACTGGAAGACTCTTGAAGATAGATGTAAACTATCCTGAGAAAGTCTATTAACAAAGTTTCAAGAACCAGCTTTAAATGGTGACTCTATGAATATATTGAAGAAGAAGAAGAAGAGAAATTTGTTAACATCAAGTATAGATTTAAGTGTCAGGAAGTCGTTTCTGAAAGTATTTCTATGGAGTGTAGCCACGTATGGAAGTGAAACATGGACAATAAATAGTTTGGACAAGAAGAGAATAGAAGATTTTGAAATGTGGTGCTACAGAAGAATGTTGAAGATTAGGTGGGTAGAGCACGTAACCAATGAGGAGGTATTCGCACGAAGTAATGGCCGCTATCGACAGGGGATCTCAAGTTGATTCCGTATTTCTAGATTTCCGGAAAGCTTTTGACACCGTTCCTCACAAGCGACTTCTAATCAAGCTGCGGAGCTATGGGGTATCGTCTCAGTTGTGCGACTGGATTCGTGATTTCCTGTCAGGAAGGTCGCAGTTCGTAGTAATAGACGGCAAATCATCGAGTAAAACTGAAGTGATATCAGGTGTTCCCCAGGGAAGCATCCTGGGACCTCTACTGTTCCTGATCTATATAAATGACCTGGGTGACAATCTGAGCAGTTCTCTTAGGTTGTTCGCAGATGATGCTGTAATTTACCGTCTAGTAAGGTCATCCGAAGACCAGTATCAGCTGCAAAGCGATTTAGAAAAGATTGCTGTATGGTGTGTCAGGTGGCAGTTGACGCTAAATAACGAAAAGTGTGAGATGATCCACATGAGTTCCAAAAGAAATCCGTTGGAATTTGATTACTCTCTAAATAGTACAATTCTCAAGGCTGTCAATTCAACTAAGTAGCTGGGTGTTAAAATTACGAACAACTTCAGTTGGAAGGACCACATAGATAATATTGTCGGGAAGGCGAGCCAAAGGTTGCGTTTCATTGGCAGGACACTTAGAAGATCCAACAAGTCCACTAAAGAGACAGCTTACACTACACTCGTTCATCCTCTGTTAGAATATTGCTGCACGGTGTGGGATCCTTACCAGGTGGGATTGACGGAGGACATCGAGAGGGTGCAAAGAAGGGCAGCTCGTTTTGTATTATCGCGTTATAGGGGAGAGAGTGTGGCAGATATGATACACGAGTTGGGATGGAAGTCATTACAGCATAGACGTTTTTCGTCGCGGCGAGACCTTTTTACGAAATTTCAGTCACCAACTTTCTCTTCCGAATGCGAAAATATTTTGTTGAGCCCAACCTACATAGGTAGGAATGATCATCAAAATAAAATAAGAGAAATCAGAGCTCGAACAGAAAGGTTTAGGTGTTCGTTTTTCCCGCTCGCTGTTTGGGAGTGGAATAGTAGAGAGATAGTATGGTTGTGGTTTGATGAACCCTCTGCCAAGCACTTAAATGTGAATTGCAGAGTAGTCATGTAGATATAGATTGAATAGGATTGGGGAGAAGAGAAGTTTGTGGCACAACTTGACTAGAAGAAGGGATCGGTTGGTAGGACATGTCCTGAGGCATCAAGGGATCACCAATTTAATATTGGAGGGCAGCCTGGAGGGTAAAAATCGTAGAGGGAGACCAAGAGATGAATACACTAAACAAATTCAGAAGGATGTAGGTTGCAGTAGGTACTGGGAGATGAAGGAGCTTGCACAGGATAGATGAGCATGGAGAGCTGCAGCAAACCAGTCTCAGGACTGAAGACCACAACAACAACATGAATGTACTTCAATTCTCTGTGTATTGCTCACATAGGGATAATGAGAATAAGATTAGAATAATTACTGTGTGCACAGAGGCATTCAATTATTCTGTCCACACTCCCTACATGAGCAGAACAGGAAGACTCTTAATAACTGGTACAATGGGATGTACCCTCTGCTGTCCACCTCACAGTGGTTTGCAGAGTACAGATGTAGGTGTTGATGTAGATTTACTTCCGAACCATGCTGTATCAATGATTATCTGTGCACAACACAGGCTTTGTGAGCGCGCAGACTGTTGATGCATCTGGTGCCACAGATTCTTTCCTCCATTAGTTATGATTATATTTATTCCTGTTGATCCCACTTCATCCCTCATTCTAACATATTTTATAGTTTTATTTTCCACACCTGCCCATTCCACACGAATTTGTTATCTTTGACCTAACCCATCCCCCTCTCCAACTCTCTTCCTTATCGCAATACACACACACACACACACACACACACACACACACACACACACACACACACACACACACACACTCCCATACCTTATCGTCCCTTTTTCCCGACATCTCTGTATGTTTTTAAGGTATTTGTAAATGTTTTTACATGATTCCATGCATTTTTGCTATTTGGCACTATGTGTCTTTTAATTGTGTCTGCCTGCAACTTAATGCGTCTTCTTTATGGTAAGTATCTAAAAAGTTTTGTAGTTTTGTATATCAATTCCTTTGTTGTACTTCTATTTTAAAACTCTGAAAATGGAAATAATTCCAAAATGCATCACTTTATGATCAGTACAGTCATTCTTCATCTTCTATGTGATTTTTTTATGCAGCCTAGTCACTTTAATGACAGATCCCTGCATAATTAATAAATAGAGAAAGTTCTAAACAGAAGAGCTTAAGAAATGTTGTAGTAAACAAAAAGAAGAGTAAATGAGAAGGGGTACTTGGTCAAAACCAAACCAATTTAATGTTTTATTTCCCAAAACTTTTTACAAAATTAGACAAGATGGCAAAAATGTATGACGAATATGTCACTTTATGTATCATCATATAAAACTGACAGCATGTCCCCAGCCAAATTATGAACTGCTCTCTTACTGAGAACAATATTGCAAAATATGGCTACAGTTGCCACACATGACCTGCTATACATCAACAAATGCCAATGAACGGATGCTCTCACTTGAGATATCAGCGAGCACTGCCTACTCCCAAGGTGAGAGAATAGGAGTGTGGCTGAATATTGGATTTGACAAGACATGACTTCTTGTGACTCACTTTCAGCCACCTTCTCTCCTCTCAATGTTGCACAGTCTGTGCTTCAATAGTGAAGAAACTGTTTGTCAGAAGACTTCATATTGTTGATACTACATCTTCCCTTAACTCATTCTTGTATCAATCCAGCAAATGTCCAAAAGTCTGAGAAGACCATAGAATTTCATCAACCTCTGGTTCTGAGCTGAGTATGTCTTACGATCAAGAGATCTGTGACTTTCTGGACTTTCAGCATAGTGTTGAGAATTGCAGGGGTGCCCTAGATGAGTCAAGGGCACATTAACATCAAAGGCTGCTACTCAGATTGCTGACTCTGTGTGAAGTGCACATAAGGGTCTTTTTAGCTTAAGTGACCCTCCATTCAATTCCGGTAATGAGAACTGTTGGCGACCACAAAGTATTACTGTTAGATTCTAATATATATGGCACCTCAGTTGAAACAATTAAAATCCTAGTAACTAACTGCTGAAGCATTCATAACACACTACATAATATGAAACAGATCTAAAAAGCAGTAGAGTTTGTATAATACTAGGTACACAAACCTGGCTAAAACCTGTAATTGACTACAGTGAGATTTTTGGGGGAAAATCTAAGTACTTGTTGAAAACACAGGCTAATGGGAAACTGAGGTGGCATATTTGTCACACCAGACACAAAATTCTCAGCTATTGGGAAATAAATTGAATCTTCATGCAACATTGGTTCAGAAAGATTTAGTATCAAGGATGGACACAAACTTTTAGTTTGATTTTCTATTTATGACCAGCCCCACCTACAGATGTAGCTGGAAATCTGGAAGAAAACATCAGCCCACTAGTACATAAGGTCCCCAAGCAGGGGCGATTCTAGAAGTCAGTCAAGGGGGTGGGGGGGGGGCTAATGGGGAGGGTGGGGGGAGGGGAGGGTTGGGGGAATGGAATATCGCTTAACAAAAGGAGAGTTGGGGTCATCCACCAACAAATTGGTAAAATTTGGTTTTTCTTAAAGTAGTTTCTGGTAACAGTTTTGGAGTTCTGGGTAAAAAATGTTTATTAATAAATAATATGCCCATTTTAAGTTACATGTTATTTATAGGAATAATGGAAAATCCAGGATGGAATGTAACAATACCAGAGAAGGAAAGTTGCTACTCAACATATAGCGGAGATGCTGAATCACAATAGGCACAACAAAAAGATTCACACAATTATAGCTTTCGGCCATTAAGGCCTTTGTCAGCAGTAGATACAAATACACACACGCACACATACACAATGTGTGTGTGCATGTGCATGTGTGTATGTGTGTCTACTGCTGGCAAAGGCCTTAATTGCTACAATTGTGTGAATCTTTTTGATGTGCCTATCGCGACTCAGCATCTCCGCCATATGGTGAGTAGCAATTTTCCTTCTCTGGTATTGCTGTATGATATTTATTGGTTTAGATAGTAAGCTATTTGCTGCTCTTATTCTTTAGTTAAAATGTGTCTGACGTACATTGCAACCTACACTGCAAAATAATTATAAAAAAATATGAAGGAATCTGTTGGAGTAATATATTTGCTGATTTCTGAAGTCATTTTATCCATTGTAATATGATGCACCACTGGCTGGGGAGCGGGGGGGGGGGGGGGGGGGGGGGGGTATACATCCCCCTTGCCACCCCCTTGTCCCCCAATTATAATGACATCATGGGAGGAGACTTAAATCAACCAAAAATGACTGGTAGGATTACAGTTTTCTTAAGTGGTGGATTTGACAAGAGATTCTGAGAAACAATACCAAATGCCTTCTCTGAAAACTGCTACAAACAGATAATTTCAAAGCCTGCTCATGACAAAAGTGCTAGATCTAATGGTAACAGTCATCAATGGGGAAATTGCAACAACAATGACTATTAAAGTCCATAAAACAACTGGTAGATACACATGCTGAATACAAGAGGAACTCCAAACCATCGGGAGAGAGCACATACAGGAACTGGGACTAAAGATCGTAAAACTAGTTTATCAAGCATTAGACATACATGTATTTATACAATTGTTCATGCTGGGAAGGGCCCTCCATGGCATTAAGAGCATAATATTACAGACAGAGAGATGCTAAACAAGATTAGTTGAAGTGTAAAAAGGGCAATATGTGAAGCTCTCATTGACAAACATAGCAGAATTTAATTGAAAGATTGCTCACAAAACCAAAGACATACTGGTTGTATGTCAAGACTTAGAGTGTCACCAAAGTTGTTGTACTGATAATAAAGGCTGTTGGTATTTAAAGTAGCAAAGAAAAAGCAGAAGTGCAAACTCTTACAAAACATTCTTTTACAAAGAATATCAAGGAGTACTGCTCCAGTTTTACTCTTGCACTGCTTGGAAGACAAGTAGCATTGAGAAACAGCTGAAAACAGTAAAACTGAAGGAGGTTACAGGACACAATTGAATCCCTATCTTATTCTACACAGAATCTATAGCTTACATAGATACTGTAAGCCCCCCCCCCCCCCCCCCCCCCCCCCCCCCCCCCCAAAAAAAAGAAAAACCTATGCTCAGCGGTAAGAAGAAAGTGTATGTCACACCCATCTACAAGAATGGTAGCAAATGTGACCCACGAAACTACTGTCCAATGTTACTGACACCAATCTATTGTAGAATCTTAGAACATATTCTGAGCTCAAAAGTAATGAGGCACCTCAAAGAGAACACCCAGCAAAATCTTAATAAACTGAGGGTCAGATGCTCATACTTGTTTATATTTAAACTACTACCCGTGTTCTCCATAGATAACACCCTTTTTGTTTATAGACTCCTTAATTATACAGTCTCAGAAACAATGAGCCTAGGGTATGCAACTGGTGTTGTTAATTCATTTCATGATTAAATTCCATGAGTACTTGGCAGCAGCTAATTTGTTTGGCTTTTGGTCAGGCACCATTATGTTCCTTGCATCTCCTCTTCAGTGTTCTGCTCTGTCTGGAACACAACATGCCACATTGGTTTGAAATTTGGTATACACCTAGTTTTCAGATGCCTAGATTGTCTTCAACATTATCAAAATTATCAGAGATTTTCATTTCTGATATTTTATCTTTGTCAGTAACAATGAAATGCACTGGATAACAATGTTTTGATATAAGCCTACCAACATTTTTTGGATATTGGGTTAGTACAGGCAGCCTAGTCTGTACCAAGTGAGATGCGCATTTCTGTGCTCTTCATAAGCATAAACAGTTAAACTAGTTATAAAAAGTCTTGTACGTAAAATTTACATACTTTAATGGCTAACTTGAGTATTCTCTTGAAAGCCTCTGTTTTCTTCAGGTATTATTCATAAAAATGTGAAAGGTTTGCAAATATGAGTTATCAGCATGTTTCTTTGTTTACATTTTTCACACAGAAAAATGCAATTTCGATTACTTGCTTTTCATTGCAGCATAACTTAGTAGGGCTTATTCCATTACTAGGTAGTACATATTAACAGAAGATAAAGTGACTTTCAATCATTTTAGACCAGATTTGTGAGCACTAATTTCTTGTTGTAGATAGCCGTATATTACCTTAGTTTTGATAAATCATTGTTGTTTACCACAGGTGAACAATGCAGAACATGCAGTGGGATCGTTGGCTCCAGGGTTTGGTTTTAGGGCTACTATAGTTTTTGTACTCAGTTGTTGTTATGATATGGATATTGGGGAAATTAATGTGGCTCCTCAGTGGTTTATAACATATTCAGTGAATATAAATAAATAGTTGAAAAGGAAGTGTATATTACAGTCCTCCAGGCTGAATTATGTACAGCAAGAAATATCTGCATCTGGGTTAATTAAGGAGAAGGATAATGAGAGGTCGGAAGTGGTAACAGATAATACAGGATCAATGAAAGAACTTATTCCAACTGCTTTATGCTCAACAAGAACAATAAGGTTGATCTGTTATTTCATTTGGAAGCAGATGTAACTCAGGAAAAATTAGGTGTAGATAGAGGACAACAAACTTTAAGTAAGAATTTGGAAAGGCGAGGATGTCAGTGAAGAGAAAGAAAGTTTTGTTGTTACATATTCCTCATGGCAGAGATGTTTTAAAAACAGCTGTTTATTTCACCAATCGCTAGTATGGATCAGTTGATGTAGTGATTGTTTAAAGTTCATTTGAGAGTTTTAACAGACAAACCAATAGTGTCTTGTGCTTGTAATATGGATGTCTTAAAAAGTATTCCAATAAAATTTTATAGAAGTCAGTAACATCATAATTCAACGTTATAACACAGACTGTAAATTTTTCAACTATCAGTGCTCCATGACAGCCACTGATAAAATCTTTTCAGACAATTCTAATACTATAAAACATATAATCAATGACCTTTCAGAAATGATATGCAATTCCTCCGATTAAATATTACTTCTGATAGCAATAAAAATACTTTAAAATGCAATTTCATAAAGTGAGTTAATGGGCTGAAACTAAGTGTTTAGAAAACTGGTCAAATAATGAATAGGAGAGATGTATGCAGCAATGACAACATGAATGAAAAATATGTGCCACTTATTAATAATGTTCTCCACTTCATTGGAAACTGTTTTCACTCAAAAGTAAACAAGAGTGGCCTACAGAAAATCCAGGAATTTCTAAAAAAAAGTAATGGTATCTGGCAGGACAAAAAAGTTAATTCATATGTCAGTCAGGAACAGCTTTGATGACACTGCATATCATTAAAAAAATCCTGCAGGACATTGAGGAAAGTAATCAAGACACCAAAGCAAATGTGTTATTAAAAAATAATAGCCATGTAAAGTAACACACTGAAGGCAATGTGTAAAATAGAAAAGGAAGAGACTGTTACAACTAGAGATGAACAAGAGCTTTAAAGAATACATAAAGAGTACATGATAAATGGTAACATGTACATTATGTGTTGCAAAGTTCTTTAACAACCACTCTGTATCTATAACTAGTAAAAATGCAAGGTTGGCTCAGTAAATGCTGATCTGTACAATTTGAGATTAGCCTTTACAAACAGCTTTCACTAACAAACATATCACATTTACTACAGGAGAAGGAACGACAACCATGAAACCATACAAAGTGTAGAAACTAAAGGAGTGTCGTTCCAGAAGAGCCTAAGTGATGTATCCATGTCCTAATCCCTTCACTCCATTGAGAAAATTTCTTAATAGGACCTACTGATGTAGTTATTATTAACTGTATCAGATCATTAACTGTATCAAAAATAAGGGGAATGCTATGTAGTACCTGACTTTGGCAAGTTTCAGTGCAGTAGTATGTAAGTCCATCTTGCAAACTATTTTTGTGTTTGTTAGTGCCTGGCTGCAACACCCTTGAATTATCTTATAGCTGTGGTTACCTTTTTAGTCAATACATAAAGGAAAAAAAAAAACTTTTTTGTTTTTAGTTTTTCTAAATCCTTGAAACCATCTTACTTAGGGTCTGGAGAAGAAACAATAGCATATCCTTTAAAAAAAAAAAAAAAAAAAAAAAAAAAAAAAAAAAAAAAAAAAAAAAAAAAAAAATTTGTAATGTATTTAGGGTTCTAAATCCCAGAAGATCTTCTCATTATAGGTTTACAGTATAATCAGTTTATCTAATCTAATCCATTGAGCTTTCCGTGGTCATCCTTTTTCTTTTTCTTTTTGGTCTCAGCCTATTTCATAAGATTTCCCCATGATGCCTATACGATTTGTCAATATGAGTATCAGTTCCTTTGGAACATTACTGTATTTGTGGGGGGTTTTGAGGATCTCCTTCTTGGTTGGTTGGTTAATTTGGAGGAGGGGACCAAACAGTGAGGAGACAAATAAAAACACCTACAGCTGTCTTTGTAATTTTATTTTATTTTGTCGCTACCAGTTTTGATGCTTCATTGTGTCATATTCAGGCTGTTTTGATGCAGTACAGGTTGATACCATCCCCATGCATAACCCATCAGTTGCTAGCACTACTGGATTCACAGATAATGTGTCAGCACTCCAACCATCAAGTGCTGGCAACTGATGGGTTATGCATGGGGATCGTATCAACCTGTACCGCATCAAAACAGCCTGAAGATGATGCAATGAAGCGTCGAAAATGGTAGCGACAAAATAAAATAAAATCATAAGGATGGCTGTAGGTGTTTTTATTTGTCACAATAGTAAACGGCCGTCGTCCCAGAGACGTCCTGCTAAAAGGATGGACATACAAAACAGTGATGTCGTCAGTCCCAACAGATTGGGGAACGATGGGGAAGGAAGTCAGCCATGACCTTCCAAGGAACAATCCTGGCTTTTGCCTGAAACAATTTAGGGAAAGCATGGAAAACCTAAATTAGGATTGCCAGAAGTGGGTCTGAACAGTCATCTTCCTGGATGTGAGTCCAGTGCACTAACCACTGTGCGACCTTGCTCGATAAGGGTCTCCTTGTCTGGCATGTGCAAGCTGCATGTAGCATAGTCCTCAACACAGCAGTTCTTTGTTATGGGTGGTGATGGTTCATGATGTAAAGCTAGGGATCAGCATGAGTGGATTGTCTGAAAGCACCTTGGCCAAATAACCTGATAGCTCTTCTCTTAACTACTACATTGAGGAAAGGTGATGGCCCTAGTTTTTAAGTTTTAACGTTAATATTACACTTGTATGGAGATGGTTGCAGTGTTTGCAAAAATAATCAAAACTCTTTCCCTTCCATGTAACAACACTATAAACAACACATTAATATACTGGTTTAGCATAAGATTTAGTTTATTTATTGCATTTCCCATCACATAAACATAGATTGATATGAGTGTAATCCTGAAAATTCAGTCTGGCACAATGTTCTACTGTTATGGCAGGCATATTATGCAATTACAGCATCATGTGAAGAGCTAACCTGAGCAGCTAATGATTGAAGTGCACAACAAGTGTAAACATTGTGACGACTTTCGTATTATGATATCCTCAAGAAATAGTGAAATAGAAGAACTAAAAAGGACTGTAATTCAACTAGAGAAACAGTTGGAAAATTGGGACTGTAATAATCAAGAAGAACATTATCAACACAAGCTCCAAACAACATCGGATACCAGTGAAGTAAACAAAAAAAGTACAGCAGCCACAAGCACAAAACTTGGACATATCAAGTTAACTGCTTCAAACAAAACTCCAAACAAGTCTGGAAACAGTGTAGCTGAAAAACAAGTGAGTCCAGAAAGTATAAAAAAACAGTAGGAGTCACGTTCCGTGAAATCTACTAGTGTTTCCAAACATGAACAACGCAAAAAAGACAAAAAAGTACTAATTTTTGCCGATAGTCACGGTCGTCAACTGGCGGAAAAAGTGACAGACACACAGTCAAACCTAAGCGTACAAGCCTTTATAAAGCCAGGGGCAGGAATGGAAGAAGTTACGAAGTCTCTTGCAAACTCATTTATGAAAACCTTGACTTTAATGACTGTGTCATAATTTGTGCAGACGCAAACGACGTTGGCAGAGATAAAGGTAAAATACTCATTATAGTTCTCGACAGTGTGCTGCCCAAATTAAGCAAAACAAATGTAACTGTGGTAAATCAACCCCATAGGTATGATTTACCATCCTGGTCATGTGTAAACAAACTGATAGAAAGAGTGGACATTGAGATAAATGAACTGTGCAAAAAATATCCTTATGTGAATCTAATAGATGTCAGTACATTAAACAGAGACATGCATACCAGTCAGGGGCTACATTTGAATTACTATGGTAAACAGTTCTTGGCTGAAGAAATCTGCCGTCTTTTAAACAAGAGTGACAAGAAGCACAAAAATATTGCAGGTCAGAGTACCTTGGAGAAATGGATCACTAGGGAAGACTCATTTTGCCCAAGTAGAAGAAACATCAGACAGCCTCCTCATCTGAATGATTTTTTACTGTCAAAAGCAGTAGCTACAAATTGTGCAAACAAGAAACATTTAAACTGAAGGTAGGTGGTACTGTAGATTTTCCCACAAATTCTGTAATAAAGATCTTTCACCAAAATGTTCAGTCCCTAAGCAATAAAGTAGAAGAACTAAATATTTTATTAATGCATGAGCTAGAGGATATTTCCGTAATGTGTCTTTCAGAACACTGGCTTGACGAGAATTTAATTAAATCTGTCTGCCTACACAATTTAACTCTGGCTGAGTACTATTGTAGACCTAGTGGACACTATGGAGGTGTAGCCATATATGTAAAAGATAATATAGAGGTTACTAAAATACACTCCTGGAAATGGAAAAAAGAACACATTGACACCGGTGTGTCAGACCCACCATACTTGCTCCGGACACTGCGAGAGGGCTGTACAAGCAATGATCACACGCACGGCACAGCGGACACACCAGGAACCGCGGTGTTGGCCGTCGAATGCGCAGCATTTGTGCACCGCCGCCGTCAGTGTCAGCCAGTTTGCCGTGGTATACGGAGCTCCATCGCAGTCTTTAACACTGGTAGCATGCCGCGACAGCGTGGACGTGAACTGTATGTGCAGTTGACGGACTTTGAGCGAGGGCATATAGTGGGCATGCGGGAGGCGGGGTGTATGTACCGCCGAATTGCTCAACACGTGGGGCGTGAGGTCTCCACAGCACATCGATGTTGTCGCCAGTGGTCGGCGGAAGGTGCACGTGCCCGTCGACCTGGGACCGGACCGCAGCGACGCACGGATGTACGCCAAGACCGTAGGATCCTACGCAGTGCCGTAGGGGACCGCACCGCCACTTCCCAGCAAATTAGGGACACTGTTGCTCCTGGGGTATCGACGAGGACCATTCGCAACCGTCTCCATGAAGCTGGGCTACGGTCCCGCACACCGTTAGGCCGTCTTCCGCTCACGCCCCAACATCGTGCAGCCCGCCTCCAGTGGTGTCGTGACAGGCGTGAATGGAGGGACGAATGGAGACGTGTCGTCTTCAGCGATGAGAGTCTCTTCTGCCTTGGTGCCAATGATGGTCGTATGCGTGTTTGGCGCCGTGCAGGTGAGCGCCACAATCAGGACTGCATACGACCGAGGCACACGTGGCCAACACCCGGCATCATGGTGTGGGGAGCGATCTCCTACACTGGCCGTACACCTCTGGTGATCGTCGAGGGGACACTGAATAGTGCACGGTACATCCAAACCGTCATAGAACCCATCGTTCTACCATTCCTAAGGGAACTTGCTGTTCCAACAGGACAATGCACATCCGAATGTATCCCGTGCCACCCAACGTGCTCTAGAAGGTTTAAGTCAACTACCCTGGCCAGCAAGATCTCCGGATCTGTCCCCCATTGAGCATGTTTGGGACTGGATGAAGCGTCATCTCACGCGGTCTGCACGTCCAGCACAAACGCTGGTCCAACTGAGGCGCCAGGTGGAAATGGCATGGCAAGCCGTTCCACAGGACTACATCCAGCATCTCTACGATCGTCTCCATGGGAGAATAGCAGCCTGCATTGCTGCGAAAGGTGGATATACACTGTACTAGTGCCGACATTGTGCATGCTCTGTTGCCTGTGTCTATGTGTCTGTGGTTCTGTCAGTGTGATCATGTGATGTATCTGACCCCAGGAATGTGTCAATAAAGTTTCCCCTTCCTGGGACAATGAATTCACGGTGTTCTTATTTCAATTTCCAGGAGTGTAGATAATGTCACCTCCCTAAGTTGTGAAAAAGACTTTGAGATGACAGTGATAAAAATTCCAAAATTAGGTTTGATAATAGCTACAGTGTACCGCTCTCCAATGGGAAAGTTTGAGGTATTTTTAGAAAAAAATGGAAATTTTCTTAAATAAGCTGCATAAAACAAGGTGTGATGTTGTAGTATGTGGTGACTTTAACACAGATTTTCTTAGTAAATGTAAACATAAAACCGCCCTTGGCAATCTCATTAAAATACATAACCTTACAGCCACAGTTAAAGTTGCAACGAGAATAACACCAACCAGTCAGACAGGTTTAGATCAAATCCTGATTGATAAAGAGAAATTGGAGTGGTCAGTAAAAGTGTTTAACACAGGATACAGTGACCACAAAGCTCAAATACTTACCACCACAAAGGAAGGAAGACCGGTTAAGAATAACTTACTAAAGGTCAAGAGAAGGATCTACAGGCACAAAAGCATTGACCACTTTAACTCACAATTCCATACTGAAGGCTGGTCTGAAGTCTATGAAAAGCAAAATCTGAATTCGAAATTCAATATTTTTCTAGAAAAAATGGTAAAGCCTTTTGATACAGCCTTCCCTCAAAAAATGGTAAATATAAGAGAGAAGACAAGAGGAAAGGGTTGGATTACTAAGGGAATCAGAACTTCTTGCCAGAAAAAAAGGGAGCTCCACAGAATCTGCAAAGAAAATAATGCCACTGAGGAAATGCATACTCACTACAAAACATACACTGAAATCTTACAAAAGGTCATTAAACAGGCAAAAAGAATGTACAATGATTACTACATAAATAATTCTACAAATAAAGTAAAAGCCATGTGGGACATCATTAAAAAAGAAACTTGCAAAAATAAGAGAACTGAGGAGAACATTGTCTTGATACACAACAATAAAAAGATTTTACAGCCTACAGAAACAGCAAACATATTCAACAAATACTTCACTGGGTAGCTGAAAATTTAATAAAAACTAATTTTAGTTCAACTCAGCATCAAGTGGTAAACAAGTGCAACAGTAATAAATTTTCAATGTTTGTGGACCAAGTAAGCAGAGAGGAGACATTGAAGGCTGTCAGAGAACTAAAGTCAACATACTCAGCAGGAATTGATGGTATACCGAACAGAATCCTAAAACTCTGTATCCAAAATATAATTGACCCCATTACTCACTTATGCAACTGTTCCCTAGAGTTAGGCATCTTTCCACATCAACTAAAAACATCACAAGTCATGCCTATTTTCAAAGATGAAGTAATAAACTATCGTCCCATTACATTAACATCCTATTTCTCAAAAGTAATAGAAAAAATTATGTGTTGTAAGTTGTTAAAGTTTATAAACAAAAATAGTGTGCTATCTAATACTCGACATGGCTTTAGAAGCAAGAAATCAATGGAGACAGCAATCTATGAATGCATATCTACTTTATTAAAAACAACAGATGAAAAACAACAAACAACAGGTATATTTTTGGACCTAACCAAAGCCTTTGATATGGCAAACCACAAAACCCTACTGAAGAAGCTAGAGCACTATGGAATTAGGGGGTTGGCAAATGATTGGATTTGTTCATTTCTCAGCGACCGTAAACAAAAAGTATCAATCAGACATATAGATGATAAAGCATGAATAATCACAGAATATGCATCATTAGAAAGCCCAATCACTTACTGGGTACCGCAAGGTTCGGTAGTGGGATCCCTACATTTCTTGTTAAATATCAATGATCTGGATATACCTATTGATTCCCACAAAGTAATACTGTTTGCTGACGACACAACAATACTGGTAAAAGCAGCAAAAAATGAAGATATACAAGAAGAAGTAAACACAGTTACAAAACATCTAAGTAATTGGGTAGCAGAAAATCAGTTGATAATAAACTACAACAAATTTCCATAACAACCAAAACACCACATTGATATATCCAGAAATAAAAATCAATCAACACCCTATTGCAAATGATGAGGCTACAAAATTTCTCGGCATCTGGATACAAAGAGACTTAAAATGAGACAAACACATAGAACAAATTAATGCCAAGCTGAGCACGGGCTGTTATCTTCTTAGGGTTCTCAAACGATGCATAAATGAACAGGCACTATTGTGTGCCTATTATGCGTACTTCAGTGCCCATCTCAAGTATGGACTCATATTTTGGGGCAATTCCCCAGCAGCTCAAAGGACTTTCAGAATACAAAAAAGAGCCATTAGTATTATGACAGGGAGCGGTGCTCGACAGTCTTGCAAACCAATATTTAAAGCACTGAATATACTACCTCTACCGTGTATGTTTATTGTAGACACAATAATGTACGTAAAAAAGTATATGATTAGAAATGATGATAATACTTTAAAAAACAAAGATATACATGATTATAATACTTGAATAAAATATAACTTGCATGTACCCCCAGCCAGTACCAGTTTGTACCAGAAAGGTACGTGCTATCTGGGTATTAAACTCTATAATAGACTATCAAATAGTATAAAATGCTTACTAAATATTAGTGCTTTTGAAAGATCTGTCAGAGAATATCTACAGTACCACTGTTTCTACTCAGTAAAGGAATACTTGGACCAGAATAACTGTTAAGAACTAAAGCTACTGTAATTTGTAACATTGTAAGAACTACAACTATTGAAAAATGATTATTTAAATATGTATCATTTTGAGCTTAGTAATAAGTCAAATATCATCCTGTACACTGTACTACATATGATCAAAGGACTCAATAAATAAATTAATAAATGAAATAATCTGAACTTTTAAAAAAATGTATAATTACACTATAAAAATTTAAAAATCATTTTCTTTGTCCAAAACTTAAGTTGACGGGTGATGGTGCAAATGTTGCAAGGAAAAAGTATCTTTGTTATGGTGTGTTTGTAGTATCACTATATCAAATGTACATAGCAGATATTTAACACAATTTATAGCATTTTAAATGAAAGAAATGTACCTGCTTATGAGAAACCTTCAAAGGGACAACCGAAGCAGTTTTGAAGTATGCACAAATTAATAAGCACATTTCAATCTCTAGCTTCCATAACTATTAAATATTATTTAATTCTGAGAAAGGGAAGGATAGGAGATAACAGTAAAGGGAAGGAAAAGTGATGTCACGTAATGGATCTGAAAATCTGTCTTTGTGATTTTGATGTTGACAGGATACAAAACTGCAACTTTCTTTAACCCTCAGAAAAGAAAATGTGAAATGGCTTTCCACAATACAGTCACCTAGTCTTAATTTATACTAGTCTTATTTTCCATGACTTGTTGGTTGTCTACCACAGACTTCCTTCCCATCCATTTTATTTACATAATGAAATCTCTCTCTCAGCTCCCACCTTTTTAAAATGAAATGTTGACTGTTGTTTCCATTTGAATCCAGGAATTTCTTTCCAGTTTGGTTCTTTGTCTGTGAATGACTGCATACTAATCATCTTTGTAATGTGCAGTTTGGCATCCATTCAGAATTACACTTTTAACAAAACAACATTAGGGAAATAAGCACCTTCTATAATTCTAATTGGTCTCTCTCTCTTCAAGAGAAAGTTTCTCATACCTTGGTCCAAGTTGGCACTCATCATACTGATACTGACACTTGTTTCCATGAAAATCAGGAACACAATAACACACAGCTCCCCCACTCTCAATAAGACATAGTGCATCATTTTCACATGGATTATCTTCACATCGCACAAGTTTTACTTCACAGTTTTTCCCAGTAAAGCCTAAAACAAAATAAACAGCATTATATGTTAAACAAACAAACCACTACACTTAACTGATTACAAATTAACATGGAAAAGCTTACCAAACAAACAGGCACAAGCATAATCTGCTTTGAGATCGACACATACTGCCCCATTCTGGCAAGGTGTAGAAGCACATTCATCAACAGGCAGTTCACAGAATGTACCTGACCATCCTGCAGATTACAATACGTTCTTGTGAACTTTATAGTTTTATAGTAAATTTAGAAGAAAAGTTATAGCATGGAGCCTTCAATAATTAAATGTGCTTTGTATCTTCATAAATGTGTAAGTACCATACTAATGTATTTTATATCAAACACAAAAAATCAAATATAATTCTCTTCAGTCAAGAATAGTGTTGTTTGAATAACACAGACTCTCTGAAAAACAGCTCATGGAATGATTAACAGACACATTCAGTAAAGAACATTGAACACTCAGGTTTTGGAATCACAAGGAATGGTGATGTTATATGCTGAAAGATTATTAACATATTGATCAAAAATTAAATATGGGTGGAAATATCAAGGAAAACCAGAACCACTTGCGGAAGTACTCATATTTAAAGGGAGTACATATCTCATAAAGTCTAGTGATATATTTAGCACTCCTGGATTTTACATTGTTTCATATTTAGTAGTGATATATTTCTACATATTTTGCCAGTTTTGTAGTACTGGAATAGTCCTAGATATTTTGCCAGTTTCATGGCTCTTTGTATTCTGCACATATGAATCAGACTCTTTATAGTTACAAAAAATTTGTTTCACTGTTTGCTACATGAAGTGTAGCTGAGGTAATTTTACACATATTTTTTGTATTCAAACACTTACAAACACAGATTTACAGTAAACACTGATATGTTGCCCAATCATCTGTGTTTTTCAACTATATTTTTTACAACATACATTTCTTCAGTGTTACTGTGCAATCTTTTGACATGTAAACACTGTACTATACAGAATAACACTGAGTGACAAATACACAGACAAAATAAACTATGGTACCTGTGGTCAGTATAATGAACTAGGAGCAATATTTGTAAACTCAGACAAGTTTGTTAGTGTGGACTGTATATCACAGGATGGCCTGCATCTAAATAGGTTAGGTTCAACAACTTTCAGCAAGATGTTTACTGATTTGTACAAAATTATTTGAAGCAAGGGAAACTAACAATCAGTGAGGCAAGGCAGGTGAAAAATGAAAAAACGCAATCAAAAAGTAAAACAGTATGCAAGGAAAAATGTGTTAAAAACTGTAAGAAAATGTAAGTATTTATTCACAATGTACAATAAAATAAAAGAACTGAGTGCAATGTATCCGTAGGATAAAACTATAAAAACTGATGAACTTAACTGCAAACTATTCTTTCAGAAGGAAGAAATATCAAAGTTGCTTGCCTAAATGAACACTGAGTCAAGAAAGATTCTATCACAGTTTAAAATACTTAATGGTAGCTAACAGTCATGGAGGCTTCTGTATACTGGTTAACAAGTCGTTTGAATATAAAGACAGACAAAGTTTTAAATTTAAATGAAATACTTATACTTCAAAGTTTCTGAGTAGACACAGAACAACATAATATTACTGTTATCTTAATACACAGGATTTCAGGTAGTGATGTCACCAAATCATTTTTAGGGATATTACAGTGTCTCCTTGATGAACTCACAAAAGAAAAGGGGGAAAAATTGTAATTGTTGCAGATTTTAACATAGATGCAAGAATCAAATCAAGCCTGTCAACTACGTATGCTAACTTAATTTAAGAATATGGTTTTCATCTAAATTTCACTGATTTCACCAGAGTAAGTAAGCAGACAGCAGTGTGTATAAATAATATTTTAGCAAATTACACATTTAATGACACGGACAAATTCTTTCTACACCTAGGTATATCATATTACTCTGCTCTGCTTATCAAATTATTAAAAACGAATAAAAAAAGAAAGGAGATGTTCCATGAAAAGATTGTTCAGTGAGGGAAACATACACTTGTCCTATGTAGATTAAATGAGGAAGACTGGCCATTACAACACGAAATCTCATGTTAAAAAAATGTTGGTAAGTTTTTAAAAAGTTTTTTACATATTTTCAGTGAAACATTTCCGTTGAAAGAAAACTAACAAATAAACTATAGTGGATTATCACTGGCATAAAAATATCTAGTAACAAGTTCAAATGGTTCAAATGATTCTAAGCACTATGGGACTTAACATCTGAGGTCATCAGTCCCCTAGACTTAGAACTACTTAAACCTAACTAACCTAAGGACATCACACGCATCCATGCCCGAGGCAGGACTTGAACCTGCGACCATAGCAGCAGCGCAGTTCCCGACTGAAGCACCTAGAACCGCTCAGCCACAGTGGCCAGCTCTAGTAATAGGAAGAGACAGTTACATGCCATGCTACAATGCAATAAGAGTCTTGAGTTCATGAACTATGTTTATTCATACAAAAACTGTTTAGGAGGATTGTAGAAATAGCAAAGGAAATGGCAAACATTAAATTTATTAAAAAGGACAGAAATAAATCCAAGGCAGTTTTGACAGTTGTCAAATCTGAACTCTGAATTAAATCTGGGAAACAGGAAATTTCTAAAATAAGATACAAGACAAAATAATTGTAAATCCTGTTCAGAAACCAGAAAATTTAATGAATTCTTTACAGCTGTAGCAAAATCTGATGTTTATATAAACTCCTATCAAGATAATGTACCTTTCTTTTGCTCAGGTCGGAACAAAACCAAGAGTCTAATTAAATTTGATAAAGTAACAGTAAAAGATGTAGAAAAAACTATATCAAGCCTAAAAAAAACTTTGCATGATGGAATGAAGTACCTGCAATGGTCATTAAAGCAGCTTCAATTATAATATCACATCCACTGTCCAAAATAATTAATCAGTCTCTTGAAGAAAGTTACTTTCCAAACTTTCTGAATTAGGCAGAAAAGAAAGCAGTATTTAAAAAAGGCTCCAAAGAAGAAACAGGAAATTATCATCCAATTTCCCTTCTTCCTGTGTTTTTTAAACTGTATGAAATGATCATTGCAATCAAAATTCAAAATTTCTGTGATAAACTTTATCTCAAAAATGACTATTTAGCTCCCAAAAAAAGCGAAAAGCACAATTTATGCAGTCAATGAATTTGTGCATAGAGTTAGTTCCACTTATCTACAACACAAAAAGCTGCAGGAATCTTCTATGAATATCCAAAGCATTCAACTGTGTGAACCACTCCTTCCCACTTTATAACATGAAAGAATACAGAATTATCGGCAGTGTCTTACAGTCATATATGACAGAGGGAAATAAAATGGTTGTCATTACATGAAGCAAAGGAATGTAATCCTTGCAGAGGAGAACTGTTTCACATGGAGAACCACAAGGCTCAACTCCAGGCCCATTTTTTTTACATAAATAAATTACCCCTAAATATATAACAACACTGGAAATTTATGGATAGAATATTACATAAAATAAGGGAAAAGCAACTACTCACCTACAGTGGATCAACATGTGGAGCACAGAAACACTTAACTGAAAACAGCATTCACATAGTTTTCAAGCACTAGTTCTTTTTCTGGCAATAGCACATACAACCACAACCAGACAAAACACCCAAATGCACACGCCCACAGTCATAGCAAGCCTCACTACTACTTATTTTCATCACGACAGAGGGTCCCTCTTTTCCTGGGACCGAAGTCACTTGTCCTTCCTTTTTAACCAACTCAATCTATCCGCCTTTCCTGCACAAGGAAGGAATTAACACTTTTGAAAACCAGGATATTTTCATGTACATTTGTTCATCAGCGGTGACACTGGCAATAGACTTAGCCTATGGATGGGTGTTTACTTTTGGAGGTGACTATTTTGTTATGGGAACTGGTTCTCAGGCTGTACAGGTACATGTGTCTAAGCTGAGCTGGATGTTACAGTTTACAAGTGTGTTGCAATATGTAGGTGTTCAATAACATTACACTAATTAATTTATGTAGTGGTGTTCCAGAAGCCAATCATGAAAGATGTATTCAACCACATACAGTAGTGCAGGCAGTTGGATATCATACCGTTATACAGCAGTGGCACAGTTGGTAGTTGTGCAAGAGAAAAAAGAACTACCTATACTTCAGAAGTGCTTTCGAATTTATTACCGGGCCTACACAAAACTTGCCATCAATCAGATACTTAAACTCGAAAGCACATGCACTGTCAGTCACTGCAGAGGGCATACTTCAATGGGAATCAAGTGAATCATACCAATGAGATACTTCAAGTTTCAAGGGTGCGTGTGCAGTGTATTTTCTACATTTTATTGACCGACTGTATCACCTTCCAGACAGTTAATGGTCCTAGTGAGCCCTGACATTGTTCAGTTCTGAACTCTGGGTCCTGTGCTATTTTCTTGTTGGACCTATTGGTTGTGTCTTATCTCATTACCTCATCAAGTTTGACTGAGAGCATTAATATGTCTGTAATTCATTCTAGATGCCACAGCAAATTGGTCTTACATTAAGTGTGGGGACAGAAAAGTGCTCCTTGCAGGAGCATGCAGGGACATAGTGCGGACAGGGAAGTACAGCTAGGTGTAGTTGCAAGGCTAATGGAGGAAGGAGGGCAGGGGAAGTGGAAAAGGAGAGAAGTAGACAATAGGAAGAAAGACTGTGGCTGCATTGGTGGAAAAGAGGGCCGTATATTGTTGGATTGGGAACAGGGAATGTTATAGGCTGGTGAAAGACAGGGACAAATGAAGACTGAGCCCAGGGGCGTTATGGGCTCAGAGGATATACTGCAGGGCAATTCAGGAAAGCTGGTGTTGGCAGGAAATCCAGATGGTGCAGGGTGTGATGCATCCACTGAAGTGAAGAATGGTGTGTTGGGCAGCATGCTCACCAACTGGATGGTCCAGTTGCCTCTTGGCACAGTTTGTCAGTGGCCATTCACATGGACAGACAGCTTGTTGGTTGTTATGCCCATGTAAAATGTAGCACAGTGGTTGTAATTTAGTTTGTAGATCATATGACTGCTTTCACAAGTTACCCTGCCTTTGATGGGATAGGTGATGCTTGTGACTGGATTGGAGTAGGTTGTGGGGGAGGATGTATGGGACTGGTATTGCATCATGGGGATGTGAGCCATGAGTCAAAGGGTTGCAAACAAGGGTGGAGTAATAATGGGTGAGGATATTGCTTAGGTTTGTTTGGTGATGGAATACCAGTGTGAGAGGTGTGGGAAGGACGGTGGGTAAGGTATTCCTCATTTCAGGACACAATGAGAGGTAGTCAAAGCCCCGGTGGACAATGTGATTCCACTGCACCAGTCATGGGTGGTACTGAGTCATGAATGGTATGCACCTTTTTGGCCAGACAGTGGGATTCTGGAAGTTGGTGGATGACTGGAGAAATAAGGTGTGTGAGATCTGTTTCTATACAATGTTGGGAGCTTGATTTCGACCTGTGAATGTCTCAATCAGACACTTGGTATATATGGAGAGGGACTGCTCATGACTGCAGATGCCATGGGTGGCTAGGTTGTATGGAAGAAACTTCTAAGTATGCAGTGGGTGGCAGCTGTCGAAGTGGAAGTATTGCTGGTGATTGGTTGGTATAAGGTATTAACATACCCATCTTCGTGGTGGAAGTCAACACTGAGGAATCTGCTCACTGGGTTGAGAAGGAGACATGAATGGGGAAAAGGTACGGCAATTTTTGAGGAATCTGTATAGAGTGTCTTCACCCTTGGTCCAGATCATGATGATGTAATCAGTGACTCTGAACCATGCATGGATTTGGGATTTTGGGTGGTCAGGAAAGCTTCGCCTGGATGGCCCATGAATAGTTTGGCATAGAATGCTGTCGTGTGAGTGCCCATTGCCATTTCATGAATTTGTCTGTAGGTGATGCCTTCAATGGCGAAGTAATTGTGTGTGTGGATACAGTTGGTCACAGTAACCAGGACAGAGGTTGAAGGTCTGGAATGAGTCAGGCATTGGGAAAGGCACTGCTCAAGGGTGCCATGTGGTAAAGGAGCAGGAAGTTTGGAGAGTTGATGGAGGAAATGGTTGGCATCTTTTATATAGGAGGATAGGTTACAGGCAACAGGTTGAAGGTGTTGGTCTAAGAGACCAGAGATTCTCTCAATGGGCAGAGTAACCAGCCACAATGGGGCATCCTGGGTGGTTAGATTTATGGACTTTAGGATGCAAGTAGAAGGTAAGAGTGCAGGGAGTGGTAGGGGTGTGGAGTGAGATGGAGCCAGGAGAGAGTTCTGGGATGGGCCTAAGGATTTGAGGAGAAACTGGAGATCCTGTTGGATTTCTGGAATGGGATCACTGTAGCTGGGTTTCTAGGTGGATGAATCTGACAGTTAGCAGAGTAACCCCTGCTGTTCGAAAGCACAGTGGTGAAGGCTTTGTCGGTTAATAGGGTTATAAGGTCATGATCAGTTTGTAGGCGGTGGATTGCAGTTGTCTCTGCAGAGATCACCTGGCTTTCTGGCTGGAAACTCACATGTTTAGCAGTTGTTTTATTATGTCTGTCTGTGACTCAAAAGCTCATCTATACAATGTGAAGCAATATATCCTTTTCATAATACTGCCACCAAAAGTCTAGTGAAGACAGTCATTGGCCGGAGTCTGGCTTCAGCTGCGGGAAAGATGTAGTCAAGTTTGTGTGAGTTGCATTTGCGTGAGTATGTGTACATACAGAAGATACCCTTACACTGTTAAGATGACTAGTACAAGGACACCCCAGATGGTCTGGCCTCTCAAACAGATTTTCAATGTGGAGGGTTCTGGCTACACCCATTGTTATGGTTAATGGTCACTTCACTAGTCAAGAATTTGAGTTTTTCTGCATGGCCTGACTTAGCATTAGAGGACACTTTACAATTTATATTTATATATATATATATATATATATATATATATATATATATATATATATATATATATATATATATATATATTATTTTATTTTTCTTCCTACCGAATATCTCCACATAAGGATGCATCTCCTGTGGAGATGCTGCACAGTTGGAAGATGAGGTATCTACTGTCCCTTACTCACACTGCCAGAGGAGAAACAGTCACCAGAGGACTGGACAACAGGAAATGATATTTTGAGATTGATATCAAGGTCTCATATTCTGAGCTACAGTATTGGTAAAACAATTGTGTCATGAGTGGCAGACATAAAATATGTGGATCAGCTCTGTATGAGTGCTGATATGTTTCTGCCTTTCTGGAATTATAGCCCTGTTTCAGTTTCAAAAGTCGGCAATGTATCTGCCCTGGAAGAGAAAGGGGTGAAGTCAGCACCATAGCAGCCTACCAGCATAGATGTCCTGCCGTCACTTGACCCAATGGACACAGAGACCAACAGAGTTGGCCGCTAGGATAGAGGTACACTTCATCCACCACCAACAGTATCAGCTGAAGGAAAAGAGGAAGAGGCTTCATCTATCTCCCTTGAAGGGGAGGGACATTGTGTCCCATGTCACTACACCTGCTAGATATTCCACCCTTCTGTCACAGAGGTAGCATAGTCCACATCTAGGCGAGGCCTAGAGTGATGAGCAGTTTTGTGGTTGTCCACAGAGGACACCAGTGGCAGCCGCACTATTTCACCACAGTTTATCATATTTACCAATGAGGCACAATGAAGAACATTTACCAATGTGAAACAGTGATGAGATCATACTGTTTGCAGAGCTCCTGAGTGGGGAGTGTGTCATTGCCATCAGTGACAACAAATCACACAGATTAGGTGGTATCAATGCACAGCTTTATAACTTGCAGCTGGACAGTCAATGGCAGTTCTTTGGCAGGTAGCAGAAGAGTTCATCTAGAGTGTCTCATAAGCTACATTGTTGAAGGTTATACTTAGCAACGGTATGAAGGCAGTGGCTGCCAATCTGGTATCAGCTACCTACAGTAAAGAGCCCACATGGATAGGAACTGCCACTGCCCTTAGCACAGCAACACTAACAACTGATTTAATATCTGGATGGGTGTTTGCTTCTTAAAGTGTCAGTTTCGTTATGGAACTCAGTTCTCAGCCTGGACAGATTCATAGGCATGTCTAACCAGGACTGAACATTATGGTTTGTGTGTGTTCCAATAAATCGGGGTTCAGTTACATCATACTAATTAATTTGTGTAACAGTGTTCCAGGACTCAACCATAACAGAAGTGTCTGTCCACATGCAGAGGCACAGTTGGTTGGATATCAGATCACTCTACATCATCGTTTAATAATTTTTTCAAGTGGATTCTCCTTTTGATGCAACAGTCCTTGTGTCTGTCTGGCTGTGTCAAGCCAAAAACAGTAGTGACGAGACTAGGTCACTTATTTTGAATGGCCCTTTCTCTATTCCTTAATGTTCCATATCATTCTTCAGAATTAACTATCTTTTCCTTAAATTCCACAATCAAGATTCCTGTAGCTTCCAGGAAGACAGCCGCCATAGTATTTATAGCTGACAGAGTTTGGTGACCATTTTTTGTGATTACTGAGCAAGCCAAAGTGTGAAGCCTTCAATGACTACTGTAGGAGAATCTCTTTGAAACACATTTAATAACATCCAAAGAAATTCTGGCCACATGTTAAGACTGTCAGTGATTTCAAGTCAATGACCAGACATTTACTGATGACAAAAGAACTGAAACTGAAGGTAGCAAAGCAAAAATTGAAATGTTGAAATTTGTTATCAAATAACCCTTAAACAAGTGCATGCAATCCACTTTTTGACCTCCTGATTTTTAACTGTGACTTCCACATTTATATTGCAGGGTTAAAGGATAAGAAAACATATTGTAATATCCCCCATAAATGAATGTGCTTGAACTGGTTTCCTAATAATATACAGTGTGCAGTTTAATCATTAAAGAATGGCTGAAAATACACAGCATACTTAGCTGAGTGATGAAATTCTTATCTTCAAATCTGCCTGGCAGGACATTCATAATCTGCTAAATGAACTAGTATCTAGACAGGAAGGATGATACACATATAAGAAGTTGGGTATACCCATTGATCAAGCTGTCCACAGATGTTATGTCCAACAGACGCTCTGTCAGCCTTCTCAATATCACAAAACAAATGTACTACACAATTATGACATAAAACAGTGTTTGTACATTCTTTCACCTCCAGCAGGGTAATATCTCAATGGTTGAATTTCCTGGGATTTGATAACTCAGGAAAGCAGCAGCATTCCTTCTAAAGTCCTTCCTGTGTGGACTATAAGGGCATAAGTGATAAATTTTCAGACACCACAGCCCTTTCCAATTTTAAGGAGGGGTATTAGGATTGCATCCATCCATAATTATAAAATGAAGAAACCACACAACAGTTGCTTAATCCAAAATCTTTTATCTTTTACCAGACTGGTTTCAGAACACTAAAGGTTCCATCATCTGGTGTAAACTGTAATAATGAAAATATTGAGGTATGTGTCAATGGGAGGGTATCCTCAAGTCAAATAAGGAACTATGCAACTGAAATTTCTAAAATGAATTAAAATAAATTAAAAAAGAGAACAGGACATTACTTACAAATATAATCACTTAACCACCTGACTTCATCCTCAGCCAGACATTGTCATAGAACCAGAATTCCATGTCCAAAGGATTAAAGGTACATAAAAGTAATCTGAGAAAACACATCACAACTGGACACCAAAAAAGTCAATCTTCAAACATGTGAAATGCAATATAATGGGGGGGGGGGGGGGGGGAATCACATTGTATGGAATTACTTACATAAATTCCATAAAAACTGTTCCCCCATGTTGCACAACCAGGAACACAAACAGAAAAACTTTCTTTTAAGTCTCTTTCATACTTCTGACACAGAACCTTTGGTTCCATGACAACACTGTGGTGAGGACGACCTCAGATGGTTAAGTGATTTTATATGCCAGTAATGTCCTGTTCTCTTTTTTTAATTTATTTTAATTCAGTTTAGAAATTTTAGCCACATAGTTCCTTATCCGACATTTCAGACTTGAAGATCACCTCCCATTGTCATGTAACACAATATTTTCATTATAACTGTTTACGCCAGATGATGGAACTTCAATACTTGTCATGGATGCAACAAGAGATTGTGAATTAAGCAACTGTTGTGCAGTTTCTTCACTTTACAAAATGAACTTATACAGTTGTGACTGCCCAAAGGAAGACCCCCCATAAGCATAGGAATTGTTCTGCCCCCAGATAGGTGCAGATAAGTTGGGTGAAGAGGCCTTCTTTTGCTACCTCTATAATGTGCCACAACTTGGTGTAGTGCATTTTATTAGGGCCAGATTCCATGTCATGAACAGCAGACAGCGCTGATTCCAAGGAAAGAATAGTTGTAAGGTTCTCCATTGTTGTAACAGAAATACCAATTATCTATCACAGTAAGGTTCTATGTTCTTGATAGACTGGTTTCCAGATAGGGGCGGCAGCCATTTTTGGCAAAATTTTCTCCAACTGTCTGTGCCATATCTTGCAGGTTCACTTGGAGATTACCATTTCACCTCATATCAATAACTACATGCCTGCCACCTTGCCCATATCTCCTCCTTATAGCCACCATACCACGACTGTCTTTTTGGATTGATTTGTGATGCTCATGAATGCTTTAACTGAATGTTTCAAAGGTTTGCAGTCATTGGTTAGCATCTGAGCAAAGACTGTCTTTAACTGCAGAAAAGCATATATCCTCCCACCAGAGTACAAACTGTCTTCACAGATAATCTGAAGATGGAAGAAGGGAGGGAAATGACACTCATTGATGACAAATAAGACCACACCACTTTTAGCCATCTCTCACTGAGGTCATCCTTTCTATGAAGTCTGCAATGACTTTCCATGAGGGCACCGGTGCCTTCTGAAGTGTGTTTACACCTTGCCTGAGCTGAGAATCCTAGCTCCTCCACATTTGCAAAGACCCAATTAAGTATTAGAGTACTGGAGCATTTTTACAGGTGGGGTTTCTCTTTCTCCTCTCAATTTTTTTACATTTACGTGGAAAACCATCAGTGTGTGAGATTTTTATAAAGGTGCATAAGGTTCCCTCAGACACCCCTTGAATTCCATATGCTCTAAAAGTGTGCTATCATCAGAATCCTCAGAGAGTTTGAGCTGTGCATAATCCAATGGCTCTAGTTATGTTTTATTAGCTTTAATTTCTTTGCAGATTTTGGCCACTGAGTGAATGACTGTGTCAGTGTGGTTGACACGGTAACATGTGAACATGTGTTAAAGTTGCTTTTGTGAGGTTAATTGTTGATTTTGCTTCTTTTTGTTCAGTACAGCCTTGAGTGGCCTGGAGTTAATGTTAGGTGTCACTTTGCATGTACACTTATAGGTGCTTGTATTCTTCTCTTTTGGCTAATTCTGTATTTCTGCATTTAATTTGGAAACCTATTTCATTAAGATGACGTGAGCATTTTAGGAAATACATGATGATGTAGGACTTAAAACACCTTTTTGCAACACCGTATAGAATGTATTTCATAACATTTTTTTGTTTCTTCTACTTCTTATCTATGGAGACTGGTTTGGGGGAGGAGGGAGGAAGGATAAAAGTGAGAATATAGAATCAGAAAAGGGGATAGGATTATGCAGGTGTGCTAGTGGGAAAGAAGGTCAGTCTAGTGCAGTAGTACAAGCTGGAAAGGGGATAGTTAGGTGGAAGACAGAGACTAGCAGAGACTGACACCAAGGCAGGATATGTTGCAGGGAGAGTTGTCACCAGCCTTTTTCAGAAAGTCTGGTGTTGGTGAGAAGAATGAAGATTGCACAGACTGTAAAGCAGTAGTTGAAGTGAAGCACTTTGTGTTGGGCAACATACTCTGCAACTGGGTTGTCCATCTGTCTCTTGGCCACAGTTGGGCAGTGTTCATTTTTGCACACAGACAGCTTGTTAGTGATCATGCACATGTAGGACACAACACAGTGCTGGCAGCTAAGATGGTAGATCACATAGTTGCTTTCACAGATGACCCTGCCTTTGATTGGGGTAGTACATACCTCAACCTTTGTCAGCACTGACCTCCACCTGTCTATCCCCTGCCCCACTCCCACACCAGTACTATATACACCTTCTAACTCACCATTGCACATGAATAGTTCTTTTCCCTTCTCAACTTCCTCCTCCCCTCCCCTTTCCAGCACAGTCTCCCAAAGGTGTACCTAGCAGTCCTATCCTGTCCCCACCACATACCTGTACACTCCCACAGGCAGCACGAGCATCTTCCTCATCACTACTCTGCCACCGTTCCCTCATATCACCCAAGCATCTCCTGTACCCCCTCTACCCACTCCAGCCAAGGCCACTGCTCACCTCTGCCGCACTTGGGCCTTAGTGCCCAGAGATGACAGTGGCCAAGGGTGTGTAGAGTTATGCATCTATGTGTGTGTGTGTGTGTGTGTGTGTGTGTGTGTGTGTGTGTGTGTGTGTGTGTGTGTGTGTGTTTACATCCAATGGAGGGCTTAGTCTGACTTCTCACCTATTAGTCTGTTTTCAATGTGCCTGTCTTTCACTTCTGTACATGGTGACTACTAATCTATCCTTTTCATATTGTTGTTATTTCATCTTGGATGTTACATTGTTTGATTCTGCCTAATGGCTTCTCTTCCATTCTACACCCCAAAACACTGTATCCTTTGCTTATTGTCTCTACAGCACTACATTACTTGGCATCTATCTTTCTCACTCTTTCGTTGTCACTTTCTGCACCATATATGGTTCTATTGTAGTTTTCAGTCTCTTTTCTATGATCTTCTCAAATATTTTCAGCCCATGAGACAATAGAGTTATTCCTATATAGTTGGTGGGTTTTAACATTTCAGCATTAGTGTATTTTAGCAATATGATCTTCAAATTCATGGAAAGAACTGCAAAAGGGCATAGCACGGAGACCACCATATGTAGATGGATTAAGACATGTTGAGCAGAAGAAAGAGAGAAGTCAACAAGATGAATGAAAAAATATTGTCAGCAAGGAGGGGTTTTGTCCCTGCTATTGTGAAACATAGTGGTGAATGAACTCATTGGAGAGCTCAATACTAGAAGCTACTTTTGCCAGTGATATACAGAAAACTCAGTCCTATTAATATTTGGCAAATCTGATAGTACATTAGAACAATGGCACAATGTGCATTGTACATTGCACAAGACTGGTGCAGGAAACCAGATCTGTTCCAAGAAAACTGTTGCAGTACCATTTACAAGGAAGCATATCCAGGACATGCACTCGAACCTAAGATTCTCGAAAAAAACTCTACCTGTACAGGGGACAGTGAAGTATCTATGGGCAACCCCAGGTGCGAAACCATCATGGATTCCTCACATAAGGGATATATGCTCCAAGGTGAAAGATACTCTTATGACCACTAGAAGAGCCTGTGGAAAAAAACTGAGGTCTAAACCCCAAGAGTAAGTACAGGATATACACCACTGCAACAAGACCTATGATAATTTATGGGGCTATAGTACAGTGGGACAAAGTAGAACAAAATCTGCCTGCTAATAAGTTTGGCAAGGTGTAGATATGGGCCTGCTTAACCATAATATGTGGAATCAGCAGTGCACCCACTGCGGTATGGAGAAAATGCTGTACACACTCCCACTACACCGGTGGGTCAAAATGGAGGCAGCGGCAGGAGTATACAGGCTAAAAACTAGAAATAACTGGATATCTTTGGGATGTCCAGAATCTCACACCAAAATATAGAATGCAGTAAATAGAGGAATGATCAAGTAAAAGCCAGCTGACTATGCAATAACTTCCAGTTGTTTCAATAAACCTTTCAGTGTAACAATTGGAAGCAGGGAGTAATGGAAGAACAAACCACAAGACCATGCAGGAGACTTAGTCTCATTTACTGATGGGCTGAAAATAACTGTGTCGGAGGTGTATGTAGTACAGCCTACACTAGAAAGTGCAATCTCTTTAGGGAAGCTGTCCATGGTATTCCACAGGCAGAAATATCTGCTATTAGGGTGTGTGTGGAGAAGAATTTGCATAGGTGCTACGAAGATAGCCACACCTACATTTATTCTGATAGCCAAACAGCTCTGTTATCTCTATCAGCCCCTCCAACGAGATTAAAGATCATAGTAGAATGTCATGATGCCCTTGTGAGACTAGGGGAATGCAACAATGTGCTGTCAGTTCCTGCTCGCTCAATGAGCAGTGGCAATGAACAAGCTGAGAAACTGGTCAGGACAGGTACAATGACTCAATTTACTGGACAGGATCCTGTCCTAACTATCACTAAGGGGATGACTAAATTGAAACTACAAAACTGGATAAGAAAATAGCATGTAGAGTATTGGTCTATGATACAAAAATATAAACATGGCAAGCTGATGATGCCAAAGTCATGTTTTAAGAAAATTTGTGTAATCCAGAGCTTGAACAGGTACAGAGCTTGAACAAGTACAGACTAAATTCATGGTATGGCTAACGACAGACCACAGAAACTTCAGGAAACACTTGCAGTTGATGGATATATAGAGAGAGGACCCAAGATATAATCTGTGTGGTAAGGGAGATGAAGCCATACCTCACCTAATCTTCAAGTGTGAAGCATTGGAGATCAAAGACACAGAATATTCAAGTCATCGAGTCCTGATTATGCCACAGTGGCTCCATTTCAGCAATTCAGCACGACCTTCAGTCCGTAGGTTCTTCCAAGAATCTCTTCCCTGATGCTACGTCACCCTTACCCCCATCACTCTCTGCACTCCTGCCTTCTACATGCTTCCTAAACTACTCAAACCTGAGACCCAGTATGCTCCATTGCAGCTGGTTACTATGTTGCCACAGACATAATGTCTGCCCTTGTCAATCAACACCATCAGCCTATTACCCATAACGATGTCATGTCCTGACACAGGATAGAGGGAAGACCAGGGGTTTAAGGTCAGTCTGCAATTTCCGAGTGGTGAGGAGCAAATGCAGAAAGGCAAATTCTCAGTGAAGGCAGGTTGATGACTCGGATCAGCCCCAAACACTGTCTCAGGACATCTACGAGAGACGCAGATTTTGGAACTCAACAGGATCCTTGCAGCATGAGACTTATGGAATTCAGGGGTCTGATTAACACTATTTATTTGTGACCAGACTAACTACTGCACTGAAGGCTAGTTCTAAACACTATAAAAGCAAAGGAGGTAACTGGTTGCACAACAGAAGTTAGTGTCTGAAGCCACGGGGCCAGGTGCTAACAGAAGCAGTAAATACTAGTAGCACATTAAGTACAAACTTGAAAGCAGCACTCCAATTGAGGAAAACAACATCAGTGCTGGTTGAAGCTGGCCAAGAACAAGGCAGAGTCAGCACCCAGCGATCTGACTGAGAACTCTCTCTGAACACAAAAACATGGGTTTTTAAAGAATTGTAGTGGCACACCAATTCCCCTTTCCTATAGACGACCCACCTAACAAGCTTTGGCCAATGTGGGGAGTCGTTCTGCACCTCCAGGGCACCTCTGGCCAACCACATGTAGTTTCTTCTCCTACTCTTACTTGTTAGGTGGGGATGCTTCTGGATTTTACACTAACAAACTACAAATTTGATATCAACACCATTCAGATGAAAGCTAAACGTCACTGTCACTCCTATTACAGCCAGCAACAACTGTGTTTTACGTCACATGGCCCCATGCTCTGCCCTTCTGTGCATATGAAATGACGTAGTAGCACTCTAATCTGTGTAAACCCACTGACATTGCAGTTTGCTGCCTCTACTAAAACATGCCTTTTTGTGGCCACCTTCTACAGCGACGTCTTACAACAGAATCTAGGCAGCGGAAGGAGTTATCAGTTAATTCTCTGAAGGGAAACTTCTCCCCTCAGACAGCTGCACAGAGTGTCTGCAATTTGCACAGCTCTAGAGTTACTATTTATCTCTGATAACCTAAATGCTACCAATTATGCCTGCTCTCTGCACTGTGTCTCTGATTTCCTACCTTGGAGTACCCTTGATGGCCCCAAATAGCCTTAAGTGTAACAATGTACAAATCATTATGTCGTCAGTATATGACAATGTATCATCCCATATAAAATATGTTAACTATTTCCACAAGGAATCTCTACAATTCCTGCTCTTTCGTCATCCAGCACATCACTCATCACCACTGATGCCACTCCTTCTACACCAACATTCCCAATGCCCATGGCTTCACCACTAATGAACACCACCTTTCCCAGCACCCAACTTACTCCAAACCCAATACCCTCTTCCTTGTCACTGTGACAAGCTATATCCTTGTCCACGATTACTTCACCCTGGAAGATATCAAGGCAAAAACAAATATGTGAGCCAACAATGGCCATCCACGTGCCACTATCCTATGCCAAACTATTCATGGGCTATCTAGAGGAATCCTTATCAATGACTCACAAAAGAAACCTTACATTTGGTTCAGATTCACTGACGACACCTTCATGAATCTGAACAAAGGGTCCTCTTCAGACCTTCAAGCCATCTTTCTCTATGTTGACCTCCACTTTGTGCAGGCTGCTACCTGTTTGGGGGATTTACGGGCGTTCTTTATTGTTAATAATTGTAATAATTTTGTCTTTCACATTTGGAACATCTGTTCATAACTGACACTATTCCACAAGACCTAAATGCCAAATCAGTCTATCTTTCAGGATAGAAGCAGTTCATTATTGTTCGCTGTGCTGTCTGTAACCAACCAACAGGAATTGTGGAAAAGATGTAATATGTGGTTTCAGAGGATGCAGGCAGAGCGTGAATTCCAGATTCGGCTTGCTCTCTTTTCTCAGCCATCTCTTCTATCCTATTCTTTGGACTTCCCCTGCTTCACTTTAGCCCCAATCTACATCTACATCTACATACATATTCCACAAGCTACCATGCCGTGCGCAGCGGAGAGTACCAGGTAACAGTACTAGTCATTGCCTTTGCCTTTCCTGTTCAATTTGCAAATAGAGCACGGGAAAAATGGCTGTCTATAAGCCTCTGTAAGAGCCCTAATTTTTCGTATTTTACCTTCATGGTCCTTACGCTAAATGTATGTTAGCAGCAGTAGAATCATTCTCCAGTCAGCTTCAAATGCCAGTTCTTTAAATTTTCTCAGTAATGTTCCTTGAAAAGAATGTCACTTTGCCTCCAGAAATTTACATTTGAGTTCCTGAAGCATCTCCATAAAATATGTACATTGTTCAAACCTATTGATAACAAATCTAGCAATCTGCCTCTGAACTGCTTCAGTATCTTCCTTTAATCCAAGCTGGTACAGATCCTAAACACTTGAGCAGTACTCAGGAATAGGTTGCACAAGCATCCTATATGCAGTCTCCTCTACAGATGACACACACTTTCCCAATAAACTGAAGTCGATCATTCACCTTCCTGACCACAATACTCACACGCTCGTTCCATTTCATATCACTTTGCAATGTTATACTCAGACATTTAAAAGTCATGACTGTGTCAAACAGGATGCTAATAACACTGTATCTGAACACTATGTGTTTGTTTTTCCTACTCATCTGCATTAACTTACATTTTTCTAAATTTAGAGCTTGCTGCCATTCACCACGCAATCTATATATTTTGTCTAAGTCATCTTTTATAACCCCTACAGTCACTCGGCTTCAACACCTTTCTGTACACCACAGTATCATTAGCAAAAAACCGGACAGCTGCTCACCCTGTCTGCCAGATCATTTACATACACAGGAAATAATAGCAATATTATCATACTCCCCAGGGGCACTCCTGATGATACCATTATCTCTGATGAACACTCACCTTTGAGAACAACATACTGGGTCCTATTACTTGAGAATTCTTCAAGCTGCTCATGTATCTGGGAACCTATTCCACATGCTGTACTGATTCGAGAATTTCTGTGTAAATTCTAGAACCACTCAGCCTTTTATCGTCTCAAACACACAATATTTTGGATATGAGTGTGGGATGGTAGAATCCTACCTACTGTGCATCACATGTTTGTGTGTGCAGGTTTAAAATCAGTTGCAGGAAGAAAGTAGATGCGGCAGATGAACGGCACTGGCAAGTACCTGTCAGGCAATCCATAGATGTTTTAGTGAGTGTGTAAGGAAGAACCTTGGAGTTTATATGCAGCTCTGAGCTCATTGGGTCACTGACAATTAAAAAAGAACTCGTGTAAACTCTTGACATAACTTTGTTGTAGGCAAGACTTATTTTCTGATTTATGTTAAGAAAAGTTATGGTATCAAAGCCAACTTTCTTTTAACTGTAATTCAATTTGTTTCTGACGTTTGACTGTACAAGAGACTCACCAGAAGTTATTTGTTGAAAGTGATAGTTTTATTGTGTATGAAAGTCAAATACATTGTTAATTGACAAAAAGCAAAGTTTGTATATCTGCTTATTTCATTAATAGGCAGAGTCTAAAAATTCCTGTACGTAGCGTTATTCGACGGAGTTATTCGACGGAGAAGAAGTCAAGAGGGTTTCCAGCAGCAATAAGTCACCTTGTAAAGAAGTGGAAGGTGGTTTGGGGGAATAAACCGAAATAACCCAGATTCACACTCACACTTTTAATAAGTCGGGAACGTTAGAATGCTCATACCTTCATTAACAGTCTGAAGTGGGGCACCATGTTAAATGTTTTCTGGATATGTAGAAATATGAAATCTGCCTGTAGTTTGCAATATATCATGTGACAAAAGGGTAATCTGATAGTTCCTCCAAACGGTTGATGACATGTTCACCTTCCCCAGGCACATTCTTTGTAACCTGTACACTGAGATACAGGATCATTTTTACCTATTTAATCCTTATGTTCTTATTTGAAGCTACCCTTATCATGTGCCCACCCCTCTCCCACCTGGGTATCTGTAAAAAACTGCTGTCAGTTAAGTGGGCTGGCTGTTAATAAGGCCACGTTTTCATAGCTGAATTCCATAAATTGAGCATTGTTGTCAGCTAGAAGCATGGACACTGTAAGTTTGTTTCTCATGCTACTGCATTATGTATGCACCCACCAGGTGTAGCTGCTCTTGCTCAAGCCATGCTTTCCACTGCCATGGCGAGCAAGGTCCATCACGTCATGGAGTCTGTGAGCCAGCTCTGTCACACTGAGAATCCATTATGCTATGTGGCTTGCTTCCCTGGTACACATAAACATGGCCCTGCTGTAACCTCATATTACTGCCATCGCTACTGGCCTGAGTTCTGTCCTGCTACTTTGTCATGCTGCCGATTCTGCTAACTGCCCAAAATGTAAGTGCATTACAGCTGCCCAGTTGCTGATCTGTCAGTGGAGGTAATCAAGGATGTTGCAGCTAGTAAGCAATGAACTGCCTTTTCTTTGCAAGCGGTGCTGCATTACAGAGCCTTCATTTTGTTGTAAAAAAACCTTATTTGCCATTGTTACCACTTTTACACCCATGCTGGGTAGGAATGAGCCCACTACACGCGTACAGACAGAAAGCAGAGCAGAGATGAGGTGAGTAGTAGTGAGGACAGGATGTGTTAAGGCTTTGTAAGAGTAGATTAACATACTTGTTCTTAATAATTTTGACTAGAGAAGAGGTTAGAACAAGTTCAGGCACAACTGTCCATCTTAAAGAAAGATTTGAGCATTAGTCTACTATTCCTAGGAACTTAGGAAACTTGAGGCTAGCAATACCACTGACCCACAGTCTAACATGGTAAATAGTGTTGCAGTAGCCACTTTCAAAAAACCTTCGGAAAATGTGTTCACTTTTCTGTAGAATGTACAGGATGTTGGCTGCCTTCAGGATTGAACCAATTTCGTAGGATGTCGTTTGGTTTGAGAAAAGCATCCACCACTACATTTCACCAGTTCACAGATCGTATGTTAAGAGGATTGAAACCAACTATGTGTTTGGTTTATTTGTATGATATAAGTGTGTTTTGACACACAATCAGAGAACATGCTGAATGACTAAAGCATGTTGTAGCGTGATTACAAGGGGGTAATTTGATGTTGGAGGAACATTCTTTCACTGAGTCACAGGTTCAGTTCCTGGGCCTGGTGGAACCAGATCAATGAGTTACAGAAGTAGTAGATAATTTCCCTGTTCTCATTAACATGTAGGAATTACAGTCATTCTGTGGGTTTATAAATTATTATCACCGGTTCATCAAAAATTAGGTTTGTCAAAGAGTATGCTCCTGTGACCAAACCTGTGCCCAGCTTACTAAAAATATTGGCACCTTTTGGATGGACTGCAAAATCAAGACAGCAATGCAACAGATTAAAGATGTTTTGACAAAATCTCCTTTGTTATTATAGCCTAATGTCTGTCTTATCTTGTGATGCTTGCAACTTTTTTGCAGGATTTGTCATAAGCCTGGAACAACATGGGAGAAAGAAACCAGTTTGTTTTACCTCTCACCAGCTCAGTTAGGAAGAAATCAACTAATGCACAACTGAGAAGGAGTTATCAGCTTTGGTGTTTGGGGTGTACTATTTTAAATGATACCAATATGATACAAAAAAGTTCACAGTCATTACTGATCATACCACTTCACTGTAGCTATTGAATTCAATGCATCCAAGAAGTTGACTGCTGAGATGGGCATTAAAGCTAACTGAAAATGATTACACCATTCGTCACAAACCTAGAAAGTTACATCAGAATGTAGATGCATTGATCAGGATGGTTCATGTTTTGTAAGCAGATGAGGTGCTTATTGCTGAGGTGCAAGAGGCTTAAGAGCAGGATGCAGAATGCTGACGATGCACTGCTCTTCTATATTTCGTATCTGAAGATGGTATCCTATATCACAAAATGCCCCTTGAGAATCAGTTTTTGATACCAAAGGCATTTCAGCATCATTTCATCATGCAATGTCACTACAGTACCCAAGTTTGTTATAGCATAAAGTATGATACTGAAAATAATATTCCCATGTGTATTCCATTCCTGGACACACACAGACCAGACTGTGAATCCAATTGCAAACCTTATCTGAAGCCTCTAGACCCCTTGAAATTTTAGTTCAAGACCCAATTAAAAACCTTTCCATAGACACAACAGAAAAACAAGTACATTCTGCAAATTATCGACCACTTTTCCTCCTCTAGGACTTTTGAGATTGTAGCTTTAGATATTGTGGGACCTTTTTAATGGATGCAACAGGAGGGCAAGAACATTATGTGAATAATCAGCCATTTTTCATGCTACCTGATTTCGGTACCAATTGCCAACATGATGGCCAAGATAGCGGCAAAAGCATTTCTCACAAACCTAGGATTGCCTTTTGGATGCCCCGATGCCATTTTGATGGCCCAAGGAACCAATTTTATGTCTGCTTTATTTGTATAACTATGTAAGTTTTTAAGAATTGGGAAATGGATAACTACCCCTCCCATCCTAAAGCCAATGGCAGAGTGGTACAGGATCATAGCACAATCATTAAAATATTTTTCTATGTGAACAAGACACATATTGACTGGGATCTATATTTGCCATAAATTTTCCTCCAACCCTAACCTGCTATCCCTCTTCCTCCGCACGCCACAGCCCTTCTGTACCCCTGCTACCTATCCCAGAAAAGATCACTGCTCATGTCAGATGCAGCCACAGCTGAGCCTTTGCACCTGGAGATGACAGTGGCCAATATATGTAGGAGTGTTACGTGTGTGTCCGTGTGCATGTGCATGTGCGTATGTGTGTGTGTGTGTGTGTGTGTGTGTGTGACCCAATGTGCTTATCTGCCACTTAACATCTTGTGTGGTAAGTACTTATCTATAATTTTCATATTGTTATTATTCCATCACAGATTTTCCATTGTTTGGAAATGAAATTATTTTTTAACCACAGATTGAGAAAATGGGTCTCATTGGGAATATTACATTTTAAGGTTATTATTATTATAATTACATAAAATTATACAAGAAAGAATAACAGTAAACATTACAAACAGCTCTAGAAATTCAAGAGTAAAACAAAACAGTTAATTTAGGAGCAGATGAAGACTACATGTGTATGATTTACATAGTATGTTATCATTTCTGTCATAAACAACACACATACACACACACACACACACACACACACACACACACAAACACACACACCCTAAGAGCACACACATTTTCTCACTGTTTCACAATATTTGCTGTACCATTTTTGAAATATGCAGGTGGAGTCAGCTCTAACAGATACCACTCATCACCTGTTCCTTGCAATACCCAATATTGTCAATGGGGTCAGTTTGTCTCTAGTTATAATTGAAATGTTTCTTAACGTGCAATTTTATGTGTCAATTTAACATAGTGATCAAAAACTAATCAAGTAGAGTATTCAGTTTAATGGCAGGTGCTAACAGGGACTGAAAAACACAAAGCATAATCAGTACTCAAACAGTCGCTGTGTAGCCTTATTTCAGGGCAGTAGCAGACTAACAGTGATGGATGAACTGGCACACAAAATGGCACAAATCAAGCATGTAAGAATAGGTGAACAAGTGCTTACCAATTTTTCAGTGTCTGCTGCTGTTATCAATTACATTAGGGAGTTCTGAGAGCAAGCCACAGAGCCAAATTAATAATACAATCTATTGCTCTGTATTTTACTACACCTTGAGATAAAAAAAAAAAGCCAACTCCAGTGTCCCCTACGAGTTTTCATATTTTTAAACATTGGTTTGCCTCATCATCCTTGCTTGGGGATAAAGGGGATAAAGTCTGGGGAGCTTGGTGGCTGACAATCATGACTATTTCTACTGGTTCTCTCCAGGAAATGTTAGGTTTAGATGTGTCACCTGATGACTAGAATGTCCTGGAGCCCTGTCATATTTGTAGCCAAAGGAACCTTTTACAATAATGGTATACACTCTAGATAATGCCACCTGAAGGCAATGCAGCACCACAACACACCCAATCAACTGACTGTCTGTCATGCCATACCAGACATTCATAAGGAATTGTTCTTGAAAATGTATCTCCACAAAGTTGTGTGGGCTTCATTGGATCACAGATGTGAGTTATCATTGTTACTGATACCATCAAAAATGAGAGTGGACTCATTAATAAACAGTATTAATCAGATTATTTGGCAATATGAAATTAGCTAACAACTATATTCCAATTATATGCTTTCATTTTGTTCTCAGAGATGTTGAATCCACTGTAAATGATAAGAATAGAGGCTTTGCATAAATCCACCACATTCTTGTATGTGAAACACCAGTATGTGAAGAAATTTCGCATGAACTTGTTGAAGTGCTGTGTTCCACCAACTGAATAATGTCATCTACTTCAGTCAAACTTTGTTCAATTGCACATTCAGATGAAGCATTCTGGCTGGGCACTGCACCAGTCCCACACAGTTTAATAGAAACATGAGTAATCACTCTTGAATCTGGTACTCTGTGATTGGGAAATCATCTATCCATATTCTCTACAAGCAGTACCATTTCCATTATAAAACCATACCCAAATATTATACCAGCATATTCGACATTTGTAAATACATAAAACATGCACAAATAATACAGCAGAATTGGCCAACTAATCACAGACACAACCACAGATGAAAAATTCAAATATGTTACATCAAGCACAACTTCACAACTTGAATTTCAAAATAAAAATGAACATCAGTAAACAAACCAGTAGCAACTGGTGTACTATCACACGAAATGAAAACTTCCCTATACATCCAGCTGTATTTCTGTATCCAATAAAAAATGAACATATAGGGAATGTTTTATTCAAATGAATCTGTACTATCACACACACACACACACACACACACACACACACACACAAAGCTGCTAATGGGATGAGACATAAATAAGTAAAGAAATTACCTGGAGAGCAAATACAACTGAATGATATTCCAGGTCCCTCAATACAGAGTCCTCCATTGTAGCAATTTGTTTCTGCTGTGTTATTGCAGACCTCTTCATCAATTTCACACATTACTCCTGGAAGAAACAATCCTACATGAATTTATTTTGAATATGAAACATTCCAACAGTGATGTATTTTTATTATATCACTTTTCGATGTCTGTTCATGTCACCTGTGACTACAGAAGTAGCAACAAACACCAACAAGAAATGATTTAGAACATACCAATAAACTCCAAACACTCTTGGTATTACAAACTGTAATCATAGCTTTCATAACCAAGAGCTGCCACTAAAGAATTTACAGGTGAGATGAAAGACAGAAAAAAAACATATGGGTAGGGCAACTCAAACGGTAATCACACTCATAACTGATTTCATACTGAAGAAAAATATGATAGCTACCTAACCAATTGTTTCTTTGTTTTCATAGTCTGCAATGTTTTCAGCTATTCACTTACATTCTGTAAGTTACAAGGATTCAATAATAACTCAAAAAGCAATTAATATTAGCTCTTTCTACAATGAGACTCACTATGTTGGAAAAGACCAAGGGATTGGTAGAAAACTAGACTTATGAACATTTCACAAGCTAAAGAAGCATGGCCATCTTTCATTAATAGTGATCAGATCAGCATAATATGTCTGCAAATATTATGAAAAAGAAAGACTGTTACTTACCATATAGTGAAGATGTTGAGTCGCAGACAGGCACAACAAAAAGACAGAGAAAATGGTCATGTGTATGTGAGTTGTGTTTGCTTTTGCTTGTATCTCTGTGTTGTCTACTCCAGAAGACAGCCTTTTGGATGAAAGCTTACCTGTTTCTCAGTCTTTTCCCTACTCAATATCTCTGCTATATGGTGAGTAGCAATACATCTTTGTCACAACACTGTCATTATTCCATCTTGGATTTTCCATTGTTTAATCATCATTTATTGCATTTACAGGCCTTTAAGGCCTACAGCAGAAAAAGAAGGGATACAAACCACAATACAAAAAGACTACAACAAACTGCACATCACAAAAATTTGCAAAGGTACACATTATAAAAACAAAAACAAAAAAACATGTCAGTCACAATCTCAGTATAGGAGACATTTATTGCAGGTGGCGGTCCATCACTGTCAGTCCCCAGCCTCATTTTCTATGGCTATCGACTCCACTTGTTTGAGTATTGCCAGTACCCGATCCTTCTAATGCATCCTTGGTCATCCCTATGGGCATCTCCCAGCAGGTTGTGAATGGAGAACATGGCTAGGGAGGGATCCATCAGCTCAGAAGATGTGGCCAAACCACTGTAGCATCTTCTGCCCCAATATGCGGCAGATGTGTGGCTTTCCATACCACTGGTAAAGGTCTTCTTTTGTTCTTCATTCCCATTTACCTTCCACAGTATTGTAGACGGGTCCACATATATTTCAAAGGACCTTCCTCTCGAACGCACAAATTGCTTCTTCAGTTGTTGCTGAAGTTGTCCAGGTTTCATAACCATATAAAAGTACAGCCAAATCTTGCTTTTTAGCGATATCAGCTGGGATTTGAATATATTGTTTAGGCTGAAGAAACTGCAATTAGCATTTGTTATTCATTGCTGCACCTCTTCTGTCTCTTCACTTTTATTGGTCAGTTGGATCCATGATATTTGAATTCTCTTACTCATCCAAAGGCATACTTGTCAACAATAATGGAGGAGAGAGGAGCTTGATGTCACAAGACGAAAAGATATTTTGTTTTCCTCTCATTCACTACCAGCCATATTTGTTTCTCGTTGTGGAGGAATCGTGAAGTGTCAGCACTTACTTGCTCCTGGGTGTTGCCAAGAATCACAACATTATCAACAAATGCCAGGATTGCATCCATTCCCACCATCTTCATTTTTCTGTTTCAATCAGTGTTGCGGCTTGCTTTTTCCAAGGACAAGTTGAATAGCACTGGCGCCAATCTCCTTGTCACAATCCATTTTGAATGGTGACGATAGTTGGCTGCCAAACCTTACTTGACAAGTTGATTGGGAGTAGTAAGTTGCTATTAGTCAGATGTATTTACGTGGAATGTCGAGTTCTTCTACCGTTTTCCATAGCATACAGCAGTTAATGCTGTCATACACTTGTCTAAAACCAATGAAGATGAGGTGTAGTTTCCAATCGAACTCCTAAATTTTTTCTGTTAGTTTCCTCAAGGTAAATATGTGATCAAGAGTCAACCATCCAGAGATGAAGCCACACTGATATCGGCCTATAATTTCTTCAGCCTATAGTTTCAAGTGGTTTAGGAGCAGCTTTGTAAATACTTTGAACCCAATCTCAAGTAGAGAAATCCTGTGGTATTTGCATAGTCGTGTGGCATATAATTGCGCCCTTCCATTCATTAGGAATTTTTTCCACTGTCCAGGGGGTAGATATCAACTGCTTCAGTGCCTCCACCAATGCTTCACCCCCCCAGGCATAGCATCTCAGCTGCAATAGCACTACCACCTGGATCCTTGTTGTTCCTGAGGGCCTTTAGCGAAACACAGATTTCTTCCTCTGATGGTTCAAGGATTTCCTCACTATCAAATTGGACATGTGTCTGAGTTGTCAACACTGTTAGGCTGTCATGGTCCAATAAATTCTTAAAATGTTTATAAGTATGTTTGTCTGGTCTAGGGATGGTAACACTTCACCAGTCTCACTCGTTAAAACCAATGTATGTTGCTGGTAGACACCGCTGGCAAATCTTCAGGCCTGGAAAAAAGGGCCTGATAACTTCGTCTCTTCGACTGCTATCATCAGATTTTTTTGGTGTTCCCATTTCTTCCTCCTTATGAGCTAGTCTGTGTTTTGCCTCACCTCACAATAAGCTATTCTTTTATCATCTGAGGGTTGCTCTAGCCATTTCAGCCTCCTCACTGAGCTGGTCTCTACAGACTTCTGACATTCTTCATCAAACCAAGGTTTACTTTTGTGTCTTGGAAGGTAAACAAGCTCTTCATTTGTGCTCAGTAGCACTGCATTCCATAGGATCTTCCAACGTTTTGAGATGTTCTGCAAATTTTTCTTGGTATCACTGCCTCACTGCTACAGCTTTCAATTTTTCCTTGCCAAAGCAGACCATCCTTTCTGCATTATTTCATCATTTGGTAGACAGTTTCAGACAGACATAGTTTGGCTACAACCAAAAAGTGATCGGAGTTCATACCTACCCTGCAGAAGGTTCGTACATGTTTGGCACTTCCATGATGCCCTCGGTCAACTAGAAAATGATCAATCTGGTTCTTCATACTTCCATCTGGGGACATTCAGGTAGCCTTATGTACTTTTTTACATGGGAAGTGCATACTTCTGATGGTCATTCTCATTGTTTCAGTGAAGTTAATTAGCTTGACACCATTCTCATTGCTTGTTTCATGGCTACTATCAGGGCCCATTTTTTGGCAACACTCCTTTTTCTCTTCCCACTTTAGCATTGAAATCTCCTATTACCAGTTGGATTGAATGCCTACGTAGCCCATCTACTACATTTTCTAGCTTGAGATAAAAACTGTTCTTTGTTTCTTCGTCAGCATCTTCTGATGGGGCATGACAGTTGACTAGGCATATCTTATATGGTTCAGCATTTAATATCATCCAACAGATGTGGTCATTTCCATTGTTTAATTCACCTGTAAATAATTTTATTGATTGCTAATAAATAAACTAACATAATGAAGCTGATATTGCAAAAAAGGGAAGAGACAGAGAAAAAAGGGGTAACAAAGAAAGAAAGAGAGAAGAAAAATAAACAATTGTGCCAAATGCAATTCATCTTTACATAATTCCAATAAAACACATTTTAATGATTTTGTCTTGCTTATGAGAGAGTGGTTTAACAGCCACAACTCAAATTACCATTGTTCTTTCACACTGTTGAATGTATGATTATTGAAATTAAACGCTTGAGTTGCCAAATATGTTACAGTTTTATTCACACAACAAAGTGGTTACACTAAGGACATAACATCATATGACTTAGTGAAAGTGGTTCACTTTGTATTTAGTTGATAGAAAGCAAATAATCATGTTGCACAGCTCATACAGTTTTCATGAGGAATATTTTTCTGGCTGTGTCTAATTACTATTGCGATTAGTCACATTCTTGACACACACAAATAACCATTAAACAAAGATAAAGAGTTCTTTGCTGATTATGCAAGCATCATAGTTATGCACAAAAGAGGCAGGACATCAGAAGAAAAATAAATGAAATATTTTTAATAATTATTCAATGGTTTACAGTAAGTGGACAGTGTTTGTCAAAACACCAAGTTCAGCAATGTTAACAGAGTTTGGCTAAGGAAGTATCAGAAAGTTTGTTTACTTTGCATACTTCCATTCATTACTGCCATTTGGAATAATCTTTGTAGGAGTTCTATAATTAAACAGAAAGTATTAATTGCACACTAAACACATCATAAGGATAATATCAAGTGTCAGTACCTGATTATCACTGAATCATGCAGGCTTATTCATCAAACTAGGTATGTTGAGAACAGCCTCACAATACATTTATCTTTTATTTAGTTTGTTCTGAGTAATAAGTCACAAATTGAAAATAATACAGGGTGGCAATAAAGTTCTGCTATCATTTCAAAAACTCATAACTTAGAAAAATCATAGCTCTACTAGAGATAGAGCATCATTGTATGTTGTAAAACCATCAGAAATTCATAAAGTTTTCTTCTGTTATGCCCGACTTTTAACATATGCACCGCTCACTACATAGAACATCAAGGTGATATTTGAATTCTGTCCATGTACAGGTCAGCATTCCAGCCTCATTGATTCATGCACAATAGGTAACAGTGTATTGAATGGCATTGTGTACATGTGGTCCTTGACATAACTCCACTAAAAGAAATCTAAAGACATGATATCAGAAGAGTGCGGGTGGACTATTGTGACCTATCCACCTCTCAGGAAATGTGTTTACTTCCTGCATTTCCAAACTATGATGTAGGAGGGTATCAGCATACAGGAATGTAATGGACATTGGCATCTCTTCGATCTGTGATTGCAAAACTTGTTCAATCATGTTAAGTTCAACATTTCCCTCTATGGTTCTCTCTCCAAAAGAAAAATGAGCCTGTCACCTTATCGTGCGTTAGGCTATCCCAAACATTAAGCTTCAAGGTATCACAGATGTTATCATGTATGTTGTGTTTTCAAAGCCACAAATCCTATTGTTGTAGCAATTCACATGTCCATAAATGTGAGATGTTGCTATATGTGAAAACAGGCAATTTTCCAGGTAGTTACTGTCAGCATCTACGACTGCCAGCATGGTACATGCAAATGAATACTGCAAAGGGTGATCATTTGGCTACAATGTGTGGTCTATTTTGCACTTTGTATGCGAAGAGGCATAACCATTTATGTACTTTGTATGCAAAGAGGCATAACCATTTATGTAACACTTCATGGACAGTTGATCTTGCTTCCTGCAATTTGTGTGATGCTGATGAACTGACATCTTGGGGCTGCATTAAATGCAGCTTGTATTCTGTCAACAAACTTGAGACATATGGGGGCATCCACTTCTAAGAAGGTATTACACAGACTATCTTTTTTTAGGTTTTTGAAACCTCACATTACGCTTGTTTTCTCTGATGGTGCCCACGGACGTCACCATTGTCTAAAGGACCAACATGGTCGAATTAAGAGGTACATAGTAAGACTGCAGGAGGGAGCATATTGCCAAGCCAGGACACGGTAGCAGAGAATGAGCCCATTACAAAATCAGCAGTTTTATCCCATTTACCAAGGCCTCATTTGACTTTCTACCACACTCCCATTAATCAGGTACCTTAGGCAGGGGTCACAGGCATTCGTTCATCAGCAATCCTTGCCATTGGAGCAATGCTTAGTCCAACAATATGGACTGCCATTGGGAAGTTGTGGTGACTTCCCATCCAAGTAACAACTCTTAAGCAAGAAAAAGTCTTTCAATTCAGAAAATTTTGAATAAACTATTACCGGTTCCTTTCTGACAATGGCTACCTGATAAGTATTCAAAACTGGAGGTGTTTCTGTCTGTGGTATCCTGAGGTATCAGTGGTAGCAGATCATGCTCTGGAAGACAGACACAAAACTACAAACAGTGAAACATCTTTTATTAAATGGACAAATGGTTTCTGTCATAGCATTATGAAAGAAGCAATCGAAATAAAAATTTCAGATGTATCCTCACTAAAGAGAGTGGCCTTCAGCTAAGCAGAGCTTGAAGTGAGTGCAGTGGTCTTCAAAACATTATCTTATACAGAACCGGCACATCGCAGGTGCGGCATGGCTACAAAAGGACAAACCACACAACACTCAACACTTGAGCACTTGGCTAAAAACATTTTGGGATTTTAACCACTTGATCACTTGACATGGCTGGAAGTTTGAAAGAATGTTATCACTATATGTACTTGTGGAACCACACATATATATATATATATATATATATATATATATATATATATATATATATATATATATATATATATTAAAAACAAAGATTCCAAGACTTACCAAGCGGGAAAGCGCCGGCAGACAGGCACATGAACAAAACACACAAACACACACACAGAATTACGAGCTTTCGCAACTGGCAGTTGCTTCGTCAGGAAAGAGGGAAGGAGAGGGAAAAATGAAAGGATGTGGGTTTTAAGGGAGAGGGTAAGGAGTCATTCCAATCCCGGGAGCGGAAAGACTTCCCTTAGGGGAAAAAAAGGACAGGTGTACACTCGCACACACACACACACACATATCCATCCACACATACACAGACACAAGCAGACATATTTAAAGGCAAAGAGTTAGGGGCAGAGATGTCAGTCGAGGCGGAAGTACAGAGGCAAAGAAGTTGTTGAAAGACAGGTGAGGTATGAGCGGCGGCAACTTGAAATTAGCGGAGGTTGAGGCCTGGCGGATATCGAGAAGAGAGGATATACTGAAGGGCGAGTTCCCATCTCCGGAGTTCGGATAGGTTGGTGTTGGTGGGAAGTATCCAGATAACTCGGACGGTGTAACACTGTGCCAAGATGTGCTGGCCGTGCATCAAGGCATGTTTAGCCACAGGGTGATCCTCATTACCAACAAACACTGTCTGCCTGTGTCCATTCATGCGAATGGACAGTTTGTTGCTGGTCATTCCCACATAGAAAGCATCACAGTGCAGGCAGGTCAGTTGGTAAATCACGTGGGTGCTTTCACATGTGGCTCTCCCTTTGATCGTGTACACCTTCCGGGTTACAGGACTGGAGTAGGTGGTGGTGGGAGGGTGCATAGGACAGGTTTTACACCGGGGGCGGTTGCAAGGGTAGGAGCCAGAGGGTAGGGGAGGTGGTTTGGGGATTTCATAGGGATGAACCAAGAGGTTACGAAGGTTAGGTGGACGGCGGAAAGACACTCTTGGTGGAGTGGAGTGTCTTTCCGCCGTCCACCTAACCTTCGTAACCTCTTGGTTCATCCCTATGAAATCCCCAAACCACCTCCCCTACCCTCTGGCTCCTACCCTTGCAACCGCCCCCGGTGTAAAACCTGTCCTATGCACCCTCCCACCACCACCTACTCCAGTCCTGTAACCCGGAAGGTGTACACGATCAAAGGGAGAGCCACATGTGAAAGCACCCACGTGATTTACCAACTGACCTGCCTGCACTGTGATGCTTTCTATGTGGGAATGACCAGCAACAAACTGTCCATTCGCATGAATGGACACAGGCAGACAGTGTTTGTTGGTAATGAGGATCACCCTGTGGCTAAACATGCCTTGATGCACGGCCAGCACATCTTGGCACAGTGTTACACCGTCCGAGTTATCTGGATACTTCCCACCAACACCAACCTATCCGAACTCCGGAGATGGGAACTCGCCCTTCAGTATATCCTCTCTTCTCGATATCCGCCAGGCCTCAACCTCCGCTAATTTCAAGTTGCCGCCGCTCATACCTCACCTGTCTTTCAACAACTTCTTTGCCTCTGTACTTCCGCCTCGACTGACATCTCTGCCCTTAACTCTTTGCCTTTAAATATGTCTGCTTGTGTCTGTGTATGTGTGGATGGATATGTGTATGTGTGTGTGTGCGAGTGTACACCTGTCCTTTTTTTCCCCTAAGGGAAGTCTTTCCGCTCCCGGGATTGGAATGACTCCTTACCCTCTCCCTTAAAACCCACATCCTTTCATTTTTCCCTCTCCTTCCCTCTTTCCTGACGAAGCAACTGCCAGTTGCGAAAGCTCGTAATTCTGTGTGTGTGTTTGTGTGTTTTGTTCATGTGCCTGTCTGCCGGCGCTTTCCCGCTTGGTAAGTCTTGGAATCTTTGTTTTTAATATATTTTTCCCATGTGGAAGTTTCTTTCTGTTTTTTATATATATATATATATATATATATATATATATATATATATTAGATCTTCCCCCATGAACCATTTACCTTGCCGTTGGTGCGGAGGCTTGCGTGCCTCAGTGATACCGATAGCCGTACCGCAGGTGCAACCACAACGGAGGGGTATCTGTTGAGAGGCCAGACAAATGTGTGGTTCCTGAAGAGGGGCAGAAGCCTTTTCAGTAGTTGCAGGGGCAACAGTCTGGATAATTGACTGACCTGGCCTTGTAACAATAACCAAAACAGCCTTACTGTGCTGGTACTGCGAACGGCTGAAAGCAAGGGGAAACTACACCCATAATTTTTCCCAAGGGCATGCAGTTTTACTGTATGATTAAATGATGATGGCGTCCTCTTGACTAAAATATTCCGGAGGTAAAATAGTCATGCATTCAGATCTCCAGGCAGGGACTACTCAAGAGGATGTTGTTATCAGGAGAAAGAAAACTGGCATTCTACGGATCAGAGCGTGGAATGTCAGATCCCTTAATTGGGCACGTAGGTTAGAAAATTTAAGAAGGGAAATGGATAGGTTAAAGTTAGATATAGTGAGAATTAGTGAAGTTTGGTGGCAGGAGGAACAAGACTTCTGGTCAGGTGACTACAGGGTTATAAACACAAAATCAAATAGGGGTAATGCAGGAGTAGGTTTAATAATGAATAGGAAAATAGGAATGCGGGTAAGCTACTACAAACAGCATAGTGAACGCATTATTGTGGCCAAGATAGATACGAAGCCCACTCCTACTACATTAGTACAAGTTTATATGCCAACTAGCTCTGCAGATCACAAAGCAATTGAAGGAATGTATGATGAAATAAAAGAAATTGCTCAGATAGTGAAGGGAGACGAAAATTTAATAGTCATGGGTGACTGGAATTCAAGTGTAGGAAAAGGAAGAGAAGGAAACATAGTAGGTGAATATGGATTGGGACTAAGAAATGCAAGAGGAAGCTGCCTGGTAGAATTTTGCACAGAGCACAACTTAATCATAGCTAACACTTTGTTTAAGAATCATGAAAGAAGGTTGTATACATGGAAGAACCCTGGAGATACTAAAAGGTATCAGATAGATTATATAATGGTAAGACACAGATTTAGGAACCAGGTTTTAAATTGTAAGACATTTCCAGGGGCAGATGTGGACACTGACCAGAACCTATTGGTTATGACTTGTAGATTAAAACTGAAGAAACTGCAAAAAGGTGGGAACTTAAGGAGATGGGACCTGGATAAACTGACAGAACTAGAGGTTTACAGAGTTTCAGGGAGAGCATAAGGGAACAATTGACAGGAATGGGGGAAAGAAATACAGTAGAAGACGAATGGGTAGCTTTGAGGGATGAAGTAGTGAAGGCAGCGGAGGATAAAGTAGGTAAAAAGACGAGGGCTAATAGAAATCCTTGAGTAACAGAAGAAATATTGAATTTAATTGATGAAAGGAGAAAATATAAAAATGCAGTAAATGAAGCAGGCAAAAAGGAATACAAACGTCTCAAAAATGAGATCGACAGGCGGTGCAATGTGGCTCAGCAGGGATGGCTAGAGGACAAATGTAAGGATGTAGAGGCTTATCTCACTAGGGGTCAGATAGATACTGTCTACAGGAAAATTAAAGAGACCTTTGGAGAAAAGAGAGCCACTTGTATGAATATCAAGAGCTCAGATGGAAACCCAGTTCTAAGCAAAGAAGGGAAAGCAGAAAGATGGAAGGAGTATATAGAGGGTGTATACAATGGCGATGTACTTGAGGACAATATTATGGAAATGGAAGAGAATGTAGATGAAGATGAAATGGGAGATACGATACTGCGTGAAGAGTTTGACAGAGCTCTGAAAGACCTGAGTCGAAACAAGGCCGTCGGAGTAGACAACATTCCATTAGAACTACTGACGGCCTTGGGAGAGCCAATCCTAACAAAACTCTTCCATCAGGTGAGCAAGATGTATGAGACAGGCGAAGTACCCTCAGACTTCAAGAAGAATATAATAATTCCAATCCCAAAGAAAGCAGGTATTGACAGATGTGAAAATTACTGAACAATCAGTTTAATAAGCCACAGCTGCAAAATACTAACACGAATTCTTTACAGACGAATGGAAAAACTGGTAGAAGCTGACATCGGGGAAGATCACTCTGGATTCCGTAGAACTACTGGAACACGTGAGGCAATACTGACCTTATGAGTTATCTTAGAAAATAGATTAAAGAAAGGCAAACCTACGTTTCTAGCATTTGTAGACTTAGAGAAAGCTTTTTACAATGTTGACTGGAATACTTTCTTTCAAATTTTAAAGGTGGCAGGGGTAAAATACAGGGAGCGAGAGGCTATTTACAATTTGTACAGAAACCAGATGGCAGTTATAAGAGTCGAGGGGCATGAAAGGGAAGCAGTGGTTGGGAAGGGAGTGAGACGGTTGAAGCCTATCCCCGATGTTATTCAATCTGTATATTGAGCAAGCAGTAAAGGAAACAAAAGAAAAATTCGGAGTATGTATTAAAATCAATGGAGAAGAAATAAAAACTTTGAGGTTCGCTGATGACATTGTAATTCTGTCAGAGGCAGCAAAGGACCTGGAAGAGCAGATGAATGGAATGGATAGCGTCTTGAAAGGAGGATATAAGATGAACATCAACAAAAACAAAACGAGGATAATGGAATGTAGTCGAATTAAGTCGGGTGATGCTGAGGGAATTAGATTAGGAAATGAGACACTTAAAGTAGTAAAGAAGTTTTGCTATTTGGGGAGCAAAATAACTGATGATGGTCGAAGTAGAGAGGATATAAAATGTAGAATGGCAATGGCAAGGAAAGCATTTCTGAAGAAGAGAAATTTGTTAGCATCGATTATAGATTTAAGTGTCAGGAAGTCATTTCTGAAAGTATTTGTATGGAGTGTAGCCATGTATGGAAATGAAACATGGACGATAAATAGTTTGGACAAGAAGAGAATAGAAGCTTTCGAAATGTGGTGCTACAGAAGAATGCTGAAGATTAGATGGGTAGATCAGATAACTAATGAGGGGGTACTGAATAGGATTGGGGAGAAGAGAAGTTTGTGGCACAACTTGACCAGAAGAAGGGATCGGTTGGTAGGACATGTTCTGAGGCATCAAGGGATCACAAATTTAGTATTGGAGGGCAGCGTAGAGGGTAAAAATCGTAGAGGGAGACCAAGAGATGAATACACTAAGCAGATTCAGAAGGATGTAGGTTGCAGTAGGTACTGGGAGATGAAGAAGCTTGCACAGGATAGAGTAGCATGGAGAGCTGCATCAAACCAGACTCAGGACTGAAGACCTCAACAACAACAACAACAACAACAACAACAACATTTGTTAGATTTCTTTAAGAGCTCCTGTGTACTCTTATCTATACCAAATTTTCTGATTGTTTTGAAAAGTTTGCCTGAATGTAGAGTCATAAGCCTATTTAAAATCTACAACCATACACAAATATTTTTTTAGTTTTTCTTAAAATATTAACTTCAGATTATGGATCTGGAGTGTACAGGATCTACCTCTGACAAACTTGTGTAATGTTCTTCTAATTCTGCACCCAACCTTTCTTCAATTGTTCTGAAAGTGTTGCAGAAAATAATCTGCATGCTACAGAGAGAATGGATACAATCTTATGGTTGTTGACATATGTTCTGTCACTTTTTTTTGTGTAGTGGGTGGACTTATGTGATTTTCCAGTCATTTAAAGTGCAGTCCAGTACTTTTCCTTCTTTCCAGGTTTTTTTTCCCATCAGTTTAACTAGTACCAGTTGCATTTCTCATCTGCTGTATTTTAGAATTTCTGCTGATGCTTTAAAATTCTTCAAATAATTCAAAATTGTTCTTATTTCTCCATCATTTGGAGGTTGATTTGTTCCTTAAATTATGTTAGATTTGCCTAATTCAAATATTTCTTTTTGTTCCTTACAATTTAGTAATTTAAAAAAAATTCTTACTACAATTTTTCACTTGTCCATACCAAGATCACCTTCTTCATTCCTAAAACACAAGCCCTTTGGCTGAAAGCTCTTTAATTTTGTTTTGAATAACTGATAGGTGTTTATACTATAGTTTTTCTTGAAGTTTTGATCAATCAAATCTGATATCTCTTTCTTGTACTTTCACTGAGTATTTCTGATGATTTTGTCTGTTTCCTTTTTAATGTTGCTAAAAAAATGTAAATGTCGTGTGACTAGGGCCTCCCCATTGGTAGACCGTTCGCCGGGTGCAAGTCTTTCAATTTGACGCCACTTTGGCATCTTGCGTGTCAATGGGAATGAAATGACAATGATTAGGACAACACAACACCCAGTCCCTGAGTGGAGAAAATCTCTGACCCCAGCTGGGAATCGAACCCGGGCCTTTAGGATTAATATTCTGTTGCGTTGACCACTCAGCTACTGGGGGCGGAACAATGTTGCTATGCTGTTCATTTTTTTAATTTTTTTATTTTTTTACTGATATTCTGCTGCATGGTTTATTTCCTCTCTTATTTCTTACCAAATTCGAGTATCCACCTTTCTCAGGCTCTTGACAAATTCTGTATTATTCCCTTTGAATAGAGTCTCTTTATTATTTTAAAAAGTGTTAGATTTATTTTATACATAAATTAACAGCAGTAAATAAACATTTTAAATGGAAGCAAAGCCTCTGTTTTGGGGGAAAAAAGCGGCTGATTCTCCTGATTCCTGTTTTATTGCTGTTTACTTATAATGCAAGCTTCACAGTGGTGTAAGTATACTCTCTCATTCCAGAAGTACCTTGCTTTATTTTCAAATTTTCTACACAAGGTAGTTGACCAGATGAATACACAATTTCCTGTATCTTGTCAGATTATTGAATACTTATAAATAGAATTATTGAATTCCAATAAGAACATCACACTAGCTTGTATAATCTTAAAAGAAAGATATATTCTACATTTCTTAATTATCTACATCACAATTAATCTGAAATAAATATTCTTTGTGCAGATTAAAGTTTCCCTGATGTAAGAGAGTTGCTGAGGCCCTCTTTTTCAATAGATACATCATTTAAACTTTTCTATATTTTGCCAGACCACTACCTCAACATCTTGGGCAATGATGCCAAATGTTACTATGGCAGCATGTTATTTTTCATCGTGAACTTGAGTGTGCATTCATAATATTACCTCATATGCAGAAAGGGCATCATTAATATTAAATGCCAATGAAAATGCAAGGAACTTGGGCTGATTTTGTACATATAGACACAGATCAGACAACTATTTGCATTTATTTTCTTCTTTCCTCAAGTAGGGAAGGTGATCAACAAAATAAATCCACTTGACATAATAATGGCTTTTGTATGTACTTGCTTTACTAGCATATTTTAATAAACCATTTTGACACTTCCTGTCTCATACATCCTTAGAACTCAACATAAGTCAATTTTATGTCACTCTTATTTTACAATGAATGTCAATCTTGTATAACAGCATTATACATATGGGATCTATCCTGATTTACTCCAAACATATTCTTCTGGTGTCTGCTTTAGGATACTGGCCAGTGAAGAGGAGTCACTGTTCATCATTTGCTTGCCAAAAGCTTAAGGCTCCTGCCACTGACTAATGGAGCTGCAATGCATTACAAAAAAAATTAAAATCCCATATTGGTAAACGACACTGAAAGTTGTCACAGACATATTTTCTACATCTACATCTACATCTACATCCATACTCCACAAGCCACCTGACGGTGTGTGGCGGAGGGTACCCTGAGTACCTCTATCGGTTCTCCCTTCTATTCCAGTCTCGTATTGTTCGTGGAAAGAAGGATTGTCGGTATGCTTCTGTGTGGGCTCTAATCTCTCTGATTTTATCCTCATGGTCTCTTCGAGAGATATACGTAGGAGGGAGCAATATACTGCTTGACTCTTCAGTGAAGGTATGTTCTCGAAACTTTAACAAAAGCCCGTACCGAGCTACTGAGCGTCTCTCCTGCAAAGTCTCCCACTGGAGTTTATCTGTCATCTCCGTAACGCTTTCGCGATTACTAAATGATCCTGTAACGAAACGCACTGCTCTCCGTTGGATCTTCTCTATCTCTTCTATCAACCCCATCTGGTACGGATCCCACACTGCTGAGCAGTATTCAAGCATTGGGCGAACAAGCGTACTGTAACCTCCTTCCTTTGTTTTCGGATTCCATTTCCTTAGGATTCTTCCAATGAATCTCAGTCTGCCATCTGCTTTACCGACGATCAACTTTATATGATCATTCCATTTTAAATCACTCCTAATGCGTACTCCCAGATAATTTATGGAATTAACTGCTTCCAGTTGCTGTCCTGTTATATTGTAGATAAATGATAAGGGATCTATCTTTCGATGTATTCGCAGCACATTACACTTGTGCACATTGAGATTCAATTGCCATTCCCTGCACCATGCATCAATTCGCTGCAAATCCTCCTGCATTTCACTACAATTTTCCATTGTTACAACCTCTCGATACACCACAGCATCATCCGCAAAAAGCCTCAGTGAACTTCTGATGTCATCCACAAGGTCATTTATGTATATTGTGAATAGCAACGGTCCTACGACAATCCCCTGTGGCAAACCTGAAATAACTCCTACTTCGGAAGACTTCTCTCCATTGAGAATGACATGCTGCGTTCTGTTACCTAGGAACTCTCCAATCCAACCACACAATTGGTCTGATAGTCCATATGCTCTTACTCTGTTCATTAAATGAGTGTGGGGAACTGTATCGAATGCCTAGCAGAAGTCAAGAAATACGGCATCTATCTGTGAACCCGTATCTATGACCCTCTGAGTCTCGTGGACAAATAGCACGAGCTGGCTTTCACACGATCGTCTTTTTCGAAACCCATGCTGATTCCTACAGAGTAAATTTCTAGTCTCCAGAAAAGACATTATACTCGAACATAATACGTGTTCCAAAATTCTACAATTGATAGACGTTAGAGATATAGGTCTATAGTTCAGCACATCTGTTCGACGTCCCTTCTTGAAAACGGGGATGACCTGTGCCCTTTTCCAATCCTATGGAATGCTATGCTATTCTAGAGACAGCTGAGATGCCTTATAACTGTGTACTGTAATCATGATGTGCTGACTTTATCTCTTACACCATCATCATTATATTTCATTACAGACTGTTTTGCTTATCCTCAACTTTGTTCTCTGAAGCATATCATCTAAACTTTGGCCTCTGTCCTTTGACAATCCTCTTTTGCCTTTCTGGCTGAGGAACTGGTCCAAAATTGCTCACAATTTGTGGCTCCTGCATCTTCCAGTATTCAGTATATTTTCTTACGTAGTGACTTCACTCTCTTCTCTGGCCAAGCCGATCAATTTGTTTATGCATACAATTTACCTTCTCTCTCATATATGCCTTTTTTCATTCATACTAATCATCTGTCTATTTTTAACAAGCATTTCTTCCCCAAAGCTCTGAATCTACTGCACAATTGTGGTCAAACTCTGCTTTTCCCCAGAACTATCATGATCAATGGTCATGCCGAAATGATTTAACTAATCAATTATAAGAAGTTTAACAGAGTACAATGATAATAAATAAACAGTAAGTGGTAACAGTAAACTTGTTGTTTCAATCAATATTAATAACAGTGATGGTAAAGCCTACCCTAAAATGCTGGCATTTAAAATTAATATGAAAAGTCAGGCTATTTTTGATTATAAAGAAAAGCTAGCAAAAATTTCCACTGATGACCCAGCACACACACTTCAATAGAAATTGTATGAAAAATAATGTCATTCCCGCTTATCTCAAAATGGACATTAGAACTAACATAATAACCACAAAGAAGACATTGGAAAATGCACAAAAACTTTTGGTGAAAAATGAACTCAAAGAATATTATATCAAAAAACAGACGTCCAACACACAGCTTTATAATGCACAATTAGTGTTGGGAAAGTTGCTTCATCAGCAAGAACATGAATCCATTACTGAAAAAGTCAGAAAGTATGCCAAATCCATTGTGTAGACAATGAGTTAGAAGTTGGGGTTGGCTATTTCTGGATCATCTTTTGCTGGGTATGATCTGTTTGTTAATTGTTTTCTTTCAAAATATACAATGAACTTCAACATTAAATGAATGACAGTATTTTGAAAAAGAAGGGGAAGCTTACATAGATTTTTCATCTCATATGAAAGTTAAAGAGTTTAACATCTTGTTGGTAGCAAGGTGAGGTGGCAAAGCATTAACTCAGATGACGTAGGATGAAAAAAGGATTCAGCCATGTGCTTATCTACGGGGTCAGCATGATTTAGGAATACAGCACAAAACTGGAATCAGATACTGATTTCAACTCTGTTCCTCCGAACTACGAGACCAATTCCTTAACCATTGTGCCATCTTGTTGTTTCCATGAGATTCTACTTATTCTTCATCTTCTTTCTTACATTTACGCTCCAAAGACAAAAAAATCTGATATGAAGATATCGGACTTCATTACTTCCACTAATGCATTTCAGATACACCTCCAAGCAACAGACATTCTTTCTACTTTCATTTGCAAGACACAGCTTCATTGCAAAGTCATTTTGAGTAATTACTAACATCTATCAATCAATGCTAATTACTAACATCTATCAATCAGTGTTACCTCTATATGAATGCTGATTGTATAAAATGTACCACTGAGTACTGGTGCTATGTAAATCTTTAAGCCTTTCATCTTGTGTTCATTTTGTGAGGTACAAACTGTGTATTTAATATGCATAATGCAATAGTAAGTTGAAAAAAAATACATGTAAAACACACAGTGTAAGGTATTTGTAGAATATATAGTCACCTGAGTAGCCTGGTAGACACTGACATACATAGCCATTGACTTCATCTACACATGTACCATTGTTCAGACAAGGATTTGACTCACACTCATCAAAATTTTCTTCACATTGTTCACCTGTTTAAAAAACTGAGGTTATTAGAAGTATTAAATGTAATAGTATTTGTGGCTACATATATTACTTAAAATATGTTTAAACTTATTGTCGTATTACCCATGTACCCATCTGGACAAGTGCAGTTGTATGATGCAACACCATCAATGCATGTTCCTCCATTCATGCAAGGGTTTGACCAACACTCATCCCAATTTGTTTGGCACTGTATGCCAGTATAGCCATCAATACAATAGCATGTATAAGAACTGGAATAAAAACAACGTAAATAGCATTGTGAAGTTTGAATATATGCCAGAAAAAATTCAATACAATATGAGTGCCAGTGACTATATGTATCATACAGCATCTTCGAAGTTGCAAAATGAAAAATTATCACCAGTCACAATTATAGAGGGAAAAAAGACAAGTTGCCAAACATGTCCACTGCCAAAATGAGACTGTGAATCTTAGATTAAGGCATTCACACAACTCTATCATAAATGAAACTTTTTATGTATTAGTATACAAGGATAGTTCACTACTCACCAAACAGAAGTACCACTGTAACTGTAGACAGGCACATAGAAAACAATGGCAACTTACAAAGAAATTGTAATATGTTCTCCTTTAGAATTAAACACACACACACACACACACACACACACACACACACACACACACACACACACAGGGATGAATAGTATTGAAAGGTCCAGGAAAGAGGGAGTCCGTGTAAACCACACAGGTGACCACATTTGTACTAATAAGACACTTAGTTGAGTAACAGCCACTCTCAAAGCTCGAGATAAATAATCTGCTGTCACCTAACATACCTGATGCTACTGAGCAGCTGATCATTTATGTCTCCAAAACATTTACATCTACATCTCATTCTCACTATCACAGACAAATTACAGTCGGATACAAAACTGGGGACTGGCTGGTATATATAATGGAAACAAAACTCATCTTATTATGGAAAAGCACTATCTCAACTTGATATCAAATGAATTAACAACTCTACTTGTTACAATATTCAAAATAATAATAAAAAATGTGTATCAAAATAGAATGTGCAACTTAAAGTTGCATCAAAATGGGGACACTTATTGATTCAATATTAAATCTCCAATTTTTAGACTGTATTTGCAAGATAAATAACGTTTCTCACTTGCACCAAATTCTGAAAATTGAGCTGATAACAGTGAGATTTTGACAACTTCTGATCACTGCAATGGAATTCTGATGCAACAACAAGATAAATGGTTATACTTTATACTAGGACACATTCAACAGCCTCTAAAGCCCTTATATACACATTATGCGTGCTACATGACTGGTCAAACTACAATTACACTGCGCTGACTTTTCAAATGAAGGAAACTGTATTCAAAATACATTTATTTCTAATTGATCAACACAATAAGATTATCATTTCACGATGATGAACATACCTATTAAGGTCATCTATGCAGATTCCATGAATACATGGGTTGCTGAGACACGCAAATCCAGCCTTTGTTATTGAAGAAAATAGTCCTATGGCATAGAGGGCCACAATAAACACTTCACCCAAGAGCTTCATGGGTCATCCTGCTATTATCAGCTATGCAGTTCTAAGTGACCTGTAAAGGTGTAGGCATAAGATATTTCAAAACCAAGTAAAAATTTCCTGAATGATTGCACATTTTGATTTCCTTTTACTTTACCCTGAAAAGAATTGTAATTTTAATTACAGAAATTTTGTATTAATATAAGATAATAGAAAACTGTAACAGAATTGTAAGAAAAAAGTAAATTGAATACTGTGTATGGACTGTACGCCCTACAGACCAGCAACCATTCATAGATTGATCATTACGGCCTTCAGCCTAAATTCAGACTTGTGTGAATTCAATGCTAAACATGAATTTTCACAAACTATTGAAGTGACTAACTTGTCTCCAATGGAGGATTATTTTGGTTTATGTACTTTTCAAGAAAAATGGTACATTGTTTACATGTGCAGTGTTCACATTGCACCTCAACTGGTGCACAACTTACCAAGTGGCCACAGGTAGACAGTGTCAGTGTGCATGTGACTCCTATGTCACAAAGACCTTGATAATGCATTTTCGTTCCACCATATCTAACCCTTCACATGTTACTACCCAGTTGTTGCTGTTACTCCAGAACATACAACAGATCCTACACACAATGGTGAACAAGATCACAATTCCATCACCACATCCAACCCAGAGCTGTCCAAGAGCCTCCCCACATCGATTCACTGGTGAAGGAATTCAGAGGGACGTCACCATTGTTCCAGATGTTTGACCAGAAGATCAAGCCCTGAGCAAACTATGTAGCCAGACTGGAGCAATATTTCCTAGCCCATGGTATCACTGGTGACATCTAGCAGCCCACATTCTTCTTACCCTATGCAGGCCCAGAAATGTATCATTTACTGCAGCAACTCATTCTGAAGGGAAGCCCAACAAACTCCTTCCATACTTAAAGGCATGTTTACTAAGATATTTTTATTCTCAAGTGCATTTTGGTATGGTCTGCCATAAATTTTTTAGCTGACACAAGCTTAGTGGACAATCTTACAGAGAGCGGAGAGCAAAATTGCAGGATTTGTTCCATGGCTGTCAGGGTCAAGGTTATAATCCTCACTGTAAACCATCCAATGCAACCTCACTTGTCAGAAACATGATATTTGTACATTCATCAGATGAAGGACTCCATATTGACCTCCTCAATTTTAAGGATCCCAAGTTACAGACTTGCCTCCCCATTATTAGGGCTTTTGAAGAATCTCTACAATCATCAGCAAAATTACAAGACCTTTCACAAATGTTATGGCCCACCCGACTCACCAGCCCCAACCCTGGCCTTTACAGCATTCTGATTTGTCTGCACCTGGCAAGCCCTCTACCAATGTACATTGCCCAAAATGATTATTCTCATACAGCAACTGTTTTATCACTGGCATATGGCAACACTGTTATTATCAAACTTCCTGTCAGATTAAAAGTGTGTGCCAGATTGAGACTCAAACTTAGAATCTTTTCCTTTTTCTGGGCAAGTGCGCTACCAAATGAGCCGTCCAAGCACGACTTATGATGAATCCTCACAGCTTTACTCCCACCAGTACCTCATCTCCTACCTTTGCTGGGCTAAATGTTCTTCCTGTGACAAGACAGGAAACAAGGCAGAAGTTTGCCAATCTTCCCTCAAGATGAAGGTAGATTATGCCCACATGGAGCCCCTTTCTCCTGGAGTTGAGGAGGTGCCCAATGCCTATACTCCAGACATTTTAAACGTCAATAGTGTGCTCCCTGTATCTGATAGATTCTTCAAGCTCATGGTGGAAGTCAACACAGTCTCTGTGGAGTTCCGGATTGATATGTGTTCTTCCACAATTATCAATTTAGGAGACTTATGGAGTCCCCTCCGCTACAGGAATTCTGCTAGCTACAGCAAGAATACTATCAAAATGAAAGGACAATTCACAGCTTTTAATCAGCATCATTCTACTGTCTTCATGGCAGGCATCTTGGTGGTAACTGTAATTGCCCTGTTAAAGTGTTAGAAACTTAAGTCAGCTGGTGTAATTTTGAAATAAAAGTTCGTGTGAAGTACCATTGCTACAAACTGTGGAAACTAAGCCACTGAATATTAAAAGTAATGTTATTCAGGAATACACCCAACTAACTACACAAAATAAGAGGCCATGTACATTTGCAAGTGAATGGTTCAAAGTAAGAATTAATACTGTAAGGGAAATCGGTCACAAGTATAGTTACGTTGGTACACACTCAGTTGTTTGCAAACATACAATCGGGATAGAGGCATGTATGTTCTAAGTAATATCATTCCCGTGGCCTGAGAAAAAGAATTGTGGTTAAAATGTATTTAACCTTCTAAGAAAGAAAATAATCAGACTTCATAATTAAAAGAAAAGAAAGACTGCAGGCTCTGAATGTCACGGCAAATATGACCTAAATATTGAAACTGACATTGGCAGCCACAAAGGGAAAGAGATGACCACATACACATACCTCTATTGCTGAGCAGCACCGCCGTGAAGATCGTCACCTCCATCTAAATTCTCCATACAAAATTAAAATAATAATAATAATCTTCCAAAGTTACAGGAGCTGGGGTCCATGGTATCGTAAATGAGAAGACTGTACTGTTTCATAATTTGCTTTTATTATATAACACAATTTCACTTTGAATTATGGAGTACTCGGTTTGCATCTTACGAGGGTCACTCCAACAGAAATGCACACTATTTTTGTAAAAATACAGTTTTCATTCTGCATGTGTGAAAGTTGTACAGTGTGTAGACTTGTTTTCAAACTTAGTTCAACCTATTCCCGTGAGTGGCGCCATCACAGCATGTCTTCAAGATGGCTGCTATATTTGACGTTCATCAGAAGCAACGTGCTGTCATAGAATTCCTGTGCTGTGAAAACGAGACAGTGGGAAACATCCAGAAAAGGTTGAAAAAGGTGTATGGAGATGCTGCTGTTGATCACAGTACAATTAGTCGGTGGGCAAGCAGGTTACGTGATGAAAGCGGGCACGGCAATATTGAGGATTGTCCTCACAGCGGTAGGCCTCGTACTGCACACACTGCAGGCAATGTGCAGAGAGTTAACGAATTGGTGACTGCTGACAGACACACCACAGTGAACAAATTGTCACGCTATGTTGGGATAGGGGAAGAAAGTGTTTGCAGAATACTGAAAGTGTTGGCGTTAAAAAAGGTTTGTGCCAGGTGGGTTCCCAGGATGTTGACAATGGCTCACAAAGAAACAAGAGAAATGGTATGCAGCGAACTTTTGGAACAGTACGAGAATGGTGGAGATGAATTTCTTGGAAGAATTGTGACAGGTAATGAAACATGGCTCCATCATTTTTCACAAGAGACAAAGAGGCAGTCAGTGGAGTGCCATCATGCAAATTCACTGAAGAAAAAAAATTCAAAACCACACCTTCTGCTGGAAAAGCTATGGCTATGGTATTTTTCATTTTTGAAGGACTCTTGCTTGTGGACATCATGCCAACTGGAACCACTATAAATTTTAATGCATATGTGACGACACTGAAGAAACTTCAAACTCGACTGAGTCGTGTTTGAGCACATCAGCAAGAGCAGGATGTTTTGCTATTGCACAACAATGCACGGCCACATGTCAGTCAAAAAACCATGGAAGCGATCACTGAAAAACCCGCCTTACAGTCCTGACCTTGACTATCTTCTCTTTGGGAAACTGAAAGACTCTCTTCATGGGACAAGGTTTGAAGATGATGACTTCCTAGTGCACACTGCCAAACAGTGGCTCCAACAGGTGGGTGCAGAATTTTACCATGCGGGTATACAGGCACTGGTTCCAAGATGGCATAAGGCAGTTGAGAGGGATGGAAATTATGTGGAGAAATGAAAATATTGTTCCTATAGGATGTATCTACACACTAAAACTTTCAAACATGTAGAATAAAAGATGGATTAAAAAAAATAGTGTGTATTTCTTTTGGAGTGACCCTCGTGTTACCAGCACATGAGAACAATGACAGTTAACTATTACTAAAACTAATAAATGAAGAGTGTAAATCTTCTTTTGTCTGTCAGTGTTAAATATTTTTCAATTTAATCTTTGGCGTGAGAGTCAAATAGAGTCAATAGAGTCTATACATTTATCAATAAGAAAAAAATATTAAGTTCCTCTAAATAACCACTCAATGAGCCACAAAATTCCTTGGTCTGGAATTCTTTTAATGCTTTGAGCTTGGAAGTACATACTCCCATCAACAGCATCCAATTGTCAGTGACTAGCTGCTACTTAAGCAACAAATGATCTGAGTGCAAGTCAGTTTTTCTCATCTTAACACCAGCATTACTGGATTTGGGGCTCATATCACTCTCACTCCAATAGCCAATACCTCCTCCTTCAAAGTGTGGAATATTCACTTCACTCTCAGGGATAAGCAACAGTCAGAACTACAGTGCCTCCAACAGGAAGGCATTCTCACTAAGGCCACCATCAGTCAGGGCTACTCCAAGCAATCATGTGGAAAATCCAAATGGGTCAATTCAGATTCAAAACCACAATCAATGCACAGTCTGTCATTGACACCTACCCAATTCCAAAATTGGATGACATTATGGTGTGACTCGCAGGAGGCGAGATTTTTGCCAATACTGATTTGCAGGATGCTTACCTTCAGCTCCCTCTGGATGAGGCATCACGGAACATTCTAGTCATTAACACTCTGTTTGCATTTTTCTGCTATAACAGGCTTCCTTTTGGCATTGGCAGTGCACCAATTATTTTTCAATGATACCTTGAACAGCAAATTAGGAATATACCCAGCACAGCAAACACCTGGAGAACATACTAGTCAGTGGTAAAAGTGCTCAGGAGGTGGCAGCCAACCTTGATGATTTCTTTGCCATTTTTCAACTAACCAGTCTCAAGGCTTACACAAGACCCATTATTTGTTCCTGAGGTGGAATATCTTGGCCATGTACTTGGTGCTCCATGAGTATAACCCACACAACAACATAATGAAGCCATCCAGAAACTCTTCAGTCCCACAGGATATCAAGCAACTACTACAATCTGTTCTTATAGATTTCTCCATCTTAATCTTACTGTACTTTAATTAATGAAAGTTTTACACCAGACATATTTTGCTTTTATTTATAAAGCATCTTCTGTCGTTATTCTGCAAATTAAATAAATACGTTTGTACATTTTTGACTATATTATGAAAAGGATATATTGCTATTCACCATATAGCAGAAATGTTGAGTTGCAGATAAGCACAACAAGAAGACTGTCGAACAAGTAAACTTTCAGCCAAAAGAGCTTTCTTCCAAATTAGACAACACACACAGACACGCTCAAGCAAGCGCAATTCATTCACACATGACCAATTTCTCTGGCTGCCGAGGCAGCAGCAAGACCCATTTTTTGTCGCTGAGGTGGAATATCATGGTCACATTCTCAGTGCTTCAGGAATACAATTCTCACTAAACCAGAGACAATGGAACGTGTGTGTGCTTTGCATTTGCTTTGGTGTGTGTATGTATGTTGTCTAATTCAGAAGAAGGCCCTTTTGGCTGACAGCTTGCTTGTTTGACAGTCTCTTTGTTGTCCTTATCTGCGACCTTTTTTTTTATAATGTAATTAAATACCCTCTGCCATATGGCTCATGGTAATTTGCAATTATAGATGTAGATGTTGCTGTCGATGTAGAATATCTGCTCTTTATTGTAACTACCAAACGATCCCTTTTTTAATATTGTCATTATTCCATCCTGGACTTTTCATTGTTTGTACATTTTTGATTGTTTCACATTAGAAACAGTATTTTTGTTTAGTTGGTGTGCACTTTACTTAAAGTGTTTCTGCCTCTTGTTTACATATTCTCCAAACCACTGCTTCTTCCCTCTTTGTTAGCTGAGGCTGGTGTCAAAAGACTTCGTTTCACATGTACATCTGGCAGTTTTGTCTTTCTGCAGTTTTTCTTATGCTGCATTTGCATACTGTTGGAAATCGAACTGAAGTTACGTGTGTTCTCACTCAGCACAGTGTTAGTGTGTTTATGTCTGTTCGTTTGTTTTTGTATGTCTGTTCGTTTGTTTTTGTGTAAGTTGTAAACATTGTCAACCTGAGAAACTACATTTTTTTTTTAGATATATATATTTAAATTGTGTATGTGTGTGTGTGTGTGTGTGTGTGTGTGTGTGTGTGTGTGTGTGAGAGAGAGAGAGAGAGAGAGAGAGAGAGAGAGAGAGAGAGAGAGAGAGAGTGAGAGAGAGTAAATTGGTGAAAATGTCTTATATGTTCGGCAGTGATGTGAGAGGAGATGAGTGGGGGGGGGGGGGGGGGGGGGGGATGATTGCGAGTTAAAAGCAAACGCAAAAAGTATCTGGTGTAAAACTCCCTTTAATTAACTTTCAGTAGTAACCTTAAGAGAGAAAAACTGATATAACTGATTTCAATAGCTGCTGCACAGAAGATGACCATGCAAACAAACATATTACAATTTGTGCCTGGCCAACTTAATTATTATCACAAGTTCATCTCACAAGCCGCAACAATAGCAGAACTGTTCCATCAGCTGTTATGTGAAGTTTAATTGGCATCTACTCTGCGATAAAGCCTTCTCTATGCCTTATGGCCTACGGTTCATCAAAACATTTAATTGTAGCAGCTACTGCTTCTGGTTATAACTTGGGCACGATATTATCTCAAAAAGTACATGGTGTGAAATGTGAACACTGCATTCATATCCAAAACTCTGACACAGACACAACCGAACAACAGCCAAATGGAAAACAAGGCCCTGGGTATTGTGTTCACACTCCAGAAATTTGACGATTATGTGTACAGCCGACATTTCACATTACTAACTGAACATAAATCTCTTTTCCCATTATTCAAGGCAGTCTTCAATATTCCAACTAAACTGGCACATTGCTTCCACAGCTGGGCATTATTTTTGTCTCGCTAGCCATGTGACACCAAATACCACTCAACAATTCAACATGCAAATGCTGACGTTCTCTCCAGGTTACCTTTGGACAAGACACATAACTCAGTTCACAACCCAGTTTTCAAGGAAATACTCTGGACTGTGCAACAGGAGTGGCTGACAGATTGGAACAATTGAATCATTTAGAAATCCAAGCATTCCAGCATATGCACATGCACATCCACCCTCAATGGAGTCCTCTTGGTTCAAGAGAAAATAGTCACACCAATGTTGTGATCCCATCCGCCTTGTAACACCGCATCTTGTGCCTCCCACACCAATGCTATTGGGAAGTTGTGCTTATTAAGAGGATAGCCTATCAACATGCGCATTGGCAATGTGTTGATGCAGATATTACCAACATGAAGGTGGAATGTGAGACCTGCCAAAGCAAACAGGTGGCACCTGCTCATAAATACTCCCCTTGGCTGGGTGCTTCAAGACTCTGGTTACTACTCCATTTAATCTATGCAGACCTCTTACTTGGATTTTTATTTACCATGGATATTAGGTATTCACAATTTATCATGGCCAATACAGGAACCGGATTCCACTACATTTCTTGTACGTCTTCAACATACTGGGCATAGACTATACACGCACTAGCACAGATCTTCTCCATAGAACACTCCTGGAAACATGGTTACCAACAACAAGCCTCAGTTCATTTCTTCCAAAATTACATGTCATTGTTCTTCCAATGCCATTGCCCTAGTGCACACAGAACTTTTCTATCTTGCATCCAAAGGATTATCAGACTGTTTTGTTCACATGTTTAAGTCACAATTAGCAAAGTCGCAATGCCATCATGATTTAAATGAAGCTCTGACTCTGTTTTCAGCACCTTATCTCTCCACCCCTCAGGACAACAACAACCCCACCGAAAAACTCCGTGGATGGCAGCACCATTCCAAATATCCTTTCTCCATACTATGAGAACTCAGTCTCCCCATACATGGTCTCAACACCACCATTATTTTGTCAAATATGATATCTGGGCATTGGTTTTCTCCAAAAATCACTGCAAATGGATCCTGGAAGTGGTCACCCACTTATTACGACAAGCTAAGGTGGAACTACCACTACACGATGAGTCCACTGGTTCTAAGAATGTCAAGGAGGTACACTCATGGAAAACAGTGATACCTCCCAGCAGTGGATTGTCAAGATCTTTAATTTGAAAGTCAGACATCGCCCCTCCCAGAGTCTTGGACAAACAGCAACATCACAGTAGCCACACAGTCCACATCCTACAGCCTCTGTTGAGGACATCCAGTCCCCGGTCCACACACCAACTCTGATGGTCATCAACCTCGGCCCACCAGGGCCACCAGTTCCATGGACATGGGCAGCCAAGAAGAGATGTCATGTTCCTTGGACACCGAGATGTTCCACTCCCTCTCGTCCTTGCAGGGGCAAAGGGATGCTGTGTACGAGATGTAGTCCCTACAGAACTGCAACCACGGTGATGGTGTACCTGCAGCTTAACCACGAAGGGATTGCATCAGTAGACAACTTCAAGGCAATTTCCATCAAGCACTGGGCCAGGTGTCAGCTGCGTCTGCAGTTCTTCAATCAGTCTGGATCGGAACCTTTGTTACATACAACACTGTGCCGCAAAAGCCACTGCTGAATCAGGAAGCTACCGTCATCTGCCTTCCCATGACTAGGTATTGACCTCTGCTTTGCAGATGATCAGGAACTTGGTATCGGCCATTGACCTTCACTACATTATTTTGTTCTACTTCTGATGAATATTACACTTTGACTGTTTGGTCATTCTGGCATTCGGCTTAAATTCAGACTTGTGTAAATTCAGTACTACTCATGAACTTTCACAAACTATTGCAGTGATTCACTTTTGTCCAACAGAGTAGTATTTTGGTTTATACAGTTTTCAATAAAACTGTTCTACATGATCTACCTGGGATGTGTTCCCATTGTGTCTCAACCAGCACAAGACTTAGCACCTTATATACATTAATGTGCTTACATCAATAAATATGTGATGATATAAATCAAAGAGAAGCAAAATGGCACACTTGGTGACTATGTCCACATAATCTTCTGTAAATGCAGGAACTTACATTGTATTAAAACCTTAAATTACGAGTAAGTACTTCTTCTTCAATGAATAACCATCAGTTTCAAATAAACTTTGAAAAACTAAGCTTTAAAACTGCTTGGAAATCAGTACAGAGTTGCAAGAATTATTTTCACTGTACTTCATTAAAGACAGTTGATAGTTGTAGCAAAGATAGTTGAAGACAATTTCATGAGAAATGTAGTTGTATGTAACAAGTGTTTTGCAACTAACTTCGTAACTAAGTTACATAATGCAGGTTATATTTATGAAATGCAATATGACATATTATGTTTATATAATGTTATTTAGACCAAAACTTAGACTCAGAAGTGTAAAACAGGTATCTGACAGGTATCTATATCTAAACAATATCACACAGAAAACGTATCTCCACCTTCCTCTTCTGAATATGGCAGTCGCACTAAACAAGGTGAGAAATATACAGCTATAATGTTTTTGACAGACAGCAGAAGAGTTTTCAAATGTATATTAAAGTAGTTTGCTCTTAACAACTCTGTCTAAACTACAGAGAAATTTATGAATAGAATTCAGTTGCCAACTGAAAACTGTAAATGACCAACATACAATCATATTAATATTTTTAAGTCTCTTTCTCTGCAATAATTTATTCTAGTGACACATTCCACATCATTATCATGAATACAATCTACAGAAAGTGGAATTAACTAACTATATTCTGTGAATCAGTGAAGTATGTGTGGCACTGTATAATTTTTACTATAACCTACAGCCTATTCGGAAATGAAGATGCCTGTGCAGGACAGAGTTGCATCAAACCAGTCTTCAGACTGAAAACCACAACAACAATGTAGTCTATTAAAACAACAATACAGTCTATTATGATTCCTTTCCAATACAATCATGGATGGAGACAGAAAGTAGTAAGGATTCTGTAGAGCTCTTCAAAAGGTCATTCTAATTATACCTGGGGGAGACCTTTTAGTAACATCATATTGAGTATTAAGGGAATCAGTTATGGTAGATCCCAATATACATCTAAGCAATCACAGCATGTAAATGCTGGCACCCATAAAACAGCAGATTGGATGTACCAATATACAGAGAATAAATGCAGATGAACTGCTCATCGTCAAAGCCTGCAGACAGCATGGTGCAACCATTCTGATCAAGTGTATTATGGATGACACAGTGACCAACTGACTGTTAGATGCTGATACTGGTAGGGGACTTGAAAGGTCTCCTGGCACATACCGATCTCAAGCTCTGAGATTCAGAAGCATTCAGATCTGGAATGAGACTGCTGTGAGCTTTGTTGTGCCAATAATAGCACTGTATGTAACAAGATGTATGACACACACGAAACATCCATAGACTTCAAGAAGAATGTAATAATTCCAATTCCAAATAAAGCAAATGCTGATAGATGTGAATATTATTGGACTATCAGTTTAATAAGTCATGCTTTGAAAAATACAGACATGAATTCTTTACAGAAGAATGGAAAAAAAAACTGCTAAAAGTTGACCTCCAGGAAGATCAGTTTGGATTCCAGAGAAATATAGAAACACACAGGACAATACCAACTGATTCCACAGAAATTTAGGATAACAAGCTACCAAACTCTCTAAGAACGTACACGGGAAATGTTTTTAAAACAAAATTAAAATATTTTCTAATAGAAAAATGTTTATATTCTTTCAGTAAATTTTAAGATAGTGATTGTAGCATAAGGCATTAGCATATCAGTTGTAATATGATAAACGTAAAAAATAGGCATAAGAAGCAACAGCTACAGAATATAGTGTACTTTATAAGTATAAATATAACAATAGTATTAAGTCTGACGTTTGCAAAAGCCATCATTACGATGGCTCCACGCAAAGAAAATGTAAATAAATAAATAAATGTAGAAACACACAGGACAATACCAACTGTATAGCATACCTCAGAAGTCAGGTAAAGGAAAAGCAAACTGATGTTTATAGCATTTGTAGATTTACAGAGAGCTTTCAGTAATGTTGATTGGAATACACTCTTTGAAATTCTACAGATAGCAGAGGAAAGCACAGGGAATGAAAAGCTATATACAACTTGTAGAGAAACCAGACAACAGCTGTATCAGTCAAGGGGCATGCAAGGAAAGCAGGTGTGAGAATCATGTGAGACAGTCTTGTAGCCTATTGATAATGTCATTCAATCTGTACACTGTACAAGCAGTAAAGGAAACCAAATAAAAATGTGGAGTAAAAATTAAAAGTTTAGGGAGAAAAATGAAAACTTTAAGGTTTATCAACAACATTTTAATTCTGTCAGAGACAGCACAGGACTTCCAACAGCAGTGAATGGAATGGACAGTGTATTGAAAGGAGGATATAAGAAGAATGTCAACAAAAACAAAACAATGGTAATGGAATGTCGTTGAATCAAATCAGGCAATGATGAGGAAATTCAATGACGAAACAAGACACTAGAAATAGCAGAAGAGTTTTGCTATTTGGACAATACAATAACTGATGATGGTCAAAGTAGAGAGGATATAAAATGTAGATTGACAATGGCATGAAAAGCCTTTCTGAAGAAGAGAAATTTGTTACAATCGAATAGAGATTTAAGTGTTAGCAAGTCTTTCCTAAAGGTACTTGTCTAGAGAATAGCCCTGTACAGAAGGGTAATGTTAGTGATACACAACTCAGACAACCAGCGAATAGAAGCTTTTGAAATGGGGTGCTGCAGAAGAATGCTAAAGATTGGATGGGTGATCATATAATTAATGAGGTGTTGTTGAAGAGAAATGGAGAGAAAAAAATTTTGTGGGACAACTTGACTAAAGGAAGGGATCAGCTGATTGGACACATTCTTCTGACACATAAGGAGATCACAAATTTAGTACTGGAGGGAAACATGGGTAGCAAAATGTGAAGAGGGAAACCAAGAAATGAATGTGTTAAGCAGTTTGAAAAGGACATAGGTTGCAGTTGTTATTCACACATGAAAAGGCTTGCACAGAATAGAGTAGCATGGAGAACTGCATCAAACCAGCCTTTGGGCTGAAGACAATAACAACAACTACTACTACAACTACAACAACAAGATAACAACAGATATTACTCACAGTTTTTAGATGAGGAAGGTCCTCTTTTAACCAGAACATATCTCATAAAAAACTGTAATCACACCTATCTACAACAAGGCTAACAGAAATGATCCACAAAATTATCATCTAATATCTTTGATCAGTTGTTGTGGAATCTTGGAATACATTCTAAGCTAGGGCAGTGTAAGGTATCTTGAACGGAATGATCTCCTCTATGCCAACCAGCATGGAAATGTCAGTCACGTGAAACCAAACTCTCACTTTTCTCCCATGGCATCCTGAAAACCATGGACCAAGGCAGTCAGATTATTTATTGCCTTTCATTCGACTACATTCCACACCAACATTTGTCATCAGAAGTATGATCATACTGGACATCAAGTAAACTTTGAGACTGGACTTAGAATTTCTTAGTGGGGAGTCATCAACAGATGTAGAAGTAACTTTGGATATGTCCTAGCGTACTATGATCGGACCTTTGCTTTTCATGTTGCATATTATGATCTGGCTGATAATATTAAGAGTAACAACATATTTCTCACGAATGATCCCGTTATCTGTAATGAAGTGCTGTCTGAAAGTATTCAGTCAGATCTTGACAAGATTTCAAAGTGGTGCAAAAACTGTTTACAAATAAAACATTGGTGCAATATACCCTACAATAATGCTCAATTATGTGAAACCCACACCAGATAGGACTAACAGGGGATACAGAACATATACAAAGGAAGGCATCAGAAGTGGTCACATATCTGATCAACACTTGGGAGAGTGTTACAGAGATGCTGAAAAACCTGAAGGGCCAGGTGCTAGATTAGACTACAGCAAGCACAGAGACATTTAGGCACTCACTCTTCCTGGTTTCCATATGTAAATGGAATGGGAAGAAGCTCTGATAAGTACTCTCTGTCATGCAATTCACAGTGGTTTGCAGTGTGTAGATCTAGATTTAGATGCTTCACCATACTCTTCAATTCCTGGAATCCTAGTGTCCAACAAGTAGATTTGTCAGATGGCATACTGCAATGTGAGATTTCCCAGGAAAAAGACTACACAGGCCAATGAAATAATAATTACTATTTGTTAGCGAGTAGCTTACTCTAATGGTTTTTTGGGCACTGAATCCACATCAGGCCTCAGATTTTTTCCTTATCTCACACAGTAATTTATTTTCCGATATGGGAAAAAGTTTTACTGAAGCAGAAACATGACAAATACTTCATTATTTAAAATAAGGGAAAGGCAACCACTCACCTATAGTGGACTGATGCATGAAGCACCGAAACACATCATTATCACTAGCTTTTGAGCACTAGCTATTTTTCTAGCAAAATTCACACACGTAACCACACAGACAGCCAAATGTATGCTGCTGTGGCCAAAAGAAAATTGATTATTTGAAGTGAATTGATGGTGTTGGGAAATGGTGAAGAGGGTTGGTGAGAATGGAAGGAAGGGATAGTGGGAAAGAGGCAGCTCTTTGGACAGATGACTCCATGGCCGCACAACAAGACAAAAAGAGTAAAGAGGATGGACGAGAAAAGATGTCAGAAGAGGGGGAGGGATGGGGGGGGGGGGAGAAGAGAGAAATGTGATGTGAAGATGAAGAAGGAGAAAGGGAGGGGAGAGGGAAGGGACTGGGGTTCAGAAGGGAAAAGAGGAGGAAGGAAGAGAGAGAGAGAGAGAGAGAGAGAGAGAGAGAGAGAGAATGCCCATATGGGTGGGAGGGAAGGAAGAGTTGTGGAGAAGCAGTGTAGGACTCGGATGGAGAAGTGATGTGGATATAATAGACAAGGGAAGAGATAAAATGAGGCAGTGGGGACAGGTCAGCACAAGTTTAGGCTAGGGTATTGCAAGGGTGCAGCATATACTGAGGAGACAATTCCCAGCTGTGTAGTTCAGAGGAACTTGTGCCAGGAGGAGTATTCAAATGAATTGCATTGTGAAGCAGCTGTTGAAGTCTTTTGTGTTGTGATTTTGTATTATATTAATAAAAACAATATACATATTCTAATGTTTTCCTGACAACAGGAGACTCTGTGGTACTGGGGTGCAAGACTCACACGTCTCTCGCGGGTGATTTATGTATTGCGTGCAGCCAATCTTCTTCTCAGGACAGACGGCTGCATCGATCTTCACAATGCTTCTTCTCTGAAGATTATGTGCTGGTTAGGGAAATATTACTGAACTACTTCTCTACCCTTAAAATGATTCATTATTCTCAGAATACTTTTATATCAACTGTGCTATATTTTCTTCTTCACAATAAGACAACTACACAAGTCTCATAAGTCAACCATGCCTGTAAAACCTTAGTACTTAACGTATATCATTATAGTCTCTTTTGGTTTTAATAACCCTTGTCAAAACAGTTCTGGCTCCTAGCAAGTCAAACAACAGAGCATAAGAGACTCTAGATAAAATCTATTTCATTTGTTCCCAACAGACTATTTCACTGCCAAAGAGTAGCCCTTGATTACTCCTTTTAATGAACATATGGCTTCCAAGGCGTGTGCAGCCACCACCTGTCAGCGTTGACAGACCGTCACAACTTTAGTCTCCTCGTAACACATGCTCGTTCGGCACACACATAAACTGTGGTGCAGTAGACACATTTCCACTCTCACACACTCATACTTAAAATATTGTGTGTTTGAGATGGTGAAATACAACTGTCTCTAGAATTTACCCCGAAATTATCGAGGCACTACAATATATGAATGAAAATAAATTTAAAGAATAATACAATTGCATTAGTACAAATGTTTTGCTTGTATGAATTTAGGCTATTTGGACTTCCTCTCTTACATTTTATTTGTAGATGCAGGCAGCCGACTGCAGCAGCACCAGTGCATGCCAAAAAATTATGAAAATCTGCCTTCCTGGGCAACATTCCACTTCAATAAAAATACTTAATACTGTTTTTTTAAGTCTTCTCTTATTTATACACACATACCATACAAAATACTCGTAATATTTTGTACTTTAAGCAATCCATCGTAACCATCCTTTCCCATATGGGAGAGAGTGAAAACAAATTCATGTACAAAGAAAAATGAATGATGGTTTTTCTTTCATTTGTCTGCGCCTTACCACACATTCATAATTAATGTCTTTTTAACCTTTCCATATCTGGGGGGAGGGAGGGGGGGGGGGTCTTTCACCAGTTTGGCGACTGGATGGTCAAGTTTGAAGTTTGCCACAGTTTTGTAGTGGCCATTCGTGCAAGAAGACAGTTGGTTATTTGTCATGGTCACATTGAATGTTGGACAGCAATTACTGCATTTCTGATACTTAACATGGCTGCTTTTAGATGTGGCCTTGCCTTTTATTGGGTAGGAAACACCTGCGACTGAAATGCAGTCGGAGGTGGTGGGTGAGTGTATGGAATGGTTCTTGCACCTGGGCCAACCACAACAGGAATGACACATGGGGTGCAGGATTGGGAGTAGGATTGGAATAAGGATAGACAGGGATATTCTGTAGGGTGGCTGGGCAGTAGAACAGTACTTTGGGGATGTCGGTAGGGATCTGCGTAGGAAATCCCTCATCTCAGGGCACAAGAGGTGTCGAAGCCCCGTTGGAGGTATGGTTGAGCTTTCCAAGGCCAGGATGATCAGGCTGCTGGTCAGTGGCTGATTAAGTTTGCAGGTTCTCACTTTCAACTTTTTTTGACAAATTTTTAGTAGTTCCTTTTCTCCCCCAATCATTCACTTATGAATCCCTGCTCACTCTACCTTCACTAATTCTGAAAACTCTTCTTTTCCCTTCCTCCAGTCACACATGCTCTTTCTAAAATTCTGTCTGGCACATGGTACTTGCCTAATGAGTTTACCATTAAAAATGGCATTTCAGGTTGACATCCATCCTATTGCAAGAACCTTCACCTTTTTCAATTCCGTCAGTTCTTCACTCTCACTAATCTCAACCTTCTTAATCATACAAACTAAGCTCAAACGATACTTGATAGCCTCTACTCCTTCCACAAAATCCTTTTACTGTGTGATCCCAACTTCCTGAATGCCTTCATTGCAAAAGAAACTCTTGCTCTTTAACAGTTGGAACATAATCCCCAACACCATCTGAGGAAGCTGTCCCAGCTAGACTGTCTGTTAGCCAAGAACAAACCTACCTCTCTGATAGAACGTACTCTGTCAACACCTCATAGCTCCCCGACCATGTCTTTCTGACCTAATCTGCCTTCCACATGCCCAAAAGCTCCCCCCACCATGAAACACACTACTCCTGAACACCAACACTGTAACACTATTGTCAATCTTTCTGCCAAAACTCTGATCCTGCAGAAGTCTCATTATTTTCAAAAAGGCTCACCTTCAACCCCAAACCTAATTTCAACCACGGTGCCCTTGTAAGGAACCTACTTTCCTTTACTTGCTCCTTGCAGTAGAAATATTACTTCACTACATGAAACACTGATGACAGCCAACCAAAACACGAACACAGCCTTGTCTAAAACAGTTCCACCCACCCTCCAACCACAATCCACCTTACATTCCATCCAATCATCATCTGGTAATTTTTCAGGAATTCCTCACTTCCAATCTGCCCTCACCTTCTTTTCCTAAGTGCCTTCATGGTCAGTCCAACATCACTCCTACAGGACACAGTGCTATCTGTTACCAGAAAAACAATCCTTCCCACAATGTTCCCACTGCAATGGTCATGAATTGTAGTTATTATGTGGCAGAGGGCCTCCACCAACTTTCTGACACCTCTGCATACAGATGTTACAACTATTACACCATCCCAGAAGTCAAAAGTGACCTAAAGCAGCTCCAGTAAGGCCTATGATCCGTCCCAAACTCGGACACCTCAACCCATATTCCTCTTCACAGCAGTAACCCGTTGCACTCCTACCTTTTAGCTACTCCCCCAGCTCCATAAACCCAGACTCACAGGTCTCCCTATTGGTGATCCCATTGTGGCTGGTTACAATGCTGCCCAACACTTCCAAACTACTGCCCGTAGCCTCTCATCCTACATTCAAGACGCTGCTCACTTTCTACACCACCACTCCACAGCTCCTGTCCCATTGCCACCAGACTGCTTGTTGGTCACTGTGGATGTGATGTCCTTGTACACCAACATCCCCCATGGAATACTACATTTCTCAATGACCCAGACACTAAATCTGCCACCTCTTGCCTAATTGTCCTAACCAACCACATCTTGATCCACAATTATTTCACTTTTGGATGCTAAATCTACAAAAAAGTCCATAGTATTGCCATGGGTACTTGCAACTTATTTATGGGCCATCTGGAAGAATCCTACCAACCAACTCAACACTGAAACCACTTGTCTGGTTCAGATTCACTAATGACATTTTCATGATCTGGACTCACAACAAGGGCAGCTTCTGTCCTTTCATTCATAATCTCAACACCTATTCCCAAATCTACTTCCTTCTCAACCCATCAAGCCACCTTCCTGGAAGTCAAAGCTCACCTCTCCCATAGCTTCATAAATACATCTATCCACCTTCTATCCCCCTTATCCATAAACAAATCTCCATTGCCATCTGCTCCTCTTGGAAGTAGTAAACCTGTTAACCAGCCACTGACCAACACTGACCTGATCACCCAGTGTCACCCTAACCTTGAAAAGCTCAACCACATCTTCCAACAGAACTTCAACTACACGTCACTGTGCCCTGAGTAGAGGGATATCCTACCCAAAATCCTACTCACATACCCCAAAGTACTGTTCCCCTGCCCACCCAACCTACAGAATATCCTCATCCATCCCTATTCCCAATCTTATCCTGCACCTCATGTATCATTCCCTTGTGGTCAGCCCAGGTGCAAGACCAGTCCCATACACTGACCCACCACCTCCTACTGCAGTCCAATCACAGTCATTTCCTACCCACTAAACATCAGGGTCATATATGAAAGCAGACATGTTCCAGCTACACTGAAACTGCTGTACAGCATTCTATGTGACCATGACAAGTAACAAGCTGTCTACTCATGTGAAAGGCCACAACAAAATTACGGCAAATCGCCGGCTTCACCATCCACTTTTTGAACATGTTGCAAACCACAACACAAATGACTTCAACAGCTGCTTCACTACACTGGCCATTTGGATACTTTCTTCCAGAACTAATGTCTCTGGACTACACAAATGGAAATAGTCTCTCCAGCATGTCCTGCACTCTAGAAATCCCCCTGGTCCAAAGCTCCGCTAACCTATTCTTTTCCCTTCTAACCCACCTCCCCCACCCTCCACACTGGGAGGTTGATAGTAACACACAGTCTTGAATCCATATTTTCATTTCATAGAAGCACAAAACAGCTGGGAATTGTGAACATAGAAGCAGCTGCTGTTTCACCCTATGTTGTCCAATGCCACATTGATTCCATTGAAGAACAGCCATATTTAAGAATGAGAGATGGCATCTGCATCCTACATCTATACTCTGCTAACCACCATTAGGTGCATGGCAGAGGGTACATCCCATTGTCTCAGGGTTTCTTCCTGTTCCATTTGTGAATGGAACACAGAAAGAATGATTGTTTGAATGCCTCTGTGTGTGCAGTAATTATTCTGATATTATCCTCACAACCCCTACATGAGCGATATGTAAGGGGTTGTAATATATTCCTAGAGTAAACATTTAAAGCCAGTTCCTGAACCTTTGTTAATAGACTTTCTCCAGATAGTTTACATCTATCTTCATGAGTTTTCCAGTTCAGTTCCATCCACAAATTAAATAAACTGGTGACCATTCATGCTGCCTTCTGTTAGTCCTATGTGGTATGGGTCCCACACACTTGAGCAATATTCTAGAACCAGTCTCACAAGCGTTTTGTAAGCAATCTCCTTTACAGACTGATTGCACTTCCCCAGTATTCTACCAATAAACCGAAGTTTATCACCAGCTATACTCACGATTGAACCTATGTGATCATTCCATTGCAAATCCTACAAAGCATTATACCCAGGTACTTTTACGAGTTGGCCGATTGCAACATTGGCTCATTGATATTATAGTCATAGGATACGACTTTTTTTCATTCTGTGAAATGCAAAATTTCACATTCTGAACAACGAGAAAATTGCCAATCTCTGCCCCAAATTGAAATCTTATCAATATCTGACTGAATATTTATGCAGCTTCTTTCAGACAGTAGTTCATTGTAGATAACTGTATCATCTGCAAAAACTCTGATTTTAGTATTCCTATTATCTGCAAGGTAATCAATATACAACATGAATGGCAAGGGTCCCAATGCACTTCCCTGGGGCACACCCAAAGTTACCCTGTGGCACGCACGAAGTTACTTCTACATTCTGGTGATGACTCTCCATCCAAGATAACATGCTGTGTCCTTGCTACCAAAAAGGCCTCAATCCAGTCACATATTTCACTTGATACCCAATATTATCGTACTTTTGACAACAAGCATGCATTTGGTACTGAGTCAAATGCTTTTCAACAAAACCAAGAAACACTGCATCTACCTGGTAGCCTTGATCCAAAGCTTTCACTATAACGTGTGTGAAAAGTACAAGTTCGGTTTCAAAAGATTGATGTCTTCAAAATCCATGCTGGTTGGCATTAGGAGCTCATTCTGATCAAGATACCTCACTCACTATGTTCGAGTTTAGCATATGTTCTAAAATTTTACAACAAATCAATTTCAAGCATATTTGGTGGTAGTTTTGTGGATCACTTCTACAATCCTTCTTGTAGACAGGTGTGACTTGTGCCTTTTTCCAAGAACTGGGCACGGTGTTTTGTTTAAGGGATCTACAATAGATTATAGTTAGAAGAGGGACTTATTCAACCACAAATTCAATATACAAGGGGCTACCCAAAAAAACTAGAATTATTTTTTAGAAGCTATATATTTTCAAACTGTTTGCAAAACAACCTTATCCCTTCCAAAATACTTTCCATTACAACTAATACATTTGTCCCTAATACATTTGTCATATGCTTGACATTGATTTGTTGTAAAATTTTAGAACATATTCTGAGCTCAAACATAGTGAGTGAGGTATATTGGTCAGAATGAGATCCTAATGCTAACCAGCATGGATTTTGAAAACATCAATCGTTTGAAACCAAATTATACTTTTCACACGTGACATACTGAAAGCTATGGATCAAGGCTACCAGGTAGATGCAGTATCTCTTGGTTTTGTCGAAAAGCATTTGACTCAGTACCACACCTGCGCTTATTGTCAAAAGTATGATAATATTGGGTATCAAGTGAAATTTGTAACTGGATTGAGGCTTTTTTTGGTAGCAAGGGCACAGCATGTTATCTTGGATGGAGAGTCATCACCAGAATGTAGAAGTAACTTTATGTGTGCCCCAGGGTAGCTTTGGGTGTGCCCCAGGGAAGTGCGTTGGGACCCTTGCTGTTCATGTTGTATATTAAGTCGCACAGAGCCAGGTCAGGCAAGTAAGGAGTGTGGGGCAGTGGAACCATGCCATTTTTAGCCAAAAACTTTGGGTGTGCCCCAGGGAAGTGCGTTGGGACCCTTGCTGTTCATGTTGTATATTAAGTCGCACAGAGCCAGGTCAGGCAAGCAAGGAGTGTGGGGCAGTGGAACCATGCCATTTTTAGCCAAAAACTGTCTAAAAGAGTTGGTTGTGTGTGCAAGTGCTTTGTCATGGTGGAAGAACCAGTCTCTTGTAAGCCACAAATGAGGTCTTTTTGACAAACACTGTTGTACAATCGTATTAAAACTTCCAAATAAAAGTTTTGATTGATGATTTGACCTTTGCAAACAAACTATGAATGGTCCTTTAGTATCAAAAACACAAATCAGCATTTTCTGATGTTTGATTTGACTTGATGACATTTTTTTGGATGGGGTGATGATGATGTCTTCCGTTGGCTTGACTATTGCTTTGTTTCCAAGTCATAACCATAGAAGCCTGAATCATCATAAGTAACCTTTGACAGAAAATCTGGATCAGTTTCAAGCTGTTCTTTCAAAGCATGAAATGTTTTGTTATTCCTTTCAATTGTCAGAAACTGAGGAACAAACTTGGCAGAAACCCTTTTCATTCCCGAGGGTTCTGTTAAAATTCACTGAACTGAGCTCCAAGATAACTCACCAGTCTCTGACAATTGATCAATTGTCTGTCAATGGTCTGTGAACACAAGCTCAGAATTTTTTTCCTAGTTTCGTCGATTCAGACAGTTAATGGATGGACCAGAACGAGGTCTGCTATCAATCGACATGTTGCCATTTTTAAATTGAGCAAACCTCTCATACACTTGGGTTTTTCCCATAGCATCATTTTGGTAACTTTCTTTCAACATTAATACAGTTTTAGCAGCATATTTACTGAGTTGAAAACACTGTGGAATTGATCTGAAGGTGCAAAGTAGACCTAGTTTTGTTTATAGTAATATGCCTTTTTCTCTGTATACCCGCTCATGCAGGAAAGTTTCTAATGATGAAAAAATGCATGTATGGATGAAAGGACTCAGTGTACTCGCTGAGAATGTAACAGTAACTGGTGATATTACTTTGTATAATAATTATTAATAAAGTGTTATCCTTGACTCCTGTAACCGGGGGCGTCAGCCGAGAACCGCTAGATGTACATATGGTAATCAAGGGCTCAAGGATGCAATAATTTGATAAAATTAACAAAGCATAGTGCCGCACTGCCCACTGGGCACCTAGCCGGCCGGTTACGCAACCCTCCTGGTTCGGCACTAGGCCGGCACACCAGCAGACGCGCGCTCTTAGTACAGCTACAGTGCGCGTACGCTATATTTCTCTCCCACCAGTGCGCGCAGAGTGTATGTCCCTTATCAGCACGTTGAGTAACGAAGGTCACGTGTTCTCTATATAAGCGGGCAGTGCACGCATGCAGAATCATTCCACTGTGAGCTCTATCTGCAACAGCACTGAAGCACTATGCCTCGTCGACGTGGCTATCGTCATCGCCGCCACCGCATGCCAGTTTATAAGCACATAATCAGCCTGGAAAATAAACTTGGAGGAAATGGCACTGCACAATCTGTTATTCTTAATGGACCTATCTTTTTACGTGGATGTTGATTTAATTTTTCACTCAATGTGGCAACTGGAGCAGCTGGCAGTTTACACTCGCAATTGTCTGCTGTGAGAACGCATCGCTACCCCGACTAGAATCGTTTGCCGACCGAGATGTCATCGCCCACAAGACCTGGCACTGTGGAATTGACCCGAAGACGCAAAGTAGGCCTAGTTTTGTTTATAGTAATATGCCTTTTACTCTGTATACCCACTCATGTAAAAAAGTTTCTAATGATGAAAAAATACATGTATGGATGAAAGGACTTGGTGTTGCTCACTTAAACTTGCCATCAAAAAAACGAGAAAAGAATAAAACAGTGCTAGAAAAAAAAAATCACTGCAGAAGAACAGAACGAGCCACAATGAGTTGCACTTTACATGCCTAGCAGCAGAAATGTGTACTACATGAGCCCCAGTCACAGCATCCGCTACCCCCTGATGGGATCTGTCAGGGATTCTATCGGAGCTTAGAGATTTGTTCCACATAGTGATTTCAGCTGTTTCTCAACATCACTGACACTAATAGTTATTTCATTCAGCATTTCAGTGGTACAAGGATTGAATTGAGGCAATTATCCTGGGTTTTCCTTTGTAGAGGAACATTTGAAAATGGTGTTACGCATTTCAGATTTTGCTTTGCTACTATCAATGCCACTTCCTGTCTCATTCGCTAAGGTCTGGTTACTAACTCTCGTGCCACCAACAACATTTAAATACAATCAGAATTTCTTTGGGTTCTGTGAAAGATCACTTGACAACATTCTGTTATGGTAGTCCCTGAATGCATCAGGCATTGCTTTGATGGCAATACTTTATCAGCTTCAGAGTACCTGGTTTCATGTGCACTGGACTGCAGAATTCAGGAGCACAAGGATCTTACTCAGTTATTTCAGCCAGCAATGGTGTACTAATACATCACTCCAACATTAGCTTGTAAAAGCTGACAGTTAATTATTATCATGTGGAAGAGGGCCTCTGAAGTAATCCTAAGATGATGGAGAACTAGAACTTCGAATTTATTTGCTCCAATAAGTTGTTCTTGGTTCGTAACATTGAAATGATAAGATTACTTTGATGTATTCAATGAGGATGAATTTATAATAGCTCTGTGTCTCTAGTTACTATTGTGCAATAAGAAACTGAATTCTGATTTAAGTAAAGCATGGTTTAGAAGTCTTGCCTTGTTATTAACTTTTGTCAGTAACTATTTCTGAAGAAGATGAGGCTATATTCGCAGTACTGCAAATACACAAATAGGCCTATTTAAGTATAAAAAAGCACCTTTTTTATATGTGGTTTATTGGCAATGTTTACAATTTTATTCCCTTTGTTAAAAGCAAAAGCTCTCATATCATGTTGGATAATGTGCTCCTGAGATGTAGTGACTTACAGACAAGTTACTCAAGCAGCTATGTTCTTCAAATTTTGCAGTTTGAAGTACTTCTCATTGAATTTACTTAAAGACTACGGTGTTGTCTTACTCTGCACACTTCCATTTCACTCTGCATTGCCCCGTTGAGAACAGCTCTTATCAGTTTGACTGAGAGGGAGGAGCCATAAAACAGGTGGAACCATTCTTTATTAGTCAATTGTTTATTATATTCTACAACTGGTAGGGAGAACATTGTACCACTACTAGTCATTTCCTTTTCTGCGCTGCTCGCGAATCGAGTGAGAGAAAAATGTCTGTCTATATGCCTCCATAAAAGTCTTAATTTCTTTTATCACATCTTTGTGGTCCTTACACAAAATGTAAGTTGGCGGTAGTAGAATCATTCTGAAATCAGATTCAAAAGCAGGTTCTCTAAATTTTCTCAAAAGTGTTCCTTGAAAAGAATGTAGTCTTTCACATAGGGATACTCATTTGAGTTCTCGAAGCATCTCTCAACATTTGCATGTTGATCAAACCTACAGGTAACAAATCTAGCACCCTGCCCTTGAATTTCTTCAATTTCCTCCTTTAACCTGATCTGGTGGGCATCCCAAACATTTGAGCAGTACTCCAGAATGGATCACATTAGCATTCTACATGCAGTCTCCTATACACATACCTACTTGGTGAGGAAAACTGGTACACTGTGATAAGCTGTACTGTCCGTCTCTTCTTACCAATCATACCAATATTTTAAATTTTATTTCCGATTTTATTAGTGTACAGAATGAGGGAAAAATGACTGTCTATATGCTTCTGCATGTGCCCTAATGTGTCTTATCTGTTTCTCATTCCCTCTACAAGAGGTAAACAATGGTCACAGCACAGTCATCACAGTCTTCTTTGAACACAGGTGATCTACATTTAACTAATAGGGTCTCGTCAGAATATCTTTTTCTTTCAACAATTACCATTTAAGCAATTATGTTACACCTTCCTGTGGGCTATATAAACATGTCATGGTCCTAACAGGGGGTTCCTCAATTTTCTGACTGATCATTATCACGCCTACTTGACACTGACTCCAAATACAGGAACAGTACTCTAGAACTGATCACACAAGTCACTTGTATGTGATTTTGTTTGTGGATGCATTGTATTTTCCCAGATCTCGGCCAGAAAATCTGTCTTCCATTTGGCCTCCCTAATACCGCCTTTACTTGTTCATCCAATTTAATATCACCTCTTAACATGACCACTAAATACTAAACCAATAGTACTTGCTCAAGATGTTCACCACTAGTTTTTGTACTGAGGTGGTATAGGGTTTTTTTTCTCTTTGTTATGGATATAATCTTACATTTATCCAATTTTAAAGAGAGCATCCATACATTACAGTCGGCAGAATTTTTATCCAAGTCTTTCTGCAGATCCTTACAATTGTTTTATGGCAGTACTTTCCTTTAGACAACTGGATTGTCAGCAAACAATTTTATGGTGCTACTGATCTTATATGAACATCATTTATGTACACTGAGAGCATCAGAGGTCCTATCACCTGCCTCCATACCCAAGTGGCCAGCACATATACTGCAACACGGAGTACTTGGGTTCAGTTCGCAGTGCTGCCAAGAATGTTTCTTTAGTGGGACAACTGAAACGGGGTCCACTCACCCATGTGTTACTTGAATGAGAAGCAGCAGCTCTGTGGAGATACATCACCCAAGAAAGTGTTGCTACCTCCAAGCCCCTTCTTACCGCACCTATACAATGACATATGACAAAGGGTGACAAATCCACTGATGAGCACCACGTGGTCCTCTGGTTGTGATTGTTGATTCAGTCTTAGTTTAGAGGCAGTATTTTACGCTCCTGGTGTTACTTTTATTTTCGTAGAACATTCACCATCCACTACAAGGTACTTGGTTCTATTGGGTTGGTGCATAAGTTTGTGGCGTTTTTCCATAAGTTGAATAAACACAACAGACACAAGTAACAGAGACTTCTAGTCATTAATAATATATTCTCTTTCACTATTTACAACAGTGTGCCTATGGTGTGGTAGCTTTTCAATTCCAATACTATAGAAATCACGTAGTTTTGAAGCAAAGAACTCATTGAGCCATATTCAGAGTGCACTTTAATCTGGAAAGGAAGTTTCTTGAAGGTTGTTTGATAGAGAGCGGAAAAGATGAAAATCTGAGGGCTCAAGTTCAGGTGAGTAATGTGAGAGCAGAATGACCTCCCAAACCAAATCAGTATAGGTGGATGCAGGCGCGTGTTATTGTGGAGTAGCATCATTTCACACAGACTTCCTGGGCATTATTCGTAGATTGAGTCTGCAATATGTCTTAACTGTTGACAATAAATATCAGCAGTAATGGTTACACACAGGGAAGCAATTCATACTACACCACACCACTGCTGTTCTTCCAGATGTATAACATTATCTTTTAAGGGTTTGTGCAAGACTTTGTAGGGGGAGCTGCTCCTTTGTTTGAGAACGATCATTGCTTTCTTTTCCTTGCATTAGCATAAAGACACAATTTATCATCACTAGTAACAACACAGGATAGGAATGATCAGTATTGTTCACGAGCCAATTGGTGATAAGCAAGCACATATGGCTAATCGCTGATTTTTGTGATTTTGACTAACAGCATGCAGTACCCATACATTCAATTTTTGAATGTTCTCCATTGCAAGCAGATGTCACACAATTTTGGAATGATCACAGTTCATCACATTTGCCAGTTCTCAAATACACTGATGAGGATCATTGTGGATTAATGTGTTTAAACAATCTTCATCAAATCCCAAAGGTTTTCCTGGATGTGGAGAGTCAATAATGTCACAACTATCCCCATACTTGGCACAAATATTTCTGGCTGTCTCTGCTGCTGTCATTCCTCTATTGAACTCAAACAGTAGAATACGTTGCAAATGTTCCCAATTTCTCCACTTTGCACTCCATTTTCTGACATCTACAAATACACTCACTATCTCTGAATGACAATATGTAAACTCAAATAGCACAGCAAAATATAAATAAAAAATGACAATTGATAAATAAACACATAGCAACCGGAATACCAACATGCAAAACAAAATTGCTACAAACTTATGCACCAACCTAACATTAATCAGACATTCGTCAAGGCAATAATACATTTGCAAATGTATTCCACATGATTGTTTCGCGGGGCTAGTGTTGGATAATGTAGCACACTGTCAAATGCCTTTTGAAAATCTAGGAAGATGGAATCTATCTGTCAACCTGCATCTATTGTTTGGGTGACACAAATAGTCATATGGCATGACTGACTGGGAGACCCTTAAGAAGAATGTTCAACCGCTTGATGCAAGTCTATAAACCGATTGCCACTTCAGTAAATTGTGTGCCCTAACTTCAGTAATCCTTCCAAATCACATGTCATTTCTAGCATATCTTCACATTATTGAGAAGTGAAGGCAGACTGAAAAATTCTGGAAAAGCCCCTAATGTGAAACACAGCTTGCTTTATGCTTGCGAGATGTCATGTATGAATAAAGCAAGCTTTGTTTCACAGGAGTGATTTCTCTAGAATCCATGCTATTTCTTTGAAAGAAGCTTGCTGAATGTCAATGTTTGATCATAAAATATGCTCTAGCATCCTACAACAGCCGGTCATCAGTGTTCTTGTTCTTTAATTCTGTGCATCTGAATTTTTATCCTTTGTAAGTAAGAGTGACCTGTACTCTTTTCCAGAGAGGAAATCCTGTGCACGAGATTTTCAATAAGCATGAGCTGGGAAAAGGGCAATTCAACACCACATTCAATGTAACCTCTAATTTGAATTCTATCAGGACCTGGTGCCTTGTTCTCTTTAAGTAATCTTAATCTTTTTTTCAGGTAAAAGTATCGATATCTCTCATTTGCAAGTCTGTTTAATGAACAAATATTAGTATGGTAGTTCTTCATGTGTGAATAAATCGTGGTGTTTCTCTGATTGCTGATATGTCCCAGTACATTGCAACAAGCTTTTGCAGAAATGGGATAGTATCCAAACATAGTGAATTTTCATCTCTAGTGAGTAATTAGATGCTTGAATGATAGCATTAGTGTCAGAGAAGATGATAAAATATCTTTTCTTATCAAACCTTTACAAACTCATTGGGTTCTAGATTAAAAAATTACCTGTTAAGTTAATATTAACACCTATTAAGACAGCTTAAGTAGCCAGGAAGTGTCCAAAAATCCTGGCCTCAAATTTAACTTTTACTCAATCTGATTTCACATGGCTGAGTTTTACGGGAGTAAATGATCACTGGATTCCTTATGATTAACTGTAAAGGAGCTATGCTGTTAATAAAGGTATTGTTAGACACACAAGATCTGCTATGCATTTCATTCCCTCATATAATTGTGTCTTTACTGTCATCATAATTTCTGTCTATCACAGAATAGCAGTTACCTATTTGCTGTTAAGGATGGAGACCCATTTACCCTACCCTCTGCTGCTTGTCACACAGCTAACAGGAACCTTCTATAATTAAACCAAGATAAAAAAATAATTTGTTAGAATGGTTAGTAAAATACTTATTTTAATTTTATTTTAAATTTGCAAAGATTCACAATGATTTGCTTTATCACATGCAGATGATTGTTGAAGGCATTCACATAAGAATGTTTAACTATTCACACCAATCTGAAACGTAAGTCTTTAACAAGTAAGCTATCTAATAACATATTTGCACAATCAATATGAATAGCAAGTTTTGTAATGAGATTGTTTTCCCAAGGACTGCATGCCATGCTTTATTTTCCTCACACCTGTGCTATGGATTTGAAATATGGGAAGTAAAAACCACATCAGGATCCCAATAAGGTACTGATCCTTCAATAAAGGCCTATGAGAATCATCCTGAAATTGAGTAGAAAGAATCATGCTACAGCTGGTTTCCAAAAGCTGGTGTGTTGGGCACAACAAACATATATAATCTAAAAGCTGTATTGCTCATTTAAAGACTGCATCCCAAGATTTATTCTGTTTTTTATCAGTTCAGTACTAGGAATAAAGAAAGAAATACATCCACTGTCTAAGAACAGCACTCTATGAAAATGGCCCACAATATGCAAGATTAAAATTCTCCAATGCATTGCCAAGAATAGTTATGAACCTTCCTAGACTGAAAATTAACTTTCAGCTTGAGAAATTCCTTTTACAAAAACCTTTCTACTCATTAGAAGAGTATTATAGTGAGGTACAGAATAAAAAGTAAATAGCAGCAAACCTTTTATGTGCAATCTTATCCCAAGTTCATCAACAACATCGCCAAGTTTATCAACAATATCTTCAGAAGAATGTGTTGTTGTGTTATGTGTCAAGAATCATAACCTATCAATCGCTGGTATTGTATAATGATGTGAATCATTCAATGATGAATTATTATTATTATTATTATTATTATTATTATTATTATTATTATTAATACTACTAATCCAGGCATTAACACTGAATCACACACAGGAAAGCAAATATTATAAATATATTATGTATCTGTCTCACTTTTGTTAGGCCTATATGTCAATCATAATTCATACAAAATATCTCTGGTTTAATAGTGATGTTCTAGTGGAGATGATTTAACATCTGACTTTTTGTCTTCTTTGAAATTACTCTAGAAGTTTAAAGTTAATTTCTAACCTATGTGTGGCATGAAATGATCTCATATATAAAGTGCTGTCAGCAATTACACACTACATTAAAACAATGAGGGGGGAAAATCGTGGGTACTAATCACCAATCCACAACTCTTCAGGACAGCTATTTGCAACTAAATCAATGGATATAAAAAAAAACATTCAGAACCGCATACATCTATATGGTAACCAATAATAGTATGAATCTTCCATTTTTCAATGTGGTTACAAATTTCTAAACTGTGATAAATACATAGAATTCATTTATTTGTCTGTAAACATCTGTTATGTTGTACACAGCTTCGTCAGTGCATACATAATTCTATAAATGATTATACAAGTGGATAACAATGACAATATTATGATACAGATATTACTTATCTTGTACTCATAAAATAATTAGTTTCTTTACACAGATTGCAAACCAGTTTGTATGTCAAAAAATAATAATTTGGTTTGTTACAACCAAAATTATAGTTTTAAAATCATCTTTTTTCATTAAATACAAATTCAGTTGTGTTATAAATACTTTTTCTCTCAAACATGTCTCTACCATTACTTTAAATTTATTTTCAAGTAATGCCCTCATGTCATGTGGTATACTACCGAAAAATATTTTGCTAACAAGTAGAAAAGAGTCCATGGAATGTCCAGTAAATTCCTGTTTCTGTGTTTTATGTGAGTGCACATATGATCTGCTTTCATACATGTGGTCATTCTGTTACGCATGCATGGACTGTATAAGTATTCTGTACTCAATGACGTACTGCCTGCAGAACGTTAAGTTGCAAAAACAAAAAATTCATCTAATGGCTTTCTTCTGGCAGAGGGACAACCTCTGTTGCTATAGCAGAGTTTCCCCAAAGAAGTATTCCATAATGCACAACTGTGTATGAATAAAGGCCTTTGTCATAAGTATGAGCCCTTTATTCACATAATCTTTCACCTTCTACAGAGATACAAACTTCTTGTAACTTACTGCAGAGCTTTTTTGTGTGTATAATCCAGCTCAATTTACTATCGAGGTACATCCCCAACAATTTTACAGAATGCTAGAGTTCATTTTGTCAATTGTTAATATCACTAACGGAAAAGAGGTTGTACTCAATTTTACGTTAATTTAAGGTCCACCTATTTTCATGGAAGCCTGAGCTGACTTTTTCATCATAGAGTTGTTCATTTGTTCGAAAAAGTTCACGTCATTCTGTGAAGTGAAAAAAGTTGTCATTGGCGTATATCATGGATTTATATGTCAGTGCTATTACTCAAGTTAGTAACTCGTCTCACGTTGATCCGATATCTGATCCTGTGCAAACTATAATTTCGAATTATTCACTACAGAAAGCCCATTGTTCTTGCACTTACAAAACTTATCTTAGTGGAAATCCTATGGCTTCGCTACTGACAATCAGCCAACCGCAATTGTAACAATTTCCAAAGTTCATACGCACTTTGATAATTTAGTGTAAACATTGCTATATTCCTAATATTATTTCAAGGTTTATTCACGCACATCCATCCCGAATAACATCATATAATGCTCAGCGCCAAAATACAGCAACCACACACGTCCGCCTCCGTTGCTTAGGCGGATCTCTACGCTAATGTTAGCATGCCAAGCAGCGTTGTCAGGCAACACAACTACGATGTTGAGCGCAGCTTAGGTTGAAACTAGCTTCTCCCGTATCCAGCGTACAGTAAGACCTATGATTTTTTTTTTCAAGTTTGAATTAAGACTCACGATAATGAGTCTATGACTTTTTTCATAAACATTTTGCTGCACCAGCGGTAGAAGGAAATTCAACGAATAAACGTTTAAAATAGTGTACAAAAAGGGTTTCGCTTCGAGCACCTAAAACAAGTATTACAGCATGTTTTAATCACAAATAAAAAAACTGGAAATCATTTTGCTCAAGCATTAATCCAAAAGAACTATAGGTGGGTGAACACTTCCTTTACGAGCAAACCTTTCTATAATATAAAAACAGAGGACATGTGATGCGCATACATTTTACAAAATAAATAATAATTCTATATCTTGAACAATTCGCTTTGCGTAACAACACGCAACACCTTGTCGCACATGGCTTCTGTATTGTCTCTCACAAATCTCTAAACGTAAAATTCGGGGAGTGCACGGTGAAAGTCAGCAAAATTTTTCCCAGAAATGCATCGTGCAATTTACAGTCACAGATGCTTATAACTGAATTCATTAAATCCTGCACGGCACTTATATGAAATAGGAGCTCGATGTAAGTAATACATATGCTTACGAAGTGGTGATAAGCTTGTTAAGCACCGTGTCATATGGTTCTTCCTTTTGCTGGAATTGTATTCCGCGTGTATTTCTACTTTCATGTACCGGCATTCAATACTATACCGATTACTTTTGAAAAACGGGAAACCATTCGTGGAAATTCTTCGAAACGTACAGATAATTGTTTTTACCTTTCTCACACATTGTATCTATTTCGATCGTCAACTGAGCCCCAGTTACACATCCAGAATAACATTTCGTGAATTTATAACAAATGATACAAAACACAACAAACGCATAGATTAAGTTGTTAATTTCTTAGCTGAATGATGTGTCAAACGTTCAACAGAGCTACATTAAGAAACAAACATCTTACCTTCAGTTGTTGTTTCAATTATTTTTACAATAGGCCTACATTACTGCTGTGAAAAGGCATCAAAAGAAATAGTATGTGCTCAAGTTCACTTACCAAAAGGCAGCCAAAATAATAATTGCAGTCTTTATTTATTTATGTACCAGTGGATGACAGCGACATACGTGTGTGCTAGGTCTGGTTACCATGACAACCGTTCCCTACTACGTTCGAAAACGCATTCCCGTTAATGCAAATGTGTCTCCTACGACTTAAAGGTGTTTCATTCCGCCTTTGTTTTTAAATCCAAACAAATGTTCTGCACTTCTCATTTCCAGCGCTAATGTAATAGCTATATTTTTTTATATTGAATCGCCAGTCCCCCATGTCATAATTTGCAACAACTATCGTAAGTTGCCTGTTTGCTGTGAAGGTTTGGGAGGTCGCAAACGCGCTTTAGTTTTACTTCCAAGAAGACAACTACCATAAACGTATTTCATTTTTCCATGATAGGGCACATCTGTAACATTAACGTTTACAGTTTCAGTAACCAGACCACCGTCTGGTCAGCAGAGCCTATTCTTTCTGTCGCACATTGCTACAGTATCGTAATTAAGGAGTATGTGCAGCTCCCAGCATATTTAACCAGATAACTAAACATTCGAACTATCCTTGCAACAACCATTAAGAAAAATAAATACTGCCGCTTGTTTGTACAGAAACTTATATAATCATAACACAGGATGTAGGAATGATTATGACATACAAGGCACACAACTTCAGCTGACAGGATTACAATAAATGTTGGTCACTTTTTCCATAACAAACTCATATCAGCATAAGAAAACATAGAGGACATAACGATTCAGCAGTAAATAAAATTTTTATTTAGGATCTTTTTGTCATGGCATTAAAGAGTATTGAGATGTTACAAATCGTCGTCACAACAAGATCATACAGCACAATACATAACTGTAAGTTGGCAACTACAAGTTATAAGCTTTTGATTGTCTGAGAACATTTCTCCTGCCTTTATATCTTTTCGTTTTATTTCTCCACACATCTACAGAAGATGGAAAGAAAGTCCGAGATAAGTGACGACAAAATTGAAAAAAAGAAATATTTTGAGTGAAAAACTACATTTTATGGGAACCAGTGACACTGCCATTGACAAAATTTTTGCACAGCATCGAGATTGCAAAGACATGGTGTAATTCCTATAGTTATAGCATCTGAGACCACAGTGGTCAACTGCTGACATTCAATGATTAATTATTGATTGATTGATTTATTGATCCATTTTCATCTACAGCTGCAAAGTGTGCAAGAGATATTGGGATTTTTATGTCAATATAACAGTTTTACATATAATATACCTTTGTACATAATAACACACATAAATAAATCAATTAATGACAAATATTTAAATAAATGATGTTACACTATACACAGAGAGATAAAATACATACATATGTCAAAGGCATTTGACACCATAAATCATGACAAATCTTAGATTTGAAGTGACCAATGTTTTGTATGTGTTTAATGGTATCTGGTAAGGCATTCTATAGTTTGATACTAGGATGAATAAGGCTGTTTAACTTTGTGTTGGTGCTTTGAACATGTACACCCAATTTTTGTCTTGTATCATAGCTGTGTATTGTGTGATTTTGAGTGATGAGTGGTCTTTTTGTATGTAAGTTTTGCTTTAAATACATTATATTTTCAACTTTATATATGCAAGAAAGTGGCAGGATCATCTTTTTTTTTAAAAAAAATGATCTACATGATTTACCATCATCATCAGAATGTAAAACTTAAATAAAAATTATTGGAAAACTACAAGGATAATAAATGAAAAAAGGAATTTAGAAACTCAAGAAGAATTTCTGAAACACAGACAGGAGAGGTGTGCCCAAAATCTTTGTCTTAAATGGAAAGTGTAAATTATTCTATTACATGTCCATGAGCTATATTGAAAACTATTTCCCTGATAAATTAACTGCTGTACATTGATTAAATGCATCTAAACCATTGATTATCAATATGATCAAAATGTCATGCAAAATTAAAAGGAGAAAATCTTGCAGGGAACTATATGTAAAATAAGGGAAATGCAACCACTTACCTAAAGCATGTCGATGTATGGTGCTACTCACCAGTCATACAGTGTTTGTTTGAGTGCTTATTGTGATGAATCTTGTGTAGTTCCTAAAAGCTTATTAAACAATTTGTGCCCCATGAGTTCATAGTTGTTAAGTGATTTTGAGAGTCTGTGGTCTGGAGTACAAATGCACCTATTGTTTCTTGAGCTATAACCATGTACATTTTCCCTATGTTTTGCTACTGGTAACTTGTTCTTTGTATAAATTAAAAATGGTGCATATAGTTTATTACAAACCAGATGTTTTGTCCATGAAACAGAGGTTTGCAGTGGGCCTTATATGGGGAACCAGTAACTGCCATAATGGCTTTCTTCTGCAGTATAAAGATGTTATGCACACAACTAGAGTTTCCCCATAAAATAACGCCAAATCACATGTAGGTTTGGAAAAACAAAAATTATTATGTTAAAACGTATCTTCCAGGTACGTAATCCATAAGTCACCTTAACAAATAAATCATTCTTGACAACTTGCCACTAATAGATTGTACATGTTGACCCCAAGGTAATTTATCATCTAAATACACCCCCAAATACTTAAGATAACTTGGATCATCTTACAGAAGCTTATATTTTAGACTAAAGCCATCTGCTGCATTTTGTTTTCATTCAACAAGAATACATTTGTTTTAAAACAATAGGATGCTTGAGATGTCCATGCAACTCAAGTTTTAAGACTACTGAAATCTTACTATTATGAATAAAAATTGTATTGTTGGCATACAGCACTGCTTTGGATTTAATAATTGATGGCAGATCATTAATCATTGTTAGAAAGAAGAAAGGGCCCTGTACAGATCCCTGTGGAACATTTACCTTAATTTGTTCGAAACTGGACATTTCTTTTCCAAGGCAGACAACTTGCACACAGTTCTGTAGATTTGATTGTAATAGTTTAAGGCTACCATCTCTAATGCTAGAAGTCATTTTATTTCTAGGAGCGGTGTGTGCTTTGCTTGGCTCACAAAAAATGACTTGAACAAAGCCTTTGTCCTCAAACATTCTAAGTAGGCATTTGACTACAGAGTCTATAGCATCAACAGTTGACAAATTGTTCCCAAAGTGATACCGTAATCCATTATTTCTTCATAGAACAGTTGACAAATTGTTCCCAAAGTGATACCGTAATCCACTATTTCTTCATAGAGTTTCAAAATATACACATAACTTTTGGTATCTAGCTGAGGCTACGGAAATTGGCCTGTAACTTGAGGGCAACTCTTTACCTCCCTTTTTGTGTACTGGAACTACCTTAGACACTTAAAGCTCATCAGGAAAATATCCCTCAGATAAACATGTATTTATACGCTATGTTAAGGGGTTCACAACACGATTACTTTTTTAACATGCTGCTTCATATGTCTTATATATCTACACAGTCTGAGGATTTCAATTACTTTACTATTCGCAGAACAAAACTAGGCGAGACCTTGGAGATGGTAAACATACTAGTATTTGTTGATGATATACAATTTTTTTTGAAGGTGGCTCTGGTAAACTGATATCAGGTTTGATAATAGCATTTTCAACTTCTTCAACTGATTTAATAAAAACATCATTGAATTTTTGGGGACACATATTATTTTTTTTTATTTCTTGCATTTTTGACAATGCTATTTATTAGTTTTCAAGCAGCTGTGCACTTATTGGTGGAAAACTCAACAGTGCTCCAATTGTATACCTGTTTGGCTTGCATGATGAGTTGTTATACACATTCTTACATGTAACATAGGCTAATCTGGCATAGTCATCTTACAGACTACAAAACACATTATTGGGATAATGCCTCTTACAACTCATTAAAAATTGAATCAGTTATTTGTCACCAAATTTTATTTCAACATTTTCATTTTTTGTTTGCTGTATGAAACTGAATGAACTGAATTTTGTTAACATTGAGGAACAGACCAGTTGCAATTAACCAGTCTACTAAAGCTTCTGTGAATATAGTGATTACAGAGTTCTGTAGACTGCAGCTGAGTACTTTGTCAGCCATAATGGTTGTGTCGTTTGCAGATAGGGTGAAGAATGCTTTTTGGCTCATACACCATGGCAAACCATTGATGAAGATTAAGAAAAATAAAAGACAAAGCACTGAGTTGTGTGGTACTCCACATTTTCTGTACCCCATTGGAAGCAGGCAACAACCATTGCAGAATTTTAATATTACCTTGAGCTTTCTGTCATCTAGAAATATTTATAATTTATACATGATCATGATGAAAATGTGTTGCACATTATTCCACTTCTTTATGCTAACAAATATTTATCTATACTGTGAAAAAATTTACTAGGCAAATGGTTGAGCAGAGATCCTTGAATCCTGCATTCTGTTTTACTGTTTCACATTTAACACAGTCCATACAAATTTTCCCCTCTAAGTGGTGATTACAATAATAATGTACATGCTTAGATTTTAACCTGATAGGTACCCAGCTACACCATAATAGCACTTCTGTGGTGGAGCCTGTTTTATTGTTCCACAACTAACATAATCTATACAAATTTTCCATTATCACTGTTTATTACGCTAATAATGTACATATTTAGGTTTTAAACTGATAGATACTAAGTTACACTATAGTAAGAAATTTCTTCGTATTGGTGTTGTCATTGAAAATATATAAATATGTTATCTGTAATAGAGGTACATAAGATAATGGTAAAAATAAGATATACGTGTGTGTGGGGGGGGGGGGGGGTTCCCCCCCCCCCTCCCAGCCTAGAATCTTGGTGATTAGAGCAGAGTTGTCTCCAGTGATGTGTTCCACTACAAACTGAGTCCCAATGATCAGTGAAGATGCCCCAGACATCAGTAACATACCAACAAGACTGTTGCCTGCCATTTGCACTGACAACCAGGTGTAAAGGACTGGAGGGTGCCATTTCTTTTCATAGCAGGACTTTTGACTGTCATCCACAACACCTTCACAGGCCAGCAGTATCCCGACGGTATTCTATGTCCCTTTGTGTTGAACTTCATGGCCAGCGATCCTGGGCCTACATTTCAGCAAGATAATGCTGGCCTGCACTTGGAGAGACTTTCTACTGCTTGTTTTCATGCTTGCCAAACCCTACCTTGGCCAGCAAGATCACTGTATCTCTCCCTCAATTGAGAAAATTTGGAGCATTACAGGCATATATATATGATATTGTGTCTGTATATGGATGGATATATGTGTGTGTGTGTGTGTGTGTGTGTGTGTGTGTGTGTGTGTGTGTGTGTGTGTGTGTGCGCGCGCGCGCGCGAGTATATACCTATCCTTTTTACCCCCTAAGGTAAGTTTTTCCGCTCCCGAGATTGGAATGACTCCTTACCCTCTCCCTTAAAACCCACGTCCTTTCATCTCTCCTTTTCCTTCCCTCTTTCCTGATGAAGCAACCGCCGGTTGTGAAAGCTCGAAATTCTGTGTGTGTGTTTGTGTGTTTTATTCATTGTGCTTCGTCAGGAAAGAGGGAAGGAAAGGGAAAGATGAAAGGATGTGGGTTTTAAGGGAGAGGGTAAGGAGTCATTCCAATCCCGGGAGCGGAAAGACTTCCCTTAGGGGGAAAAAAGGACAGGTGTACACTCTCACACACACACATATCCATCCACACATACACAGACTCAAGCAGACATTTGTATAGGCAAAGAGTTCGGGCAGAGATGTCAGTCGAGGCGGAAGTACAGAGGCAAAGAAGTTGTTGAAAGACAGGTGAGGTATGAGCGGCGGCAACTTGAAATTAGCGGAGGTTGAGGCCTGGCGGATATCGAGAAGAGAGGATATACTGAAGGGCGAGTTCCCATCTCCGGAGTTCGGATAGGTTGGTGTTGGTGGGAAGTATCCAGATAACTCGGACGGTGTAACACTGTGCCAAGATGTGCTGGCCGTGCATCAAGGCATGTTTAGCCACAGGGTGATCCTCATTACCAACAAACACTGTCTGCCTGTGTCCATTCATGCGAATGGACAGTTTGTTGCTGGTCATTCCCACATAGAAAGCGTCACAGTGCAGGCAGGTCAGTTGGTAAATCACGTGGGTGCTTTCACACGTGGCTCCCCCTTTGATCGTGTACACCTTCCGGGTTACAGGACTGGAGTAGGTGGTGGTGGGAGGGTGCATAGGATAGGTTTTACACCGGGGGCGGTTGCAAGGGTAGGAGCCAGAGGGTAGGGAAGGTGGTTTGGGGACTTCATAGGGATGAACCAAGAGGTTACGAAGGTTAGGTGGATGGCAGAAAGACACTCTTGGTGGAGTGGGGAGGATTTCATGAAGGATGGATCTCATTTCGGGGCAGGATTTTAGGAAGTCGTATCCCTGCTGGAGAGCCACATTCAAGGTCTGATCCAGTCCCGGGAAGTATTCTGTCACAAGTGGGGCACTTTTTGGGTTCTTCTGTGAGAGGTTCTGGGTTTGAGGGGATGAGGAAGTGGCTCTGGTTATCTGCTTCTGTACCAGGTTGGGAGGGTAGTTGCGGGATGCGAAAGCTGTTTTCAGGTTGTTGGTGTAATGGTTGAGGGATTCAGGACTGGAGCAGATTCGTTTGCCACGAAGGCCTAGGCTGTAGGGAAGGGACCGTTTGATATGGAATGGGGGCAGCTGTCATAATGGAGGTACTGTTGCTTGTTGGTGGGTTTGATGTGGACGGATGTGTGAAGCTGGTCATTGGACAGATGGAGGTCAACGTCAAGGAAAGTGGCATGGGATTTGGAGTAGGACCAGGTGAATCTGATGGAACCAAAGGAGTTGAGGTTGGAGAGGAAATTCAGGAGTTGTTCTTCACTGTCCATCGGACATAATCCTTGACATCTCAATAATACTGCGCGATTATACACTGTCCGTCATGTGTTTCTCTGCATCCAGTGCTCATGACACAACCTCCACCATCTCCTGCCACCTGGTGAAATGTGTTCCCCTCCTGCCCGACGTCAACCTGGACATGCTTCATGTGTTTGCCACGCCTACCAGAGGCATCATCGTCGTAGCTCCGTTCCACCCGCAAATTGCTGGTCTACCTGTCGCCGCATGACCAGCACGTCCAGTATGACGCCTGGCATGCTTCAACGACTTCCAGGTTCGGTGGCCAAACCTTCCTTCACGACATCTACCCACATAGCTCCCTGAAGACGCTGTCGAGCTGACCGTGGTCCGGCTCCCATGGACCACCCCTGCCGACGCCATAATCACCCCCCCCCCCCCCCCTGGCCCCTCTAGAGTACTCCGTACAGCGGAAAGGGGTGGGGGGCTATGTGGCGCCGATGAAATCGACAACAACATTGATATGCATTCATCTTTGGACTAAGGATTATCTTTGGCTGTTCTGCCATGTTCAGTTCAGTTCTTTGTGATCCTTGTACATGTTAAGGTTAATGGGTGTGATTATTGGTGCAACCAACCCGGTAATCCTCCTCACCCTTTTTTATATTTTTCCTTTTTAAGGGGGAAACAGACATCAAAGTAATAAGTAAAGTTCCTCATGAGGTTTTCAAAGGGGCATCAGTATTTGTATATTTTTGATTGCTCAAGCAATAGTCGAAGTCATTGTTAGTCTCATCACTGTAGCACCTACTACAGTTTATTAAGCAGTTTCCTTAGTTAAATTGAATTTCTACCTGAAGAGTCAGTTCTTGTGGTTAGCGATCCCAAAACCTCTGTCCAATAACTCTGTTAGATAGTTCATTTGTGTACTATTGAATGTCTAGCCCATTGTCAAAGCTGTTGTTTTTGTGATGCATGTTGATGTTTCTATCACAGCTTGTAAGTTGAAGGTTGAAAGGAGGCTCAGTAAATCTGTTTTTTGTTTTGATTCATTCACCTAGTCTACATCGAAATCACCGCATACCCCGCATAGAATTATTCTTCTATTTGTATGCATTAATTTGTTGATCAGTGATTCTAAGCTTTTTAGCAAGTTGTTAATATCACCAGTTGGAGCCCTGTACAAACAAATTACAACTATTATTTCATGTAGTATTTCAACTCCTGATATCTCTGCACCTTCATCTCTAACTACAGTATTTTTTATGGAAATATATTGTTTCAAAATGCATATTTTTTCTTACATAGTCATAGCTATCAGCAAGTTCATAATTTTTGTCTTCAAAAAACCATCATCTGATGTTTTTCCTCATCAAGCTAGTGTTCTGCTAGACATAATAATGATGTATTTTTTATGTGAATATAATCTCCTGTACTTTGTAATGAGTATGGATTCTGATGAAATACAATCAAATTTGAATTTAATTTTGAACTTTGTACTTACTCGTATATATTTTGGACCAAGCATTGGCTTGATATCTTATGTGTGGATCTATGTCATGTGTTACCACTGAAAATTCTGGCTGCATGCTGCAGGATTACTTTTCCTGCACATGATCTCTTGGTCTTGCCAGGGACTGTACTTAAGTTCTCAGATCTACTATTGTCATAGCATTGCATCCAGGCATGATCTTGAAGGTTTTTCTTGTCAGTTTCTTGTGTCCCCTTAATTTACTAATATTTCTGTTGTCAGTAGTACTTCTATAGCAATAGAGTTGCCCTTAGATTTTGGTTCTACTTCTTGCTCTTTAGTCATGGTAACTGTGTCATTCAATTGTGCTGTTGTTGATGACAGAGTTATTTTCACTGTTGGTGTTGATTTAGTTGTTTCTGTGAATATTTGGCTGGCAAAGAATGTTAGAATAAATTCACAGTTGTGCTTCAATACTGAAGTAGGACTGAAGTCAGTAGATTTGTTTTGTGGTTTCAAATTCCTTTATTTTGGCTCTCTGCTCAGATCATTTCAGACATCAGCAGTGATGCTGAGACATCCAGTTGCCTCTCTTATGTGTGTGCATGATGCCCAGGAATGCTGACAGAGCATGGTATGGCTGCGCAATGGCATAACATCATTCCTTCCGTCAGTGACACTGGGCTCAGTGGCTAAGGCAATGGTGGCTGAGGCATGACTGATGTCTCCAGTGCTGCAGCAGCCATAACTGACTGTAGAAGTACTGTGCCGAGAGTGCTGTGTCCCAGGGCTCAGCTGGAGAGGGGGGGGGGGGGGGGGGGGGAGGTGGTTGCAATGGCTGTGGCTCTGTGACTCCTATCTCGTTGGTGGAGGTTGCCCTGATGCATGATCAAACTGCAGACCCTGTACTGCATTCTAGATGATGCCCTAGGTGTTCTAGCCCCGTGATGATAGTGCTGTGATATTAACACAAGAATACTTCAGAATAAAAGTAGGTAGCTATTTATATGCTCACATGCTGTGATTGCTTGGGCTTTGCTGTGCCTTAAAGTATGTATACTAAACACATCCACAGTTGGTGGTGTGGAAAGGCTTCTGTCTTCTCCTACTTAGTTACTGCTATCTCAGTTATTTCCACACCTTCCCTGGCTGGATTGCCTCGTGACATATGACAGCTGTGTTGTATTTTGAAAGGCATAACATCTGTGCTCGCCTGCAGCTGGCTCAGTTATAATCTCTTTCCTTCTTTGTGTGGTTCTGACCAAATATGCTAGGTGCAGTACATTGTCCTCCATCGTAACAAGACCCAGGCCATCAGGTCACCTTAGCTAGACTATCCTTACACCAGAATGACAGATCCTAGCAGATGGCCCAATTGGCCTTGGTCTACTCTTTAAGGATAACTTTTACCAATAAGTTCCCTAAGACACTAGTTATCCTAGGTCTCTTAGTTTTTTGCTCAATTCAGTTTACTCTTCCTCTGCTGACTGCTAGGATCTGAGAATATAGTCCATTGGAATTTAAAATTGGCTGGGCTTGGACTTTGCCTTGTGTTTTATTTTCTGTACATGTATACAAGGACTATGCTTAGAAGAGCAAGTGTTACTGTGGTAATTGGTATGACAATGGTCAGCGTTGTTCCCCTTTGGTACTGACTCTCCTTCACATGCTACATCAATGGCTCCATGGAGATTTACCCCTCGTGCTTACTAATGAGTTTGCCTATGAACTGCATTAGGACTGGTCCCAAAGGCTGGTTTAAAATAGACATATTTGCAGCTGGCAGCACTTGCATGGGTTTCTTGGCCAATTTATCTGAGGCTATGAAATGCTTAGGTGGATTACACGCAGAATTGCGGTACGTAGATGGAAAGTAGGTCCCATTATTTCACTTGATGTCCCATTTAATAATAGTCCACTCCCATCTAACTCTAACCTTTTGACTGTCATGAGTTTCCCCTGCTCAAAACAACTGGCTAATACTACCACTTTGATCATGGTAGAGTACAACCAATGTTCCTCAACCAACTGGAAGCTCATCTCAGGCCTAATCACCTCCTTCTTATATTACTTCTATATTTTCTTACCCATTAGTAACTTCACTGCACAGGAATTCTGACTCTCTCTTACTACTCTGTTTGGACAACCTATAATCACACGCTTGTAACACTTCTGCGACTCCACTTCTTCCATTTTTGGGTGTTTTTTCTTGTCTTCTGCAACCAGTAACAACCATTGTACCTTTACCTGACAAACTTCTTCAGTGTGTCCCTGCTTAACATGATACATGTGGACTATGCAACATTGCTACCATGCCTACTTCTCTGTAGTTGGAAAGAAAAACTGAAATGTACACCCTTGCTGCAACGGTCTTTGCTTCTACTGTGGCTAAATTAAAATAAAATTAGATTCCAAGACCAATCCTAGTTCTGGTGGTAGCTCTTTTTGCACTTTCCTTAGCCCCTCCAGGTACTGTTCCTGTGACACAAGTGCACTCCTAGCTGGCCTCACACAGTTTGCTGCATAGCTTCCCATAACTCTGCTACCTCTCCTCATGCTTCCCATATACTGTCCTCCAAGTACTATAACCATTTTTTACCATTACTTCCTTGTCCAATATTTCTACTTCAATTTTCAACCTCTTAATGTTCTAGTTTACTGATCCTTCACAGTTTTGGCGTAGCACATCACTTCCCCAGTCAGCTGGCATAGTAAGTAAGTATTGTTCAACACATTTTTCTTCAAACTCAAAATCTGCATCGTGTGCCACTCACTTGCTGCCTTGTTTCCTTTCACTCATTATTTTAGGATTTCTGCTGTCTCATTCACTCTCATAATGTCCTCTTCATCAGTTGTCCCAAACACGGATTTCAAATGTCGGCTCCTGCCTCAATCCAACCACTCCTTCTCGTATGTGGTATAATCCCCAGATTTTGTGTCATCTCATCCCTCAGATTCCTGTAAGCCCCATGTATTCTCCTACATACCCTACCAATTCCTTTAAACATTCTCAGTTCTCTGTCGAAAATTATCAAAGTCCTCTTCTAGTGATTTCACCTCATTCCGTATCTCCCATGCATTAAATACCACCTGTATTACACAGCAATGACTGTTGATAACCACATCTTCTTGCTTCACAAACATCAGCGTTCCCTCCAGTTGCTGATTCCACAATACTTCCACCCTGATGACAACCAGTATTCTGGTTATGGCACACATCGACTTGTCTCCTGGCATATCTCACCTGAGAACAGGTTACCTGTTACCCTTTTCTCCCCTTATAGTCCAGTTTTGCCCTGCAACAGCACATTTTGCTCATTCTAAACATTATGCTGCATCTATATCTCAGGTACAAATAATATTAATTTATTCTTACCTCCTAGGTCTCAACCCATATGGAGTTCCTATTGCTGCCTCGCCTAAAACCTCTTGTTTACTCCGCTGCACTTTCCTTTCCAGTTTCCCTTTACAGATCAACCCTCCAATTCCTGCCATAATCTCTGGACTCCCTCAAAAAGGTTTCAAATGTCCCACATGCACCATTTTTGTTCTTGTTGGCAACTGAATCTTGACTTCACTGGTGACACAATTTCCACAATTTGATATGACCCTTGATACTTTGTAAAAAATATCTCTATCTTCCTCATCCTAGTATATGAAGTCAATAGCATCACCTATTGGCCAATCTTGTATTGCTCTATGGTTTATTGCTTCCTCTTGCTTTTCCAGTGCCCGTGTATTTGCCCTGGACATTCTGTTCCAAACTTCTCGTATCACTCTTGCTAACTCCTTAACAATTCTTTTGTCTTCCTCTTCTTGGTTTTCAGAATGTCAAATAGTGATGGAATTCTATGACTATATACCACCTCATATGGCACAATCCTGTATTTGTGTGATGTTTTGAGTAGTATGCGGAGACCACATACCTTCCATAGACATCCCAGTTGGTATGCTATGCATCTACAAAGAGGTCTTGCATCTTCTCTATAGTTTTATGCATCCTTCCACTTCTCTCATTAGCTTATGTATGTGGAGGACTCACCCTCAATTTCTTCACACACAACAGCTTACACAATACCTTGCCTAAATCCAACATAGAATTGGTTCCATGGCCCGTAATTATTGCTTCAGGTACTCTAATTTCAGTATGCAATTGATCACATTTGCCGGTGCCATTATTGCTGCCTGTCAGTTTGGTATTTGACCACTACCATGTATCTTGAAAAATTATATATAATCATAAGTACGCATTAATTCCTTGCAAGTGTTTTGATGAAAAGACATGAAACATCAATCCTAAGAAATTCGCATTGTGCTCATGCTTCAGGTAATCTCTACAGTTGTACTCTTGTGGGACACAAATCTGCTCTCTGTGTATGCTGTATACAGTTCCGCACTTGATGGTTCATGTCCATTTCTCTATCCTTCCACCAGTACCTCTCTGTTACTCTCCTGTTTGCAGACATACATCTTCCATGAACAGCTAACATGTGAGCATGTATCTCTTTTAACATTCTATTCCTTAGCTTCACTGGTACTACGACTCTTGGTCCCAACTTTGTTTCTCTGCACAGCAACCCATCCTGGTTACAAAACTGTGATTGCCTACTATACCATTTCCACTTCTCCACCTTCTGCACTGTCTGACATTCCTTGAGCTCATTGCCATTTGTTTTCAATACTGCTACTTTCCTACTTAGGCCATCAGCGTTCCCATGTTTCTTTCCAGGCTTATGTATAACCCCAAAGTCAAACTCAGTCAGTCTTTTCACCCATTGTGTTAACTTATTAGATGGGTTCTTCAATTCCAGCAATGATTTCAATGCTGCATGATCTGCTATAGCTCAAACCTTTTTCCCATGGAGATTACACTTGAAGTAGGTGATTCCATAGGTAAGACTCAACATCTCATTCTTTGTCATGGAGTAATTCCTCTCTGCTGAATTCAGTTGTCTTGATGCACAGGATACTGAGTGCTCTATGAACTCTACTTCTTGAGACAGTACACAGCCAAGTGCATGGTTGGATGCTTCACATGACAGAACAAAGTCCTTACTGAAATCTGAATTGCATTTCATGTTAAAGTTTCTTTCAGTGTTTACTGAAATCTGGAGACAGTAATATTGGATTTGATGTTAAAGCTTCTTTCAGTCTCTCAAGTATATGTTAACAGTCCTCTGATCAACAAAATTTGGAACCTTTCTTCAGTACCTGCGTGAATGATCTGGCAACATATGCAAGTCCCTTTGTGACTCTTTGGTAATAGTTTGCAGCAACACCAAGGAATGGTTTTAGTTCCTTCACTCACTCAGGCACAGTAAATTCATGTAAACCTTTAGTCAATCTTGGGGTCTGCCCTAAACCCATCCTCAGTTATTACATAAGGAAGGAATGCCACTTCTTCTGATTCAAAATTACAGTTCTCCATACTCAACATTAAATTCACTATCCTTCAGCACTGTATGTGCAGTTTCATACCACTTGCATAGACAATTAACTTGTCAAGATACACACCAAGCATTGTTTTTGGTCGATATTCCAACAGCATGACATATCCCCCACTCCATGTAACCTGTACCATGGTGGGTTTTGTTGCTTCTGTTCCACCATATCACCTCTGGCAACCTACACATGTGCCCCTGTGTCCAACAATATCCTCCAATTTCTCTTTCATACTATTTTTCTCATAACCCAATCCACCTCTGCATACAGCTGTGTAGCATCTAAGCTTACTAGGAATGACCATAGGTGGGCCGTGGGTTCCGTTTGGGGTTCAATCTCTGGTTCTTCCCTAGTCCTCTACCACTGAAATTACTGTGACCTCTGCATCTGCTCCCATTGTCCCAAGACTGGTGACATTGCCTCCTTACATGCCCCATCTGCCAACACATATAACACCATATCTTGGTTGAGAACACTGTTCGTCTAACCTTCACTCTGGTTCACATGTCACTTTCTTCATATTCCATTGCCATTCTCACAGTTGTGTGCAAAACAGTCAGGCCCCCTGTCCATACTCATCTTGACATCTCTGAAGCATGTCTGCAGTTTCTTCCACTGACTCCACATTTCTTCCTTAACATGCCCAACTATTCTCTAAAAAGTTTGGCACTACTCTGCTTCATATAGCTATAGACTAATCTCTGCATAAATTCTTCAAATGTGCTGATTCCCTTGAGATCCTCCATATACCCCCTATAAGTTCCTTCTCCTGCTAATCTCAATTTTGCTACCCTTAAAAGTTCCATGTCAAACCTTCCTTCCATCTCTGCTAAGTTCATAGGATCTTCACAAATGCTCGAAAGTCCTCAGTTGATTTCCCAGAGAAAGGAGCAACTAGCTGACAAATCTGTACCTCCATGTAATTCTGTATTAATTGGTGTCGATGGCGCTAATATCTCTGATGATATGCAAACTGCCTCCAGTTCTGACACACCTCTAATTGCGCAGAAGCCTTGTTCTTCCTGACATTTGTTTTGAACACAAATACTCACAAGACAGACGAAATAAAATATATTAACCTGGTTCTTACATCTAATCATCAACCATTTCAATTCTCAGCACTGCCTAGCCATACGCCCATAGCATATTTTCATAAATAAATTGTTTATATGCAAACTGATCTGTAGCATAGCTGAGAACTGGACAAGGGTACATCTAGAACCGGGGGCTCAAGGATGTTACGCCTACAGAGGAGGCTGACGCAACCCGCCGAACAGCTTACGCAATCTTGGCAGCGTGCCAGCGGCGGACTTAGCGCACAGCGGACGTGAGCACCTAGTATGGCTAGTGCTCCCGTCCGGGATAACGCGCCGCTGGCAGGCTGAAATATTCTAAGTCCGACTCAAGGTCACATGTTATCGGACTTCTATATAAGCAAGCGAGTGCCGCATAGCGGCTCATTCGCGCTGCTGCTGCTGCACAGGCAACTGCATTGAACGCTGCCAAGATGCCGTACAGAAGATACCGCCGCCGTTCTAAACAGACAGTGTACAAAACCATCGAAAACATTGAATTTGCTACAACAGCTGGAGACAAGAAAAATCGCATACCAGTCAAGTCTGTTGCTGCTCAAGCCCTGCTGGACGGACCTTCTGTTTTCTGTGGATGCCGACTTAATTTTAGTTTAGATATTAATGATTCATTTGGTCATGGTAACGGATGGTTTACTGTAGCCATTGTTCGTGGAGGATCTGGAGTACCAAATGTTCCTGGACTACAGTTACTGATTCTATTTGCGGTGCTGAATGATGTTCTATGTTACACTGTGTACATCTAACAGGTACTTGTCAATTGGGAATCCCACTGCCTCTGAAGTGCAACAGATCTACTGAGTTTGTACTTGTAACAAAAAATATTATACAAAAAACACAGCAGTCAAGCCTCTTTCCCATGACTAAACATTCAACAAGAATTAAATTTTTTGCACTCACCATACCATAGGCTGTAGGTTCAGATATTTTTCTACAAAGGCAACGTCAGTGTCCTGAAACCAATGAAATGGGAATGGAGCCAGCAGATTTGTTTTGTGCTTTCAGATGCCTTTGTCATGGTTATCAGCCAGGATACATTTCAAAACTGGTAGTGTGGTTAAGGCATCCAGTTGCTTCCCTCATGTATATGCACGATGTCCCACAATGCTAACAGAGTGTGGCACTACTGCTTCCTTCGGCGACATCCTATGGGCTCGGCGGCTAAGGCTTGGTGGCTGAGGCATGCTGATGTCTCCAATGCTGCTGCAGTTGTTACTCACCGAAGGAGTGCTGTGGCTGGTGCACTATGCCCCAAGGCCCTGTCAACTCTGTGGCTCATGTCCTAGGGCAGACTGCCCTGATGCAAGATCAAACTACACACCCTGTACAGGATTCCAGGTGGCACTCCAAGTGTTACAGCCCCATTTTGGTACAGCTGCAATACTAACATAAGAATATTTCAGTAAAAAAGTGGCTAGGTATTTATAAGCTCACAGGCTGCACTTACTTGAGCTTTGCTATGCCTTGTGGCATGTATACAAAATACTTCTGTGGTTGCTGGTGCGGAAAGGCTTGCGCTTTCTACACTTAGGTGGTGCTGTGTCAACTATTTCTGCACCTCACCTGACTGGTTTCCCTCACAGCACGTGACGGCTGTATTGTGTTTTGTAAAGCATAACATCCACGCTTTCTGTGGCTAGATCGGCAGTAATCTGCTTCCTGATTTGCACATTTCTGATTGAATATGGTTGGTGTGCTACAGTACTTTGGCAGGTATATTGTCCATACCAGAGGACTTTTGTTTTTTTCATTTCATTTATTACATTCTCTATCTCAGCTGTTGTACATCTGGCCACCTTTGTTCTGCACTGATTTCTGTAGAAGACTTAGGGCTTCAGCCATAGACCCTCTACAACCAATCTGATCAGCTACTGTCAAGAAATTGATGTTGAAGATATTTTCATATCTTCAACTATGTCACTTTCATCTACCATCCCTTCATTAAAACACATGTTGATACTATCTATCTGCTCTGAAACTCATCTTACCTCCATTTTATCAACTTCCAAATTGTTTTTATTTTATTATTTGAACTGTCGGTTACAGATTTAAGAAATATGCTCTTGGATTTCTTAATCGCATTCTTTAGGATTATGCAGTATAATCTGTAGTGCTTATGTTTTATACCCTTAACGAGCCATTGTCTTCTGCACTAATTCAGGTAGGTACTTTTTGAATTCTTTATACAAATACACTTTCAAACAGGGTAAGAAATTCATTCATGAATAGGTTAATTTTATCATTTGACATTTTTAGCCTGATATTCTGTGTCTCATTCTAACTACTCGAAATGCCTGCTGAAGGATTCCAGATTGTCAGTGTTGATTAATCTAAAAGAACTATTGACAAATCCACTCATGTTAGCAGGGGCTTACAGCATACACTTTCAACAGCTGCCTGTCATGGTCAGAAAGACCATATGTGATTTGTGTTACACATTTTTTGTCAAGTCTGTGACTGCCTACAAAAATTTTGTCTAGCAGGCTTGTACAGTTCTTGGTCGCATATGTGGTGATACCATCTGGCTTCAGCTATATGGTAAGGAATTGGATGAAACAAGCTTTATTGCACAAGTGAACAATTACATCAACATACACAGAATACAGCACAGTTACAGAACTCATGTAAAGATATATACTCCAACATTCCATCTTCTTATATATATATATATATATATATATATATATATATATATATATATATATATATATATATATATATATATATATATATATTAAAAACAAAGATTCCAAGACTTACCAAGCGGGAAAGCGCCGGCAGACAGGCACATGAACAAAACACACACACAGAATTACTAGCTTTCGCAACCGATGGTTGCTTCTTCAGGAAGGAGAGGGAAAGACAAAAGGATGTGGGTTTTAAGGGAGAGGGTAAGGAGTCATTCCAATCCCAGGAGCGGAAAGACTTCCCTTAGGGGAAAAAAAGGACAGGTGTACACTCGCGCGCACACACACACACACACACACGCACACACACACACACACACACACACACATATCCATCCGCACATACACAGACACAAGCAGACATATTTAAAGGCCTTATATATATATATATGTATGTATGTGTGTGTGTGTCCATGCATTTATACCTGGGCATACAGCAAGGAGGATTCTGAAACGAATTCAATAATTGTGTACCTCTTTGATGCCAGCTGCCATGCATTCACAGTGACATTGTGATTTTTGTGGTTCTGCATAGTAGGTTTCCACAAGTGTATTCCTTGCTGGTAAAGTTCCAAAAATTCATGAACTTGCATGTTACTCCACTGTTCCTGAGATTGTGATTTCAAATATACAACATGGAAGTAGAAGGACAGCCAATCAAACTCAGGTTTTGAAACCACAACCAAAATAAAAAATGTTTGCACCAATGTGCGGTTGTCTGGTTGACATATCAGTATTGGTCCCAATGCCATTTGATGCTTGCTCAAAATACCTAAAAGCAAAACAGTCATACTAAAATTGGGGACAATATTGGTCCCAACAATCCAAATAGTCAATCAACACTGTTGGCAACAACACTGGCCTGAGTGTGTGGACACAAGAACAGAAGTAACACAACGTCTAGTAACATGTTCACCATGCCTTCTGAGCTGTAACCATGTAACTTACGAAAAATCAGAACAGGAAGGCCAGTCACCTGCATGCTCATTCATGTTCTAAATTGAGTTACACGAGCTTTGTATCCTCACTTTATTTTTGCCTGTTTGAAGCCTGTAGCATGTTCAGCATGATTAGTTTCAGTGATAACACTGAAGATGAAGAACAGCATGAAATATCTTGAGTGAGTGGACCTCAGCAATCGCAAAATATTTGCCGAAATACACCAAAAAATTTGTGCCAACAAAGAATATGAATGTCATTTATACTCGTTTGATCCACAGTAATTTAAGTCGCACTTTTAGGTTCCTGCCTGAAAATTGGAAACGAAGAATAAATATTTGTGTCAGGCAAAAAATAGAGGAAAGTGCCCTAAATTTGACCACCTTACAGCAGACAGCCTGGTTTATTGGCTTGGCATTATCCTAAACTGTAGTGGAACCCAGTGTAAATTGTAATTTAGGCTTCTACCACTCTGTAGCGATATGCACAAGTCGCCCGCTTCATTTAGTACACAAAGTTCACCATTACACGTTTCATCTACAAAAATAGTGTTTACATTGTCCTATATTGTTTGTTATTTCTCCTACATATTGGCAGGTAAATCTTCCAACATATATGTACTCTCAAATGGTAAGGTTTAACGTCAATGATTATGATTAAATCCTTCCTTTAGATATCTGGTTAAAATTTATTCTGTTACCAAATATAGACTTTAGTTAAGTAATGTGGACCCCTTCATGTAACTTAAACTGGACCCCCTTACTTTTTAAGGTTATAGTCTGCTATGCTCTCAGTGATGTGCCGGCCATGTGTGCAGCACACACATGTAATGAGGTGCCCCCAACTGTGATTAGCTTAAACTATGGTGCCTTTTACTGAAATGAAATATTTGGAAATGTCATAATTCACTTTGGGACATTATCAATCATTCTTTTAAGATATAGGATATGAAGCTGAGAAAATCCAGTATTTCAATACACACGTGTAGCTGGTACAAGAATAGTTGTCCAATCGGCTCATAGTTTGGTTTCATCACATGTCGGTTCCTTACAGACCAATTCAGGTGGACTGTCCTCTTCTTTGTCATTGCTGCCAATGGCATTGACCTACGAGTTGGAGCACCATACTTCATGACAAAACTAATTGTAACACTGTAGTGTAGTTACGTATTCCTTGCTACTAACAAGTACTGCACCTGAATAAGAACATATCTATAATACGTGTTCAGAAATGCATTTTACTTCCATGTCAAATCCATACACAGTAGTTCATCAGTGCAAGATGTGCTTGGTTTCGAATAGTGTCCTAATGTGGGTTGACAGCAGGGTTGCCAACCATAGAACTGTTTTCCTCGTACATGAACAACTAAAAATCTTGTACTTTGTCTTTCAAACCTTGTACTTAGATCAAGCATTTAAAATGTTATAAAACCAAAAATAAGACATATTAAGTGAGTGTGGAGTTTGCAGGCATTTGTTAATTTAAAAATTTTGAATTAATCAAATAAAGTGTTACGGTGGGCATATTTTCTAGACCCAAATTCTGGACACATTACTCGTCTCGGCTGTTTGGGCCATGGAAAGAATGCTTAATATTGATTAACAACAATGATATAATTTTATTTCACTCTCGGAAGTAACAAGGATTTGCAAAAGCACATTTTACATTGAAGTTAAATGATAATTTAATGATTTATACGATCTTTAAGGCACTTTAGTTAACTGTATTGTTATCTGGCGGGAAAAGCCTCTTTGTTGCTTTGGCAAAAGTGTGGTGTTTCTGGCACGGAGTACCCTATCTCTGACACTGACTCTTATTTCTTTGAACTGCTTTGTTTTAGTTCCTTCTCAGTGCACAACTTGTTCTTCTGCCATGTTTGTTTGTTTTGTCTTAGTGATTAATAAATGTATATTCAATACTTAGTGTGTGTTATTACCAACCAACCATACATGATAACCGCAGTGGTGACCCTGGCACCATCGTTGTCTCATCACGAATTATTTTGTGCTTGTTTTTGTCATTTACAACTTTCGTGTGCCAGCCCACATTGTTTCCACCTCAATGGATCTACCAGTGTCTTTTGGTGCAAGTGTCATGTGCCCTATTAACTGTGCTTGCGACCACGAGTGGTCATGAGTATCTAAAGCGAGTATGGTGAACAATTATTTACGCCCTGCCACGCTGGTGACCACCTAGCCTTAACTGTCTAGTGTGGCACCATAACAACAGTCACAAATTGGATAGTAAATGCCTCCTAACAACATAGAGGATAATCTTCCAGTTAAAGACATTGTGGTTTATCCTTCATCCATGGTGTTACCTTTGGGATGGTTTGATGTGCCGACAAAGTTCCAGAACTGTGAATCGAACTTTTCGATGAATGGGGTAGCAGACATTCTTATATACCTAGTGTAGTGTCGCAGTACCCCCCCCCCAACCCCCCCCCCCCCCCCCCCAATTGCACTGTGGTTGCACCAGGACCGCCTCCCGGCCTCCCGCCTGTTTTCATTTTCGTAACAGCGCCAGTTACACCCATGCCGTGTTCTTCATCGGGCGTGCAGTTTGGACACACGGTGCCCTCCTTTTACGCCTGCCCCCTCCACCACACCATGTGCCACATGCGGCCACCGTCCCACGCAGACCTCGGGCAATGCACTGTTCACCGATACTACACTTCCGGTGTCGGAAGCATCCTGCTCTGCTCGTATGGAACTTCACCTGCCGGTGCTGCCTCAACATGTGCTACCCAGCAGCTTTCCCAAGCTACCTGCTTTGCAAAAAGATGACCCTAAAACTTGGTTTGTGTTAGTGGATCACCTACTGGACATCCACGGCATTTCAGACAATGTCGCCCATTTTGTCTGCCTGGTGAGTCACCTCCACACTCATCCAGACATCATCAGTGACTTGCTTCTCACACTGCCCACCTCACACAAGTATTCGATGGTGAAATCACTGCTCATCGAGAACCTTTCTTGCCCTCCGGTGGAGACTATCCACTACATTATTTATGACGAGCATCTCGATGACCGTACTCCTTCACAGCTTTGGCAGCGCCTGTGTGTATTAATTGATGATCAAGCATTACCTGACACCTCACTTTGTACATTGTGGACTGCCTCATGTTGCTGACCCACTTGAAGTTTGTTTACACATTGTAGATAGGACTTACGCTATCATTTGTCACTGACATCGCCTGTCACTGATGACACCTCCACCGCCCTCAGTTGACAATCCTGCACCTTCAGTTCTGTGCCATGCTGGCAGAGGCCAGTGTGCTCGCCTTGGTGCTTCAGCTGCCACTCAGGAGCTGCCACCTAGCAGCCTACAGGAGGTACTACTCGCAGCTGCCGACATCGCGCGACTAGCAGCCTGATCGGCTACCAGCCCCAATGCAGTCAGCTGCGGTCCCCTCCCGCTCCACACCACCCCACCACCCCATCTACTTGCCTACCCGCTGTGCTGGTTCCACGCTAATTATGGGGATGCTGCCCACAACTGCCGTGAGCCTTGTGCCTATGTGCCATGTTCCTTCATGGCGCCTACCGTCCAGCGCTGCATCATTCGCTTGAGCGACATGATGCCTATATGCCACATACATGTCATTCGGCATTCGCTTTATCATCGACACTGGTGCTGACATTAGCATTATTCTGGCCTAGTACGCTGACAACACACTTTCACCTACTACCTTTGCCTTGATCGCCACCAGTCACTCTCCTATTGCAGTCCATGATTCCATCAATATGTTGCTTCGCCTATCACCAGTCCATGCCTTCCCTTCGACCTACCACATTGCCGATGTGGATGAACCTGTGATCTAGTTGGATTTTCTACATCATTATGACCTTTCACCAGACCTGCAAGCCGCCATGCTCTGCCACACATCTGGTTCTACTGTTCTGACCTCACACAAGTTCAACATGACTTTGCACTCTGCCTCCTTGGCTGTGATTTCCACACGTGCATCCCTACTTGAGCACATTACTACTCGGCTCTCTGACCTGTCAGATGTGTGCTCACAAACTGATGAACTCCACACCCAAAACGCCGCCTTATGCACCCGCTGGGTTGTCACATGCAGGGCTCTACTACATCTTCTTGTCAACCTGCTCTTGTGTCGAGCATTCCACCGAGTGCTGTCGTTTTTGCATCACCGCAGACGAATCTCCAAGACACACATGCATGCGCCCCTCCTGATTCTTCACACTGCTCAGCTCCTGCACCACGCCCTCCATCGCTGACGCCCTGCCTATGCCACCCCGGTTCATCAATGTCAGCGAACCGATGCTGCCCACCGATGCTGCCCATGGATCCCTTCTTGTCCCCTCTTGTTGACCCCCTTCGTGAGTATTGGCCATCAGTAATGGCACTTGTCATAGGTTTCACCCCACCGACGGGCCCACCTGTACATTATAAGGCCAGGTGCCTTAGTGCTCCCAACTTCTGCATGCCAAAGAGATTGTTCAGGATCTGTTGGCTTCGGGTGTCCTCCATCCCTCCAATAGCGACTGGACTTCACGCATTCACCTAGTTCCTAAAAAAGACAGTACCTTACACACGTGTGGGGACTACAGGTCCCTTAACACTCGTACCATTATCGATAACTACCCCATTCCTCATACACAGGATTTCACGCAATAACTACGTGTTTAATTTTTTCTCAGTTTTAGATTGTTCCAAGGCATACCAGCAGATCCCTATTCATCCACCAGATATTCCTAAGATGGCCATTATCACACCCTTCAGCCTATTTGAATACTGTTACATGCCTTATGGATTGAAAAATGCTGTGGAGATGTGGTAGCGGTTCATTGATAACATTTTGCTCTCTCTGCCATTTGCTTACGCTTACTTACATGATATACTGATTTTTCCTCCTCCGCTAAGGAGCATCAAGTCCATCTCGATGCAGTTTGTTCAGCCCTCGCTGTCAACAGCATGGTGATCAACCATGATAAATCTCAACTATGTTCCACATCAGTGACCTTCCTAGGCCATACCATCTCTGCCAACGGCCTCCGACCTACGAGTTCTAGTGTCAAAACCATACTTCATCACCTTCTCCCTGAGGATTATGCTCAGCTCCATCATTTTATGGGTATGACTAATTTTTATTGCCGCCATATCCCTGAGGCTACCTCCATCCAAATGGCCCTCGCTGATTCTCTCTGCGGCAAAAACACCACTGGGAAACAGAAGCTGGAATGGACCAAACCCATGCTCAACGCATTTGGTAACCTAAAAACTCCCCTCGCCAAGGCCGTCACACTCGCCCACCCTGATCCTGATTCCCAAGTCTCGATCACTAACGATGCCAGTCACTCAGCTGTAGGTGCTGTTTTACAACAGCACACTGCCGACTCCACCCAACCCCTCCACTTCTATTCCAAGAAACAGACTAAGAGCCAGTGTAAATGGTCAGCTTTCGAGTGTGAGCTCCTCGCAGTGTATGAGCTGATTAAACATTTCCGTAGTGACCTCCAGGGGCGAACTTTCATGATCTATACAGATCACAAGCTGCCCATGCATGCTATTCATAATCCTGCTAAGAATATGGACTACATCTGTCGGCACTCTTCCGATGCGTGCTATATCTGTGATGTGGAGAACGTTGTGGCAGACTAGCATCTGCGTGCTGACTGCACTGCTGAATCTGGAGAAGCTCGCCTGACTTCAGGCCGAAGATGATGATATACAGTGACTAATATCAGACAACAAGTCATCACTCTCTGTCCAGCCCTACATACTACACAGGTCGATGATCCCTATCCTCTGCAACACTTCTACGGGCGCACCCCGCCTCCTGGCCCCAACTGCACTTCGTCACAGGATCTGTACTGCCTTGCATGGCTTGTCCCACCCTGGAACGCGAGCCATGACACGTGGCTGGTTACGGGGAGGGAGGTGGGGGGCCTCTGTAGCGTCTTTGGCACAGAGTGCCCTATCTTTGACTTTTATTTCTTTGGACTGCTTTGTTCTAGTTCCTCCTCGGTGCACAACTTGTTCTTCTGCGATGTTTGTTCATTTTGTCTCAGTGATAAATAAATGCAAATTCAATACTTAGTATGTGTTATTAGCAACCAATCATACCTGAAAACTACAAATATTTGGTGGCATTGAAGAGTTTTTCATTCCTGGTCTGCCATTAGAGGTGCGACTCAGGCCACGACACTGCCACAGATTACTCAACTGTGGCGCCATCTAACCTTTGTTTGTGTACAATGCTAAATAGAGTATTCACATTTTCAGGGAATAATAATATACATATCCTGAGCCTACTGAACTGAAAGATTAAAATTATTTAGGGTAACATACAAGAAAGTACACAAAATTTTAAGCATGTTATTAAAAATTGTATTTCCGAAAGTGATGGCTGAAATGTAATTATTGTGATTCAGTAGACTCAGAACATACAGTTTAATGCCCTGTAAAAGTTTCATTTCAATGGCTACAGTGGTTCCTGAAATACAGGGAAGTCAAGTCACTAAATTTAACATTGTCATGATAGGGCGTTCCATCTCCCCTTAAGAGATCATCTAACATGCTGTCAGGGTTTCCTAGAAGAACTAACAAATCTAAGAAATGGCTCTAGGTTGGTGACTCCAGTTTTTCTTTGTGAGCCCTTAGTGCTAACTCATGTGTTTGACGAAACATCAGGCACTCTTGTATTTTGTTTAATATGTGTCTATTCTTAGCAACTAATTCATGTGTTTCTGAACTGACATGTTGTACACTGAATCAATCTGGGTGACAATGTTAATTCTTCCAAACATTTTGTACATGTAAGCATTCTCTGATGTAGTCCACTTTCTTCATGTTTCTTAATTCATTCACTTACATGCTTTAGACCCTTACAGCTGACTGTTGTCCACAAGCCTTCATTACCAAATAACATGCAACAGAAAAATAATTTTTGTTTCTCTTCACTCACTGTTAACCAAGTCTTTTTACACAGCCAACTGTTTCAGAAAGTTCTCTTCTTCTTTCCTCAGAGATTAGACATCAAGAAATCTTTTGGTTGCTGTGCGCCTAAGTGCTTGATTTCCAGATTCTTTTTCATACTTAATAAATGAAAGGGCATTTTAAGCAAACAATCTAGTTTATTTATTTTATAATCACTGTGTGAATACTCGTGTTTCAACCACACAGTTCCCAAATATGGGACACTTCCGAGAAGTGGCCTTGTTTGCTGATTTCCACATTTCCTATTGATGAAAGGCAGCAGAGGTGAGGAAGAATGCAGGTGACAGGGGCTACAGTGGCCTCAAGGTGGCTGGCCCCAAACATTGTGAAGACCTGTGAACAGGTAGGCAAGAGGGAGAGATTGGGAAAGTGGCAGGGATAGCGGGATTTGCTGGGTTGCAGGGAAACAGGGGTAACACTATCGTCTGCTGCAGATTGTCTCCTCTGTGGAAACAATAGGATTCATCCACAGGGCCCACACAAGCTGTCCCAAAGTACAACTAGGATGAGGGCTGAAGTTGGGGAAAAAGTACAGCTTGATCTCATCATTGCAACTGCAGTTTAAGTAGCTGTGGGTGTGAGGGGAGTAAGGACCGTCTGTCGCTGGTCCCACACCATGGATGGGTTGCAGAGGAAGAGGAGCACTGCACATGTGCAGTGGCCCTTCCACCAGGGCCCATGCTTGCTGACCCACAGCTCTGCTTTGGCAAGGGGCAAGGTGTGGAGGAAGTAGGGGCCTATGGGCCACATGCTGCTAGCCCTCAGCTTTGGATGAATCAGATGGGGAATGCAGTATGATATGCTTGGGGAATGCAGTATGATATGCCTTGTGTTGTTTGCAACAGAGAGAACTGGGCCGGATTACGTCGGATTTATGTCAATCATACTACGCCATAATCATGTCACACTCGAACTGTTTGCTACAACACTGAAAAAAATATATCACAAAATTTTTGGTGGGACTGGGCACCAATGGCCATTTATAACAAGCCACCCCTGAGAACAAGATGAAACAGAAATTGTGGCATACCTGCCCTATGAAGGATCTGTTTCTGCCGAAATCAGCAGGATTCTCAGGAAGCATAACATCAAGTGAGTTTTGTCCACCTATCAAAATATGGGAGAGGTCTGCTGGGAATGTGAAAGATGAGCTGGGACAGAAAACCTCATGAATCGTGACACTGGAAACCAACTCTGAAGTCTGGAATTGTGTACTGGAGCTAGTGGAAACACAATGGAGGCAGCAGCAGAACTCTTCAAAAAGAGGAAGTGATTGTGTGGACATGGGGAACGAACACAAGACAGAGCATGAGGCAAACTGGAACGAAGACCCAGCATGCAGACACGTGCTCAGGTCTGAAGAACGAATGCCTAAGGCTGGTCCTCCCAGGAGCAGAATTCAGACGGAACTCTTGGAACTGACTGTGGAAGGGAAGAACTTCAAGTGTAAATACTGAACCTGCTACATTCGTTGAATAGTCACAGGTAGCACCTGACAAAGATGACATGTCAAGTTATTGGAGTATTGTGCATGAATGACACTGGTATTTGGCAGAATATCTGACCCCTCAACGCCTCAAGATATCAGATCTTTGTGTGTGTATATCAAACACTTCCAGTGCACAACTTCTGTTTACTTTCTGATATATACCAGCAGACACATCAAGATTTCTGACCACTGGGGAAATGTCCCAGTCATGACCTATGCAAGGAGAATTGCAGAAAATACCTAATTTATAGTAAAGAACATCATCTACTGCGGATAATACTTATATTTAAAAAAAATATGCAAAATCTTTGAAAACAAAAGGTAAAAAATTCATAAATAGCTAGATGTGAACTTACTACCATGCTCTTCAAAGTTCACAATGCTACTAACTATGCTACTGTTTCAACATGACTGGAGCACCTCTGTTATGTGGTATGCACTGTAACAGCTGTATCTACAAATTTATTATTTTATATTTAAATATATAAATAAGTAATAAATGCTACTTACTATGCTATGGCTTCAACACGATTGCAGCTCCTCAGTTATGTGATATGCACTGTAACAGTTGTCTCTACAAATGTTATTATTTTATATTATAATATATAAATAAATAATATATAAACATATATAAATTTTATATTTAAATATTTAATATTCAAATATGACAAATTGTACATACAATGACACGGTTTTGATAGATCATCATGATGCCGTAGCACTGAAATGATATAACCTCAAAGCACATAAGTTATAACGTTAAAAGCCTTTAATTACATCTACATCTATATCTATACTCTGAAAACCACTGTGAAGTGTACAACAGAAAATAATCCTATTTTACCAGTTGTTAGGGTTTTTTCCCCATTCCATTTACGTATGACGTGTGGGAAGAATGATCATTTAAATGCCTCTGTGAGAGCTGTAATTAATGTAATCTTGTCCTTGCGATCCCTGTGGGAGTGATAAGTAGGAGATAGCAGTATATTCTTACAGTCATTCTTTAATGTCGCTGTCCTGGAGTAGACTTTCAGGATTGTTTACATCTTTCTTCAAGAGTCTAGCAGTTCAGTTTCCTCAGAATATCTTTGACACTCACCAATTGATCAAACAGACATGACCATTCATGCTGCCCTTTTCTATATATGTTCAGTATCCCCTGGTAAGTCTATTAGGTGTGGGTCACACATGCTTGAGCAGTATTCTAGGATGGGTGATATGAGTGGATGAGAAGTGACAAATCCCATTGTTTCCACAGAGGAGACAATCTGCAGCAGACGATAGTACTAACAATGTGCAGTTTCCTTTCATTTTATTATAACAAATCGTACCTAAAACGGTGTGTTTCTGAGAGATCCTCAATGTGCTGATGCTTTGAAAGAACTTGTATCAATACCATGTAGTCTAGAATTTTTTTTTAAAAAAATCAGTGTTTATCTCCAAACAATATGGTGACTCCCATGTTCTGTGGCACCAAAGAGATATACAGCCCCTGCAACGAAATTGTGATGACACGGTAGTTGGCTTGTCTGGCACATCTCCCAAATGCTCGGCTCTATGAAGGCGCCAGGGAAATTAATATTTAATTGAAAAGGTACCGACTAAAAGTCAGAACCTGCATGCATTTCAACATGTAGTTAAGAATTATTAAATTTGTCTGAAATAGATACTCGCTCTCAGCTGGAGATGTCTGCTGACACTCATAAGACCTGCAGTATCACATGCTGTGATGCAGTATCCCGTGCTGTATTGTACATGCCACTGCCTGTCTTTCTTGTGGGCCTCATATGTTTTTCTAGTGGTGAAAACTGATGCTGCATCTCATTGACCAAGTTTGTCACTACAAGGAAAAAATTTGACATTCAAGATTCTTCATTTCATATTTCATAATCTAGTGGAGCTTGCAATTCCACACTGTGATGTTACCAGCTCTCTTCCATATACATTTTCACGTCCTGTAAGAGGACAGGTTAATGTGTTTTAACTAAAGGCACATCCTGGCCTTACATAAGCAGTAGCAATTCAGCGGTACTAGTTAGCATTTGACTCCAGGACAATTATCTGTGTCTGACAGCGGAATTTGAATAAATTGGAGATTCAATGCCAATGTTCCTCTTGATAAAAGCCCTTGTAGTTCTTGATCTGATTGTTGAGCAGCGGCAAGTTTCGCGTAATCGATCATGCTAGTAATGCATGCTTCTGACCTGAGAAAAACAATTAGCCATCACAATGTCAGTGCCAGAGATAAGGCAGATGTCTGTGCTGAATTGTGAGATGAACATTAGCTGATTGTGTTGATTAGATGAACATTTGTATTGTTCTTGCGAAAGGCATAAGTTATTGGTTTGTGGTCGGTGTAGATGATAAAGTCTGTAGCTTCCAGGTGAGGCCTGACGCATTTGATGGACTCATAAAAGGCCAGAAATTTTCTGTCGTAGATAGTCCACAGCTTTGGTGAGGGAGACAGCTTGTACAAGAAAAACACTATAGTGCCAGAGGTGCAGTAGGCTCAGGGTGCACCAGTAGTGTGGTGTCTGAAATGCTCTTTTTGGCTGCTTCAAATGCCACACACATGCTATCAGTCCATGCTACAGGGGAGTTACCCTGGTTCTTTGGGCCAGTGAGTGCTGCAACTGACAGCTCTTGTAACTCAGCAGAGTATGACAAGTGAGAACAATAACAACATGTTCCTGCCATACCGAGGGATCAACACTATTACTTGGTCGTATTTGGGTGTGAAATCCATATGATGGCTTCTACCTTCGTCACAGTGGTAGAGATCCTGCTGCTTTTATCCTATGCCCTCATAAATCCTCCTTTACCGATGTTTAGGACATTGCCTTGGTGTTATTAGTAAAAGACATAAGTTTGCTTCAAATAGTCCAAAACGAACGATGATCCCTGCCTTGGGAATGTATCATTCAGCCACTGGGATCTATGTCTAAACTTCTGCGCAGTCAAGGATGCTAAAAATAACTGCGCCACTCAATGGATAATGATAGGTATGTAACTACGGTACGGGATATCTGACAGGTACTGTTCTGGCATTCAGGGCTGTGTAATCACCACAAGGCCGTCATGCATTACTCTTTTTTGGGACCAAATGTAGCGGTGAGGACCAGGGACTGTTGGAAAGCTACATTACACTTTTACTAGTCGTTCGGTCGAGCTCTGCTTTCACTGTTTTAAGATGATCTGGAGCCAAGTGTCGTGGTTTGCAAGGCGTGGGGAGGGGGTGGGGTGGGGGAGGACTGTTGGTCATGTCTATGTAGTTGACCCAAAGACTGATGCAGCACCTTTGCGTCCTTGCTGTCCTCCATCTGAATTATTTTGGAAGTATGAATGGCTTCATCTCGCCAAAATCCAGACCTGTTAAGACTGTGGTGTTGTCAACTAGGCGTGAGTACTTTATGTTCTACAGTAGACTGTAATCAGTGGGGAAGTCCACTCTGATGATAGGTTTGGTGACGTCTGCAATGGTAAAATCCCATGTGGAGGTTTGTCGTTAGGCCAGGTACAGTTAGTACCAAGTGCAGAGTACCATACATTGCTATGAGTTGTTTGCAGCGTTCAGACAGAATAATGTGGGTGGTCGCTTGCTGTGCAACATAGTCTGTATGCAAATGGACAAATTGGATCCAGTGTCTATTAAATATTTTCAGCCAGACCGACGATAACAATCAGGTGCGGAGATATAAGTCTGACGGGGAGGTAGGTAATCTGCGTGCTTGCTCCACTAATTTCCGGATATACCAGCAGATACCTAGCAGCTCAGGCTCAGCTGCCGAAGATATCATCGATTATCTGCTGCACGAGCGTCGTGGGTATCGATTCTGGCTTCTGACATTGCTCGTATCGCGTGGGGGAATAGATCTATATTTGCCACCAAGGCGCCGTAATCTGCGCGCAAAACAGTTAGCGTCATGCTAGCACATTGTGCAGTGATTGTGCTGATAGGAGCCAGTGTCATCACATCCTGGATTTTATCTATCAACTCCGCTACTATGCCCATGGGTGTTTTAGACTTGAGGTTATAATTGCTTTGACAGGCAATGGCAAACGACTGCTCTGTATTGTGCGTAGTAAGCTGTCTGGAATGATCCCCATGTCTACTTTGCTTCTGAGGTGCTATAAGTACTGCGAAGGCTTTCTGTCTCCAATATCTTCCTGAGTGACAACCTGACGATTTGATTGATTGATTTGATTTTGTGTTCAATAGGGCCAGCTGTGTTGGGTTCACAAGGACGTGGAACGAGTCAGTTTTTTACAAATACAATATAATAATCTTATAGAATATCCAGACATTTGAGTACATAATTATATAAAAATTTATATAGTAAATTCTTTGAACAGCAATACAGAAAAAAGACGATACATATTTTCTTATAATTATTAGAGCACTACAGAAAAATAGATACAGAGCACAAACAGGTACAGAGCTCAAGTTAAATAACATTCTTAGTGGCATTATGTCAACTTGTGTCACATAATATTAAAATTTTACAATTTATTTATTTAAAAATTCATCTAGAATGTAAAAAGCTTTTGCTAGCAGAAATATTTTTGGTGCTTTCTTAAACTTACTCTTGTTGTGAATCTCTGTCTTTATTTCATGAGGAAGAGCATTGAAGAGTTTTGTTCTAGTGTAGTGTACACCCTTTTTTTGTGCCAAGCTCAAATTTCTATGCTTGCTCCATGTGTTATTATCATGATAATTACTGTTTGGTTGAAATATCTCTTTATTTTTAAAGACAAAGCACATGAGAGAAAAATATATTGGCAATAGTTGTGTATATTTCAAGTTTTTGAAGCCTATTTCTACTTGAGTCTCTTAGGCATAATCCACATATAGCTCTTAAAGCACACTTCTGAGCAGTGAACACTTTCCTTGCTAATGGCTGGTTGCCCCAAAAAATAATGCCGTATTCAATGAGTGAGTGAAAATAGCCAAAGCAATGCAGTTTTGCAGTGTCAGGTTCAACACATGTAGTGACAACCCTTGAAGCATACGTAGCAAAGCTAAGCCTCTTACAGAGATCTATAATATGCAAAGACCAGTTCATTTTCTTGTCAGTGTACAATCCAAGAAATTTTGTTGTTTCCATTCTTTCTATTGGCTGATTACCAAATGATACACTTATCTCTCTCTCTCTTTTTCTGTTTTTGTACGGAACTGAATAAAGCAAGTCTTACTGGAATTTAATGAGAGACCATTCACCTTGAACCAATTAACCACATCTGAGAGTATGTAAGTAGTAGATTCCCCAAGATTACTATATGTTCTACTGCTCATAAAAATTGTGGTATCATCAGCAAATAACGTAAATTTACACAGCAGGCTTGTACATGATGATACATCATTTATAAAAAATCGGGAATAATAGTGGCCAAAGAATTGCGCCCCATGGAACTCCACATGTAATGGAACTCCATTCAGAATGTGAGGAAACATCACATACTCCACCTGAGCTATCCAAGACAACTTTTTGTTTTCTGTCTTGGAGATACAACTGTAGCCAATTGCCTGTAACACCACTAATTCCTATTAATTATGCTTTTGGAAGAAAATCTGGTGATTGACACATTCAGACACTTTAGGAATTAAGAGTAGACAGCAAATGCTGGCATTTTCTCATTAAGGATTTCTAGTACTTCATTTGCAAGTGCATAGATTGCGTCTTCTGTTGAACAACACTTTTGAAAGCCAAATTGGCTCTTGCTGAGAATTCCATTCTTCATGAGTTGATCGGTAATTTTTACATTTATTAGCTTGTCTATAATTTTAGAGAAAACTGTCAGCAAAGAGATAGGCCAATAGTTAATTAATTTAGTTTTATCACCCTTTTTGTACAGGAGCTTCACAATGGCATACTTAAATCTACTGCGAACAACGCCTTTGTGAAGTGAAGCATTGAAAATATGACAGAGAATGTCCCTTAACCACATAGAAGAATATTTCAATAAATTAGTAGAAATATTATCAACCCCTCCAGAGTTCTTACTTTTTAGACATGATGATTTTTTGAATTGCATCTACAGTAACAGGATTAAGGTGCATTTCCGGAATTGTCTATGAATGGACAGCTTGACAGAGTTACGGTTTCATCAACATTGAGCTTGCAACCAATCTGTTGAGCTACTGATAGGAAGCATTTATTAAAACCCTCAGCCACATTTATGGGCTTATCTACTAGTGTACCTTCTTATCTGATTTTATTTACATCTTCTTTGCTTGTATCTCCTTTTTTTTCTTGTTTCTTTTTTTTACAGTACTCCAAACTGGTTTTATTTTATTATTAGAATATCTATTTTCTTCTCATAATAAATGGGTTTCGGTGTCTGCATTGATTTCTTTAAACTTTTACAGTATAATCTATAGTGTTCCAATTTTTCTACACCTTAAGGTAATCTTATTGCAGCATAAGTTCCCCTTTTGGTTTTACATGACTGTTTATACCTTTTGTAATCCAAGGCTTACTTGCAGAATTGGAAGCATTGTTTCTGACTCATTTCTTTCAAAATGTTTCTTCAGAAAGAGCACAGAATTCATTTATAAAACAGTTACATTTAGTATCCATATTACCAAGGCTACATACTGAAGACAAGTCCGTTTGCTGCAAGCTATGGTTGAAAGTTTCTTTTGCATTTTTGTTCATTACGCTTATGGCTTTCCATTCAGGAAATTGTTTTCTCAACAGATTAATATCATAAAGAGTGAGAATTTGTCCATCATTATCTGAAAGCCCACTTATAACCTGTCTGACACTATAATTCTGATGTCTGCTTACATCTAAAAAAAATGTTATCTATCATAGTTTGGGACTCAGATGTAATTCCTGTTGGGAGGTTTATTATTGATATCAGATTATATAAGGTCATCACAATCTCAAAGTCAATTTTATTTTTATTCTTTGCGCTGAAATCACCAAAAACTACAATATCCTTTGCTTTGCATGTAACATTGACAGCAGGAATTCCATTATACACAGAAAAGTTTTTATGTCTCCTGAAGGTGCCGTGTAGACAGCTAGCACTGTTATTGTGTAGAAATTAGTTGTTATTCATTTGGACATGCCTCAAATTGTTGTTCCACACAATATTTCTTAATATCTATAGCTTTGTATGCTACACTATCCTTAAAATAAATTGCTACTCCACCTTTGTCTTTATTTACCCTACATTGTGCTCACTTAAGCACAAAAACTGAGCATTATTTACACAATCCTGTTCATTCATGTTAATAAGACGTTGATCTGTTTTGTTTGAGAGGCCTCTTATACTTTTGATGAAAGAAAGAGATGCCTTCCTCTTGCCTTTCTATTCTATTAGTGCTGTCCTGATTGAGTATCCACTGGAGTCTACCTTGAGACAGGAGGGAGGAAACACTTGTCACTACCTACTGTTGTCCCTTCTTTTTCTTCAGGCCTACACATAAAAAATCGTTGCGACGTAAAGGAGGATCAGCATTTCTTCTGGCCAACAACGTTTTATTTGGATTTCTTGATTTCTTACCGTTTGTTGCACGAGGAATTTCCGTTTTTCCTGTAGATGTTACATCTTTTTCTTCTTCAGATGACGTTAATCTTGCGGGTGAAATCACAAGTTCAGCATAGAAGAGTGTTTTAGATGGACCTTGCGTTTCGATTTGTACGCCAACTGGCAATTTATTTTTCTCCTTTACATTTTCAGCACCTGGATGTCCTTGTATTCCCATTTCTAGGGCGTCTGTGACTTGTGTCCTTTAGGGATGTTACTAATATGTTCTCTAATTAACCACACAAAATCGTTTTCCCTTGTTTAAGTACATGTCATGCCTAGTTTAATGATCCTTCTTATGGGAATGACATTTGAGAAAAGATGCATTAGGAAATGCTTTAGCAATTTTCTGTAATTTCCTATTGATGCAACACTCACTGGATCAATTCTGCTCTGGTGCCGAAGTAATTATATCATAAATGTCCGCGGCGTACTGGTGTTCAAATTGTGATACTACCAGCGCAAACTTAAAATACTGTTCGCCAAAATTCCAGAACGGAAAGACACTGGCCTCCACAGCGCAAACCACAAAGCTGGATTGTGTGGTCAGGAAGCAATTTTCTGTAATTTCCTATTGATGCAACACTCACCGGATCAATTCTGCTCTGGTGCCGAAGTAATTATATCATAAATGTCTGCGGCGTACTGGTGTTCAAATTGCGATACTACCAGCGCAAACTTAAAATACTGTTCGCCAAAATTCCAGAACGGAAAGACACTGGCCTCCACAGCGCAAACCACAAAGCTGGATTGTGTGGTCAGGAAGGTGGTGATGTTACAGGCAATAGTGACACAGTGAGATTCGTGTCAGTCATTTTGTAAATCTCTTCCGTAAGAGCTAGTTAACCCAATGATATTACGCAGGTAAATCACATCGTGGTCACCACTTTGTCGGTACAAGCTGTGCAGACAATCGTTCGACCATCAGAACCTGCGTGTACCTAAGATGATGAAACCATACTACAACATTTGTATTGGAATTTGCGCAGCTGGATAAGTATTAAGGAGAAAAAAATGACATTTTACTAATAACTATATTTTCACATTCAAGAACAAAAAAATTTACAGCGAACACAACAGAATAATTAGCGCACACAAAGAGTGTTAGACAATGCCATAGAGGTCTATTTTACACAGTGCATTTTGCCGTCACACACGAAATATATTGTTCACACAATTCCAACACCCCTCCTTTATTTACTTATATTTTGTGTGTTGCTTCCAAAAGCTAAACCAAATAGTCCTGTAATCTTCTCAAACTTCTCCCTTTCCAAGGGTTTGGTCAGAAGGTCAGCTAACATGTCTTCTGTGCACAAATAGTCCACGGCAATGTTTTGTAGCCATATGTGGTCCCGAATGAAATGGTGCCGTATATCAATATGCTTTGTCCTAGCACTAGTAACATCATTTTTAGCTAGGTTTATGGCTCCCTTATTATCGGAGAAAATGGTTGTAGGTTCCTCAATTAATTTGGGTTCTATTTCACTTATTAATGTTCGTAGCCATAATGCTTCCTGTGTGGTGTAAGATAGTGCCATATACTCGGCCTCTACGGTTCTCAATGCAACAGTTTTTGCTTTTGACAGGACCAAGATGTGAGGCCCCCCTTAATTTAAAACAGCAGCCAATGGTGAAGTATCTGTCTCCCAATTTACTCCCCCAGTCCGCATCGCTATATCTCTCTAGTTTTGCGTTACCATCTCTATGGTATTTTAACTCATAGTTTGAGGTTCCTCTTAGGTATCAGAATATCCTCTTTACAGTTTTCCAGTGCTTTTCCTTTGGGTCTCTGCAACATCTGCTCACTGCATTGGTGGCAAAAGCAATGTCTGGTCGAGATGTTTGAGCCAAATATAACAGACTCCCTACTGCTTCTAAATAAGGAACATTCTTGTCACATTCCACATCAGTCTCATTTACACTTAACTTCACTCCTACTTCCATCAGAGTACTTATGGGTTTGCAATCACTCATGCCAAATTTTTTTAATATTTTTTCCGTGTATGATGATTGTCTTATGCTCAATTCTTGTATTTCTTCATCCTTAGTAATCTGCATACCTAAATAACATTTGACTTCTCCCAAATCATGCACCTTATTTCTTCTTTACTCCCTTTATAGTAAATGCTGGGATCTGCCTTGGATTGCTTCATATTCATATTTATTAGAGTAGATATCGATTCCAGCAACGTCCACTTTGTTTAAGTCCATAAATACTTTTTCTCAAACGCCAAATCTTTTTACTTTCTGATCTGGTTTTTATGGCTTCCCTTAGTGGAATAACATATATCTCCTCCTCCAATTTCCCATTTAAATATGGCGTTTTAACATCCATATAATGAATTATTAAATTTCGTTTTACTGCCAAGGCTAAAAGATATCTCAATGATGCATACTTGACTACAGGTGAAAAAGTTTCTTCGTAATCTACCCCTTGTTTTTGTGAATATCCTTTTACCACAAGTCTTGCTTTGTATTTTGGTGATGAGCTTTCAGGGTTCTTCAAATTGAACACCCATCTTGCCTGCAGTGGTGTCTTATCACCTGGCATACCTACCCATTCAAAGGTTTCGTTCTGATATAAAGATTCTAATTCTCTCTTCATCGTTTCTTTCTATTCTTGAGAGTTTGAGCCACTCATTGCTTCTTCTGCTGTTGTTGGCTCATCATTAAAAGACTGTGCTGTATACATCTCAAAATCCGGATATTCCTTCGGTTTTGGTACATGAGAAGAACGCCTTACATTGTTTTCTTCATTTTTTTCATCCTCTAACTCGTTGTCATCATAAATTGTATCCATTTGTTCTTTGCTGTCGTCTTCCTCTTGTTCACTTTCTATTTCCTCACACAAGGTTTCACCCTTCGAACTAGGTGCTCTTGACTTAGTGGTTTTGGTCTCTTTAGAGTCCTTTCTATTTTCAAAGAATATTACATCTCCACTTGTGACAATCTTTTTAGTCAATGGATCCATTAATTGGTAGCCCTTTGAATTTTCACAATAGCCTACAAAAATATACTTTTTAGCTTTCGGATCCCATTTTCCTCTTAGCTGTTTTGGAATATGTGCCATTGCATCACATCCAAAAACCCTTATATTGCTTAGATCAGGTTTCTTTCCTATCCATATCTCATAAGGGGTTCTATTCTTTAATGCTTTTGTAGGTGATCTATTGTTCAAATATACATCTGTTGACATTGCCTCTGCCCAAAAATCTTTGGATAATTCAGCGTCAGTCATCATGCTCCTTGTTTTCTCAACAATGATCCTATTAGCCCTCTCAGCAACCCCATTTTGTGATGGACTGTACCTTATGGTAGTTTGATGCCTGATTCCCTTTTCTGCCAGAAGTTTCTTCAATTTCTGGTTAATATATTCTCTCCCATTATCAGACCTGATGATCTTGATCTTCTTTCCCGTCCACCTTTCAACTATATTGCAATATTCCTCAAAGATATCACTCACTTGGTCTTTAGAACTAAGAAAATAAACATCAGTATATCGTGAGTAATCATCAATAAACGTAAGAAAATAATTACTCTCACCTATGCATTCACACTCCATCGGGCCACATACATCTGTGTGGATTAACTGTAAGACTTCTGTGGATTTACTCTTCCTAGTCTTGAAGGGTAACCTTGCTTGTTTTCCCTTTATACATGTCTCACAAGGATCCTTGGACACACTAAAATTCTGTATTCCCTTTACCATATCCTCTATTATAGACATACTCTTTCTATTTAGATGTCCAAGCCTCCGCTGCCATAAAAAACCTTCTGCTGAATATACTGAATCACTAACATTTTTATGTTTACTGTCCATGGTATCCAACTTAAAAATACTCCTTTCGTTACTTGCTGTAGCTATAACTTCACCACTTTCACTGATTACTCATGCACCCTGCATGTCAAAAGTGACTGCATTTCCTTTCTTGACAATTTCCCCTACAGACAGCAGGTTAGTTACCACATTTTTCACATAATGAACATTGAGTGCTGTAACCGTATCTGATTCACTATTTACACTTACATGTAGATCTAGTTTCCCAGCCAGGTGACACTGGTGCTTTTTGCCATCAACAGTAGATATTCCCATATGAGTCTTATCTTTGATGTCATAAAGAAGTGATTTATCTTTAACAATATGCACAAATGCACCTGAGTCTAAAATCCATTCCGTATCACGATTACTCATCCCACCAAAAGAATAAAAATATGAGAGTGCCTTACCTTTGTTATTGGTCCTTCTCTCTGGGCTATCAGTAACATACCTCTTTTGCTGAGTGTCTGATCTTGGGCTCACTTTTTCTTTACACTGAGACACAATATGTCCCATCTCCAGACATTTATAGCACCTCACCGATTTCTTTTTTGAGTAGAGACCAGACGCACCTTCCTTCTCCAATGTACAACAGCTTGGAGCACTCTTTACGTCCTGCAGGAGTTTCACCTTAACACTGTCGCCTGTGATTGGTATACCCGAGCTTTCAAGTCCCATAATCATAGGTGGGGCTAAGAAATGAAAGAGGAAGTCGTTTGGTAGAATTTTGCACAGAGCATAACTTAATCATAGCTAACACTTGGTTCAAGAATCATAAAAGAAGGTTGTATACATGGAAGAATCCTGGAGATACTAAAAGGTATCAGATAGATTATATAATGGTAAGACAGAGATTTAGGAATCAGGTTTTAAATTGTAGGACATTTCCAGGGGCAGATGGGGATTCTGGCCACAATCTATTGGTTATGACCTGTAGGTTAAAACTGAAGAAACTGCAAAAAGGTGGGAATTTAAGGACATGGGACCTGGATAAGCTGAAAAAACCGGAGGTTGTACAGAGTTACAAGGAGAGCATAAGGGAACAATTGGCAGCAATGGGGGAAAGAAACACAGTTGAAGAAGAATGGGTAGCTCTGAGGGATGAAGTAGTGAAGGCAGCAGAGGATAAAGTAGGTAAAAAGACGAGGGCTGTTAGAAATCCTTGGGTAACAGAAGAAATATTGAATTTAATTGATGAAAGGAGAAAATATAAAAATGCAGTAAATGAAGCAGGCAAAAAGGAATACAAACGTCTCAAAAATGAGATCGACAGGGAGTGCAAAATGGCTAAGCAGGGATGGCTAGGGGTATGATAGATACTGCCTACAGGAAAATTAAAGAGACCTTTGGAGAGAAGAGAACCACGTGTATGAATATCAAGAGCTCAGATGGCAACCCAGTTCTAAGCAAAGAAGGGAAGGCAGAAAGGTGGAAGGAGTATATAGAAGGTTTATACAAGGGCGATGTACTTGAGGACAATATTATGGAAATGGAAGAGGATGTTGATGAAGACGAAATGGGAGGTAAGATACTGCGTGAAGAGTTTGACAGAGCACTGAAAGACCTGAGTCGAAACAAGGCCCCCGGAGTAGACAACATTCCATTAGAACTACTGACGGCCTTGGGAGAGCCAGTCATGACAAAACTCTACCAGCTGGTGAGCAAGATGTATGAGACAGGTGAAATACCCTCAGACTTCAAGAAGAATATAATAATTCCAATCCCAAAGAAAGCAGGTGCTGACAGATGTGAAAATTACTGAACTATCAGTTTAATAAGTCACAGCTGCAAAATACTAACGCGAATTCTTTACAGGCGAATGGAAAAACTGGTAGATCCGGACCTCGGGGAGGATCAGTTTGGATTCCGTAGGAATTTTGGAACAGGTGAGGCAATACTGACCTTACGACTTATCTTAGAAGAAAGATTAAGAAAAGGCAAACCTACGTTTCTAGCATTTGTAGACTTAGAGAAAGATTTTGACAATGTTGACTGGAATACTCTCTTTCAAATTCTGAAGGTGGCAGGGGTAAAATACAGGGAGCGAAAGGCTATTTACAATTTGTACAGAAACCAGATGGCAGTCATAAGAGTCGAGGGGCATGAAAGGGAAGCAGTGGTTGGGAAAGGAGTGAGACAGGGTTGTAGCCTCTCCCCGATGTTATTCAATCTGTATATTGAGCAAGCAGTAAAGGAAACAAAAGAAAAATTTGGAGTAGCTACTAAAATCCATGGAGAAGAAATAAAAACTTTGAGGTTCGCTGATGACATTGTAATTCTGTCAGAGACAGCAAAGGACTTGGAAAAGCAGTTTAACGGAATGGACAGTGTCTTGAAAGGAGGATACAAGATGAACATCAACAAAAGCAAAATGAGAATAATGGAATGTAGTCAAATTAAGTCGGGTGATGCTGAGAGAATTAGATTAGGAAATGAGACACTTAAAGTAGTAAAGGAGTTTTGCTATTTGGGGAGCAAAATAACTGATGACGGCAAAGTAGAGAGGATATAAAATGTAGACTGGCAATGGCAAGGAAAGCGTTTCTCAAGAAGAGAAATTTTTTAACATCGAATATAGATTTAAGTATCAGGAAGTCGTTTATGAAAGTATTTGTTTGGAGTGTAGCCATGTATGGAAGTGAAACATGGACGATAACTAGTTTGGACAAGAAGAGAATAGAAGCTTTCGAAATGTGGTACTACAGAAGAATGCTGAAGATTAGATGGGTAGATCACGTAACTAATGAGGAGGTATTGAATAGGATTGGGGAGAAGAGAAGTTTGTGGCACAACTTGACTAGAAGAAGGGATCGGTTGGTAGGACATGTTTTGAGGCATCAAGGGATCACAAATTTAGCATTAGAGGGCAGCGTGGAGGGTAAAAATCGTAGAGGGAGACCAAGAGATGAATACACTAAGCAGATTCAGAAGGATGTAGGTTGCAGTGGGTACTGGGAGATGAAGCAGCTTGCACAGGATAGAGTAGAATGGAGAGCTGCATCAAACCAGTCTCAGGACTGAAGACAACAACAACAACAACAATCATAGGTGCTTACCTTTCGGGCAGTCCTGCCAACAGCAATGTTCCTATCCATTCGTCAGCGATCTCGAATCTGATGTTTCTCAGTCGGTTCGACGTGGTTATTATTTTGTTAACGTATTCGTCTACACTCTTACATTTGTCCAGACGAGTGGTAATTAACTCGCGTAATAATCCTACTTTTCTCATAAGACCACCATCCTCGAATGCACTTCGTAAATTGTTCCAGACTTCTGTCGCAGTAGCAGCTTTTTCAACGTGAACATAATTCACCGAATCAATCAATTTTGATTTTGCTTTCCTATCCTTACTTGAATAAGCCTGATCTGTGGATTTCATTGTCCCATCTACCACGTTCCATAGGTCGTCTAAACGGTAATACGCTTCTACTGCGAACTTCCAGGTTGCATAGTTTTCGCGACCTATTAGTCTTTCAATCTGTGGAATTTGTGCCACACTCATTCTTAACGGTAAGTTGCTTTTTATTGCCGTAAAGAACACCGAAAAATAATGCGGAAAGAAATTGCGATCGTCTTGTAAGGATAACTCGCACTTCACGTAAATTGGAACTTTTCCAATACTTTCTCCCTACTATTTTATTGATATACTTATTCCAAATGCAGTCTGGGCCCATAACCTATTGGAATTTGCGCAGCTGAATAAGTATTAAGGAGAAAAAAGGACAATTTACTAATAACTATATTTGCACATTCAAGAACAAAAAAATTTACAGCGAACACAACAGAATAATTAGCGCACACAAAGGGTGTTAGACAATGCCAAAGAGGTCTATTTTACACAGTGCACTTTGCCGTCACACACGAAATATATTATTGTTCACACAATTCCAGCAATTTGCTTTATTGATCGGAGGCGCTGGAGACGGCGATAAATACCCCGCTGCAAATACGGTTTAATGCGTCCCGCGTGTAAGAAGCTTGCAATTTAAAATAATTTAACATGCAGGGAACAAACATCAGAAATATCTCATAATTATACACGAACACCACTAAATGAATGGAAGTTCCACTGTCCATCCGCAAAAATTTGATGTGCTCGTGAGATTCTCAGTGAAACACTTCCTTTAACAGGTTTTCGTCTGTATATTTCTCTTTTACGTTAAAGCTGTCGCTGGACCAGTGTCTAGTTTTCTTCTTCTCGTTTACACACTGTGCCAGGATCAATGTTAGAAATGCTTTACGTGCATTTGAAGCCGTTCCCACTCGTGTCAAAATAAAGCATACCGTACACGAAAAGCGCCTGCTTCAAAACTGAGAAGCTTTCTTGCTACTTGCAAGAGCTTGTTAATCACTTCCGTGGCTACATAACAGCGAATTTGACAGACAAGTTTGCTCTTTTACGAAGGCCTTAACAACGTTTTAAATGTTTCAACTTTCATTCAAAGAAGGTATAAGTAATCATCGGGCTCTGAAAGCAATAATTCTTCAGTAGATTTTTCATGGATAAATCTCGTTGTGGCCGAGCGGTTCTAGGCGCTTCCGTCCGTAACCACGCGTCCGCTGCGTCCGCAGGTTCGAATCCTGCCTCGGGCATGGGTGTGTGTGATGTCCTCAAGTTAGTTAGGTTTAAGCAGTTCTAAGTCTAGGGGACTGATGAGCTCAGATGTTAAGTCCCAGAGTTCTTAGTGCCATTTGAACCACAAATCTCTCCCTCATTTCAAGTCATTCTTCTTAGCCTTTAAACTCAGCGCGAAGTCTTCGCTTTGTCTGCGTTTCTTGTGGTCATTCTCACTACTGTCACGAACACGAACAGCGTCCTCTTGAAAGTGACATTAAACTGAAAAATTGTTTCTACGTGTACTGGCTGGTTTGACAAATATGCGGCTAGACAAGGGCGCATTTGACAGCCAAGTTTGCTCCATAGTCTATAGAGTATAGATGGAGTTTCTAGTGGATATATCGATTAGTCGATTTCTATAGCAGTAATCGATAGACACTTTAGAGAGTGACCATTTGACTTGTTGCACGTTTGAAAACAAACGTAAGTAAGGAAATATTATTATTATTGATATACTTCTGAGTGGGTAATGTTTAAACATGTTACGTTTCACATTTTGTTGTCTAATTGCAGGAGTCTTTTTCTCGAGAATTGTTGGTTGATAGGTAATGTCTGTTTCGCTTTTTTTGTAGTGACACAAATATGATTAATTTAATGTCAAATATTAACAATTGGTTTGACGTAGTCGGATAATCATGACAGTTAAAAATTCAGCATGAAGACTGAGATAGGAAGCGTATATACATGGGATTCGTAGAGGAATTGTTTTGTGCAGAAAATGGAGAAAAGAGAAATTGGAAAGAAACCTCATTTATCCGTTCCTATGATAGTGTTTTGTCATTGGTAGAAATAGAAGCATTGTTAGACAGTTTTTTTTCATGTCTTTCATGAGATGCTCCAGAATACTGAGGTAGGGTGACTCAAGTAGATGCCGTAACATTATTTTCCCTGGACAATTGGCCAAAAAGTTAAAATGAGAGTTTAGGGCAAAGCTCGATATATTTCTCCAATCCCTTCTGGAAAGGCCTGTAGCTCACACTGACAGATTTACCTTCATCACGACCGCAATTAAGGGCTAAGGATGCCAGTCATTATTTTGTCCTTGCTAAGTCATTTGAACTCCGCCTTAGTGATTGTTGGTGAAAAACTCAATCAGCCCCAAGTATTAGTCATCAACAGTGCCTGTCCTTTCTATCCCCATGTAGCACGTTGTAACAAAACATAAATATCCAGTAAAATTGATGGCTTTATGATGTCACTTGTAAATATTTCTTGCTAAAGATGATCATACAATTGTTTTAGGAAGTAGGCAATTGTTTGGACTTCATGTATGTCCTACCTATATTTAAGCTGTCAGATGCTTCTCACGTCAGTGTGACAATTTAGTACTCTTTGAGTTGTATGAAAATCCGTGGATGTGGTCTTTTTTTGAAACATTAATGCAGAACTGGAAATCTGTTGCAGGACAGTGAGGTGTTCATACATCACAGTGACTAGTGCATTGCCCATCACTGTCAGATCATATGTGGCATGACCTGTGTCTGAGTGCTGCTGGTAAGTGGTTTCATTCACTTACTAGTATTCAATATCACCAATGCGGTATCTGTCTAATCTGAAAATTTTCAGTTTTTTGCTAGGCTTTTCGATGTTCCTCTTTCTCATGACCAAAAAAATTTTGAGTCAGCTGATCATTGCAATTCCACTTGTCAGCTTTAGCATGTGTGGTAACGGTGTTGTGTGATGTCATGGTGTTGGGGCATGTTTGTATACTGGTGCGTAAGCTAAATGCGTTGGGAATAAGAGCAGTGACTCATGACGTATGTAGCAGATGAGGGTACAAAAAGTAGAGATACTGTTGCTGATGTACATCAGTGACTTTCCCAATAGTGTTTGTCACAGAAAAAAATTCTCTTTGCTGACGACAGTACTGTCACAGTCACTGAGAAAACAAGAAAACTCCTTGCAGAGAAACAAAAGAGACCCTCAAGGAACTGTACAATTACTTAGTGTAAGCAATAAAGTGACATAAGGCATAAAGAAAGCAATGCCCTGTACTTCAATTTGAAGCGAGAAAATGACACGGCTAAATTATATTTATATGTGGAATCTCTATGGATTTTGTAACACACAAAATTCTTAAGAATCAGTGTTAATTATCTGTTGAAGCAGTGTAAACACACAAAGATACTTGCAGACAAAATTTGCAATGGTAGGAATGTGGGGGAAATGTATTCAGTGACAAATCTGAAGCGCTTAATTATACAAGTTTATGTGTGCAATAATGGGAACATGGCGAAAACTATGAACGCCGCCTGCTGGATATAAACTATGAAAACAAGTACTCCAAACCTACATTTTACGTGAGCCAGATCCCAATACAAACCTGTAATGAAACCATCTGTGTGACATGGTTATGATTATGTATTATTTATATTGTCGGACAGCTAATCAGTAAAAAATGTACCACGTTCATCTGATGATGAATTGTAAAGATTTGAAACCGGTAACAGTACCTTTTGAATAAAGGAACTTAAAATACATTTGTGGCTGGTTGCTGTCTCAACACCATCAACAAGTCTTCTCGCCAGTTTGTAACAGCCATTGTCTGTTTGTTACATATTGACATGTAGAATAAGGTGTAATTAGATGAATGGCAAACAATAACTTCAGTTAACAAAGGTTTATTCAGGGAACTGCCTCTGGCCAGAACACAGTGTATGAACAGCTACAGAACATTCCAGTACTATGCTTCTTGACATTTGTGAATACTTCTAGAATGTATTCAAACTGAATACAGAAATTGTACAGTCCAGGTAATGCTTGAACTCACGACCCCCCATTCAACAGTTTAGTATCATAACCACTACAACACAGTGCTACTCAGAGAACAGAGTCTTGGTGTTACATCATCCTAGTCTGGGAACTAGTCATTGGTCCTGCATACTCTGACTCCTGATGACTGATTCTCACCCTGACGATGATCTCCTTAGAACTTATTTTGCCGCTACGCTCTTTTGTCACCTTTCCACTTGTTGCCTGTCACTGGAGCTTCGAATTTACTTTGGGTTTCAGGATCCTTATAGGGCTTCATTCGAAGGACGTGGACTGTTTCTCTGATCTTTCGCCGTCTTGTGTGGGGTTCGAAATCTTCAACTTCATAAGTAACATCAGACAGCTGTCTTACAACCTTATAAGGTCCAAAGTAGCACCTGAGGAGCTTCTCAGAAAGACAAACCTTCCGAACAGGAGTGAAGATACAGATGAAGTCACCAGGCTGGTAGACAACAGGGCAGTGGCTCGCGTCATACCTTCGGCGATCGTTTTCTTGAGCCTGCAGCGTGCGGAGTTGAGCTAACTGCCGAGCTTCCTCAGCTCTGGTTAACACCTGGCCAATGTAGTCGTCCACGTCATCAGGATGTAACGGAAACACAGTGTCCATCGTCTTAGTCACTTCACGCCCATGCACCAGGAAAAATGGTGTAAATCCTGTGGTGTCTTGTTTGGCGGTGTTGTAGGCAAACTTCACGAAAGGTTGCATCTCATCCTAGTTGCTCTGCTCAACATTAACGAACATTGATAGCATGTCGGCCAAGGTCTTATTAAGGTGTTCAGTAAGCCTGTTAGTTTGCGGATGGTAGGCAGTCGTCATGTGATGAGTAATATTGCACCGACGGTTTATCTCTGTCACAAGATTCGATTGATAAACTTTCCTTCGATCCATAATTAACAACCATGGGGCACCATGTTTTAATACAATGTCTTCCACGATTAATTTGGCTACCTCGAATGCTTTGGCTGTTTCACGGCTTTTGCAATGGCATAGCTTGTCAGATAATCAGTGCAAACAATAATCCATTTATTGCCCCCAGCAGACTTGGAAATCGTCCAAGGAGGTCAATCCCAACACGCTGGAAAGGCGTTTCGGCTGGTGGAATTGGCCTGAGTCGGCCAGGTGGTTTCTGAGGAACTGCCTTTCTCCTCTGACACTCTCGACAGTGCAACACATATTTACGGTCACTCCTAAATAAACCTGGCCAGAAAAATCTCTTGCAGATTCTGTTGTATGTCTTAATAAATCCTAAATGTCTGGCCTCAGGTGTGTCATGGAATTTCTGTATAACATCTAAGCACATGTGTTTAGGAATCACTGGTAGACACCTCTTTCCAAACGGATCAAAGTTTTTCTTGCAGAGTAATCTATCAACTACTTTAAATTGTCCTTTCACATCCTCTGACCAATTTAAGGCAAGAATAATTTGAGATATCTTGGTGTCCTCCTCCTGCTCAGCAGAGAGATCCTGGAGTTCAGTGAGACGGTCACTATCTTCATCAAAGTCTTGATGGACTTGCACAGGGTTTCTTGAGAGACAGTAGGCATCCTGGTGTTTTCTTCCACTTTTGTACACTATGGTAATGTCATACTCTTGAAGACGAAGTGCCCACCTGGCGAGTCGTCCTGTTGGATCCTCAAGTCCTGTCTACCAACAAAGTGAATGATGGTCTGTAATAACTGTAAATGGCCTTCCATAGAGTTCTGTCGAAATTTGCACATGGCCCAGATCACAGCAAGACATTCTCTTTCTGTAGTTGAGTAATTTCTCTTGGCTTTTGTAAGTGTCCTAGAAGCATAGGCTATAACCTTCTCTTTTCCATCCGAAATTTGCACCAGAACAGTGCCAACCCCATACCTGCTGGCATCTGTGTGTAGTTCTGTAGGTGTTCTCTCATCATACCGACCAAGTACAGGGTTAGTCGTCAGAGCTTTTCGCAGCACATCGAAAGAATCTTGTTGAGCACCACCCCAGATAAATTTAGTATCAGCTTTTAACAACTCTTGGAGTGGCCTGGCTTTGATACAAAAGTCTTTGATAAAGCGACAGTAGTAAGAACATAATCCGAGGAAGCTTCTCACATCTCTAATACTTTAAGGAATAGGAAATTCCATTATAGATCTCACCTTTTCTGGGTCTGGCCTCACTCCTTCATTTGACACAAGGTGTCCAAGTATTTTGATTTCTTTTGCCCCAAAGAGACACTTTCTTGGATTAAGTTTCAGTCCACCTTGTTGGAGACACTTAATAATGGCCCTCAGTCTTTGTATATGTTCATCAAATGTCTCTGAGAACACTGTAATGTCATCTAAGTAACAAAGACACATTGTCCACTTCATATGTCTTACAAGATTATCCATCACCCATTTAAAATTTTCTGTTGCCTTACACAAACCAAACGACATTACCTTAAACTCATACAGGCCCTCAGGGTTGATGGATGCAGTTTTCTCACAGTCAGCCTCATCTACTTCAACTTGCCAGCATCCCCGGTACATGTCCATGGTTGAGAAAAACTTGGCCCCCTTCAGACAATCTAGTATATCATCAATTCGTGGAAGAGGGCAAACATCCTTTCTAGTTACCTTATAAGCTTTTGATTAACACAAAAGCGCCAACAGTCATCCTTCTTCCTGACGAGGACCACTGGTGATGACCATGGGCTTTGCAAAGGCTGAATGTCATTCTTCATCATTTTCTCTATCTGATCATGAATTATTTGACATTCTGTTGCTGACAGACGTTATGCTCTCCGACTTATTGGTTCATGGTCTCCAGTGCTAATCTGGTGCTTCACCATCGATTTGCCTAATTTGCCTGTGGATTCAGAGAACTCTCAAAGAAAGGCAAGTAGCTTCTTCTGTTGTTCCTTAGTGAGATCTTGTCTCGTGGTGGTAGCACTAATCTCGCCCACAGACTCGGTATGAGATGTTTCTATGACGATCAGCTATTCAGGTATTAACGGCTCAGCGTTTGCTACGCACATGCATCTCAGAAGGATCTGTGGTTCTCGGCGACAGTTAACTATTCACAATTCACCAAATCCGCTCATAAACAAGACAACAGAGGCTGGGTTGACCAAGTTGTCCTTCAGTGTTATGCTTCTCTTACATTCCACTACAAGATCCATGGGTTGATGCACGGCATGACACATGACAGTACCCTCCTAGTGCTGATTGCAGGAATGATAACTTCATCCAGCACACATAGTTTCCACACACTCGGATGTGCATCTTCCTGTCTACAGTATCTCATCTCGTCTAGCATAATCTTTGAGTGACCACAATCTACAATTGCCTGAGAAGCTTTCAAAAAGTCCCATCCGAGAACGACGTCATTACTATACGTAAGACGATGAATTCTAAGAGCTGTGTATGGCCACTTATACCCACATGAGTGGCCCATCTTCCTGTAAGTTTTACATATTTCCCATTAGCCACCTTTAGCAGAGATGTTTTGTTGTCAACAAATATGGTTTTATACAACTGGCGACGGTATTTCTCCAAAATGACTGAATATGATGCTCCAGAACCCACAAGAGCTTGGGCTACTCGTCCATCCATGAGGATATCGACGTAGTTTCCTATCATTTGTGTCGTGATTGATGGTGGAGGATTTTTCTCTTTGGCGGACTCACATCCAGGGAAGGTCGCACCCTTTAGTTTTTCAGGTTATGGCGACTAGGTGATTAGCTGGAGCTTCTAAGCGGCGACGGAGACCTTGCTCGGCGTGTTGGGGAGCGTCCTCTCCAGCGGCTAACTCGTGGTGATTGTGACCTACGTCATTCTGCACCCACATCGTTTTGTTCATATTCGTTGTCTCAGAGTTGGTGTCGGCGAAGATCCATCTGCTGTCTTCTGGCGCGGGCATCATAAAATATCCACGTCATAAAATATCCACCGCCTTTCTCTACAATAGCACACCACATATCCTGGTCACCCATAGTGGAAACATATTGGTTGGTTATCCTGGGTGCTCTAGATGTCAGTCTTCCTTGGTGCCCAAACCAGTTACTCATGTGGCATTGTAGGAACATAACTCCACCTGGGTCTCGACTTTTTCACCGTTTTAAAGGGAAATGAAGCACTAGAGATTGAGTTGTATGTCTGTTGCACTACCCCCCTTATGACCTCTTGAACCATCTTGTTTTTTTGTTTGCCATGCAATCCAAGTGCCTTCTGAACTTCCTCTCTCACTATCTGGCAAAGAACTCTTGTGAAATCAGTTGCTTCCTCCATCACAGACATCGATACGTTTGGAAGCCGTTCTTGCGTGTAATTGTTTTTTGATGCACTCTCTCTACATACTGGCACCATTTTATGAAGTCTGCTGTCGAAACCTCCTTCAGGAGTAGGGCTCGATACATGTCCACAGCAACACACTTCATGAGATGTGCAACCGTATCTTCCTCATCCATTCTAAGCTCCACTATTTGTCACAGCTCCAAGATGTCTTGAGTATAGGATGCTGTAGTTTCTCCTGGACGCTGTGCCCTTCACTTTAATTTATCTTCAGCCCTGCACTTCTGTTGTTGTGTGTCGCCGAAATACTTGCACAGTTCCACCTGGAATACTTCCCAGCTTGTGAACTTCTCCTCGTTCTCATACCATTGCTTGGCAGTGCCATCCAAGTAGAAAAATATGTTAGCCAGACACACAGTGTCATCCCATTTGTTAAATTTGGCTGTACACTCCTATACCTTCAGCCATATGTTTAGATCTTGGCCATCGTCACCATAGAACCCAGAAGGATGTCTCATGTGGTGGCACACAGTTGCTGCCATCGTAACGTCCTCTTCTTCTTCTGTCTTTGATAGATTGCGGTCTGCTGAATATGGCTCGAACTCGGGTTTCTCGCCACGTAAATGGCGGCTCTGTCATGGCCTGATGGGAGCCACTGTCGTTGATAATGTGTGCTATCACAGGTTCAAATACCCAGCGCCTCCATCAAAATAATGTCATGTAGAAGAAGGTGTAATGAGATGAATGACAAACACTAACTTCACGTAACGTAGGTTTATTCAGCACTTGCACATACAAGAGTGCGGAGCGAACTGCCTCTGGTCAGACACATTCAGTATGTATACAGCTACAGAACATTCCAGTGCAACGCTTCTTGACATTTGTGAATACTTCTACAGTGTATTCGAACCGAATACAGAAATTAAAATTGTACAGTCCAGGTAAGTTTTGAATTTACGACCCTCCATGCAACAGTTTAGTATCATAAACACTACACGACAGTGCTACTCAGTTCTTAGCTGTGGCACCCGTTTCTAGGGAACACATGCACAAAACATGAATGTGATTTTCAAACTTTAGAACTGGACCTTAAGAATAATAACCAAAAGTAATACAGATGTGTGCATTGTAAAAATCTGTTCAAAACACTGGTGGGGATTTTAACTGTACCAAGTAAGTACATTTACCAACCAGTTGTGCACATGAAAAATAACATTGATAATTACTATGCAAACAGTTCCATCAATGGCCATGGAGCAAGCTCTAGAATGAACTTACTTTTACCAAGAAAGGATAAGCATAAAAGTTAAAACAGTATTTACTACGAAGAATAAAACTGTACAATAAATTTCCAAATGAGATTAAACAAATTGTTAAAACAAACTTATTTGAAAAGGCAGTAAAAAGTTCCTTTTAAACAATACATTTAGGAAAAAATGACATTTTGTCTGTGGAGTGCGTGATTTCTTTTGTAATTTTTTTTTTGTTTATTTGTAGATGCAACCACATGTTTATGACACAGTCATAACTGGTTTTGGCCATACAGTGACCATCTTCAGATTCTAAAGGCGGCATACACTGAACACAGGTTCATGCATTGACAAACTAAAAAATACAAACCTGTTGTTGTTGTTGCGGTCTTCATTCCTGAGACTGGTTTGATGCAGCTCTCCATGCTACTCTATCCTGTGCAAGCTTCTTCATCTCCCAGTACTTACTGTAACCTACATCCTTCTGAGTCTGCTTAGTGTATTCTTCTCTTGGTCTCCCTCTATGATTTTTACCCTCCACACTGCCCTCCAATGCTAAATTTGTGATCCCTTGATGCCTCAAAACATGTCCTACCAACCGGTCCCTTCTTTTTGTCAAGTCCTCTTCTCCCCAATTCTATTCAATACCTCCTCATTAATTATGTGATCTACCCATCTGATCTTCAGCATTCTTCTGTAGCACCACATTTCGAAAGCTTCTATTCTCTTCTTGTCCAAACTATTTATCATCCATGTTTCACTTCCATACATGGTTACACTCCATACAAATACTTTCCGAAACGACTTCCTGACACTTAAATCTATACTCGATGTTAACAAATTTCTCTTCTTCAGAAACGCTTTCCTTGCCATTGCCAGTCTACATTTTATATCCGCTCTACTTCGACCATCATCAGTTATTTTACTTCCTAAATAGCAAAACTCCTTTACTACTTTAAGTGTCTCATTTCCTAATCTAATTCCCTCAGCATCACCCGATTTAATTCGACTACATTCCATTATCCTCGTTTTAATTTTGTTGATGTTCATCTTATATCCTCCTTTCAAGACACTGTCCATTCTGTTCAGCTGCTCTTCCAGGTCCTTTGCTGTCTGTGACAGAATTACAATGTCATCGGCGAACCTCAAAGTTTTTATTTCTTCTCCATGGATTTTAATACCTACTCCAAATTTTTCTTTTGTTTCCTTTACTGCTTGCTCAATATACAGATAGAATAACATCGGGGAGAGGCTACAACCCTGTCTCACTCCCTTCCCAACCACTGCTTCCCTTTCATGCCCCTTGACTCTAATAACTGCCATCTGGTTTCTGTACAAATTGTAAATAGCCTTACGCTCCCTGTATTTTACCCCTGCCACCTTTAGAATTTGAAAGAGAGTATTCCAGTCAACATTGTCAAAATCTTTCTCTAAGTCTACAAATGCTAGAAACGTAGGTTTGCCTTTTCTTAATCTTTCTGCTAAGATAAGTCGTGAGGTTAGTATTGCCTCACGTGTTCCAACATTTCTGCGGAATCCAAACTTATCTTCCCCAAGGTCCGCTTCTACCAGTTTTTCCATTCGTCTGTAAAGAATTCACGTTAGTATTTTGCAGCTGTGACTTATTAAACTGATAGTTCAGTAATTTTCACATCTGTCAACACCTGCTTTCTTTGGGATTGGAATTATTATATTCTTCTTGAAGTCTGATGGTATTTCGCCAGTCTCATACATCTTGCTCACTGGATGGTAGAGTTTTGTCATGACTGGCTCTCCCAAGGCCGTCTGTAGTTCTAATGGAATGTTGTCTACTCCCGGGGCCTTGTTTCAACTCAGGTCTTTCAGTGCTCTGTCAAACTCTTCCCGCATTATTGTATCTCCCATTTCATGTTCATCTGCATCCTCTTCCATTGTCCTCAAGTACATCGCCCTTGTATAAACCCTCTATATATTCCTTCCACCTTTCCGCCTTCCCTTCTTTGTTTAGAACTGGATTTCCATCTTAGCTCTTGATATTCATACAAGTGGCTCTCTTTTCTCCAAAGGTCTCTTTAATTTTCCTGTAGGCAGTAACTATCTTACCCCTAGTGAGATAAGCCTCTACATCCTTACATTTGTCCTCTAGCCATCCCTGCTTAGCCATTTTGCACTTCCTGTCGATCTCATTTTTGAGACATTTGTATTCCTTTTTGCCTGCTTCATTTACTGTATTTTTATATTTTCTCCTTTCATCAATTAAATTCAATATTACTTCTGTTACCCATGGATTTCTATTAGCCCTCGTCTTTTTACCTACTTGATTTTCTGCTGCCTTCACTACTTCATCCCTCAGAGCTACCCATTCTTCTTCTACTGTATTTCTCACCTCCATTCCTGTCAGTTGTTCCCTTATGCTCTCCCTGAAACTCTCTACAACCTCTGGTTCTTTCAGTTTATCCAGGTCCCATCTCCTTGAATTAGCACCTTTTTGTAGTTTCTTCAGTTTTAATCTACAGTTCCTAACCAATAGATTGTGGTCAGAGTCCACATCTGCCCCTGGAAATGTCTTACAATTTAAAACCTGATTCCTAAATCTCTGTCTTACCATTATATAATCTATCTGATACCTTTTAGTATCTCCTGGATTCTTCCATGTATATAACCTTCTTTTTTGATTCTTGAACCAAGTGTTAGCTATGATTAAGTTATGCTCTGTGCAAAATCCTACCAGACGGTTTCCTCTTTCATTTCTTCCCCCCAATCCATATTCACCTACTATGTTTCCTTCTCTCCCTTTTCCTACTGACGAATTCCAGTTACCCATGACTATTCAATTTTCGTCTCCCTTCACTACTTGAATAATTTCTTTTATCTCATCATACATTTCCTCAATTTCTTCATCATCTGCAGAGCTAGTTGGCATATAAACTTGTACTACTGTAGTAGGTGTGGGCTTTGTGTCTATCTTATCCACAATAATGCGTTCACTATGCTGTTTGTAGTAGCTTACCCGCATTCCTATTTTCCTATTCATTATTAAACCTACTCCTGCATTACCCCTATTTGATTTTGTATTTATAACCCTGTATTCACCTGACCAAAAGTCTTGTTCCTCCTACCACTGAACTTCACTAATTCCCACTATATCTAACTTTAACCTATCCGTTTCCCTTTTTAAATTTTCTAACCTACATGCCCGATTAAGGGATCTGACATTCCACGCTCCGATTCGTAGAACGCCACTTTCTTTCTCCTGATAACGACGTCCTCATGAGTAGTCCCCGCCCGGAGATCCGAGTGGGTGACTATTTTACCTCCGGAATATTTTACCCAAGAGGACGACATCATCATTTAATCATACAGTAAAGCTGCATGCCCTCGGGAAAAATTACGGCTGTAGTTTCCCCTTGTTTTCAGCCGTTCGCAGTACCAGCACAGCAAGGCCGTTTTGGTTAATGTTACAAGGCCAGATCAGTCAATCATCCAGACGGTTGCCCCTGCAACTACTGAAAGGCTGCTGCCCCTCTTCAGGAACCACACGTTTGTCTGGCCTCTCAACAGATACGCCTCCGTTGCGGTTGCACCTATGGTACGGCCATCCGTATCGCTGAGGCACTCAAGCCTCCCCACCAACGGCAAGGTCCATGGTTCATGGGGGGGGGGGGGGGGGGGGGGTGTTCAGTGTATGCTGCCTTTAGAATCTGAAGATGGTCATTGTATGGCCGAAACCGGTTAGGACTGTGTCATAAACATGTGATTGCGTCTATAAATAAACAAATAATTTTACAAAACAGTACATTGTATACATTGATGGATAATGTAAATAACACAAGAGTAAGGGTTTGGTAAAAAAAATGTAACAAAAATAAATAATAAAAAATGTAGCATTCCATATAACATTTTACGCTCCTTTTTTATTTTTATTTTCTGGAGAAACTTATTCCCAAAGCTATGTAGTCTGTAATACTAACACCTTACCCTCTTTCTGATCTCAACAGCTCGCTCATTATGGATGAATGTTGATTCAGTTTATCAAAGCAAATGGGAAGTTGCAGTGCAAATTGTCCTGATATCAACTAATTGTGTTGTGGGAGTTTTTTTAGGTGGTATGCTTCAATAAAGTCTTCTCAATTTACAAGCCGTATCATTTTGAGTAAAACACTCAAGCTTTTAATGGCTGTCTTCACCATCGTCATTAAGAGTTGAAATCACTGACTGCTGGGGCTGATATAGTGTTATGCTTATATGGATGTAATGGTAGCAACTGGAACCCTCCAGAGAGGGCCGGACTTTTGCATGGACAGAAGGCAAGTCGAGCAACAGCTCTGCCCCACAATGGGACTGTGTGATGTCACATGGCACAAGTAGCTAGCACCACAAACTGTTTGCCACAGACTTCAAGCATATGCATGCTTTTGTTCATCTGCTTAACTTCGGTAATGAGACAAGAACTGGTGTATTCAGCATGGAATGGTCGTTGCAGCCAGTATGTCCAAAGTCAGCCCTCATGCCCCGCTAATGATTTGCTGTTAAGTCAGAACTTAGATTATTTTGTGGATACACATTTTTACACTTTTAAAAATATGTAGGAAAGTAATGTGTATTGTGCAACATTTACTTGTCATTTTTGGACAATTTTGTTACATTCTGTTGATATTGAGTTTAATTATTGGCATTTCATATTTTTATATACTATGTCTGAAATATTTTGTGATTTCAAATATTGTAAATAATAAAAGAATGTCAACAATAATTCCAATAAATGACGAAAATGATCATTATTAAGTTTTAGCTATGTTTGCAAAACCCAACCTTATCCATGATGACAGTTTCAAAACCATCCTTATCCAATGTTGAGTTCCAAAACATGCCTTATCTAATCTTAATTTGTAAATATCTTCATTAATGTTACGAATTGTATGCAGCTTTCAGAGATATCAATATATGTATTTACCTCAATACAATAAACATGAATAAATACATTTATTTTATTGAAGTTGAGCAAGAAATGTTTTTCTCATTTCCTGAAAAATTTGCAAAAATGTATAAGGTGGATTTTGGAACTGTATACCTCACATGAACAATTTAACAACAATATGTATAACACTTATGGTCATTTTGCAGCTTGCAATACAAATTGTACAGTATATTAACAATTTATTATGGAATACATAACCTTTGTTGTTTCTTTCCTTTTCAAATTGCCAAACTGTCCTGCATGAATCCTTCAATTGGACAGTACCATTTTTCCTCTAGTGTATTAAATACCAATCTTTTTAGTGGGTCAAACTCCATGTTTAACAGATTTGTTTTATTTAATTTATTGTAAATTTTTAATCCCGTGTACAGTGGTGTTTGAGCGTAAAGTTTTAAACTATGAGAGGGAAGTTTGAAACTGAGTCTGTGACGAGTACTGTTATTAGAGTTGAAATGAAAATTGTGAAGTGAGTTTTGATTTTTATATATGAAAATAAAAATTCTGTAGATGTACAGAGAAGGAGCAGTTAGTGTTTTTAATTTTTTAAATAATGGGTGACATGATGTTCATTTTTGGACTAAACATGTATCTTATGATTCTCTTTTAAAGTGTAGGTAATCTTGGGCTGTTCGTAGAAAATTATTCCATATCGAATTATAGGTTCAAAGTAGCTGTGGTAGACTATCTTCCTGGTGTCCATAAGGGTGGAACCAGATAAGACATTCACTGCATTTTGTTTGCCAAGGAGTTTTCATGTGTCTTCCAGTTTAAATTTTAGTCAAGACTTGGACCTAGAAATTTTACATAACTTGCTTCAGTCATTTCCTGATTGCTGTGCACTGTTTTTATTGGAGATGCTGATGATATTGTAGCACTGAATTGCATAAATTGTGATTTTGTGACACTGAGTATTAATCCAATTTTGCTGAAACCATAAGTCTAGGTTTCCCATCATACTTGTCACAGTATAATGAATTTGTTCTAAATTGTCATTTTCAAGTAAAACCAAGGTGTCATCTGCGAATAAACCAGAGTGAACATCAATGCTTAAAGGTAAATTATTTATGTACAGTAAAAAAAGATAGGCCCTAAAATTGAGCCCTGCAGGACCTCTGTACAAATCTTTTTCCAGTCCAAGAATGATTTTTTTCATTTGAATTTAGAATAACATTGTTTCCTTCCAGATAAATAAGATTTGAACCACTGTAATGCCCTGTCCACGATCCCATATGCTTGACTATGTCAAAAGGTTTGGTCAAATCACAAAAAATGCTTGTGACCTTTTTACCTTTGTCTAAAGCAGAGCTTATCTTTCCAGTGAATTCCCTGTTTTGCCCTTTTGAAATCCAAATTGATTTTTAACTATAATATCATTTTCTGCAAGAAATTTTTCAAGATGTTTTGCAACAATTCTTTCTAACACCTTAGCAAAAATGGGCAGCAGGGAAAGAGAACAGTAATTTCCCATGTCATCTGGTGAGCCTTTCTTGAACAGTGGTCTTATTTCAGCATATTTTAACACATCCGGGATATATCCTTCCTCAAATGAATGATTAATAATTTTAGCGAATGGTTGAGAATTGATGTTATAAACATTCTTGATTACAGTGTTTGGAATTTCATCCCACACAGTTGATATTTTAAGATGCTATAGCATCTTCTACATCTTTTGGCATAAGACTTTTGAATGATTTAAGGCTTGCATTTTGTGTTATATTTATGAAGTTGACGTCTACCTTGCTCTGATGAGCTGTGATATCTACTTCTGATTTTGCCACATTTATTAAAAAATTGTCGAAACAGTTTGACATTTGAAAAGGATCTATAATTATATCATTTTTAATTTTAATTTGGACACTTTCTTGGCACTTTTTCTTTACTCCCAATTCAGATTTGACAACACCCAAAATTGCCTTTGATTTATTTTCATGTTTACTAATATACATGTTGTTAGCCAAATTTTTGCTGCCTGTACAACTTTTTTAAATGTATTCTTATATCTCTTTACACACCCCACAAAATCAGCATTTTTGTTATGGTTTAACTCATTGTGAAGCTGTCTTGTCATCATATTAAAGGCAGATGTAGGTGGGAATACTTTTACAAGTTCTATACTGCATGTAGTATGTTTTTTCAAAGTTTAATGACTAAGAATTGTCTAGGGAAAATTTATTAATATCCATGAAAATTTCATTAACCAATCTTTCTAAGGCTATACTTTATTTGCTAATTATTCTAATGTTTGAGTCATCTGCTAACAAAACAAATTTGCCACCAGGTAATGTTACAAATAGAAGGTAATTGGTATGCACAAGAAAATGTAAGAGCCCTGAGACGGAACCTTATGGGACACCACATGTAATTACTTCCCGGCAGGATCATGCCTGTTGGCTTCATACATTTCTCTTTCCTCACACACTTTGTTTTCTTGCAGAAATATAGGATTTGTACCCTTATGCGGTATTTCTTTTTACATCATAATAAACTGATTTATTTAATTTATTTAAAATGGTGTTGTGATGTACACAGTCAAATGTATTTGACAGATCACAAAATTACCAGTAGCCTGTAATTTATTGTATAATGCATTGTTTCCCAACTTGTGGTTCATGAATCCCTAGGGAGTTTGCAAAATATTTCAAGGGGTTACCTAAACTCTTTTCCATAATGGCGGGTTTTGAGGTTAGGTCTGTTACTGCTCCCTCAGTTTCTGTGGCGTTTTCATAATCTGGAATTTATCATGATATTTCCACAATAAATTAGTATTTCTCATGAATTTATGATTTAAAGTTTTCTAACAATGTTAGGAATTCATTTGATTTCACTACAATGGAAATTCAGTCTGCCAGCTTCTTTGTGCTCTAACAATACTAACAACAGTACACGACAGCACTGGAGAATGGTTATGTGGCTCTCAGGCCTTTGATTTTCAATAGCCTACATGATCTTTCCTTGTGTTGAATGGAGAAAGTTGTCTATAGTGTATCAGAATCATTCTCATTCACATTAAAATGAATAAGTCGTTGAAAAGTGGAAGTTTGAAAGGTAAATACAGTTTAACAAAGCCACAAGATAGTGTTGTGTCAACAGGTTATTCAGCTACTAGTGATATGTGTTAATCTGACAAATGTGAACTGTGTGTAAAGAAAAGAAAGTATGATGAGAATTGTGTTAGGTTTGGATTTTCATAAATAGGTGACATTTTTGCTAACAGTGGTCTGAAGCCTTCCTTACTTAAATTTCATTTAGAAACTAAACACCCAGTCACATAAAGACTAAAAGATAGCAAGTGGAAAAATGATTTAACTACTTTTGTATCTGCTGCAAACAGTGAAAATAAGAATGCCCATGATGCATCTTATTGCATTAGCTACAGAACTGCTAAAACTGCACAACCTTATTTAATAGCTGAAGATTTAGTGCAGCCATGCATAAATGCTGTAGTACAATGCATTCTTGGAGAATCTTTGACAAAAAAATCAGTATGGTACCATTGTCCATCAATACAGTCAGCCATGAATGAACGACATAGTACAATGCGTGCTTGGAGAATCTCCCACAAAAAATGTCAATACGGTATCATTGTCCGACAATACAATCAAATGCTGAATTAAAGATATGTCAAATTATGTTTTAAAGTGAAATATTGGAAACAGTTCGTGCTAGTCCTCTCTTTTGTGAATCAACTGATGTTGCCATTTAGCCCTTTTGTTACTTTTCGTCCATTACATTAATGGGGAATCTGTAGAAAGAGACTATTATTGTGCAGACCCTTAAAAGAGAGAATGGTGCAAAACCTACAACAGGATGTTATGCTAGGTTTGTTGCCAAAGTGAAATCAGTAGTGCCGAACACTTTTTGGATACTTTGCTGCATTCATGGGCGGGCTCTTGTTTCTAAACCCAAGCCTTATGGATTGAAATCTGTAGTGAACAATGCAGTGCAAGTAACTAATTTTAAGGCTTGCCCAATAAATTACTACATCTTCACAGTGCTTTGTGAGGAAATGCGAAGCATTTGTGAGTGTTTATTGTCTTATACTGAAATTGAGTGACTATCTACAGGTAGAATTATTTTCAGACTGCATGAGCTGAAAGATGAACTTTATATTTTTTTCACTTGCCAAAGATGAAATCTGGTTTCAGACTATAGATTATTTGGCAGAGATTTTCTCAAAAATTAAAAGTTTAAACTCCCTAGGGGTCAAATATAAACATTTATATTTTGCAAGATTACGTCAAATGTGTTTTAATAGAAATCAAACTGAGTGCTTTGATATGCTTCATGACTTCCTGGTGGGAAATCATCTTACTTTGGACGAATATGTCAAGCACATGGTGAAAAAACATTTGAAGGGTCTTGGAAAAACTTTCCTTGCTATTTCCAATAATAACAATTTGATTCGGAATCTCTTCTGAGAGCCAACAATCTTAGAATCCACATTAAGCATAATTTAAAAAGAGCAGCTTCTTGAAATTTCCACTGATTTTCAGTTATAGAAAAGTTATAAATTGGTTAAGTTTAAAGGAGTTCCCAATGTTAGTGAATAAAGCCATAACGGCTTTATTACCTTTTCATCCACATACTTGTATGAAAAGTCATTTTTTTCATAACCCTATTTAAAAAATAAATACAGAAGAAGACTTTGTGCTGAAAGTGATTTGAAACTTTATTTAACTTCTGTGGCTCCTTACTTCTAAGCTCTGTGCCACTGAAAGGATGCACAACCTTTTCACTAAATTCCAAGGAAGGGATGAGTAGTTATATTAAAAACTTGTGTTTATTATTGCAACTGGGCCTACACGTTGTGTAATTTTTCAGTCATAACTTGAGTAACTTTTGGTTTTAACCATTAAGGATTAAGTTTATTTAAAATTACTCGTAATTAGATTTTATGCATGTGAACTGTATGCATCTTTAAAAGTCATCAGTTCAGCCAAATCAGATCATTGTAGAAGGGATTCATGAGTTCAAAAAGGTTAGGAATTGCTGGTCTGATGAATACTGCACGTGGAGATATCCTCCGACCTTGTGGAACGGGCTGTCTTACAAATATTAAACGTGATTGCCTTGTCCATACAGTTATAAAGATATTGTTGTCATGTTGTTCATGTGCACTGTTGAGAAAGAAAAATGTAATTGGGTCAATTGCATGAAATGTGATACAGTATTAATAAAATCTTACTTCAGTTATAATGATGTATTAATTAGAGGTGATATTTACCTGTCACTTCTCAGGTCAAAGATATCTTAGTGTCAGAAACAATTATTCATGACACTACAACATTACTCAAATACATACAATTTTCCATGTATCAACCTTTAGGCTATCATATGCAATGAAAGTTAATTTTTTTTTTTTTTTAAAGTGAGTGCATGTAATTTTCCAGTTTCATTATCTTCCATGAACTAATTCCAAATCACAATTATTGCTTCTTATTCCAAACCAATAGACCATCTCAAATAAAATAAAATGATATAAAGAAAATATGTTAGATTAACTTCAAAATACGAAGGAGGCAAAATTTACTCATTGAAGAGTAGAAGTAACTATCCTTCACATCGCAGTACAGTGACATGTGACAGAGTGTATAGTATGACAGATTATTTCCTATTTGATTGGGACACAGCATTCCTCATGTGTGACTTGGTAAAGGCTCAGAGGGAAGCCCATTCCAAGAGCAGTATAAAAATGATTTTTCACTAATATGTTACAGAATTTAAATTATCACCAAGCATTTAGAAAATTTTCCACATAGATATGAATGATGATAGTCAAACTTTTTAGAAGTGTTGACATTGTATGATGTTTTTCCAACAGTTAATTGCTAGACTTAAGGTTGCTCCTTAAAATGCCAATTAGCTTCATGTAGCAGGGGTTATGGTGCATGGCTTCTACAGACTATAGCTCTGTGGGCTTCCGGAAGCTTAAGTACGTGAGCCTAAGGAAATTGTATCACACTCCGTGTGATTTTCATGTTCCGCTGCTTACAGTGAAGGAGAATCAGTAGAGTGGCTGAAACTTCACTCTCTGTATCTTTCTATTATCATTTGATGTAAGTGTCATCACCTAACGTGAGTTTCATAAACGATTAGGAGAAATAAGGGCCTGAAATGTTTCTTGTTACTTTCAGTGCCTAACAAGTTCTTTGTAAGCAAGTTTCTTTTCTTTATTTCAGGTGCATTTTGATCATTCTTGCAACATCCGAATTAAATTTAACTGCCAAAAACATGTACTTTGAGACATACATTATGTGATCAAAAGTATCCGGACACCCCCAAAAACATACATTTTTCATATTATGTGCATTGTGCTACTACCTACTGCCAGGTACTCCCTATCAGCAACCTCAGTAGCCATTAGACATTGTGAGAGAGCAGAATGGGGAGCTCCGCGGAACTCACGGACTTCGAACACCGTCAGATGATTTGTTGTCATGTGTGTCATATGTCTGTACACGAGATTTTCACACTTATAAATATCCCTAGCTTCACTCTTCCGATGTGATAATGAAGTGGAAATGTGAAGGGACACATACAGCACAAAAGCGTACAGACCAACCTCATCTGATAACTGAAAGAGAGCGCTGACAGTTGAAGAGGATCGTAATGTGTAATAGGCAGACGTCTATCCAGACCATCACACAGGACTTCCAAATACATCAGGATCCACTGTAAATACCATGACAGTTAGGCGGAGGTTAGAAAACTCGGATTTCATGGTGGAGAGGCTGCTCATAAGCCACACATCATGTCGGTAAATGCCAAAAAACGCCTCACTTGGTGTTAGGAGCTTAAAAATTGGACAATTGAACAGTGGAAAAACATTGTGTGGAGGGACGAATCACTATCCGATGGCAGGGTGTGGGTATGGCGAATGCCCGGTGAATGTTATCTGCCAGTGTGTTTAGTGCCAACAGTAAAATTCGGAGGCAGTGGTGTTATGGTGTGGTTGTGCTTTTCATGGAGGGGGATGCATCCCTTGTTGTTTCGCATGCACTATCACAGCACAGGCCTACATTGATGTTTTAAGCACAGTCTTGCTTCCCAGTGTTGAAGAGCAACTGCATCTGTCAACACGATCAAGCACTTGTTCATAATGCACGGCCTGTGGCGGGGTGCTTACATGACTTTAACGGACTGGCCTGCACAGAGTCCCGACATGAATCCTATACAACACCTTTGGGATGTTTTGGAACACTGGCTTGGTGCCAGGACTCAACGACCGACATTGATACTTCTCCTTAGTGCAGCACTCCGTAAAGAATGGACTGCCATTCCCCAGGAAACCTTCCAGCACATGATTAACACATGCCTGCAAGATTGGAAGCTGTCATCAAGGCTAAGGGTAGGCTAACACCATATTGAATCCCAACATTATTGATGGAGGGCGCCACAAACTCGTAAGTCATTTTGAGCCAGGTGTCCAGATACTTTTGATCACATAGTGTAATTTAAGGCAAGAGCATTCACAGGATCTTAGCCAAGAGGTAGGCAGGGATGGGGAGATCTCATTTTTGCGATGAAAGGCGATTTGAGATTTCATGACAAATGGTTATGAGTGCACTTGCTACTTGTTACATGCTTCTCCTTTCTTTAAACTGATACTCTACTGTTCATCTGGTGTTTCTGCACTCATGAAAATGAACACATTAATCACAGATTGGCAGTTTCACTTAGCCTTGAAAACCACAAACCATCTCTGGCCTTAGTTACTTTTAATTGATTTTTGTGACTACCCTCTACGTTGTGCGTGTTGCCAACATGCCGTTCCTGTTGGTTGCACCATGGACATCTCAACAGGTATTGTGCTCTACAGCTCACCACTCGATACTGTAGCCATTCCAACGAAATATTTCAAGCAGATAAATCCAAGTGGCATGTTAATAATAGGAATAAACAAAAAGTATGCTCACCATACTTTAGGGGTAGCACCTTTGACTAGTAATCAAAATGTGTCCTGGGTCCCAGGTTCAGACCTCATTACTACTTAAATTTTGAATAAAAATCATCAGCAATGGCAGCTGAAGACTTATGGCATAAGAAGTCACTCTTGTTCTGCCAACAACTTTGTCAAAGAGAGCGCGGCAAGAATGGATGGAATCTCAGGGCACACTCTTGCCTTGGTATGGGAAATTGCCCCTAAAAGATGAAACAATCAGCAATGATCAATGACAGAATGCAGAATACTATGGAAATCACTCCATTAAAGACATGTGATGTGTATCCACGGGACATGTGGCCTGTAATTGAAAAAGTGTCATGACAATCTCTATTGGAAAAAGATTCCTTACCAGTCCCCCATTTATGTCTCCAGGAGGGGGAGCTGACCGTGTGAAAAAGATTTAATAACCAACGAAAGGGTAACACACTGAGTCAGGGTGTGGAATGTCAGAAGTGTGAACATGTTAAGGAAGGTAGAAAATCTGAAAAGGTGTTTGCTACAGCTCAATTTAGATATATTGGAGGCCAGTGAAGTGAAATGGAAAGAAGACAAGGATTTCTGGTCAGACGAATATAGGGTAATATCAGGAGCAGCAGGAAATGGTATAATGAGAGTAGATTTCATTATGAATAGGAAGTAGGGCAGAGAGTGGGTTACTGTGAACAGTTGAGTGATAGGTTGTTCTCAAGAACATTTGAGTGATAGGTTGTTCTCAAGAACATTTGAGTGATAGGTTGTTCTCATCAGTATTAACAGCAAACCAACGCCGACAACAGTAATTCAGGTAAAAATCCAAACAGCACAAGTAGAAGATGAAGAGATAAAGTATATTAGTATACTGAATGGATAATTCAGTACATAGGGGGAGATGGAAATTTAATAATAATTTGGGACTGGAACATGGTTGTAAGAGAGTGAGTAGAAGAAAGGGTTATGGGAGAATATGGCCATGGTGGTACAAATGAGAGAAGAAAAAGACCAATTGAGCTCTGCAATAAATTTCAGCTAGAAATGCAAAAACTCTGTTCAAGATCACAAAAGGAGGAGGTATACTTGTAAAATGCTGTGAGGTACAGGATGATTCCAGTTAGGTAAAATCGAACAATGGAAAATTCAGAATGGAATAATGACAATATTATGAAAAGAATAGATTGCCACTCACGATATAGAGGAGATGTTGAGTTGCAGATAGGCACAACGAAAAGACTCTCGAAGAAGTAGATTTTTAGCCAAGAAAGTTTCCATCCAAATTAGACAACATACACATAACAGTCATGCTAATGCAACTCAGACACACATTACCACAGTCTCTGACTGCCGAGAGGCTAGGGCAGGGAGGGGGGAATAGCAGGGTACAGGAGGTGGATGGAAAAGTACTGCTTGTGGGAGCACACAGGGATGAGCTGGAGAGAGGGTAGGGCAGCTACGTGCAGTCAGGAAGTTAGACGGGTGGGGTGAGGGGGAATGAAAAAAGAGAAAAGTAAAAAGACTGCGGGTGTATTGGTGGAAGGAGATAGGTGGGTGTAGGACAATGGCTAGTGAAGGTTGAGGCCAGGAGCGTTATGGGAAAATAGAATATATTGTAGGGAGAGTTGCCAACTGTGCAGTTCAGAAAAGCTAGCGTTGATAGGAAGGATCCAGATGGCACAGGCTGTGTATCAGACATTGAAATGAAGAACTTTGTGTTGGGCAGTGTGCTTAGCAGCAGGACGATCCAGCCGTTGTTTGGCTACAGTTTGTTGCTGGCCATTCATGTGAACAGACTGCTTGTTGGTTATCTCAAACCATGTAGAACACAGCTCAGTAGTTGCAACTTAGCTTGTAGATCATAGGTAGCCCTGTATCTAATGGGATAGGTGATGCTTGTGACTGGACTGGAGTTGAGATAGTGTGAGGATAGGTCTTGCATCTGGGTTTATTACAGGGATATGAGCCATAAGGCAAGGGGCTGGGAGTGGCGGTTGTGTAGGGATGGACGAGGATATTGTGTAGCTTCGGTGGGGAGTGGAATACCACTGTGGGAGGGATAGTGGATGTAGGAAATTCCTTATTTCACAACATGACAGAGCAATCGCAGAAGCTGGGAAGAAAACCACAGGTACAAGGAAGCCATGGGTAACAGAAGAAGTACTTCAATAGGTCGGCAAAAGAAGGCAGCACTGAAATGTTCACAGCAGTTCAGGAATACAGATATACAAGGCACTCAGGAATGAAATAAATAGAAAGTGCAGAGAAGCTAAGGTGAAAAGGCTTCATGAAAACTGTGACAAAATTGAAAAAGAAAAGTCAAAGCAGCCTGCAGTAGAATTAAAAGCAGGGGCAATAACATTAAGAGTGCAGTAGAAATTCCACTGTTAAATGCAGAGGGAAGAGTGGGTAGGTGGAGGAGTGTGTTGAAGGCCTCTGTGAGGGGTAGGAGCAAGGAGGAAACCAAAAGCAGGCTAGCATTGGCAAAAAGGGCATTCCTGACCAAGAGAAGTGTACTAGTATCAAATATAGGCCATAATTTGAGTAAGAAATTTCTGAGACTGTAGATTTGGAGCACAGCGTTGTATGGTAGTGAAACATGGACTGTGGGAAAACTGGAACAGAAGAGAATCAAAGCATGTGAGATGTAGTGCTACAGATGAATGTTGACAATTAGTTTGACTGATAAGGTAAGGAACGAGGAGATTCTCCGCAGAATCAATGAGGAAAGGAATATAGGGAAAATGCTGACAAAAAGAAGGGGCAGGATGATAGGCCATGTGTTAAGATATGTGGAATAATTTCTATAGTACTAAAGGGAGCTGTAGAGAGTAAAAACTTTAGAGGAGGACAAAGACTTGAATACATTCAGCAAATAATTGAGGAGGTAGGTTGCAAGCGTTACTCTGAGATGAAAAGGTTGGCACAGCAGAGGAATTTATGGCGGTCTGCGTAGGTGCTCTGTATATTCCAGAAAAAGCAAAAATATGAAATTGTGTGGAAATAGAGTTCACAGCTGTAAATACAAATAAATGGTTATCTGTGGCTGAATTCCCTCACACAATACGCCATTTTATTCTAGTTAGTCACATTGTTATTATTTATGCATAATAAAGTTAGATAGAATTAGAAGGGGGGGGGGGGGGGGGGCAACTACGTACTCTCATTGACCTCTAGACAGGGAAGTGATCTGTATTTGGGTAATACGTCCTTAACCATTGTTCGGAATCTTATGTGATAGTCTGCTGGCTATCCGAGAACTTGGTATGTGAGTGTTAAATCACAGATTTTAAGTTTAATATGAAAGACTTGTATGGATCTCTCATTTCTCATTCAGTGTAACTGCGCATTGCACTAGTTTAGTCCTTTTCGATTGACTGTCATACCCTTAAGTATATACCTACGGTCACATGTTATGGTTTTTTTTATTTTTTTTAACCAATATCCCATGATTACTGTAGTAGTAAATTATCACCTGGTCATGTAGCTGTGATTTGATTGTTCCAGGAACTACTACAAATGAATATTTTTTTTTAATGTATCATTATGTCAGCCTTGCTATAACTAGTCAAGAGCTGCCATATTCTCCTAATTTGAGAACATCAAAGGGAAGTTAGAATTCTTGTTTATTGTGTCAAGAGATGTAACACTGATATAATGTGTCATGCCCTTGCTTAATAGAAAAAAAAGTAATCCTGCTATTCACTTCAAATGATGTCAGTGTGAGGGAACCAAAAAATACTTAAATCAGGATAGTCTGACTGTCTAATTTCATGTAACATAAATTCCATTGTTCTTTTGTTGTTTGCAATACTGTGGTCATGGTTCCATTCTTATCTTACAGCTTCAAGAAGTGGCTACAACAGTGACTTTATATTTGTGAAGAAATGCAGAAATACTGAAAAATGAAGTGAGCTGATGATAACGTGGGTGTCCAGGTGTTACAACCGAAAAAAGTTATGAGTGAAAGCAGTGATGTGGAATCACCGTGAAATGAATGGAACAGAGTAGCATACAGATGGTCAGTAACTTTCAGAATGGGTTCAGATGACACGGAAAATGATTACTATGTTGGTTTATTGTACCAGGAGTTGTTGTTAGTGCTGTGTATTGCAATCATTGTAAAATCCCCCTTATTGTTAAATTGTTTCATAAATTAGACTATGGTGATTATTTCCTTACCTTTGGCAAAAGTGAATGATTCCTTTATTTGTTGTGGCCCACTGTTATCTTCTGAATCGCTTCAGGCAAATGCTGGGACAGTTCCTTTGAAAGTACACGGCCAGCATCCTTCTGCATACTTCCCTAAACCGCTGGGAATGATGACCTCGCTATTTGTTTCCCCTTCCACAAACCAACCAACCAATCCAGACAAATCCCTTCAGAAAAGACACCCTAATATTTAAATTTATATTCATTGGTATCAAATTCCTGTGTTTCAGAAATGCTTTTCTTGCCATTGCCAGTCTGTGTTCTATATCAGTTTTGTATTATTTCATCAATTATTTTGCTCCTCAGACAGCAAAACTCACTGTAAGCCCGTGGAATATTGTCCCATCCCTTCACCCTGGCTCTCTGGTGCCCTGTAATATCTCTGGTGGGACATGATGATTGCAAACAGCTTGTTTCAGCTCCTATGGATTCTGAATGTAGCCGAGATCTGGAGAATATGGAGACTATTCCATCTGACTGGTTCTGTTCTCCACTAGGAAGGTGTTTACAAGATTGTGGCACTGGTGGAGTGCATTGTTGCTCATCAGTGTGAATTCTGCTCCAGTATGCTCACTAAATGGAGCCACAATATGCGCAAGAATGTTGTTCCAATACTTCACACCAGTCATCCTCCCATTTATTGGCACAAGTGGTGCCCTGTGGCCATACATGATTCCATGTCAAAACATGAATGAACCGCATTGATAAGGGCGGCAGTATAGGATACAGTTAGTGTTTAAACATTGCCCTCATTGCCTCCACACATGGATATTGGTATTATCAGGGTGGAGGCAAATACGGATCTCATCAGAAAGGAATGTTATGTCCCACTGTTGCCTAGCTCACAAAGAAGGTTCCATGCTCGTGTGATACAAGCCCTTCTCTGAACTTCATTTAGAGGAGAAGCCTCAAGAGGTCTTCTGTCATATAACCCCTGCTCACAGAGCCTATTTCATATTGCTTGTTTAGACTGCTGCAATCCTGTAGCTGTTTGGAACTGCTTCCACAGACATGTGGCATTGTGTTGAGGGTTCCTCCTTGCTCTTGTATGCAGAGATCGATGCTTCACATCTGTTGTTTTCCTGCCTATTCTGTGACGAACCTCAACTGATCTTGTCGCTAAAACTTGTTACGGATTCTAGAGCGACATTCTCTGTGACACCCACCTGTTTTATCCCCTGCTCATTAGAAGAGATTATACAAAACCTCTGATCTATGTTATTGTTGACAGAATCATCTTGAAGCAACAAAACTCTCATAACAAGACACAGCACAAGTACTGCAACATATCTGGATGACACAGTTGCCATACACTGCACATAATGCACCTTATGGTAGGAACATGGACCTTTTCAGATAGAATTACATTATAAGCAAACAAGTGTACTGATATTGTAATGTATCTCTTTATCACAATGTTCAGTATTAAAGTGTTGGCAATATGCTACATTTATTTTGATGACTGTATTATGCTTACCACGTGCAATAGTTTTGTCAATGCTGGTTGGTTCTCCCAAGGAACCCAATAATTCTGAGGTAATGTTGTCTTCTCCATGGGTCTTTCTTTGACATAGGTGTGCAGATTCTTCGCACAGTAATATATTTCCCATCTCATGTTCATCTACTTCCTCTTTCTTCTTCTTAATGCTATCTTGTATAATTCATTTCTATTGTAGAGCCTTTCTATAAGTTCCTTTCATCTTGCAACCTTAATTCTTTAATATTCACACAGATGATTAGCTTTTCTCCAAGGCCCCTATAATATTCATATAGATACCATCTATATTTCTCAAAGTTATACATGCTTCTAAAACTTTGCATTTATCCTCTAGTTATTTCTGATCTGCTGCATTGTGCTTTCTGTCAGTCTTGGTTTTGAGACAATATTATGAAAAGGAAAGTTGCTACTCACCATGTAGCGGAGATGCTGAGCTGCAGATAGGCACAACAAAAAGACTGTCACAGTATGAGCTTTCAGCCAACAAATTTGTGCCTATCTGCAACTCAACATCTCCGTTACATGGTGAGTAGCAACTTTTTTTTTCGTAATATTGTTACATTCCATCCTGGATTTTCCGCTGTTCAGTTTTGAGACAACTGTATTCAGTTTTGCCTCCCTCAATTGCTGCATTTTTAGGGTTCCTTATCTCAGTTGGTAAAAACAGAACCCATATAGGATCTCTTTGTTGTCCTTCTGCCACTCTATCTGACTGTTAAGACCACTTTTTCTGTCTGGAATGAGTGGACGTATCAAGTTGAAATTTATGTCCCATACTAAAGTCTATTGTCCCTCGACAGTGTAAAAGTCGAAGTTTCGTAGTCCAGGTAATCAAAAGATTTAGCTATTTTTTTATGTCGCATATTTTGAAAGTCGCAGAGTCACTCATCAAAACCTGTAGGGTACTTCTGATTAAACTAGAATCATGAAATTTGGCAGGAAGCAAGATTTCACAATAAAAGTAAAGGAAAGCATAAAAAATTGTTAATTTGTTATTATATCAGATAAAAAATACTTTTCGTTCAAATTTGTTATCCGACTCTCAGTCTGTCTCTCTTCTAAGACACTGTTTTCTCAGGAGTGGGTAGGCACATTCTGGATGGATGAATTATCTATATGCATAATTAAATTTGTATGAAACACTCAGAGTGCAAGTCCTACTCACCTGTGGCCAATTTTTATCTATCCTCCATTCATTATTGGTATGTACAATATTTCCTAATGTTTCCTCGTTTTCTTAACTCTGAAGAAACATCTGCTAATATGAAGTGCTAGAGATATAGTTTTGCTTCAATATGTACCTGCCATACACATCATTCCACTTCTCACAGTTGGTAAATGGGTGCTCATTCCCCTGTTTTTAGAAACATATTTTTAGTCTGCTGTAGGAGACAAACTAAAGAAAGAGTTCTGTGTACGCATTTTCATGCCAGCGCAACCCTGGTGGTGATCCTGTGGAATAATAAAGACAAAAGGTATATTCAGGTTGGAGGTATAGATGAGACTGTATTTTTAATTTTGCTTAAAGGAACTCAGTCAAGCTTATAACTAGTCCCACTGGAGCTTGTGAAATTAAAATGTTGCATTATTTAGTCAAGATATGTAAGTAGTAGGTATCCGTTTTGTAGTAACTGTATTCAAATCTGATAACTACTTATCTGTTGTTGTTACATTTTCCATTATTCCAGGGAAACATGTAATGATTCCAAAATAATACTATCATATTTTTGTCACCTTATTATAGTTGACTATTGAGTTTAAGGTGCACTCTCTTCCACTTCCTTTATTTATTCCCAATTCCAAGTTGACAAAACAGCATCAGTGAGCTGTTATTAGAATGAAAAATGTATTTAAGACTTGGATTTATGACAGTGGTAATTTGTTATCTTAACTCAGGAGTGGATTTGATAATGCTTCACACTTATAGAACAGTCAAAAATATTGATTTAATCAAATTTCAATTAAATACTGTTTGCAAAGAATAATGTTTTAACTGAAAAATATTAGGTAGGGTATGCAACTTGATGCCTGTCTGATTATGTTTTGTTTTGTTGAGTGAAGACATTGTATAGACTGGTGATGCTACCACATTCTCCATGTGCTGTTATTTTAAAAAATCTGTGACTGGATCTTGCATATGTGGGTTATGTAGTAGTTTTTAGTTGAAACTGTAAGCTTGTGAAGAAAATTTTATTAAACATCTCAGCTAGCTGCTAAATGGCTGCATGGGTCAGTTGTCGTTTCCTGTTTCAGTCAACAGCAGTCTCAGTTGAGGAAATTGTGGTAAATCTAAACCCTTTCTAAACACTATGAGGGAGTGATTGCATTGCATGCACTACTGTCTGTATCTGCTGTATGTAAAGATGTAGGCTGCACCTTGTTCATTTGTAGGATTGTTTTATTTCTAATATTATGTTTTATTACTCAATTCTCAATTTAGAGTACATATTTTCACCAAAATTTTACTTGATGTAGCTTACTGTAGGAATTTTCACAAGGACAGTTGTAATAAATTGAAAAAATGTATACTTAACAGCTGCCTAAGAGTTGAGTAATAATTTCTTGTTGTTATCATATATCTCAGAGACTGTGGAATTTATTGTTCACAAGTGAGAAACAAAAATCCTTTATTCGTGCATCATGATCTTTAAAGCTTTCTTTTTATGCGCCAACTCGTAATCAGTTTCAGAATCATTGTAGTCAACTGATGGACTCCACAAATTATAATCCATTTTATATTGATACTCATTTTGAAATGTGACGTTCATTATAGATAGCACTAGTTTTGAATTAAATTGTCGGTGGCTGAATAACTGGTTCTCAAGTTTAAGGAAGCAGGGCCACCCGTAGATTTCATGGGCCTCTAGACAATCTTCCCAAGTCTTCTCAGGCCGTAGGATTTAGTTATCACAAATATTGATTCTTTGGTTTGTTATTTTACTTATGAGAAGTAAATAAATGCTGCCTAGACAGCGCTCTGTCAGTAATATATTAACTGAATATACTGTATTTGAACAGATAGAAATATTAGTACATACAATAGTAATAATAATAGCAATAATGTTGGAAAAGATAGACTGCTACTTACTGTAAAGATGACATGTTAAGTTACAGAAAGGTACATAACAGGCACTTTCACAGTAGCTTTCAGCCACAGCCTTCGTCAGAACAAGGAGGCTATGGCCTTAAGCTTATGTGTAAATTGCTTTTAATTGTGCCTGTCTGCAAGTTAATGTGTCATCTTTATGGTAAGTAGCAATCTGTCTTTTCCTACATTGTTGATATTCCAAGCTCCAAACTGGAGTTTCCATTGTTAAATAACAACAACAGTAACAGCTACCAAAAGAAACAGACCTAATATTTAGTGAGAAATCTTTGCAGCAAACTTCATTAGCTGGTCGACACTGTCAGTGTCAGCTGAACAATTTTGGGCAACTGTAGATGAAACACTAAATCTCCTATTCTTGCAGCTGATGATGTTATCTGCTACATCATTGATGCTCATTTCAAAACAATTTTGTGCTTTATTGATAACAGTGCTAGTTGATTTAGTTTCTCTTGGCCTAAAGTTGATCTTAAATGATTTTTGATTAATGCTAATTTACTAAGTCCTTTTTCACGTGAAGCAATAGTCACTTGTAGAGAACAAAGATTGTAACCTCAACTTGTCAATTTCATTTACAAGAAGAAATGGAAGCCCTTTGTTTTCTGTTGTTTTTCAAATCTAGAAAAGTAGCTTTACTGACTGATGTAAACATTTGTATTTCTCTGAAAAGATTATCATTCACATCATCAGGACAGGTTCTAATTAATTTCTTAATTGTATCACTATCATTCAAAGTCGTATTTATTCTGAAAATAGTTCAAAAGTTGCACAAATATTTCTGATTTCTCCAGTTGAGAAACAATGTTGCCTATGATTATGTAAAAAATCTCTTTTGGGGACTGTTTTTCCTCTATTTCATCTGGGAGTGTGCTAGATGCTACACTACTACTCCAATCAGATTCATCAAAGATAATTTTCCTTTATCTTCCTCTTTTTTTTAAAAAAAAGAAAACCACTGCCTCAGCCACAATTTCAGTTGTCCTTTTTTCATTTATACAGGGTGATTCAAAAAGAATACCACAACTTTAGGAATTTAAAACTCTGCAACGACAAAAGGCAGAGATAAGCACTATCTGTCGGCGAATTAAGGGATCTATAAAGTTTCATTTAGTTGTACATTTGTTCGCTTGAGGCGCTGTTGACTAGGCGTCAGCGTCAGTTGATTCTAAGATGGCGACCGCTCAACAGAAAGCTTTTTGTGTTATTGAGTACGTCAGAAGTGAATTGACGACAGTTGTTCAGCGTGCATTTCGAACGAAGTATGGTGTTGAACCTCCTGATAGGTGGTGTATTAAACGTTGGTATAAACAGTTTACAGAGAATGGGTGTTTGTGCAAAGGGAAAAGTTCTGGACAGCCGAGAACAAGTGATGAAAATGTAGCACACATCCAGCAAGCATTTGTTCGCAGCCCAGGAAAATCAACTCGCAGAGCTAGCAGAGAGCTGCAAATTCCACAATCAACTGTATGGAGAGTCGTACGAAAAAGGTTAGTTATGAAACCTTTCAAGTCTGCAGCTGATAAGATTAAAAGAATCGATTTCTGTTATTTTATCCTTGCTCAAATGGAAACAGATGAATCTTTTGTTTCGAAGATTGTCTTTAGTGATGAAGCAACTTTCCACACTAACGGGAAAGTCAACCGTCACAATGTCTGTATATGGGGCACTGAGAGTCCGCGGGAAACAACTCAGTATGAACGTGACTCGCCTAAGGTGAACGTTTTCTGTGCCATTTCAGCCAATAAAGTTTTTGGTCCCTTTTTCTTCGAAGGTGCTACTGTAACTGGACTACAGTATCCGGAGATGTTAGAGAATTGGCTGTTCCCTCAGCTCGAACAAGAAGCACAACAATTCACATTTCAGCAGGATGGAGCGCCACCACATTGGCACTTGTCTGTCCGTACCTGAACTTCAACTACCCGAGGCGATGGATCGGTCGCCAGGCAGCCCGTGACAGAGCACTTCATCACTGGCCTCCAAGAAGCCCTGATCTTACCCCCTGCTATTTTTTCTTATGGGGGTATGTTAAGGATATGGTGTTTCGGCCACCTCTCCCAGACACCATTGATGATTTGAAACGAGAAATAACAGCTCTCCAAACCGTTACGCCTGATATGCTACAGAGAGTGTGGAACGAGTTGGAGTATCGGGTTGATATTGCTCGAGTGTCTGGAGGGGGCCATATTGAACATCTCTGAACTTGTTTTTGAGTGAAAAAAAAAACTTTTTAAATACTCTTTGTAATGCTGTATAACAGAAGGTTATATTATGTTTCTTTCATTAAGTACACTTTTTTAAAGTTGTGGTATTCTTTTTGAATCACCCTGTACTGAGAGCTTAGTCATTGTATGCTGTTGTTTTGGCGCGAATATTTTGTTTACAGCGAAGTAACTGTATGTGTGAGTTTCATATTCCACTTAAAAACAATGGGAAGAATTAAGAACTTTGGTGTTAAACAATGTAAATTTTATGGAGACCAGTTCACCTAACAGATTAACTCTGCTAATACTGAAATGCAATGTGATGCAACGCTTGAATCTACTTCAACTACTCCAAGTGCTTTGAAGCTAAACCTGAAATATTTGGACAATGGGCTTGACCGTATTAATGTTGATAATATAGACCCGCCAACTATTGGTTCAGGTTGTGTTACACTCTGCTCTATCTGAACTAATAAATAAAGCTTTGCAGTTTAAGGAATGTGGCAATAGTGGTGTAAAGGTATTTGAGGAGATACGTGCTAGAATAGGTTGTGCATCAAAATTAAGATCTGTTTGTAATTTTTGTGGTTTAAGTGAGTGTGGTTATACTTGTGGTGTAACTAAACAGAGAGTGTATAACACAAACATCAAACTTGCTTATGTTATGAACTGTATAGGCAAAGGGTACAAAAGTGCACAAATTTTCTGTGCTCATGTGGGCTTACCTCCCCCTACAAGGTTTGACAGGTACAATAAAATTATTCTACGGACTTCAGAAGAAGTAGCAAATGATAGTTTTAATAATGCTGTTCAGGAAAGTGTAGACACGAAAGACAGCAACGCATGCATGTCTGCAGCATTGGCTGCATCCTGGCAACAAAAAACCATAGTTCCCTAAATGGTGTTGTGACAGCTACCTCCTTGGACAGTGATAAAGTCATTGATGTGGAGTATATTACCAAGTACTGTCATGGCTGTACTAGTGGAAATGAAAATCATAAATGTTTGATTAATTTTAGTGGCTATAGTGGAGGGATGGAATCTGATGGTGTTGCAAAGATATTTCACAGGTCAGTGGAGAAATATGGTTTGCTATATGTATCTTACCTAGGAGATGGAGACTCAAAAGGGTACCAAAAAGTTTGTGAATCCAAACCGTACGCTGACACCAAAATTGAAAAAATGGAATGTGTTGGACATGTCCAGAAAAGGTTAGGTACAAGACTGAGGAACTTAAAGATGAATTTGAAGGGAAAGAAATTAGCTGATGATAACTGTGTTATTGAACATGGTTGGCTTACAGACGAAGAAATAGACAGGTTGCAGTGTTATAGACAAGCCATAAGACAAAAAAAAAAAAAATTACCTTGAGGGAATGAAACAGGCAGTATGGGCTACCTTCTATCATAAATCCGCCACAGATGACAACCCATGTCATGTACTCTGCTCACATGGCAGTGACTTTTGGTGTGGCTACCAGAGGGCTGTTACTTAAGGTGTGACCTACAACCATAAACATTCTTTGCCATTTGTTATAATGGACGTTATAAATCCTATATATGTGGATTTTAGTGACACAAGTTTATTAGAGAAACATTTACACATTAGGACTCAAAATCCAAATGAAAGTTTCAACAATTGAATGTGGGAACGGATAACAAAAACTGTTTTAGTAGCATTAAATACTTTGAAAATAGGGTACTAGATGCTGTTCTATGTTTCAATGATATTGCAGTGTCAAGGCCTAATGTTATGGAAGTTATAGGAGTGCCTGGTGAAGTAAATACACAGAGAGCTTTAATAGCCGTTGTCCAAAGGGGACTCTCCAAAGCAGCAAAATCAATGTTGTAAGCCACCAAAGTAGCAAGAATAACAAGAAGAAATGTGAAAAAGAAAAGGGAGGAAGAACAACACAGGAAACAAGATGAATATGGACCTGGGATGCATTAATGCCATGCAAGTTTTAATTTTATCTTGAATTTCCCAGAAGTTAAATTATTTCATGTTCTTGTACACTTTGGATAAAAACTGTTAAAGATAGAGAGCTGAAATTTCGTATACTGTCTTAAAACATGCTTAACTAAAGAGTAGACTACTCTTGTGACTTAAATTAGAAACTAATTTTTTTTTAAATTTTTTTTTTAAAGAAAAACCCTGAATTCATTCCCAGTATTTTTGATAATCATACTTAACAATTTTTTGTACCGCAATTTATGACAGCACCATTTTTTCAGTAGTTTGCTTTGAAGATAATAGTGTAAAGTCCTTACAGGACAAAAATAAACGTGTTACTTTGTATTTTGAGTAATGTGTACCTATGATGTACATAAATAATTAGCATGGTTTATTTCAATAGCAACAAAAAACAAGTGTGAGAGCTAAAGCTGTGGTTCGTTCATAAAAATGTTCCCAAAAGATGTTTTAAAAGATAGTAAGCATTATACGGGCTTATGAATCTTATTCTTTGAGTTATGTTGCTTAGAAAAAACAAATTTTTTCAAAGGGTTCACAGACCAGTCCCTTAGGATTTCAGGCCAGAGTGCTCTTACATCCTTATCTATGAAAACCATAAGAGCTCTAATATTTTTTTTCATTTCAGTATTAAGGAAAATATCGTTTGACTGCAGAATCAATCTTCTTACGTTAATATGGTCTACAATGTTCCTCCAAACATTCAAGAGAATCAGTGTTTCAAACTTGGAGAAATAATAGATCAGTCTGTTCACTCCTACTATCCAATCGTGAGACAAACTACATTGACTTTTTGTGTATTGTAAGGCTTCTGTTACTTCTGATTGTTTTTATGCTATAGGCTTCACTGCCTCAGTTCTTGTACTCCATCCTGTTTCAGTCAGTCAACGAGGAGATCGACCTCCAGTGTGTTTTGGTAACGCTCTCCATTTCTATGGGCTTGCTCTAAAGAAATTGTACAGTTAGATCAGACACCTGAGAAATGTATGTACTTCTTCATTTCTTCTTGTAGCATGTAATCCTGAAAAGTTCAGAATACAAACGGCTCAAGGAGAAAATGTTACCAATGAGTTAATGTGTCTAATTTTTGCTTGCAGTTCTTTTATTTGGCCTGACAAATTTTATCCATGATCAAGGCACTGACCATGACAGTTTTACGTTACATCCTGCCTCATATGTAGCTCACTCTTTCTTGTTATCACACTGCAGTCACCCATGTATCAACCATTCCAGCTTCTGTCACCGTCCTCCCAGCAATGCATGACACGCAGCCCATTGGCTGCCACATCCTATCAGTAGGATCACACAGCAGTTGTCAGTTGCAGTGGTGGAATAATGGAATACCCTACCACAAGAACTCCATGCCAATCTTGTGGCCAGCATGATAATACATTGCAGAGCATACAGTGCCATCTGCGCTGTGCACACACACACAAACACACACACACACACACACACACACACACACACACACACACACACACTATTAAGATGCATGCCTTGCTTTTTGTAATGTCTAGGGGACTGTCATAAATCACAATTACTTAAGTGTAATTATTGTCTTTGTATAAAAGTGTCATTTCTGTTCAGCTCATATTTTTCTTTCAGTTACCTTCTGCATTATACTGTAGCAGTTCTTTATATGTATGGTCCAAATTTCATCAAGCTATATTACTTGTCAGAAACATGTAAAGCAAAAGTTACTTTTGTTGTAAACTTCTGCACACCAGTGTAGTGACCACCATATTATAAATCTGCCTTTGTTGCTGTTGATGGGTTACTGTAATCCTGGCAAAGGATTCTCATAAGGTACTACTACTCAAAGCCTGGTGAACCAAGGTATTTATAGTGGCGTCTCTCCTCTATTACTATTACTCTGTGCTGGCTAGTAACAGGCAGAACCTTGCTCCCTAATTTGTTCCAGGTTGGCAGAGTTCATGAACTATTTTGTTATGATGGTGAACACAACTAAACATTAAATTTAAGTGAAACAAAATACATTGGTATGCAAGAACATTCTTTCTCCATCTGTTTGTAATTTTGTTTCCAGCTCATGTGATTTTTCAAGCATTACGTAATTATATTTTGAAGTTTGTGTGATTTTGCACATGAAGCTTTATGTAATTAATGTAGTCAGTCATGAATAATACTAGTCTGCATTGTATCAGACAACAGAAAACTAATATGTGATACTGCCTCAACTTTTTATGCTGATTTGAAATCTGTTTTCAATTTTTTCCTGTCACATACAGTATTGCTGCAATTTGACTTCAAAAATGTATTGGTATGCCAGTAGGTTATGTGTATTGTTGCAGGGAAGTTTCTCAATGCGGCCCTGTATACCGGTAGGCTGTTGCACTTATTAATGCTATCTGATACTGTATGGCCTTGAAAGTGTTGTTTATCTCACAGGCTTGCATTACCACTGCTATATTGCAATTCTACTGCATATTTAAGACAGTATTAATAGAACAGTTCATCTGTTGTTTGTAGTTACTACAGTGTCAACACACAAGTGTGTGAACACTTGTGGAAATTATACAGCTCCTGTGCAGAGAATGGTTATCACAGACTTCATGAAAAAAGCTTACCATGCTTACATTAAAATGAAACTTGATAACCAGTAGAAGGGTTTGACAGTTTGCCGCTGTTGTGCTGACAGGTTAAGATTGTGGACAAAAGGAAAGAAAACATGCATGCCACTTGTGATTACTTCTGCTTAGTTAATGTTCAGGAGTGCAATTTGAAAAATAAGAAATAAATTGTGCATCCAGTCATTGATTCAACCATTAGGCCAGTTGCACATGGAGAAGAACTGATTGCTCCTCTTCCTCCATCTATTCTAGTGAATGCATAAGAAGATGGCGAAAATGAAGTTGATGCCATTACCAAAGACGATAATGATATCTACCAGCCTGAATGCAACTTCACTGCACGACTCAAACATTGTTTATTACACACCTATTATGATCTCATATCAGATTTGAATTTGCCTAAGGAATCTGCACAGCTATGTGGCTCCCTGTTAAAAAGTAAGAATTCTTTGGAACCAAGAACGCACTACCCAAGATACAGACACAGGATAAGACCTTGGGTTACTGCAATAATATAAATAAGTTAATGCAGTTCTGTGGTGTTGAACATGATCCTACTCTATGGAGACTTTTTCTAGATTCATCAACCATGAGCCTGAAATTGTGTTACTGCATAATGCATTATGGTTATAATGAGTATATGTCCATTCCTTTGGCCCGTTCAGTTCAAGTGAAAGCTATGTATGAGAATATGAAGATACTCTTAACAAGTACCTAATATGAGGAACACAAATGACTTATCTGCAGTGACTTCAAAGTTATTGGAATACTGTTAGCACAGCGAGCCAAGTTTACAAAAGTACCATGCTGTATATGTAAAGGGAATAGTCGAGCAACGCAAAGACATTGGAGTGTGAGAGTTTAGCCAGAGTGGAGAAATTTTGTGCTTGGAACTAAAAACATTCTGCACGAACTGCTTGTGGGGGAGGCAGATCCTTGTTTCCACCACTACACATAAAACTGGGCTTGATAAAGCAATTTCTAAAGGCTCTACTACAAGATGAACCCTGCATCTAGTGCCTTTCCAAGAAATTTTCCTTTGTCACGCAAGACAAGTTGAAATCTGAAATGTTTGTTGATCCTTAAATAAAGAAACTGATGATTTAGATAAGACAATGATGAAGAGAGAAAAAGACGCATGGATCACCTTCCAATCTGTTACCAAGAACTCTCTTAAGAATAACATAGTCACAAATACAAGGCCATTGTTGAAAAGCTGTTGCACAATTTCAAGAAGATGGATTGTAACATGAGTGTGAAAGTTCACTTTCTACACTCGCATATTGACTACTTTCTGGAAAATTTGGGACTTTATAGTGAAGAGCAGAGTGAACATTTTCACCAAAAAATTACGGCGATGGAGTTGAGGTGCCAGGGGAACTGGAATGCGACTATGATGGGCGACTACTGTTGGATGTTGAAGAATGACACTCATCATATGCAAGATCTGAAAGGAAGTTTGAGAAGAGAAAGTTTAAAAATTAATGGAACACTGTTGACTTCTTGTTTTTATACTAGATAGTTGTGGAGATTAAAAAATCACCTTGTGTGAAATGGTATTGAATATACACTCCTGGAAATTGAAATAAAAACACCGTGAATTCATTGTCCCAGGAAGGGGAAACTTTATTGGCACATTCCTGGGGTCAGATACATCACATGATCACACTGACAGAACCACAGGCACATAGACACAGGCAACAGAGCATGCACAATGTCGGCACTAGTACAGTGTATATCCACCTTTCGCAGCAATGCAGGCTGCTATTCTCCCATGGAGACGATCGTAGAGATGCTGGATGTAGTCCTGTGGAACGGCTTGCCATGCCATTTCCACCTGGCACCTCAGTTGGACCAGCGTTCGTGCTGGACGTCCAGACCGCGTGAGACGACGCTTCATCAAGTCCCAAACATGCTCAATGGGGGACAGATCCGGAGATCTTGCTGGCCAGGGTAGTTGACTTACACCTTCTTGAGCACGTTGGGTGGCACGGGATACATGCGGACGTGCATTGTCCTGTTGGAACAGCAAGTTCCCTTGCTGGTCTAGGAATGGTAGAACGATGGGTTCGATGATGTTTGGATGTACCGTGTACTATTCAGTGGCCCCTCGACGATCACCAGAGGTGTGCGGTCAGTATAGGAGATCGCTCCCCACACCATGATGCCGGGTGTTGGCCCTGTGTGCCTCGGTCGTATGCAGTCCTGATTGTGATGCTCACCTGCACCGTGCCAAACATGCATACGACCATCATTGGCACCAAGGCAGAAGCGACTCTCATCGCTGAAGACGACACGTCTCCATTCGTCCCTCCATTCACGCCTGTCGCGACACCACTGGAAGCGGGCTGCACGATGTTGGGGCGTGAGGGGAAGACGGCCCAACGGTGTGAGGGACCGTAGCCCAGCTTCATGGAGACGGTTGCGAATGGTCCTCGCCGATACCCCAGGAGCAACAGTGTCCCTAATTTGCTGGGAAGTGGCGGTGCGGTCCCCTACGGCACTGCGTAGGATCCTACGGTCTTGGCGTGCATCCGTGCGTCGCTGCGGTCCGGTCCCAGGTCGACGGGTACGTGCACCTTCCGCCAACCACTGGCGACATCATCAATGTACTGTGGAGACCTCACGCCCCACGTGTTGAGCAATTCGGCAGTACGTCCACCCGGCGTCCCGCATGCCCACTATACGCCCTCGCTCAAAGTCCGTCAACTGCACATACGGTTCACGTCCACACTGTCGCGGCATGCTACCAGTGTTAAAGACTGCGATGGAGCTCCGTATGCCACGGCAAACTGGCTGACACTGACGGCGGCGGTGCACAAATGCTGCGCAGCTAGCGCCATTCGACGGCCAACACCGCGGTTCCTGGTGTGTTCGCTGTGCCGTGCGTGTGATCATTGCTTGTACAGCCCTCTCGCAGTGTCCGGAGCAAGTATGGTGGGTCTGACACACCGGTGTCAATGTGTTCTTTTTTCCATTTCCAGGAGTGTATTTGGGGTTCAGAAGTTACAATCATCAAACTATTACCTCTTAATTTGCGTAAAAACCTGATGTGACAAACAAAAATTGAAGTCACATCTAGAATCCGCATAAAAAATTGATTCAAGAACACCTAATTTCTACAAATCATCTGACAAAAAGTTTTAAAATACAGACTAGTGTAATTGTTTGCACCAAATCCAGTGTACAGGGAATGTCAAATATCCCTCATAAAGCAGATTAATTTGAGAAAGGCATTTCCATTTCATTTTTGCCGGAATATCTACAACATTGTAATAAAAATCAGGTATTGTGCACATATTTTCTCTGTACATTTTGTTGTGTTGTAATGTTAGTGTTTGACTACGATTTAATGCTACATACAGCCATTAGAATATTGACACTGTAGTTCTGTGCCTTTGCTGTCTTTAACAAAAAAAGAGAGGGAAAATCTGTCCTCTCTCCCTGTGTATTATTTCTTATGTGTGAAGATTATTTGCATTTTCAAACTTGTGTAATACACATTTGAGATATATCTATGGCTGTTCTTTTCAGGTAGGGACGAATTATGACTGTAAGTCTGTAATTCATGGATACAGACCCTGGTATTATTTGTTTTCAACACTGTGATTCTAAAGTATTTTGTTTCGAATTACCAGAAAATTGCCCTGTGTGTCAAAGTCCTATGGCAAATACTGTACTTCCTCTTCCTCCATTCAGGTAAGAGATTTTATCGGCATAAATTAAATAATTTTCTTGCTTTCAATTAATTTTTGTCTGTTTTGACCTATATAGTAAGCTTGAGTCACCTAATGTGTTAGACTGCAACATCATTAATACAGAAAATAAATATTCACCTCTGTCTTCTTTGTTTTAAACAGTGACATTTTCCAGGTAGTTGTGGTCTTGCCTTATCAAATTTCATTCTTTTCATGTGGCAAATATTTTAGAAATTATGATGTCTTCAATAGGACATAGATATAATTTTCCAGTGGCATATATGAATGTTAATGACGAGGGTTGGAACTTTAATAGTGGCAACTATCTACTTACAGTTTATACAAAATAGATACAAGCTTCAAAGTTTTACTGTCCTTCAGAGTGGTTACTGGCATTGTGTATAACCTGTTACCACTGATGTAAAAGTTGTATGATACCCTTAGCAGCATCAATTGTCTTGATAGTTTGAGTGGAGCAATATGTTGCAGATATATCTCTGTAACAGTTCTGAAGTGGATGCCACCAAGTGCTTCCTTCATATTAGGACACAAATTGCAGTCCAGGGAATGTACTGGGTAATACGATACTTCCCAGCCCCCTCAATCGAACAAATAAGTCACAGCTCGTGCCATGTGTATCTGAGCATTGTCCTGCAAAATTATGGGCAAGTCCTACAGAAAGTTTTGTCTCTTCTTTCTCTAAAGTGATAGCAGGCTATGTTCCAAAAATGAACAGCTTAGAGAAAGAAGCAGCAACATTTCGTGTGTGACATTATCATCATTTTGCAGGACAATGTTTATCCACGTAGAAAAATCATTGGTATAGTTCACTTAGGATACGGTGACCGATGCGCAATGACCAGTTTTTGTCCAAAGTACTGGGCGAGTTCATATATTTGTTTGGAAGGGTAGGCCGATAAGCATCTTCCACGTTTCAGCTAAGCATCTTCCACCTTTCAGCTAAGCATCTTCCACCTTTCGGCTGGTCAGCGATGACAGAATTGAGGCGCACACCCTGCAATCTTTCTCAAATAATTTTACTGAAACTATACGTAAAAAAATCAATGTTGCTTTATTTATTATAGCTACATATATCAGGTTCATGCTGTTGTGCCCATCATTTCATTAATGACAATAGTTATTGTGATATTTACGTAAAAAGTAAGACTATGCACGAAATTTGGAAAAGTGTTTAGTGAAAAATAGAGGTTGCTATGATTTTGCATTTGTTGTTGGGTATGAATTTTAGCTAACATATTGAATTTTTCTTTAGACTTGGGTAGAAGTATGTATCTGTCACCAACATTGAGAAAATTGGTCTGATGTAACACACCCATTTGTGGTCAAACCATGCCAGAGATAAAGACAGAGTGAAATATCCACAACATTCCTCATATTTCATAAGCAGTTTGAGATATCGAAATGAGATTTTGAAAAATGATAGCATTCAAAGAGGAGAGAATTTTACCATATCATTATTATGTAATACTTCATTATCTGCTGTGTTATTCCAATCACTACTGACTTTTTCGATGAAAGAATGTAGTTATTTAAGGCCATCGATAGCTGGTGAAATAAGAAATGCTATTGGTTTTGGAACAACATTTACTATGTGATCAAAAGTATACAGACACCCCCAAAAACATACGTTTTTCATATTATGTGCATTGTACTGCCACCTCCTGCCAGGTACTCCATATCAGCGACCTCAGTAGTCATTACACATCGTGAGAGAGCAGAAAGGGGTGCTCCGCGAAACTCACGGACTTTGAACATTGTCAGGTGATTGGGTGTCACTTGTGTCATGCGTATGTATCCAAGAATATCCCTAGGTCCACTGTTTCAGATGTGATAGTGAAGTGGAAATGTGAAGGGACACATACAGCACAAAAGCGTACAGGCCCACCTCGTCTGTTGACTCACAGAGACCGCCAACAGTTGAAGAGGGTCATAATGTGTAATAGGCAGACATCTATCCAGAACATCACACAGGAATTCCAAACTGCATCAGGATCCACTGCAAGTTCTATAACAGTTAGGCAGGAAGTCAGAAAACTTAGAGATTTCATGGTCGAGAGGCTGCTCATAAGCCACACATCATGTCGGTAAACGCCAAAATATGCTTCGCTTGGTGTAAGGAGTGTAAACATTAGACAATTGAACAGTGGAAAATCATTGTGTGGAGTGCCAAATCATGGTACACAATGTGGCAGTCCAATGGCCGGGTGTGTGTATGGCGAATGACCGGTGAATGTCATCTACCAGCATGTGTAGTGCCAACAGTAAAATTCAGAAGCAGTGGTGTTACAGTGTGGCCGTGTTTTTTGTGGAGGGCGCTTGCACTCCTTGTTGTTTTGCATGGCACTAGCACACCATAGGCCTACATTGATATTTTAAGTACTGTCTTGCTTCCCACTGTTGAAAAGCAATTCGGGGATGGCAATTACATCTTTCAACACGATTGAGCACCTGTTCATAATGTACGGCCTGTGGTGGAGTGGTTACACAACAATAACATCCCTGTAATGGACTGACCTGCACAGAGTCCTGACGTGAATCCTATAGAATACCTTTGGGATGTTTTGTAATGCCGACATTGTGCCAGGCCTCACCGACTGACATCAATATCTCTCCTCAGTGCAGCACTCTGTGAAGAATTGGCTGCCATTCCCCAAGGAACCTTGCAGCATCTGATTGGACGTATGTCTGCAAGAGTGGAAGCTGTCATCAAGGCTAAGGGTGGGCCAAGGCGATATTGAATTCCAGCATTACCAATGGAGTGCCCATGAACTTGTAAGTCAT